>NC_092055.1:104206421-105576421 GCF_003086295.3 Arachis hypogaea
CTAATGCTTTATTGTCTTTTATGCTGCGATTCTCTTTGCTGAGTTCTTTTATTCTATTTGCTTCTAGCTCATTTTGAGCAGTCTTCTCAATTCCTTCAAGATAATGCTTATTCTGTGTCCATTGACAACGAACTTCTTATCAGAATCAATATCTTGAAGCTCCACATAACCATATGGTGACACACTTGTAATCACGTATGGTCCCTCCACCGGATCAGTTTCCCGGGGAATAGCCTGAGCTAGATTAAACAACAGGACTTCTTCTGGTTCAAAGATTCTAGATAGTTTTCATGCATTTTTTTTTATTTTTTCTTTATGCTGCATTTCGAAATTTGAATTAATTCCTCTAGCTCATTTAGCTGGAGCAATCGTTTTTCTCTGCTAATTTGGCATCAAAGTTTAGAATCTGGTTGCCCAGTAGGCCTTATGTCCAGTTCCATGGGCAAGTGGCATGCCTTTACCATACACGAGTTGGTATGGAGAGGTCCCTATAGGGGTCTTGAATGCTGTTCTGTAAGCCCACAGAGCATCATCCAAGCTCCTTGCCCAATCCTTCTACGGGTATTTACTGTCCGTTCCAGAATTCCCTTAATTCTTGTTAGAGACTTCAGCTTGCCCATTGGTTTGTGGATGATATGGTGTGGCCACTTTGTGGCGAATTCCATACCGAACCATGGCAGAGTAAAGCTGTTTATTGCAGAAGTGAGTGCCCCCATCACTGATTAACACTCTAGGGACACCAAACCTGCTAAAGATATGTTTCTGGAGGAACTTCAGCACTGTTTTAGTATCATTGGTGGGTGTGGCAATAGCCTCAACCCATTTTGATACATAGTCAACTGCCACCAGAATATAAGTGTTTGAATATGATGGTGGAAAAGGTCCCATGAAGTCAATTCCCCATACGTCAAACAACTCAATTTCCAAGATTCCTTGTTGAGGCATGGCGTAACCATGAGGTAGATTACCAGCTCTTTGGCAACTGTCACAATTACGTACAAACTCTCGGGAATCTTTATAGAGTGTGGGCCAATAGAAGCCACATTGGAGGACCTTGGTGGCTGTTCGCTCACCTCTGAAATGGCCTCCATATTGAGATCCGTGGCAATGCCATAGATTCTCTGTGCTTCCTCTCTGGGGACACACCTACGGATAATTCCGTCTGCACATCTCTTAAAGAGATAGGGTTCATCCCACAAGTAGTACTTTGCATCAGTGACTAATTTCTTCTTTTGTATTCTATTGTACTCCTTGGTATGAACCGTGCAGCTTTATAGTTTGCAATATCGGCAAACCATGGTGCTTCCTGAATGGCAAATAGATGCTCATCAGGAACGTCTTAGAGATCTCAAGAAAGGGAGGGACGTCCCTTCCACTGGCTCTATCCGGACAGATGATCAGCCACTTGGTTCTCTGTCCCTTTTCTGTCTCTTATTTCTATATCAAACTCTTGCAGAAGAAATACCCATCTGATGAGCCTGGGTTTTGAATCCTCCTTTGTGAGTAGATATTTAAGAGCAGCATGGTCAGTATACACAATCACTTTTGATCCTACTAAGTATGATCTGAACTTGTCAATGGCGTAAACCACTGCAAGTAGTTCTTTTTCTGTGGTTGTGTAATTTTTCTGGGCATCATTTAGAACGCGACTGGCATAATAAATGACATGCAGAAGCTTGTCATGCCTCTGTCCCAATACTGCACCAATGGCATGATCACTGGCATCACACATTAACTCAAATGGCAATGTCCAGTCTGGTGCAGAAATGACTGGTGCTGTGACCAGCTTAGCTTTCAGCGTTTCAAACGCCTGCAGGCATGCTGTGTCAAACACAAATGGCGTGTCAGCAGCTAGCAGATTGCTTAGAGGTTTTGCGATTTTGAAAAATCCTTTATAAACCTCCTATAGAATCCTGCATGCCCCAGAAAGCTTCTGATTGCCTTAACATTGGCAGGTGGTGGTAATTTTTCAATTACCTCTATTTTTGCTTGATCCACCTCTATTCCCTTGTTTGAGATTTTATGCCCAAGAACAATTCCTTCAGTCACCATGAAGTGACACTTTTCCCAGTTTAAAACTAGGTTAGTTTCTTGGCATCTTTTCAGAACAAGTTTCAGGTGATCAAGACAGGAGCTGAATGAGTCTCCATATACTGAGAAGTCATCCATGAAGACTTCCAGAAATTTTTCCACCATGTCAGAGAAAATAGAGAGCATGCATCTCTGGAAGGTTGCAGGCGCATTACATAGCCCAAATGGCATCCTTCTATAAGCAAACACTCCAGATGGACATGTGAATGCTGTTTTCTCTTGATCCTGGGGATCCACTGCAATCTGGTTATAGCCTGAATAGCCATCCAAAAAGCAGTAATAATCATGACCTGCTAGTCTCTCTAGCATCTGGTCTATGAATGGTAAAGGAAAATGATCCTTTCTGGTGGCTGTATTGAGCCTTCTGTAGTCAATACACATGCGCCACCCTGTAACTGTTCTTGTAGGAACCAGTTCATTTTTTTCATTATGAATCACTGTCATGCCTCCCTTTTTTGGGACGACTTGAACAGGGCTCACCCAGGGGCTATCAGAAATGGGATAAATAATCCCAGCCTCTAGTAATTTGGTGACCTCTTTCTGCACCACTTCCTTCATGGCTGGATTTAGCCGCCTCTGTGGTTGAACCACTGGTTTGGCATTATCCTCCAATAGGATTTTGTGCATGCATCTAGCTGGGCTTATGCCCTTAAGGTCACCTATGGACCACCCAAGAGCTGTCTTGTGTGTCCTTAGCACTTGAATAAGTGCTTCCTCTTCCTGTGAATTTAAAGTAGAGCTTATGATCACTGGAAAAGTGTCACCTTCTCCCAGAAATGCGTATTTCAAGGATGGTGGTAGTGGCTTGAGCTCGGGTTTAGGAGGTTTTTCCTCTTTCAGAAGAAAGTTCAGAGGCTCTTTCATGTCCTCTGAATCCTCCAAATCAGGCTGAATATCTTTAAAGATGTCTTCCAACTCTGATTCGAGACTCTCAGCCATGTTGATCTCTTCTACCAAAGAGTCAATGAGATCAACTTTCATGCAGTCTGTTGATGTGTCTGGATGCTGCATGGATTTGACAGCGTTCAACTTAAACTCATCATCATTGACTCTCAGGGTTATTTCCCCCTGTTGGACATCAATGAGGGATCGTCCAGTTGCTAGGAAGGGTCTTCCTAGAATGAGAGTAGCACTCTTGTGCTCCGCCATTTCCAGCACAACAAAGTCAGTGGGAAAGGCGAATGGCCCAACTCTGACAATCATGTCCTCAATCACGCCTGATGGGTATTTAGTGGAACCATCAGCAAGTTGGAGACATATCCGGGTTGGTTTAACTTCTTCAGTTAAGCCAAGTTTCCTGATAGTGGATGCAGGTATCAGGTTGATGCTTGCCCCAAGATCGCATAAAGCTGTCTTGGTGCAATCACCTTCTAATATGCATGGTATCAGAAAACTCCCAGGGTCTTTAAGCTTTTCAGGAAAGCTTTTCAGAATGACTGCACTGCATTCTTCAGTGAGGAGAACTCTTTCTGTTTCTCTCCACTCCTTTTTATGACTCAAGATCTCTTTCATGAACTTGGCATAAGAAGGTATTTGCTCAAGTGCCTCTGCAAATGGAATCTTTATTTCAGAGTCCTTAGATAATCTGCAAAGCGAGCAAATTGCTTATCCTGCTCATCTTTCCGGAGTTTTTGAGGATAAGGTGTCTTGGCTTTATATTCCTCAACCTTAGTGGTTAAAGAAGCCTTTTTAGAGGGGTTGTTATCAGCACTTGTGTGTGTCTGATCCCTCACTGGCAATTGAGTGCCAGAGTCAGAAGCTGGAGTGACGTTAGACGCCAGCTCACTGTCTGTTCCTGGCGCCTGAACGCCAGAAATGTACCCATTTTGGGCGTTCAACGCTGGATTCTGCCCCATTTGGGCGTTCAACGCCAGATTCTTGCCCATTTCTGGCGTTGAACGCCAATCCTGCCTTGTTTCTGGCGCTGAACGCCAGTTTTGGGCATGGTCTGGGCGTTCAGCGCCAGCCTTCCACCCATTTTCTGGCGTTTTAGTGCCAGAATTATTTTTCCCTGGGCTCTTACTGTCCTCAGGTGAATCTTTGGTGGGTTGCTCATTTCTTGAATTTTTGATGCCTTGAGGTGGGGTATTTAATGTTTTCCCACTTCTTAATTGAACTGCTTGGCATTCTTCTGCTATTTGCCTTGATAGCTGCTGCTTTGTTTGCTTAAACTGTTCGTCCATATGTATATTAGCTATCCTTGTCTCCTGTAGCCTGTCCTTGAATTCAGCTAGCTGCTTTGTTAGAAAATCCAATTGCTGATTGAATTCAGCAGCTTGTTTTACAGTACTGAATTCAGCAGTTACTGTTTTAACCTCTTCATTCATGGAAGGGTTGCTGCTTAGATACAGATGCTGATTCCTGGCAACTGTATCAATGAGCTCTTGAGCCTCTTCAATTGTCTTTCTCATATGGATAGATCCACCAGCTGAGTAATCTAGAGACATCTGAGCTCCTTCTGCAAGCCCATAGTAGAAGATGTCTAACTGAACCCACTCTGAAAACATTTCAGAGGGGCATTTTCGTAGCATCTCTTTGTATCTCTCCCAGGCATCATAAAGAGATTCATTATCTCCTTGTTTAAAGCCTTGGATGTCCAGCCTTAGCTGTGTCATCCTTTTTGGAGGAAAATACTGATTCAGGAATTTTTCTGTCAGCTGTTTCCATGTTCTTATGCTGGCCTTAGGTTGGTTATTTAACCACCTCTTAGCTTGATCTTTTACAGCAAATGGAAACAGTAATAGTCTGTAGACATCCTGATCTATTTCCTTATCATGTACTGTGTCAGCAATTTGTAAAAATTGTGCCAGAAACTCTGTAGGTTCTTCCTGTGGAAGACCGGAATACTGGCAACTTTGCTGCACCATGATAATGAGCTGAGGATTCAACTCAAAGCTACTAACTCCAATGGAGGGTATGCATATGCTACTCCCATATGAAGCAGTAGAGGGGTTAGAATATGACCCCAGAGTCCTCCTGGACTGTTCATTTCCACTTATGTCCATGATGGATATATGGATATAACTTGGACTGATTTATCTTTTATTTATTTTATTTTATAAGAAGTAAATACTTAAATAAAATAAAATAACTAAAAAGAATTTGAATTTTGAAATTAAAAAATTTTTTTTTTCGTAAAAGAAAATAAAAATTAATTAGTAAAAAAAAAGAAATTTTGAAAAAGAGGGAAGATATTTTCGAAAATTAGAGAGAGAGAGTTAGTTAGGTAGTTTTGAAAAAGTTAAGAAACAAACAAAAAGTTAGTTGGTTAGTTGAAACAAATTTTGAAAAGATAAGAAGTTAGGAAGTTAGAAGAGATATTTTGAAAAGATATTTTGAATTTAGTGAGGAGAGAGAAAAACAATAAGATAGTACAAGA
Source organism: Arachis hypogaea (assembly GCF_003086295.3). Lineage (NCBI taxonomy): Eukaryota > Viridiplantae > Streptophyta > Magnoliopsida > Fabales > Fabaceae > Arachis > Arachis hypogaea. Next base: position 104,211,892 of record NC_092055.1, read on the forward strand.
TTTAAAATTTTTAGATCTAATGCTCCTTGTTTTTGAAAATTTTGTAGGGAAAACACCAAGGAACACCAAACTTAAAAATTTTAAGATCAAGACACAAGGAAAACTCAAGAACACTTTGAAGACTCACAAGAACACAAGAACATGAAGAAAGAACACCAAACTTAAAATTTTTAGAAAACCAAACCAAAATTTTCGAAAACCAAAGGGAAATCAACAAGAAAATACCAAACTTAAAGTTTGGCACAAGATTTAATAGAAAAAATATTATTTATGAAAAAGAAGGTTTTGAAAAGAATATAAAAGACTCTAACCCAATTACCAAGAACACAGATTAACGCTCTAGCCAAATGAGTTATGAAAATTTTCGAAAATTTTAAGAAAGATTATTTTTGAAAACACCAAACTTAAAGTTTGGCACAGGATTTAACAGAAAAATTATTTTTGAAAAAGATTTTTAAAAAATATGATAGCCAATTACCATGAACATAAACATCACGTTCTAATTAACTGAGCTATAAATTTAAAGTGTTTTAACAAGGGATAAATAATAAAAGACTCTAAACCAAAAAGAGAAAATTTTTCCTAATCTAAGCAACAAAATAAGCCGTTAGTTGTCCAAACACGAACAATCCCTGGCAACGGCGCCAAAAACTTGGTGCACGAATTGCGAATCACACTTTTCACAACGCGTACCACTAACCAGCAAGTGCACTGGGTCGTCCAAGTAATACCTCACGTGAGTAAGGGTCGAATCCCACGGAGATTGTTGGTTTGAAGCAATCTATGGTTATCTTGTAAATCTTAGTCAGGAAGTCAATTATATTTATCAGTTGAATTGTGAATAACCAAGAGAACATAAATTAAAGATTACTTGTTGTGCAGTAATGGAGAATATGTTGGAGTTTTGGAGATGCTTTGTCTTCTGAATCTCTGCTTTCCTCTGTCTTCTGATTCACGCACGCACGCCTTCCTATGGCAAGCTGTGTGTTGGTGGATCACCGTTGTCAATGGCTACCTTCCGTCCTCCCAGTGAAAACTACGCTCACGCGCTCTGTCACAGCACGGCTAATCACCGGTTGGTTCTCGATCCGGTTGGAATAGGATTTACTATCCTTTTGCGTCTGTCACTAACGCCCAGCCTTCAAGAGTTTGAAGCTCGTCACAGTCATTCAATCCTTGAATCCTACTCGGAATACCACAGACAAGGTTTAGACTTTTCGGATTCTCATGAATGCTGCCATCAGTTCTAGCTTATACCACGGAGATTCTGATTAAGGAATCTAAGAGATACTCATTCAATCGTATATAGAACGGAGGTGGTTGTCAGGCACACGTTCATGATTTGAGGAAGGTGATGAGTGTGACAGCTCATCACCTCCATCACAGTTAGGCGCGAATGAACATCTTAGATAGGAACAAGCGTGTTTGAATGGAAAACAGAAATACTTGCATTAATTCATCGAGACACAGCAGAGCTCCTCACCCCCAACAATGGGGTTTAGAGACTCATGCCGTCAGAGAATACAAAGTTTTTTTCTAAAATGTCATGAGATGCAAAATAAGTCTCTAAAAGTTGTTTAAATACTAAACTAGTAGCCTAGGTTTATAAAAATTGGATAAACTATGATGGATGATGCAGAGATCCACTTCTGGGGCCCACTTGGTGTGTGCTGGGGCTGAGACTTAAGCAATTCACGTGCAGAGGCCATTTGTGGAGTTGAACGCCAGTTTTTATGCTAGTTTGGGCGTTCAACTCCAGCTTTTGATCCTTTTCTGGCGCTGGACGCCAGAATTGGGCAGAGGACTGGCGTTGAACGCCAGTTTACGTCGTCTATTCTTGTGCAAAGTATGGACTATTATATATTGCTGGAAAGCCCTGGATGTCTACTTTCCAACGCAATTGGAAGCATGCCATTTCGAGTTCTGTAGCTCCAGAAAATCCACTTTGAGTGCAGGGAGGTCAGAATCCAACAGCATCAGCAGTCCTTTTTCAGCCTGAATCTGATTTTTGCTCAGCTCCTTCAATTTCAGCCAGAAAAATACCTGAAATTACAGAAAAACACACAACTCATAGTAAAGTCCAGAAATATGAATTTTTCCTAAAAACTAATAGAAATAGACTAACAACTAACTAAAACATACTCAAAACTATATGAAATTATCCCCAAAAAGCGTATAAAATATCCGCTCATCACAACACCAAACTTAAACTGTTGCTTGTCCTCAAGCAACTAGACAAATAAAATAGAAGACTAATAGGTTGAGAAGCAATAATATCTCAGAGTTTTTGATTGAAGCCCAGATCCTAATTAGATGAGCGGGACTAGTAGCTTTTTGCTTCTGAACAGTTTTGGCATCTCACTTTATCCATTGAAGCTCAGAGTGATTGGCATCTATAGGAACTCAGAATTTAGATAGTGTTATTGATTCTCTTAGTTTAGTGTGATGATTCTTGAACACAGCTTCTTTATGAGTCTTGGCCGTGGCCCTAAGCACTTTGTTTTCCAGTATTACTACCGGATACATAAATGCCACAGACACATAACTGGGTGAACCTTTTCAGATTGTGACTCAGCTTTGCTAAAGTCCCCAATTAGAGGTGTCCAGAGTTCTTAAGCACACTCTTCTTTTTGCTTTGGACCTTGACTTTAACCGCTCAGTCTCAAGTTTTCACTTGACACCTGCACGCCACAAGCACATGGTTAGGGACAGCTTGGTTTAGCCGCTTAGACCAGGATTTAAGTCCTTTAGGCCCTCCTATCCACTGATGCTCAAAGCCTTGGGATCCTTTTTATTTGCCCTTGCCTTTTGGTTTTAAGAGCTTTTGGCTTTTTCTGCTTGCTTTTTTTTTTTTCTGCAAGCTTTGTTCTTTGCTGCTTTTTCTTGCTTCAAGAATCATTTTTATGATTTTCAGATTATCAATAACATGTCTCATGTTCATCATTCTTTCAAGAGCCAACATATTTAACAGTCTTAAACAACAAATTCAAAAGACATGTGCACTGTTCAAGCATTCATTCAGAAGACAGAAAGTATTGCCACCACATTTAACCAATTAGAATTTCTTTTATTAAACTCGAAATTTTATTGCTTCTTATTCAAAAGATCTACTATTTTATTCATGTTTAATGATGATGAGAAAAATAAACTATAGCTTAATTGGAGATAAAATCAAGATACTAATTACTATTATATGACTTCTAAGGTAGACTTTTTATAAGGACACTGTCACAGAGTTAAGGCAGAAATTGGAAATCAACAACCTTTATTCTGGGGGTATGGGGGTTCCTCTGATCCTTGGGAGGCTTGGTATTACAGAAGACTTTTGGTGCTTCAGTTCCCTTAAGTCACGTCCCTGCTCCTCTTGTTCTTTAAACATATGGGTCAGCATTTGACTGTGTTCCTTCTGTTATTTTATTATTTGCTCCATAGCTTCCTGTATCTTGGTGACAGACGTCTCAAGATATTCCCAATATTCCGCTTGAGGAATCTCTGGGAGGAATTCCTGTGCTCTCTTCTTGATAAGATCCTCCTGTGCTTGTTGTCTCTCCATTGATGCTTTGGTGATTGACTTTTCAATTAGGATATATTCAGTTATTCCCATCTTGACTCCAGCGTCCTTGCAGAGTAGAGAAATCACGCTTGGATAAGCCAACCTGGCCTCTTTTGAATTTTTGTTAGCAATCTTATAGAGCTCAGTTGAAATCAGCTGATGAACCTCCACTTCCTTTCCCATCATGATGCAATGAATCATCACTGCTCTTTTAACTGTGACTTCAGAGCGGTTGCTAGTGGGCAACAGAGAACGCCCAATGAAGTCCAGCCATCCTCTGGCAACTGGTTTGAGATCCTCCCTCTTGAGTTGATTTGGGACGCCCTTTGTGTTGGTGGTCCACCTGGCTCCAGGGATACATATGTCTTCTAGAATCTTATCCAGGCCAATGTCTGCTCTCATCATCCTCCTGTTGAAGGAGTCTGGATCATCCTTTAGCTGAGGTAGCTTTAATATCTCTCTGATCTTGTCAGGGGTGGTATGAACAATCTTTCCCCTGACCATGGTTCGAAATTCATAGCAGGCAGTTCCAGATAGTCTTTGCTTGTCAGTCTGCCACATATTAGCATAGAACTCCTGGACCATGTTCCTTCCTATTTTCGTTTCAGGATTAGCTAGGACTTTCCAGTTCCTGATTCGAATTTGCTCTTGGATCTCCGGATATTCGTCTTCTTTCAGATTGAATCTAACTTCCGGGATCACTGATCTCAGACCCATTACTTTAAGATAATGGTCTGAATGTTCTTTAGATAAGAACTTCCCTTGATTCCAAAGTGGTTTTGGAACGCTCTCTTTCTTGCCTCTTGGAGTGGATTGTTTTCCTTTGGGAGCCATGATCTTAGTGATCTCGGAAAAACACACCAAACTTAGAGGTTTGCTTGTCCTCAAGCAAAAGAAAAGAAAGGAGAGGGATAGAAGGAGATCGAGGTGCACTTGTTGATGGAGGAGGGGGAGGCCGAACCCAATTTTAAAAGGGTGGGGGGGTGGCTTTTCGAAAAAATGGAAGAGATAAGATAGAAAGGTTGAGTTGAAAAAGATAAGATAGAAGATAGAGTTTAATTTTGAAAAGATAGGATAGATTTTTGAAAAAGATAAATCTGGATTTTGAAAAAGATAATATAAAAAAAAAGATATTGAAAAGATTTTAGAGTGAAAAAGATAGATTTGTTTTTGGAAAAGATTTGAAAAGAGTTGGATTGAATTTGCAAAGAGGGTGTGTGCTTATGAATTAAGATACATTTGATATTTTGAAAGTAGGATTTTTAGAAATCAGGGTTCTTGACATGTTTATGTAAATAAAATCATGTATTGAATCATAAAATTTTAAATTAGAATGGAAATACGTGTGGGATAAATGGATTTGGCTCCTCCCTGTCTTCCTGGCGTTTGAACGCCCAAACACTGCTTGTTTTGGGCGTTCAACGCCCAAATGCTGATCTCCTGGGCGTTCAGCGCCCAGTTGTTGCCATTACTGGCGTTCAACGCCCAGTGGGTGGCCATTTTTGGCGTTGAACGCCCAGATTGCTACCATTACTGGCGTTCAGCGCCCAGTGGATGCCCATTTTGGGCGCTGAACGCCCAAAATGCCCCTTTACTGGCGTTTTCTTGCCATTGAGCTCTTTTACTCTGTTTTGTGTGCCGATTCCTTCTGTAACCCTATAAACTTATACAAATGATTCTGTACCTTAGTGTCAGTGAACTTTATATAAACAAATAAAAAATAAAAATAGGGCAAAAATGCTTAGAGGATTGATGCCCCATGGCTGGGTTGCCTCCCAGCAAGCGCTTCTTTATTGTCTTTAGCTGGACCTTGCTGAGCTTTTAATCTAGCTTCAGCCTTGAGCAGTCTTGCTCAATGTTGCCTTCAAGATAATGCTTGATTCTGTGTCCATTGACAACGAACTTCTTATCAGAATCAATATCTTGAAGCTCCACATAACCATATGGTGACACACTTGTAATCACGTATGGTCCCCTCCACCGGGATTTCAGTTTCCCGGGGAATAGCCTGAGTCTAGAGTTAAACAACAGGACCTTCTGTCCTGGTTCAAAGATTCTAGATGACAGCTTTCTGTCATGCCATTTTTTTTATTTTTCTTTATAAAGCTTGGCATTTTCGAAAGCTGTGAATCTGAATTCCTCTAGCTCATTTAGCTAGAGCAATCGTTTTTCTCCTGCTAATTTGGCATCAAAGTTTAGGAATCTGGTTGCCCAGTAGGCCTTATGTTCCAGTTCCACGGGCAAGTGGCATGCCTTACCATACACGAGTTGGTATGGAGAGGTCCCTATAGGGGCTTGAATGCTGTTCTGTAAGCCCACAGAGCATCATCCAAGCTCCTTGCCCAATCCTTTCTACGGGTATTTACTGTCCATTCCAGGATTCTCTTTAATTCTTTGTTAGAGACTTCAGCTTGCCCATTGGTTTGTGGATGATATGGTGTGGCCACTTTGTGGCGAATTCCATACCGAACCATGGCAGAGTAAAGCTGTTTATTGCAGAAGTGAGTGCCCCCATCACTGATTAACACTCTAGGGACACCAAACCTGCTAAAGATATGTTTCTGGAGGAACTTCAGCACTGTTTTAGTATCATTGGTGGGTGTGGCAATAGCCTCAACCCATTTTGATACATAGTCAACTGCCACCAGAATATAAGTGTTTGAATATGATGGTGGAAAAGGTCCCATGAAGTCAATTCCCCATACGTCAAACAACTCAATTTCCAAGATTCCTTGTTGAGGCATGGCGTAACCATGAGGCAGATTACCAGCTCTTTGGCAACTGTCACAATTACGTACAAACTCTCGGGAATCTTTATAGAGTGTGGGCCAATAGAAGCCACATTGGAGGACCTTGGTGGCTGTTCGCTCACCTCTGAAATGGCCTCCATATTGAGATCCGTGGCAATGCCATAGGATTCTCTGTGCTTCCTCTCTGGGGACACACCTACGGATAATTCTGTCTGCACATCTCTTAAAGAGATAGGGTTCATCCCACAAGTAGTACTTTGCATCAGTGACTAATTTCTTCTTTTGTATTCTATTGTACTCCTTGGGTATGAACCGTGCAGCTTTATAGTTTGCAATATCGGCAAACCATGGTGCTTCCTGAATGGCAAATAGATGCTCATCAGGGAACGTCTCAGAGATCTCAAGAAAGGGGAGGGACGTCCCTTCCACTGGCTCTATCCGGGACAGATGATCAGCCACTTGGTTCTCTGTCCCTTTTCTGTCTCTTATTTCTATATCAAACTCTTGCAGAAGCAATACCCATCTGATGAGCCTGGGTTTTGAATCCTCCTTTGTGAGTAGATATTTAAGAGCAGCATGGTCAGTATACACAATCACTTTTGATCCTACTAAGTATGATCTGAACTTGTCAATGGCGTAAACCACTACAAGTAGTTCTTTTTCTGTGGTTGTGTAATTTTTCTGGGCATCATTTAGAACGCGACTGGCATAATAAATGACATGCAGAAGCTTGTCATGCCTCTGTCCCAATACTGCACCAATGGCATGATCACTGGCATCACACATTAACTCAAATGGCAATGTCCAGTCTGGTGCAGAAATGACTGGTGCTGTGACCAGCTTAGCTTTCAGCGTTTCAAACGCCTGCAGGCATGCTGTGTCAAACACAAATGGCGTGTCAGCAGCTAGCAGATTGCTTAGAGGTTTTGCGATTTTTGAAAAATCCTTTATAAACCTCCTATAGAATCCTGCATGCCCCAGAAAGCTTTTGATTGCCTTAACATTGGCAGGTGGTGGTAATTTTTCAATTACCTCTATTTTTGCTTGATCCACCTCTATTCCCTTGTTTGAGATTTTATGCCCAAGAACAATTCCTTCAGTCACCATGAAGTGACACTTTTCCCAGTTTAAAACTAGGTTGGTTTCTTGGCATCTTTTCAGAACAAGTTTCAGGTGATCAAGACAGGAGCTGAATGAGTCTCCATATACTGAGAAGTCATCCATGAAGACTTCCAGAAATTTTTCCACCATGTCAGAGAAAATAGAGAGCATGCATCTCTGGAAGGTTGCAGGCGCATTACATAGCCCAAATGGCATCCTTCTATAAGCAAACACTCCAGATGGACATGTGAATGCTGTTTTCTCTTGATCCTGGGGATCCACTGCAATCTGGTTATAGCCTGAATAGCCATCCAAAAAGCAGTAATAATCATGACCTGCTAGTCTCTCTAGCATCTGGTCTATGAATGGTAAAGGAAAATGATCCTTTCTGGTGGCTGTATTGAGCCTTCTGTAGTCAATACACATGCGCCACCCTGTAACTGTTCTTGTAGGAACCAGTTCATTTTTTTCATTATGAATCACTGTCATGCCTCCCTTTTTTGGGACGACTTGAACAGGGCTCACCCAGGGGCTATCAGAAATGGGATAAATAATCCCAGCCTCTAGTAATTTGGTGACCTCTTTCTGCACCACTTCCTTCATGGATGGATTTAGCCGCCTCTGTGGTTGAACCACTGGTTTGGCATTATCCTCCAATAGGATTTTGTGCATGCATCTAGCTGGGCTTATGCCCTTAAGGTCACCTATGGACCACCCAAGAGCTGTCTTGTGTGTCCTTAGCACTTGAATAAGTGCTTCCTCTTCCTGTGAATTTAAAGTAGAGCTTATGATCACTGGAAAAGTGTCACCTTCTCCCAGAAATGCGTATTTCAAGGATGGTGGTAGTGGCTTGAGCTCGGGTTTAGGAGGTTTTTCCTCTTTCAGAAGAAATTTCAGAGGCTCTTTCATGTCCTCTGAATCCTCCAAATCAGGCTGAACATCTTTAAAGATGTCTTCCAACTCTGATTCGAGACTCTCAGCCATGTTGATCTCTTCTACCAAAGAGTCAATGAGATCAACTTTCATGCAGTCTGTTGATGTGTCTGGATGCTGCATGCCTTTGACAGCGTTCAACTTAAACTCATCATCATTGACTCTCAGGGTTATTTCCCCCTGTTGGACATCAATGAGGGATCGTCCAGTTGCTAGGAAGGGTCTTCCTAGAATGAGAGTAGCACTCTTGTGCTCCTCCATTTCCAGCACAACAAAGTCAGTAGGAAAGGCGAATGGCCCAACTCTGACAATCATGTCCTCAATCACGCCTGATGGGTATTTAGTGGAACCATCAGCAAGTTGGAGACATATCCGGGTTGGTTTAACTTCTTCAGTTAAGCCAAGTTTCCTGATAGTGGATGCAGGTATCAGGTTGATGCTTGCCCCAAGATCGCATAAAGCTGTCTTGGTGCAATCACCTTCTAATATGCATGGTATCAGAAAACTCCCAGGGTCTTTAAGCTTTTCAGGAAAGCTTTTCAGAATGACTGCACTGCATTCTTCAGTGAGGAGAACTCTTTCTGTTTCTCTCCACTCCTTTTTATGACTCAAGATCTCTTTCATGAACTTGGCATAAGAAGGTATTTGCTCAAGTGCCTCTGCAAATGGAATCTTTATTTCAAGAGTCCTTAGATAATCTGCAAAGCGAGCAAATTGCTTATCCTGCTCCTCTTTCCGGAGTTTTTGAGGATAAGGTATCTTGGCTTTATATTCCTCAACCTTAGTGGTTAAAGAAGCCTTTTTAGAGGGGTTGTTATCAGCACTTGTGTGTGTCTGATCCCTCACTGGCAATTGAGTGCCAGAGTCAGAAGCTGGAGTGACGTTAGACGCCAGCTCACTGTCTGTTCCTGGCGCCTGAACGCCAGAAATGTACCCATTTTGGGCGTTCAACGCTGGATTCTGCCCCATTTGGGCGTTCAACGCCAGATTCTTGCCCATTTCTGGCGTTGAACGCCAATCCTGCCTTGTTTCTGGCGCTGAACGCCAGTTTTGGGCATGGTCTGGGCGTTCAGCGCCAGCCTTCCACCCATTTTCTGGCGTTTTAGTGCCAGAATTATTTTTCCCTGGGCTCTTACTGTCCTCAGGTGAATCTTTGGTGGGTTGCTCATTTCTTGAATTTTTGATGCCTTGAGGTGGGGTATTTAATGTTTTCCCACTTCTTAATTGAACTGCTTGGCATTCTTCTGCTATTTGCCTTGATAGCTGCTGCTTTGTTTGCTTAAACTGTTCGTCCATATGTATATTAGCTATCCTTGTCTCCTGTAGCCTGTCCTTGAATTCAGCTACCTGCTTTGTTAGAAAATCCAATTGCTGATTGAATTCAGCAGCTTGTTTTACAGTACTGAATTCAGCAGTTACTGTTTTAACCTCTTCATTCATGGAAGGGTTGCTGCTTAGATACAGATGCTGATTCCTGGCAACTGTATCAATGAGCTCTTGAGCCTCTTCAATTGTCTTTCTCATATGGATAGATCCACCAGCTGAGTAATCTAGAGACATCTGAGCTCCTTCTGCAAGCCCATAGTAGAAGATGTCTAACTGAACCCACTCTGAAAACATTTCAGAGGGGCATTTTCGTAGCATCTCTCTGTATCTCTCCCAGGCATCATAAAGAGATTCATTATCTCCTTGTTTAAAGCCTTGGATGTCCAGCCTTAGCTGTGTCATCCTTTTTGGAGGAAAATACTGATTCAAGAATTTTTCTGTCAGCTGTTTCCATGTTCTTATGCTGGCCTTAGGTTGGTTATTTAACCACCTCTTAGCTTGATCTTTTACAGCAAATGGAAACAGTAATAGTCTGTAGACATCCTGATCTATTTCCTTATCATGTACTGTGTCAGCAATTTGTAAAAATTGTGCCAGAAACTCTGTAGGTTCTTCCTGTGGAAGACCGGAATACTGGCAACTTTGCTGCACCATGATAATGAGCTGAGGATTCAACTCAAAGCTACTAACTCCAATGGAGGGTATGCATATGCTACTCCCATATGAAGCAGTAGAGGGGTTAGAATATGACCCCAGAGTCCTCCTGGACTGTTCATTTCCACTTATGTCCATGATGGATATATGGATATAACTTGGACTGATTTATCTTTTTATTTATTTTATTTTATAAGAAGTAAATACTTAAATAAAATAAAATAACTAAAAAGAATTTGAATTTTGAAATTAAAAAAAATTTTTTTTTCGTAAAAGAAAATAAAAATTAATTAGTAAAAAAAAAGAAATTTTTGAAAAAGAGGGAAGATATTTTCGAAAATTAGAGAGAGAGAGTTAGTTAGGTAGTTTTGAAAAAGTTAAGAAACAAACAAAAAGTTAGTTGGTTAGTTGAAACAAATTTTGAAAAGATAAGAAGTTAGGAAGTTAGAAGAGATATTTTGAAAAGATATTTTTGAATTTAGTGAGGAGAGAGAAAAACAATAAGATAGTACAAGATTTAAAATTTTTAGATCTAATGCTCCTTGTTTTTGAAAATTTTGTAGGGAAAACACCAAGGAACACCAAACTTAAAAATTTTAAGATCAAGACACAAGGAAAACTCAAGAACACTTTGAAGACTCACAAGAACACAAGAACATGAAGAAAGAACACCAAACTTAAAATTTTTAGAAAACCAAACCAAAATTTTCGAAAACCAAAGGGAAATCAACAAGAAAATACCAAACTTAAAGTTTGGCACAAGATTTAATAGAAAAAATATTATTTATGAAAAAGAAGGTTTTGAAAAGAATATAAAAGACTCTAACCCAATTACCAAGAACACAGATTAACGCTCTAGCCAAATGAGTTATGAAAATTTTCGAAAATTTTAAGAAAGATTATTTTTGAAAACACCAAACTTAAAGTTTGGCACAGGATTTAACAGAAAAATTATTTTTGAAAAAGATTTTTAAAAAATATGATAGCCAATTACCATGAACATAAACACCACGTTCTAATTAACTGAGCTATAAATTTAAAGTGTTTTAACAAGGGATAAATAATAAAAGACTCTAAACCAAAAAGAGAAAATTTTTCTTAATCTAAGCAACAAAATAAGCCGTTAGTTGTCCAAACACGAACAATCCCCGGCAACGGCGCCAAAAACTTGGTGCACGAATTGCGAATCACACTTTTCACAACGCGTACCACTAACCAGCAAGTGCACTGGGTCGTCCAAGTAATACCTCACGTGAGTAAGGGTCGAATCCCACGGAGATTGTTGGTTTGAAGCAATCTATGGTTATCTTGTAAATCTTAGTCAGGAAGTCAATTATGTTTATTAGTTGAATTGTGAATAACCAAGAGAACATAAATTAAAGATTACTTGTTGTGCAGTAATGGAGAATATGTTGGAGTTTTGGAGATGCTTTGTCTTCTGAATCTCTGCTTTCCTCTGTCTTCTGATTCACGCACGCACGCCTTCCTATGGCAAGCTGTGTGTTGGTGGATCACCGTTGTCAATGGCTACCTTCCGTCCTCCCAGTGAAAACTACGCTCACGCGCTCTGTCACAGCACGGCTAATCACCGGTTGGTTCTCGATCCGGTTGGAATAGGATTTACTATCCTTTTGCGTCTGTCACTAATGCCCAGCCTTCAAGAGTTTGAAGCTCGTCTCAGTCATTCAATCCTTGAATCCTACTCGGAATACCACAGACAAGGTTTAGACTTTCCGGATTCTCATGAATGCTGCCATCAGTTCTAGCTTATACCACGGAGATTCTGATTAAGGAATCTAAGAGATACTCATTCAATCGTATATAGAACGGAGGTGGTTGTCAGGCACACGTTCATGATTTGAGGAAGGTGATGAGTGTCACAGCTCATCACCTCCATCACAGTTAGGCGCGAATGAACATCTTAGATAGGAACAAGCGTGTTTGAATGGAAAACAGAAATACTTGCATTAATTCATCGAGACACAGCAGAGCTCCTCACCCCCAACAATGGGGTTTAGAGACTCATGCCGTCAGAGAATACAAAGTTTTTTTCTAAAATGTCATGAGATGCAAAATAAGTCTCTAAAAGTTGTTTAAATACTAAACTAGTAGCCTAGGTTTACAAAAATTGGATAAACTATGATGGATGATGCAGAGATCCACTTCTGGGGCCCACTTGGTGTGTGCTGGGGCCCACTTGGTGTGTGCTGGGGCCCACTTGGTGTGTGCTGGGGCTGAGACTTAAGCAATTCACGTGCAGAGGCCATTTGTGGAGTTGAACGCCAGTTTTTATGCTAGTTTGGGCGTTCAACTCCAGCTTTTGATCCTTTTCTGGCGCTGGACGCCAGAATTGGGCAGAGGACTGGCGTTGAACGCCAGTTTACGTCATCTATTCTTGTGCAAAGTATGGACTATTATATATTGCTGGAAAGCCCTGGATGTCTACTTTCCAACGCAATTGGAAGCATGCCATTTTGATTTCTGTAGCTCCAGAAAATCCACTTTGAGTGCAGGGAGGTCAGAATCCAACAGCATCAGTAGTCCTTTTTCAGCCTGAATCTGATTTTTGCTCAGCTCCTTCAATTTCAGCTAGAAAAATACCTGAAATTACAGAAAAACACACAACTCATAGTAAAGTCCAGAAATATGAATTTTTCCTAAAAACTAATAGAAATAAACTAACAACTAACTAAAACATACTCAAAACTATATAAAATTATCCCCAAAAAGCGTATAAAATATCCGCTCATCAGCCATCCAGCTCGTAACATAATCCATAACCATCCATAAATCATTATCAAATACAACCCTTCGGCTCATGGCATACACCGCACTTCCACCATAATCCTCAACAATTCATACAATCATCATTAGTCATAATTCCTCAATATTTCCCTTTTCTTCATCCACAAGTTACCCCCATTCCCTAGCTTCTTCTTAATTACTAGGCATTCTATTATGATGTAGGACTTAGAGGATGAAAATGGAGGCTTAGAAGTTTGAAATTCGGCTTTAAAAACACAAAAATCATATTTGCTAAAAACAGAAGCCACGCGTACGCGTCGTCCATGCGGACGCATGGAAAGCAGAGAGGGAAGTGATGCGTGCGCGTTAATCACGCGTATGCGTGAAGACGTTTTGTGCTCCGCGCCCAAAACCCGCACGGTACCATCACAACTCTCTAGTTTCAGTACCATGCAGTAGAAGCAGTACATTGACGCGTGCACATCGGCTAAACGCACGCGTGGGAAGGAAAATTTTAGGGGTGACGCGTGCGCGTCAGCCACGCGTGCGCATAGAAGCATGATTTATTAGAAATTTGACTAAGTCTAAAAAGCTGTAGAATTTTATTTTTAAACCCTGAACTTCCGACACGCATAACTTTTTCATTTTAAATCATTTTCCATCCGTTCTTCGAACGACATAAACATTTCAGATCCAATTTTATTTCTAAACAAGTTTGATACAAATCGGGGATTCGAACACTAAGTTATGCTCTGCCAAAGTTGGTCCAAAATCACAATTTTCAACAAAAACCAACAAGCCTCAATTTTCAAACATATACTTCCAAACCCCTTTTTAAATGAACCAAAACTCAGCCTTTCAACATCAAGCATTTCCAATCCATATAATCAACTTCCACAATATATCCACATCCAACCAAGACTCTATTTTCATCAATTTCCAACCCAATATTTCCAATTCACAACAATCAATACAAGTCATGCAATATCCATACCAAATAGATTATCAACTGCAAATTCACCAATCATTATGCACAACCTAATCCATGTCATGAACAATCCATACAACCATCAACAAGAACACCAAATTCATAACCTCCAAGGATATTAGTCAAATGCATAATTATCATTTTCAAGCCAATCATCAACACCAACAATCTAATTCCTATCCTAGGGTCACTAGCCTAAGTTTTCACATTACGTTATATTTTAGATACAGGAAACTAAAACCATACCTTGGCCGATTCCCTGCTCAACCCAGAACACTTCCAATTGCACTTTTCCTCACTTTCAAGGTTCCAAAACCTCACCAACAGATTTTCAAGCTTATAGCTCCACTCCAAAGCTTTCCAAAACCATCAATCAAGCTCCAATATATATATACACACTACCTAAACCATAATTATCACATCCAAATATAACAACTCAATACCCAATGCCTTAATTCAAAAATTTCACTAGGGTTGTGATCTTTTACCTTACCCAAGGATCAAAGAGACAAGACTAAGCCTTCCCTTCAAGTTAAATTGGATCCTATAATACAAAAGAACTCACAATTTCAACATTTTCACTCAAGATTTTCGAAATCAAGGCTGGAAAGCCAAGCAAGAAAATGTGGCTTACCTCTTGCACAACCTTATGGGCTTTGTAGAGCTCGACGCCGTGGTCGCGTGGCCGCAAATGTGCAACGATCGGAGCTCCGGATCAAAAGTTGTGATCAAGTGAAGATTGAAGTGAATGAGGGGGCAAGGGTTTCATGCTCCCCCTTCCTCTTTCAAGGTGTTTTATTTATGTGGGGAAGAAGAGGGTGCTGAACCCTTTTGTTTAATGTGGCTTGGCTGGGCCTTGGGCCCAATACGGCTCGGTTTGGCCCGTTTGGCCCAATCTTGGGTCGAATTCTTTAAAATTGGTGTTAAAATTCTTGTATTAATTTCTCTATCATATTAAACCATAGAAATCACATTTCTAACTCCCTAGAATAAATTTTAATCTGTGGGTTAATTATTTATTAAATAACCG
Organism: Arachis hypogaea; assembly: GCF_003086295.3. NCBI lineage: Eukaryota > Viridiplantae > Streptophyta > Magnoliopsida > Fabales > Fabaceae > Arachis > Arachis hypogaea. Next base: position 104,226,972 of record NC_092055.1, read on the forward strand.
AATTTTACATCATTAATCTCTCTTTGAACTACTATCGGTTCGTTATCCTCAAGTCTTGAAGATGATAAATTTGGTGTTAGTTTGAGTACATCTAAAGTTGGTTGCTCAACTTGAATTTCATATTCTTGAGCTTGCACTATTTCATTGGTTTCTTGAACTTAATCAAGTTCTATTTTTTCACCTTGTCTTCCTTCACAAAGAAATTCCTTTTCTAAAAAGGTTCCACCTCTTGCAACAAACACTTTGTGGTAAAAAAGGAGATAGACATAATAACCCATTTTTATTTTAGGGTAACCAATGAATCTACATTTATCAGACCTAGCATCAAGTTTATTACTTTGCAATTTCTTAACATATGTTGGACATTTCCAAACTCTAATGTGTTAGAGATTTGGTTTTCGTCCTTTCTTTATTGATGCGTGAGCATCTTTTCTATCTTTTTCTAGTGAATTTGCATCTAATTTGTTGAGTTTAATAAAGAATTAATTATCTTTTAGCCAATATAGATGCTACTTTGAGTCTTTTGCAATTTTGTTTATTTTAGGTAGCATTCGGCTGGATTTGATGGAGTTTCTGCAGCACAAGAACAAAAGGAGATAGCAGCGAGGAGCGACGCGTACGCGTGACTGACGCGTGCGCGTGATTTGGAGCTTTCCATGGCGATGCGTGCACGTGACTAACGCGTACGCGTGATTTGAAGATTTGCTCAGCGACGCGTACGCGTGATTGACGCGTGCACATGACACGCGAAGAAGACCATCGATGCGTACGCGTGACTGACGCGTACGTGTGACATGCGCCACGTGCAGAAAACGCAGAAAGATGCTGGGGGAGATTTCTGGGCTGTTTTGATTCAGTTTTCAGCCCAGAAAACACATATTAGAAGCTGCAGAATAGACAAAACAAGTGGTCCCTACCCATCAACTGAAGACTTGTTAATAAATTCTAATTTAAATTCAAATATTATTTTTAGGAAAAGATATTATTTTAGTTTTAGAAGATAGATTTTAAATTAATTAGGATTAGATATAAAGGGGAATTCCAACAGGGTGGTTCCAACACAACATTATTCCATTCCAATTTACAATCCGTATTTTTCTCTGAACCATGAGCAACTAAACCTCCACTGTTAAGGTTAGGAGCTCTGTCTACTTGTATGGATTGATTTTATTGCTTTTTCTATTTTAATTTATGCATGGATTTATTATTTAATAATTGTTTTCACTCTTTATCTTATGAATTTGGGTGGAACGGAAGTATGACCGTCTTTCTATTTGAGTTCTTGTAAAACTTGGAAAAGCTCTTTACTTGAAGAACAGCTTGAAAACATATTCTCCTAAATTTTAATTATCTGGATTTAATGGGATACGTGACATATAATCCTTTTATTTTTGAGTAATTGGAGTTTTTGTGGCATGCAAACTGGAATTTGATCATCACCCTCTACTTGGAATTAATTGACCAAGGAATTGGCTGTTGATGAAAATTAGGGGAGACTAAAAAGGTCTAAGGAATTAGGGTCTAGTCACATATAGTTTGCCATAAATTAAATCCTGCATGATTAAAATAGTTAGTAAGAAAAGTTAATCTGGAAAAATAGATAACTCTGAAACCTTAACTGTTTTCTCAATAGTTTATTCCCAACTTATTTATCTGCCTATCTTCAATATTCTTTATATTGTTTAATGTATTTTATATTGCCCAAACATTACTTTCTGTTTTCCTGACTAAGTCTATCACTCAATTATTGTTGCTTGATCCATCAATCCTCGTGGGATCGACCCTTACTCACCTGAGGTATTACTTGGTACGACCCGGTGCACTTGCCGGATAGTCTGTGGGTTATAAATTACCGCACCAAGTTTTTGGTGCCGTTGCTGGGGATTGACTGTGATTAACAACTATCAGTTGTTTGATTGCTTAGATTAGGCATTTTAGTTTTAATTTTATTTAAATTCTGTTTATTATTTTCGAAAAATTTTTTTTAGTATTAATATTTTTCCTGAATTTCTGAAATTAAGTTTGGTGTCACCTAGTTAATTTTATTTTTCCTAATTATTTTTCCTGTTAATTTTCGAATTTTTTTTATTTTACTCAGTTATTATTTTTGAAAATTATTTTTTTATTTTATTTAGTATTTTTATTTTATTATTTTATACAGGTTACCTCACTGGGAAGTTTCTACACTCTGACGTAGAGATTCCCATCTTTTCTTGTTTTATGTTTGTTTATGCACAGGAACAGAGACAAGAAACATCTCTTAGACTTTGATCCTGAATCTGAAAGAACTTTCAGGCTGCGTTTACAACAAGCAAGACTTTGCAAGGGTGCAGAATCCACTATGGATCATAATAATGCTGTTAATTCCAATGTGGCAAATCCGAATGGGAATGAGGAATAAAGGAGAGTGCTTGGCTCTTACTCTGCTCCTACTTCAGATCTTTATGGAAAAAGCATTGTGGTGCCTCCTATAGCTGTGAACAACTTTGAGTTGAAGCCACAATTGGTCACCCTGGTACAACAGAACTGCCAGTATTATGGTCTTTTCCACAAAGACCCAAATCCATTTATTTCTAATTTTTTACAGATTTGTGATACTGTGAAGACAAATGGAGTGAACCCAGAGGTGTACAAACTCATGCTCTTCCCGTTTGCTCTGAGGGATGGAGCAAAGCTATGGCTAGATTCACAACCCAAGGAGAGTTTGAATACTTGGGACAAGGTTGTTACTGAATTTCTTACTAAATTTTTCCCACCAAAGAAGCTGACTAAGCTTAGGGTGGAGGTTCAGACCTTCAGGCAGAGGGATGGTGAAACTCTTTATGAAGCTTGGGAGAGGTACAAGCTACTAATTAGACAATGCCCTCTGGACATGTTCTCTAAATGGACCCAAGTAGACATCTTTTATGAATGCTTGGATGAAATGTCTAAGATGTGCTTAGATAATTCTGCAGGGGGTTCATTGCACAAGAAGAAGACACCGGAGGAGACTATTAAGCTGATTGAATTGGTTGCTAGTAACCAATATTTGTATTCATCTAACAGAAATCCTGTGAACTCTGAGGCTCCTCAGAAGAAGGGTGTTATGGAAGTAGAAGCTCTTAATGCTCTTCTTGCTCAGAATAAGCTTATGTCTCAGCAAATAAGTCTACTTACTCAACAGATGGGTGGAATGCAAGTCTCAGCTATCAACACCCAAAACCCATCTCAAGAGACCTCTTATGACATGACAGGTAATTTTGTGCAAAATGATAATTATGACTATGCACAATGCTCTTCTGAACAGGTCAATTATATGGGGAGTGGTCCTAGAAATCCCAACAATGATCCATATTCTAAGACATACAATCAGGGGTGGAGAAATCACTCAAATTTTGGATGGAGGGACCAACCTCAGAGACCTCAAGGCTTCAATAATAATTCTCAGGGTGGCTTTCAACAGAACAATCACAATAACCGCCAATTTCAGTCTCAGCAGTAACAACCACCTCAGCAGGCAAACTCTAAATCCAAAGAAGATTCTGATTGGGAGATGATGAGGAGTTTTATGCAGGAAACCAGAGCCTCCATTAGAAACTTAGAAGTGCAAATGGTCCAACTGAGGAAGAAAATACCTGAGAGGTCTGCAAGTACATTTCCAGGTGATACAGTGGTGAACCCAAGAGAAGATTGCAAGGCTATTCAATTGAGAAGTGGTAAAGTAGCTGGCTCTGAGACTAAGGCCAATGAAGAGCTAGTTGAAAAGGAAGCTCTAGAGGAGAATAAGGGAGATGTAGAGCATGCCCCTCCTAAACGTGCAGACAACCCGTTTCCTGACTCTCTTGACACATATCTTACATTGCTAAAGGCTCCTGAATATAAGCCAAAAATGCCATATCCTCAGAGACTTCAGAAGGCTTCCAAAGAAAAGCAGTTTTCTAAATTTTTAGATGTCTTCAAAAAGCTACAGATCAAAATTCCTTTTGCAAAGGCTCTTGAGCAAATGCCTCTTTATGCTAAATTTATGAAAGAATTATTGACTAACAAGAGGAATTGGAAAGAGCAAGAAACCGTGGTGTTAACCAAGGAATGCAGTGCTATTATTCAACATAAACTTCCTAAGAAAATGCAAGATCCAGGGAGCTTTATGATTCCTTGCACCATTGGAGATGTCACCATTCAGAGAGCTTTATGTGATCTTGGATCTAGCATCAATCTCATGCCAATTTCAGTGATGAAAAAGCTTCAAATTGAGGAGGTAAAACCCACTCGTATTTCTCTTCAACTTGCTGATCTTTCTATTAAATTACCTGTGGGTGTCATTGAGGATTTACTTGTGAAAGTAGGACCCTTTATTTTTCCTGCTGATTTTGTTATATTAGACATGGAAGAGGATGTAAAATCCTTTATTATTCTTGGTAGACCCTTTTTAGCTACAAGTAAAGCTCTGATTGATGTGCAAAAGGGTGACCCTGAGGGTCAATGAAGAACAGGTGGTCCTTAATGTTTTTGAAGCTCTCAAGCACCCTAATGATTCTGAAGGGTGTATAAGAATTGATATTGTTGAACCACTTGTTCAAGAAGTACTGAAAGCTGAGGTACTTGATGACATTCTGAATCCTATTTCTGAGTATGAATTAGTTGAAGTTGATGATTCACCACCCCAGAAGGCACTAGTTCACACGCCTAATGCAGAGGAGGAAGCCCCGAAGCTTGAACTCAAAGATTTATCTCCTTCTCTGAAATATGTGTTTTTGGATGGAAATGATTCCTATCCAGTGATTATTAGCTCTTCCCTGAAGCCTGAAGAGGAAGAGGCGCTTATTTCAGTGCTCAGGAGCCATAAAATAGCTCTTGGGTGGACCATTAGTGACTTGAAGGGGATTAGTCCAACCAAGTGAATGCACAAGATCTTCCTTGAAGATGATGCTGAACCAGTTGTGCAACCACAAAGGAGACTCAATCTAACTATGAAAGAGGTAGTCCAAAAGGAGGTAATGAAATTATGGGAAGCAGGTATTATTTACCCTATTTCTGACAGTCCTTGGGTAAGTCCTATGTAGGTAGTTCCCAAGAAAGGAGGGATGACAGTGATCAAGAATGAAGAGAATGAGCTTATTCCTACAAGAACAGTCACATGATGGAGAATGTGTATAGACTACAGGAGGCTCAACACTGCTACTAGGAAAGATCACTTCCCCCTGCCCTTCATTGATCAGATACTTGAGAGGTTAGCAGGTCGCGCTTTCTACTGTTTACTAGATGGATATTCTGGATATAATCAAATTGCAGTGGACCCTCAAGATCAAGAGAAGACAACATTCACATGCCCCTTTGGAGTATTTGCCTACAGGAGAATGCCTTTTGGACTTTGCAATGCTCCAACAACTTTTCAAAGGTGTATGCTTTCAATTTTTTTTGATATGGTTGAAAAGTTCATTGAGGTATTTATGGATGACTTTTCTGTTTTTGGTAATTCTTTTGAATCTTGCCTTAAGCATTTATCTCTTGTCTTGAAACGGTGTCAAGAATCAAACCTTGTTTTAAATTGGGAAAAATGTCATTTTATGGTTACAGAAGGTATTGTTCTTGGACACAGGATTTCAAGTAAGGGAATTGAGGTTGATAGAGCAAAGGTGGAGGTAATTGAAAAATTACCACCACCAACTAATGTTAAGGCAGTTAGGAGTTTCTTGGGTCATGCAGGGTTTTATAGAAGATTTATAAAAGATTTTTCTAAAATTGCTAAATCTTTGAGCAACCTGTTGGTTGTTGATGTTCCTTTTGTCTTTGATTCTGATTTTCTGCATGCTTTTGAAACTCTGAAAGCAAACCTTACCTTTGCTCCCATTATAGCTCCCCCTGACTGGGATTTACCATTTGAATTAATGTGTGATGCTAGTAATTTTGCTATAGGAGCTGTTTTAGGACAGAGGCATGGTAAGCTTGTACATGTCATTTACTATGCCAGTCATGTGTTAAATGATGCCCAAAAAAATTACACAACTAAAGAAAAGGAATTATTAGCTGTTGTGTATGCTGTTGATAAGTTTAGGTCCTATTTACTTGGTTCTAAGGTTATTGTTTATACTGATCATGCTGCTTTGAAGTATCTTCTAACCAAATAAGATTCTAAACCAAGATTAATCATATGAGTGTTACTCCTTCAGGAGTTTCATATTGAGATAAAAGACAAGAAAGGGTCAGAAAATTAAGTAGCTGACCATCTCTCCAGAATTGAGCCTGAAGCAGGAGTACACCCATCCAAAGCTGTGACTGAGATGTTTCTGGATGAACAATTATTCCTCATTCAACAGGCTCCATGGTTTGCAGACATTGCAAATTATAAGGCTATGAATTTTATTCCAAGAGAGTACCGTAGACAACAAGTGAAGAAGCTATTGACTGATGCAAAGTACTACATTTGGGAGGAGCCATACCTTTTTAAAAGGTGTTCAGATGGTATCATCCGGAGATGTGTCCCAGATGAAGAAAAACAGCAGATTCTTTGGCACTGTCATGGTTCTGAGTATGGAGGCCACTTTGGTGGTGAAAGGACAGCTACAAAGGTCCTTCAGAGCGGGTTTTACTGGCCGACTCTCTTCAGAGACTCAAGAGAATTTGTGAAGCACTGTGACAGATGTTAAAAAGCCACAAATCTCCTTGCCAACCATGAAATGCCACAGCAGGGGATCCTTGAGGTTGAGTTGTTTGATGTGTAGGGTATTGATTTCATGGGACCTTTCCCACCCTCACATTCAAACAACTATATTCTAGTGGCAGTTGATTATGTGTCCAAGTGGGTAGAAGCTGTGGCTCTACCCACCAATGATGCCAAGGTGGTAATGAGCTTCCTTCAGAGATATATCTTTAGCCGGTTTGGTGTCCCAAGGACACTTATTAGTGATGGAGGAAGTCACTTATGTAACAGACAGCTGGACTCTCTTCTGCAGAGATATGGAGTCCGTCATAAAGTGGCAACCCCTTATCACCCTCAGACAAGTGGACAGGTTGAAGTTTCCAACAGGGAACTTAAGAGGATTTTAGAGAAGACCGTCAGTGTTTCAAGAAAGGACTAGTCTAGGAAGCTTGATGATGCTCTCTGGGCATACCGGACAGCTTACAAGACTCCTATTGGCATGTCCCCTTATCATTTGGTCTATGGCAAAGCCTGTCACTTGCCAGTTGAGTTAGAGCATAAAGCTTACTGGGCAATCCGATATCTGAATCTTGATTCAGAAGCTGCAGGAATCAAGCGAATGCTTCAGTTGAATGAGCTTGATGAATTCAGATATTCAGCCTATGAGAATGCCAAGCTCTATAAGGAAAGAACCAAGCTACTACATGACAAGAAGATTGCCATCAGAGTCTTTGAGCCAGGACAAAGAGTGCTTCTGTATAATTCAAGGCTCAAATTCTTTCCTGGGAAGCTGAAATCCCGGTGGTCAGGACCGTTTGTGGTTACCAGAGCTTCACCATATGGTCATGTGGAAATACAGGAGGAGAATTTTGACAGAAAATTTACAGTGAATGGCCAGAGGCTGAAGAACTATATTGGAAGCGAGATTGATCACCAGAGGTTCACTCATCTGCTGAACTAGCAGAACTGATCGTCAAGCTAGTGACGTTAAAGAAGCGCTTGTCGGGAGGCAACCCGATAAATTCGTATCCTTAGCTATTTTTCGTAGTAGTAGTTTTCTTCCTTATTTGATTTTTACTAAGTTTTTACTGTTTTTCAGATCATGCAGCCATCTTAGAACAGGAGCCGAAAAAAAAGGGGGGCATCCGACGCGCAAGCGTCGCTTACGTGTACGCGTCAGATGGCGGTGCGTGAAAAATAAAAATGCACACAGAGTTGTGAGGGAGTGGCGCAAGAATGATGCCTTTCGCACAAACATGCCCACGCGTATGCGTACCCCACGCGTGCGCGTCATTCATGATTTTGGCACTCCACGTGTACGCGTCATCGACGCGTACGCGTAACCTTAAAAATCAACGTAAATAAGTGTTTGGGCAGAGAGTTGTGCTGGCTTAGGGCTGAAAGTGTGCTAGAGGCACAAATTTGGTCACGCGTATGCATCCCTGATGCATGCGCGTCATCAGCACAAATGGCCATCCACGCGTGCGCGTGCCTGACGCGCACGCGTCGTATGAAATTATTGGTTCCCAAGCCATGTGAACAGAGAGTTGTGCGTGTGCGCGTGGTGCACGAAATTGTGATTCACACTTTTCACAACTCCGCACAACTAACCAGCAAGTGCACTGGGTCGTCCAAGTAATACCTTACGTGAGTAAGGGTCGATCCCACGGAGATTGTTGGCTTGAAGCAATCTATGGTTATCTTGTAAATCTTAGTCAGGAGATTAATGATAAAAATTACTTTTGTTTATGGAAACTAAATAACATGAAATAAAGGTTACTTGTTATGCAGTAATGGAGAACAGATTGATGTTTTGGAGATGCTCTGTCTTCTGAATCTATGCTTTCCTACTGTCTTCTTCTTTACGCACGCAGGTCTCCTTCCATGGCAAGATGTATGTTGGTGGATCACCGTTGTCAATGGCTACCATCCATCCTCTCAGTGAAAATGGTCCAAATGCGCTGTCACCGCACGGCTAATCATCTGTCGGTTCTAACTCATGTTGGAATAGAATCTGTTGATTCTTTTGCGTCTGTCACTACACCCAACACTCGCGAGTTTGAAGCTCGTCACAGTCATCCCTTCCTAGATCCTACTCGGAATACCACAGACAAGGTTTAGACTTTCCAGATCTCAGGAATGGCCGCCAATAATTCTAGCCTATACCACGAAGACTCTGATCATAAACTAGGAGGCTAAGAGATACACACTCAAGCTAATGCAGATAGAACGGAGGTGGTTGTCAGGCACGCGTTCATAGGTGAGAATAATGATGAGTGTCACGGATCATCACATTCATCAGGGTGAAGTGCGAGTGAATATCTTAGAATAGAAACAAGCGTGATTGAATGAAAAACAGTAGTAATTGCATTAATTCCTCGAAACACAGCAGAGCTCCTCACCCCTAATCATGGGGTTTAGAGACTCATGCCGTCAAAATACAATGTGAAGTGTAAAAATGTCATGAGGTGCAAAATAAATCTCTAAAAGTAGTTTTTATACTACGCTAGTGACCTAGGTTTACAGGAATTGAGTAAACTAAGATAGATAGTGCAGAAATCCACTTCCGGGGCCTACTTGGTGTGTCTTTGGGATGAGAATTGAAGCTTCCATGTGTAGAGACTTTATTTAGAGTTAAACGCCAGGTTGTAGCCTGCTTCTGGTGTTTAACTCTGTTTTGCAACCTGTTTCTGGTGTTTAACGCCAGAATAGGGTAAAGACTTAGCGTTAAACGCCAATTTGCATCGTCAAAACTTGGGCAAAGTATAGACTATTATATATTGCTGGAAATCCCTGAATGTATACTTTCCAACGCAATTGAGAGGCGCCAATTGGGCTTCTGTAGCTCCAAAAAATCTATTTTGAGTGCAGAGAGGTTAGAATACAACAGCATCTGCAGTCCTTTTTCAGCCTCTGAATCAGATTTTTGCTCAGGTCCCTCAATTTCCGCCAGAAAATACCTGAAATCACAGAAAAACACACAAACTCATAGTAAAGTCCAGAAATATGATTTTTAAAGAAAAACTAATAAAAATATAGTAAAAATTAACTAAGACATACTAAAAACTATGTAAAAATATTACCAAAAAGTGTATAAATTATTCGCTCATCACAACACCAAACTTAGATTGTTGCTTGTCCCCAAGCAACTAAAAAATAATTAGGATAAAAAGAAGAGAATATACAATAAATTCCAAAAACATCTATGAAGATCAGTCTTAATTAGATGAGCGGGACTATTAGCTTTTTGCTTTTGAATCTCACTTTATCCTTTGAAGTTCAGAATGATTGGCATCTATAGGAACTCAGAATTCAGATAGTGTTATTGATTCTCCTAGTTCGGTATGTTGATTCTTGAACATAGTTACTTTATGAGTCTTGGCCGTGACCCTAAGCATTTTGTTTTCCAGTATTACCACTGGATACATAAATGCCACAGACATATAACTGGGTGAACCTTTTCAGATTATGAGTCAGCTTTGGTAAAGTCCCCAGATAGAGGTGTCCAGAGCTCTTAAGCACACTCTTTTTGCTTTGGACCACGACTTTAACCGCTCAGTCTTAAGCTTCTCACTTGACATCTTCACGCCATAAGCACATGGTTAGGGACAGCTTGGTTTAGCCGCTTAGGCCAGGATTTTATTCCTGTGGGCCCTCCTATCCACTAATGCTCAAAGCCTTGGATCCTTTTTATTTTACGCTTGCCTTTTGGTTTAAAGGGCTATTAGCTTTTTCTGCTTGTTTTTTCTTTTTCTTTCTTTTTAAATTTTTTTTGCAAGCTTTCTATTCACTACTTTTTCTTGCTTCAAGAATTATTTTTATGATTTTTCAGATTATCAATAACATTTCTCCTTTTCCATTATTCTTTCAAGAACCAACAATTTTAACATTCATAAACAAGAAATTCAAAAATATGCACTGTTCAGGCATTCATTCAGAAGACAAAAAGTATTGCCACCACATCAAAATAATTAAACTATTTTAAAATTCAAAATTCATGTACTTCTTTTTCTTTTTCAGAAAACATTTTTCATTTAAGAAAGGTGATGGATTCATAGGACATTCATATCTTTAAGACATAGACACTTAGACACTAGTGATCATGTAATAAAGACATAAACATAATTAAACATAAAGCATAGTAAACGAAAAATAGAAAAATAAAGAACAAGGAAATTAAAGAACGGGTCCACCTCAGTGATGGCAGCTAGTTCTTCCTCTTGAAGATCTTATGGAGTGATTTAGCTCCTCAATGTCTCTTTCTTGCCTTTGTTGCTCCTCCCTCATAGCTCTATGATCTTCTCTAATTTCATGGAGGAGGATAGAATGCTCTTGGTGCTCCACCCTTAGTTGTCCCATGTTGGAACTTAATTCTTCTAGGGAGGTGTTAATTTGCTCTCAATAGTTTTATGGAGGGAAGTGCATCCCTTGAAATATCTCAGGGATTTCATGATGAGGAATTTCCTCATGCTCTTGTTGAGGTTCATGAGTGGGCTCTCTTGTTTGCTCCATCCTTTTTCTGGTGATGGGCTTTTGAGATGAATCTCTCCATCTCCCATGACTCGGAGTTAGAAGCAATTGCCTTCCCTTTCCCTTTTTTTAGAGGTTTCTTCGGCCTTAGGTGCTATAAATGGTTATGGGAAAAACAAAAAGCAATAATTTTACCACACCAAACTTAGAAGGTTTGCTCGTCCTCGAGCAAAAGAAGAGAGAAGGGAGTAGAAGAAGAAGAAATGGAGGAGATGGAGGTGAGGAGATGGTTTGGCCAAGGGGGTGTATTGTGTATGATGTGTTAAAAGGAAGGAGTGATGGTTTGAATTTGAGTGGGAGAGAGAGAGAAAAAGGTGGGGTAGGTGGAGATCCTGTGGGGTCCATAGATCCTGATGGGTCAAGGACATAGCATCCCTGCTCTATTTAGGCGTGTAAATGCCCTTAGAGTGCAATCCTGGTGTTTAACGCCAGACTGCTGCTTGTTTCTGGCGTTAAACGCCAGCTTTTCTCCCTTTATTGGCGTTTAACGCCAAGTTGGTGCTTGTTTCTGGCGTTAAACACCAGACTGTAGCTTGTTTCTGGCGTTTAACGCCAGCTTAATGCTTCTTTCTGGCGTTAAACGCCAATCTGATGCTTCTTACTGGTATTTAAACGCCAGTAAGCTCTTCCTCCAGGGTGAGCTATTTTTAATGCTGTTTTTAGTTTTGCTTTGATTTTTGTGACTCCACATGATCATCATCCTAAAGAAAACATAAAATAAAAATGGAAAACATAAAATTTAACATAGATAAGTAAAAATTGGGTTGCCTCCCAATAAGCGCTTCTTTATTGTCTTTAGCTGGACCTTACTGAGCTTTTAATCTAGTCTCAGCTTTGAGCATTCTTGCTCAACATTGCCTTCAAGATAATGCTTGACTCTCTGTCCATTAACAATGAACTTCTTATTAGAATCAATGTCTTGAAGCTCCACATAGCCATATGGTGACACACTTGTAATCACATATGGTCCCCTCTACCGGGATTTTAGTTTCCCGGGAAATAATCTGAGCCTAGAGTTAAACAGCAGAACCTTTTGTCCTGGTTCAAAGACTTTGGATGACAGTTTCTTATCATGCCACCTTTTTGCTTTCTCCTTGTAAATTTTTGCATTTTCAAAAGCATTGAGTCTAAATTCCTCTAGCTCATTTAATTGGAGTAATCTCTTCTCTCCAGCTAACTTAGCATCCAGGTTTAGGAATCTGGTTGCCCAGTAGGCCTTATGTTCCAGTTCCACGGGCAGATGACAGGCCTTGCCATACACAAGCTGGTATGGAGAGGTTCCTATAGGAGTCTTGAATGCTGTTCTGTATGCCCACAGAGCAGCATCCAAGCTTTTTGCCCAATCCCTTCTACAGGTAATTACAGTCCGTTCCAGGATTCTTTTTAGTTCTCTATTAGAGACTTCAGCTTGCCCATTTGTCTATGGATGATATGGAGTTGCTACTTTGTGGCTAATTCCATATCGGACCATAGCATAGTAAAGCTGTTTATTGCAGAAATGAGTGTCCGCATCGCTGATTAGTGCTGTAGGGACACCAAACCTGCTGAAGATATGTTTCTGGAGGAACTTCAACACTGTCTTAGTATCATTAGTGGGTGTTGCAATTGCCTCTACCCATTTAGATACATAGTCTACTGCCACCAGAATATATGTGTTTGAGTATAATGGTGGGAAAGGCCCCATGAAGTCAATACCCCATACATCAAACAACTCAATCTCCAAGATCCCTTGTTGAGGCATGGCGTAACCATGAGGCAGATTACCAGCTCTCTGGCAACTGTCACAGTTAGGTACGAACTCTCGGGAGTCTCTATAGAGAGTAGGCTAGTAGAAGCCACATTGGAGGACCTTGGTGGTTGTTCGCTCAGCTCCAAAATGGCCTCCATATTGTGACCCATGGCAATGGCATAAGATCTTCTGTGCCTCTTCTTTGGGCACACATCTACGGATTATTCCGTCTGCACATCTCTTAAAGAGATATGGTTCATCCCATAGGTAGTACTTTGCATCAGAAATCAATTTCTTTATTTGCTGCCTGCTGTACTCTTTGGGTATGAATCTTACAGCTTTATAGTTTGTAATATCTGCAAACCAAGGTGTTTCCTGAATGGCAAACAATTGCTCATCTGGAAAGGTTTCAGAGATCTCAATAGATGGGGGGGGGGACGCCCTTTCTACTGGTTCTATCCGGGATAGATGATCTGCCACTTGGTTCTCTGTCCCTTTTCTGTCTCTTATTTCTATATCAAACTCTTGCAGAAGCAACACCCATCTTATGAGCCTGGGTTTTGAATCCTACTTTGTAAGTAGATATTTAAGAGAAGCATGGTCAGTGTACACAATCACTTTTGATCGTACTAAGTATGATCTAAACTTGTCAATGGCATAAACCACTGCAAGTAATTCTTTTTCTGTGGTTGTGTAATTTTTTTGGGCATCATTTAAAATACGGCTAGCATAATAAATGACATGCAGAAGCTTGTTATGCCTCTGTCCTAATACTGCACCAATGGCATGGTCACTGGCATCACACATTAGTTCGAATGGTAATGTCCAGTCTGGTGCAGAAATAACTGGTGCTGTGACCAACTTAGCTTTCAGAGTTTCAAACGCCTGCAGACACTCTGTGTCAAACACAAATGGCATGTCAGCAGCTAGCAGATTACTCAGAGATTTTGCAATTTTTGAAAAATCCTTTATAAACCTCCTATAGAATCCTGCATGCCCCAGAAAGCTTCTGATTGCCTTAATATTGGCAGGTGGTGGTAATTTTTCAATTACTTCCACGTTAGCTTGATCCACCTCTATTCCCTTGTTTAAAATTTTATGCCCAAGAACAATTCCTTCAGTCACCATAAAGTGACATTTTTCCCAGTTTAAAACTAGGTTGGTCTCTTGGCATCTTTTCAGAACAAGTGCTAAATGGTCAAGGCAGGAGCTGAATGAGTCTCCAAATACTGTAAAATCATCCATGAAGACTTCCAGAAATTTCTCTACCATATCAGAGAAGATAGAGAGCATGCACCTCTGAAAGGTTGCAGGTGCATTGCACAGACCAAAAGGCATCCTTCTGTAGGCAAACACTCCAGAAGGACATGTGAATGCTGTTTTCTCTTGGTCCTGAGGATCTACTGCAATTTGGTTGTAACCTGTGTAGCCATCCAAAAAGCAGTAGTATTCATGACTTGACAGTCTTTCTAGCATTTGGTCTATGAATGGTAAAGGAAAGTGATCCTTTCTAGTGGCTGTATTGAGCCTTCTGTAATCAATACACATACGCCACCCTGTAACTGTTCTTGTAGGAACCAGTTCATTTTTTTCATTAGGAACCACTGTCATGCCTCCCTTCTTGGGGACAACTTGGACAGGGCTCACCTGGGGGCTATCAGAAATAGGATAAATAATCCCAGCCTCCAGTAATTTGGTGACCTCTTTTTGCACCACCTCCTTCATGGCTGGATTTAGCCGCCTCTGTGGTTGAACTACTGGCTTAGCATCGTCCTCCAATAGGATCTTGTGCATGCATCTTGCTGGGCTGATGCCCTTGAGATCACTTATGGACCACCCAAGAGCTGCCTTGTGTGTCCTTAGCACTTGAAGTAGTGCTTTCTCTTCCTGTGGATTTAAAGCAGAGCTTATGATCACCGGAAGAGTGTCACCTTCTCCCAGAAATGCATATTTCAGGGATGGTGGTAGTGGTTTGAGCTCGGGTTTAGGAGGTTTCTCCTCTTCTTGAGGAATTTTCAGAGGCTCTTTTATTTCCTCTGATTCCTCCAGATCAGGCTGAACATCTTTAAAGATGTCTTCTAGCTCTGATTCAAGACTCTCATCCATGTTGATCTCCTCTACCAGGGAGTCAATAATATCAACACGCATGCAGTCTTTTGATGTGTCTGGATGCTTCATTGCCTCAACAGCATTCAGTTTGAACTCATCCTCATTGACTCTTAATGTCACTTCCCCTTTTTGGACATCAATGAGGGTTCGTCCAGTTGCTAGGAAAGGTCTTCCTAGAATGAGAGTTGCACTCTTGTGCTCCTCCATCTCCAGCACTACAAAGTCAGTGGGAAAGGCAAATGGCCCAACCTTAATAATCATGTCCTCAATTATGCCTGATGGATATTTAATGGAGCTATCAGCAAGTTGAAGACATATCCGGGTTGGTTTGACCTCTTCAGTCAAGCCAAGCTTTCTGATAGTGGATGCAGGAATTAGATTGATACTTGCCCCAAGGTCATATAACGCTGTCTTGGTACAAGTACCCTCTAATGTGCAAGGTATCATAAAGCTTCCGGGATCCTTAAGCTTTTCTAGTAAGCTTGTTAGGATGACTGCACTGCATTCTTCAGTGAGAAAAACTTTTTCTGTTTCTCTCCAATCCTTCTTATGACTTAAGATCTCTTTCATGAACTTAGCATAAGAGGGTATTTGCTCAAGTGCCTCTGCAAACGGAATCTTTATTTCAAGAGTCCTGAGATAGTCTGCAAAGCGGGCAAATTGTTTATCCTGTTATGCTTGGCAGAGTTTCTGAGGATAAGGCATTTTGGCTTTATATTCTTCAACCTTAGTTGCTGCAGGTTTATTTCCTACAGAGGTAGGTTGAGAAGCCTTCTTGAGGGAGTTATTATCAGCACTTGCAGGTGTCTGATCCCTCACTGGCGTTTGAACGCCAGAACTGGACATAGATTGGGAGTTTAACGCCAGTTTTTCACCCGTTTCTGGCGTTTGATCGCCAGACTTATTCCTCTCTGGGCTCTTACTGTCCTCAGAGAGATTTTGGGTAGCAGGTTACTCATCCTCTGTCAGCTGTTCTTTTCTTGGCTTTCTGCTACTTTGAGTTGAGGTATTTAATGTTTTTCCACTTCTTAATTGAACTGCTTGGCACTCCTCTGTTATCTATTTTGATAACTATTGTTTTGTCTGATTCAATTGTGATTCCATATCCTTGTTAGCATTTTTGGTTTCTTGTAGCATCTCCTTAAATTCTGCTAACTGCCTTGTTATAGAAGATAGTTACTGATTGAGTTCAGCAACTTGTTCCTGAGGACTAAAGTCAGTTGATACTGCCTTAGCTTCTTCTTTCATGGAGGACTCGTTAGTTATGTATAGATGCTGATTTCTAGCAACTATATCGATAAGCTCTTGAGCCTCTTCAATAGTCTTTCTCATGTGTATAGATCCACCAGCTGAGTGGTCTAGAGACACCTGAGCTTTTTCTGTAAGCCCGTAGTAGAAGATGTCTAACTGCACCCACTCTGAAAACATTTCAGAGGGGCATTTCCTTAGCATCCCTCTGTACCTCTCCCAGGCGTTATAAATGGATTCACCATCCTCTTGTTTAAAGCCTTGGATGTCCAGCCTTAGCTGTGTCATCCTTTTTGGAGGGAAATATTGATTCAGGAATTCGTCTGATAACTGTTTCCATGTTCTTATGCTTGCTGTGGGTTGGTTATTTAACCACCTCTTAGCTTGATCTTTTACAGCAAATGGAAATAGTAATAGCCTGTATACATCCTGATCTACCTCTTTGTCACGCACTGTGTCAGCAATTTGCAAGAACTGCGCTAGAAACTCAGTAGGTTCTTCCTGTGGAAGACCAGAATACTGGCAATTTTGCTGCACCATGATAATGAGCTGAGGGTTTAGCTCAAAACTGCTTGCCTTGATGGGAGGTATACAGATACTACTTCCATATGCAGCAGTAATGGGGATAGCACATGACCCCAGAGTCCTTCTGGACTGTTCATTTTCATTTATGTCCATGATGGATAAAATGGAATTGATATGAATTGCAAACAAAATATATTTTTGTTTTTATTTTATTTAAGTAGAAACAAACCGAATTGTTAAGAATAAATAAAAATAATAAGATAAAATAAAATAATTAAAAATTAAAATATAAATTTTGAAAACCAAGAGAAAAATAAATTTGAAAACGAAAATAATTACTTAATTAAGAAGATTTGAAAAACTTTGGATATGATTTTTGAAAACGATTTTGAATTTTGAAATTTCAAAACTAAGATAAGATAGAATAGAAAGTTTTAAAATAAAAATCTGAATTTTTTAAAGGAAAATTCAAAAATTAATTAAAATAAAAAGAAAAGATATTTTTGAATTTAATGAAGAAAGAGAAAAACAGTAAAAATGACACCAAACTTAAATTTTTAGATCAAAACAAAGGAAACAAACAGGAAAACTTCGAATATCACAATGAACGCTAAGAACAACTTTTCAAAAATTTTTAAGAAAACAAAAACACAAAGGACACCAAACTTAAAAATTTATATTCTGAGCACTAATAATTCGAAAAAAAATGAAAGAAAAATAAAATCATGCAATTGACACCAAACTTAAAATATGAAACTATACTCAAACAGAAAAACTCAATTATTAGTTTAAAAATTTTCGAAAAAAATTGAAAAAGAAAATAAGGATTTTAAAATTTTAACCAAAAACACTAATAGAAGACTTTAAACCAAAAAGAACAATTTTTCCTAATCTAAGCAACAAAATAAACCGTCAGTTGTTCAAACTCGAACAATCCCCGGCAACAGCGCCAAAAACTTGGTGCACGAAATTGTGATTCACACTTTTCACAACTCCGCACAGCTAACCAGCAAGTGCACTGGGTCGTCCAAGTAATACCTTACGTGAGTAAGGGTCGATCCCACGGAGATTTTTGGCTTGAAGCAATCTATGGTTATCTTGTAAATCTTAGTCAGGAGATTAATGATAAAAATTACTTTTGTTTATGAAAACTAAATAACATGAAATAAAGGTTACTTGTTATGCAGTAATGGAGAACAGATTGAGGTTTTGGAGATGCTCTGTTTTCTGAATATCTGCTTTCTACTGTCTTATTCTTCATGCACGCAGGTCTCCTTCCATGGCAAGCTGTATATTGGTGGATCACCGTTGTCAATGGCTACCATCCATCCTCTCAGTGAAAATGGTCCAAATGCGCTGTCACCGTATGGCTAATCATCTATCGGTTCTGACTCATGTTGGAATAGAATCCGTTGATTCTTTTGCGTCTGTCACTACGCCCAACACTCGCGAGTTTGAAGCTCGTCACAGTCATCCCTTCCCAGATCCTACTCGGAATACCACAGACAAAGTTTAGACTTTCCAGATCTTAGGAATGGTCGCCAATAATTCTAGCCTATACCACAAAGACTCTGATCATAAACCAGGAGGCTAAGAGATACACACTCAAGCTAATGCAGATAGAACGGAAGTGGTTGTTAGGCACGCATTCATAGGTGAGAATAATGAGTGTCACGGATCATCACATTCATCAGGGTGAAGTGCGAGTGAATATCTTAGAATAGAAACAAGCGTGATTGAATGAAAAACAGTAGTAATTGCATTAATTCATCGAAACACAGCAGAGCTCCTCACCCCCAATCATGGGGTTTAGAGACTCATGCCGTCAGAAATACAATGTGAAGTGTAAAAATGTCATGAGGTGCAAAATAAATCTCTAAAAGTAGTTTTTATACTAAGCTAGTGACCTAGGTTTACAGGAATTGAGTAAACTAAGATAGATAGTCCAGAAATCCACTTCTGGGGCCCACTTGGTGTGTGTTTGGCTGAGCATTGAAGATTCCATGTGTAGAGACTTTATTTGGAGTTAAACGTCAAGTTGTAGCCTATTTCTTGTGTTTAACTCTGGTTTGCAACCTCTTTATGGCGTTTAACGCCAGAATAGGGTAAAGACTTGGCGTTAAACGCCAATTTGCGTCATCAAAACTTGAGCAAAGTATGGACTATTATATATTACTGGAAAGCCCTGAATATCTACTTTCCAAAGCAATTAAGAGCGCGCCAATTGGGTCTTTTTAGCTCCAGAAATTTTATTTCGAGTGCAGAGAGGTCAGAATCCAACAGCATCTGCAGTCCTTTTTCAGCCTCTGAATCAGATTTTTGCTCAGGTCCCTCAATTTCAGCCAGAAAATACCTGAAATCACAGAAAAATACACAAACTCATAGTAAAGTCCAGAAATATAATTTTTAAATAAAAACTAATAAAAATATAGTAAAAATTAACTAAAACATACTAAAAACTATGTAAAAATAATGCCAAAAAGCATATAAATTATCCGCTCATCAGCGCGGCTGGCTTCGCGTGAATCGCACAAAACCAAGGGCATGTGGATGTGTGCCTGATGCTAACGCGTCATTATGAAGTTTTCGCGCCCCACGCGTACGCATGCCGTACGCGTACGCGTCGCCTTCGCCACACAACTACACTAGTTCGCCGCCTAGTTTTAATTTTCTTTCTCTCTCTCCCAATCCTAATTCTCTCTTATTCTTTTATCCTTTTATTCTTCTTTCATCATAATAATTGTTTCTTTCTGTTTTCAATTTTTCTTTGCTTGAGAACAAGCAAACCTTTAAGTTTGGTGTTGACGCTTCGCTTAGAAGTTTTCTGTTTATTCTTATAGCACCAAAGGGAGGCGAATCATCTTCACGAAGGAGCACAACCTGAAGAATAAAACGACCGCTAGGATAACTAAGGTGGTTGAGTTCCTTTCATTCTATATTCCTTCCCGCTTTTACTATATTATGTTCCGGTTGACCTGCTATTTTGCTTTATTTGTTGCATGATCCCTTATTAGTTAGAATCCTAAGTCTAGTTTAGTTTTCTCTTAAGTGCTTTAATTCCCAAAAGATGTCTCATGTATTACTCACTGAGCTTGAATTCAAATAAAAAATACAGAAGTGATGTATTGCATGAGAAAGTGAGTTTATATTGAAGAATAGTCTTATTTATTTAGATGTGGTGGTATTTTCTGTAATTCTGAATGCATGATATGAACAGTGCATATTTAAATTTGAATCAAAGAATGTTGATGTATAAGGAATGGGAATTTAGAGAATTATTATAATTTCTCTGAAATTAATGAAAGTTTAATCCTTGAAGCAAAAGAAACAGCAAAAGAAAAATAAGAGCAAGGTCCAAGGCTCTGAGCATCAATGACTAGGGAGGTCAGACATGATTAAAAGCTCAAAGAGTTGTTTCCCTAGTCATATGCTTATGGTGTTCTTGTGTCAAGTAATCCTTGAGACAAAACATTTAGAGTCAAGATCAATTGTAGAGTACGCCAAAGGCTTTGAGCACCACTGTCTGGGAGTAACTGAAAAAAAAATTATAAAAATAATAATATTTAGAACGTAAAGAGAGTTCCCTAGTTAAGTGCTTGTGGTGTTTTTGTGTCAAGTAAAGCTTGAGACAAAACATTTAAAGTCACGGTTAGGCTCAAGGTGCAAAGCACCAGAAAAAAATTGCTGTGTTTAACGATTAAATTGAGTTACAAAAGATCAGAGAATTCATAATATTATCCGGATTCTAATTTCGAATGACAATGACATCCTTTTGATTCAAAGGAGAGTGAGATGCCAAAACTATTTAGGATTACAGTTGTAAATCCCACTATAAGAAGAGACATGAGCTTAATCGAACTCTCATTCTCATGCAAATTCACATCCTAAGCCTACTAGTTATGGTTGCTTGAGGACATGCAACAATTCAAGTTTGGTGTTGTGATGCGTGAGCAACTTTCCTATCTTTTCCTTGTGAATTTGCATCTAATTTGTTGAGTTTAATAAAGAATTAATTATTTTTTAGCCAATATGGATGCTACTTTGAGTATTTTGAAATTTTATTTATTTTAGGTAGCATTCGGCTGGATTTGATGGAGTTTCTGTAGCACAAGAACAAAAGGAGATGGCAGAGAGGAGCGATGCGTACGCGTGACTGACGCGTGCGCGTGATTTGGAGCTTTCCATGGCGACGCGTGCGCGTGACTGACGCGTACGCGTGATTTGAAGATTTGCTCAACAACGTGTGCGCGTGACACGCGAAGAAGAGCATCGACGCGTACGCGTGACTGACACGTACGCGTGACATGCGCCACGTGCAGAAAACCCAGAAAAACGCTGGGGGCGATTTCTAGGCTGTTTTGATTCAGTTTTTAGCCCAGAAAACACAGATTAGAAGCTGCAGAATGGACAAAACAAGTGGTCCCCACCCATCAACTGAAGACTTGTTAATTAATTCTAATTTAAATTCAAATATTATTTTTAGGAAAAGATATTATTTTAGTTTTAGAAGATAGATTTTAAATTAATTAGGATTAGATATAAAAGGGAATTCCAACAGGGTGGTTCCAACACAACATTATTCCATTCCAATTTACAATCCTTATTTTTCTCTGAACCATGAGCAACTAAACCTCCACTGTTAAGGTTAAGAGCTCTGTCTACTTGTATGGATTGATTTTATTGCTTTTTCTATTTTAATTTATGCATGGATTTGTTATTTAAGAATTGTTTTCGCTCTTTATCTTATGAATTTGGGTAGAACGGAAGTATGACCCTCTTTCTGTTTGAGTTATTGTAAAACTTGGAAAAGCTCTTTACTTGAACAACAACTTGAAAATATATTCTTCTAAATTTTAATTATCTGGATTTAACGGGATACATGACATATAATCCTTTTATTTTTGGGTAATTGGAGTTTTTGTGGCATGCAAACTGGAATTTGATCATCACCCTCTACTTGGAATTAATTGACCAAGGAATTGGCTGTTGATGAAAATTAGGGGAGACTAGAAAGGTCTAAGGAATTAGGGTCTAGTCACATATAGTTTGCCATAAATTAAATCTTGCATGATTAAAATAGTTAGTAAGAAAAGTTAATCCGGAAAAATAGATAACTCTGAAACCTTAACTGTTTTCTCAATAGTTTATTCCCAACTTATTTATCTGCCTATCTATTCTTTATATTGTTTACTGTCTTTTATATTGCCCAAACATTACTTTCTGTTTGCCTGACTAAGTCTATCACTCAATTATTGTTGCTTGATCCATCAATCCTCGTGGGATCGACCCTCACTCACCTGAGGTATTACTTGGTACGACTCGGTGCACTTGCCGGATAGTCTGTGGGTTATAAATTACCGCACCACTTATCTCATATGGTGTTGAAGAAACTGCTTTAGTGGGTACTTTATTTAGCAAATATGCTGCTATTTCTAAAGCATAGCCCCATAAGTTCAATGGAAGATCAGTAAAACCCATCATGGATCGAACCATATCTAATAAAGTTCGATTCCTCCTTTCTAAAACACCATTATGTTGTGGAGTACCAGGAGGTGTCCATTGAGAAAGAATCCCATTCTTCTTTAAGTACTCAAGAAAATTATCATTTAGATATTCTCCTCCTCTATCAGATCTAAGCACCTTAATGCTTTTACCTGTTTGATTTTTAACTTCACTACGAAAAATGTTGAACATTTCAAATGACTCAGATTTGTGTTTCATAAGATACACAAATCCATATCTAAGACATATCGTCAATAAAAGTGATAAAATAAGAACATCCTCCTTTAGCTTGAGGCAGGACTCACAAGTTACATATGATTCATAATCATATTTGTTAAAGTAACCTTCTTTATGTAACTTAGAAATCCTTTTTTCCCTATATGACCAAGTCTACAATATCAAAGATATGATTCATTTACTTGATTATTCCTCTCTCTTTTGAGAGTAGAAACATGCATGACAGAATTACCATTTAAATCGGGAAGAATATAAATCCCATATTAGAGATAGCCATTTACGTATAAGTCATCACCATAATAAGTAGAACAAATGTCATTTTTAATATTAAAATAAAAATCACGTTTATCCAACATAGAAATAGAAATAACATTTACTACAAAATTAGGAATATAATGACAATTCTCCAATACTAATGTCTTGTCCATAGGTATTGCTAAAGAAATAGATCCTATAGCTACAACAGCAACATTTGCTCTGTTCCCGACTTGAAGGTAAGTTTCTTCCCTCTTCAGCCATCTACTTACTTGTAGTCCCTGCAATGAATTGCAAATATTATGAGCACTTCCGGTATCTAATACCCATATAGAAGAATTAATAGTAGCTAAAGAAATCATGAAAATAATTTTCAAGCATGTCTCACTTTTCTCCTTGGTTTTTAAAGAAGCAAGGTACTCCTTGTAGTTTCTTTTGCAATGACATTTGCCTTTACAATAAAAGTATTCAGCATCATTTTTGTCAGTCTTTTCTTGCTTGCCCTTGGGTTGCCATGGGTTCTCTTTTAGAATTATTCTTTCCATTTCCTTTTGCTTTCCACTTTCCTTTCTTCTTAGAAGAGCTACCAACTACCATAGCAACTCCTTTCTTTTTCTCAGATGTAATTTGATTCTCATAATCAATTAGCATGTTAAGTATTTCATGAAGATCACAACTTACTTTAATCATATTAAAGCTAATAATAAATTGTGAAAAAATTTCTGGAAGAGATTGTAAGATCAAATTTTGTGAAAGTTCTTTGCCCAATTTGCAACCCAACTTCTCAAATTATTCAATAAGAATAATCATCTTAAGAATATGGGATCCAACAGGAGAGTCCACATCAAGTGTAGATCTAAACAAAGTTTTGGACAATTGATATCGGGCTGTCTTACTTTGTGCATCATACATCTTCTTAAGATGTTCAACAATAGTTGGTGGATCTATATCCTAATGTTGCCTCTGAAGATTAGAACCCATGGATGCCAAAATGATGCATTTGGCAGTAAGACAATTTTTCAAGTACTTCTCACAAACCTTGTTTGTCTCATTATCAATACCTTCATCCTCTTTAGGAACTAGGGCTGTAACAGTAGGCTTATCGATTATATCAATTAGCCTTTCATGCATGAGAACAATTCTCAAATTGAGATACCATTCATTATAATTGCCTCTAGCCAATTTATTATTTTTTAGGTATGACACGCAGTGATAGTGCAGACATGTTATTCATGAATCTAAAAGGAAAAACAAATATAAGTACGTAATCACACATACAAATAACATTTTTCACAATATTATTATTATAGAAAATTAAGAAATCTTTATTTCTTAAATTAAGTGTTAAAAAATATCTAAAATCATGAAGGAGTGTCTTGGTTGTCAATTCATTATTCATACATTTTTTAAATAGATGATTAAATGTATCACATACAATTTTAATCCCAAATAACTACCTGATTGTTAGGTCATTATTTAATTAAATTATATTTTAT
Source organism: Arachis hypogaea (assembly GCF_003086295.3). NCBI lineage: Eukaryota > Viridiplantae > Streptophyta > Magnoliopsida > Fabales > Fabaceae > Arachis > Arachis hypogaea. The sequence goes on from NC_092055.1 coordinate 104,251,222, forward strand.
ACCCCTAGGTTGTCTAGGTTCAAGTAAAAATTAATTCATTCCATGTATCAAATACATATATAAATTTTATCCTTGAGTACGAATCTCCTAGTTGTCAGGTAGCTCCTCATAAACAAAGTATAAAATTTAATTTTTCTTTTTTCTTTTAGCTTTATTTCATAAATAAATAAAAAATAATAATTTTGACAATAGCATCTCATGCGATGGATTACGAATCACATTCACTATAATAATAAAACTTAAATTAATTCTATTAATTCTGTAAATTTTGGCAATAAAATTTTAAACACAAAAGAGCCATGGCTCTGATACCACTGAAGGATTACATGTGTTCATACGCAGCGGAAGTAATAAAGTAATCCTATTGATCTATTTTATGCTTAAAATTTTATTTCAATAAGATGGGTCAGATGCGAATACCTGAGTACCTCAATGAATAAAACTTTTTCCTTCGATAGTACGAAGATAGTATGTGTATCCACACCGAGACTGATCTTTGTTGTCAACTCTTTGACCAATGGATTTAACTGAGAAACTTTCAGCAACTCCTTGTACCAGCAATTCTTCACTAAGAATTGGAATACATGTGTATGTGGAGGTAGAAGAAAAAGGTTGTACTCTTTTCTTTTACCATATACATATATATATATAGTATGAGATTGGTGACTAATTTATGAATCAAATTACAACTTAATTTGAAATAGAATCAATTAGGATCTTATCCATATTTAAAACTCATCATAAAATAAATAATTAATTATTTTATATTCTCAATTATCATATTATTATATTCATGGTGCTAGCAAAGAATATAATAATATTTCATTTGAATTAATATAATTATTTATTTGATCAAATCAAAATAATAATTAAATAATTATTTACCAAGGATTAGAACACTCGTTAGTATGTGACCCCATAGATTCCATACTAAGTGGGTAGTAAATTAGTCGTGCTAAATTTACTAATCAAGGTTGGCATCTAGCAACACTCCTTGACAACCTGATAGTATGAAGTAATAATATTTTTATTAAGAAACCAAGCTGAGCAAAAAATATAACTCTTTCTATCTTTTCAGCTCTTGGCTAAATTTTAGAGTACGGTTTGATTGTCAAACTCTAACTTGTTACCATTATTATAATGAATTATGAATGCCTTAAGAAACTCATTTCTTAATTCATTCAAACCCCTTGGCCAAGACATTGTTTATTTCATTCATTATAATTGTAGAGCTCAAACTCATTACCATAGTTGATGGATTCCATATTGACTAATCATTAATTCTACAAGTATTTAAATCATACCCAATGTCCATTCAACTAGCACCGTAAGGTATTAGGTGTCTGGAATCAAAGTATAATAAATACATTGTCAATTACTATGATAGTCGTAGGTCAAAGAAAAATTCTAATATTATGTTCATCATAAGAATATCCTATTGACAAATATACGGTAACTATAACCATTAGGAATTCTTAGAGTGAACTAGTTCAATGGTTATATCTCTATATATACCATTTATATATATAATTTAATAAATGAGATCTATTAATCTTTATTCAATGAAGACTATTATATATATATATTAATCTACCCGAATCACTAATGTTCCATTTTAGTGATTCCACGATTAAGAACAATTTAAATTAAAAGTACTTAAAAAACTTATATCTCATTATTACGATCCCTATCGTAATTATTCATTTCTAATTTTAATTAAGAAACTATCATAAATTATAAAAGTTTATTCTTACAAAAAGGAATAATAATAATAATTCATGATAGTATTTTGTTGGACATACACACTTATCTCCAACAGTTATAACCACTCCAAAAATTGATTGACCAACCATTGGCAGCTTGCAAGTTGCTAGTGAGCGAATCCATTCTATTATGGTGAAAGAAATTTTTGTCATGTGTTTGAACCCTTAAAATATGCCAAACAGCTCTTGCAAAGTAGCAATCTCGGAGAACATAAAAGGAGCTTTTGGTCATGTGACTACAGCATAGACAATTAGAAGAGGAAGTCATATGTCTTATATTCCTTTTTGCATTGGTAAGGATAGTGTCATAGGCTACCACCAGAGAAAAGAGAGAATTATTTTTCGGCCTCTCCACTTCCAAAATCAGGTTAAAGATATGATTCTGTGCATCAGGGATATTTTGCAGAGAGTAATAAGCGGATTTCAAAGAGAAAACTCCATCCGCAGTTAAAGGCCAAACGAGTTGGTATCCTTCTTTTCATAGGGATAGCAAGGACAAGGCAACAATTTTCTAGACAGTAGTGTCTAGGAGCTAATCCTTCGGCTTATTTACATCCCAGTATCCTGAAACAGAAAAAAATCCATAAGAGAATGACCATCTTCATGAAAATTACTTACCTAAGTAGTTTGGTTACCCCAATGTCCCAAATTTGGGACTTAGTTATGCTCTCAAAAATCTATACTTGATCCATTTGCTACTCTTGAAATGGAATTGTTTTGAACGTCATTCCAAGAAGAACAAATGCTTTTCCATAAGCTAGAGTCATTGATTCTTCAATCTTTGGAATAATGCCCTTCCCATATTTATATTTAGCTCTTAGAACTCTGGACCAGAGGGAGTTTTTCTTTTCAATAAGTCCCCAGCCAAACTTCATCATATACATATGATTAAGATATTTGGCATCCCGAATCTTTAAGCCACCATAGTTTTTCGGATTACTAACTGTTCTCCAATAAATAAGGTGAACCTTTTTGAATTGCTCTATTTCACCCTAAATGAGGTTTCTACATTTATGATCAATAACATTACAAGTAGAAATAGGAAGGATATCAATTTGCATCACATAAGAAGGAATAGAAGATAGGACAGATTTCACCAGGTAGTTTGGCCAGCAATGAAGAGGAAAGATGCTTTCCAGCTATTAAGCTTTTCATAATTTTTGCTTCAACCTCTTTATACATATCATTCGAAACTTTAGAAGACTAATATGTGTGATAAACTCCATTTTTATCATTCTAAATTGTATGAAAAAGTATGGAGTCTATCAACTGTCTTATACAATTTCAGCTCAATTAATTGAGTTTTTCAAATCTTGCTTCGAGTGAAGTTGTTTGTGAAAAATATGTTTTTTATGCACCTAATTATTAATCTCTTAATTTTTTTTATTCCATTCGATGCTGTGATGAAAATTCTTTAAGTGTTTCAGGGTCAAGGTACATCAACGGCCTTGAAGGATCGAAAAGAATGGAGCAAAGAAGCGAATTCGGAAAGCAATTCGGAAGAGAAGCTATCTGGCAGCTCACTTAAATGAGCTTTTCTCGCCCAGATGAGAATCTCACTTAAACGAGCTTTTCTCGCTCGAACGAGAATTATGCTTAAAGGAGATGCTCTCGCTTAAGTAAGATTTTTCCGCGTGCGTAAGATGACTCCATGTGCTGAGTTAATGAAACACGTGCATCCTTATCTTTTGGGCTTTTCAAAGGCCCCAATAACTATTTTTTGATATATTTTGAAGCCAAGATGAGGAGGAAGGAAGCAACACTCGTACACTTATTCATTTTACACTTTCTTAAGTTTTTAGTGGGATTCTAGAGAGAGAAGCTCTAACTTCTCTCTAGAATCCCTAGGATTTTACCTAATTTGCTTTTTAGTTTTAGGTTTTAGTTTTATTTAATTGTTGTTTTGGCTCTTTTTTCTTGTTCTTTTATTATACTTCTCTTAGAATTACAGTGTTAGTTTGGCTTCCCTTCATTTTACTACTTTATGAATTATGTGAATTTATGATTTATATTAATAAATTGGATGTTTTATGTTTTATTCATACTTATTTGAGTTATTATTATCATATTCTTATAATTGATTGTCATAGTTTTTGCTATTTCTTGTCATTTATGAAGTTTTATGCTTATGCACACCAAGTGTTTGATAAAATACTTGGACTAGTTACAGAGTAAATTTTCTCTTTCTTGGCTTAAGGTTGAGAACTCAGGCGACCTTGAGTCATTAATGTCCAAGTTGATTGATAATTTAGAGATATTAGTTAATCTTGTTTCCATTAACGCTAATCTTTTACTAATTCAATTAGTAAGTTAGTTAGGACTTGTGGATTAGGATTAATTAAGTCAAATTGGCTTTTCTCAATATGTAGAGGTTGACAAATTTGAGTCGCTCTTTGTAATTATCATGTTGTGGTTATTGACAAGGATAGTGATCTTTAACCCTTAATCCTTGCTAATATCTTTTAAGCATTTGAATTTACTTTCTTTTACTAGTTAATTGTCTTAATTGCTCCTAGTTTAATTTCTTCCTTACTTCTTTAATTTCTTGCTATTTAATTCCTGTTAATTTTGATCCAAACTCCCTTTTTTTCATAACCAATAATTGAGCACTCGATTGTGATTTCAAGGGAGAATGATCCGGGATTAAAACTCCCAGTTATTGATTTGAAACTTTGTGACACTTTTACTAAACTTTGAAAAGAGTTGAATTTCGGTTTAGAGCTACAACGAATCTTGAGATTTAAACTTGTGAATATTCTAAACCGGTGTTTAGCGCTCATCAAGTTTTTAACGCCATTGCTGGAGAATTGCAATGTATGTTTGTTGTTGGCTATTGTTAATATGTGAATAGTGTGAATAACTTGCTTTTTACTTGTTTTCTTATTTTTGCTAATAGTTAGGAATTTGTTTTTTTCACTTCTTGATATCCTTTGTTTCTATTTTGCTTTTTTGATATTTTCATCCAGGGACGGATGCATGTGTTAGGTTGTGGGGGCAAGTACCCCCATTAGCATTTTGAAAAATATAAGAAAATATATGTATAAATATATATGTGCTCCCATTGAAAAATTGTATTTGCCCCACATTATAATAAAAGGGATAAGTACTTTTTTCGTCCCCAAGGTCTGGGGTCAAAATCAATTTCGTCCCTAAGCTTTTTTTGTTATTAAAATCATCCTCAATCTTTACAAACACATTAAAATCATCCTTCCCCCCAATTACGAAAATTTTTGGACACATTTGCCCCTGAGGTCCATAACGCTTCGTTTTTCATTCCCGCGAAAGTCATTTACTATCTCATTTGCCATTACACTCATTCGAAGGTGGTGTTTCATGTTCAATGATGCCCTAGCTGTGGTGTGTCTTCATCGGAGGAGTATCTGAACTGCATTTGGAGGTCGCTAGCTATGGTGAGGAAGGAGGTCGGTCCGGCATTGTCATCGACATTGAGGTATGTATGCAGCATTTGTTATGGTTTCGTTTCGAGTTAGAACGTAATAATGTTATGCAGCATTTGTGTAATAATAGTATTGCGAGGGTTTGATTTGGCTTTTCTTGTGTCTTTAAGGAATGGGAAGCTTTACTCTGACTGTTTACCATGGGGGTCGATTTGGTTATGAGGAAGGGACGTTGCGGTATTTAGGGGGAGAAAAGACAGTCATTGAAGATGTTGATAGTGATTGCTGGTCTTTATTTGAGTCATATACGGAGCTGAGGCAGTTCGGATACACCAGAGAGAACATTTCAGCTCTGTGGTATAAGGATCCAGCTAGTCAATGGTTAGAGAAGGCCCTGAAATTATTTGCTACGGATAGAGATGCACTTAAGATGTGCAGAATAGCGAACTTGAGGGGTCATGTTGAGGTGTTTGTGGTGCATGTGGTTGAGGATGCAGAAGAATTTCCTGAAGCTGGGTTTATTGATGTTGGAGGCCAAACAGAGCAGAATCCGGGTAATGAGTTAGTGGTTTATGAGGGTGAAAAAGTTCAAGAGATGGAAAATGATGATGTGCAACAAGGAAATGAAGGAGATAAGTTAGATACAGATGTGGGAGCTGAAAATGAACGGGCTGAGATAAATAGCGATGATGACAGCGATGACGAGGAGTTTATTCCATCTGATCCTGAGGGTGATAGTGCAGACGACATTCATTTTACAGATAGTGACGAGGAATATGATGATGAGAGTGGGTTTGAGGAAGATACAAGTGCCAAGGGTAGTAAGAGGGTTGATAAAGGCAAATGGGTTATGAATGGCGATTTTAGTGATGAGGAATGCTTTAATAGCGATGAAGTGAACTTGGAGTATGAGGCTGGTGTTGGTTCCGATGATGAGGAAGGACAAGGGGAAGATAAGAATGAGGCAAGGAGTTATCGAATTCATAAGGATTGTAAAGACATGAATAGTTACAAGTGGGAGGTGGGAACAGTTTTTGCTTCAAGAGAGGAATTTAAGGACACTGTGATGTCGTATGCAGTACAAACGAGAAGGAAACTCAAGTATGCGAAGCTTGATTTGGTTAGGGTGAGGGCTGCTTGTCAGTCTGGTTGTCCTTTCTGGTTATATGCTGCTAAGATGAAAGAGGAAGCAACTTGGCAGCTTCGGTCCATGAACCTTAAACATACTTGTGGCCAGTCTCATAGGGTTGGGATAATGCATACTTCATGGCTGGGTAGGACTTTTAAGAAGAAGGTGGAACATAATCCGAGGGTTAAGATCAAGGAATTGGTGAACAAGGCACAAAGGAAGTGGAATCTGACAGTTACAACCTCAATGGTAGCTAGGTCAAGGCAAGCGGCGTTGGATGACATACATGGGGAGTATAGGAAGCAGTACAAAAGGATTGGTGATTACTGCTATGAGTTGCTCCGTTCTAATCCAGGATCCTCAGTGACTCTGAAGGTACAGAGGTCCCCTGACTTTGAGCATGAGCAGCAACACTCATCTTTGAACAACTATTGCATATTTCAGAGACTTTATGTATGCCTAGATGCTTGCAAAAAAAGCTTTCTGCAATGTAGGAAGTTCATTGGGTTAGATGGCTGCTTTCTGAAAACACCTCAAGGGGTCCACCACCAGCTGCCAAGGAGAAGGGTGCATCCAGCTCAAGCCAACCAACTATGAACAAGGTCTCCTTCACTCACATTACACTACATGTTTCTCCAAGGAAGTTGAGGCTGATGGCAAAACTGCCTCCAAGGGAATGGGGAAAATTTTAACAATGTTTACTAACTATTTAAAATGTTAGCTGGTTAATGTAGATCTAGTTTGATCATACTATATGATTGTGAGATTTCATTTTGATTGGAACTTATTACATACTCTTTATGCCTTAGGTTGTGTAAAAGTGAACAGAATTACTGCTATTTTGATATAAGTCCAAGTGTCATCTGGTTTCATGAATGCTTTAAGACTATTAACCTTGGCTTGTTAATGAATGAAGTCACATGGTTATGTTTTGGTTTATCTGTTTCTGCTTTCATTCTTATGTTGTGCAAGTAATCTATACTACATGTTATGCATTAGTAAAACAGACACAAATATTCAGTCATATTTCATCTCAACCATTTTCACTTTCATTGCCAATTTCTTGTGAAATTACAGACACAACACCATCACTTACATACACATATACTCACCTACAAGAACCAATTTCAATACCAAATAACTATCCAACCACAGCAGCAATTTTTTAATTACATAAAGTAGACTTCAATGCCTAAGTACAAACTAACTAAAATTTCCCTATTTTCTACCAAACTTTCATCAACCCAGTTTCAGAGGCACCAAACATGGTAAACCCTGGTTGTGGTTTGATGAGCGGATGTTTTATACGCTTTTTGGGGTTAATTTCATATAGTTTTTAGTATGTTTTAGTTAATTTTTAGTTTATTTTCATTAGTTTCTAGGAAAAATTCATATTTCTGGACTTTACTATGAGTTTGTGTGTTTTTCTGTAATTTCAGGTATTTTCTGGCTGAAATTGAGGGAGCTGAGCAAAAATCTGATTCAGGCTGAAAAAAGGACTGCTGATGCTGTTGGATCCTGACCTCTCTGCACTCGGAATGGAATTTCTGGAGCTACAAGAGTCCAATTGATGCGCTTCTAATTGCGTTGGAAAGTAGACATCCAGGGCTTTCCAGCAATATATAATAGTCCATACTTTGCTCAAGGATAAACGACGTAAACTGGCGTTCAACGCCAGTTCCATGTTGCAGTCTGGCGTCCAGCGCCAGAAACAGGTTACAAGTTGGAGTTCAACGCCAGAAACAGGTTACAACCTGGCGTTGAACGCCCAAAACAGCCCAGGCACGTGAGAAGCTTTAGTCTCAGCCCCATCACACACCAAGTGGGCCCCAGAAGTGGATTTCTGCACTATCTATCATAGTTTACTCATTTTCTGTAAACCTAGGTTACTAGTTTAGTATTTAAACAACTTTTAGAGATTTATTCTGTATCTCATGACATTTTAGATCTGAACTTTGTACTCTTTGACGGCATGAGTCTCTAAACTCCATTGTTGGGGGTGAGGAGCTCTGCTGTGTCTCGATGAATTAATGCAAGTATTTCTGTTTTCTATTCAATCACGCTTGTTCCTATCTAAGATGTTCATTCGCGCCTCATTATGATGAATGTGATGATCTGTGACTCTCATCACCATTCTCAACCTATGAACGTGTGTCTGACAACCACTTCCATTCTACATTAGATTGAATGAGTATGTCTTAGATTCCGTAATCGGAATCTCCGTGGTATAAGCTAGAATTCATTGGCAGCATCCTTGAGAATCCGAAAAGTCTAAACCTTGTCTGTGGTATTCCGAGTAGGATTCTGGGATTGGATGACTGTGACGAGCTTCAAACTCGCGAGTGCTGGGCGTAGTGACAGACACAAAAGGATATCAAATCCTATTCCGGTATGATCGAGAACCTACAGATGATTAGCCATGCGGTGACAGCGTACCTGGACCATTTTCACTGAGAGGAAGGATGGTAACCATTGACAACGGTGATCCACCAACACACAGCTTGCTATAGGAGGGACGTGTGAAGAAGAAGATAGGGAGAAAGCAGAGATTCAAAAGACAAAGCATCTCCAAAACTCCAACATATTCTCATTTACTGCATAACAAGTAACCTTTAATTCATGCTCTCTTGTTCATTTGCAAGTCAATTGATAACCACAAATTAATATCCTGACTAAGAGTTGCAAGATAACCATAGCTTGCTTCAAACCAACAATCTCCGTGGGATTGACCCTTACTCACGTAAGGTATTACTTGGACGACCCAGTGCACTTGCTGGTTAGTTGTGTGGAATTACATAAGGTGAAGTAATTTTCGTGCACCAAGTTTTTGGCGCCATTGCCGGGGATTGTTCGAGTTTGAACAACTGACGGTGAATCTTGTTGCTTAGATTAGGAAAATTTTGTCTTTTGGGTCAGAGTCTTTTATATTCGTTTCAAAAAAAAAATTTTTTTCATTCTTAGTTATTTAAAAATACTTCTTCAAAACAAGTGTTACATTCATAACTCAATTGGCTAGAGCATTGGTTTATGTTCTTGATGATTGGGCACCGGTTCTATTAAAAATCTTTTTCGAAAATAATTTTTCTTGATTTAATCTTGTGCCAAACTTTAAGTTTGGTGTTTTCTTGTTAATCTTTCTATAATTTTCGAAAATTTTAGTTTCATTTTCTAAAAATTTTAAGTTTGGTGTTCTTTCTTCATGTTCTTGTGTTCTTGTGAGTCTTCAAAGTGTTCTTGAGTTTTCCTTGTGTCTTGATCTTAAAATTTTTAAGTTTGGTGTTCCTTGGTGTTTTCCCTCCAAAATTTTCGAAAACAAAGAGCATTAGATCTAAAAATTTTAAATCTTGTGATATCTTATTGTTTTTCTCTTTCCTCTTTAAATTCAAAAATATCAATTCTCTCTATTTTAAAGCAAATTTTCAAAATTTACTTTTAAAATTCAGATTTTTTTTTCAAAATTTAAAATCTTTTTTCAAATCATATCTTTTCCAATCAAATCCTTTCAATCATATCTTTTTCAAAACTTCCTAACCATTTTTTTCTCTCTTTCTCCATTTTTCGAAAATCTTCACCCATTTTTATTTATTTTATTTTAATTTATTTTATTTTCGAAATAAATAAATAAATAAATAAATAAATAAATAAATAAATAAAAATATTTTTTCTCTATTTTACATCATCTCCCTTTCTCCATCATGGATCAAAATGGAAATGAACAGTCCAGAAGGACTCTGGGATCATATGCTAACCCCACTACTGCTTCATATGGGAGTAGTATCTGTATACCCTCCATCGGAGTCAGTAGCTTTGAGTTGAATTCTCAGCTCATTATCATGGTGCAGCAAAGTTGCCAGTATTCCGGTCTTCCACAGGAAGAACCTACAGAGTTTCTGGCACAGTTTTTACAAATTGCTGACACAGTACATGATAAGGAGGTAGATCAGGATGTCTACAGATTATTACTGTTTCCATTTGCTGTAAAAGATCAAGCTAAGAGGTGGTTAAATAACCAACCTAAGGCTAGCATAAGGACATGGAAACAGCTGTCAGAAAAATTCCTAAATCAATACTTTCCTCCAAAACGGATGACACAGCTAAGGCTGGACATCCAAGGCTTTAAACAAGGAGATAATGAATCTCTTTATGATGCCTGGGAGAGATACAGAGAGATGCTGAGAAAATGTCCCTCTGAAATGTTTTCAAAGTGGGTTCAACTAGACATCTTCTATTATGGGCTTACAGAAAGAGCTCAGATCTCTCTAGATTACTCAGCTGCTGGATCTATCCACATGAGGAAGACAATTGAAGAAGCTCAAGAGCTCATTGATACAGTTGCCAGAAATCAGCATCTGTACTTAAGCAGTGAACCTTCCATGAAAGAAGAGGCTAAAACAGTGACTACTGAACTCAGTCCTGCTGAACAAGCTACTGAATTCAATCAGCAATTGGATTTTCTAACAAAACAGTTAGTCGATTTCAAGGAGAGACTACAAGAGACAAGGATGGCTAATATAAATATGGAAGAACAATTAAAGCAAACAAAGCAGCAGCTATCAAAACAAATAACAGAAGAATGCCAAGCAGTTCAATTAAGAAGTGGGAAAACATTAAATACCCCATCTCAAGGCAGCAGGAAGCCAAGAAATGAGCAAACTACCCAAATTCCATCTGAAGACAGTAAGAGCCCAGGGAAAAATAATTCTGGCGCTGAAACGCCAGAAATTGGGTGGAAGGCTGGCGCTGAACGCCCAACCCATGCTCAGGACTGGCGTTCAACGCCAGAAACAAGCAAGGAACTGGCGTTGAACGCCCAAAGGAAGCACAGTTCTGGCGTTCAGACGCCAGGAACAGATGAGGAGTTGGCGTCCAACGCCACTCCAGCTTCTAACCCTGGCACTCAAATGCCAGTGAGGGATCAGACATACACAAGTGCTGATAACAACCCCTCTAAAAAGGCTTCTCCAACCACCTCTGTAGGAAATAAACCTGCAGCAACTAAGGTTGAGGAATATAAAGCCAAGATACCTTATCCTCAAAAACTCCGCCAAGAGGAGCAGGATAAGTAATTTGCTCGCTTTGCAGATTATCTCAGGACTCTTGAAATAAAGATTCCTTTTGCAGAGGCACTTGAGCAAATACCTTCTTATGCCAAGTTCATGAAAGAGATCTTGAGACATAAGAAGGATTGGAGAGAAACTGAAAGAGTTCTCCTCACTGAAGAATTCAGTGCAGTCATTCTGAAAAGCTTCCCTGAAAAGCTTCCCTGAAAAGCTTAAAGATCCCGGAAGCTTTCTGATACCATGCATATTAGAGGGTAATTGCACCAAGACAGCATTATGTGATCTTGGGGCAAGCATCAACCTAATACCTGCATCCACTATCAGAAAGCTTGGTTTAACTGAAGAAGTTAAACCAACCCGGATATGTCTCCAACTTGCTGATAGCTCCATTAAATACCCATCAGGCGTGATTGTGGACATGATTGTCAGGGTTGGGCCATTCGCCTTTCCTACTGACTTTGTAGTGCTGGAGATGGAGGAGCACAAGAGTGCTACTCTCATTCTAGGAAGACCTTTCCTAGCAATTGGACGAACTCTCATTGATGTCCAACAGGGGAAAATAACCCTGAGAGTTAATGAGGATGAGTTTAAGTTGAATGCTGTCAATGCCATGTAGCATCCAGACACACCAAAAGACTGCATGAAAGTTGATCTTATTGACTCTTTGGTGGAAGAGATCAACATGGCTGAGAGTCTCAAATCAGAGCTGGAAAACATCTTTAAAGATGTTCCACCTGATCTAGAGGATTCAGAGGAATTGAAAGAGTCTCTGAAATTTCCTCAGGAAGAGGAAAAACCTCCTAAACCCGAGCTCAAACCATTACCACCATCCCTGAAATACGCATTTCTGGGAGAAGGTGATACTTTTCCAGTGATCATAAGCGCTGCTTTAAATCCACAGGAAGAGGAAGCACTAATTCAAGTGCTAAGGACACACAAGACAGCTCTTGGGTGGTCCATAAGTGACCTTAAGGGCATAAGCTCAGCTAGATGCATGCACAAGATCTTATTGGAGGATAATGCTAAGCCAGTGGTTCAACCACAGAGGCGGCTAAATCCAGCCATGAAGGATGTGGTGCAGAAAGAGGTCACCAAATTACTGGAGGCTGGGATTATTTATCCTATTTCTGATAGCCCTTGGGTGAGCCCTGTCCAAGTTGTCCCCAAAAAGGGAGGCATGACAGTGGTTCATAATGAAAAAAATAAACTGGTTCCTACAAGAACAGTTACAGGGTGGCGCATGTGTATTGACTACAGAAGGCTCAATACAGCCATAAGGAAGGATCATTTTCCTTTATCATTCATAGACCAGATGCTAGAGAGACTAGCAGGTCATGATTATTACTGCTTTTTGGACGGCTATTCAGGCTACAACCAAATTGCAGTAGATCCCTAGGATCAAGAGAAAACAGCATTCACATGTCCATCTGGAGTATTTGCTTACAGAAGGATGCCATTTGGGCTGTGTAATGCACCTGCAACCTTTCAGAGATGCATGCTCTCTATTTTCTCTGATATGGTGAAAAAATTTCTGGAAGTCTTCATGGATGACTTCTCAGTATATGGAGACTCATTCAGCTCCTGTCTTGATCACCTGACACTGGTTTTGAAAAGATGCCAAGAGACCAACCTGGTTTTAAACTGGGAAAAATGTCACTTTATGGTGACTGAAGGGATTGTCCTTGGGCATAAAATTTCAAATAAGGGAATAGAGGTGGATCAAGCTAAAATAGAGGTAATTGAAAAATTACCACCACCTGCCAATGTTAAGGCAATCAGAAGCTTTCTGGGGCATGCAGGATTCTACAGGAGGTTTATAAAGGATTTTTCAAAAATTGCAAAACCTCTAAGCAATCTGCTAGCTGCTGACACACCATTTGTGTTTGACACAGAGTGCCTGCAGGCATTTGAAACTCTGAAAGCTATGCTGGTCACAGCACCAGTTATCTCTGCACCAGACTGGACATTGCCATTCGAATTAATGTGTGATGCCAGTGATCACGCCATTGGTGCAGTATTGGGGCAGAGGCATGACAAACTTCTGCATGTCATTTATTATGCTAGCCGTGTTTTAAATGATGCCCAGAAAAATTACACAACCACAGAAAAGGAATTGGTTGCAGTGGTCTATGCCATTGACAAGTTTAGATCATACTTAGTAGGATCAAAAGTGACTGTGTACACTGACCATGCTGCTCTTAAATATCTACTTACAAAGCAGGATTCAAAACCCAGGCTTATAAGATGGGTATTGCTTCCGCAAGAGTTTGATATAGAAATAAGAGACAGAAAAGGGACAGAAAACCAAGTGGCTGATCATCTGTCCCGAATAGAGCCAGTAGAAGGGGCGCCCTCTCCCTCTATTGAAATCTCTGAAACCTTTCCGGATGAGCACTTGTTCGCCATTCAGGAAACACCATGGTTTGCAGACATTGCAAACTATAAAGCTGCAAGGTTCATACCCAAGGCGTACATCAGGCAACAAAAGAAAAAATTAATTTCTGATGCAAAGTACTACTTGTGGGATGAACCCTATCTCTTTAAGAGATGTGCAGACGGAATAATCCGTAGGTGCGTACCTAGAGAAGAAGCACAGAGGATCCTATGGCATTGCCATGGATCACAATATGGAGGCCATTTCGGAGGTGAGCGAATAGCCACCAAGGTCCTCCAATGTGGTTTCTACTGGCCTACACTCTACAGAGATTCCCGAGAGTTTGTACGTAACTGTGACAGTTGTCAGAGAGCTGGTAATTTGCCTCATAGTTACGCCATGCCTCAACAAGGAGTCTTGGAGATTGAGTTGTTTGATGTATGGGGAATTGATTTCATGGGGCCTTTCCCACCATCATACTCAAACACTTATATTCTGGTGGCAGTTGACTATGTATCAAAATGGGTAGAGGCCATTGCCACTCCCACCAATGATACTAAAACAGTACTGAAGTTCCTCCAGAAACATATATTCAGCAGATTTGGTATCCCTAGGGTACTAATCAGTGATGGGGCACTCACTTCTGCAACAAACAGCTTTACTCCGGCATGGTCCAGTATGGGATTCGCCACAAGGTGGCGACTCCATATCATCCACAGACAAATGGGCAAGCTGAAGTTTCTAACAGAGAACTAAAAAGAATCCTGGAACGGACTGTAAGTTCCCGTAGAAAGGATTAGGCACGAAGCTTGGATGATGCTCTGTGGGCTTACAGAACAGCATTCAAGACTCCTATAGGGACCTCTCTGTACCAACTTGTGTATGGTAAGGCTTGTCACCTGCCCGTGGAACTGGAACATAAGGCCTACTGGGCAACCAGATTCCTAAACTTTGATGCCAAACTAGCTGGAGAAAAGAGATTGCTCCAACTAAATGAGCCAGAGGAATTCAGATTCACTGCTTTCAAAAATGCCAAGCTTTATAAAGTGAAATAAAAAAGATGGCATGACAGAAAGCTATCTTCTAGAATCTTTGAACCAGGGCAAAAGGTTTTGTTGTTTAACTCTAGGCTCAGGCTATTCCCCGGGAAACTGAAGTCCCGGTGGAGGGGACCATATGTGATTATAAGTGTATCACCATATGGTTATGTGGAGCTTCAAGACATTGACTCTGATAGGAAGTTCATTGTTAATGGACAGAGAATCAAGCATTATCTTGAAGGTAATGTTGAGCAAGAATGCTCAAGGCTGAGGCTAGATTAAAAAGCTCAGCAAGGTCCAGCTAAAGACAATAAAGAAGCGCTTGCTGGGAGGCAACCCAGCCATTGGCATCACTTCCTCTAGCATTTTTCCCTATTCTTGATTTTATTTGTTTATATAAAGTTCATTGATACTAAGGTAAAGAGTCAATTGCATAAGTTTACAGGATTACAGAAGGATTCAGCACACAAAACAGAGAAAAAGAGCTCACTGGCAAGAAAACGCCAGTAAGAGGCACAATTGGGCGTTCAACGCCCAAAAGAAGCATCCACTGGGCGTTGAACGCCAGTAAGGATAGCTATCTGGGCGTTAAACGCCAGAAAGAAGCATTTTCTGGGCGTTGAACGCCAGAAAGAAGCTCCTTCTGGGCGTTTAACGCCAGATTTACAGCGTCCTGGGCATTCAGAAAAACGCCCAGTGACAAAGGAGTTCCTGGCGTTCAACGCCAGAAAGAAGCAGCAGCTGGGCGTTGAACGCCCAGGAGAAGCAGCAATTAGGCGTTAAACGCCCAAAACATGCAGCGTTTGGGCGTTTAACGCTAGGATGGTGGGGAGGAGGTAAATTCGTTTTTACTTCATATTTTTCATTTTAATTTTAATTTTCATGTTTTAATTCATGATTTCTTGCATAAACATGTTACAAACCCTGATTTCTAAGAACCCTAATTTCTAAAAACCCTACTTTAAAAATATCAAATGTATCTTAATCCATAAACACAAATTCTTTTTCAATCCAATCTAACTCTTTTTCAAATTTTCCAAAACAAATCTATCTCTTTTCCTTCTAAAATCTTTTCAACTCATCAATATCTTTTTCAAATCTCCACATTATCTTTTTCAAAATCCAAATTTATCTTTTTCAAATATCTTTCATATCTTTTCAATTTTAAATCACATCTTTTCATATCATATTTTTTTAAATCATATCTTCTATCTTATCTTTTTAAAATCCCACCCCTCCCTTTTTAAAACCACATTCGCCCCCCCTCTCATCCACCATTCGACACAAGCTCTCCTTCTACCCATCTCCTTTCTTTTCTTTTGCTTGAGGACAAGCAAACCTCTAAGTTTGGTGTGTTTATCCGTG
Source organism: Arachis hypogaea (assembly GCF_003086295.3). Taxonomy (NCBI): domain Eukaryota; kingdom Viridiplantae; phylum Streptophyta; class Magnoliopsida; order Fabales; family Fabaceae; genus Arachis; species Arachis hypogaea. Next base: position 104,267,351 of record NC_092055.1, read on the forward strand.
ATCACTAAACCATACCCACTAAGATCATGGCTCCTAAAGGAAAATAACCCACTCCAAGAGGCAAGAAAGAGAGCATTCCAAAACCACTTTGGAATCAAGGGAGGTTCTTAACCAAAGAACATTCAGACCATTACTACAAAATAATGGGTCTAAGATCAGTGATCCCGGAAGTCAAGTTCGATCTGAAAGAAGATGAATATCCGGAGATCCAAGAGCAGATTCGAAACAGGAACTAAGAAGTCCTAGCTAATCTTGAAACGAAAGTGGAAAGGAATATGGTTCAAGAATTTTACGCTAATCTGTGGCAAACAGATAGGCAGAGAATATCTGGAACTGCCCTCTATGACTATCGAACTTTGGTCAGAGGAAAGATTGTTCACATCCACCCTGACAAAAGATCTTTAAGCTACCTCAGCTGAAAGATGACCCAGACTCCTTCAATAGGAGAATGATGAGAACAAACAAGGGCCTGGATAAGATTCTAGAGGATATATGCATCCCTGGAGCCAGGTGAACCACCAGCAGCAAGGGTGTCCCAAATCAACTCAAGAGAGAAGATCTCAAACCAGTCGCCAGAGGTTGGCTGGACTTCATTGGGCGTTCTATATTACCCACAAGCAACCGTTCTGAAGTCACTATTAAAAGAGCAGTGATGATCCATTGCATTATGTTGGGAAAAGAAGTAGAAGTTCATCAACTGATCCCATCTGAATTTTACATACTTGCTAACAAGAACTCCAAGGATGCCAGGTTGGCTTATCCAAGCTTAATCTCTATGCTATGCGAAGATGCTGGAGTAAAGATGGGAATAACAGAGTATATCTCAGTGGAGCAACCAATCACTAAAATCACAATGGAAAAACAACAAGTGCAGGATGACCCCACCAAGAGGAGGGCGCAAGAATTCCTCCCGGAAATCCCTCAATTCGAATATTGGGAACAGCTTGAAGCATCTGTTACCAAGTTGCAAGAATCTATGGACCAAATAAAGGAAGAACAGCAAAATCAAAATACTATGCTCTGCAAACTACTCAAGGAACAAGAAGAGCAAGGGCGTGACTTAAAGGAATTGAAGCGTCAGAAGTTATCTCTTGAAGGACCAAGCACTCCACAGACTAGAGGAACATCCACATCCCAAACTCAAGGTTGTTGAGCCCTAATCTTAGCCTTAACTCTGTGATAATTGTTCTTATTTGAGTCTTACCTTAGTAGTTATAGTAGTAATTAGTAGTTATTTTATCTCCAATTAAGCTATAATTTATTTTTCTCATCATCATTAAACATGAATAAAATAGAAGATTTTCTTTAGGATAAGGAGGCAATATTTTTCGAGTTTTTAATACAAGAAATTCTAATTAATTACATGTGGTGGCAATGCTTTCTTCCTTCTGAATGAATGCCTGAACAGAGCATATGTCTTTGGAATTTGATGTTCTTGAATGTTAAATATGTTGGCTCTTGAAAGAATAATGAACATAAGACATGTTATTGATAATCTGAAAAATCATAAAAATGATTCTTGAAGCAAGAAAAAGCAGTGAATACAAAGCTTGCAAAAAAAAAAAGGCAAGCAGAAAAAGCCAATAGCCCTTAAAACCAAAAGGCAAGGGTAATAAAAAGGATCCAAGGCTTTGAGCATCAGTGGATAGGAGGGCCTAAGGGAATCAAATCCTGGTCTAAGCGGCTAAACCAAGCTGTCCCTAACCATGTACTTGTGGCGTGAAGGTGTCAAGTGAAAACTTGAGACTGAGCGGTTAAAGTCAAGGTCCAAAGCAAAAAGAAGAGTGTGCTTAAGAACCCTGGACACCTCTAATTGGGGACTTTAGCAAAGCTAAGTCACAATCTGAAAAGGTTCACCCAATTATGTGTCTGTGGCATTTATGTATCCGGTGGTAATACTGGAAAACAAAGTGCTTAGGGCCACGGCCAAGACTCATAAAAGTAGCTGTGTTCAAGAATCAACATACTGAACTAGGAGAATCAATAACACTATCTGAATTCTAAGTTCCTATAGATGCCAATCATTCTGAGCTTCAATGGATAAAGTGAGATGCCAAAACTGTTTGGAAGCAAAAAGCTACTAGTCCCGCTCATTTAATTAGAATCTGAGCTTCACTCAAAAACTCTGAGATATTATTGCTTCTTGACTTATTTGTATTCTATTTTATTTAGTTGTTTGGGGACAAGCAACAATTTAAGTTTGGTGTTGTGATGAGCGGATATTTTATACGCTTTTTAGGGTTTTTAGTATGTTTTAGTTAATTTTTAGTTTATTTTCATTAGTTTCTAGGCAAAATTCATATTTCTGGGCTTTACTATGAGTTTGTGTGTTTTTCTGTAATTTCAGGTATTTTCTGGCTGAAATTGAGGGAGTTGAGCAAAAATCTGATTCAGGCTGAAAAAAGGACTGCTGATGCTGTTGGATCCTGACCTCTCTGCACTTGCAATGGAATTTCTGGAGCTACAAGAGTCAAATTGATGCGCTTCCAATTGCGTTGGAAAGTAGACATCCAGGGCTTTCCAGAAATATATAATAGTTCATACTTTGCTCAAGGATAGATGACGTAAACTGGCGTTCAATGCCAGTTCCATGTTGCAGTCTGGCGTCCAGCGCCAGAAACAGGTTACAAGTTGGAGTTCAACGCCAGAAACAGGTTACAACCTGGCATTGAATGCCCAAAACAGCCCAGGCACGTGAGAAGCTTTAGTCTCAGCCCCAGCACACACCAAGTGGGCCCCAGAAGTGGATTTCTGCACTATCTATCATACTTTACTCATTTTCTGTAAACCTAGGTTACTAGTTTAGTATTTAAACAACTTTTAGAGATTTATTCTGTATCTCATGACATTTTAGATCTGAACTTTGTACTCTTTGACGGCATGAGTCTCTAAACTCCATTGTTGGGGGTGAGGAGCTCTGCTGTGTCTCGATGAATTAATGCAAGTATTTCTGTTTTCTATTCAATCACGCTTGTTCCTATCTAAGATGTTCATTCGCATCTCATTATGATGAATGTGATGATCTGTGACTCTCATCACCATTCTCAACCTATGAACGTGTGCTTGACAACCACTTCCGTTCTACATTAGATTGAATGAGTATCTCTTAGATTCTGTAATTGGAATCTCCGTGGTATAAGCTAGAATTCATTGGCAGCATCCTTGAGAATCCGGAAAGTCTAAACCTTGTCTGTGGTATTCCGAGTAGGATTTTGGGATTGGATGATTGTGACGAGCTTCAAACTCGCGAGTGCTGGGCATAGTGACAGACGCAAAAGGATATCAAATCCTATTCCGGTATGATCGAGAACCTACAGATGATTAGCCATGTGGTGACAGCGTACCTGGACCATTTTCACTGAGAGGAAGGATGGTAACCATTGACAACGGTGATCTACCAACACACAGCTTGCCATAGGAAGGACGTGCGTGCGTGAAGAAGAAGATAGGGAGAAAGCAGAGATTCAAAAGACAAAGCATCTCCAAAACTCCAACATATTCTCATTTACTGCATAACAAGTAACCTTTAATTCATGCTCTCTTGTTCATTTGCAAGTCAATTGATAACCACAAATTAATATCCTAACTAAGAGTTGCAAGATAACCATAGCTTGCTTCAAACCAACAATCTCCATGGGATCGACCCTTACTCACGTAAGGTATTATTTGGACGACCCAGTGCACTTGCTGGTTAGTTGTGCGGAATTACATAGTGTGAAGTAATTTTCGTGCACCATGGTTCAACAAAACCTGCAGCCAGCAACATAAACAACCAACCCAGCCAACCAAGCAGAACACTACAGCAGCCTTCAGCTTCCACTCAGATGCCTTCACGTCTGCCTTCAGGGCTACAACTTTCCTCTTCAACCTTGCAACATGCGGATCTTCGCTTCTAGCTTCTGGGTCTGCCCAACGGAAAAACTTACATTCATCATTAACCTACATGAGCCCACCATACTCAGTGCCCAGAAACAAAACTTTGGGATCAGCTGAGAACAACAAAACATGAACTCACCTCATAATAGACGCAGCCCCAGAATCGGCGACCTGGGTTTTCTTTGGTTCTCGAAACTCGCAACACTGGTCTCTCTCCATGCCCACAAAGAATCCCCCTCTTCTGCCCAAACCCCCTGCTCCGAGACTACCTTGAGCTCTCCGACGCCATTGCTGCACTCGAACCTTAACCCTAGCAGACGCTTTGTTTGGGGGTGAGGTTTTTAATTAACAATAAAACTTAATTTTCTATACCATTAAGTGGGTCAACTACCAGTAACAACCTCAGGGGCAAATGTGTCCAAAAATTTTTGTAATTGGGGGGAAGGACGATTTTAATGTGTTTGTAAAGATTGAGGATGATTTTAATAACAAAAAAAGCTTAGGGACGAAATTGATTTTGATCCCAGACCTTGGGGACGAAAAAAGTACTTATCCTATATTAATTTTTGTGTCAAATATTTATTTTAATATCTTTTTAAATTTTTAGAATTAAATTTTGATATACTATTAGTGTAAAGTAATTTTACACATATATCTAATTACATAATATCATATCATAAAAAATAACTATCTTTTATATTGATTTCATTCACCTAAATGATCATCTAAAAAATGAACGTAATTGAACAATTATGTAAAATATTTTACATTATCAATATATTAAAATTAGACTCTAATTTGTATCTATCTAAAAGTATAAAAATAAAAATATATATTAAATTAATTTAATAAAAAACAAAATCTTATTGTAGCATTATTTAATTAATAAATTTATTTAGTTAAAGGTTATATCTCTTTTTTTTTCTATTCCACTTTAATATCTATTAGTAAATTGAAGAATTTTGTATTGGATATCTATTTTGATAATTAGTTCTCAAACATAAACTAAAGTAAAAATCAATTAAAATATTAACAGATTTTGTATTTTTATCTATGTAAGTAACTAACTCTTCTATTATTATTATTATTATTATTATTATTATTATTATTATTATTATTTGAAATTAATTTTTGGTCTTTCTTTTATTAAATAATTAAATAAGTATTAAATAATCTATAAAATATATAATGAAGATATGAGAAATTTGATATATAATTTTTTTTCTAAAATACTATTTATCGTACATAATTCATAAAAAAATATGTTTCACTTTCATTATTGATTAGAAGATAATCTATTTATATTTTGATTAATTTTATTATTATTATTATTATTATTATTATTATTATTATTATTATTATTATTATTATATATTTAATTTATAAAAAGATAAATTAATAACCATATTATTACTTATCAATATATTAATATTGATAATTAATAAACAAAAATTATTTAATATATTAATATTTTTATATTATTTATTTTTTATATATTTTAATATATTTATAAGATTTTTTATTATTTTTATATGCTATATATTTACTCCCACTATTTAAAATTTCTGGATCCGTCACTGTTCTCATCCTTGTGATTTTGAGTTATATGATTATAAAAAGGTGAGTTTTACCCAACCCCCTCTAAATCAACATTTAAATTACCCTCTATGATGTGGCATATTTTAATTGAATGTTTAGTTTTAATTTGAGTTAATTTAACCCAATAAGAATTAACATCTTAACTAAAGTAGGGTCATTTTGTAAGTAAATATTTTTTTAAGATGGATAATTATATAATTTTTGTAAATATTAAAAAGTAAATTTATATATTTTTTACCAAATCGGTATTAATTTGATTCTTTTCACCCTTCCATTGAAGAACACCTCCTGAATGCAATTCCCGCGGGAAAAGGAAGAAGGCGGAGTTGAAAGGACTCATCCATAACAGAAAGTACTGAACGACCAAGCAGAGTAAGTAAGACGCGCAGAAATGATTGCACTACTTTTTGAAAACAACCGTACGGGATATACTCCGCCGAGGAGATTGTACTAAAGGAGATCCGTTTTACCGATCATTTGATTGGGTGTGTCCTTAGTCGCTCCAGAGAAGCCATACCCTTAGGAAGCTTACCCTACTCATTTTGGAACTCCCTGCGAAGGAAGCAATCGAAGGCTTACTTAGATAAAATGGTCCCACAAGTGGAAAACACATTCCAATTCAATCGCTCATGGAAGAGAGAGAAATCAGTATCAAAAGGATAGACGAACCCGGCCGGATGAAACTTGAGATTCATTCTTCTCGTGAAGAATATTTCCTCCCTTCCACTATTCCTTCCTACTCAAATTCGTTCCTGCTAAGCTTCGTCTTCATCGTCGCCGTCGCCGTCACTGTCGGGAGAAGAAGCATCTGCTGCCCTTTCGCTCGAAACATATTTCTTCCTTTGATCATTCACAGCGGGTGGTGGTGTTGTTATCACGGCTCTCCCTACAACCTCCTTACTTCTGCAATTAGGTTTTTGTTCTATCCTTTTCTTTGCTTTATGTTCTTTAATTTTGTTTTGAACTGAGTTAATTGGAATTGAAGTAGGTAACTGGAATAAGAGTAGCTTCAATTTTGATCAGAAATACCTTGGATGTTGTTGTGTTATTTTTCCGAACCTTTCATCTTGTTATAGTTGCTGATGTTGTGTTGTTGTTGGTGTTTTATTTTATTTTTTTAATTTATCTTCTTGCAATTAATTAGTGGTAGAAAGAGTAAGCGTGGTGTACCAAATATTTAAAGATGATTATATGGGATTATGGAGAGCATTTATTAGGGAGTGGCTAAATAGCAAAAAGAAAAGTAGGTAAGCAACGGTTGCTTTGTTGAATTGGGACCCTGCCCAAGTAGATAGAATTTGACTTTGAAACAGTGAAATTAATATAATCGACTTATAGTAATTATATCCCAAGGACTTGGGATGATCCCTTCTGTTTGCTTGTGTTCTTCTGTTACTTAAGGATATAGCCATTTTTTGCATTTGTTTTTGGTAAATTAATTCAAAATAGCCAACATATCCCTTCAGAGAAATTTTCTGGAGTTAATGTTGCATTTGGTCCTGCTGCATTTTGGCCTTCTTGAAAGAGATAACCTCCGTGTTTAATTTCTTGAACAATTATAGGCTTCTGTCTTTCCCTCAATTTTTTATTCACTGTATCTTTGATTATAGCCTCTGCTTCTCAAATGTCAATCCCTATTGTTTATTTATTATTCTTTGTTTTATTTATATTGTCAAAATCTTGGGTTCTGCTGATTCTATTTTGAACTAAGATGCACAAGCATTTGTATATTGAATCCAATTTTATTGCCTAACAATGTAAGTTAGGAAAAAAATATGTTTTTAAATGTTAAGTTTATTATTAAAACCTCCCTTTTTCATTAGTCACAAAAATAAAACCTTCCTTTTTGTTCCTAAAACTTTTAATTGTTTTGATCTTTTCTTGTTGTTATAGTTATCCTTTTTTAGGTGACTTTACTGACTTGATTTTATAATTTTGCTCTTTCCGTTTACCCTGGAGGATTCAATATCATTCTTAGAGAAAACACTAACACATGCTCCTAAATACACAGTGATATACCTTTTTTTTCTTTTATGTAGTATGGCACAAAAAGGAGGAGAATTTATTTGCATTACTTCACAACCTATGTAATGTAAATTAACCTTTTAATAGGATCAATTTTGGAAAGAACGTGCCAACTATTTGCATAATCTAGTCTAACAAACTTGATGGATACTACTTAGTAATTGGAGAAAAACTACAATCTGAATATATATTGCAATCAAAAGCATATTCCAAGTAAGAATAAGAATATCTGCTTAGGTCTTTAAGATACAAAGAAGCTCTAGTGTTTAACCAAACAACACTTCATGTTCTATGATTTTATTTACTTCATATATTTTAATGCTAAGACAATTATATCATTTATTTTTAAGCATATATAAGTAATAAAGATAAGCTAGGTGAATTATAAAGTTTTTGTTTTCAATGTTGTGTTCAAACCTCATATAAAAACGGTGAAAAAATAAAATGCATGGTACACGTGTGCCCCTTAGCATTACCATTATTTGTTCTACTTTATGAAAATACAAAAGTTGTGGCCTCTAATATGAGCATTACATGCACCTTTGTATTTGGCAGTCTATCATAATCAATACAAATTCAGAGTACAAACTAATTAGTAAGAAAAATAAACTTAATTAAAGCTTTGAAAACGTTATCAATTAATGTGTAAAGTATAATAGTAGTAATGTCGAGTTAATGGGCATACATTATTTGATTAATTGTGACAATTTTGAGCCATTAGATAACGTGTATAAACTGGCAGGTCCAAGCAGCAGCAAGAACCTAATGTTGAAATTATTTGTTAGAATAGAAATTAATTTTACTATTTCTTACATAGAATAAGATAATATATAAGATAGGTTGCCGGTAACAGTAGACAAAATTAACGGGTGAGAAAAAGCTGCCGGAAGAATTGTTTTCCTTTGAAAAGACAGTGAATTAAGATCAGTGGCACTATATAATTAGTAATTTTTCCTAAATCAATAGTATCCCTCTTTCGAAGATTTATGCTCCTTAGTGTCTGCGCATTTTTATTTTCTTATTCTAAAAATCTTATAGAAGTTCAACATGTTTCTTAATTAGATTTTAGTTATGTGCGAAAATCTACCGCGGAACTCAATTTAGTGGCTAATTTTAGTCACGACAAACTAAATATGCCGCTACTATCAATACGTGGGTAAAATACTATGGCAAACTTCCATTTTTCTGTTAGTGTAATGTCATAAGCGTGGAGTAGATTATTATAAGGTAGTTTTATGTGAATTAGTGTTGATGGTTCTATTCTACATATTTGTGAAATGTTATTTGTGTGGTGATGTGTTAGGATTTTTATAAATTGTAGGTGTATGTTAATATTTGGGAGATGGAGCCGTCGGATAGCGAGTTTTTTGGAACACACTTCGATGAGGAGTTCCCAAGAGGAGATGAACTAGAGTTTTTAGATGATGATTCATAGGTTAATGAAGATAGGCGTCAAGATAAGAGAATAGCAGAGCTTCCACGAGAAGATATCATGTAACTTGAGTTTACAGATGAGGATGCTGTTTATCGATTCTAAAGGCTTACGCAATGATGCACGGTTTCGCTGTTAGGTTGGATGAAGTTAGATGCGATAGTGATGGTTGCATAGTTATGCGCCAAATTGTTTGTAATCGAGCGGGCTCAAGAAAGGAAGAGGTTGAAAAGGACGAAAGAATCAGGGACCACCAACCCCTAACTCGAAGTTGTTATCGTGCGAGAATTCGTGCAAGACTAGATAGAAAAATTCATAAATGGATGGTTGTTTCGTTCTACGAAGAGCACTCTCATGGATTAGTTGATCCACTCGACGTTAACATGATGCCTGAGTATCGCACATTCAGTTTCTCGGATAAAGCTCAGGCGAAGAATTTGCATGACATAGGCATTAGGACCTGTCACATCATGGGATACTTGGCTGCTCAAAAGGTGGATATGCAAATTTGTCATTCAACCAAAAAGATATGTACAACCTCATTACTCAACATAGGAAGGAAAAGGTGAAGGGTGGTGATGCGAATGCTGCAATAAGCTACCTAAGAGGTAAAGCTGGAAATGATTCTTATTTCTTTGGCAAGTACACATTAGGTAATGAGAATCTATTGGAAAATTTGTTTTGGGCTGATGGGACTAGCCGTATTGATTATGAGTGCTTTGGGGATGTCTTGACATTTGATTCGACTTAAAATAGGAACGTCTACAATAAACCACTTGTGATATTTTCTGGTAGCAATCATCATGGGCAAACCGTCATATTTGGATGTGGTCTTCTTGTTAATGAGGATATTGGTTCATACAAGTGGCTATTGAAAACTTTTTTAGAAGCAATCGGGAATAAACACCCTATGGCAGTTGTCACCGATGGAGATCTTTCAATGAGAGAAGCCATTAAACAAGTCTTTCCTTATGCAACACATCGACTATGTGCATGGCACTTACATAGGAATGCCTGCGAGAAGGTTAAGAACAGTGGATTTCTAAATGAATTTAAGAAATTGATTTATGCTAATGTGAGTGTTGAAGAGTTTGAGGTCAAGTGGGGAGATATGGTGGAGAAGTATAACTTATCAAGCAACTCTTGGGTCGATCAAACCTATGAGTTGAAGAATTTATGGGCTCTTGCATATTTGAGGAACCAATTTTTTGGGTGAATCAGGACAACATCCCAGTGTGAAGGGATTAACTCTCTAATAAAAGCATATATGAGAAAGAAAGATACCCTTCTTGAATTCATCCATAACATGGAGACCGTTTGGTATGCGAAATTGTTACTCAGGTTGTGAATTATTGTTCGAAATTGATTCCCTGGCGATGGCACCAAAAACGGATGCACAGAACCATGGTCCAAACATATCTTCACAACTTCGCATAACTAACCAGCAAGTGCACTGGGTCGTCCAAGTAATAAACCTTACGTGAGTAAGGGTCGATCCCACGAAGATTGTTGGTATGAAGCAAGCTATGGTCACCTTGTAAATCTCAGTCAGGCGGATATAAAATAGTTATGGAGTTTTCGAAATTAATACTAAAATAAGGATAGAAATACTTATGTAAATCATTGGTGAGAATTTCAGATAAGCGTATGGAGATGCATTCATTCCTCTGAACCTCTGCTTTCCTGCTGTCTTCATCCAATCCGTCTTACTCCTTTCTATGGCTGGCTTTATGTAAGGATGTCACCGGTGCCAATGGCTACTTTCAATTCTCTCAGGAAAATGGTCCAAATGCTCTGTCACAGCACGGCTAATCGTCTGGAGGCATCACCCTTGTCATTGGTTGCATCCTATTCCTCTCTGTGAAAATGGTCCGATGCGCTGTCACTGCATGGCTAATCATCTTGGAGGTTCTCGATCATACTGGAATAGAATTTACTATCCTTTTGCGTCTGTCACTACGCCCAGCACTCGCGAGTTTGGAGTTCGTCACAGTCATTCAATCCCAGAGTCCTACTCAGAATACCACAGACAAGGTTTAGACTTTCCGGACTCTCATGAATGCCGCCATCAATCTAGCTTATACCACGAAGATTCTGATTAAGAGATCTAAGAGATACTCATTCAATCTAATGTAGAACGGAAGTGGTTGTCAGGCACGCGTTCATAGGGAATGATGATGATTGTCACATTCATCACATTCAGGTTGAAGTGCGAATGAATATCTTAGAAGCGAAATAAGATGAATTGAATAGAAAATAGTAGTACTTTGCATTAATCTTTGAGGAACAGCAGAGCTCCACACCTTAATCTATGGAGTGCAGAAACTCTACCGTTGAAAATACATAAGTAATGAAGGTCCAGGCATGGCTGAATGGCCAACCCCCAAACGTGATCAATAGATCAAAAGATAATCTAAAGATGTCTAATACAATAGTAAAAGGTCCTATTTATAATAAACTAGCTACTAGGGTTTACAAAAGTAAGTAATTGATGCATAAATCCACTTCCGGGGCCTACTTGGTGTGTGCTTGGGCTGAGCTTGAAGTCTACACGTGGAGAGGTCAATGTTGGAGTTGAACGCCAGCTTTTGTGCCAGTTGGGGCGTTGAACTCCACTTTGCAACTTGTTTCTGGTGCTGGACGCCAGAATTGGGCAGAGAGCTTGTGTTGAACGCCAATTTGCGTCATCTAAACTTGAGCAAAGTATAGACTATTATATATTTCTGGAAAGCCCTGGATGTCTACTTTCCAATTCAATTGGAAGCGCGCCATTTTGAGTTCTGTAGCTCCAGAAAATTCACTTTGAGTGCAGGGAGGTCAGAATCCAACAGCATCAGCAGTCCTTCTTCAACCTCTGAATCTGATTTTTGCTCAAGTCCCTCAATTTCAGCCAGAAAATACCTGAAATCACAAAAAAACACACAAACTCATAGTAAAGTCCAGAAATGTGAATTTAACATAAAAACTAATGAAAATATCCCTAAAAGTAACTAGATTCTACTAAAAACATACTAAAAATAATGCCAAAAAGCGTATAAATTATCCGCTCATCACCGTTGTTAGCCATTACAGGAACAATGAAAAAGTTGCAGAGTTCAATAGTAAATATACCAATCCAGTACTTGTGACTTCGTTGCCGACACTTGAAGGTTTTGCTATAAAAACTTTCACTCGTAACATGTTCCGGGAGGTCAGGAAGGAAATTAAGGGTGCTTGTGCTATGAACACAAAGTTGGTAATTCAGGATGGTGGAAAACTATACTTCAAGTGTAACATTTTCGGAATGCCAGAGATTGATCATGTGGTTGAGTTTGACAGAGTTAGGGGGATGCTTCGTTGTGAGTGTTTGTGGTTCGAAAACAGGGACGAAAGTCGGCCTTAGTGATCCGACGGTGCCGAGTGGAAGGGCCGTCGCTCAACGGATAAAAGTTACTCTAGGGATAACAGGCTGATCTTCCCCAAGAGCTCACATCGATGGGAAGGTTTGGCACCTCGATGTCGGCTCTTCGCCACCTGGGGCTGTAGTATGTTCCAAGGGTTGGGCTGTTCGCTTCTAATCTAATCCTTTTCTCTTCATTGTATTTAATAGAAGTAATAGAATTCGAGGAATTCCCTGCATGTACATATTTGGATGCCTAAAGCACCAACACGTTGATGATGCAAGCGATGGACGAAGAATGCCAAGAGTGATTTCATGAAGTCAAACATCGATGATCCAAGTGTTTCAGATAAGGTACTCAAGTGTCATTTGGGTGTGTTAGGTACCGAGTATTCTAGGTTGATGGATGTTGCATGTAAGAACTCAAGTGATTTTGTCGAAGCAATGAATGAAATTGTCAACACAATTACAAAACTCCAAAAGCAAGGTGAAAATCCATGCAACGGTAACTTAGACGATGACTACATTGTTGACCCCTTGGTGGTGAAGAGTAAGGGAGCTCCCAAGAAAAACTCAAAATTTAAGCAACAGAGAAAGTGTTCAAACTGCAGTGTGACAGGGCACTACAACAAAAGTTGTCCTAATGTTCCTTGTAGAATCTCTAAGGAGCCGGCCGACGATGATACAAAAAAGAATAACTGCAGCCACCTTGACATGCTCACTAAGGTATGTCATGCTATAACTATGTCAAGAATTTCGTGGTATGGTGATTCGGCATATTGTGTTTCGGCTTTTTAAACTATGTTATTTTTATGATGTTATAATAGAAGATGATGTTTGGTTTATGATCAGCACAAAAGACATGACAATGTGAAAAATCAGCAGAAGATGGAAAAAGGTAGGGATATTGGAGGTGGAACAGCACCAACCTCAGCAGCTAAATCTGCCTTTACTGATCAATTGAAAACATCAAGTCCTGGTCTTGATATCCCTGTTTGTGCATCTACAAGTAACGAAGAATTCGGGATGATTTCTGGACCAGCTGAGTCTCCTGTTGTGGCCCTTATAACTGGAATGGCAGATTAAAGATGATCCAGATTGTAAGATGTTTGGTAATTTTGTGCCGTTTACTAATTGCATTTTATTAATGTTTTGTACAGGTTGCATTCATTGATTGCATTGAAATTTATTGAACTAGGAAGATTATGTAATTTTACTGATTTACTATTAGACTTTTAAAATTGCCTTTTGGATTATTCTATCAATAACAGAACTTGAGCTTAATTATAGTTGAGTTTATGTGTCCCTATGTGCTATAGGAAGTAATTACCTATATTCCTAGTAAAATATAATGCAATATTTGATGCAGCCTTGCCTGACTGCTGATGGGTATTTGACCATTATTTGTGCATTAGTATTTAGCATGAGTTGTGATTGATCATGGATGCACTAGTTTTAAATACCGAGTGTTCATTACTTTGAAGCTATTTAGTATCCGCAATTAATTAATCCAAGTTGGGATTGATAATGCCAAGATTTTTTTTAATCCCAAATATTTTAGTACGTCATATTTTTATTCCTCTACTTAAAACTAAATTTTTTTTTCAAAAATTTCTTTTTTCTCATATATTGTTATATTCTTCTTTTATTAAAATAAAACGAAATAAGACGTTTGGAATAAAAATATGATGTTTCAAATGTTACTTAAAAAATTATCACTTAGTCTAAATCTTGTGGACCAAACCAGTAATTTGTTCGTAAAATAGGTATAAATTATTATACTAGCTTTCTTGGACAAACTTCCCAAGCAAATCAGCACATCTCGAGTCTCAAGATACAGGAGAACTTCCCAAGTCAGTTCCCTGGCCAAGAAGCAGATTTATCCTAGAAAGTAGGATATTCAATGAGAAGCAATGATCAAGATTTATATAATATTTTAAAAATGAAAAAGAGAAAAATTCTCATGATATTATTTCACCAACTGAACTTAAATAGGAGTTTCTTATTTCCAACAATCTTGAGGCCAGAGTCCATAGATCCTCAAAGAATATGTTTCGGTTCTTGCCTTTATGGCTTTCAATCTTATTAATTCATGCATATAACAAAACCTTCTTTGACCAAAAAAAAGCTTTCTCAAAAGTATTACATAAGTTGAAGTTCTATTGAACATTGAACTAAAACCAGATAATACAACTAACTAATTATCCCTCAGTAAATGAACAACAATATAGTTAATTAGCTCTCAATCGATGGCTAAAAATGCCAAAAAATGTATACTTTCCCCGAACTATGAACTTGAGATTATTTTAAATGGTCCTGAATCATTACATCATATCTATCAATTGTTGGTTGTGCATGTGTTCAAAGCCTCTTCCTTCATATCAGTTGCAGTACACAGGGCCTTCCATACATGGACCAGCATTTTCACTAGTGGATGCAAGCTCTATAAAACAGAATGCAGAGATTCTTTGTTAGAAACTAAAATGATCTCTATCCAAAGAAAATAAACTAAATTGACCTATTTGGTGATTAGTAACTGCCCTAAAATGTATAGCAGTCTAAAAACATGCAACGGTGTTTCCACCATTAATATTTTTACTAATGTAACCATGAATAATTTTACCTTGAAAACTAGATCATCAATGATAGTGTCCAGTAACATGTAACACCCTACCACACAGAGTCTTATGCTTAAGTCATAAAACAGAGGTGGCGAGGTATTACGACCTCTAAAAATAAAATTTAGTACGTATAGTATTACAAGGATGTTCATAACTAGGAGCCTTTGAAGAAAAAGGAGTAAATTAAAATTGATAAATCAAAACGCGCAACACTCTGATCGATAACGTAAATTAACAGATAGAGGACAAGCTGACGTTAAGAGATATACAAGAGTGCCAAGATACATATATCAAAACTCGGGACTCGGCTTGCAAAGATAACCGGTCCGAGCATATAAGTATATATACATATATAAAGGAGTTGCCCAAATAACCCAAAAGACAAAATACAAAACATGTTTCTCCAAAATAACCTCTAAGAGGAGTAAGTACAAAATATATATATACAGTGGAGAATATGATATCTAAACAAGTATACATAATCAAAGTAAAATCCCAAAAAGCTAAGGATCTCCGCCAAAAGGAAGTCTCCAGCCTGCCTCAGCGAGGAGCCTCTCATTCTGCATCTGAAAACCACAAAATCCACATGGGTGAGAACCGGAGGTTCTCAGCATGGTAACTGTGCCCAAATATCTAACATGTAATGTCCTGGGAAAGTCGAAAATAATCCTAGAACTCCCAAGCTATAATCAAAGCATATAAATATAACTAAACCATGAGAAATGTAAAAGTAGGCAACTAACTGAAGGATCTTCAATTCTAACTAAATATTCCCTTTCCAAATCCTGCAAACCTCCCAACCGCTAATAGTAACAGATGCAAACATAAGTATATCAAACAAAGAAATGCACAAGTAGGAAACAGATAAGACAATTAAGCAATTAGCAAGTAATGATGGAATTAATTTGGCAATCCAGACAATTCACATATAATGCATATGATGCATGCCTGTCCTAGTGGCTGATGAGTCTCATCTGTTGGTTATCAAGCCAACCTGACGTGTCCGGTAGTTAACCCGGACGCCGTCTCTCTGTTGCGCGTTAATACCGTTAGAGGGATTACGTGCCCTGTCACCATTAGAGGGTATCTGTGCTCTGTCACCAATTTACCATTAGAGGGTATCTGCACCTTGTCGCCATTAGAGGGTATCTGCACCCTGTTGCCCATTTACCATTAGACGGTATCTGCACCCTGTCGCCCTTACAACTAGAGAGAAGCATTTCAAACGTACTCACATCCAACCTTATCATTCATTATTCATCTATTATATTCCATCATGAATTTACATATACATTTATCCTCAGCCATAACTCACATTCATTTCAGCCATCCGGCTTAAATTCATAATACATTTACATTCATAAACCGTCATCACACACAGCCATTCGGCTCACATCATATACAGCACTCCACCATCCTCCCCAACCACACATATCATCATAATCCATCATACTCAACACAACATCCCCTTTCTTCCTCCACAAGTTACCCTCTTCCTTAGCACACTCTCATTCACTAGACATTTTACACCAATTCAAGATTTAAAGGACGAAATTGGAGGGTTTATAAGCGTGAAATAACATCTCGGAAGGTTACGAGCTTGTTCGGAATGTGAAGAGGTTGAAAACAAAAGCTTTAAAAAAGAATACGCCCAGAAGTATTTTTAAACGTGTGCATACGCACGGGTCTGTGCGTACGCACAGAAAGCGAAATCTCCATGGTGGAGCGCACACACAACGTGTGCTAGCGCCACCACCAGTGCGCCATTCCCAACGTGTGTGTACACACAAGGCTGTGCGCACGCACAGCTCGCAAAACTTCCTTGGCCATGTACGCGCACAGAGCGTGTTGACTCTCCCAGCAGCAGCCCCATTTCCACTTGTGCGTATGCACGGGGCTGTGCGTGTGCAGAGGCCTCAAGATTCAATGGGTTGTGCGCGCGCATAGGGGTGTGCGTGCGCACACAACCCAAAACTCACAAATTCTGCAGAATCTGCAGAATTCAGATTTTTGACCAAAACTTCCAACGATCATATCTCCTTCCACAAAATTCAAATTTCAATCAAATTTAAACCATTTTAAAGCTTATGAAATTATCTTTCAATTGATACAAAAATCACCAAATTCCAAAAACAATTGCTCAAGATATGATCCATTGAAGTTCACCGAAATTTCACTTTTACCAAAACTCATAAACTCCCCATTTTCAAAACATGCATTTTCCAATTCACACAAAATCAACCAAAACTCAACCATTCCAATCCTCAATTATTCCCAAACTTTTTTCAATCATCAACCCATTAATTTCCACCATATATAACCAAACCTTACTACATAATTGATAAACCACTATTTTTATCAAGTCTTTGCACACTTATTCATACAATTTGCATGATTTTACAATTCCTTCCTGATTCTATTCTATGATTGAAACAAAGGAGATTACCAGTGAGCAGTGACTTGTGCGCGTACCTGACTCGTGTGCGTGACTTGGCGCATTCCATAGCGACGCATGCGCGTACCTGACGTGTACGCGTGACACGCGAAGAAGACCATCGACGCGTACGCGTGACTGATGCGTACGCATGACATGCGCCAGGTGCAGAAATTGCAGAAAGCACTGGGGGCAATTTTAGGCTGCTTTTGGGCCCGATTCCAAGCCCGGAAAACACAGATTATAGGCTGCAAATTGGGGAAATCAGGGAATCATCATTCATTCATTCATACAACATTCATTCACATAATTTTAGGTTTTAGATGTAGTTTTCTAGGGAGAGAGGCTCTCTCCTCTCTCTAGGTTTTAGGATTCTTAGGTTTAATTCTTCTCAATTTCGGATTTCTATCTTAGTTTAATTAGTTTCTCTTCTACTTTTATTTGCTCTAGCATTCTAGTTTATTTATTTTCCTTGTTGATTACTTTATGTTGCCAATTTAGTTTATGAATTCTCATGTTAGATTTGATTTTCCATTTAATACAATTTGAGGTATTTCATATTTATTATTGCTTTCTTAAATTTATATTATTGATGCTTGCAATTGGTTGTTTGGAATTTATTATCTCTCATTGCTTTTCTATGTTTTTATGTTGTGCCTTCCAAGTGTTTGATAAAATGCTTGGGAGGGTTTTAAGTTAGATTTTTATATTCTTGGCTTTGGTTGAGTAATTGGAGACTCTTGAGTTATCAAACTCCTTTCTTGATTGATAATTGAAATTTGCTAGTTGATTTGGATCCCTCTAAGGCTAGTCTTTCCTTAGGAGTTGACTAGGACTTGAGGAATCAAATTGATTCATCCACTTGACTTTCCTTCATAGTTAGAGGTTAACTAAGTGGTAGCAACGGACAATTCTCATCACAATTGATAAGGATAACTAGGATAGGATTTCTAATTTTCATACCTTGCCAAGAGTTTTCTTAGTTATTAATTTACTTTCTTGTCATTTACTTTCCTTGTTCCTTATTTCAAAAACCCAAAAAGATATAATCTCACAACCAATTATAAGTACACTTCCCTGCAATTCCTTGACAGTCGACCCGAGATTTAAATACTTCGGTTTAATTTTATTGGGTTTGCTTTAGTGACAACCAAATTTTTGTATGAAAGGATTATTGTTGGTTTAGAAACTATACTTGCAACGAGAATTTATTGTGAATTCTTTACTAGCAAAAATCCGTTCATAAAAAATCAACATCTCATATCCCAAACTCGAAATAAACATTCAATGTATCAATCACCATATATATATAAATATACACATATCAAGTTCATTCTTCAAATCATGCTCATCAACAAGAGCCTCCACATAATCATCAATTAAACACATTAATAGATATCACATACAACATTACATGCTTGTCAACCATTATCATCACAATTCATATATCCAATCCAAGTCCCAATCATCCCACAATTACATCAACATTTCATAATCCACCAAATACATACATAACCACACAACATATATCATTCATCAACCACATCAATAGCTCCAAAAATCGTATCCTAGGGCCACTAGCTTACGTTTTCACACAATATTACATTTTAGATACATGAAACCAAAACCATACCTTGGCCGATTCCCGTTCCACCCGGAACACTCCCAAATTCACTTTTTCTCAACTTTCAATGCCTCAATGCTTCACCAACAGATTTCTAGGCACAAGCTCCACTCCAAGGCTTGCCAAAATCACCAATCAAGCTCCCATACTCATATATATAAAGCCTAAGCCACAATATCACATCCAAACACAATAATTCAATACCCAACACTTCAAATTCAACATTTTCACTAGGGTTTGAGAATCTTACCTTACCCAAGGACCAAGGAAACTAGAACAAGCTTTCCCTTCAAGCTAATTTGATCCTATAACACAAGGAGCTCACAAATTTCAACATTTTTGCCCAATAAACTCGAAATCAAGGGCTGGGAATCGAAGGAAAAAACGTGGCTTACCTCAAGATTGATTATATGGGTTTTGTAGAGCTCGACGCCGCAGTCGCATGGCCGTAAATGGTGCATCAATCGGAGCTCGGTGCGAAAAGTTATGTCACCTTGAATCAAACCAAGGGTTTGCTTCTCCTTTCTCCTCCCATGGCTGTGTTTCAGCGTGTGTGCTTGTTTTTGGGAGGGAGAGAGCTGAGCTCTCATTAATTAATGAGGCTTGGCTGGGCCCTTGGGCCCAACTTGGGTCCGATTGGCCTGGTTTGGCCCGTTCGGCCCAATCTTGGGCCGATTTCTTAACAATTGGTGTCAAAATTCTCGTTTTTAATTTCTCTATCACATTAAACCATAAAAACCTCATTTCTCACTTTCTAGGATATATTTTAAATTTATTGGTTAATTAGCCATTAATTAACCGTGTTTTACATTCTACCCACCTAATTGGGAATTTTGCCCACAAAATTCGAGTTCAGTTACCTGAGAATAGGTGTGGGTAGTCTGCTCGTATTTCTGACTCAAGCTCCCAAGTGTGTTCTTCCATACCGGCTCGACTCCATGCCACTTTCACTAATGGAACCTCTTTTCCGTGCAACTTCTTAATACTCGTGTCATCAATCCCGACCGGAGTCACCAGCAGAGTCAAATCCTCCTTCAACTGAACCAATTCCGGTTCTAGCACATGGCTAGCATCCGGAGTATACTTCTGAAGCTGCGATACGTGAAATACGTCGTGCAGGTTCGAAAGGTGAGGCGGTGGAGCCATCCGATACGCCACCGGTCCAACTTTCTCAAGAATCTAAAACGGACCGATGTATCGAGGATTCAGCTTCTTTGTCTTAATCGCCCTACCCACTCCTGTTGTCGGAGTGACCTTAAGAAAAACATGGTATCCTTCCTCAAACTCTAAGGGCCTCCACCTCTGATCGGCGTAACTCTTCTGACGGTTCTGAGCAGTGAGCATCCTATCTCTGATTTTCTTAACTCGTTCTGTGGTTTCAGCTATCATCTCAGGCCCAACAGACTTTTCTCCCCAGTTTCATACCAGCATAGCAGAGATTGGCATTTTCTCCCATACAGAGCCTCATACGGAGCCATTCCAATGCTCGCATGGTAGTTATTATTGTACGCAAACTCCACTAGTGGCATTTACCGATCCCAGCTCGCCGGTTGGTCCAAAACACAAACCATCAACATGTCCTCCAGGGTTTGAATCGTTCTCTCAGATTAACCATCTGTTTGAGGATGGTAAGCAGTACTTAAGCTCAAATGGGTTCCAAAAGCTTTTTGAAATGCACTCCAGAACCGCGAAGTAAAACGGGGATCTCTGTCAGAAATTATAGTCGTAGGCACACCATGAAGTCTCACAATCTCCTTGATATACAAGCGTGCTAACTCCTCAAAAGTGTAGTTCATCTGAATGGTTAAAAAGTGAGCCGACTTTATCAGCCGGTCCACAATTACCTAGACAGCATCAAATCGGGTTCTAGTTCTGGTAGTCTCGATACAAAATCCTTCACAATGCTCTCCCACTTCCATTGTGGAATCTCCAAGGGCTGCAACATCCCAGAAGGTCTCTGATATTCAATCTTCACCTTTTGACAAGTTAAACACTCCGAGACATACTCCGCCACACCATTCTTCATACTCGGCCATCAGAACATAGCCTTTAGATTATTATACATCTTAGTACTCCCAGGGTGAATAGAAAATCCACTTTTGTGTGCTTCCTTTAGAATATCCTGCCGCAGAGTCCCAACATCCGGCACAATGACCCTACCCTTGAATCTCCATAGCCCATCTTGATCCTCTGACACTTTCCACTGCTTTCCTTGTTCAATAGCTGGCAACACCTTCGATAACATGCCATCGTTTTGATGAGCTTTCGGGAGCTCGGCCATTTCCAAAGGTGACATTCTATAAGGGGCAATCGAGATTGGCCCTGTTCCCGGCACCAATCCAATTGCAAACTCAACCTCAGCAAGTTCTGGGTCGTGCATTGGGTAATTAACTTCGTGAGGTCTTAACTGTCATGAGGCATACATCACCACATTCCGGTGCTGCACCAGCACGCACACCAGACCCTTTAGTGAGGCATCGCAATACACCTCAAACAGTTCATTCGGCTCGGGTAACACCAGCACAGGCGCGGTAGCCAACTTTTGCTTCAATGCTTGGAAGCTCTCCTCACATTCAGAAGTCCAAACAACCGGCGTGTCCTTGCGCGTTAATTTTTGTCAATGGCAAAGCTATCTGCGAGAAGTCATTAATAAATCTCCGATAATATCCAGCTAAGCCCAGAAAACTCCTTATCTCAGTAACTGAGGTCGATCGTCCCCAATCCATCACTGCCTCTACCTTAGAAGGATCTACAGCTACCCCTGTTTACTTACTACTTGGCCAAGAGACTTCACTTCATCCTTGAAAATATTGTTCGCTCCATGAGTCCGCGTGAGTGGTTCCCTTCTCCACCTGGCCAATAGTCTCTCGCGTTTTACCAATCCTTACAGCGTCTCACCTCCAGAGTCTCTCGCCTCCGCTGCGTCACTCTAATCGTCTTTTATTAAGGACCTACCCATCCATCTATGCTAGCCAAACCTTCTATTAAAATAACTTAGGGTCGTCTAGAACAAATCATAATTATTCGACCATGTGTTATGAGCGAATACCAATCTCCAATATTGTCTAAAATAGCAAAGAATTAAGTTATTAGTTTTCTTATTACCTCAAATCTGAGGGTCGGATCTGGCAGTACCTCGGTCCCTCCTGTATGGGCAATCTCTGACCAAATGCCCTGACTTCCCACAATTGTAACACAAACCTGAACCATAACTACACGACCTATTTGGGTGATGACGTCCACATCTCGGACAGCTCAAAACATCTGAAGCAGCCGCTGTCTGTTTTCCCTTACCTTTTCCTTGTAAACCCTCGTTCGTCGCAAGGTTATTCCGTCCTTGGGGATAATGCTGTGGGTATCATCTTCTCTTAAATTCTTGTCCTCTTGTTGTGAATCCTTGGTTGTGCTCCCTACGGTAGGGTTCCCAGTAGTCATACTCCGCCTCAGCAGCCTTCCTCACACATTCTTCAGCGACACGGCTCTTGTTCACAAGTTCAGAAAAGACCCTAATCTCCATCGGTCCAACGGAGCTCAGAATGTCACTCCGAAGTCCTCCCTCATACTTGATACACTTCCACTCCTCGAAGTCTCTCGGAGCCCCTTGACACATGCGGGAGAATCTGAACAACTCCTCAAATTTATCCATATACTCGGATACAGACATAGTTCCCTGCTTCAGCTGTAGTAACTCTAGTTCCTTGGCTGTTCGGGAGGAATTCGAAAGGTACTTCTTGTAGAAATCCACCTGGAAGGCATCCCAGGTGATAGGATCATCGCCCTGCTATATGAGACGTCGGGTTCCCTGCCACCAATGTGACGCTTCTCCAGCGAGCAGATACGTAGCAAACTCGACGCACTGCTCTTCAGGCACCAGTTGTGCTTGTAGTGCTCGCTCCATAGCTTGAAACCAAGTGTCGGCCTAAGTTGGATTAGTAGTCCCCTTGAACTTTGGTGGATTAACCATTAAGAAGGTTGCCAATGTCATTGGGCCTTGAGTCCCATTTTTGCCATTTTCCCCATTATGATTATTGTTGTTCATGTGCTGTCCGAGTGCCTTAACAGTGGCCTGCATAGTAGCAGCCATGTTTTGCAATACAGCCATGAAGTTCACCGAATTGTTCGGATTGGTTTCTGGCTCAGGAGTGCCGGTTCGTCCTCTCACATGGCCTCGACCGCATTCACGAGGCGCCATCTGGTTCCTTTACACACCAAACAAGCGATATCAAGTTGATCAGTCTCAATATCGCAAGCCTAGTGCTTCAAAGTTCCAAATGCAACTCATGAACCTTATGCTATGTCTATCAGTCAGATATCCTAAATAGCACGTAACATAACTCAGATATACAGTGGAGAATATGGTATCTAAACAAGTATACATAATCAAAGTAAAATCCCAAAAAGCTAAGGATCTCCACCAAAAGGAAGTCTCCAGCCTGCCTCAGCGAGGAGCCTCTCATTCTGCATCTGAAAACCACAAAATCTGCATGGGTGAGAACTAGAGGTTCTCGGCATGGTAACAATGCCTAAATATCTAATATGTAATGTCCTAGAAAAGCCGAAGGCAATCCTAGAACTCCTAAGCTATAATCAAAGCATATAAATATAACTAAACCATGAGAAATGTAAAAGTAGGCAACTAACTGAAGGATCTTTAATTCTAACTAAATATTCCCTTTCCAAATCCTGCAAACCTCCCAACCACCAATAGTAACAGATGTAAACACAAGTATATCAAACAAAGAAATGCACAAGTAGGAAATAGATAAGACAATTAAGCAATTAGCAAGTAATGATGCAATCAATTTGGCAATCCGGATAATTCACATATAATGCATATGATGCATGCTTGTCCTAGTGGCTGATGAGTTTCATCTGTCGGTTATCAAGCCAACCCGATGCGTCCAGTAGCTAACCCAGACGACGTCTCTCTGTTGCGTGTTAATACCGTTAAAGGGATTACGTGCCCTGTCACCGTTAAAGGGTATCTGTGCCCTGTCACCAATTTACCATTAGAGGGTATCTGCGCCCTGTTGCCAATTAACCATTAGAGGGTATCTGCGCTCTGTCGCCCTTACAACCAGAGAGAAGCATTTCAAACGTACTCACACCCAACCTTTCCATTCATTTTTCATCTATTATATCCCATCATGAATTTACATATACATTTATCCTCAGCCATAACTCACATTCATTTCAGCCATCTGGCTTAAATTCATAATTCATTTACATTCATAAACCATCATCACACACAGATATTCAGCTCACATCATATACAGCACTCCACCATCCACCCCAACCACACATATCATCATAATCCATCATACTCAACACAACATCCCCTTTCTTCCTCCACAAGTTACCCTCTTCCCTAGCGCACTCTCATTCACTAGACATTTTACACCAATTCAAGATTTAAAGGATGAAATTGGGGTTTTATAAGCGTGAAATAACATTTCGGAAGGTTACGAGCTTGTTGGGAATGTGAAGATGTTGAAAACAAAAGCTTTAGAAAAGAACTGGGTCGCGTGCATACGCACAGGGGTGTGCGTGTGCACGCCCAGAAGTATTTTTAAACATGTACGTTCACACAGAAAGCAAAATCTCCATGGTGGAGCGCACACACAACGTGTGCTAGCACCACCACCAGTGCGTCATTCCCAACGTGTGCGTACGCACAAGGCTGTGTGCACGCACAGCTCGCAAAACTTCCTTGGCCATGTACGCGCACAGAGCATGCTGACGCTCCCAGCAGCAGCCCCATTTCCACTTGTACGTATGCACGGGGCTGTGCATGCGCACAGGCCTCAAGATTCAACGGGTTGTGTGCGCGCACAGGGCTATGCGTGCACACACAACCCAGAACTCACAAATTCTGCAGAATTTGTAGAATTTAGATTTTTGACCAAAACTTCCAATGATCATATCTCCTTCCACAAAATTCAAATTTCAATCAAATTTAAACCATTTTAAAGCTTATGAAATTATCTTTCAATTGATACAAAAATCACCAAATTCCGAAAACAATTGCTCAAGATATGATCCGTTGAAGTTCACCAAAATTCACTTTTTTCAAAACTCATAAACTCCCTATTTTCAAAAGATGCATTTACCAGTTCACACAAAATCAACCAAAACTCAACCATTCCAATCCTCAATTATTCCCAAACCTCTTTTAGTCACCAACCCATCAATTTCCACCATATATAACCAAACCTTACTACATAATCAACACCTCATATCCCAAACTCCAAATAAACTTTCAATGTATCAATCACCATATATATAAATATACACATATCAAGTTCATTTTTCAAATCATGCTCATCAATAAGAGCCTCCACATAATCATCAATTAAACACATTAATGCATATCACATACAACATTACATGCTTGCCAACCATTATCATCACAATTCATTTATCCAATCCAAGTCCCAATCATCCCACAATTACATCAACATTTCATAATCCACCAAATACATACATAACCACACAATATATATCATTCATCAACCACATCAATAGCTCCAAAAATCGTCTCCTAGGGCCACTAGCCTACATTTTCACACAATATTACATTTTAGATACAGAAAACTGAAACCATACCTTGGCCGATTCTCGTTCCACTCGGAACACTCCCAAATTCACTTTTTCTCAACTTCCAATGCCTCAATGCTTCACCAATAGATTCTTAGGTACAAGATCCACTCCAAGGCTTGCCAAAATCACCAATCAAGCTCCCATATATATATATATATATATATATATATATATATATATATATATATATATATATATATATATATATATATATATATGTAAAGCCTAAGCCACAATATCACATCCAAACACAATAACTCAATACCTAACACTTCAAATTCAATATTTTCACTAGAGTTTGAGAATCTCACCTTACCCAAGGACCAAGGGAGCTAGAACAAGCCTTCCCTTCAAGCTAATTTGATCCTATAACACAAGGAGCTCACAAATTTCAATATTTTTGTCCAATAAACTCAAAATTAGGGGCTAGGAATCGAAGGAAAAAATGTGACTTACCTCAAGATTGATTATATGTATTTTGTAGAGCTCGACGTTGCGGTCACGTGGCCACAAACGGGGCGTCAATCGGAGCTCGGAGCGAAAAGTGATGTCACCTTGAATCAAACTAAGGGTTTGCTTCTCCTTTCTCCTCCCATGGCTGTGTTTCAGTGTGTGTGCTTGTTTTAGGGAGGGAGAGAGCTGAGCTCTCATTAATTAATGAGGCATGGCTGGGCCCTTGGGCCCAACTTGGGTCCGGTTGGCCCGTTCGACCCAATCTTGGGCCGATTTCTTAAAAATTAGTGTCAAAATTCTCGTTTTTAATTTCTCTATCACATTAAACCATAAAAACCTCATTTCTCACTTTCTAGAATATATTTTAAATTTATTGGTTAATTAGCCATTAATTAACCGGATTTTACATAACAAGTCACAAGTGTCATACATTCTACTAAAATAGTTTTCAGCATCTTGTCAATGGGGACAAAGCATTTAACATTTTTTCCACTGTGACAAAGTATCCAACGACAAAAATAAGGGTGACATACACAAACACCATACTGGATAACTAATAAAATGAACTCAAAAATATTTATATTTGATGTAGATTGCTGATAACTAAAATCAAACTAGACAAAGTATTCTTAAATGTACAATCCAGATGCAAGCAGAGGTATACATTGAAAATGTCTCAAGCATGAACATTTACAAAAGGCTGGAAAACCAGTGCCAGCGTTCAACTTTCTCAACCTTTTCTTTGAAAAGACTATTTTACAGAATAATTACATATTACGCTTGGCTTTTCTCTTTGTCTTTACTAGCTTGTTGAACTATGAATAAATAATCAATTAACTAAAGCCATACCTCATGTAGTGAGTTTCAAGCTATACTCCAAAGTCTGGCATGATTACAACAGACTTTGTAACCAAAAGGCAAAACGGAATAGATACATAAATAATCAGAAAATTCTTTCTTAGAATTGAATTCTGCAAGAGAGTTTGCACATTGTCAGTGATAAAAACAATAACAAGTTCATTGATTCAAGTAATTTACATCTTAAGAGTATTTTTGGTTCAGTTGTAACATGGTGGGAAGAATTTTCATGGATGAATTTAATATGTAACTTAACAAATGAGCTCAGTTATAAAAGTTTACACCCCAACCATACATCACCTAAATTTTTAAAAGATTCGTCTTAAAATAACAAAGTTTTGCTGAACAAACATGCTACGTTAAACGGTAAAAGGATTTAAAGAACAAAGCTAACCAATCCATGAATTCAGAAAATTGGCAAACTAGTATCCAAAACTCTAGCTTATAATTGCTTTGAAAGGCAATCTTTTATAAAATGCCATAGCACAGCACACAGCTTGAACACAACAAATGCACTAGAAATAGTTGCTTGCTCCCTGGAGCACGCAACTATTTATTCGAAAAACAAGTATCGAAATCCCAACATCCTTGGAAACTTGGCTCAAGTTGAAAATTGAAACCTCAAATTATTTTTATATCAATCTCATTTCCTAATTCTAACAGTCACATTCAAAATCATCAGCTAAAGGAAATCGATGGCTACTAGGCGTTGAGTTTATTAGATACTCTATAATCAAAACCTTCATAGCTAAGATCAGAAGTAATTTAATTACCCAAAATCATCAATCAATTCGTAACATAAGAAAGTAATAGATAACCTCTTCAGGACCCTAAAAAACCCAATATCACAAGGAGAGGGTGAAGCTTGAGAATGCCATAGACTTACCCTTATGATCTGATTTGGAAGAAGAGGAAAGGAAGATAGTTTAGGTGCAAATGGGGAAAATGGTGATGCTTCAAACAGTGAAGTGATAATCATCAATTGTGGGCCAACAAACAAAACAACATATTCTCATCATCATCGAGAAATTTAAATTTAATACATTTTCAGAATTGAAAACTCTTAATTCGATTAACAAAAAATAAAAAAAAACTAACATATTCAATACTTAAAAATGTAGGCAAAGATCTTACCTCTATTGGATGGATTGTGAACTTATTACATTGTAGTACCCAAGTAAACCCCTCAGGAACTCTTCACTGGATCCTTTGAAATAATGCCACCAAGTCCATAGCCAAATGTCCAAATGGAATTTTGTTTTTTCGTACATGGTCCCCTACCTTAACTAAGAATAGTGATATGACTGAAGAAAAAGCACAATGCTGAAGCCAACAAGCCTAATCATAAAGTTGATTATAGTCCAAAGTTTTGACATGAAATTGAATCGCAACTTTAAACTAGCATGCCTTATCACGTAGGTTGGTTAGCTTCATACAAAAATTGAATTTTGTTATTTCTAAAGTAACTTGAAACAAAAATGGTAGTCAATAACTAACTAATTAAGGCCATACCGTTTATAAATAGTATAAAACACGCATCACCATAGCCATGAGAAAAAAATCGCCAGCAGAAAAGGGAGCAAGTCAAAAACTGAATCATAAAAAAACAGAAGCAGTGACGGAGTTAATAGGGTTGCTCACGTGATGTGCATAAAACTCCTTCCTGAAACATCAATGCTACTTTTCTTAATTAGCATATTTTCAGTTAGTAAAATATTATTAATCGAACATAAACCCATTACCTTTCAAAGGAATAGGGTTAAAGTTTCGATGTAATTTCCAACAACCGAAACTTGATAATATTTGGTTATCTTTGACCAAAAAATCATTCTGTAGACAGTCAATTATCAAACATGGTATTATTAGAAGGTTTAAGATTTATAAAAAGAAAAGATTTAACAATATTTGTCTTTAGAAGAGAATTTTATGCTCAATAAATTATTTGTCAATGTCAAACATTTTTTTCATATTCGAATTCTGATATTAATTAAAAAAATTCTAAAACATGTTGGAATCTAATGAATAAAAAAATAATTCTTTCTCGTTGGTGAATTCTTGCCTCAAAGAGAAGAGTGGCCACTATAAAAAAAAACCTTGAAGAATAAAGAAAACGGAAAAGATTTAGATCCTTCAATAAAAAAATTGAAAGCTAAAGCAAATCACTACCTGCTAGACATAGATGGTATCCTTAATGATGCCTTTCAAATCGATATTGAAAATGTGTAAATATGAAAACTAAATCATCCCATAACAGAAATTGTGTTAAAGGTCAATGGTTGCACTAGTTAGTTCAGATCAATTTATTTCAATTTCTCACTAATTTAAGTAAATTAGGTATAGCAATTTTTTTCATTGTAGTTATTTTAGAAAATTTATACATGTATTTGATTGGAATGCAATTTATGTACCTTCAACAGTAGATTTTCGGTTAAACAAATTTTATGGGACAGAACTAGATTTTTAGCTTCTATACGGTGCAAAGACTCGTATCATTTTAGAGGACTTCCCTGCTTAAACATATTATGAGATCGAAAGGCTATGATTCATTGGTTGCTTTTTCTTTTCTCTCTGTTTTTCTTTCTTTTGTAAGACAGGCCTGTTATCCTCCCATCTTGTGCCATTCTCCCTATATTAATGATACATTTCTTTCCAAGTCTGATATAATTTCTTATCACAAATGCTTACAGTTCTAAAATATGACAAACCAAGAGTGGACCAAGAAGTTGAAGTTTACGAACCTAGCTTGGTAGGATTCATTGAAGCTAGACATCAAATATTCACTCATTAAAAGTAGAGCAAGTCCTAGAATTGGTCCTGCTGCTTCCACTGCATCAGCAAATGCCTTCCCTGAATTAGGGAACTCGTATGAGCTTCGCTTATATATTTGAATCCACCCTCCATTAACATTTTGTAATACCTTCAACATCATAGAAATTCCAGTGAAATCCCTTTAGAATGCACTAGAGTCAACTTTCGACCACCAGCCTCTACGACTAAAGGTAGCGTTTGGTTTGGGGGACTGAAAATGAGACTAAGGCTTGGAGACTAAGACTCAATATTGTGTTTGGTGGTAAGAGACTGGAACCAAAATTTCAATCTCCGTCTCCAAAATTTCAATCCCTTCAGTACCTCCAGATTGTGGGGACACAGGAAACTGAAATTTTGGAGACGGAGACTGAAACTTCAATAATATTTTTTTATCAAAAATATCTTTAACTTTTCAAATTCCGAATCTACCCCACAATTTCCATATTTATTTCAAATTAAACATAATACGAAAACATAACTCAGTTCAGTACATTTTACACTAAACACAATACAGAGACTTAATTCAGTCTCAGTCTCTATCTCCCAGTCTCAGTCTCTCAGTCTTAGTCTCCCTTCCAAACGCAGCCAAAGAGACATGATACAACATAATTTCATGAGGCAAAAATCGAAACAATAGTGAGTGACTAACCTTTTCAGCAATAGGCAAAGATAGATTAAAAGGGATTGGACCTCCCCACCCCCACCAGTCAACAGAGGATTAAAATAAGAAGTTGAAAGGATCAGGCCCTGCTTATCAGGATGTGGCTCGAGCCTGAGAAAAAGAAGGCCAAAAAACAACAAAACAGTAGGAATAATTAGTTAGAATATAATTGTTTTGTGATCTCTGGTGCACGACATCGTGATCGTTCCTTCCTTGGTAACGGCGCTAAAAACTAAATATGCACGTTCATGATTTTAGTTCTTTTTTCACAATTTCGATACAACTAACCAGCAAGTGCACTGGGTCGTCCAAGTAATAAACCTTACGTGAGTAAGGGTCGATCCCACGGAGATTGTCGGCTTGAAGCAAACTATGGTCACCTTGTAAATCTCAGTCAGGCGGATTCAAATGGTTGTAGAGTTTTAATAATTAAAAGATAAATAAAACATAAACTAGGATAGAGATACTTATGTAATTCATTGGTGAGAATTTCAGATAAGCGTATAGAGATGCTTTCGTTCCTCTGAACCTCTGCTTTCCTGCTGTCTTCATCCAATCATTCCTACTCCCTTCCATGGCAAGCTTAATGTAAGGCATCACCGTTGTCAATGGCTACATCCCATCCTCTCTGTGAAAATGGTCCAATGCGCTGTCACTGCATGGCTAATCATCTGTCGGTTCTCGATCATACTGGAATAGGATTTACTATCCTTTTGCGTCTGTCACTACGCCCAGCACTCGCGAGTTTGAAGCTCGTCACAGCCATCCCTTCCCAGATCCTACTCGGAATACCACAGACAAGGTTTAGACTTTTTAGATCTCAAGAATGGCCATCCATGGGTTCTAACTTATACCACGAAGATTCTAATATCTCGGACTCGGTCCCCTATATTAGATATCCAAGAGATACCCATTCAATCTAAGGTAGAACGGAAGTGGTTGTCAGGCACGCGTTCATAAGTTGGGAATGATGATGATTATCACGATCATCACATTCACATTGAAGTGCGAATGAATATCTTAGAAGCGGAATAAGTTTGTATTGAATAGAAAAATAGTAGTACTTTGCATTAATCCATGAGGAACAGCAGAGCTCCACACCTTAATCTATGGTGTGTAGAAACTCTACCGTTGAAAATACATAAGTGATGAAAGTTCAGGCATGGCTGAATGGCCAGCCCCCAAACGTGATCTAAAGATAAAACTAAAGATGTAAATACAATAGTAAAAAGTCCTATTTATACTAAACTAGTTACTAGGGTTTACAGAGATAAGTAAATGATGCAGAAATCCACTTCTAGGGCCCACTTGGTGTGTGCTTGGACTGAGCATTGAGCTTTACACGTGTAGAGACTTCTCTTGGAGTTAAACGCCAGTTTGTAACCTGTTTCTGGCGTTTAACTCCACTTTGCAACCTGTTTCTGGCGTTTAACTCCAGAATGTAGCATGGAACTGGCGTTGAACGCCAGTTTGCATCATTTAAACTCGGACAAAGTATAGACTATTATATATTGCTGGAAAGCCCTGGATATCTACTTTCCAACGCAATTGAGAGCGCGCCATTTGGAGTTCTGTAGCTCCAGAAAATCTACTTTGAGTGCAGGGAGTTCAGAATCCAACAGCATCTGCAGTCCTTCTTCAACCTCTGAATCTGATTTTTGCTCAAGTCCCTCAATTCCAGCCAGAAAATACCTGAAATCATAGAAAAACACACAAACTCATAGTAAAGTCCAGAAATGTGAATTTTATTTAAAAACTAATAAAAATATATTAAAAACTAACTAAATTATACTGAAAACTATGTAAAAACAATGCCAAAAAGCGTATAAATTATCCGCTCATCACAACACAAAACTTAAATTGTTGCTTGTCCCCAAGAAATTGAAAATCAAATAGGATAAAAAGAAGAGAATATACTATTAATTCCAAAATATCAATGAAACTTAACTCCAATCAGATGAGCGGGACTTGTAGCTTTTTGCCTCTTGAATAGTTTTGGCATCTCACTTTATCCATTGAAGTTCAGAATGATTAGCATCTATAGGAACTTAGAATTTAGATAGTGTTATTGATTCTCCTAGTTCAGTATGTTGATTCTTGAACACAGGTACTTTATGAGTCTTGGCCGTGGCCCTAAGCACTTTGTTTTCCAGTATTACCACCGGATACATAAATGCCACAAACACATAATTCGGTGAACCTTTTCAGATTGTGACTCAGCTTTGCTAAAGTCCCCAATTAGAAGTGTCCAGGGTTCTTAAGCACACTCTTCTTTTTGCTTTGGACCTTGACTTTAACCGCTCAGTCTCAAGTTTTCACTTGACACATTCACGCCACAAGCACATGGTTAGGGACAGCTTGGTTTAGCCGCTTAGGCCAGGATTTTATTCCTTTAGGCCCTCCTATCCACTGATGCTCAAAGCCTTGGATCCTTTTTATTACCCTTGCCTTTTGGTTTTAAGGGCTATTGGCTTTTTGCTCTTGCCTTTTGGTTTAAAGAGCTTTTGGCTTTTTCTGCTTGCTTTTTCTTTTTCTTTTTCTTTTATTTTTGCCATTTTTTTTCTGTAAGTTTTTGTATTCACTGCTTTTTCTTGCTTCAAGAATCATTTTTATGATTTTTTAGATTATCAAATAACATGTCTCCTTTTCATCATTCTTTCAAGAGCCAACATATTTAACATTCATAAACAACTTCAAAAGACATATGCACTGTTCAAGCATTCATTCAGAAAATAAAAAGTATTGTCACCACATCAAAATAATTAAACTAATTTCAAGGATGAATTCGAAACCATGTACTTCTTGTTCTTTTGTAATTAAAACATTTTTCATTTAAGAAAGGTGATGGATTCATAGGACATTCATAACTTTAAGGCATAGACACTCAGACACTAGTGATCATATAGTAAAGACACAAATATAAATAAAACATAAAGCTCAAAAATAAAAAAACAGTAAAATAAATAGACAAGGAGATTAAGAAATGAGTCCACCTTAGTGAGGGTGACGTCTTCCTCTTCTTGAAGAACCAATGGTGCTTTTGAGCTCCTCTATGTCTTTTCCTTGCCTTTGTTGCTCCTCCCTCATAGCTCTTTGATCTTCTCTAATTTCATGGAGGATGATGGAGTGCTCTTGGTGCTCCATCCTTAGTTGTCCCATGTTGGAACTTAATTCTCCTAGGGAAGTGTTGATTTGCTCCAAATAGTTTTGTGGAGGGAAGTGCATCCCTTGAGGCATTAGTGGTTATGGAAAAACAAAAAAGCAATGCTTTTTCCACACCAAACTTAAAATGTTTGCTCGTCCTCGAGTAAAAGAAGAAAGAAAGGATGAGAAGAAGAAGAGATGGAGGAGATGGAGGTGTGTGAATTGTTTGGCCACTGGGGGTTTAAGGTGGTTATGATGTGTGAAAAGGAAGGAGTGATGGTTTGAATTTGAGTGGGTAGGTGTAGGTGGGTGTATGATGGTTTTGGAAGGGAATTGGAGGTGATTAGTGGAGGTTATTTTGGGGAAGAGAGTTATGAAAAGGTATGAAGAGGAGAGAAGAAAATGTGGGGATCCTGTGGGGTCCACAGATCCTGAGGGGATCCTGTGGGGTCCACAGATCAAGTGGGGTCAAGGACTTAACATCCCTGCTCCAATTAGGCGTGTAAAACGCCCTTGCTATGCAATCCTGGCGTTTAACGCCAAACTGCTGCCTGTTTCTGGCGTTAAACGCCCAAATGTAGCTTGTTTCTGGCGTTTAACGCCAGGTAGATGCTTGTTTCTGGGGATATACAAGTTTTTCTTCTTCAGAAGAGGCCTCTTTAGTACTGTTGGATGATTCCTTCAATCCATTCAGACTCTGAGAGATCATGTTGACTTGCTGAGTCAATATTTTATTCTGAGCCAATATGGCATTTAGAGTATCAATTTCAAGAACTCCCTTCTTTTGAGGCGTCCCATTATTCACAGGATTCCTTTTAGAAGTGTACATGAACTGGTTATTTGCAACCATGTCAATAAGTTCTTGAGCTTCTGCAGGCATTTTCTTTAGGTGAATGGATCCACCTGCAGAATGGTCCAATGATATTTTAGATAATTCAGACAGACCATCATAGAATATATCCAGGATGGTCCATTCTGAAAGCATGTCAGAAGGACATTTTTTGGTCAGTTCCTTGTATCTCTCCCAGGCTTCATAGAGGGATTCACCTTCTTTCTGTTTGAAGTTTTGAACATCCACTCTAGGCTTGCTAAGCTTTTGAGGAGGAAAGAACTTGGCTAAGAAAGTCGTGTCCAGCTTTTCCCAAGATTTCAGGCTATCCTTAAGTTGAGAATCCAACCATATTCTAGCTTTGTCTCTTATAGCAAACGGGAAAAGCATGAGCCTGTAGACCTCAGGGTCAACCCCATTGGTCTTGACAGTATCACAGATCTGCAAGAATTCAGTTAAGAATTGAAAAGGATCTTCAGATGGAAGTCCATAAAACTTGCAGTTCTGTTGCATCAGAGAAACTAATTGAGGTTTAAGCTCAAAATTGTTTGCTCCAATGGCAGGGATTGAGATGCTTCTTCCATGTAAATTGGAATTAGGTGCAGTAAAGTCACCAAGCATCTTCCTTGCATTGTTATTATTTTCAGCCATGTCTCCTTCTTTTTCGAAAATTTCTGTCAGATTTTCTCCAGAGAGTTGTGCTTTAGCTTCCCTTAGCTTCCTCTTCAGAGTCCTTTCAGGTTCAGGATCAGTCTCAACAAGAATGTTCTTATCCTTGTTCCTGCTCATATGACAAAGAAGGAAATAACAAAGAAAATATGGAATCCTCTATGTCACAGTATATAGATTCTTTTATGGGAGTAGAAGAAGATAGGAATAGCAGAAGGAGAATCCAAACACAAAGGTGAGGAATGGGTTCGAATTCTTAGATGAAGAGAAGTGTTAGTAAATAAATAAAATAATTAGAAGAAGATGAGAGGGCGAGAGAATTTCGAAAATTAAATAAAAAGAAAAGAAAAATATTTTTGTTTTTAATTAAAATTAGAATTAAAATTCGAAAATAAAAAAGACAAATGAAATTAAACTAAGTTCAAAACAATTAATTAATTAAAAAGGAATTTTTGAAAAAGAGGAAGGGATTTTCAAAAATTAAAGAGAGAGTTAGTTAGGTAGTTTTGAAAAAGATATGATTGAAACAAAAAGATAAGATTACAAAAAAAAAAAGGATTTGAAAATTAATTTTGAAAAGATAAGAAGTTAGAAAAGAAGTTAGAAAAGATTTTGAAATTAATTTTGAAAAAGATATGATTGAAACTTAATTTGAAAAAGATTTGAAAAATAAATTTAAAAATATTTGATTTTGAAAATTAAAGTTGATTACTTGACTTAACAAAAAACAAAAAGATATGATTTACAATTTAAAGATTGAACCTTTCTTACTAGGCAAGTAACAAACTTAACATTTTTGAATCAATCACATTGATTGTTAGCATTAATTTCGAAAAAATGAAATAAAAATAAGAAAAAGATTTTGAAAATAATTTTTGAAATTTTTGAAAATCATAAAAGAAAAATGAAAAAGATTTGATTTTTGAAAAAGATTTGAAAAAGATAGAATTTTTAAATTGAAAATTTGATTTGACTCATAAGAAGCAACTAAATTTTTAAAACTTTTGACTAAATCAAATCAAATTTTCAAAAATTATGAGTGAAATAAGGGAAAGATATTTTTTTATTTTTGAATTTTCAATGATGAGAGAGAAAAACACAAAAAAGACACAATGCATGAAGATTTTGGATCAAAACAAATGATGCATGCAAGAACACTATGAATGTCAAGATGAACACCAAGAACTTATTTTTGAAAATTTTTAAGAAAAGAAAAACATGCAAGACACCAAACTTAGAGATTTTTCATGTTTAGACACTATGAATGCAAAAATGCATATGAAAAATAACAGAAGACACAAAACAAGAAAATATGAAGATCAAACAAAAAAAAAAACAAGAAGACTTGTCAAGAACAACTTGAAGATCATGAAGAACACATGCATGAGTTTTCGAAAAATGCACAAATTTTAAAAGCATGCAATTGACACCAAACTTTAAAATTTGACTCAAGACTCAAACAAGAAACACAAAATTATTTTTGGTTTTTATGATTTTATTAATTTTTTGTAATTTTTCGAAAATTATTTTGAAAAAGAAAAATAAGGATTTCAAAATTTTTAATAGGAATTCCAGGAATCTTGCAATGTTAGTCTAAAGCTCCGGTCCAGGAATTAGACATGGCTCACTAGCCAGTCAAGCTTTCAGTGAAAGCTCCGGTCCAAAACACTAGACATGGCCAATGGCCAGCCAAGCTTCAGCAGATACAAATCAGACATACAACAGCTAATACTTCATGCAACTTCATATGCTGATAAGTGGAAGCCTCGGTCCAAATAAATTATACATGGCTTTACAGCCAGCCAGGCTTCAACGTGCTTCATGAAACACTAGAATTCATTCTTAAAAATTCTGAATAAAAATATATTTTTGAAAATATTTATTTTTTTATATTTTTTTTATTTTTTTCGAAAATAAGAATAATAAAAACTAAAAGGTTAAAATTAAAATAAAGTTACCTAATCTGAGCAACAAGATGAACCGTCAGTTGTCCAAACTCGAACAATCCCCGGCAACGGCGCCAAAGACTTGGTGCACGAAATCGTGATCGTTCCTTCCTTGGTAACGGCGCTAAAAACTAAATACGCAATACAGAGACTTAATTCAGTCTCAGTCTCTGTCTCCCAGTCTCAGTCTCTCAATCTTAGTCTCCTTTCCAAACGCAGCCAAAGAGACATGATACAACATAATTTCATGAGGCAAAAATCGAAACAATAGTGAGTGACTAACCTTTTCAGCAATAGGCAAAGATAGATTAAAAGGGATTGGACCTCCCCACCCCCACCAGTCAACAGAGGATTAAAATAAGAAGTTGAAAGGATCAGGCCCTGCTTATCAGGATGTGGCTCGAGCCTGAGAAAAAGAAGGCCAAAAAACAACAAAACAGTAGGAATAATTAGTTAGAATATAATTGTTTTGTGATCTCTGGTGCACGACATCGTGATCGTTCCTTCCTTGGTAACGGCGCTAAAAACTAAATATGCACGTTCATGATTTTAGTTCTTTTTTCACAATTTCGATACAACTAACCAGCAAGTGCACTGGGTCGTCCAAGTAATAAACCTTACGTGAGTAAGGGTCGATCCCACGGAGATTGTCGGCTTGAAGCAAACTATGGTCACCTTGTAAATCTCAGTCAGGCGGATTCAAATGGTTGTAGAGTTTTAATAATTAAAAGATAAATAAAACATAAACTAGGATAGAGATACTTATGTAATTCATTGGTGAGAATTTCAGATAAGCGTATAGAGATGCTTTCGTTCCTCTGAACCTCTGCTTTCCTGCTGTCTTCGTCCAATCATTCCTACTCCCTTCCATGGCAAGCTTTATGTAGGGCATCACCGTTGTCAATGGCTACATCCCATCCTCTCTATGAAAATGGTCCAATGCGCTGTCACTGCATGGCTAATCATCTGTCGGTTCTCGATCATACTGGAATAGGATTTACTATCCTTTTGCGTCTGTCACTACGCCCAGCACTCGCGAGTTTGAAGCTCGTCACAGCCATCCCTTCCCAGATCCTACTCGGAATACCACAGACAAGGTTTAGACTTTTCGGATCTCAAGAATGGCCATCCATGGGTTCTAACTTATACCACGAAGATTCTAATATCTCGGACTCGGTCTCCTGTATTAGATATCCAAGAGATACCCATTCAATCTAAGGTAGAACGGAAGTGGTTGTCAGGCACGCGTTCATAAGTTGGGAATGATGATGATTGTCACGATCATCACATTCACATTGAAGTGTGAATGAATATCTTAGAAGCGGAATAAGTTTGTATTGAATAGAAAAATAGTAGTACTTTGCATTAATCCATGAGGAACAGTAGAGCTCCACACCTTAATCTATGGTGTGTAGAAACTCTACCGTTGAAAATACATAAGTGATGAAGGTTCAGGCATGGCCGAATGGCCAGCCCCCAAACATGATCTAAAGATAAAACTAAAGATGTAAATACAATAGTAAAAAGTCCTATTTATACTAAACTAGTTACTAGGGTTTACAGAGATAAGTAAATGATGCAGAAATCTACTTCTGGGGCCCACTTAGTGTGTGCTTGGGCTGAGCATTGAGCTTTACACGTGTAGAGGCTTCTCTTGGAGTTGAACGCCAGTTTGTAACCTGTTTTTGGCGTTTAACTCCACTTTGCAACCTGTTTCTGGCGTTTAACTCCAGAATGCAGCATGGAACTGGCGTTGAATGCCAGTTTGCGTCGTCTAAACTCAAGCAAAGTATAAACTATTATATATTGCTGGAAAGCCCGGGATGTCTACTTTCCAACGCAATTGAGAGCACACCATTTGGAGTTCTGTAGCTCCAGAAAATTCACTTTGAGTGCAGAAAGGTCAGAATCCAACAGCATCTGCAGTCCTTCTTCAACCTCTGAATCTGATTTTTGCTCAAGTCCCTCAATTCCAACCAGACAATACCTGAAATCACAAAAAAACACACAAACTCATAGTAAAGTGCAAAAATGTGAATTTTATTTAAAAACTAATAAAAATATATTAAAAACTAACTAAATTATACTGAAAACTATGTAAAAACAATGCCAAAAAGCGTATAAATTATCCGCTCATCAATCTCTACGAGCAGATATTGCCCTTTTAATGAATAATGCTTTCGAATGTTGCCAGAATGTTGACCTAGAAATGAGACAACAGCTACAACAAAGCATACCCACGAAGTTTATGAAACTTATAACCATATAGAAAAAATCAAACCACAAGCTCTTGCCACTATGCTAGATATCAAACCAAGGAACTTCTTATAATTTCTTAAAAAACATTTTCTGGTGGAGGGATGGTCATAAGAACCAAGCTAAGCCATAGATTCAGACACACGAGAATGATCATTTCCCTTGAAGCATTCGACACCATCATAGTCACAT
Source organism: Arachis hypogaea (assembly GCF_003086295.3). Taxonomy (NCBI): domain Eukaryota; kingdom Viridiplantae; phylum Streptophyta; class Magnoliopsida; order Fabales; family Fabaceae; genus Arachis; species Arachis hypogaea. The sequence continues at coordinate 104,306,757 of NC_092055.1, forward strand.
CCTGCAACTCTCAAAAATACCTCCTCTAAGGTTGTGACTGATATACCATAGCTTTCAATATCAAGACTGTCTTCATTACCACTACCACTTATTTCCATGTTCAAAAGTGGTTTTTTCATGCAACCTTCAATTTCCCTAAACATCCTCTCAAAAGCTGAAGAAGATGCCAACGAAAGCCTAAAGGAAATCTCAGTTCCCACTAGCATATGCATATCCAGTGAGGCAGGATTAAATAAATGGAATCAATCATCATAACGTCATTCAAAACAAATTTAAAAACAATGTATGAAGAGGAAGTGTTTTTTAATTGAGTTTGAACTTAATTATCCATAACCAAAGCACTGTTTATATGAAATCCAACATAAAACCAACTTCCTTACCATTTTTTCCTTTTGGCTTTTATGTATTTCAAATGATATAGACAATTAACTCCTTAATAAAATTAACTATTAAAAACAATGAAAGAAAGAGGAAACCAGGTTCAATCTTACATCATGTATGGTTTGCATTTAATCTGTGATGCTACCAGAGCTGGGAAGGAGCTATTCAACCTATTTTATGTAAGTTTTTTACATTTACCTTTGTTACACCTCAGCTCTCCACTTTCGGTGGTTTTGGCTGAAAAAGAATGACAGATATTTCAAGCAAACTTTTTCATCTTTGCACAACATATGGTATTGAGTGGTTTTTCCGTACCTAAATATTCTAGTAGTGCATTATTTTGGGGAATTTTCGTGCCTAGATATGCAAAAATATGAGCATATCCTGTTACATGGCTAATATCTAAAGTTAGGACGTATGTGGTATTCTTTTCCTAAGACAGATCTGGGTTCCCTGTAATATGAACCACAGCTCAATCTCTAAGGTTAGACTTATGTTTTAAATTTTTCTATCTCCTTTCTGAGATTTCTTATCCTCTTCCTTTCATACTCTCTTCTTTCACTGCATTAGGTTTCTTTCCTTTTACTCTAAAGCTAAAATCCAATCTAAAATATATCGTCATGAAAGTATATCGTCATGTTATCACTAGCTATAGAAGTAGTAGGAACTGAATGAAAGGACAAGAATTAAAGAAAAATGAAAAACTAAAATACATAAATAAATAGAGCATTTTAGCCATGAAATATCAGCACCTGCCAGTTTTGTAGAAGAAGTTTTTAGGATAGAACAAACCTTTACGAGAGTTAGAGTATAACCAACTCCATAATGATGCTTCAAGAAAAGTGAGCTATCAAAAAATACTACAAATAAGAGGAGGAAAAAATGCATAATAAAATCATGATACCTAGATGTGCATTTAAAAGTTAAACTAAATTCCCACCAGTCTTGCCACTAGAAATCAAGTCATCAGAGGTAAATAACAAAAAAACTGGAAATTCTGAAAGTAATTGCACATAAAGTTTAATGAATTGCATTATGTTTTTATAGGTTTTAGTGTAAAATTCACATTTTTGGATTCTACTTTGAGTTTGTATATTTTTATGCAATTTTAGGTATTTTCTGGCTGAAATTGAGGAGCTGGAGCAAAAGTCTGATTCAGAGACAGAGAAAGTGTTGCATAAGCTGTTAGGATCTGACCTCCTTGCACTCGAAAGTGCTTTTCTGGATCTATAGATATTCAAATGGAGCGTTCTCAATGGCTATAGAAAGCTAACATCCAGGGCTTTCCAGAAATATATAATAGTCCATACTTTGCTTCAGAATTAAAGGCCCAAAAATGGCGTTCAATGCTAGCCATCTGCCCTATTCTGGCGTCCAACGCCCAAAGAAGAAGAGACCAGCGTCCAACGCCCAAAAAGGACCCCCTAGCCAACGTTCAATGCGCTAGAGGCCTCCTAGCATGTGGATCTCAATCAAGCTCAGCCCAAACACTCACCAAGTGGGTCCCGGAAGTGGATTTTAGCACTAAAAGACTGTTTTACCCTTCCTATGTAATCGTTAGTCATTAGTTTAGTATTTAAAGGATATTTTACATCATCTAAAGAGACCTTTGACACTTTACACGTTTTTCATCTTGTATTTTCTATCAGTATGAGTCTCTAAACCTCCTAGGTTAAGGCTAGGAGCTCTGCTGAGTTTTATGGATTAATAAAAGTACTACTGTTCTATTCTCAACTCATGTTTGATTCTATTCTAAGATGTATCTTCGTTCTTCATCCTTATGAATGCGTTGAACCGGAACAAGGTTATCTCATTCTACATGGGTTCGGAGTGAGTCTTTTATCGGACAACAATGAACCACTAGCTTGATTATACATCTCTTAGATGGCTAATCCACGACTTCATTGGGGACTTCTTAAGACACCAGTTCAGCCGAGGCACGGGGAGATTAGTGTCTTTGTGGTAGATGCTAGAACCAAAGGCGCAACATTCTCTAATTCAGAAGATTCGACCTTATCTGTGGTGTTTTGAGTAGGATCACTAAGGAGAATGGACTATAGGAGCTTCACCCTTAATCAGACTGGATCCGTACTAACCCTGGGGTTTAGATCTGGAGGACCATTGGTGACCTCTCAAGAAAGGCGTTGATCACATACAGCCTGCCATAGAAGAAATCATTCATAGTTGGAGTAGACAGTAAGATCGGAGTAATCCAGAAGAACAAAGCATCTCTGAAGTCTTAGCTATCTTCTTATCACTGGTTTCACTCAAATTAAGTAATTTCATTCCTATTTTACTTTTATGCATTTAAACAAACAAACAACTTTTCTATTCACCTGACTAAAATCCACAAGATAACCACAGCTTTCTTCAAATCACAATCCTCGTGGGATCGATCATGACTCACTCAGGTATTACTTGGACGACCCAGTGCACTTGCTAGTTCAGCTGTACAGAGTGTGGGAATCCGTGCACCACGGGTGCACATGCATGCGTGTGTACACCATGAGGGATAGTAGAAAAAGAAACTAAACTAGTTGAGAAAGGAAAGTACAAAGTCGATAAAGGCATTCAACAAAATATATACATATATACACAACTTAATGTTCATATATAAATTTCACCATTGATCCTCATATTTCATTTCAATCATTAGCTTTCAAGTGAACGGTATAATTGTAGAAAGTGAGAACGAAATTAAACCTTCCACAGCATTTCAGAGAACCATTGGCCATGATAGCTATCCGTTCACCTAGTTCATCTCCTTCATCTATTGAATGAGTTGTTAGTAATATTGTCATGCCCTTCTTAAATTTTTTTATTAACTGCCATGTCATTTTATGCATTGAGTATGGATCCATTCCACTGGTAGGTTCAGCAAGGGTTATAACCTGCCAGGTAAGACCAAGGGGTTCCAGTTTTGTTCAACATATGATTACAAAAATAAAACAAGTGTTTTTGATATGCATACTACCTTACTATTCCCTATCAATGCAATTCCAAGAGACAATTTCCTCTTCATGCCACCAAAAAGAGCTCTCACAACACTGTTAATTTTATCAGCCAGGCCCACCTGGTCATGCAATAGCAGTTATTTAGAATCCCGTATTGGTTCATAATTGAACAGAATAAAGGGCTAAAAAACAAAAATTTAGGGACAAGAGACGCAGGGCAATGTCTACATTGCAAAAGGTTAATCAAAACATGATCACAAACTCCTGAGCAATTTGTGTCAATTTAAAATACAACTAAAAACAAGTCCCACGGCAACCCTATAACTTTCAATATTGGGCATACGACACCCAAATTCCCAGAATGTTATTGCAGAACGTAAAATATTTGGAAGAAACATTCTTTTGTCTCCTAACTATCCACCTTTGACTCTATATTTATCATAGTTGGAGACTTTTTATGACAAAAAAAAAAGGAATTGTTAATATCACCAAACTCACCTCATCGGCCATATAGGTAACAACAACAAGTTTTTAGCGCGGTTGCCAGGGATTGTTCGAGTTTGGACAACTAACGGATTATTTTGTTGCTTAGATTAGGTATTGTCTTTAATTTTGTTTAAGTCTTTTATTTTCTTTTTAAAAAAAAATCCGAAAATTTTTCAAAAAAAAAAAATTTTTCTTTTCTTTGTTTAATCTTTGTTTTTGGTTTGACTCTTTTGTTTTTGTTCTAATTGAGTTTTTCAAAGTTCTTGAGTCCTTCTTCTTAAAATTTTCAAAAATAGTGTCTTTTGTTTGAATCTTGTGTCAATCTTTAAGTTTGGTGTCTTTTTGAGTATTTTTCTTTAAAAATTGTCTAAAGTAGTGTTGGTTTTCAAAATTTTTAAGTTTGGTGTCCTTTAAATGTTCTTGTTTTCTTTATATTATTTGAGTTTAGTTCTTGGTGTTCTTCTTCATCTTCAAAGTGTTCTTGTCTTTCTTTTTGTTTTGATCTTAAAATTTTTAAGCTTGGTGTCGCTTTGTGCTTTTCTCATTGAATTTTCGAAACTAGGTGTCTTAGATCTAAAAAATTTTTAACATTGGTGTCTTTTGGTTGTTTTTTTCTTTCTTCATTAATTAAAAAAATAAAAAAATATATTTTCTATCTTTTTACCTTATTTTTCAAAATTTTCAAAAAAATTTTAAATTTTAATTTCAAAATCATTATCTTATCTTATCTTAATTTCAAATTTCAAATTTTAAAATCTTTTCTTTTAAAATTTTATTCTTAACTATCATATCTTTCTTTTAAAATTTAAATTTCAAATAATTTTGAATTAAAAACTATCTTTCCAAATTTGATTTCAAATCTTTTTTAATTTAAAACTTAACTTTTCTTAACTTCCTTATCTTATCTTTCTCTTCTCAAAATTCAAAATCAAATCTTTTTCAAAATCAAGTTTCAAATCTTATCTCTTTCAAATCTTTTTCAAAACTTTTTAATTTCTTATCTTATCTTTTTAAATTTCAAATCTTAAATTCAAATATTTTCTAATCTTCTATCTTATTTTAATTTCAAATTTTCCTTAATTAGTTACTTGTTTTCTCTTTCTTCTTTTTCAAAACTTCCTAACTAATTCCTCTCTCTTCTATTTTCGAAAATTCTTATTCTATTTGTCTCTCTTCTTTTTCGAAATTCATCAATTAATGTTCAAATATTTTTAGTTCATTAACCTTAATTTTCGAATTCAACAAATAATAAAAACAAAAATATTTTAATTCTAGTTTCACTTCTAATTTTCGAATTCTTCTCCTTCTATAACCGAATTCTTTCTTCCTCTTCTTCTATCATCATTCTTCTTCACATCTCACAAGGAGTCATCTGTTATTGAACATAGAGTTTCCATTCTTCTCCTTTCTTGTTTTTTTTCTTGTTTATGACTAGGAACAGAGACAAAGGACCTCTCTTTGATCTTGATCCTGAACCTGAGAAGACACTAAGGAGGCGCCTACAACAAGTTAGAGCACAACACTCCGGAGGGAACCTTACAGATTTATTCGAACAAGAAACAAGAAATACAGGCATGGCAGACAATGCTAATGGTGAAGAAGAAGCAAGAAAGGTTCTTGGAGCCTATACTGCACCCAATTCTGATTTCTATGGGCGCAACATATCCATCCCGGCTATCAATGTCACCAACTTTGAGCTGAAACCTCAACTGGTGACCTTAGTTCAACAAAACTGCCAGTACCATGGACTTCCACAGGAATATCCAAATAAATTCCTATCTGACTTCTTGCAGATATGTGACACAGTCAAGACCAATGGAGTGAGTCATGAGGTCTATAAACTTATGCTCTTTCCTTTTGCTGTAAGAGACAGAGCTAGAGTGTGATTAGATTCTCAACCTAAAGAGAGTCTTGACACATGGGAGAATGTGGTCAATGCATTCTTGACCAAATTCTTTCCACCTCAAAAGTTGAGCAGACTTAGGGTGGAACTTCAAACCTTCAGACAAAAAGAGGGTGAATCCCTCTATGAAGCTTGGGAGAGGTACAAGCAACTTATCAGAAGATGCCCTCCCAACATGGTCTCAGACTGGACCACACTAGACATCTTCTATGATAGGCTTTCTGAGATATCTAAGATGTCAGTGTATAACTCTACTGGTGGATCACTCCACTGGAAGAAAACGCCTGAAGAGGCAAGAGAACTCATTGACATGGTTGAAAACAACCAGTTTATGTACACTTCTGAAAGAAATCCTGTGAGTAATGGGTTATCTCAGAAGAAAGGAGTTCTTGAAATTGATACTCTGAATGCCATACTGGCTCAGAACAATATCTTGACCCAACAGGTCAACATGATCTCCCAGCATGTGACTAGACTGCAAGCTACAGCTGGCAGCACTCAAGAAGCTTCCTTTGAAGAAGAAGCTTATTATCCTGAACAACCCATGATAGAAGAGGTGAATTACGTGGAAAAATCCTATGGAAACACCTACAACCCTTCATGGAAGAACCATCCTAACCTTTCATGGAAGGATCAGTAGAAGCCTCAGTAAGGCTTCAATAATAATCAAGGTGGAAGAAACCAAAACAGGTTTAGTAACAGATCACCATTCCCACCTTCTCAGCAACAATCAGAGACTTCTAGGCAGAGCATCTCTGACTTAGACACCATAGTCTCTAATCTCTCTAAGACTACTCATAGTTTCATAACTGAAACTAGGTCCTTCATCAGGAATCTAGAGGCACAAGTTGGTCAGCTGAGCAAGAAAATTCCTGAGATTCTTCCTAACACTCTCCCAAGTAACACTGAAGTTAATCCAAGGGAAGAGTGCAAGGCCATCACTATACAAGTTAAGGCCAAAACTGAGGAGGAAGTGCAGGCGTTGAACACCAGTAAGGAAGCCCTTAGTGGGCGTTCAACGCCCAAGGATATGCCACTCCTGGCGTTGAACGCCAGTGAGGTACACCCTACTGGGCGTTCAACGCCCAAACCTACACCATTTCTGGCATTGAACGCTGGTAAGGAAAACCCTACTGGGCGTTCAATGCCCAAAACACCACAAGAGCTGGCGTTGAACATCAGTAAGGAAGACCTTACTAGACGTTTAACGCCCATTGAGGATGTCCCTACCCAAGAACTCAAGGAAACCAAGGGTCATATAGAGACCGTAGAGGTTTCACTAAATGCACTTCTGTAATTCATGAGTTCTGATGAACACTCATCCTCTGATGAGGATGAAAAAACTAGGGAAGAGTAATTTGCTCGATACCTAGGAGCTCTCATGAAGCTAAATTCCAAGCTATTCGGAACTGAGACACTAGAGGAGGAACCTCCAGGCCTGACCAAGGAGCTAAATGCCTTGGCTCAGTAGAGGCTACCTCAAAATCTTCCGGATCCCGGATGCTTCTTGATTCCTTGTACCCAGAGGCACCATTACTTTTGAAAAAGCTCTATGTGACCTAGGTTCAAGCATTAACCTCATGCCCCTCTCTGTAATGGAGAAGTTGGGAATCTTTGAGGTACAAGCTGTAAATATCTCATTAGAGATGGTAGACAAATTAATGAAGAAAGCATATAGTTTAGTGGAGGATGTCTTGGTGAAGGTTGAGAAGTAATACATCCCTAAAAACTTTATCATTTTAGACACTGGGGAAGAAGAGGATGACTCTGTTAACCTTGGCTGACCATTTCTAGCCACTGCCAATGCTATCATTGATATGGCAAAGGGAGATTTGTATCTACAATTGTGGGAAGACCGCATCTTATTTAAGATGCCTCACCCCAACTCTCCCTCTGAGAAAAGAGAGATAATTGTGCGACACCTAGTGTTCCAACCCTCTCTTTCAGTGCAGAGCTTTACTGAGCCCCCAGACACTAATTCTAAGTTTGATGTTGGGCAGCCACCAACAAGCACTGAGAACAAAGGTACTAAGAAGAAAGTACCTAAAGGTTGGAGGGACAAGAAGGTCCCCACTGAAGGCCTTTCACCTGGCATGAGGGTTGTCTTCAGCAAGAAACCAGTCATACTACATACAGTGAGTCGTATCCTGTCTCTAGAGCATGTGGAGCTCATTCATGAAAAGACAGGAAGAAAGTTCACTGTAAGGAGCAAAATTCTAAGCCCTTATCAATCTCCGTAAGGAGCTAACCGTCAAGCTAGTGACGTTAAAGAAGCGCTTATTGGGAGACAACCCAATCATAATTATTGACGTTTTTTTCTTTAAATTTGTTTTTCCTAGTTATTTTTTGTAGGTCTATGATCATGTGCATTAGTGAGAACAGAGACAGCAACAATCAGAAGTAGAAACAGAATACCCTGGAGAAGAGACCTTGCTGGCGTTAAACGCCAGTCAAGGGAGCCAGAGTGGGCGTTCAGTGCCCTTTGGGGAGCAACAAGCTGGCATTGAACACCAGCCAGGGAGCAGTAGCTGGGCGTTCAATGCCCAAGGAAGCAGAAGACCTGACGTTGAACGCCAGGAAGGAGATCCCTCCTGTGCGTTCAACGCCACAAATGGGAGGCAAGCTGGCGTTGAACGCCAGCTATGGAGCAGCAGTTGGGCGTTCAACGCCCATAAAAAAGGCAGGGAATTCAATTGTCTTCGCCTCTCAAGACCAGTGGGTCCCACAGTATCTCTACCTACCCCACTTCTTCCCTCGTTTTTTTCACACTTCCCCATACACTCTTCCCTATAAATCCTAGCCCAATCACATCCATATCACTTCCCCAAAACCATCATAACTCCCACCAACCCCCACCCACTTCAAAATCAAATTTTCCTCCCATTTACCCTACCCATGACTGAACCCTAACCTAACCCACTCCTATAAATACCCCCTATTACTAACCCTTCATACACATACTTCATACACTCTAAGCCCCCTTGGTCAAATTGCCTCTCTCCCTCCATCTCCATCTATTTTCTTATTTTACTACTCCATTCTTCTCTTTTATTTATTTTTGCTTGAGGACGAACAAAGCTTTTAAGTTTGGTGTGGAAAAAGCGTTGCTTTTTACTTTTCATTACCACTTATGGCACCCAAGGTTGGAGAACTGATAAACCTCTATTTCATGGTTTATCTTGTGCTTAATTGAGTGGTTTTTATCAATTCTTTACCCACTTATTCATACTATTCGCATGTTTTACATTTTCCTTCCTGATTTTGTGCTATGACTGAAAACATGCTTCTTTGATCTTATATTTGCTTATTATTTCCTCTCTTATTACCATTAGATGCCTTGATATGTGTGTTAAGTGTTTCCAGAGATTATAGGGCAGGAATGGCTCTGAGGATGGAAAGGAAGCATGCAAAAGTGGAAGGAATACAAGAAGTTGGAGAAACTGCTAAGCTGTCCAGCCTGACCTTTTCGCACTCAAACAGCTATAACTTTAGCTACAAAGGACCAAACGATGCGGTTCTAGTTGCGTTGGAAAGCTAACGTCCGGGGCTTCGATTTGATATATAATTTGCCATAGCTGCCCCAACGCCAGGCGACACGAACGCATGGATCACACGGATGCGTGACCTGGCAGGAAAGCAATCCGTGCGGCCGCATGGACAACGCCTCCGCCTCACTTACCCGCGACATGAACGTAACAGAAATCACAGGGGGCGATTTCTGGGCTGCTTTTGACCCAGTTTTCAGCCCAGAACACATAGATTAGAGGCTATAAAGTCGGAGAATGCATCCATTCATGGAGGAGCTCGCCAATTTTCACTTTCCATGATTTAGATTTAAGTTTTGAGAGGGGTTCTCTCCTCTCTCTTTAGGATTAGGATTTAGATTTAGGATTTTTTTATTCACTTTCAGGATTATCTCTTTGATCAGGTTCAATGTTCCTTTTATTTTCTTTTTCAAGTTAATTTATGAATTCTCCTATGTTCCAGATTATTTGAATTAATGCTATTTGAGGTATTTCAGTTTAATATTGATTTCTTTTATTTATGCTATTATTGCTTTTACTCTGAAGACATTTTTATTCCAGTAGAATTTATTTTTCCCCTTTTGGTCTTGGTTAAGAAATCAGTAACTCAGGAGTTATCAAACTCAAACGTGATTGATAATTGTTATCTTTGTTAATTGAATTGAACTTCCATAATCCCAATCTTTTCTTAGGAAATAAATAGGATTCGAAGATCAAACCAATTAATCCCTTGACCTTCCTTTATCTTAGTAAAGGTTAACAAAGTGGAATTAAGATTCAACCATCATCATCATTGATAAGGATAGCTAGGATAGGACCTCTAATTTCTCATACCTTACCAAAAGTTTGCTTTACAGGTATTTGTCTATTTTTAATTGCCATTTAATTTACTCGTCATTAAATTACTTGTTCCTCATTCTCGAAACCCCAATTTTACAATCCCCATAACCAATAATAAGAACATACTTCCCTGCAGTTCCTTGAGAAGACGACCCGAGGTTTGAATACTTCGGTTATCAATTTATTTAAGGGGTTTGTTACTTGTGACAACCAAAACGTTTGCACGAAAGGGATTTTTGTTGGTTTAGAAACTATATCTACAACGTGACTGTTTTTATGACATTCTTTACTGGCAAAAATCTCTAACGTCAAGAACCCTCTAGAAAGAGGAAAGGAAAGGCCATAGCCGCCACCTCTGAATCTTGAGAGATGGAAAGATTCATCACCAAAGCCCACCAAGACCACTTCTATGAAGTAGTGGCAGAGAAGAAGGTGATCCCTGAGGTCCCTTTTAGGCTTAAGAAGAATGAGTATCCGGAAATCCGAAGAGAAATCCAGAGAATAGGTTGGGAAGTCCTAACCAACTCCATCCAAGAGGTTGGGATCTTAATGGTGCAAGAGTTCTATGCTAATGCATGGGTCACAAAAAATCATGACATTAGTGTGAACCCAAATCCCAAGAATTGGAGCACCATCATCCGAGGGAGAATCTTGGACTTTAGTCCGAAAAGTGTGAGGTTGGCGTTCAACTTGCCTCTAATGCAAGGAGACCCATATCCTTACACTAGAAGAGTCAATTTTAATCAAAGGCTGGATCAAGTGCTCTTAGACATCTGTGTGGAAGGAGCATAGTGGAAAAGGGATTCCCAAGGCAAGCCTACTCAACTAAGAATGCTTGACCTCAAGCCTGTAGCTAGAGGATGGTTGGAATTCATCCAACGCTCTATCATCCCTACTAGCAATCGGTCAGAAGTGACCATTGACAGAGCCATCATGATTCACTGCATCATGATTGGGAGTGAGGTAGAAGTACATGAGGTGATACCTCAAGAATTGTATAAGATAGCTGAAAAGCTTTCCACCAAAGTAAGGTTGGCATTCCCTCACCTCATTTGTCACCTATGAAATTCAGCTGGGATTGTCATAGAGGGAGATATCTTCATTGAGGAGGACAAGCCCATCACTAAAAAAGGATGGAGCAAACTAGAGAGCATGCACATGAGCCTGTGCAACCGCCTTAGCATGAGATCCCTGAGATGCCTCAAGGAATTCAATTTCCTCCTCAAGGCTGTTGGGACCAATTGTATAATTCTATTGGAGAATTGAAAAAAGAATTGAGAGATACATGAATTTCGAGTTCTATAATAAGAATAGTCAATTATTTTTTATGTGGTGGCATTGTTTTTGTTTTCTGAATGTATGAATAAACAGTGCATATTTGAAATTGAAATTAAGAATGATGGCTATTAAAAGAATGATGAAAAAAGGAGAAGTATTATTGGTAATATGAAATATCCAAAAATTAAGTCTTGAAGCAAGAAAAAGCAGTAGAAAGAAAATATATATATTCATATGCGAAAAAAAAACAAAGCAGAAAAAGCCAATAGCTCTTTAAACCAAAAGGCAAGAGCAAAAAGCCAATAAACCCTTTAAACCAAAAGGCAAGGGTAAAAGGATCCAAAGCTTTGAGCATCAATGGTTAGGAGGGCCTAAAAGAAATAAATCTTGGCCTAAGCGGCTCAACCAAGCTGTCCCTAACTATATGCTTGTGGTGTGAAGGTGTTAAGTAAAAAGCTTGAGACTGAGCAGTTAAAGTCGTGATCCAAAGCAAAAAGAGTGTGCTTAAGAACTCTGGACATCTCTATCTGGGAATTCTAGCAAATCTGAATCACAATCCGAAAGGGTTCACCCAGTTAAGTGTTTGTGGCATTTATGTATCTGGTGGTAATACTGGAAAACAAAGTGTTTAGGGCCATGACCAAGACTCTGAAAAGCTGTGTTCAAGAATTAAAAAGAACAAAATTAGTTAGGAGAGTCAATAATATCATCTGGATTTTAAGTTTCTAAAGAGGCCTATGTAAGACCCTAAATTTTTGAAAATTAAATAATTAACTATTTATAAGTTATTATATTATATTATATTGAGATATAATTTTTAAGAAAATTATTTTCAACAAAAATAATTAAATAGAATTTTATGATTATTGAAGTTTAATTTAATTATTACTTATTTTATTAAATTTAAATTATCTATCAAAAATATTTTGATTAGAAAAATATTAAATTAATTATTATTATTATTATTATTATTATTATTATTATTATTATTATTATTATTATTATTAAAGTTATAAAAAAAAAAAAGAAAGAAGGAAAGAAAGGATGGAAGAAGTTGGCCGAAGCCTTAAGGTAATTGAAACAAAGATAGCCAAATGTGGCATATATACATGTATATATATATGATAATGACACCTATTAGCCTCCAATATTTTCATTTCCTTCATTCATAACCACCGAATGAACTTGCAAAAAAAATAAGAAAGGAACTGAGCGTGTGAGAGAGAGAGACCGAACCTTGCAAGAGAGAACCGTGACTCCACCAAGAATTTTCGGCTTTGATTTCTTGCGATCCGTAACTCCAATAAAAAATCTAATCTGATAAAAGTGTTCGTACCCTTCTCCTCTACACTTTGGCGTTATTTTTGTCCGGTAGACGTTGACGGTGACGTAGCTCCCCTACCCCTTGAGTTCGACCAACTGGAGTTCTAGGAGGCACAAACGATTCCAAACGTTTTCTTCTTCGGCAACTCGGTCAAAAGGCTTCTCCGGAGCTTCTGTGATTTTACCTTCGTACGGAGGTAGGATTTTGGTAATTTATCATCGGTTAAATTGGTGTTGGATAAGTGAATTGATGTTATGATTGATTGTTGATTGAATTTGACTGAATTTATGTTGAATTTTTGTGATATATTGATATTTGTGATTAGTTTGGGTTTGATCAGTTTAAATGCAGCCAAGAATTGAATTATTTTGATGAATTCGCGCTGAAATGTTGTTGGTGATCAAGTAGAATTGGTAAAATTTGATGATGGCATTGAGATTTAATAAGAAATGAATTGATGAATTGATAACATGATTTAAGACATGAAAATGGTTTGATTTTGAAGGCGGTTTGATTTTTAATTGGTTTGATTTTATAAATATTTTGATATTAAAAATGATTTTGATTTATTGGAAATGATTTGAAAGAGTTTGAGAAATAGTTAGGATAGGACCCGAGATGGGTGGCAAAGTCCAAGTTTTAGGAGAGGTACTGCCAAAGTTTTTTTATAAAATTTAAGACTTTGTTTGAAATATTATTTAGAAAAAGATTGGATTTGAGAAGCTATATTGTTTGATTTATTAAGAAAATACTTATGTTTCAAGTTTAATTCATTTAAGAAAAGTATATGTTTTGAGTTCAATTTATTTTGGAAAGAATTATTTTACGAATTTAAATTATTTAAAAAAAATTATGTTTTAAGGTTGATTTAAATATGAAAAGAGCTTATGTTTTGAATTTGACTTAAGAATTTCATTCGGAAGAGTTAGTGAAGTTTAAAAGTAATTGAATGATTTCATTTTGCAACATCTTGAAAAAAGTTAAAGAATTAGTTTTAAGGATGAAATTGGGATTGGTTTTGGTTTTGAAATTGGTTCGAAACTTCTAATTTGTATGATTTGATTTTGATTTGATTTAGAAACTTTATTTGATTAAATTCAGTTTAAGAAAACAATGATTGGTAAGGATTTATAATGAACTCAAGAAAATGAGATTGGTTGTCGCTCCCCTAAAGTCTAGAGGCTTTACTGACAGGTTTAACTAATAAATAGTTTTCCTTTCTCTTTTGAAAGAAAGAATGAAAAGAAAAGGAGAGAAACAGAGATAATTATGTATCTGCTGAAAACGAGCAGAGATGTGGTGGTGAGTCCACCGAGTTTTGCTTCTAGAGATACATCGGCCAATCTAGGGAATGGTCGCACCTGTAAGACACAGGTTGCTTACAGAGGTTATCGCTACATACATTGGCTAGAGAGAGCCTCACCTGTAAGACAGAGGTTGCTTACAGAGGTTATGTTTGCATACATCGGCTCAAGAGAGTCACACCTATAAGACAGAGGTTGCTTACAAAGGTTATGACACTGGAAACCAAACTCAGACAAAGGTTGCTGAGTTGCGTCGGGAGCGGGTCGAAACCGACAAATGAGCTCATTACCTGTACTAGGGATAGACATGCATCATACCTGTTTGCGCATATTTGTTTGTGAGTGTAATTTTCTGTGATTGTGGGTATGCTAAATGACTGTTTGAATTCTGTGTTCTTTAATTGTTGAATTAGATGGTACCTTGTTGACTGTTATTGCTGACAAAGTATATATAGAATGAATTTAACTCCTAACCCCGACCCTACTAAGAACTCCCCAGTTCTTACCCCCTATCTCCACCCCTTTCAGCTACAGGTGCGAAGGCTTATTGCGAAGCTGCGGGAGTACAGAAGAATATGTTTACGAGTTGAGTTGTTAGAAGTTATTTTTCCCTCGCCTTGTTAGTTAGAGTTTTACTCAGAGGGGTAGGTTCTATAATTGCTTTGTATGTAACACTACAACGCATTATTAATATTAAGTATGTGAATATGTGTTGTTTGTACTTGTTGGAAAAGTTATAGTTTTAGTAAAACCATCGATAGACTTACGCTTAAAGGCTCAATATTAAATATATAATAAAAGGAATTAGGTTAGTAACGCCTTACTTTTGGTACGATCATGATGTGCTAAAAGTTAGGGTGTTACAGCCAACACTTCTGAGTTTCAATGGATAGTGAGATGCCAAACCTATTCAGAAGCAAAAAGCTACTAAGTCCCGCTCATCTAATTGAAACTGACATTTATTGAAAACTCTGAGATTTATTATCTTACTCTTCTTTTTATCCTATTTTGTTTTTAGTTTCTTGGGGACAAGCAACAGTTTAAGTTTGGTGTTGTGATGAACGGATATTTTATATGCTTTTTGGCATCATTTTCATATAGTTTTTAGCATGTTTTGTTTAAGTTTCATTATGTTTTCGTAGATTTTAGTGTAAAACTCACATTTTTGAATTCTACTTTCAGTTTGTGAGTTTTTAAGCAATTTCAGGTATTTTCTAGCTGAAATTGAGGAGTTGGAGCAAAAGTCTGATTTAGAGACAGAGAAAGTGCTGCAGATGTTGTTAGGATCTGACCTCCTTGCACTCAAAAGAGTTTTTTTGGAGCTACAGAACTCCAAATGGAGCATTCTTAACGGTTATGTAAAGCTAACATCCAGAGCGTTCTTTGATTCAGAATTGAAGGCCCAAAACTATCGTTCAACGCCACCCATTTGCCCTATTTTGGCGTCCAACGCCCAAAGGAGAAGAGACCAGCGTCCAACGCCCAAAAAGGACCCCCTAGCCAACGTTCAACGCGCTAGAGGCCTCCTAGCATGTGGATCTCAATCAAGCTCAGCCCAAACACTCACCAAGTGGGTCCCGGAAGTGGATTTTAGCACTAAAAGACTGTTTTACCCTTCTTATGTAATCGTTAGTCATTAGTTTAGTATTTAAAGGATATTTTACATCATCTAAAGAGACCTTTGACACTTTACACGTTTTTCATCTTGTATTTTCTATCAGTATGAGTCTCTAAACCTCCTAGGTTAAGGCTAGGAGCTCTGCTGAGTTTTATGGATTAATAAAAGTACTACTGTTCTATTCTCAACTCGTGTTTGATTTTATTCTAAGATGTATCTTCGTTCTTCATCCTTATGAATCCGTTGAACCGGCACAATGTTATCTCATTCTATATGGGTTTGGAGTGAGTCTTTCATTGGACAACAATGAACCACTAGCTTGATTATACATCTCTTAGACGGCTAATCCACGACTTCGTTGGGGACTTCTCGAGACACCAGTTCAGCCGAGGCACGGGGAGATTAGTGTCTTTGTGGTAGAGTCTAGAACCAAAGGTGCAACATTCTCTGATTCAAAAGATTCGACCTTGTCTGTGGCGTTTTGAGTAGGATCACTAAGGAGAATGGACTACAGGAGCTTCACCTTCAATCAGACTGGATCCGCACTATCCTTGGGGTTCAGATCTGGATGACCATTGGCAACCTCTCAAGAAAGGCGTTGATCACATACAGCCTGCCATAGAAGAAATTATTCACAGTTGGAGTAGACAGTGAGACCGGAGTAATCCAGAAGAACAAAGCATCTCTGAAGTCTTAGCTATCTTCTTATCACTGGTTTCACTCAAATTAAGTAATTTCATTCCTATTTTACTTTTATGCATTTAAACAAACAAACAACTTTTCTATCCGCCTGACTAAGATCCACAAGATAACCACATCTTGCTTCAAATCACACTCCTCGTGGGATCGATCCTGACTCACTCAGGTATTACTTGGACGACCCAGTGCACTTGCTGGTTCAGCTGTATGGAGTGTGGAAATTCGTGCACCATGGGTGCACATGCATGCGTGTGTGCACCATGAGGGATAGTAGAAAAAGAAACTAAACTAGTTGAGAAAGGAAAGTACAAAGTGGATAAAGGCATTCAACAAAATATATACATATATACACAACTTAATGTTCATATATAAATTTTGCCATTGATCCTCATATTTCATTTCAATCATTAGCTTTCAAGTGAACGGTATAATTGTAGAAAGTGAGAACGAAATTAAACCTTCCACAACATTTCAGAGAACCATTGGCCATGGTAGCTATCCGTTCACCTAGTTCATCTGCTTCATCTATTGAATGAGTTGTTAGTAATATTGTACTGCCCTTCTTAAATATTTTTATTAACTGCGATGTCATTTTACGCATTGAGTATGGATCTATTCCGCTGGTAGGTTCAGCAAGGGTTATAACCTGCCAGGTAAGACCAAGGGGTTCCAGTTTTGTTCAATATATGATTACAAAAATAAAACAAGTGTTTTTGATATGCATACTACCTTACTATTCCCTATCAATGCAATTCCAAGAGACAATTTCCTCTTCATGCCACCAGAAAGAGCTCTCACAACACTGTTAATTTTATTAGCCAGACCCATCTGGTCATGCAATAGCAGTTATTTAGAATCCCGTATTGGTTCATAATTAAACAAAATAAAAGGCTAAAAAACAAAAATTTAGGGACAGGAGATGCAGGGCAATGTCTACCTTGCAAAAGGGTAATCAAAACATGATCACAAACTCCTGAGCAATTAAATATTGTGTCAATTTCAAATACAGCTAAAAACAAGTCCCACGGCAACCCTATAACTTTTAATATTGGGCATACAACATCCAAATTCCCAAAATGTTATTGTAGAATGTAAAACATTTGGAAGAAACATTCCTTTGTCTCCTAACCAGCCCCTTTGACTCTATATTTATCATAGTTGGAGACTTTTTGTGACAAAAGAAAAAAAGGAATTGTTAATATCACCAAACTCACCTCATCGGCCATATAGGTAACAACAGCCTCCAGTGAGTCCTCATCAACACCCTCTAATATAGCGAATATTTCTAAATGCTCTCTCACCTACATAAAGTCAATGTCCCACGAATTCAGCAGAATATGAGAGTATTAATATAAATAAATAAAGCTAAAAAAGTAAGCAATGCAACAATAATAAAAAATCAACTCTGGGTATATAGCTATGTTTAGATGATGATACTGATTAACATGGAAAAATTAGAAAAGAGAACAAGTACAAGAGAGAATTTAAAAAAAAAAGATAAAAATAAAAATAAAAAGGTGCTATGAGGAGTGATGAGAGGATGTCAAAGGGAGCCTTAATTCTCTAACTGCATAAATGTATAGCATTATGGCAGCTATATGTTCAAAATAGGGAAAAAAGCTATTATAAACTTATACATTCCCAATCTTCTTTATAGCCCAATCATCTCCATCTTTTAATTTTTCAAATGAACATAAACAAAAAGAAGGAATGGAAAAGGATAGTTTCATCCAGAAAATTAATATTGAAAAGTTTGAAAAAAAATATTCAACAAAACATGAAGACATTATTGTCAATCATGAGTTAGATCTCATGATCAATTTCAACATTCTTCTTATATCATATATCCGTGGTTACTGTTTTCTTTTTAACCCAAAGAAATGCTTACTCTATGCATATGACTGATACATTATCTGCTTTCTCAAGCTCTTCCAATTTTTCCTGCATAGTTTAAGAAAACACAGGAAATAAATTTAAAAGAAAAATGGATAGCAATAAACTTGGTAAGACATTCTGAAGGATAACAGATAATTTAGAATTTACAAAGATGTTTGCTTGCAACAAAATTAGATTCCACTTTCCTAGTAAGAAAATCAAAATTATAAGAAAGAAAGAAAGAACCTGAAGGAATTTGTATGTAATGATCGATGCGCTTGATTTCTGCAAGAATCCTATGTTTATCCATGAATTATAGAACCATTTTCAACAACACTTTAAGATGTAACTCGTTTGAATATGTCTGAAACCCTAAACTGCAAAAAAAAAAAAAAGAAAAAGAAATGAATACTTGAAAAAGTCAGCAAAAGAAAAAAACTCAATTATTGAAACTTGAAGCCCAATAGTGTTAATCCCACTTTGTAATAAATAACTAACAGTAGAAACAGTATGCATTTGGAGGAAAGTATGCAAGAACCTTTTCATTCTTTCAAGCGTGTGACATGCAACAGATTCCAACGCCATTCCACTTTTCCGATAGCAACTTCTCCAATCTCTATTTATTTCTACGGTGGCACGTTCTTGAATATCCTTGTTCTTCCCCATCGTGCTTCGTCCATCTCTGGGTCGCCCCTACTTCTCTGGACTTTCGAAATCTCCCTTCCCATTTAGTCTACAGCTATAATATCAACCTTACTAGTTGCCGGGATGCCCTCCGTTGCTCTCTACACCATGTGCTCATAGTCTCTGCTGCTAAACCTTCTTCTTCATCTGGGTTCACTCAGTTCTTTCTCCTTCGATACACGGCTTTCCCTTACTGCCATAGATGAAGAAATTTGCAACTTCCATCTCTATTTGGATGAATGGGACTGCTGATAAACCCATATTTTATGATATATTGTGTGCTTAATCTGAGTGATTTATTCAATCCTTCACCCACTTATTCATATTAATTGCATGGTTTTATTTCCCTTCCTTATTATATGATGTATGTGAAAAACATGTTTCCTATGCTTTAAAATTAATTATTTTAATTACCTTTATTTCCATTCGATGCCGTGATTAGTGTGTTGAGTAGTTTCAGATCTTCTAAGGTAGGAATGACTTAAAGAATGGAAAGGAAACATACAAAAATGGAAGAAAAGCATAAAACGGAGTTTGTGAAGAAACTGGCACCCACGCGATCGCATGGGCGACGCGGACGCATGCCAAGCGCGAAGAAGCAGCGACGCGGCCGCATGACTGACGCGACCGCGCGCCTTAAGCAGAACACATATGACGCGGTCGCATGACTGACGCGACTGCGTGATAAGAAAAACTCTGAATGACGCGACCGCGTGACCCACGCGGACGCGTGACAGAGGCCACGCACCAGAAATTGCAGAAAACGCTCCCAGCGAATTCTGAAGCCCTTTTTGGCCCAAATCCAAATCCAGAAGGCATAGACCAGAGGTTATGAAGTGGAAAATGCATCCATTCAAAGAGGAGTCACCACTTTAGTTTAGTTTTCATGATTTAGATTTAGTTTAGAGAGAGGTTCTCTCTTCTCTCTTCTCTCTTAGGATTAGGATTTATGATTTCTCTTAGTTTTAGGAGTGACTCTCGATCCCAGGTTCAATGTTCTTTTACTTTATATTTATCTCTTACTTTTAGATACTTTAATGCTTATATTAGTTATGTTGCCTATTTGGCCTATGCTACATTCATGTTACAGATTACTCTTTTGAATTAATGTTATTTGAGGTATTTCAGTTTAATATTGCTTTCTCTTATTTACATTATTGTTATTCCTAACTGAAGACATTTTTATTCCAGTAGATTTACTTTTCTCCTTTTGGTCTTGGTTAAGAAATCAGTAACTCAGGAGTTATCAAACTCAAACATGAATGATAATTGTTATCTTGTTAATTAAATGAACTTCAATAATCCCAATCTTTTCTTAGGAAATAAATAGGATTCGAAGATCAAACCAATTAATCCCTTGACCTTCCTTTATCTTAGTAAAGGTTAACAAAGTGGAATTAAGATTCAATTCTCATCATCATTGATAAGGATAGCTAGGATAGGACCTCTAATTTCTCATACCTTGCCAAAAGTTTATTTACAGTCATTTATTTATTTTACTTGCCATTTAAATTTACTTGTTCTTCATTTACTTTGTTTGCTAATTAAACTATTCACTCCTCATTCTCAAAACCCCAATTTACAATCTCCATAACCAATCATAAGAACATACTTCCCTGCAGTTCCTTAAGAAGATGACCCGAGGTTTGAATACTTCGATTATCAATTTATTTAGGGGTTTGTTACTTGTGACAACCAAAACGTTTGTATGAAAGGACTTTTGTTGGTTTAGAAGATATACTTGCAACGAGGATTTATCTGCAAATTTCTGGACCACGCAAAAGTTCCTCTCATCAACTGCCCAGCCGATCCTGGTGACTTGAAACATAATTTTCGGTTGGTGACATAAAGAGAAAAATGAGGAGGAAGAGGAGGTTCAGATGTGGGGGTGGTGGGGTGGTGAGATGATGAAAAAAATTAAGTTTCCTTTTTTTTGTTGCTTTTTAATTTTCAGTCACCAAACGTAAAACGGAGGAGAGCAATTTGATTTTGAGAATGGATTTATGTGGGAAAATCCCCGCTTCGGTGCACTGGAGGGAATACTGTGGAGCCTCGTTTACTGGACTGCTTAACCTTTTTATATATTAAATAGATATCCCCCCCCCACCTCCCGGGGTCTTGTGTGCTTCGTTGTTCTAATTTTTTCCACCACTCACAATGCATATAAAATAAAATCAATACAAATAAAATAATATTACCAAATAAAAATGGTAAGAACAGAAACAAATAAATTAAAATAGTTTTAATATAAAGTCTTACTAAAATAAAATAGCAAACGCTATCCATGTATGAAATTTAAAAAGTTTTAACTTAGACAAATTAATAAAACTCATAGAAGGAAGATAACAAATGTCTGCATTTTAATCCCCTTTTTTGGGTGACCAATTTCTTTGCAGCATCAACAGTGTTTTCTTTGGCCTTATTATAATTACTCAGCACCAAATCTAAGGCCAATCGCATGCGTGCAGTATCGTTCACTAGCTGCATGTAGCAAAATTAATAAATTAGTGAAGAGTTTATTTAATAAAGATACAATGTAAGCAAGTTTAATATGTTATGTACGAACCTGTATGATAAAGGAATTCCTGGCCTCAGCATATACTTGCCATCTTGCAACCCACATCCCAGAATTGCACCTGATTCATACGTATTAAATATTAGCTTCGCTTTTGGTAAAATGTTATTTGAATTTTGTTTAAATTCAGACAGAAACTTGTCTTACGAGTTTTCTTGTTGTGGAAGATTCTGTGGATAGTAAATCCAAAATTCACCGAGTTGGTATGCAATTTCATCCATATCCGACTTACCGTCTAATCTCTCATCAAGCAATTGTTCATGAATCATCCAGTCAGTAAAATTTGCCTACATTGACAGAAAATACAATTATACGTAACTATTGGTATGAATTAAATATGAGCTATTGGGAACAGAGTAAGAAGGAAGCATGAATAACTCACAAGTTGTCGAATCTGTCGCTCCCGTACGATTTTTCTTGATCTTTGTTGCATCGGATCTACACATATCAACTTCCTCTTCTTCACGTCGACACATAGTAAGCACCAGTGTTTATAGTTGTCCTGAATTGGTATATAAATCTAACATTTTCAACAAAACAAGGGTGTAATACATTAGCTATCTTTGACAACCGGCTAACATTAGACAAATATGCTGAATAGTCCATTACCACATTTAACGGTGTAGCAAAACGAAAGTGCTTATTCCTAAGAATTTTAACAATCAGGATAAATTGCAATTAAAATTGTTTGTTTTACTAAACTATACAGTAAATATTGACTTTATATGACTTACAGAGACTCTAGGCGGAAGAAACCATGTCTTTAGACCTCCGGAATGAGTTTTTTCCTCGTGTGTCATTGTGCATGCAACCATGGTTAATATCTACCAAGATAAAAAATAATAAATAAAATTAGTATCCGAGGTTTAAAAATAAAAAATAAAAAATTAAAGCACAATTTACAGTTTTACATTAGAATCTATATGTCGCATAGGCTTAAGTGCGTCAAATGCTCTTCCACAACCATCTACACCTTTGTGTACTACTATTTCCTCACTATTGTAAAAAAAAATAATAAATAATCTTGACACATGACGATATAAAATCAAAAATAATTATGGCATCAATATGTATATTGACAAGACACTTACTCGGGGAAGCCATCAGCATTATATAAATATATAGCTACCATTGCTTCTTCATTAATGAGCATTTCTTTAGGGATTTCAAAAGTCAACTGAAATATAAATAAATATGACATCATGGGCAATTTGTGTCATGCTGAACCAAATCCTAATTAAATAAATCTTACTTACTGGTATTGTCAGTGAACGCAACCTTTCAACTCCGCATTTGCCAACATCCAACTCAAACTATTTTCCATCATGCTTAGTTGCCTGCATATTAAATGTATACATTACAGTTCTATATTTTGAGAATTTTCAGGTTTTTTTATCACTTTTTTATTGTTCATATGTTACTATATTCACTTCCTATTAACCATGAAATTCGCAGTTGAAAAAGTTTAAAAAATACATAAAACATATATAACGAAAAATGTATTTCTTACACTATTGCCATTTGCTTCTTCACCTCCAGAAGTAGACATTACCCTGATTGAAGGAGGAGTTAATGCCTGGGCCAAATTCTGAATCTCTTGGCGTATCGTCATTTGGACCTCTTGTTTCACCATCAAAATCTTTGAATTCATGTATTCAGTTGAACACTGATACATAGGATCTGAGAGTAAATTGAAATGTTGACTGCTGACAAATAAATTGTCAAAGGAGGCTTGCGTGTTCCCCTTAAAAAGAGTTTGGCTGCAAAAGTATGAAATTAAATTACAGTTAATGGTTTCTTTTGTTCTAAACTGTCATAGAGGTTTCTGCTGGAAAGAAAATACAAAAAATAATTTATACCATAAAAAGAAGCTATTTAATTATTAATTAATTAACATAGTCCTGATATGTAAAAAATAAAACTAATAAAAGGATCTTAAAAAAATATGAGACAGTTGACCTTTATCGTTGTGAAATTTTATATTTGTTAATTAAAATATTTAGTCATGGTTAAATAATAAATTTATGAATAAAAAATTTTATTACAGTACAAATTCTAATCAATATGTAACTAACAAACCTATCCCAACGATTTACATACAAATCTATAAAACCCAATGCTCTAGCATGATTAATTGACATGTTGTAGTTTATTGGTATCAATTATTTCTTTAACAATAAGTATTGGAATGAAACATTTTATGTTTTTAGAAGAATAAAGAGATAGTTTGTTAATTTTTTTTTCAACATACCACCGTTTTATATATAATTAATAATTAAAAAATTTAATTAATTAATTATATTAATATAACATTATAAATAGTATTATACTTAAAAAATTAATGTATTAATTAATTAACTAATGTTATATGAGCTTTAAATGATGTATTTTTATCAAAATTAAATATTATGATAAATATAATATAATAAAATACATAATCTGTTACAAAAAATTTATCATAAAATAGAGTATTTTCATAAACGATTCATAAAAATTGTAATAAAAAAAATAATTACAATGTGATATAAATTAAAAATATTTTTAATGTATTCAAATATATTATTATTTATTTAAAAATTGGCTTATACTGTACACATATTATTTTTTAAAATAAATAAATCTAAAACATATAAATATTCTCAAAATTAATACAAAATACTCCTCTTGTTTTTAAATTATTGTAATTCAATGTTTTTTTATTTTTGAATTTTTTGGCCCATTATTTTTTGGATTAAATTCTGTATCTTCCTTTTATGTTTATTATAAAATAGTACTCTCATTAATTATTTAATATTTATTATTATGAACATATTAAATATATAGTACTCCAAATAATTAATTATATAATATTTTTTTAATATAATACTCCATATTAAACGTTATGAATATATTAAAAAAAAGTTAGTATATTGTACATAAAAAAGCAATGAGATTACTATATTTTAATTTTTGTTTGACCTAACTTGTTGAAAGTACTATATAAAGAAAAAAAATTATTGTTACCGGAGATTAAACATAAAAAATTGGTGAATATTTTTTTTAATTATTAAGTAATTAATGTACAAATTAAATTAAAATAGGTAGAGATAAGTTTGTTGGTAGAAAAATTGATTATAAAATAAAATTTATGAAAACTTGTTTATGTAAGATAAGTGATGAATATACATAAATCGTGCTAAGGTGAGTTGAAATAATGTATTAAACGTAAATCGTGCTAGGTTGGGATGGATTTGCTAGTAGCACGTATATGTGCTCACCTATACTGGTTTAGGATGAAAAAAAAGAAAAAGACAAAACTTTATGCCTTACCATGTTTTATATACATCCTGAGACACCCTATGCCCTGCCATAACTTATGCTGTATTCCAGAATGCTATCAATGCATAAATAGTGTTAGGATGTGATGTACAATATAATATCTAACAAATATTACCTTAACAGATTTATATATAAATTTATGAGGAGTGTTAGGGGGCAGTAGATTTTGTGAGTTGTAGCCATCAATTAGCCATCAATAGTGTATTTAATGGTGTGAGATTTCATCTAATGGTGAAGAATCACTCATTTTTCTTTTGCTGGCTAAATGCTGGCCAGATTTTAATAAATCTGCTGCCCCCTAGAGTTTCCCTAAATTTATTTCAGAAATTCACGTTTTTGATTTTCATTTGGGAGAATCAAGTAAATTTGATCCTCTTTTATTTTATTTAAATAAAAAATCTATTAGGATTTATGTATAGCCATCATGTTAGATTAAGCACTTGAGATATATATTTTATTATAAAAACAAATTGATCCATTTAAATTGAGAAATCGTAATGAGATGTTTACCATAAATTTTTCTTACACCTAAATTATATTATAAATTGTTAAGAATAAACAAAACTATATAGTATATCAAACCAGTTTAATCATAGGTTTTTATTCAATCGTAAATTTAAAAGAAAAAAAAATAATTCTCAAAATAGAGAAAAATAACAATTTTTTTTAGGATTTTATTTTTTATTGTGTTATTTAAAATTTAAATAGATTTAATTTAAATTAATTATTTAACTTATTTTTATAAAGTTATATACAGTCATATTATTGTATTCATATCATTAATTTAAATTAGTCAATTTAAAAATATAACGAATTGAAACAGTTATATTTTAACTACACAATAAATACAATTATATTTTTTTAAAATAATATTTTTTAAAAATATGTACTCTTATTAGTTTAATTGTTTAATTTAAATAAATATATTCGTATTAATAAATACAAGTAGATATATTTAAAACATTTAAATTATAATATTTTAAATAAATTTCCTATTATTATTTTAAAATTTTTAAAATTATGCTAAATGCTCATGTTATTGTAAATCATTTTAAAAGCAATACAAGTACATTCATTATTAATCTTAGAATATAAAATAAATTATTTTTATCATGTTGGAAAAACACAACCTTTTAACTAAAAAATAATAGGATGGTTTTCTTCAGAAAACGTACGTATATTCTTTTTATTTGTACTTTGGTAGTGTGGGATAGATTGTTACATGTTAATTATACTAGCGGTGGGGAATAGTCAGTTGCACATAAACCGCGCTACCCACAGTGGTTTAGGTAAAAAAATGTAAACGATACTACCCTAGAACGAATTATATAAAATTTAGTTATTATTTTTATAATTTGCGATATTAATCAAGGATACATAATTGAGATTTACCTGAAAGATACATCGCAAATAGCATCTTGAGTGGTTATGACTTCATTCTGCGCGGTTTTTTGTTCCACTTTATTTTTTATGTTGAATTTAATCTTCAAAATAAAAACACATGAATAATGTCAGATAGATAATTAAATAAATTAACAATTAAAAAATTTGATAAATAATTGCTAATACATACACATAAAAAAACAGTAATGGTATGGAACGAATAAATATAAAGAAAATTGACGTTAAGACTTTTTTAAACTACTCCTAGTTGCACGACCAGTCATGGTGCCGCGTTGTTTGTAAAGTCATGGTGCCGCGTTGTTTGTAACGTGAGTAGTGAAAGGTGGTGGATAACAAAAATATAAAACAACTCAATGAAAATGCTGATTAGTATTGACACAAATTACTCGAAGAGTTATTTATAATGTTTTATGTAACACCTTAACTTTTAGCACGTCATGATCGTACCAAAAGTAAGGAGTTACTAACCTGTTTTCCTTATTAACTAATTAATAATGAGCCTTTAGTTTGATATCGCGTTTCAGTTTTATAGAAAATTCTAATATAATTGTTTTTAGTAATTAAAATCACATATCAAAAATCTTCAAATAATAATAATCACATAATTAATAATAATAATAATAAATGCTATACAAATAATATAAAATCTTGAAGACAATACCTATCTCTCTGGATAAAATAAAAGCTAAAGTAACAAGGCGAGGGAACTCTATAAAAACAACAGGTACCACAAGTAAATCTACTAATCGTCCGCAGCTTCATACTGAATCTTCGAACCTGTCACTGAAAGGGTGGAAGATTTTGGGATAAAAACAAACCACACGTTCTCAGTAGGGAATGGGAATGCCGTAAAAGTAATGAAATAATGCAAATAATTAATGTACTCAATAAAACTATTTTTATTAAATCCCTGAAAATACTTTTATTTCTACTTTAGATAAATAATTACTTTTCTTTAAACTTTAAATTCAAAACAGATTTTAATCACAAAATTAATCATACTAACCATCTCTCAGCCACATAATCATTTATCAACTATAACATCTCATCTCAATACATATGTGAACTAACAGTACAAGTAAGGAATTCAAACCAACATACAAACAAGTCAAACAGCACAATCACAGAGAAGTAATACAAGCAAGCACAACCAAATGCAAATGTGCAAGCAACATGATGCATGTCTATTCCTAATGCATGCCATGAGCTCATGTGTCGATTGCCTACCCGCTCCCAACATTACCCCGGGCACGAGTCCCAGATAGGCTTTTCAGATGCATGCAGTGTGCTTACATAAGTCTTACGGCTAGGCCGCATACAGTGTGACTTTCAATGTGCTTACATCTGGAAAACAGTTCTCAATGTGTGGGCATCCCAACTATACATTTGGCACTAAGGCCCAAACAAAGTTGCATTGCTCTCCTGTGGCAGACAGTCTTTCAAAGCTTTTTCTTTAATCTTTCTTCTCTACTCTCCTGTGGCAGAGATTCCTTTAATTAATATATTCCTTTAATTTTTGTTCTCTACTCTCCTATGGCAGAGATTCCTTTAATTATCTCTCTTTCCTTTACTTTCCGTTCTTTTTTTCTTTCTTATCAAACCGAACTCAAAACATAACTTAAAACAAAATCCTTTCTCAAAAGATTAAGTTTAAAACATTATACTTTTCTTAATAAATCGCATTGAAAACAAAACTCTTTTCGTAATAAATCAAAATCAAATAATATTTTTAAATAACACTTTAAATAAAGTTTTAAAATTTTATAAAAATTTGGCAATATTTTCTCTAAAATTCAGGCTATGCCACACTTTCAGGGTCCCAACCGAACCATTCTCAACCTCTTTTCAATCATTTCCAATAACTCAAACTAATTCCAATATCAGAAATCATTTTCAAATCTCAATTCAATACCAACAAACCAAACCCATTCGAATGTCAAAATCTTTACCAATCCTCAGAATCTTTTTTGATAAATCAATAAATCTCATTCCCAATATCTCAAATCGTTCGAAGTGCGGATTTATTTTCAATACCAAATTAACCCCAAACCAAGAAAAGAAAAATCATTTTACATAGTATTCAATCAAATTCAGCCACAAATACAACTCAAACTCATCATTCAGTCATTCTAAACAATCATAAATTATTTGCAAATACTCACTAGACTTCCATGGCATTCATAGTTTAAAACAATTAATTCAAAATAAAATCTCCTACCTCAGTTAGTCGAGACCCACAAAGTTAGGTGTGACTCCAACTTCGTTCTAACTCGCAGCAGTAGCAACAACCTCAAACCGGCTTAGCAACAGCAGCGGCATTAGCCGCACCAATAACTCTCCACAATAGCAATATCATCGAACAAATTGCAGTGGCATTTACACAGCCCTAATACATTAATATCTCAAGGTTCTCAATAACCATGAAAACAGAATGGTAATAGTGAAGGTTTTTGGAATGAGGACAACTTACAGAATTAAAAAGAATAGTGGAATGGGGTGACCGCAACTTTGTCGGTGACTTCCGACGATGAGCAGTGACAAGGAGCTCTAACAGCCACATGCAACTTGATGACGGTGACTGAACGGCCTTCCTTCAGCGGCGGCTCTGACCGCAATGATCCAGACAGCGGCGGAAGCTCGGAGACGGTGTCGGGCTCCTCTCGTCAGCGGCATCCTCCATCAACGGCAGCAACGAAAAAATGACGGAATCTCGGCAACATCCCCCTTTTCGGCCCTGACTCGCGTCTCCAGCGTCACAACAACGGGCTCCTCTCCACGACCACGGGCTCGCGTTCCTCTCTCGCGGTTCTACTCCCGACGATGACGTGGTGCAGTGGCGGCGCGACGGCGAGATAGACGCGGCAGCATGGCAGCAACTTCCTCCCCTCCTTCCTCTTCTTCTCCTTCGGTCCCTCCCTTTTCTCTTTCCCTTTCTTTCTTTTTCTTCCCACCATTAGTGTATGGAGTGAATACCCCATCCGGCCCCTGACAATTATCTCGAAAGGACAACGAGGCCTCCAAGAAAAAAAAACACCCAATCCGGCCCTTGATAATTTTTTTTGGGGACTGATTAGCCCCTGTGCCAAAAAAAATAACATTGATTTTTTTTTTGGCACAGGGGCCTCGTTGTCCTTTCGAAGTAATTGTCAGGGGCCGGGTTGGGTTTATTTTTTTTTGTCAGGGGCCGGGTTGGAATTTTTTTTTGTCAGGGGCCTCGTTGTCTTTCGAGGTAATTGTCAGGGGCTGATTTGGGTTTTTCTCTTAGTGTATGTGTGTGTGTATATTGAGAAGGGAAAGGCAGTGGGTGAGTGGTGGTGAGGGGGTGAAAATTAGGGTTAGGATTAGTGAATTGGGAATTAGGATTTAGAATTGGGAATTTAGGGTTTGAGTAGAGTTTTAATTTAAAACCAAATTTAATCAGTATAATTAATTTTAAGAATACTATTTTATTTTTCAAATTACAAATTATTTTTAATTAAATACTTCTAATTTAAAATTATAGATAAATAAATAATTTTTTTTAGTTCATAATATTAATCAAAACTTTTAATTATTTAATTTAAATTATATACAAAACTCTCTTTTATCTTCGATTACTAAAACTTTGAATTTTAATTAAGCAAAAACCATTAATTTCAGTAAATCAAAAATATCTAATTATAATTGAAATTTATATGAAGCCAAATTAATTTAAAACTCAAAGTCTCATAACCTTTCTAAAAATAAAACCAAACATATAAACATAAATAATTCATTATTTATTTTTTAAAAATTTGGAGTTTTGTATTTTACACTCTCGTTTGAAATTTAAAAAGTAATAATTTCTAAATAATAGGAGGTTTAAGTTCAGTTTTTAAATTTTTAAATTACAGCAAACACACAAACAAAGTTTGATAGAAGATTTCAACGATGGACTTCAATAATTTTCAAATTTAAATTACTTTTTGCACAACATTGCAAACTTTTAAATTTCAATTTAAAAACGTTGGCTTTCAAATTTTAATTTAAATTTTAAATTTAATTCGGATCAATTATTTGATTAATTTAACGATAAATTAAAATCTAGATTGATCATTCAATAAAAAAAAGTTAAACATCAGTTTTCTATAATTTTTATTATTTCAGAGGAATATATAATATTAGTTAACAAATAAGTTAATTTCACTACTAAAATTATGTTTATAAATTACTGGACCTTTAAAATCAACTTTATTTTGTAATTTTTTTTTATCTCTCCAATTCGTTCCAATCGTGTACCTGTAATTGCTTTGAAAAAAAAATTGCTTTGAAAAAAAATAGTAAACGTTGAAAAAAAAAACCCTAAGAGTGTATACTATAATTAGAAGAGCGTGATATCTCTAAAGACCATGGTACGTTTTCAACACATGGTTGCATTTAGCAGAGAAAGAGTACGTACTCCGTACTCAAAGAGAATGAGAGAAGGAGAAAGCGGGGGCGAGCGGTTGAGGGTGAAACACGGTGAGGAAGATGGCCATGCCATCGGAAGAGATAAAGGGGAGAGCGTGGGTGGGTGTGTATCCGGTGTTAAGGAGGGTTCTTCTCGAGAGGGGTTAGGAAAGCCATCCAAGGTCTCTTTTAGAGATAAAGTCATTGGTGCAGAAAAGTCTAAGGCCTTTGCATTAGTAGGGTCTTTATCTGGGGATGGTATCGCGACGGTGACAGGTAAGCAGGGTGATTCTCATCCACCAAGTGTCAGTTTTACAAAGGAGGCAAAGAGCTGTCTAGCTGAACCTTATAAGGAAGCCGTCGTGATCAAGGTGCTGGATAAGTATTATGGCTACACGGCTCTCATGCATAAGCTCCGGATAGTATGGCGCATCAAAGGAGGGTTTGATTTGTTGGATGTGGGATTTGGATATTTTTTGGTTAAATTTGATATTGCTGGGGATCGTGAGAAAGTCATTCTTGGTGGCCCGTGGTTGATAGACGGTCACTATGTTGCAGTAAAGCCATGGGATGTGGATTTTAGGCCATGCGAAAAATCCTTTGGATCAACCCTGGTATGGATTCGAGTCTCGGGACTTCCAATTTGGTGCTACCAGGAACAAGCAATGCTGCGAATTGCTTCTGCAATTGGGATTCCGGTGAAAGTAGATTTGGCTACTAAGCTTGCAGAAAGAGGAAAATATGCCCGAGCTTGTGTTCAAATTAATCTTGAGTTGCCTGTAATCAAACATATTATAGTGGAGGGTGTGACTTATGAAGTGGAGTACGAGAGTTTACAGTTGATTTGTGCTACTTGTGCATGGTATGGGCATGATAAATCGTTGTGCATGGAGAAGGAGTCCTTGGAAGGAAACATAAATTCCTTTGGTGATGGAAAAAATAATGAAGCCCCAACACTAGTGCCACACAATAATCATGAGATTCAAAAAGAGGCTGAATTAGAAGCTCGTGATTTGGGTGAGAAATTAGGAGTTGTTAAAGGGAAGGATGTGGTTACGAAATCATTGGCTCCTCACGTGCCTGATGGTCTTGTTAATGAGGTATGCATGGATGATGGAGAGGGCTGGCAACAAGTGCTGCGTAAGAAAAAATTTACAATGGGCCAGTCATCAGGTTTGAAGGACCAAGATAGAAAGCAGAACAAGTTTGGTTCGAGAAGGGTTCCAAGGCCCAATTTGCATGGTGATGGAGGCAAATCAACTGGCATTAGGATGGGGAAGCAAGAAAAACATGAAATTGCGCCATCTCCATCGTGCAGAACTCCTGCACGTCGTGGAATTTCTCTACGGAAGCGTCCTCGGCCTTCCTCCTTGTAGAACTCGCCAGTTGATAAAAATGGTGGCATAACGGAGGAAACCTTAGTAGATGGAAGCATGGCAAGTGCAGTGTCAGGGGGTCCAAAGGTGGCAATTATTGAGGATCAGAGTGTGCCAGTACCGCAGGACAAACCACCTATTGAGGTTGGTGATTCTGTTTAGAGTTTATGTTCTTATTTATTCTGTCCCTATTATTTATGGATAGTTTAAATATGATTGTTTGGAATATTAGGGGTGCTTCTAATAAGTTAGCCCGGGTGCATTGTAAGGAACTTGTTAGGAAATTTAGACCTGTTTTCTTTATTGTGGTTGAAACTCACTCCCCTTTTCAGCATTTAAAATTATTTTGGAAAAGGTTGGGGTATCACTCTGTTGGTATAGTAGAGGCAGAGGGGCATAAGGGAGGTATTTGGTTTCTATCCTCTATGAAGGGTGTTTGTTGTAAGTTCATTGATGCTTTTGATCAGGGTGTTACTGTTGAGGTTCACTTTGATAATTTAATTTGGAGGTGTAGTGGTATTTATGGCAGTCCTCAATTTAATAAAAGGGTTCTCCTTTGGGATTATCTTGTTGCACAATCTATGGTTTTTCAAGGACCTTGGATTGTTCTTGGTGATTTTAATGAAGTCAAATTTTCTCATGAATCTAAGGGCTGTCAATTTTCTCATCAAAGAGCAGACATGTTTGCTACTTCATTAGGGGATAGTAGTTTGTTTGATCTGAAGACTATCGGGAGGCAATTTTCTTGGTACAGGAGGGTGAAAAATTATGTTGACGTGGCAAAAAAGCTTGATCGAGTCTGTATAAATAGTAGTTGGTTATCTATCTTTCCAGAGGCTTATGCAGAAGTTTTAAATAGGCTTCAGTCTGATCATTGCCCTATTCTGGTGCGTTGTAAAGGTCGTCCTCAGCCTAAAGGGAATCGACCTTTCCGATTTGTTGCTGCTTGGGCTACTCATCCTGGGTATAAAGATATTGTGAACCAGTCATGGTGGTCTGGTAATAGAGGAATTCATGGCAAGCTTTCAGAAGTACAGAAGAATTCACTAGAGTTTAACTCGAAGGTATTTGGTAACATTTTTGTTAAGAAATGTGAATTAGAGCAGCAGATTAATTATTTACAAAAGCGTTTGGAAGTGGTGGATAGTATTTATTTGCGTCAGAAAGAGCAACAGTTGCTTGATGATTATAATAATACTTGATGAGCGGATATTTTATACGCTTTTTGGGGATAATTTCATATAATTTTGAGTATGTTTTAGTTAGTTGTTAGTCTATTTCTATTAGTTTTTAGGAAAAATTCATATTTCTGGACTTTACTATGAGTTGTGTGTTTCTCTGTAATTTCAGGTATTTTTCTGGCTAAAATTGAAGGAGCTGAGCAAAAATCTGATTCAGGCTGAAAAAGGACTGCTGATGCTGTTGGATTCTGACCTCCCTGCACTCAAAGTGGATTTTCTGGAGCTACAGAACTCGAAATGGCATGCTTCCAAGTGCGTTGGAAATTAGACATCCAGGGCTTTCCAGCAATATATAATAGTCCATACTTTGCACAAGAATAGATGACGTAAACTGGCGTTCAACGCCAGTCCTCTGCCCAATTCTGGCGTCCAGCGCCAGAAAAGGATCAAAAGCTGGAGTTGAACGCCCAAACTGGCATAAAAACTGGCGTTCAACTCCACAAATGGCCTCTGCACGTGAATTGCTTAAGTCTCAGCCCCAGCACACACAAAGTGGGCCCCAGCACACACAAAGTGGGCCCCAGCACACACCAAGTGGGCCCCAGAAGTGGATCTCTGCATCATCCATCATAGTTTATCCAATTTTTGTAAACCTAGGCTACTAGTTTAGTATTTAAACAACTTTTAGAGACTTATTTTGTATCTCATGACATTTTAGATCTAAACTTTGTATTCTCTGACGGCATGAGTCTCTAAACCCCATTGTTGGGGGTGAGGAGCTCTGCTGTGTCTCGATGAATTAATGCAAGTATTTCTGTTTTCCATTCAAACACGCTTGTTCCTATCTAAGATGTTCATTCGCGCTTAACTGTGATGATCAGTGACATTCATCACCTTCCTCAAACCATGAACGTGTGCCTGACAACCACCTCCGTTCTATATCTGATTGAATGAGTATCTCTGAGATCTCTTAATCAGAATCTCCGTGGTATAAGCTAGAACTGATGGCGGCATTCATGAGAATCCGGAAAGTCTAAACCTTGTCTGTGGTATTCCGAGTAGGATTCAAGGATTGAATGACTGTGACGAGCTTCAAACTCCTGAAGGCTGGGCGTTAGTGACAGATGCAAAAGGATAGTAAATCCTATTCCAACCGGATCGAGAACCAACCGGTGATTAGCCGTGCTGTGACAGAGCGCGTGAGCGTAGTTTTCACTGGAAGGATGGAAGGTAGCCATTGACAACGGTGATCCACCAACACACAGCTTGCCATAGGAGGACGTGCGTGCGTGAATCAGAAGACAGAGGAAAGCAGAGATTCAGAAGACAAAGCATCTCCAAAACTCCAACATATTCTCCATTACTGCACAACAAGTAATCTTTAATTTATGCTCTCTTGGTTATTCACAATTCAACTGATAAACATAATTGACTTCCTGACTAAGATTTACAAGATAACCATAGATTGCTTCAAACCAACAATCTCCGTGGGATTCGACCCTTACTCACGTAAGGTATTACTTGGACGACCCAGTGCACTTGCTGGTTAGTGGTACGCATTGTGAAAAGTGTGACTCACAATTCGTGCACCAAGTTTTTGGCGCCGTTGCCGGGGATTGTTCGTGTTTGGACAACTAACGGCTTATTTTGTTGCTTAGATTAGGAAATTTTTTCTCTTTCTGGTTTAGAGTCTTTTATTATTTATCCCTTGTTAAAACACTTTAAATTTATAGCTCAGTTAATTAGAACATGGTGTTTATGTTCATGGTAATTGGCTATCACATTTTTTAAAAACCTTTTTTAAAAATAATTTTTCTGTTAAATCCTGTGCCAAACTTTAAGTTTGGTGTTTTCAAAAATAATCTTTCTTAAAATTTTCGAAAATTTTCATAACTCATTTGGCTAGAGCGTTAATCTGTGTTCTTGATAATTGGGTTAGAATCTTTTATATTCTTTTCAAAACCTTCTTTTTCATAAATAATATTTTTTCTATTAAATCTTGTGCCAAACTTTAAGTTTGGTGTTTTCTTGTTGATCTCCCTTTGGTTTTCGAAAATTTTGGTTTGGTTTTATAAAAATTTTAAGTTTGGTGTTCTTTCTTCATGTTCTTGTGTTCTTGTGAGTCTTCAAAGTGTTCTTGAGTTTTCCTTGTGTCTTGATCTTAAAATTTTTAAGTTTGGTGTTCCTTGGTGTTTTCCCTCCAAAATTTTCAAAAACAAGGAGCATTAGATCTAAAAATTTTAAATCTTGTACTATCTTATTGTTTTTTTTTTCTCTCTCCTCACTAAATTCAAAAATATCTTTTCAAAATATCTCTTCTAACTTCCTAACTTCTTATCTTTTCAAAATTTGTTTCAACTAACCAACTAACTTTTTGTTTGTTTCTTAACTTTTTCAAAACTACCTAACTAACTCTCTCTCTCTAATTTTCGAAAATATCTTCCCTCTTTTTCAAAAATTTCTTTTTTTTGTTAACTAATTAATTTTTATTTTCTTTTACGAAAAAAAAAATCTTAATTTCAAAAATTCAAATTCTTTTTAGTTATTTTATTTTATTTAAGTATTTACTTCTTATAAAATAAAATAAATAAAAAGATAAATCAGTCCAAGTTATATCCATATATCCATCATGGACATAAGTGGAAATGAACAGTCCAGGAGGACTCTGGGGTCATATTCTAACCCTTTTACTGCTTCATATGGGAGTAGCATATGCATACCCTCCATTGGAGTTAGTAGCTTTGAGTTGAATCCTCAGCTCATTATCATGGTGCAGCAAAGTTGCCAGTATTTCGGTCTTCCACAGGAAGAACCTATAGAGTTTCTGGCACAATTTTTACAAATTGCTGACACAGTACATGATAAGGAAATAGATCAGGATGTCTACAGACTATTACTGTTTCCATTTGCTGTAAAAGATCAAGCTAAGAGGTGGTTAAATAACCAACCTAAGGCCAGCATAAGAACATAGAAACAGCTAACAGAAAAATTCCTGAATCAGTATTTTCCTCCAAAAAGGATGACACAGCTAAGGCTGGACATCCAAGGCTTTAAACAAGGAGATAATGAATCTCTTTATGATGCCTGGGAGAGATACAGAGAGATGCTACGAAAATGCCCCTCCGAAATGTTTTCAGAGTGGGTTCAGTTAGACATCTTCTACTATGGGCTTGCAGAAGGAGCTCAGATGTCTCTAGATTACTCAGCTGGTGGATCTTCCATATGAGAAAGACAATTGAAGAGGCTCAAGAGCTCATTGATACAGTTGCTAGGAATCAGCATCTGTATCTAAGCAGCAACCCTTCCATGAATGAAGAGGTTAAAACAGTAACTGCTGAATTCAGTACTGTAAAACAAGCTGCTGAATTCAATCAGCAATTGGATTTTCTAACAAAGCAGCTAGCTGAATTCAAGGACAGGCTACAGGAGACAAGGATAGCTAATATACATATGGATGAACAGTTTAAGCAAACAAAGCAGCAGCTATTAAGGCAAATAGCAGAAGAATGCCAAGCAGTTCAATTAAGAAATGGGAAAACATTAAATACCCCACCTCAAGGCATCAAAAATTCAAGAAATGAGCAACCCACCAAAGATTCACCTGAGGACAGTAAGAGCCCAGGGAAAAATAATTCTGGCACTAAAACGCCAGAAAATGGGTGGAAGGCTGGCGCTGAACGCCCAGACCATGCCCAAAACTGGCGTTCAGCGCCAGAAACAAGGCAGGATTGGCGTTCAACGCCAGAAATGGGCAAGAATCTGGCGTTGAACGCCCAAATGGGGCAGAATCCAGCGTTGAACGCCCAAAATGGGTACATTTCTGGCGTTCAGGCGCCAGGAACAGACAGTGAGCTGGCGTCTAACGTCACTCCAGCTTCTGACTCTGGCACTCAATTGCCAGTGAGGGATCAGACACACACAAGTGCTGATAACAACCCCTCTAAAAAGGCTTCTTTAACCACTAAGGTTGAGGAATATAAAGCCAAGATACCTTATCCTCAAAAACTCCGGAAAGAGGAGCAGGATAAGCAATTTGCTCGCTTTGCAGATTATCTAAGGACTCTTGAAATAAAGATTCCATTTGCAGAGGCACTTGAGCAAATACCTTCTTATGCCAAGTTCATGAAAGAGATCTTGAGTCATAAAAAGGAGTGGAGAGAAACAGAAAGAGTTCTCCTCACTGAAGAAT
Source organism: Arachis hypogaea (assembly GCF_003086295.3). Taxonomy (NCBI): domain Eukaryota; kingdom Viridiplantae; phylum Streptophyta; class Magnoliopsida; order Fabales; family Fabaceae; genus Arachis; species Arachis hypogaea. The sequence goes on from NC_092055.1 coordinate 104,344,077, forward strand.
GCAGTGCAGTCATTCTGAAAAGCTTTCCTGAAAAGCTTAAAGACCCTGGGAGTTTTCTGATACCATGCATATTAGAAGGTGATTGCACCAAGACAGCTTTATGCGATCTTGGGGCAAGCATCAACCTGATACCTGCATCCACTATCAGGAAGCTTGGCTTAACTGAAGAAGTTAAACCAACCCGGATATGTCTCCAACTTGCTGATGGTTCCACTAAATACCCATCAGGCGTGATTGAGGACATGATTGTCAGAGTTGGGCCATTCGCCTTTCCCACTGACTTTGTTGTGCTGGAAATGGAGGAGCACAAGAGTGCTACTCTCATTCTAGGAAGACCCTTCCTAGCAACTGGACGATCCCTCATTGATGTCCAACAGGGGGAAATAACCCTGAGAGTCAATGATGATGAGTTTAAGTTGAACGCTGTCAAAGCCATGCAGCATCCAGACACATCAACAGACTGCATGAAAGTTGATCTCATTGACTCTTTGGTAGAAGAGATCAACATGGCTGAGAGTCTCGAATCAGAGTTGGAAGACATCTTTAAAGATGTTCAGCCTGATTTGGAGGATTCAGAGGACATGAAAGAGCCTCTGAACTTTCTTCTGAAAGAGGAAAAACCTCCTAAACCCGAGCTCAAGCCACTACCACCATCCTTGAAATACGCATTTCTGGGAGAAGGTGACACTTTTCCAGTGATCATAAGCTCTGCTTTAAATTCACAGGAAGAGGAAGCACTTATTCAAGTGCTAAGGACACACAAGACAGCTCTTGGGTGGTCCATAGGTGACCTTAAGGGCATAAGCCCAGCTAGATGCATGCACAAAATCCTATTGGAGGATAATGCCAAACCAGTGGTTCAACCACAGAGGCGGCTAAATCCAGCCATGAAGGAAGTGGTGCAGAAAGAGGTCACCAAATTACTAGAGGCTGGGATTATTTATCCCATTTCTGATAGCCCCTGGGTAAGCCCTGTTCAAGTCGTCCCAAAAAAGGGAGGCATGACAGTGATTCATAATGAAAAAAATGAACTGGTTCCTACAAGAACAGCTACAGGGTGGCGCATGTGTATTGACTACAGAAGGCTCAATACAGCCACCAGAAAGGATCATTTTCCTTTACCATTCATAGACCAGATGCTAGAGAGACTAGCAGGTCATGATTATTACTGCTTTTTGGATGGCTATTCAGGCTATAACCAGATTGCAGTGAATCCCCAGGATCAAGAGAAAATAGCATTCACATGTCCATCTGGAGTGTTTGCTTATAGAAGGATGCCATTTGGGCTATGTAATGCGCCTGCAACCTTCCAGAGATGCATGCTCTCTATTTTCTCTGACATGGTGGAAAAATTTCTGGAAGTCTTCATGGATGACTTCTCAGTATATGGAGACTCATTCAGCTCCTGTCTTGATCACCTGAAACTTGTTCTAAAAAGATGCCAAGAAACCAACCTAGTTTTAAACTGGGAAAAGTGTCACTTCATGGTGACTGAAGGAATTGTTCTTGGGCATAAAATCTCAAACAAGGGAATAGAGGTGGATCAAGCAAAAATAGAGGTAATTGAAAAATTACCACCACCTGCCAATGTTAAGGAAATCAGAAGCTTTCTGGGGCATGCAGGATTCTATAGGAGGTTTATAAAGGATTTTTCAAAAATCACAAAACCTCTAAGCAATCTGCTAGCTGCTGACACGCCATTTGTGTTTGACACAGCATGCCTGCAGGCGTTTGAAACGCTGAAAGCTAAGCTGGTCACAGCACCAGTCATTTCTGCACCAGACTGGACATTGCCATTTGAGTTAATGTGTGATGCCAGTGATCATGCCATTGGTGCAGTATTGGGACAGAGGCATGACAAGCTTCTGCATGTCATTTATTATGCCAGTCGCGTTCTAAATGATGCCCAGAAAAATTACACAACCACAGAAAAAGAACTACTTGCAGTGGTTTACGCCATTGACAAGTTCAGATCATACTTAGTAGGATCAAAAGTGATTGTGTATACTGACCATGCTGCTCTTAAATATCTACTCACAAAGCAGGATTCAAAACCCAGGCTCATCAGATGGGTATTGCTTCTGCAAGAGTTTGATATAGAAATAAGAGACAGAAAAGGGACAGAGAACCAAGTGGCTGATCATCTGTCCCGGATAGAGCCAGTGGAAGGGACGTCCCTCCCCTTTCTTGAGATCTCTGAGACGTTCCCTGATGAGCATCTATTTGCCATTCAGAAAGCACCATGGTTTGCCGATATTGCCAACTATAAAGCTGCACGGTTCATACCCAAGGAGTACAATAGAATACAAAAGAAGAAATTAGTCACTGATGCAAAGTACTACTTGTGGGATGAACCCTATCTCTTTAAGAGATGTGCAGACGGAATTATCCGTAGGTGTGTCCCCAGAGAGGAAGCACAGAGAATCCTATGGCATTACCACGGATCTCAATATGGAGGCCATTTCGGAGGTGAGCGAACAGCCACCAAGGTCCTCCAATGTGGCTTCTATTGGCCCACACTCTATAAAGATTCCCGAGAGTTTGTACGTAATTGTGACAGTTGCCAAAGAGCTGGTAATCTGCCTCATGGTTACGCCATGCCTCAACAAGGAATCTTGGAAATTGAGTTGTTTGACGTATGGGGAATTGACTTCATGGGACCTTTTCCACCATCATATTCAAACACTTATATTCTGGTGGCAGTTGACTATGTATCAAAATGGGTTGAGGCTATTGCCACACCCACCAATGATACTAAAACAGTGCTGAAGTTCCTCCAGAAACATATCTTTAGCAGGTTTGGTGTCCCTAGAGTGTTAATCAGTGATGGGGGCACTCACTTCTGCAATAAACAGCTTTACTCTGCCATGGTTCGGTATGGAATTCGCCACAAAGTGGCCACACCATATCATCCACAAACCAATGGGCAAGCTGAAGTCTCTAACAGAGAATTAAAGAGAATCCTGGAACGGACAGTAAATACCCGTAGAAAGGATTGGGCAAGGAGCTTGGATGATGCTCTGTGGGCTTACAGAACAGCATTCAAGACCCCTATAGGGACCTCTCCATACCAACTCGTGTATGGTAAGGCATGCCATTTGCCCGTGGAACTGGAACATAAGGCCTACTGGGCAACCAGATTCCTAAACTTTGATGCCAAATTAGCAGGAGAAAAACGATTGCTCCAGCTAAATGAGCTAGAGGAATTCAGATTCACAGCTTTCGAAAATGCCAAGCTTTATAAAGAAAAATAAAAAAAATGGCATGACAGAAAGCTGTCATCTAGAATCTTTGAACCAGGACAGAAGATCCTGTTGTTTAACTCTAGACTCAGGCTATTCCCCGGGAAACTGAAATCCCGGTGGAGGGGACCATACGTGATTACAAGTGTGTCACCATATGGTTATGTGGAGCTTCAAGATATTGATTCTGATAAGAAGTTCGTTGTCAATGGACAGAGAATCAAGCATTATCTTGAAGGCAACATTGAGCAAGACTGCTCAAGGCTGAAGCTAGATTAAAAGCTCAGCAAGGTCCAGCTAAAGACAATAAAGAAGCGCTTGCTGGGAGGCAACCCAGCCATGGGGCATCAATCCTCTAAGCATTTTTGCCCTATTTTTATTTTTTATTTGTTTATATAAAGTTCACTGACACTAAGGTACAGAATCATTTGTATAAGTTTACAGGGTTACAGAAGGAATCGGCACACAAAACAGAGTAAAAGAGCTCAATGGCAAGAAAACGCCAGTAAAGGGGCATTTTGGGCGTTCAGCGCCCAAAATGGGCATCCACTGGGCGCTGAACGCCAGTAATGGTAGCAATCTGGGCGTTGAACGCCAGTAATGGCAGCAACTGGGCGCTGAACGCCCAGGAGATCAGCATTTGGGCGTTGAACGCCCAAAACAAGCAGTGTTTGGGCGTTCAAATGCCAGGAAGACAGGGAGGAGCCAAATCCATTTATCCCACACGTATTTCCATTCTAATTTAAAATTTTATGATTCAATACATGATTTTATTTACATAAACATGTCAAGAACCCTGATTTCTAAAAATCCTACTTTCAAAATATCAAATGTATCTTAATTCATAAGCACACACCCTCTTTGCAAATTCAATCCAACTCTTTTCAAATCTTTTCCAAAAATAAATCTATCTTTTTCACTCTAAAATCTTTTCAATATCTTTTTTTTATATTATCTTTTTCAAAATCCAGATTTATCTTTTTCAAAAATCTATCCTATCTTTTCAAAATTAAACTCTATCTTCTATCTTATCTTTTTCAACTCAACCTTTTTATCTTATCTCTTCCATTTTTTCGAAAAGCCACCCCCCCACCCCTTTAAAATTGGGTTCGGCCTCCCCCCTCCTCCATCAACAAGTGCCCCTCGATCTCCTTCTATCCCTCTCCTTTCTTTTCTTTTGCTTGAGGACAAGCAAACCTCTAAGTTTGGTGTGTTTTTTCGAGATCACTAAGATCATGGCTCCCAAAGGAAAACAATCCACTCCAAGAGGCAAGAAAGAGAGCGTTCCAAAACCACTTTGGAATCAAGGGAAGTTCTTATCTAAAGAACATTCAGACCATTATCTTAAAGTAATGGGTCTGAGATCAGTGATCCCGGAAGTTAGATTCGATCTGAAAGAAGACGAATATCCGGAGATCCAGGAGCAAATTCGAATCAGGAACTGGGAAGTCCTAGCTAATCCTGAAACGAAAATAGGAAGGAACATGGTCCAGGAGTTCTATGCTAACATGTGGCAGACTGACAAGCAAAGACTATCTGGAACTGCCTGCTACGAATTTCGGACCATGGTCAGGGGAAAGATTGCTCATACCACCCCTGACAAGATCAGAGAGATATTAAAGCTACCTCAGCTAAAGGATCATCCAGACTCCTTCAACAGGAGGATGATGAGAGTAGACATTGGCCTGGATAAGATTCTAGAGGACATATGTATCCCTGGAGCCAGGTGGACCACCAATACAAAGGGCGTCCCAAATTAACTCAAGAGGGAGGATCTCAAACCAGTTGCCAGAGGATGGCTGGACTTCATTGGGCGTTCTCTGTTGCCCACTAGCAACCGTTCTGAAGTCACAGTTAAAAGAGCAGTGATGATTCATTGCATCATGATGGGAAAGGAAGTGGAGGTTCATCAGCTGATTTCAACTGAGCTCTATAAGATTGCTAACAAAAATTTAAAAGAGGCCAGGTTGGCTTATCCAAGCGTGATTTCTCTGCTCTGCAAGGACGCTGGAGTCAAGATGGGAATAACTGAATATATCCTAATTGAAAAGTCAATCACCAAAGCATCAATGGAGAGACAACAAGCACAGGAGGATCTTATCAAGAAGAGAGCACAGGAATTCCTCCCAGAGATTCCTCAAGCGGAATATTGGGAATATCTTGAGACGTCTGTCACCAAGATACAGGAAGCTATGGAGCAAATAATAAAACAACAGAAGGAACACAGTCAAATGCTGACCCATATGTTTAAAGAACAAGAGGAGCAGGGACGTGACTTAAGGGAACTGAAGCGCCAAAAGTCTTCTATAATACCAAGCCTCCCAAGGATCAGAGGAACCCCCATACCCCCAGAATAAAGGTTGTTAATTTCCAATTTCTGCCTTAACTCTGTGACAGTGTCCTTATAAAAAGTCTACCTTAGAAGTCATATAATAGTAATTAGTATCTATTTGATTTTATCTCCAATTAAGCTATAGTTTATTTTTCTCATCATCATTAAACATGAATAAAATAGTAGATCTTTTGAATAAGAAGCAATAAAATTTCGAGTTTAATAAAAGAAATTCTAATTGGTTAAATGTGGTGGCAATACTTTCTGTCTTCTGAATGAATGCTTGAACAGTGCATATGTCTTTTGAATTTGTTGTTTAAGACTGTTAAATATGTTGGCTCTTGAAAGAATGATGAACATGAGACATGTTATTGATAATCTGAAAATCATAAAAATGATTCTTGAAGCAAGAAAAAGCAGCAAAGAACAAAGCTTGCAGAAAAAAAAAAAGCAAGCAGAAAAAGCCAAAAGCTCTTAAAACCAAAAGGCAAGGGCAAATAAAAAGGATCCCAAGGCTTTGAGCATCAGTGGATAGGAGGGCCTAAAGGACTTAAATCCTGGTCTAAGCGGCTAAACCAAGCTGTCCCTAACCATGTGCTTGTGGCGTGCAGGTGTCAAGTGAAAACTTGAGACTGAGCGGTTAAAGTCAAGGTCCAAAGCAAAAAGAAGAGTGTGCTTAAGAACTCTGGACACCTCTAATTGGGGACTTTAGCAAAGCTGAGTCACAATTTGAAAAGGTTCACCCAGTTATGTGTCTGTGGCATTTATGTATCCGGTAGTAATACTGGAAAACAAAGTGCTTAGGGCCACGGCCAAGACTCATAAAGAAGCTGTGTTCAAGAATCATCACACTAAACTAAGAGAATCAATAACACTATCTGAATTCTGAGTTCCTATAGATGCCAATCACTCTGAGCTTCAATGGATAAAGTGAGATGCCAAAACTGTTCAGAAGCAAAAAGCTACTAGCCCCGCTCATCTAATTAGGATCTGAGCTTCAATCAAAAACTCTGAGATATTATTGCTTCTCAACCTATTAGTCTTCTATTTTATTTGTCTAGTTGCTTGAGGACAAGCAACAGTTTAAGTTTGGTGTTGTGATGAGCGGATATTTTATACGCTTTTTGGGGATAATTTCATATAATTTTGAGTATGTTTTAGTTAGTTGTTAGTCTATTTCTATTAGTTTTTAGGAAAAATTCATATTTCTGGACTTTACTATGAGTTGTGTGTTTCTCTGTAATTTCAGGTATTTTTCTGGCTGAAATTGAAGGAGCTGAGCAAAAATCTGATTCAGGCTGAAAAAGGACTGCTGATGCTGTTGGATTCTGACCTCCCTGCACTCAAAGTGAATTTTCTGGAGCTACAGAACTCGAAATGGCATGCTTCGAAGTGCGTTGGAAAGTAGACATCCAGGGCTTTCCAGCAATATATAATAGTCCATACTTTGCACAAGAATAGACGACGTAAACTGGCGTTCAACGCCAGTCCTCTGCCCAATTCTGGCGTCCAGCGCCAGAAAAGGATCAAAAGCTGGAGTTGAACGCCCAAACTGGCATAAAAACTGGCGTTCAACTCCACAAATGGCCTCTGCACGTGAATTACTTAAGTCTCAGCCCCAGCACACACCAAGTGGGCCCCAGCACACACCAAGTGGGCCCCAGAAGTGGATCTCTGCATCATCCATCATAGTTTATCCAATTTTTGTAAACCTAGGCTACTAGTTTAGTATTTAAACAACTTTTAGAGACTTATTTTGTATCTCATGACATTTCAGATCTAAACTTTGTATTCTCTAACGGCATGAGTCTCTAAACCCCATTGTTGGGGGTGAGGAGCTCTGCTGTGTCTCGATGAATTAATGCAAGTATTTCTGTTTTCCATTCAAACACGCTTGTTCCTATCTAAGATGTTCATTCGCGCTTAACTGTGATGAAGGTGATGATCAGTGACATTCATCACCTTCCTCAAACCATGAACGTGTGCCTGACAACCACCTCCGTTCTATATCTGATTGAATGAGTATCTCTGAGATCTCTTAATCAGAATCTCCGTGGTATAAGCTAGAACTGATGGCGGCATTCATGTGAATCCGGAAAGTCTAAACCTTGTCTGTGGTATTCCGAGTAGGATTCAAGGATTGAATGACTGTGACGAGCTTCAAACTCCTGAAGGCTGGGCATTAGTGACAGATGCAAAAGGATAGTAAATCCTATTCCAACCGGATCGAGAACCAACCGGTGATTAGCCGTGCTGTGACAGAGCGCGTGAGCGTAGTTTTCACTGGAAGGATGGAAGGTAGCCATTGATAACAGTGATCCACCAACACACAGCTTGCCATAGGAGGACGTGCGTGCGTGAATCAGAAGACAGAGGAAAGCAGAGATTCAGAAGACAAAGCATCTCCAAAACTCCAACATATTCTCCATTACTGCACAATAAGTAATCTTTAATTTATGCTCTCTTGGTTATTCACAATTCAACTGATAAACATAATTGACTTCCTGACTAAGATTTACAAGATAACCATAGATTGCTTCAAACCAACAATCTCCGTGGGATTCGACCCTTACTCACGTAAGGTATTACTTGGACGACCTAGTGCACTTGCTGGTTAGTGGTACGCGTTGTGAAAAGTGTGACTCACAATTCGTGCACCAATACTCTAGTGCAAGAAGAGCTCCTATGGTTCCAAAAGTCCAGAGAGCAGTGGGTAAGGTTCGGGGATAGGAATACAAGATTCTTTCATATTCAAACTCTTGCGCGAAGGAAGCATAATAAGATTCATGGCCTTTTTCTCAAGGATGGAGTGTGGGAAACTGATCCAGAGGTTCTGAGTCAAGAAGCAGAGTCTTTCTATAAAAGCTTATTCTGTCATTTGGATGATGTTGATTTGGGTTGCCTTGGTGATGTGCCTCTTCCTTCTCTGAATGAGGAAGCTTGCAATAATCTTACGGCACCAGTTACTATGGAGGAAGTCAAAACAGCTGTTTTTCACATGAACTCTTTTAAAGCTCCAGGTTCGGATGGGTTTCAAGCTTTCTTCTTCAAAGAATATTGGGAGATCATTGGTCTTGATATTTGGAAGATGGTTAAGCAGGCATTCTCCGGTGTTACTCTTGATCCGAGAATGTTGGAGACTTTACTGGTTCTCATTCCAAAGGTTGAATCACCGGTATCTATGAAAGATTTCAGGCCGATTAGTCTCTGCAATGTAGTTTACAAGATCATCACGAAGGTCCTTGTTAATAGGCTTCGTCCTCATCTTGCGGAGATTGTTGGCCCGCTTCAAGGAGGATTTATTCCGGGACGAGGAACTCCTGACAACATCATTATTGCTCAAGAAGTCCTCCACTTTATGAAGAAGACTAAATCAAAGAAAGGCACACTGGCCTTTAAGATTGATCTGGAGAAAGCTTATGACAGAGTTGACTGGAGGTTTTTAGCTCATACCCTTAAGAGCTTTGGTTTTCCTATTCCTACACTTAATTTGATTATGAATTGTGTCACTGCTTCTTCCTTATCTATTCTTTGGAATGGGAGTCGTCTGAATGGCTTTACTCCTAGCCGAGGTCTTAGACAAGGAGACCCTATGTCACCCTATCTTTTTGTGTTGTGTATGGAGCGACTGGCATGCTTTATTAGTCATCAGGTTGATTTGGGCTTGTGGGAGCCGGTTGCTATTTCTAGAGGGGGACCAAGAATATCCCATTTAATGTTTGCGGATGACTTGCTTCTATTCTGTAAAGCTACAAAGAGACAAGTGCAAAATGTGATGTTGGTTTTAGAGACTTTTTGCAAAGCATCTGGGATGAAGATTAATGTGGAGAAGTCTAAAGCGCTTTGCTCCAAGAATGTCTCTGCAACAAGGAAAGAGGTTTTCACTGGGGTATCCTCTATCAGATTTGTCCAGGATTTGGGCAAGTATCTTGGAGTTACCCTTAGCCATTCTAGGGTGACTCGTTCAGCTTTCAATGGTGTCCTGGATAAGATTCGGAGTAGGCTAGCAAGCTGGAAATGGAGTTTACTCAATCGGGCTGGTAGACTCTGCTTGGTTAATTCTGTTGCCGCTGCTATTCCCACGTACCAGATGCAGGTCTCTATTTTTCCCAAAGGAATCATTAGTAAATTGGAGTCTATGATGAGGAATTTTCTTTAGAAAGGACAAGTTGATGGAAGAGGATTGAATCTTGTTAGTTGGAAGGTACTGGTTACTCCAAAAAAATATGGAGGTTTGGGGATTAGAGATCCTTATTGTGTAAATATTGCTCTTCTTGGGAAGCTAGTTTGGACTTTTTTCCAGCAGCCAAACAAGCTATGGGTCCAATTATTGGATGCCAAATACCGATCATCTCTATATGACTGTTTTAGTTATCCTAAGAACAAGGACTCTCCCATTTGGAGGTGTCTTTGCAAGGCTTGGAAAGTGTTGAAGGATGGGTTTGCTTGGTGTATTGGAGATTTGAACCAGAATTTTTGGTTTTCTAGCTGGAGGAGAGAAGGACGGTTATCTAATGAGATGGATTATGTCCACATTTCTGATTCGAATCTCCGGATACAGGATATTTGGTCGGTTGGTAGGTGGCATTTGGATACTCTTTATTCTCCTTTATCTCAAAATCTGAAAGATAATATTCTCTCTTACAATCCAGATGAACAAGCAGGTCCGGAAGTGGGTTGGTATTGGAGTGGGTCTGCTGCCAAAGTCTGTGACTCACGCAATGGTTACTTGTGGTTATGTAAGCAGCTGTTTGGTTGGGAGGAGAGGGAGAATTGGCTTTGGCTTTGGCGTCAGCTTGTTCCGGAAAAGCATAAGTTTTTGGCTTGGTTGTGTCTTAAGGAGGCTCTTCTTACTGCAAGTTTTCGCTTTAGAAGAGGGATGTCGTCATCGGATAGGTGTCCAAGATGTCTTTCTAGCCAGGAATCGGTTATACATTGTATTCGGGATTGTCGAAAAGCTCAGCTTGTCTGGCAAAGGTTGGATATTCCTTGTCATCCTTTGGATTTGAAGAACTGGTTCTTGTATCATAGCAGAGAGCACCCGTTCAAGTTCTTTTCGGGACTTTGGTGGATATGGCGAGCAAGGAATAACGACATCTTTAATCCCCATGAAACTTGGCCTCCGGAAAAAGTCATTTGTCTGGCATTAACTTCAGAAAAGGAGCTTAGAAATATTTTTGAATTACAACGTATGTCCCTTCCCTCTACTCTAAATGGTTTTTGGAATCCCCCATCCATTGGTACTTTTAAGATTAATTGTGATGCCAGTTATTTTGGTTCGGGTGATAGTGTTGGTTTTGCTTGTGTTATTAGAGATTGTAATGGGAGCTGGCAAAGGGGGTGTTTGGGAATGATTGAGAGTAATAGTATTCTTCAAGGAGAATTGTTTGCTATTTGGAGAGGATATCTCTTAGCTTGGGATGTGGGTCAACGAGATGTTATTTGTGAGACGGATTGTGTGGAAGCATTTAATCTTGTTACTCAAGATGGTTTTGGGTTTATTGATCCACTGGTGCTCAAAATAAGAGATATCATGCATTGGAATTGGCGTGTTGACTTTCGTTTGATTATGAGAGATGCAAACACGGTGGCAGATACTATGGCAAAGATGGCGATGAAGTTACAACTTTCGCATGTGGAGCTTCTTTCACCTTGGGAGGAGTTTAAGAGTAGTCTTAAACGGGACTGTCCCTCTATTTAAGCAGTTCCTTGTTTTGTTTCTTTTGTTTTTCTTTGTTTAATTTATTTCAGTCACCAAAAAAACACATGGTTGCATGTTAGGTGGCATTTGAGCTAAATTAGAAGAGCATCATATCTCTAATAGTTTCATAATTTTTTTTAATCAAATAATTTAATCTTAACAAATTTTAAGTGAATGAATTGAATTAATAATTTTAAAATTTCTTAAAGACGATTAAGTTATTATTAAATAATAATAGAAGTTGATATATTTAACTTTTCGCATGAGTATTGATTTTGTCTAATACTAGAGATTGATTTAATAATTTCAACTTATGAAAAATTAAAATGTTCGATTAAAATTTCTTAAGGATTGGGATATCAAATACAATTTGAGAGACAAAATAAAATAACAAATTAGAAATTTTAACATGTTACAAACCTAATAATATAGTAACTAGTGAATAGTTAGTGAGGGAGCTATTGATTATGTCTATAGGAGTGTAAATAAAAAATAAAAAATTACCACTATTCAAATAAGAAAGGCTAGTGTGTGCATGAGTGTACACGTTGAGATGCTCTATTTTTCTTAATGTTCCATTGAAAAATAATTTTGTGTGCATATATATTCATATTTATTGTTCATCTTGTGAGGACTTTTGTACCTTTACGACGATGGTTCAAACGAGTATCTGTATTTTATTCTTAAGCCATTTATTTTTTATGGCTTAATGATTTTGGTGCTACTACTTCACCTTGGTTAATAATAAATCTGTGTCACTAAAATGGTGGAAGATTTTGGAGTAAGAACAAACCACACGTTCTCAGTAGTAAATGAAAATACCGTAAAAGTAATAAATATAATGCAAACAATTAACTTTCTCAATAAAATTATTTTGTTAAACCTTTGAAAATACTTTTTACTTTTACTTTATATAATTAATTACCTTCTTTAAATTTCCAAACTTAAAGCAAATCTTAATCACAACCTCAGTTCCCAATCACAGAGAAACAATAGCACAAGAAACAGATCAACACATAAACAAATTGCAATAAGACAAACAGCACAATCACAGAGAAACAAGATAAGCAAACATAATCAAATGCAAATGCACAAATAAGGATGATGCATGTCTAGTCCTATACAAGCGATGAGCTCATGCGTCAGTTTGTTGCCCGATTCCCGACACTGGTCCTGAGATAAACGTCTCGTATCGCCGTCCTTATCTCAGCCAACGTCCCCTCCATGAGCGTTACGTATTGCCGTCCTCATGGGGGAACTACCTTTCGGTCTCTAATGAGCATTACGCATCGCCGTCCGCACTGAGCCGTAACCTTCCTTTCGGTCTCCAGTGAGCATTACGTATCACCATCCTCACTGAGCTGTCCTTATAGTGTCAAGTGATCGTTACGTATCGCCGTCCCCACTAGACACTTGGCACTAAGGCCCAAATAGCATTCAATTTCTTTTCAATCTTTGCTCTCTACTCTACTATGGTAGATATCCCTTTAATTATCTCTCTTTCCTTTACTTTTCGTTCTTCTTCTTTTCTTTCTTATCAACCAAACTCAAAACATAACTTAAAAGGAAAATTCCTTCTCAAAAGAAAAAATTTAAAACATTATACTTTTCTTAATAAATCGAATTCAAAATAGAATAAATATTTTTCCAACTAAATAAGTCTCAAATAATTTAACTTTTCATAAAAATCTTTTTAAAATAGCGTTTCAAATAAGATCCCAAATTTTATAAAAATTTGAGCAGCAATTCGCCTAAAACTCGGACTATGCCACCCTTTTGGGTTCCCTCTTTTTCAACAAATCACCAGCCCTTTTCATCAGCAATTATCATAACAATAGAATCGCAATAAACAACTCATCAAAAACCAGTTTAACGACTATCATTCTTTCATCAGATAACATTCAGAATTTCCATCAACCATTCTTTGAAAGTAGCCCAGTCCAACGTCAAAAGTTATAATTAATTTCCCAAAAATTAGCGTTTAGCCTCACACAATTTCGTTCACTTTCAAATTACTAGTTCGTTTTCAAAACTACTATTTTTATCTTTAAAATTTTGATCTAAAGAAAATTAATTTAGTAATCAAACTTTAAATTCTTTAACCCTTTTCAAACCCAAACCTAGTTAGTTATAAACCAATATCAACAACCATCATAGTGTCATCAAATGAACAATTCAATAGCAACCAACTTGACATAATCAACTAAAATCGGAATTTCCAACAATTCTAAAATAATCAGAAAAGCAATAACAATCATCATCCTCAAGCACAGCCACAAATCAATCTCAACACAATTTCATCACAATCAATCATATTCACAATCACCAACAATCTCAATTTTGTCAATTTTCATCCATTAATTAAACAAGACATTTATAAATTATTTGCAGTTACTCACTAAACTTCAATGGCATTCATAAATTAAAACAGTTAATTTTAAAATAAATCCCCTACCTCGACCGCAACATAACCACATGATAAAATTCCTTTTAAAACCCTTATTTCACAGCAGCAGTGTCAACTCGGACCTATGAAGCACAGACACGGACACGGACACGGGACACGACACGACACGCGACACGGCGACACGCGAATTTTAAAAAGTTGTCGGACACAGAGACACACATATATTAATAATATAATATATTTAAATAGAGATATGTCTTAATAGAGATATTTTCAAAAACAACCATATGATATGTATTTTTCCTAAAGTGTATAGGTATTCAAAAGATAAAATTCTAAATTCCTATGTCTTAATAAAGATAGTAAGAATTTTGTACATCACATGTACACAAAAAAAAAGTTATCTAAAGTCATTCTTTCTCCATCATATATGGTTGATATCTTCATCATTAGAAAAAGTCACTCTTTCCAACTCCGGTTCATCAAGAGAAAGGTGAGCAACTTCAAGAACACCATTTTCTTCATCAATTGGTGAAAAAGCATCTCCAGCAATATCCCACATCATAGTTTCTCTTTTATTATATTGTGGAGTTTTTCTTGAAAGAAGACGAAGATTAGTGTGGACAAATACTAAATTTTCTGGACGTTTAGGCTTTAACTTGTTTCTTTTCAGGGAATGGATAAAAGAATATGTGCTCCAATTCCTTTCACAACAAGAAGATGAAGATGGTTGCCCTAGTAGCCTAAGAGCAATTGGTTGAAGAAATTTTGCTTTACTACCATGAATTAGCCACCAAGACTTTGCATCAACTATGCCTCTATCATTCAAAGAGTCATAATCATCAAAGACACCTGTACCATCAGAAAAGTTTGCAAATTCAATGTTTACCTTTCTCCTTTCTTCTTCATTAGGAAAATACCTCTTCAAGCATTTAACTCTCTCATTAGTGATCTCAATATCTTGATGAGGAGAAACTCGTGTAAGATCTTCTCTCAACCATTGGTGGCTATAATACCTATATAATTAGTGTTTAAGCATAAATTAATAATGATTCAATTATCTTCACTTATAAATTAAAGTTATAAATAATAAATGTAAAAAGTTACCTTGGATTCAATGAATGTGCTAAACAATGAATAGGTGTGATATTTTTTGTCCATCTTTGAACTAATATTGAGTGCACAACATCGTAGAAGGACGATGACTCTTGTTCATCTTTTCTTTCATAGAGATATATAGCACTTTTTACTTTCTTGATCATTGAATCCCACATATCATGGACCAAATGAAGAGTAGGTGCATCTGTGTCTGTACTTCTTAAAACATCATAAATAGGATTTGTGAAAGCAAGAATATAATCAATTTTTTGCCACCAATTTTCACTCAAAATCTTTTCTGTAACAACTTCAGCTCTGCCAATATTATCTTCCTTATATGAAGACCACTTCTCACTTATAACCATCTCTTTGAGGCCTTGCTTTAACAACCTAAATCTTTTGAGCATCACAATAGTAGAAGCAAATCGAGTAGGAGCAACATTAAGCAACTTCAATGTATTAAATTCATTGAAAATAGATAACCTCATATGATGATTAACAATAAAATTTTTTATAAAAGAAACATCGTCAGCAATTTGAGTAATCCATGAGCATTCTTGATAAACAAAATTATTCTTCTCTGTATTCTTAGCTGCACAAATGTCCTTTAAAGCAAGGTTGAGAGTATGAACAACACAAGGAGTCCAAAAAACAGATGGAAATTCAGCTTCAATCAATAAACCAGCCGCTTTACAAACTGGCGCATTATCAGTCACAATCTGCACTACATTTGAGAGACCGACTTCTCTTATGACATCTCTTATTTGCTTTGCAACATAATCCTTGTCTTTGATCTCATCTGAACAATCTACTGCTTTCAAAAACATAGGCCCACTTTCAGTTACAGCCATAAAATTAAGAAGAGGCCTCCTTTGGGGATCACTCCATCCATCACTTACAATGCTCACTCCCTTTCCACTCCATGAATTCTTAGTAGGTTCTAACATTCTCTCCACATGTTGCTTCTCTTTCTCAAGCAAAGTTGTCCTCAATTTATTATATCCAGGAGGAATATAACCATCAATATAATTATTGGCAGCATAAGAAAAAGCTTTGACAAAATACGGATTTTTTGCTAGATGAAAAGGTAATCCAGATGAAAAAAATATTCTAGCAATATGTAAATCTAGAGTCTCCCTTGCATTCACATTAAAAGCTTTCTCTAAAGGTCCAGTAGCTCTTCTTTTTCTTGAATCAATTTCACTTGCATTAGATAAGGGTGGAAGAGGAATTGACTTAGCCTTTTTACTTTCATGCAACAATGTACTTTCACTATCAAGTTTCTTAAGTTCTTCAAGCTTTGTTGATGTAACTTTTGCACAAAATCTAATTCCTTTTCCTGAAATCTTCAATAAATGTGCTCTTACTCTAGTATAAGAACCACTGAATAAAACTTTGCAAAATTTACATTGAAATTCAAGATTTCCGCCCCCTTCAATTTTATCTTTCTTTGTTACAAATTTCCATAAAGGCTTATCAACACTTTCTTCAAAATTATTTTGAACACTCTCTGAACTCATCTCTCACAATCCTACAATAATTTAAGAAATAAAATTATTTTTTTATAATTCAATTTCTTGAGCAAAACAGAACCAAAAAAAGCATTAAGAGAAAACAAAACCAAAGAAAATTATTATATAATACTAAACATTTGTGTAAGTAAGCTGAGTTCATTCCCAGCTATTATTGTTTAATGTTTACTACAAAAGAAACAAATAAAAACATATTATAAAAGGTGCGAATTACCAATGACCACAACAAAACCTTAACAAATAATCCTTCAATATGAACATGATTACTAAGAAGAGAAACATAACCTAAAGCTATGAATCAGGATTAGCATTAGAACCATGATATATATAATAACGGCATATACATAAATGCATATAGAACAAATTATAGTACAGACAAATTGCTATCTAGAGTCTAGACATTTACACTAAAACTCAAAATAAATTGATTTCTAGGAATCTTACAAGTCACTGCATATTCCACTTCATATACATAAGTGCTGAATACTGCCATATTATGTATGCTAAAAAATAAATTAACAATCAATCCAGTTTTTTTTCCTCTTGTCTTTTTTCTATCAGTTCTGTGTCTTTCTATTACTTTCTAATTTCTAATCTTCTCATAGCAGAAGTAAAAAATTATGAAAGAAGTATCTAACAATATCTAATTCCAGAAGCACAAAACAAAACCAAACCAAGGAGATGCACATAACAAAATAGAAATCCAAAATCAAATGGAAGCACAAAAATGACAAAACAAATCAGAACCAAAGAGAAGCACAGAGGTCAGAGAAAAATAGAAATACAGAACCAGAAAATTGATTGATGGAAAAATAAATATTCTCCCTTACTTGAAATGGAGGATGCAGAAGAGCACGAGAGCAGGGCAACGGTCACGTTAGAAGTGGCGACCGGGGAGGTGGCGAACACGGCAATGAAGAGGTGGCGAACCGGGGAGTGAACGGCAGCGAACGGCGATGACAAGCACCGCAGAAGAAGTGACGGCAGTGAAGAGAAGATGCTGAGATTAAGAGTGAGTGGGTGTGGAGAGAGATAATGAACATCCACGATGGTGACGACCGGAGGTGGCGACGATGGCTGGAGGTGGTGGTAGACTGGCGGTGAGGAGAGGGTGAGTGGGTTGGAGCCACAGAGCCAGAGACGGGTTTAGGGGTGGAGGTGAAAGGTTAGGTTTTTAACTTTTTGTTAAAGTGAAGGGTGAAAGACTGAAAGTGAAATTGATGTTCCAAAATGGCATTGGGCCATGTCCGGCCGTGTCCGGCTTGTTTTTTTGTTTTTTTGGACAGGACACGTTTGGACACGGGAGACACACGTGTCGGATGAGTGTCTCCGTGCGTCGTGTCCGAAATATGTCCGACACACCGACACGGCAATTAAACAAAGTGTCCGTGCTTCATAGACTCGGACCATCCTTGCAATAGCAACAGTTTATCAAACATAGCATGCAAGAACCGAAACCCAATCCCTGAGATATTAACATCGTGTAAAACTCAGATCTTATAACAGAACACATATTCGTAAGCGGTAAGGGTTTCTAAACAAAGGTACTTACTTTAACAAAGAAAAAAATGTGGGAACAGAGCAGTAGTGGCACTGGGCAGCAAGGATACGACACCGGTTCACCGCCAACGGTGGCGAGCTCCACCGACAGTGATGGCGGCGAGAGCAGCGGCGGCAGAAACGGCCGCGGAAACCACCCCGCGACGCCTTCTCTCTCTCTGCATGCTTTCTGTCTCTCTCTCCTCGTGTCATTCTCCCTCTTCTCTTCTGGTCAGATCAGCGTCGATGTTGGTGAAGCAAGCTTCGGTGCCGGCGCAACCAGGGATGCACGCGCAGCTTCGACGGCGACGATGGTTGTGATCCCAACGGCGAGATGGCGCGGCGAAACCAGAATCAACGCGCGATGGTGGCTTCTCCTCTCCTTCTGCATCGTGAGCTCTCTTTCTCTCCCTCCAGTGACTTCGACGATGGCGCATGAAGAAGGCAGTGGCAGAACGACGTAGCTCGGCGGTGACGCGACGGCGTGACGAGGCACAGGACGCGACTCCTTCCTCTTCTCTTATCCTTCACTCCCTTGGCACTCCTTCCCTTCTCTCCTTCCCTGATTCTGTTTCCCTTTTCTTTTCCTCTCTTAATCCATCTCTGCGTATTCGTGGGTGTGTTTGTGTGTACCGGGTGAGGGGTGGGGTTAGAGAGGTGAGTGGCGGAGAGGTGGTGAGGCGGTTAGGTTAGGATTAGTGAATTAGGATTTAGAATTTGGAATTTAGGGTTTGAGTAGAGTTCTAATTTTAAAACTAAATTTAATCAATATAATTAATTTTAAAAATATTATTTTATTTTTTAAATTATAAATTATTTGTAATTAAACACTCTAATTTAAAATTATAGATAAATAAATAAATTTTTTTTAGTTCATAATATTAATCAAAACTTTAAATTATTTCAATTTAAATTATATACAAAACTCTCTTTTATTTTCAATTACCTAATCTTTGAATTTTAATTAAAACGAAAACTATTAATTTCAGTAAATCAAAAATATCTAATTATAATTGAAATTTATATAAAACTGAATTAATTTAAAATTCGAAGTCTCATAACCTTTCTAAAAATAAAATTATATATATATAAATATAAATAATTCATTATTTATTTTCTAAAAATCTGGATGGTGTCCAATGTTTAATCTCACCTTTCATTGCTCTCTCTCTCCTATTTATTTTTTATCCCACTTATAAAATTAAAGGTGAGAGATCACACTTTATTCTCTCAAGTGTTAAAAAAATGGAGAAAATTAATTTCCGGTCTTACACTGTCTGCTAAAAGGGAATCTTGATTCTGCTATGTCATCAATGTCTTATCTCATTCGTATAAAAAATAAGGGTAGATTTATTTTAGTGATAATGTAATAGAAAATAAACCTTAGTTTTCAACAATAATCAACATACCATAAACTAGTTGCAATATTTGAGAAAAAATTTTGTTGGTCTATAACTTAGAATAAAAGGATGTAATTTGCGAAACAAATTGTCTAGAAATTTTCACTATTGTTAACGATTCTCATCATAATACTGGGTGTATAAATTTTTTGGTGTTTAAAGTATATCATAATTTAGAAATGGCGTGTTGACTTTTGATTGATTCTGCGAGATACAAACACAATTGCGGACACCATGATAAAGACAGCGTTGAGATCGCATTCTCGACATGTAGAGCTACTAATGCTTAGAAGGAGTTTGAGACAAATATTCACAGGGATCGTTCTGCGTCTTCTTAGTCCATTTATACTTTATTTCCTTTTTTGCTTGGTTGTTTTAATTTTTTAGTGAAAAAAAACCTAAACAAGTTCATATTTTAGTTGTATGAGATCAATAAAGCATCCCGTTAGTTTGGTAGTTATTGGATGGAAGATAATTAATTAAGTGATTAACGACTGAAAAAATTTACAAAGACTTAAATATAAACGTAAGTATAATGATCCATAGATCAAACAAATATAAACTTCAGTTATATAAATATATCCAATGATCATATCCATAGACATTGTATATATGTTAAAATCTTTTCTTGTTAAAAATACAAACTGAATTTATACTATAATTTTAGAATGTCGATGATCCTCTTGGACCCTATCCTCTGGCGATCATTATAACATAAAGAGGACATGTATCATGTACGGTTTTTGAGAAATTTTAAAGTTAGTGTGTTTTTTAAATGTGGGCAAAAATATATGGATTTAAAACAAATTGATTTTCAAAACTTTAAAATTGATTTGTATAATGTTCAAATTTTGAAATTCTAATTTTGGGCATAGACTCAATCAGTAGCCCCTATAAATTTGGAGCACCTCGGTCATAGATTGTCAAAAGTTTTTATAATTTATCTCTTCATACGAGAGAAATCTTAGTTAATTTTAACTTGAGTTAACAATTATCACAAAAACTATGTCTACGAGAGGGAGAGGTAGGAGGCCGAGCAAGAGAAGAGGTAGAACTACCATCATTGTCACAAATGAATCAAAAGACCCTTGTGTAAACTTCATGGACAAGAGTAGGCCAAAGCAGAGAAAAAGACTGTTCAAACAAATAATAGATACATCATCAAGGTAACCGATTCAACTTTAAACTACAACTGAATATGGACATTATATTATGATCGGTCTACGTGAATAATGGATTTAAACCCAATTTTGCATTTTTCTCAACATTAAGTTAATTCTTTATCATCCTCATGTACTCTTTAATATCATCGAAAAAACCTTTATTATTTATTAGTACATATCTGTAGTACAAGATTTTAAACCTTTTTCGAAATTATGTAAATTATTTTTATTATAGTTTTTAAATCATGAATCATTCTTCCTTAGCTTGTCTAAATAATTATTTTGCAACATAACTCATGAAAAAATGTACTAGATTAATCAGTTAGCGTGTTTTTTGTGAAGAATGATGTAATCATTTTTTCATCTTCAAAAAGCTATACACTACTCAAATATGTTCCATGTTTATGACTATGAATATCTTAAAATAAAAACTATTTATATGTTTCTGCTTTTAATTTTATCATTTTCGATATGTTAATGACTAAAAGATATAAACTGTGTTTTTCTTTAATTAAAAAGGAACAAATAAAGTACCTTCTTTGTGATAATTTTTTTTATGAATTAATTTTCATTAAATTGTATGTACTCTTTGGTATACGATAGTAATGTTTATTAATTAGAGTAAAGTATCGTTTTTGTCTCCAACGTTTGGAGTAAGTCCTATTTGTGTCCCTAACGTTTAAATCGTCCTATTTGTATCCTTAACGTTTATAAAAGTGATTCAATATTATCCTACTATCAATTATACTAACAAATCAGATTATATTTTTCAATTATTCTCACTTAGATGTATTCATTCTCAATTAGGTCTCACCTGGATGTGGTCGATTTTAATATTATAACCACTATTTATATTTAGATTCAATTATGTCCTTAGAAAAGTGAATTACGTAAATGTTGTAGGAATTAGTTTTAACATTTGATGAGCTATTTTTCGGAGTAGATCATCAATTCTATCCCAAACATTTATATTCTAACTTCAAGAAGAAGTTTTTAAAACTCAAACTAAAGCATTCATGATGTGTAATTGACGGCAGGATAACATTGAATCACTTTTACAAACGTTAAGGATACAAATAGGACGATTTAAACGTTAGGGACACAAATAAGATTTACCCCAAACGTTGACGACAAAAACGATACTTTACTCTATTAATTATTTAGTATCTGTTGATGCATTAAATATATGTTCATAATTTATATGTTATGTTCATCATTTAAAATACAGCTTTCATGAAAGTTTAGCTACGGGCAAGAAGAAGCAAAAGGAAGTGCACTCACCCCTCAACAATAACCAATCAACACGTTGAAACTCACCTACCACCCAACTACAATCAGTACCACCACCAGCATGAAATTATTTTTATGAATGTAGTTGATAAGATGACAACAGCCATAACCTCTCTGACAAAAATCCTTGAAAAACAAACACAAATGGCTTATCCATTGTACGCTGTGAATAGAACTAGATCAGACAATCCGTACATAGAAAATTTAGCTATTAATAATATGACAAATATCAATAATTCAAGAACTGATAACGAAGTTGACATAGATAAAATAATGAGCAAATTCATTCGATCCCAAGAATGTCATATAACAAATGTACAACCCACCCTACACAAATTCCTCCTAGAAACAATTCTGATAAGCACACAAATGACATTACTCTCAAGGAGCTGTTCAAACCAAATGTCTCCCCACGAAGATCATCTGAATTAGATTGGAATTTAAATACAGAAATATATATTGGTAAAAAGGGTACTTTATCATTTGGTTTATTGCGGCGTTCATGTGGCCCGAAAATTGCACAGGTATGTGTATAAAAACATGAACTTGTATTGTTGTGATGACATTGTTTATCTCAAATTGTTTTTAATTTTATTATTTAATTACACATGATAATGGCTTTGTGCTTGCAGTGGATGCCCATGAATTTTAGGCCACCGGATGATATGATTCTAACAACGGATGAGCTTGTTTGTGCTGCTTATATTTTTTGCCCAGATTTAAAGGTTCCAAGTTAATCGGTAAATCATCATAATGCTATTTGATTTGTTGCAAGTCTATTTCATACTATGGCTACAACAAATTCCTCAAATAATTATTTGCATATGTATTCCTATAGGGATAAAGTAATGGTGTCAACTCGTACATCATATGAAAATAGAGAAAATTTGGCCACGTTAATTTCAGGAGAATAAGTCATCCAAGATGTAAATATTGTTTTTTTTTTGTTATTTAACATGAAAAGTACAAAATGTTAAAGTTATATATCGTAAAATTAAAAATATACAAATGTATTTGTTTGTAGGTTATAGATTCCCTTACTTGCATTCTCACTCAAGAGCATAAAAAGCTTAACAAATTGCCATCCATATGGTTTCTGCCAACAACCTTTACAGTAAGTTTCAGAACATAAATACTCCAACAAAAATTTTAATAAATAATTTTTTGGTTTAACTTTCAAGTAGTATATAAATGATTTGATTTCATATTTTTTAGGACAAATTAATCAGCAACTAGCACTTACCTGGTCCAGACCACCCAATCAACTAAGGGAACAATTTGCATATCACTACATGTATAAGATTGAGTGCTTATCAAGGGTAAGTCGTTTAATTTTTAGTAGATAATATATGATTTATTTAATCCAAATTGTATGTTTATCTTGCTAGCATAGACTGACAATCCTCGTTATTTCGTAAATAATTAGATTTTTGTCCCGATCAACGACCTTAATGCCCATTGGTTTCTGATGATTGTAGACATGAAAAAAGAACATATATTTGTGCTTGATTCTTGTAAAATCCCAAACAGAAACTATGGTAGGCTATTATCAGTTGAAACCATGGTATGTAGCCCAGAGTTATTTTATTCAATAAAATTAATTTTTCATCTTTTATTCTCTCATAATTTTAAATATTTTTTATATAACAAAAAAAAATATACCTCATTGTTTGAAATAACAATTTAAGTTTGTATTTCAATATCCTTGCTATATTCGGTTTGTAAGCTAATAGTAATTTGTTTATTCGAAATTAAGGTTCATTTTTTAACATTATTATCAAATTAATAATTTTTAATTTCTTTAAAACCTAACCATTTTAGACATATAATAAAAATTAACCCGTTACATTGCTTGCTTTAGACAATATCCAACTATATATTATGTCATACAGGCTATATTTACTGAACGAATGTTAGAACACAAATCTTTCTACAATTCCAGTGAAATCAATGTACCTCGAGTGTCTAAATTTCATATAGTGGAACTGCCTGACCTGCCACAACAGAGGAAGGACTAGTAAGTAATATTAATTTATAAGTCATTTTACTTTCATGTCTATTAAGTTTATTATGTACGAATTATATGTTAGGTTAAACTGATAAAGTAGTACAATCACACATTTAACTAAACAGTAATGACTGCAGTATCTGGGTTGCTCAATGGATGAAAGAGTGCGGGTGGACTGATAATTTTGGCATCATGGTGACCAATCTAATTCATGTTCTAAATTTTTTATAATTATTAGAGAAAAATGTTATATATATCTAATTATATATAATATTCTAATTGCTTTGTGCTTTTTAAAATTACTAGGTATATGGCAATGATAGGATGATGCTAACAATTGACTTAGTGAGTAAGGAATTCAATATGAAGAAGTCAGAAATTATGGATAAGGCACATACATATATGAAAGATATGCTTCAAAAATAGTCACGATTGTAAAATGATTGAAGAATTATATTCTTAAATTCATCACATTTTATATTTGCTGAGACACGTCAAATTTTGTTAGGCATCTTTTTAGTTTAGGTTGTTCTTAGTATCCTATCCTCGAAATACATCTCTAATAAACTTGGTGGAGTTAGTTTATACGATATTTTGTTATATAATCGAAATTACTGTTGAGTCATTTTAAAAGACATATAAAAAATTTACTTAACTCACATAATACTAACAATCAACATAATAATATAATCTATCATGAACAAAGATTAACACACAATCCTTACACAACACATTGTAACTAAAAAATTATACGCATGATTTTACAAAATTAGATGATAAATGATACACATTAATTAAGAGTTTGATTAGCATATTTTGACAAAGAAATAATTTTTTTTCTCATTTCATCCATTTATTAAACCTAGTTCCAACATAATTATTTATATAATAAACTAAAAAAGGCATAATTCTGGATATTTTGTTGTAAAATTAAATGACAGATTTGAAGAAAAGAGGGAAGGAATTTTGATAGTAGTGCAGTGTGATTTGTGATAACTAGTTATTATTTGGTGAAAAAGAGATGGAATAGAAAAAACAAAAATTCCAAAGGAAAGAGAACACAAAACTGTTGTGCAAAAGCTCGGTTAAAAAATCGGCCAAATCGATGGTAAACTGAAAAACCGGCCAAAAAATACCATTATTAACAATTAGTACTTAAAAAGGTTTGTGGAAGAAATTAAAACGAAGGATAAATAAATACGGTGTGCTCACTCATACAAATTAAAAGATGGGAAGTATGAAGTTGTTGCACGATAAATAAAACAGAAAAAAATCAGAAGAGAATTGAAACGGTTATCTCTCACTTTTTCTCTGTTTTATTTATCCCCATCAACCTCTCCTAATAGTTGGCAAACCTCTCCTAACAATTGGCAAACAGTTATCTCCTACTCTTCCTCTGTTTTATTTATCACCATCAACCTCTCCTAACAATTGGCAAACGGTTATCTTCCACCCTTTCTCTGTTTTATTTATATCCCTAATACACAATTAAAACAGTTATCTCCCATTCTTTCTCTATTTTATTTATTCATCAACTTCACACTTTTCATCTTTCAATTTTTAGGAGTGGACACAATTGTCGTATTTATTCTCATCATGGAACTTGAACATGTACAAATTTTTTATTATTTTCAGAAAATATATTTTTATATGTACAAATACATATATCTCGTTTACACTATAAACGAGATATATGAAAATTGAAAAAATACACATATCTCATTTATACTGTAAATGAGATACATACAAAATTATCTCGTTTACAGTGTAAACGAGATATGAGAGGCTGGCGTATTTTCGTAATAATTTTAAAATTATTTATTTCGTAATAATTTTTATTTTTTTCATTTATTATGTGAAAAATATCTTTTTTTTAAGGAAAAAATATCTTTTAAAAAAATATAAATTGTAGCTTCTCAAAAAATATATTTTTTTCTTTATTTCTAGTACTTTTACATTTTATATTAGAAATTTACTAAACACTCTAAAAAATAAAAAATATATATTTTTTATTGAAAAAAGATCTTTTTTTATCGATTTAATAACGCCCAAACAAATACTAAAAATTTATTAAACACTAAAAAAAATAGGATATTTTTATATCAACTTAACAACACTCAATATGCACTTAATAATACAAGTTCATTGTATAAATTTTAAAATCTTATAAAAAAGAGGATGCAGAATTTGGACTTCAAAATTCATATAGAGCACAAACAACCAATTTTAAAATCTGATTATCGAATAGATAGATTTTTGTTTCTTTTAAATAGAGAGATTAATTCATTTCATGTTACAAAAAAGATAGTAAGATATATTTTTGAATCTCTATTTTATTTCACTCTTTTTTCAAAACTCAAAACGCATGCGTAGGCGTTATATTACGGGAAAGGTAATGGAAGAAATAAATAGCGCCGAGCTGCCAAGTTTGTGAAGCAACATTTTAGTCACCACCGCCATCGCCACCAACCTCTGCTGAACTCCGAACAGCATTATTCTCTCCTTCAAGTAGTTATGACGCAGGCTAGTGATTATGATGAGAGGAACAGGAAGCGTTTGAGAGCCACCAGGAACGGCCTGAAACGGCTGCTGCCTTCAACGGTAACGTCATCGGAGCCACATCCAGTCCTTTCGGATGAACTCATCAGAGAAATATTGTTGAGGCTTCCGGCGAGGTCGCTGCTTCGGTTTCAGAGTGTGTGCAGTTCATAGAGAACCTTAATTTCCAGCTCCCAATTCGCCAACGAAGATGTTCAACGTTCAATCTCCGCTGATTCAAGTTTTAGCCATCCACAAGTTGCTTATCATGCTTGTTGGTTCTACAGATACAATGGATTTGGAGATTTCTCGGTTCGATCTTTGTTTGACAACCCTTCTGAACCTACGGAAGTTGTTCGCTTTGTAGGAAAACGTAGCCACAAAATTATTGGCTCTTGCAACGGATTGCCGTGCTTGCTTGACATTACTAATATAGATAACTGTATCATTCTGTGGAATTCTTGTATTGGATTGACATCCCAACCGCTAGAAATTTGGGGTTTCGTAGGAGTTTGCGGCTTTGGATATGATCATGTAAATGACGAGTACAAATTTGTTACGGTTGTAGATCAGATACACAAACATGAACCGCTTAGATATGAAACTAGAATTTATACATTTTGCTCGAACCCTTTGATGAGAATCATTGAAGAAATCACATTTAAAAGGATAAATGGTGAGGGTAAAGGGGTATTTGTGCTTGGCACCGCCACTCTTAATTGGATTCATTGGCATGACACTCTAGATTACTTGGTTCTTTCCCATGACTTGGTGAAGGAGACTTGTAGTGAGTTTTCTTTGCCTCTCAACCTCAAGGATCCGGAAAATAAATCCTTCATCTTCCCACACTTATGTATGCTGAAGAACTACCTTGCATTTTGTTCTAGTCATGAGAAAACTCATTGGTCTTTGTGGCTGTTGAAGGTGTATGGAGTGTCTCAATCTTGGACTAGATTGGCCACCATCCACTGCCACCCACTACTTATTGGTGCTGAGTTATAGCCATTGTATATCCGGGGAAATACTCTTCTTATGGCAGCGGCATCAACTTCAAAGATAGTTCTGTATAACTTGGACGATGGCAGCTTAGAATTTCCTCTACTAAAACCCACTCCTTTGGATGTCTCAATGGGATTGTGGTTCCATATTTATCATGAAAGCTTAGTTTCACCATCATATCGTTGCCTTTGAAGCAGCTTATCCCAAATCTGGTTTATCAAACCCTAGTGTACAATCTCTCTTCTAAATGCTTTAATTCTTGTTAACTAATTCTTGTTATTATTCTTTTTGTTATATCAAATTCATATGCGCATGCTAGATTTGTAGGAATATAATGTACAAGTGTCCCTTTGCACTTGCTATTCCTATATACTTTATGCTTTCTGTTATTTCAAAATGACGTATTGATGCATTTTTTTCTCACAAGTTAAAAAAAATAGGGTAAAGTATATTTTTTGTCCCTGAAGTTTGACAAAAGTTTCAAAAATATCCATAAGTTTTATTTTGTTTCGATTTTGTCCCAAAAGTTTTCGATTTGCATCAAATATACTCTTGGCGGCTAATTTTTCAAAAAAATTAAGACCAATTCAACAACAATTTCATAAGAACAACCATCAACACAAGCAAATCAAGCATCATTTTCATACATTATTGTTAGATTGGTCTTAAATTTTTTGAAAATTTAGCCGTCGGGGGTATATTTGATGCAAATCGAAAACTTCTGGGACAAAATTGAAATAAAATAAAACTTAAGGGTATTTTTGAAACTTTTGTCAAACTTCAGAGACAAAAAATATACTTTACCCAAAAAAATAATATGAACTTCTGATATGCTAATCTGGTGACATTTGTTATTGATGCGTATTAACATAAGAATTTTCATGGGCAAAACTGGAGCTTAAAAGAAAAGATTCTAAACAATAAGTCATGTCACAGAGGAAAAAAAATTGTATGCCTTATTATCTGGATACCGCTTGTAGTCCTTTATATGTATTTCTTTAAAATAACACTATTTTTGAACATAAGAATTTAGAAATTCAAACCAACATGTTTTTGTTAATTTAAAATAAGCATGGACCATGTGAATGCCAATTTGACATTTACTTCAATAATAAGTCCCTCATTAATAATGTAAACATCATCAAATATAATTTTATGGCATGAATTCTTTGAACTAAAATCATCAGTTCATCATGTGCACATTAGAGAAGCGCATAGTCAGACAGAAACACACTTAAGAGAAAAAAAAAGGGGCATTTTGATCAATGTTACCACATACTAAAATATTCCATAAATCATGAAGAATTTGTGAAAGGCATAAGGGGAAAGGCTATTATAAACAACTAAAATAAGAAAATGAGGGAAGTTTGAGGAACATGCTGTTGCTTTATATTTCCATTTTCTTCAGAATGTGATGAAAAATAATCACACAATTTCATTCTTTTCCCCCTCAATCACATATACCAAAGTCATATGGCAACCAATTAAACTCAATATCAAGTAAAGAACTTGGAACACTTGTTCATAAAATAAAGAACTATAGCACTGCCAATTACAGTAATGACAAATGAAATCGACTCACAATTTTTGCATTTCGCTCATTTAATTTCAAAAAATCTTCAAAAGCAACATTAGCTTCGTACCTCACATTGCATATCCCTTTGTTTGTAGCAAAAATTACTATTGGAGAGAGCGAGTTCTCTAAAGCACGATTCAAATAGGAAAAGCATTCCATATCTAGCATGTGCACCTGGTCAGAAGCATTAAGAAAAAGATTAACTACAAGCAATAGAAATGAGACATTAAGAAATTAATATATCCAACAACTAAGTTGCCTCATCAATAAATAGAACTCCAGGGACAAGCTCTGCTACACCTTCATTAATATATCGATTGACAACCTATCATAGATAGAATAATAACAGTAAACATACAAGTTAACCTCTTGGCATTGAGGCTTTTTGCTTGCATTCATAGGTATTTTAGTTAGTAGTCACCAATTTCCATTTACGGTTGAAAATAATTGAGAAAATTGCTAAGGAAAATATCCCCTTTTTATTTTTTGTGAAAAATAACTACATTTATAAGATTGAAATTGCAAGAAAAAGATTACCTTTTAGAACATTCATATAAATAAAAAAGGAAAAAAAAAACATAAGCGCGGATGACATGATTTGACAATACCTTGTTAATTTCCCGTCTCAACTTGTCAGTGATATCTGTTTTCCTAGGTTTCATCATCTAGCTCATAAGAGACAGAATATCTTGCCCACTTTGAGGTTGTGCATTAGCAGCATACATCCAGATCATGTAGCGTTACATCCTTTAGGGGGAAACAAAATTCCAAATCACAAGAAACTATTACCATCAAGCCAGTATATCAAACACAATCTTACTAGGTTTGAGCATCTAGATGTGTTCCTTTGCAAAACTTATCCAAATAATTTTTTTAGTGTTAAAAAACCAATGAGATCAAAGCATTTATGTCGTTTGAATTGAAATCTATAAAAGAATTTGTACCCCAAAAATACAAAGGAATTATGCTTATAGTCTATCCTTCCATGTACCGATCTTGATAATAATAATAATAATAATGGGAGTTCAAGTACAATGATAAATCACAAAACTAGCAAATCTTGAGAGGAAGGAGTGCATAAACATAAAATTCAAATCTCAAATCCAGTACTTGAACAATCTCTTTTTTCTTGTGAACCTCTCCCTTAGGAAGTGGGACATACTCTTCTACTTCAAGATCAAACTCTGTAGTGAAAGCATCACTTTAGCCCACCCTTTTTACAGTTCCACTATTTGCTTCGATGTATATAACATCTCCAACAGCTACCTGTACATTGTGTCACAAATCCCAAATCAGCCCCTCTAAATTTTGATTGCTTTACACAACTAGTACTGAGACAGATAACAAGAGAAATAGCATGGAAATAAAGAACTCACCTTTTTTCTTAATCAAGGCATCATATATGGTGGGGTCCAACTTCAGTTACTTGGTTCCTTTCACAGTTTTCAATCCAATTATCACATGGCTTATACTTTTACCATGACCTCTTGTTACACTCTTAGTTCTTCAGGGGAGAGCTCGGTTACCTTGTACCAATAACACATCACAACTTGATATTAACGACCATGATATGATTTCATTGAATGTCATGCCTACATATATATCTTAGAAAGTTTGAAAACAAAAATAGACAGGTTGTAGAACATGTAAGCAAATATTCTTCCAATTACCTATTTCCGATCCAATTAACTCAGTTTTGGACCAAATTAAATTGCATAAAGCAAAGAAAAAACATAACAAAAGCCTAAAATCAGAAACAACGAGGTTGCAGGAGAGTGGTGATAACAACAACAACTACAGCGACGGTGCTTGAATGACGTCGTCAAGGGCTGAGAGAAGGCAGAAATAGAGACCGAGTGAGAGGGAAGGATACCTGAGGACGGCGGCGCTGCTTGTGATGACAGCAGCGGCAATGCTTTGGAAGTCGGTGACGGCACGACAGACAGAGAGAACGGGACACACAATGAGGCGGTTATGCTCGGGTGGCGCGACGACGGCGATGGAATGGGGGAGGAGCTACAGAGAAATTAGGGTTCAATCTCTGGAAGTATGATTTAGGAAAGAAGCAAAGATTCTGTTTTTAGTATTTTAATAAATTATACAATTACCCATTTTGGGATATAATTTAATTTCAAAATAGCTTAACCATAGTTAACATAACAACCAATTAAAGAGTGACACGTCATAGAGAGTAATTTATATGTTATTTATGTGTAGACATTATTATTATTATTAGCGGTAATTACTATTATTAAATACTACTGTTGTTGCTATTATTATTATTATTGTTATTGTTGTTGTATCGTTACTGTTTCTATTATTATTATTATTATTATTATTATTATTATTATTATTATTATTATTATTATTATTATTATTATTATTAATTTTTCTTTTGCAGGTTACCAGAAATTTATTGTCCAGAAAATTTGATCCATTAAAAAACTATAATAAGATAAATGCAGTCACCCTAGTATCAACCGGGTTCAATCACATTTTGGGAATAAGCAAATTAAGGGGACATTATGCTGAGTGCTTTGGTGGAGCGATGGAGGCCTGAAACCCACAAGTTTTACCTTCCAATCGGCGAGGTAACTATCACCTTAGAAGTCGTCACACATCTACTTCGCCTACTAATTAATGGGGACTCCATGACAGGCACAACAGACAATAGTCACGAGTTCTTGGTGGATAACTACTTAGTAGTTTTTGGTAGGCAGCCCGGTCGCAATGATCACACGTTGGGGAAGGTAAACCTGGCATGATTTCGACAATACAAAGATACCGAACCATTAGACACCCAAGAGTCGATTGAGTGGTATGTCCGGGCTGATATATTCTTCTTTTTTGGAACTGTTGTGTTTTCAGACAAGTCGACCACTTCTGCCAACTCGAAGTGGCTACCTCTTCTTCGAGATTTTCATGAATTTCGACTTTACAGTTGGGAAAAGCTAGTCTGGCACATTTATACTGGTCGTTGCATTGTATATTGTGATACGACTGTAAAGAGATGGAAGACCCGCTTATTCTACTTTTTGTTTGGGTGTGGGAGCATATATCGTAGATGGCACCCGTTTTTCGCAATGAGCTTCCAGTGAGTGATGTTCCAATTGGGCAACAGTAATGATTATCGTCATCATTATTATTATTATTATTATTATTATTATTATTATTATTACCAATGTAAACTAATTTGGGTGGAGTCATTGGCTCCGGCTAAGAAATTATAGTTGAATGTCTATGGCGCAATATAGGCAACAATTAGATGACATGAGTGTGAATGACGAACATTTTAATAATTTCTGCTAAGAAGTTTTCTAAATTTAATAATTGGGTAAACTACCAAAATGCACTTGAATAATTATTCACTGGCAAAAATGCATTTGAATTTTGTTATCGACAAAAAATGCTCTCAAATAATTTAAAAACGCAACAAAAATGCCCAACATTAAAATATTTTAGAGATTGAATTTTGAAGCATTTTTCGCAAGCATGATTAGAAAAATGAGATATTTTTATCTTTAAAACTTGGTGATTTTTTGCTATATATATATTTTGTCAATAACTAATAATACTTTTAAAAAATCACAAAAAATATATAGTAAGCAAAAAATTATCGAATTTTAAGAATAAAAATATCTCAATTTTCTAATCATACTTGCAAAAAATCACATCAAAATTCAAGTTCTAAAGTATTTTTTGAGAAATACATATTTAATATTGAATGTTTTTGTCGCATTTTTAAATTATTTGAAGGTATTTTTGTCGATTACAAAATTTGGGTATATTTTTGTCAACGATAAAATTATTCGAGTGTATTTTTGGTAGTTTATCCTTAATAATTTAACTGATTGTCGTCGTATTTATTGATGTGCAATTTGTGTGGCTGCCATATATGGGATAGCCGACAGCAGAGCCGTATATACTTCAAAAGGTAATTCTAGAAATACACCCCATCGTATTATTTGAAGAAAGTGAAAATTTGCTCTAGAAGAAATAGCCTATTGCACGTTTCTTTCTGTTGTTATCTTTATTATTGCACATTTGATTTTATCTTTGGATGTTTCTTTTTATTCTTGTCTTTATTGTTGTACGTTTGATTTTATATTTAGATGTTTCTGTTTATTCTTGTCTTTTTTATTGTAAGTTTGATTTTGTTTTATTTTAACGCATACATAAACAAGTACACATGCTTAAATATGTAAAAAATTTAAATAAAAAAGTTAACATGCATAAATATATAAAGAAGTGGGATAAGTATTGTTTTGGTCCCTCACGTTGAGGGTCGAAATTAAACCCGTCCCTGACGTATAGTTTGATTTAAAATCATCCTTAAAGTCGTATTTGAATTTAAAATTGTCCTTTCTAATAAATTTTTTTAATTTATTCCTAAACTACCCCTATAATAAAAAAATTATAAAATAAAAAAAAAAGAAAACGCGTTGGGGGGGAAGAAAAGGGTACGAAGGGGGAGGAGAGGGAAAGGGGGAAGGGGAAGGGGGGATGGGGGGACGGCGGGGGGACGGCACCGGCGGCGAAGAGAGGGAGGAGGGGAAGTGGAAGAAGCCGGAGAAGAAGAGGAAGAAAATGAAGGGGACACGGGTTCGGGGTGGGGGGAAGGGAAAAGGGGGAGGGGGACGGCGGCGGCGAAGTGGGAAGGGGGAAAGGACGTGGGGTGGGGTGGGGTGGTGGGAAGGGGAGAGGGGAGGAGGAGGGGAGGGGGAAGGGGAAAGGGGAGAGGGGGACGGCAGCAGCGAAGGGGGAAGGGGGAAAGGACGCGGGGTGGGGTGGGGGTGGGGGAAGGGAGAGGAGGAGGAGGAGGGGGAAGGGGAAAGGGGGGAGGGGGACGGCGAGCCACTGCCGTTGGAGTCCGCCTCACTGCCTCCGCCTCGCTTCTGCCGCCTCACGCCTCGCTGCCTCTGCGTCGTCGCCTCACGTCGCCGCCTCCGCCTCGCCGCCTCACGTTGCCGCCTCTGCCTCACGCCTTGCTTCTGCTTTCTTGCTTTCTGTTTCTATTTGGTGTTGTTTCTGTTTCTGTTTGGTGTTGTTTCCTGCTTTCTTGGTGGTGGTCTTGGTGGTGGTGGTGGTGGTTGGTGGTGGTTGTGGTTGTGGTTGTGGTTGTGGTTGTGGTTGTGGTTTTTGTTGTTGTTGTGGTCGTGGTGTTGTTTCCTGCTTTCTTAGTGATGGTCTTGGTGGTGGTGGTGGTGGTTGGTGGTGGTTGTGGTTGTGGTTGTGGTTGTGGTTGTTGGTGTTGGTGTTGGTGTTGGTGTTAGTGGTAGTGGTGGTGGTGGTGGTGGTGGTGGTGGTGTTGGTGTTGGTGCTGGTGCTGGTGGAAGAGGTAATTGTGTTGGTAGTGGTGAGGGTATTTTTATCCAAAAAAATTAAAAGGACGATTTTAATACGAAAAAAAAGTTAAGTATGATTCTAAATCAGAAATTACGTTGGGAACGGTTTCGATTCTGACCCTCAATGTGAGGGACCAAAACAATACTTATCCCTAAAGAAGTTACATAAAAAAGTAAAAAATACACTAATTTTCCTAAATCGTATTAACCTCCAGCAAAGCTTGGACTTACGGGTTTAGGGCATTGACTACGGATATGTCCCTTAATGTCCAATTGGCGATCACTTTTACTCCATCATATCTAGGCCCACGTATATGGGTCACCCATTGGTACAAACTCGCATCTATAGACTTTGCAAATTTCGGGCATCTTGTACACATCATGTACATATACTTGCCAACCAAGACGCCGGTTGGTGCAACATGCAAGAACGTGGTGACATAGAAGTCGCTCAACCTGGAAATGACCACAATCACAATGTCGTTGTGCAAGATTAACAATGTATACAGAATCGTGTCACATTTCACGAACCTCAAACATCTCGTTGCGCCTGTCGAGCTGGTTGACAACTATGTTTCCTGCACATCGAAAACTTTCTTCAACTCGTTGAGTGACAAATTTCGAATAACAATATATCTTCGCAAATTAGTAAGAAAAAACTCCTACGCATCTACCGTCTCACCCTCCACAATGGTAAAAGCACTCGGCACAATATTTTGGTTGTCGTCTTGTGCAACTGCTATTAAAAGTGCACCTTGATATTTTTCATAAAGGTGTGTGCTATCAATCTGCATCAATGGCTTTCACTGTCTAAATATTGTAATACACAGATAGAAGCTCCAAAATACCCGATGGAGAACTTTGACACCAATCACCTCCTCACTCTCATGATAAAACAATTAGAGTTTTTATTTGAACACGAGACATTGACATCTTAGCGCACATTGTTTTTAACCACACTAGTAAACTTTGGTAAGAAACTTATCAATTACCCAAAATTTTTACAAAGGACTTTTATTTTGCTAACCAAGCCTTGCGGTAACTTATAGTGTAGTTGAACCTGGATTGAACTTCTGCAATAATAGATTTCACCTTTATCGATGGGTCTGCATCAACCAACGACCTGCTAGCCTTTGCAATCATGTCTGAGTCCAACATGACATGATCTTGTGAAATTGTTTCCATGGTGCACATGTGTTTGCCATTGTATCTCCTAGTCTCCCAACAACCTTTCTTCCGAATCAAGCTTGCTCGGATAAGCCAATCGTATCCTGTACCATACCCCTTGCATTTTGCGTAGAATGTCTGCGGCTCCGACTCATGCACAGTGTAATCAACTCCTCTAAAGATAGCATAGCTTTTGATTGTAGAGATCACCGACTCTCTAGAACCAAATTCTATTCTAATACTAAACTCACTATCTTTCATCGCAACATTGTCTTCACCTATGAAATGTAAACCACCATTAGTCGGTCAAGGCTAAATAAAGAAATGGTAATAGTAACTTTAATTAATAAACATAACATACCCAAATTCGCATACTCAAGAAATTCTGGAGCATGCATGACTGCGAGATCCAGAGTTCATATAAAAGACAAAACACCAAAGGGGGCTGGTTGACAACTGCATCTACTTCATTTTGCACCGCCAATTGCCTGTCTCATCTTTGAAAATGTTTTTATCATCGACTTCGTAGTTAGCTTCGAATTTCTCTTCATTGTCATTGTTATCTTCTTTCCAATCCATATTCACCTCCTCGCCAATCACGTCCAGCCCTAAATGTTGTTCAAACTCAACGTGCAACTCTATCATCGGCACGTGAAATTGGGTATGTTGATGAATAAAGAACATCTGTTGCATACATGCATCGTCAGTGATGGACATTATTTAAAACTGTATTAGCCCACTAAATACTTGTACATAATTTTTGTATAAAATATTGCACACCCTCTTTGAAATGTGACTTTGTATGTTCTCACAAGACCATTTCGCAACTCTACAAAACTCATGGTGCATGGAATAGCAAAAAAAAAAATGGACATTCACAAATAAAAGTCACTCCCTCGTGTGTGTTTAGTATGATCTCACCGTTATAATACGCTCACAAATTTGTAATACCTTCCATGGCCTCAACCTCACCTCACTCAAATTTTTTTGATACTACTAATTGTCACAAAAAAATTACAATTACGAAAGAGAGATGAATGGCAATGGTATTTATAGGCAAGGTTCTCGAATAAAAATATTTTATTTAATCAAAATACAGCCTACCCTTTACAAAGCGTAACTTGTATTTTTGCAAGTTTTATAATAAAATAAATTAATATTACAAAACACAACTTGCATTTTGTGAAGTTCAAAATAAAAAAAAAAGGGTAAAATACAACCTGCGTTTTTCAGGTTGCTTGTTTAAAAAATATTAAAATGCTAATATCAACCTACGTTTTGCAAGATTAAAATAAAAAAAGATGAAATTAAATCACAAACTGCGTTTTGCACTGATATTATAGTAGTATAAATACTTTATATACATTGATCTCATTGTGTAACACTAATATTTTTTCATATGTAAAAAAAAGATTTTTATATTTAAATTAAATAAATATAATATTTACAAAAATATGTAAATAGTAGAGTATTTATCAATATGCACAATATGTTATATCCCAGATACAGTGCCAATTATCACATCAAAGGCACATCTCGGATACTGAGTATCCAGGTTCTAACAAAAATAATTTAAACAACATCCCAGTTGCACTCGGGATAAAAACCAAAAGCAAGAATCAGGTACTGAGTATCCAAGATACACACTCAGATAATTTTTGGGCTCAATACCGAGATATGTGTATGGATACTATATTATTGTAATGACTCAACTATAATATTACATATTTGTATTACTGTACTCGTATGGTTAATTAAAAATATTGGTTTTAAAAAAAAATGATTTAAATTTGTTTAATTAAAAAATTAATAATTTAAAATTTTAAAATTATTCAAGATGTATGCAAAATCTTTTGATATATTGATATAATATTTTGAACAATTGGTTTGATTTTTATTTTTTCATTTCATCTAATTTTATTCAAATAATTTTAAAATTTAAAATTTAAAATTTAGATATTCACAAAAAAAAGTAAAATTTAGATGATTATAATTTAAATTAACAATTTAATTTACTCTAATAAAAATAAATATACTTGTATTATTGTATTTGTATGGTTATTTATGAGTACTGTCAAGTTAATTTTTTAAATTTTTTTTAAATACAAGTACAAACATTAAATGAATATTTGATAATTTAAAAAAGTAATATATTTAATAAACAGTTTAATTACTCTGTTGGTCTCTATAGTTTCGCAAAATTTTCAATTCGGTCCCTATATTTTTTTTCCTTTTAAGTGGGTCCCTACACCAATTTTTTTTTAATTAGGTCCTTTTTGGCAGTAATTGACTTAATTTTACAGGGACCCAACTAAAAAAAAAATTGGTACAGGGACTCAAATAAAAAGAGAAAAAAGTACAGGGACCCAATTAAAAAAAATTAGGATAAGTACTTTTTTCGTCAAGTCTGGGGTCAACATCAAAATCGTCCCCGACCTTTTTTCGTTATTAAAATCATACTCAACGTTCAAAAACGCTTTAAAATCATCCTTTCCCGAATTCTTGGACCAAAATACCCTCATCATCATCATTCTCCTCTTCACCTTCCTCACCCCACCACCTCCACTGCCACCAACATTACCACCACAACCACCACCAGCACCAACACCCACACCACCACTACCACCACCACCACTACCACCACCAACACCAACACCAACACAAACACCACCACCAACACCAACACCAAGAACACCAAACAACAGCAATAACACCAAGCAACACCAAACCAAGAAGCAGAAACAGAAAGCTAAAAAGTAGAAACAAGAAAGCAGGAAAGCAAGAAAGCAGAAGCAAGATGCAGAAGCAGAAATCGATGCAGATGAGGCGGCGAGGCATCTCCTCTCTCCCTCGCGATTCCCAACGGCGACGGCCACGACGACGGCGACGGCGGCTCCAAGCTTCGCCGCCGCCGTCCCCCTCCCCTTTCCCCTTCCCCCTCCACACGCGTCCTTTCCCCTTTCCCCCTTCGCCGGCGCCGTCCCCCTCCCCCTTCCCCCTTCCCCTCTCCCTTTTCCCTTCTCCCTTGCCCCCTCGCCCTTCCCCTTTTCCCTTCTTCCCTACCCCCTCCCGTGTTTTCTTTTCTTTTTTTAATGATGATGATGAGGGTATTCCCCTTCCCCCTTCCCCTCTCCCTTTTCCCTTCTCCCTTGCCCCCTCGTCCTTCCCCTTTTCCCTTCTCCCCTGCCCCCTCCCGTGTTTTTTTTTTATTATGATGAGGGTATTTTGGTCCAAGAATTCGGGAAAGGATGATTTTAAAGCATTTTTGAACGTTGAGGATGATTTTAATAACGAAAAAAGGTCGGGGACGATTTTGATTTTGACCCCAGACCTTGGGGACGAAAAAAGTACTTATCCCAAAAAAATTTGGTGCAAGGACTCAATTAAAAGGAAAAAAAGTATAGGGACCGAGTTAAAAATTTTGCGAAACTATAAGAACAAACAAAGTAATTAAACCTTAATAAAATTATTGTCTCCTAGATATTATTTTATGTGTATGAATACTATCTTACCATATTAATATAGAATATGGCATTATTAAATTAAGTGATGAGTGTAGCCAATTTATTTCTATACGCGCATAACTTAATTAATAATGTCATTTTTTAAATTAATTTGATAGTACTTATAAATAATTAGTACAATAATACGAATATATTTATTTTTATTGGCTTAAATTAAATTATTAATTTAAGTTATAATCATCTAAATTTTAAATTAAATATTTATAGTTTTAAAATTTAAAATTATTTGAATAATATTAAATAAAATGAAAAATAAAAAATAAACCAACACAACACTGTCCAAAACATTATATATCGACATATAAAAGAGGTTTTATACATATTTTGGATAATTTTAAATTTTTAAATTGTTAATTTTTTTTAAAACGAATGTTTTTAGTTAACCATATGAGTACAATAATACAACTATGTAATATTATAGTTAAATTCGTTACAATAATATATATATATATATATCCTCGAGTATGAGATTATATACCGGATATTGATACTATATACCGGAGAGTGAAGTACCAACCCGACCCCTGTCCATTTCCAAGAATGACAACGCGACCCCTCAAAATAAAATCGATCTAGTTCGGTCCTTGTCCCCGATTTCCGTCACACAAGGCGGTCCCCATGCGTTTTTCTCCAGCGAGACATGACGAAAAACGTTGAGCTGGCTCGTTCGGTGCGTGACCTGTCATAAGAGGTGGATGACGTGTTCAGTCAGTGCTGAGCTAGAGAAATTGAGATGGACAGGGGCTAATTTGTCCTACCCAGTCACCATATAAACGACGTCGTTTTAGTGGGAAGCAACGTTTCAGTTGCTTTTGAAGAGGTGGGTTTCCATAAAACCCCTTCCCCCAGCCTTGACATTTACAAGAAAACCCTAGGTCAAAAGCTTCTTCACTTCTCGAGACCATTGTGGACGCTGTGTTGGTGGAGGGAAGCACTGACGTTGCTGCTTACAGTGTTGACGACGTCATAGTTCACGGCGGTTTGGTGGTGCTGTTGACGGAGCTGGACGGAATCGTGTCAGGACGTTGCAGATAGTTCAGGTTAGTTATTTTATATGAAGCATTTGTCCCTTGTGCATTGTGTGGTCCCCTCAAATTGATTCTGCTTCTGATAAGGAACCATTGCTGTTGCAACCCTTTGTGGTCCTAGTCATGGAAAAATTCAAATAACCCTGAACTATGTGCATTTTGGAAAAAATTAAATAATATAGTGGTGGTCATTCTTGTTTAAACATGTTTAGTGTTAGGGAGATTTTATTAAAGCTTGAATAAATTGATTGCAGATGTCTGAATATATGGCCATTCCTGTGTTTCACCATGGGGGGAGAAATGTCAGAAACTCTGAAGGTGATCTCTGCTACTTGGATGGTAAAGTGAAGAGATTTCCCCCCTTAGACTTGGATTACGTAAATTTTTTTGACTTGGTTGAATTATTTAAAGAATTGGGTTACTAGGAGTATAAGCAGATGTTCTGGCTTGATATGGGAGAATCGAATATGGAAGCTGGACTCCATGTAATTAAAGGAGATGTAGAAATTAATCAGATGAGGGAGGGTAAGTTGAGGTACAGGGAAACTGATGAGCTATACATCTACTTTGAACACGATGTGGACATGCCTGATGTAGTTGAAGAAGATGTGGCTGAGGAGATTGTTGTGTTGGATTCATCATCATCATCGTCATCAACTGATGATGGATATGAGACAACAGAGGATGAGCCTTACAAGCCTCCTCCCCCTGAATTTGAGACAGATGACAATGGTAGTGAAGAGGAAGGTAGATCCTGTAGAACCTAAAATGCACGCCACTAAAGCCAAGAAATCCTTTGAGGTGACGTGCAGCAAGTGTGGACAGCTTGGGCATTACTACAAGACCTGTAAGAATGACCCAAAGGATCCAAACTGGTAGCCTTTGACAAAGAAGGAGAGAAGAGCTGGTAAGGGGAAGGGGTTGCAGATTGTACCCTTTGACACAAACCAGAACAGAGGCCAGGTAATTAGGGTTCAATTTGGAACACAATATTAGTTGTTAAGGGTTTAAGTGTCTCATTTAAAAATTGTGGGGGGTTTAGGTGTCTCATTTAAATATTGTGAGGGGTTTATGTGTCTCACTGTTGGTTGTTTATATGATTAGGATGTAGGTCCTAATATCAATCTGAACAGTGATACTGTACAACCTTCCCCACCTATGGATCCATTGGTAATATCTTTTAACCTGCTCCTTATCCCTATTGTTGTTAGATGACATATTACACTCTCCTTGCACTAACATGGTTATACTCTTGTGATAGACAAAGGCAAAGAAGAACAAGAAGAAACTTCCAAAGACAATGCATAAGAAGGGTAATTCTGACCAAGAGGAACAGGGAGAAGAAATTCCCCTTTCACAAAATGCACCCCAGGCAGATGAGGTATAGTGATTGGTCAATGTTGTTTTAAGCTGTTTGTTTATTTTATTCTCATTCCATTTTTGTTACAGGTTGCAAGAAAGGCTATGAACCTGAATCAACCACCCCCACAACCCTGCTCCACCCCAACATCAGTTATGCCCAGAGAAGAAAGCACCCTGTTGTTAGGCCCCCAACTGCTCCTATCTCGGCTCCACCTTCATTTGGACAACCTACTCTACCATCAGTTCAAGCAACATCAGGTCTTAGACCATGTGTTCTAACCGGTCAGGCTATGAACCCGAGGACAACAAGTGCTAATGTTCCCTTTCAACAAAGTGCTTCTTCTGCTGAGACCATGGCTGCAGCAAGTTCCAGGACTACAGCAAGGCTTTTCAAGTTCATTCCTACCCCTGGGTTTATACCTCCGAGGAAGACTTGATATCTGATATGTTGTTGTTGACATATATGTAGGGCTGCACATGGATCGGATAATATCCGCATATCCGCGGTAATTATCCGCATCCGATCCGAATTTTGCGGATATTATCCGATCCGCAGAGCCATCGGATCGGATCAGATTGGATCCGCACTATGGTCGGATCGGATTGCAGATTTGGCAGTGATATCTGCGGATCCGATCCGCAAATCCGCATATCCGCACATCACATATAAATAGCATAGTTTAAGAAAATAAACCCTAATTAGGTATGAATTTTAGTGTGTTATTTATAAATTTTATGATATTTTGTTTTTAATTTTTTATGTTGTACTTCAACTTAAAATAATTAAACTTAAATCTTGTGTTATTATTTTGTTTTTTTATTCAAAAGAACTATTATTGATAATATTTTAGGAGTAAATAGGCTTAAACAGATAAAAAATAATTTTTTTGGATTTTTTTGTAAAAACAATCAAATAGAATCTCAAAATAGTTTTTTTTTAATTATGCGGATATACCCGATATCCGATCCGATCCGATCCGCAAGTATGCGGATCGAATCGGATCGGATCCGGCCTTAAAAAATGCGGATATCGTATCCGATCCAATCCGATGAGTGCAGTGCGGATCGGATAGAATTTTAGGCTATATCCGATCCGATCCGATCCGTGTGTAGCCCTACATATATGATAAGAATGACTCCTTTTGTTATTAGTTTAAGTGTCAGTGTTTACAAATCTAGGAAATATTTTGGAAGATTTTAAGTGTTTCTATGCATGTTTAAGTCATTTTGAAACTCTACTAGACTAATGTGAAAGACGTTTAAGTTAGTTTGAAACTTGACAAATTTAGGAAACATTTTGGTTCAAGGCTACATGTTGGCCTTTTTTTTGTTGTTAGAGGGTTATAAGTTGTCCCTTTCTCATGCTGAACAAGGACATGATTGGTTGTTTTGTGTACATGTTTTATATAAGACATCTTTTGGGTTTGTTTATCCAACATTTTCCAGTAAGAAATTCGTATGACTACATACTGCCAGAATTCATCCAAGTAGTAACAGACCCTTTTTCTTGGATCAAATCATAATCTCATCTGAAACAACATACATACTTCTAAAGTAATACAACTTACAATGTAAACAACATACACTGGTAAAAAATAAGACACACTTTGAACTTAGTATCACAGAAGGTTCCTCCTACTCATATGCCTTAAAAAAATTTGGAGATCACAATTCCAAATACAAAAGTAATAACCAAAGCTTTAACACTAATGCAGCTAGAGCCACTATTGGCATTACAATTTTTAGCTTCCAATTCTAACCCACTAACTCTAGCATCTAGTTCCCTCAGTTTTCCAGCATCAACATCAGCAGCATCAGGAATTTGACTTTGATCTCGCATCCAACCCTCTATATCAGGAGAATTTCTGGGAAACTCTTCAAACGATGCAACATAATCATCCAACCATGCAAAAAATTTACAATGCGGTTTTGTGCTCTGTAGAATATACCCACAGCTCAAAAGATGTCACATCTGAGTTAAAATCAATGAAACTTAAATTAAATTTTAGATTACCTTAAAGTGTGGACATCCAAAAAATAACCGGTTAGGGTTCAGTTATGTTGAAGAGAGAAACAAAATAGCATGTGCCCCACACCGGCATCATGGAGCAATGAACTTCTTCTTCTTTGGCTCAGCAACACTTCCTGTAGATACACTTAGAGGACTTCTGCCTTCATCTTTAAAAACTTCTCTTCCACTCCCATCAATGGAACTCGACAGTGGTTGGTTGCTGCTGCTCATGGCTTTGTTAGGGTTTTCTTGTAAATGTCAAGGCTGGGGGAAGGGGTTTTATGGAAACCCACCTCTTCAAAAGCAACTGAAACGTTGCTTCCCACTGAAACGACGTCGTTTATATGGTGACTGGGTAGGACAAATTAGCCCCTGTCCATCTCAATTTCTCCAG
Source organism: Arachis hypogaea (assembly GCF_003086295.3). Lineage (NCBI taxonomy): Eukaryota > Viridiplantae > Streptophyta > Magnoliopsida > Fabales > Fabaceae > Arachis > Arachis hypogaea. The sequence goes on from NC_092055.1 coordinate 104,387,733, forward strand.
CTCAGCACTGACTGAACACGTCATCCACCTCTTATGACAGGTCATGCACCGAACGAGCCAGCTCAGTGTTTTCCGTCATGTCTCGCCAGAGAAAAACGCATGGAGACCGCCTTGTGTGACGGAAATCTGGGACAGGGACCGAACTTGATCGATTTTATTTTGAGGGGTCGCGTTGTCATTCTTAAAAATGGACAGGGGCTGAGTTGGTACTTCACTCTATACCGGATACTGAGCCCAAAAATTATCTCATAGTGTATGTCAGGTATTCAATACCGGTTTCTTGCTTTTGTTTTTATCCCGAGTACAACTGAGATGTTATTTAAATTTTTTTTGTTAGAGCCCGAGTACTAGAAATGTGTCTTTTTGTCACTGTACCCTGTATATAACATATTATACATATTGATAAATACTCTACTATTTACGTATTTTCGTAAATATTATATTTATTTAATTTAAATAGTAAACTACTAAAAATGCACTCGAATAATTTTGTCATTGACGAAAATGCACTCGAATTTTTTTATTGATAAAAATGTACTCAAATAATTTAAAAACATAACAAAAATATCCAACATTAAATATGTATTTCTCAAAAAATATTTTAAAAATTGAATTTTAACGTTATTTTTTACAAATAAAATTAAAAAAATGAAATATTTTTATTCTTAAAATCAGCCACACCATGTGATTTGGCCTTTTTTTTTTTTCCCTTCTTTCTTTGTTTATATCTTCTTTTATTTTTGGTCACCAACAAAAAATTCCAGGCTTCCAGGGTCATCTAGTACCGTTTCCTATTCGTTTCCATCTAAGTCCGAACCCCGGTCACTGTGAAGGAATCCTCTACCCTCGGTTCTTCTCTTATGGAGACAACACCCTCTTCTCACCGACTAACCTTCCGCTCTTTCCGTTGCTCCTGTTTTAGGCACTGCTGTCGCTGTTTCTGCTGTTTCTACTCCTTTTCATAAACCTAATCTCTCTTTTCTCCTTCGCAACCTTCAACACTTCACCTTTTTTCCTCTCTGTTCTTCTCACCGCCGATGGCTGATCAAACTGCTCTTCTTAAGAATTCATTTTAAAACTTCCTCACTGTTCTACTCGTTGGTTTTAAGAATTCATGGACCGATTGGAGCGAGGGTTCATTCCTTATTGTATGTGAAACTCTAATCAGTTTCCTCTGGAGCTTAAAGGTAGTTAGTTACTCAACAAGTTATTATCACAAAACATATTTACCTCAATTTTGTTAGCGTTTACTTCGTTGAATGATTTTGGGAAAGGAAACTGCAATTAGTTAGTAAGATTAATGAAACAAACTTTAGGTGGTTCAGGTTTTTTGTTTATACTTGTTCAGACTTCAGCAGTATTCATTAATTATGCTTCGTCGTGTTGGCCATATCTTTGGCTTATGATGCATATTACTTTTAATTGAAAAAATGGCATGTACTTGAAGTTGAATTATGCTGTATTATTCCTTCAACTGTAATATGCATGTGTCATGTGTGTCAAAATTTTTCTTTTCGACTGGTCTATGCGTGGATATCAAAAGTATTGAGTATTGATTGCTATTCTTCACAGGAAGCTGATAGTCTGTTTGATTTCTGTGATATCAATACCTCTACAATCGATGAAAGTCTCAGAGGTCCAAGGGGAGCTATTATTGATGGGGATGACAAGGAAGAAAGGCATGGTTCTCAACCATGGAGATGATTTCGAGGAAAATATAATTTTTGCTTTATATCTGTCAACAAAAGGAAGCCCTAATAATAATGATAATAATAATAATCACATTTATGCTCTAGCCATTTCCTTCAAACTAGCTATAGCTCTAGGATGCAAAATATATGCAACAGATGACGAAAGATGCATCAGCATTAACCTCTGCTTTGTCCAAAAGAAAATTCAGACTTGTGACTAATGGGATTGACAATAATCTTTTACTTTGGGATCTGGGAGAACTTGAATTAGTTGGTATTATCTCTTTCTACTTTTATCAATATGTCATGGAAATTATACATGTATTTACAATGACTATGATGGTTTAATAATAAATTTTGTTGTTTGATCAAGTGATGGTAATTGTCTGTTCATGTAACACTGATCTGACTTATTTAAGCTTTATCATTTCTGGTTTCTAAACATTTTTGTGTTACTTGTAGTCTTTTCTGTTAGCACATAACCTGTTTAGCTTTTTACTTAATTTTCTTTTCCGAATAAGCCTTGGACTTATAAGTTATAATCATCAATGATTGTGCTTTCCCCTTTAGAAATTTCAATTTCTTTTAGGATAAAAAGACAAATAAAACCTTGACCTTTTAAAACCATGACAAATACGTCCCTCACAAAAAATAAATTCACAAGTATCCCTGACTTTTGTAAACGGGAGACAAATACATCTCTCCGACTATTTGCCTCTCCAAATGCAAATGGAGCTCACTGATATGGCATTTATGTGGCTGTAACGGTGCTGTGTGTCCATTACAGTGCATTGGTGTTAGCGTTTCAGAAGGTACGAGGACAACTAGGTCGGGTCACAAAACGGCTCACTTTGAAAAAAAAAATTAGCAAAAACTAGAGGTGTTTTTGTTTTCTAGAATATACTGGTTCCTCTTTTGTTTTGTATACTTGTGTGTGCTTCTGTTTTTGTTCATGTTCCCCATTATTATCGATGGCAATTCAAAGTATTTCACCAAACCTTTAACCTTTTCTTCACCGCTTCCCCCACTGCTTCCCCCATTGATCACCTACCATATCCCTCAGATCAATGCCATTTTTGTTTCCTTGTCTCTCATGAGCCGGACCTAAGTATTGAGAGAAAAAATAATAATATTATTATATTATTATATTATTATTTTACCCGTTTTGATTAAATTTGAGATAATTTTAATAATATAATAATCAGACCCAAAATCTATCGGCGTAGATTAATGTCGGCATTTTTTGATAAACTTAGTTATGCTAAAACATCATCATAGATCTTTATAGTCGAGATAATCATGTTACTAGTATCATTTATACTACTAGCTCATATATTTATTCTAGTAAGATAAATACATGTGATCTAATACATTTAGTTATAGTAATTATCTCCCTAATGATATTTTAACATTTTAATTTGATAAATCACCCTAATAACTCCCACGACCTCACCCAAAATCAGCCACCTCCACCTTTATTTTCTCCCTAGCATGTTCGAGTTTCAAAGAGAGAATTCAAAGCATACACCTCCATTATTACAAGCTTCAAGTTTGGTTTCCTTAGCCACAAAAACTTCCATCAAAATTTTAAACCGATTAAAGTGTTCCTCTCATCCTCCTCTTCACTTTGATACCAATTTTCATAAGGTAAGATGATGTATGATGGTTGTTCATATCTCTTGAAGTTTTGGCCATGGCTAACCATGGAGAAAACTTGGAGGAAACTTGATGTTTTTGATGTTCTTGCTTCGGAACTCTCATCTAGAAGCCTTGAGGAGCAAGAAACCATCAATTTTAGTTTGAGAAAAGTGAGGAAATCCTTCTTAATTTGATGATGAAGGTTCAGCATTCATGTAGTTTCTTGAGCTAAAATTTAACTTTGATTGAAACTAGGCAAGAAAGTGAGCTAGAAAGTCCTAAAAAAACCGATTTTTGGAGCTTCTAAAGAGTTAAGGTTTGGCTAATTAATCATGATTAAAGTGTGTTCTTGATGTGCGTTTGTTGAATTAATGTTTGATAATTGAAATTGTGTGATTAAATGATTGTTTGGTGATGTTATTATGTTGTATGCAAGCTTAGAAACTAGTTGTTCTTGAAAGTTTCATGGCTAGTTTTGTTGGAGATTTTAAGGAGCTTGATTATAAGCTTATTTAATGTGTTAGTGTGTTCTTGATGTGCGTTTGTTGAATTAATGTTTGATAATTGAAATTGAGTGATTAAATGATTGTTTGATGATGTTATTATGTTGTATGCAAGCTTAGAAACTAGTTGTTCTTGGAAGTTTTAGGCTAGTTTTGTTGGAGATTTTAAGGAGCTTGATTATAAGCCTATTTAATGTGTTTTTGGATGTGTGATTTAATGGGTAGACTTTGGAGACAATTGATGCTAAAAGTGCATAAAGAAAAGCTTAAGAACTTGTTGAAAGTCAAAAGAAATTTCATGATGAATAAGAACAAAGCTTTCGGTTTTAAGAAAGGAGGGGTAATATGATAATTTGGCAAAAAGGATACAATAGCAATTTGATAAAAGATTAAGCTTAGAATGATAATTTAATTTAATGTACAAGGACAATTCGGGTATTTAATAAAATGTGTAAGGACAAATGGCCAATCGATTTTTAGGAGTAAAATAGTAATTATGTAAAAATATAAGGGTAAAACTATAATTAACTAAAAGTTTAAGGAGTAAAATATAATTAATTAAAAGACTGGGATTAAATTATAAATAAACAAAAGTTTAGGAGACAAAAAATGTAATTAAGATAAAAGACAAGGACATAATGGTAACTACTATAAAAAATTAGGGACATAATGGTAATTATAATAAAGACGTAGAAAGACAATTTAAAATCCAAAACCTAAGAGTTCTCTTCATAAAAGACCTAGGGAGAGGTATGAAGAGGAGACTATGATTGATTAAGATGTTAAAAAGGATGAAAAAGGACAGATATAATATAAAAATAGAGAACAAAAAAGTGGATACCGAAAGGAATGTTAATGAAAGATAAAAGATATATTGATGATGATCATTGTTTGGTTGAATGTATAGTATGGACGTCCACAGACTGAGAAATGTTTTTTGATGTACGCATATTTCTGACATCTGTTGAAAGTCACACTGTATGCGGCTCTGTCGTACAACTTATGCCAATGGAAAGTCACACTGTATGCGGTTCGGCCGTGTGACTTATATGTATACTGTATACATCTGTAAAGCCATATCTGGACTAATGCTCAGGTAATGTCGGGAGTGGTAGACAACTGACACATGAGCTTGTGACCTTTATAGGACTAAACATGCATCATACTTGTTTGTATATATTCCTTGCTTTGTGATTTGTGTGTATGTGTATGCTTTACTATATTACCTTCTTCCGCAACGTTTTCTTGTGTTCTGTTATTTGGACGTTAAATAAAAATGAATCAATGAACCTAACTTATAACCCCTAACCTTATTGGGAACTCCCAAGTTCTTACCCAATCATTTCCATTTATATGGAGACGACCGTTCTGTTTTATGAGATGTCATAGCCATATGTCTACGAGGACCCTGACTTCGGTAGCTACTATGTAACACCCCATTTCTCCAAATAATTATTTCTCGAAAATTCTGTGATCAGAAGTTGTAAACATCCAAGAATCACCATTCACTATGATATAGCAAGGCGGATTTAGATAAGATATGTGTAAACAGAAGAAAATACAATGAAAAGTGAAAGTGTGTTGAAAGACGAAAACCATACTAGTAACGATGACTTTTGGCTGCCGAGTACAAATTCATCTATGAAAAGCTTTCCTATTAACATTCTTTGAATAGTTTAGCTTTAGTAAAGTACGCTAAACGTGTTTTGTAGCTGAGATATTCTCTGCAACTAATACCTCAGATATCGGTCATTTTAGTCATTTTAGCCGGTACGGTTTGAACCAGTAATTACATAATTTAGTTGTTAATGCTTTATTATTTTTCACTCCTCTTCCTTGGTAATTTAACCAACCTACCAAGAAGTACTCTCATCATATGTTAACCAAAATCATTTAGATACTAAAAAGATTAGCTAGAAGAAATCATGGAACCAAAGTGACTAACTTAGTTAAAATCTAACTAAGCTTGAAACAAACCAAACCAACTCCACTCTTTTCTAACTAAACCGGTTCTCTTCTTTCCCCTCTCCCTCTAAATCAGTTCTCTTTTCTTGATTATCATGAAGATATATGTCAAGCACATAACTTGCATGATGATCAAGTTTCTTTAGGAGAATGCAAGAAAGGTGGGTGGAAGCTTCATCAATGAACACATGCCTTGCTTCTCTTCTTGGAAGCCACGGATCCCCTCCCCCCAAGCGCTATCATCACACAAAATAATCACTATTCTAATCAAGTATGGACAGAAAAAATAATGAGAAGAGAGAGCAAGAGAGAGTAGCAAGAACACATGTTCATCTTGTTCTTCCTTCCAAAAATCAAGAACATAACCGCACTTCTTGATCATCCAAAGAGACAACCTTAGTCTCCATTTATTCACCTTCCTTCTCATCTTCATTGTCATCAAGATTCGTAAACAAGACACCTTCCATTCCTTCTCCAAAGGTTCAGTCATGTGGTGATTCCAAGAAGAAAACATCCTCTCTTCTTCCTCTTGTTAGTTTGACCAAGGTAGAAGCTCCAAGAAGGAGTTTTAACTCTTGGTCCCCAAGCCAAGAATGAAAATATAATCTATAATTAAAGTAAACATTCTATCAAACACTTGGCCCTCTTTCCATGAGAATTGAGCTGAATTGGCCCCAAAAAGTGGTCCAAAAATCGCTAGCACGTGCATTTTTAAGTGATGCACACACTTCAAGTCATGCGTATGCATGGGTCATGTGTACGCGCAAGTTGAGTTATCCGCAGGAGATATATACGCATGACCCCAAATCCTCAAATCTACAATTCTTCACGATTCTTTCACTTTTGCATGCCTCCATTCCATCTTCTAAGCCATCCTTGCCCTATTGAACCTGAAATCACTCAACAAACGTATCACAGCATCAAATGGTAATAGAAGTGGATTAAAAATTGACATTTTTAAGGCCTAAAAAGCATGTTTTTAACTCTTAAGTATAATTTAGGAAGAAATCATAAAAGCATGCAATTTAGTGAATAATTGCGAAAGAGTTGACAAAATTCAGTCATTTCAATCTAAAATAAACCATAAAATTGTGGTTTATCAAGCACGTAAATATTGAGTTAAATTCCTAATTAGATCAAATAAATCTGGATTGATGAGTGGTTGTATCTTGCTAAAACTTAGAATGCTTGAATGTTGAATGCTAAAGAGGAAACAGTGAATGCCTGCTTGATTGAGAGAAAACAATAATGGAGTGTCAAGAGTTTCGGAAATGTTTAGTTCCAAGAAGATTAAACCTTGTTTATCTATTTTAATGCATGCAGTGATCTTTTTACGACAAATCATAAATAACTGAATCCCAATTCCTTAGCTCCTCAGTTTATCTTCAATTAATCAATCGCCACTTCCTTGGTCAGCCGATTAATTGAAGAGATTTAGCACAAATCTGATTTAGTTTCAAATAAGATTCAAAAGTAGTTCTCAAGTTGAATTATATGTCACGTATTCAAGCTAGTCCTAGATAATTGAAACTTATAAGAAAACATATTTTTCAAAAGTTTTTCTAATTCGAATTATATGTCATTTATTCAAAACTAGAGCGATTAAAAATTATGATGGGTTGCACACTTTTTAAACCACTATTCCTAGTCAATTCCAAAAGTCACGAGAAAGAGTTTTCAAGCTATAATTCAGATATTAAATTTTTCAAAATAATAACAGAATTTAAGATGGGATTGACATATCTTCCGATACTACTAATCCTTCAAAGAATGAAGAATGAAAAACTCAATTATAAAATACATCAATGCAATACTTTAAAATAAAATAAAACTGAGATTAATCCATGAAAACATAAACAGAGCTCCTAACCCTTTCATAGGAAAGTTAGTGACTCATCGTGAATTGAAAAACAAAGATGAAAAGAAACCATACGGCGGAACCCAGATGTTCTTCTCTGAACAATCTTCACTTATTTACATAAGAACCGGAGTTTTCACGTAAAATAGTTTTAATAAAATAATAATTTAATTATCCCAAATAGGTTCAAAAATATAGAAGTGTTCTTTTTAAAATATAAAGGTGATTTGAATTCAGTGAATTTTTCTAAGTGGAAAAAGGTATCTTTTATAAAAAGTTTTTGTAAAAATGCGTACCGGCACTTAAGCCGGTAGTACCGGCTTTAGTCTATCTACTACCGCATATTGAAAAAAAATAAGATTTTAAAAATTGAATTTATTGTTTTGAAAGGACAAAAATAATTTAGAATTGAAAACCGGGCGCTAATCTTAAAGGTTTTGGTCCAAAGTGGGCCAAACGGGCGGAGAATGCTAATGGGTTGGACCGGGTCCAAACCGGACCCAAGGCCCAACATATATAAGTGAGTTATGAGATCATTTGGCCTCATTTTTCAGAAACAAGAGAGAGAGAGAGAGGGGTTGTGAGAAGAGAGAAGAGGGGTGATTGGGGTTTTACTATTCACCTCCTCCTTCAAAGCTCCATAACTTTTGATTCGGAGCTCCAATTGATGAGTCATTTGTGGCCACGCAAAGCTCTCGTCGAACTCTTCATTTATAGCTAAGTTTTTCTGGTAAGAACTTGTGTCTCATGCTCCAGTTTCCTACCCTATCTTTTGTGCATTTTTCGTTATAATTTTTTAGTAGATTTTGTGATTTTGGTTGTTTAGGCATGATCTAGCATTGGAATATTGTTGGGTTTTGCCCCTAATCTTGTTGAGTAAGGTAAGTCCCTCCAAACTCTTGTGGTTTGATATTTTGGTTAGCCATAGTGTTGACTCTTGGTATGTTATATGTACAGCTTGATAGTTGGTGGGTTTTGGAAGTGGTGTTGGTGCTTGAGGGTTGTTGATCTTGTTGGAATCAAGCTTTGGGTGTTTGCGTATATTGGGAATGGCCAAGGTATGGTTTTGGTTTCCTTTATATAATATGTGATGTTTTTGGACACTTAAGCTAGTGAACCATAGGATAGGTTTGAAATTGATTGTTGATAATTGTGATATATGATGATTTTGATGATTGTGATGATGTTGGTGAATGATGATGTTGAATAATGATGATTGTGTGGAAGGATAATAAACTATGATGTTTGTTAATGTTGAGGTATGTTGAGGATGATGGATTGATGTTGATATTGGATTATTGTGATTATGTGAAATTATGATGAGGTATGGTAGGTGATGCTTATGAGTAGTGAGATTGTATTAAAGTTTGTTATGTTGGATTCTTGATGTAGGAATTGTGAAATAATTGAGTTTATGGTGGATGAATTGATTGAAATAGATGTTGAATTGATTGGATTGTAATGGAGAGGTAAAGTAGAGTAATTGGTAGTATTTTGTGGTGAAATTGAATAAGTTTTGATTTGGTTTTGATTGTGAATTTTGGAAATTTGAGAACCTAGTTACTTTTGTTGAAAAACCAATTTTTGGTGAACTTTGACGGATTATAACTTGAGCCTCTGTTTTTGAAATTTGTTAAAATTTCTCTTAAATTAAAGTTCATTTGAAGATCTTTAAATTGATATAAAGTTTGATAAAAATAGATTTTTATAGAGGAAGTTATGAACGTTTAAAGTTTGGTATTTAAAACTGATTTCTGGAACTTTACAGAATTTTGTAAATCTGGGGTGGTATGCATACGCGAGCACCCCTATACGCGAGCATGCGATTCTGTTTGGCACCAATGCGTATGCGGCACCTTGCATGCGTACACAGAATGTACAAAACTTGAGTATGCGTACACGACCACATGATCTAGTACGCGAACGATGTTTTCTGTTCAGCACCCATGCGTACGTGACTTCTTATATGCGTACGCGGGATGGGCAAAAATTTAAGTATGCGTACGCATACATGGGCATGTGTACGCATAGACCCTGTTTTGCTGAAAAATGATTTTTCTTCATTTTCAAAGGTTCTCTAACTTTCTAAACTTCCTTCAAATGCTGTCTAAGAGTACTATCTAGTAATTAGGGTCTAATATTATTAAAGATGATTAGTGACTTATTTGGTGGATTTTTGTATGAGCTTAGAAGACGGAGATTTAGGTTTCTGAAGTTGTGAGTGAGCGGGAAAAGTACTATATTGGTGATGACTCAGAGAACTTAAGAGGTGACGACAGTTGATGATAAATTTGAGAAATTGAAAACTGATGATGGTTATGATGAGTTGAGAACTCGGAAAGAAATGATGGACTTATGAAATATTGAGAGTATGCCAGGCACTATATCCTTGGGATGCGTATGAGAGTGGGCTAGGCACTATATCCTTGGAACGATAGTGTGCATGGCACTATATCCCCAGAAGGAGATTATGATCGATAACCTTTTCTGCCACAAGAGTGTGCCAGGCACTATATCCTTGGGTTACGCATGCGAGTGTGCCCGACACTATATCCGTGGATTAATAGTGTGCAGGGCACTATATCCCTAGCATGGCAGATTCTCTGCCACAAGAGTGTGCAGGCATTATATCCCTGGCGTGGCAGAAAAGGCGACATCTGAAAGGATGGGTCGGTTGGCATTTATGGATCGACAGGTGATATCACGAGCCAATAGGACAGGCATTCATCATATGCATCTTCTGTGTGTTTGTTTGCTTTGCTTATCTATAGTATGCCTAAATGAATCATATGCCTACTTGCTATTTGTTACTTGCTGTATATGTATATTACTTGTGTTTTACTTGTATGCATTATCTGTGTCTTCTGCTAGGATTGAGGAGGCTCGGTAGGCGGTGGCGATGGGATCCATGGAGGGTAGGTTGGTGAAGGTTGTGGGACAGCGGTGACTAGCATTAGTTAGAAATCCCCTAAGTTTAGATAACCCTGTTTATGGTTTATGGTTTAAGTTATTTATTTCGTTAAGCTTGGATATCTGTTTATTGTGAAGTTCTATGATTGCCTTTGGCGTCCCAGAACCTTACATCTTATATATTAGGCACTGTTACCATACTGAGAACATCTGATTCTCATACCATATATTGTTGTTGCTTTTTAGATGCAGGTCGTAACCCACCTCGGTGAGTTGCGCGATGGTGACAGGGCAGAGGATCTTTTGCAATCTTTTTGTATTTTGATTATTATATTGTAGTTCTCTCATCTTTTATGTTTTTAACTTTGTTGCCTTAGTGACTTTATTTCTGAAAAACCTTGGGAGATAGGTTGTTGCTGTTTTAAACTTTAAAACTCTATTGTATTCAGTTTGACTAGCTGGCCTAAACTCTGCAAGCTTGACTAGTCCTCTTTTATATATCATACTTATATATATATATATATATATATATATATATATATATATATATATATATATATATATATATATATCTTGTTTACTTTAATTATTACCTTGTGTATCCTGGAGCTATCTACAAGGTTTTATATATATATTATGTCTTGTTCATCCATGCCTACGTGTTTAGTTATCGTGTGTGAACGCTTCGCATTTTGTAATTCCGCTTTAAGCGACTTTGAGCTTTACTCTATCATCAGGCTTCTAGTTACATAAATTCTTGGATATAGATTATATATTATAAACTTCAGAACTGTTGTTAACAAGGATGAAGAAGCAAGTGTTGTAATTCCGGTTTTATCAACTCTTTGGCTTTTCATGATCTTTTCTACTTGCATGCTTCCTTCCTTGCTCCCTTGATTCATTCCTAGCCTTTTTCAACCTGAGATTACTAACAAACACATCAAGGCATCTTATGGAATCAAGGAGAAGTTAAAGTTATCTAATCAAAGACCAAAAAGCATGCTTTTTACACTTAGGCACAAATAAGAGAGAGATCACAAAATCATGCTAAATCATTGGCTAAATGTGAGAAAAGTTTAGCAAAATACTCTAAATCCAACACAAGATAAACCCTGAAAACGGGGTTTATCAACCGTCGTGGTACTTTGTTATCCTCTGTTTTACGGCTAGAGGTAATGCTTGGGGTAACGGAGTGTTACAATTTATATCTTAGGTTTTCCTAAAATTTAAATTCCAAAACTAAATCTTATCTTTATCAGAATAAGATAACTACTAACAATAATTTAAATCCTAAATCTAAAACTGAATCAAATCAAATTTAAATCAAACCCTAGTAGAATTTTCTTAAACCGGAATTATAATTTTGAGAATGGGCCTTGCTGAGATCACTTGTTGGCATTGCACTTGGGCTTAGTGGCATGTAACATGGGATTGAGATTGTGCATGCGGGTTACACGCCACTCCTTTGTGGCTGCAGGGGTGTTGCACGCCCTTAGTGGCGTTGCACGCCACCTTCATTGTCGTCCAGGGAGTTACACGCCTATTTAGGGTGTGTGTGATTCAAAGATTAAATTTTATTACCAAGAATATCATTCTTAGGAATATAATGCCTAGGAATGAGATTATTTGGAATATAAGATTCCTATGTTTGATTATAAAATTTAATTATTTGGAATATTATGTAATAATCCTAGGAATGAATAAATTTTTATTTGGTTGAGTTTAAATTTCTTGGTCATATTATTTAATATGTCAAAATTACCATTAGTCATTCAAATTAAAATATTAATGACTAAAACTTAAATTTAAGCCTAATTAAATATTATTTTTTTACATTAATTTTTTTGAATTTACAAAATATCTCTAATAATAAATTTACTAAAATACCCCTAATAATAAATATGTTTAGCTAAAATTATTATTGATTCTAATTTTTTTAAATTTACTAAAATATTCCTAATATCAAATATGTTTAACTAAAATTATTATTGATTCTAATTTTTTTAAATTTACTAAAATACCTCTAATATCAAATTCTTTAGTCAAATTATTATTGATTCTATTTTTTTAAAATTTACTAAAATATTCCTAATATCAAATATCTTTAGTTAAAATTATTTTCTAAATTAACATTATCACAATTAAAATTAACATAAAATACTTATCTAAATTTTCAAAAATTATATAATTCATAATTTGTCTCATAATCCATAGTTGAACTTATATAAAACAAATCTCAACGATTCTAACCGCATATGTATTAAAAGGCTTTACTATTATCCAAAATAAAGTTACAAAGAAATCTCAAAAGTTAAAACTTATTAGCAGGCATACATGCACAACTCTTGTACAAGAACGCAAACACATCAATAAAATAGAATCAATGTCACAATAGACAGCCTCATAAATAGAAAAATGAACATAATTATCGAGCGTGATGTCTTCTCCTCCATTGGTTCCACATTTCTTGTGCAAGTTGATCCCTCTATCTACCCCAAGCATCGCTCGTCACAATATGGTGGATCGTCCCACCATATACTCCAAGCATATTTTGATCTACTATCTCATCAATAGGATCCACAACCATTACTCTTCTAATGTGATTATGCAAAAGGCAACATACAATTATAACTCTTCTTTGAGTCTTAATAGGATAAAATGACCTTCCCCTTAAAATTTTTTATCTAGCTTTTAATACTCCAAATGCTCTTTCAATAACATTTCTAGCTTGTGAGTGTTTCTATTAAAAAGCTCTTAGGCTGTACTAAGTTGATTATGTGGATTAAACTCACTCAAATGATATTTTTGTCCTCTATAAAGTGCCAAAAATCCTTCACAATTCATGTATCGAGCATCACATAAGTAGTAATGACCTAGTGTGACATATAAAATTGAATAAAATTAATGAAAGATCAAATAGTTACTTTGATAACATACTAAAGTCTCAATAATACCTTGAGGAACACTAAACCCATTGCGAAATAGTGCATCTCGCAATACCCTAGAATCCGCAGCCGAACCCTCCCAACCCGCCAATACATAGATAAAGTGCATATCAGGAGCAACCACTCAAAGCACATTGGTTGTTATGTCACCTTTTCTATTTCAGTATCTAGGCTTATCAGCCTCAAGGACATTGACTTTGATATGGGTATCTAGTGCGTGAAATTAGAACTCACACAACTAAACCGGCAAATGCACCGGGTCGTCCAAGTAATACCTCAGGTGAGTGAGGGTCGATCCCACGAGGATTGTTGGATTGAGCAAGCAGTGGTTATCCCGCAGATCTTAGTTAGGCGATTAGAAAAGAGAGTTGTTGTTGTTGGATTCGCATGAACAAAAAAGTAAGGAAAAGCAATTAAAGATGGGAAAAGAGATAATATACGGAAGCAGTTAAGGCCTCAGAGATACTTATCCTTCTGGATGAATACTTCTTATTGACTAATTTAACAACGAATGATTCATTCAATGGCAAAGCTGTAAGTGATTAAAGCCAGGGTCAGTGGTCATTAATCTCCTCTGATCCACATCAAACGCCAGGGTCAGTGGTCATTCAATCTGAACAAGGGTGAAGCTCGTGCAATTCAATCTCTGATGATCCTACTCAAAAATGCCACAGACAAGGTCAGATCTTCCGGATCGGAGAATGAAGCTAAGGATTCTAGCCTTAGCGCCACAGAAATCTCAATTACCCATGACTAACAAGATTTTATGTCACCTATCCCAATTAGCCCAGATACTCTGTTGGAACCTGTGATGCATTCTTAAGCTGCAGCTCAATACTGTCCTGTCAGGGACTCGCAAGAACTTATGTAGAATAAAGGGTCATACTTCCATTCCACGCCAAATTCATAAGGATGAAGAACGACAATGCATCATTGAATAGAATCAAACATATATTAAAGTAGAAATGTAATGATATTAATCCATGGGAATAAGTGGAGCTCATATCTTTAACTTAGGAGGTTTAGTTGCTCATGCTTTACAAAGAAAACAGATAAGAAGGTGTAATGTAATGTGGCTGTGCTTCTCCCCTCTTGGGAGGCATACTCCTCAGGAGGCAGGAAGTCTATTATTTATAATTAAAACTTTAAGACTAAACCTAAAAGAAATTGTTTTTAATTAAAAATTATAAAAAGAAAATAAATTAAGCTAAGAAGTGCTAAAATCCACTTTGGGGCCCACTTGGTGAGTGTTTGGGCTAATGCCTGGCGTTCAAATCAAGTTCTGGGCATTCAACTTTGGTTCCTGCTCCCTGGCTGGCGTTGAATGCCAGTTTGGGCGTTCAACTTGGAGGGTTATTCCTTCTTCGGCGTTGAACGCTAGAAAGGGAGTAAGATGGGCGTTCAACGCCCGTTTTGGGTAGTTCTTTCCAAAAAAAAAGTATAAACTATTATATATTGCTGGAGAGCTCTAGAAGTTAGCTTTCCAATGCCGTTGGGAACGTGTTGGACCTCTATAGCTCAAGAAATGCGCGTTGGAATGCACAGAGGTCAGGATTTGACAGCATCTGCTATCCTTTCTTTGCCTCTGAATTAGACTTTGTCAAAACTTGCCAATTTCACTCAAAAATCACTTGAAATCATAAGAAAAGCACAAAAAATCAAAGTAGCATCTAAAAGATGAATTTTGCACTAAAACATATTAAAACTAAATAAAACTTAATAAAATACATACTAAAAATACTGTGAAAAAGGGTATAAGAAATTCCGTCATCAGAACACCAAATTTAAACTGTTGCTTGTCCTCAAGCAACCAAAAACAAGATAGAACAATTGGAAGAAAAAAATATAATAGGTCTCAAAGTTGTCAATGAAGCTCAGTTCCAAATATTGATTGGGACTATTAGCTCTTTACTTTTGAACAGTTTTGGCATCTCACTTTTCGTTGAAGCTCGAAAATATTAACATCTCTTGGAACTAGAACCCGGATGATATTATTGATTATCTTCTTTTAGCTTTTCTTGATTCTTGAACACAGCTTCTTGTTGGTGCTTTGCACCTTTGAGTCTAGTCGTGACTCTAAGCATTTTGTTTTCTCGTATTACCACCGGATACATAAACGCCACAGGAACTTAACTGGGGGAACCCTTTGGATTCGAATTTAGCTTTGCTTAAATTCCCAGACAGTGGTGCCCAGAGTTCTTAAGCGTACTCCTTTATTGCTTTGGATCACAACTTTATCTGCTCGGTCTCAATCTTTTTACTTGAGACCTTCACACCACAAGTATATAGTTAGGGATAGCAACTCATTTGAGCTTTTTAGGCCAATTTTGACTTCCTAACCATTGATGCTAGTCTTGGATCCTTGCTCTTGTCTTTTTCTTTTGAGCTTTTTATTTTTTTTCTTTTTCTTTTATCTTTCTTTTTCTTTTTGCTGCTTTTTCTTGCTTCAAGAATCAATATTTTTTATTTTTCAGAGAATCAATAATACTTCTCTAAATTTACTATTCTTCAAGAGCCAATATGCTCAACTTCAACATCAATTATGCACAGTTAATTCATACATTCAGAAAGTAAAGGCAAGACCACCACTTCAAAGTAATTGGAATAACTCATGATATAACTCGAAATCTTATGTATTTTACTACTTCCTTTTCAAAAATTTTCTTTTTAAGCTTGTTGTGGGATACATGAGACATCTTAAACCGAAATTTTTTTTTCTATAATTTGAACTACTAGACTAAAAAGCAAAGAAAATCCTAGTATTGATCATGCAAAAGCTAGAATAGAAAATAGAAAATAGAATAAAATACTGAAAAACAGAAAGAAAGGGGGAATGAAACTCAACCACCTCAGTGCTGATGGTTGCTCAGGCTGTGCTCTTCTGTGAAGATGATTCACCTCCTTTTGGTGCCATTGATGATAGTATACACTTAGAGCTTGCTCTGCAACACCAAACTTAAAAAGTTTGCTTGTCCCCAAGCAAAGAAAAATTGGTCCCTTCTTGGCGTTGAACGCCAGGGCTGCTTCCCTTATGGGTGTTGAATGCCCAAGCTCTCTTCTCCCTTCTGGCGTTGAACGCCAGTAAGGGGTACCCTCCAGGGTGTTTTGTTTCTCTCTTATGCGTTCTTGTTTCTGTTCTAATGGCTACACGTGATCACAAACGTTAGAAAAATTAAGAAAACTATGAAAATGAATAAAAAGAATAAAATAAAAAATAAAACTGAGATAAAACTAAAATAAACTTAAAGATACTTATGGTTGTGTTGTGATGCGTAAGCATCTTTTCTATCTTTTCCTAGTGAATTTGCATTTGAATTTGTAAGTTTAATCAAGATTTAAATATCTTTGAGCCACTATGAATGCTACTTTGAGTTGTGTTCAATTTAGTTTATTTCAGGTAGCATTCGGATGGATTTAACAGGCTTGTGTAGCAGAAAAGGGAGAAAGTGAATGATGCTGTCAACCCTGACCTCTTTGCACTCCAACATGAATAACTCGAGTTATAGAGATCCAATTGACGTGATTTTAGTGGCATTGGAAAGGAAACTTCTAGAGCTTTCCAACGATATATAATAGTATATAGTTCTTTTCCATTTTGTACGGCCAAGGTGGTACCTAACTTGGAATTTCCCAACTTATGCGCCATGATCACAAAGTCCTACAATTGCGTGCAGCCAGGGTGGCGCCTAACTTGGAATTTCCCAAGTTAGGCGCCATCTGAAGAAGCCAACTTCAAGTTCCATTCTGCCAAGGCCACGCCTAACTTCAAAATATTGAAGTTAGGAGCCAATTCAAAGGAAAACAATGGTCCCCACGTTTTCTCAAGGGATTGCACGAATATTTTATTTATTTTGATTAAACTTTATTTTATTTATAAATAGAAAAAGATATTATTTAGTTTTAGAAAATATATTTTATATTTATTAGGATTAGATATAAAAGGAGAAGAGATCTTGACCTAGGCTCTCTCCGAATTTTCATTCCACACTTTCATAATTTTTCCTACTAGGGTTTATTTTCTCTATGAGGAACTAAGCCTCCATTGTTAAGGTTAGGAGCTCTATTTACTTTGATGGATTAATAATTATTTTTTCTTCTACTCTTGATTAATGTTTTAATTATTGTTTAAGAATTGGTTTCGTTCTTCATCCTAAGAATTAGTGATTATTGGGAAATAACTATAATTCAACTTGAATTCTATTTGAATCTTGAAAACGTTATATCATTAGAATTACATCTTAAAATCAAGGGTTTGTGTGGCTTATAAACTAGAATTGAACTTAATCTTCTAATTCAACAAGTGAACAAGAAATTGGCGGTTGATTGAGTTAGAGGAGATTAAATTACTAAGGAATTAGGGTTTATTCACTTAAGGTTTGCCATGAACATAATCTTTGCATGATCAAGGTAGTTAACATTGAATATTTATCCGGAAATTTAAATATCTCTAACACCTTAACTATTTTTATCATACTATTTTTTTAACCAATTTTAGTTTGCTCTTATTTAATTTTCTATTTTTATGTTATTTGCTATTGAAACTCTAAATTTTGATTGTTAGACTAGAATAATCAATTGACTATTGTTGCTTAATCTATTAATCCTCGTGGGATAGACCCTCACTCACCTGAGGTATTACTTGGTACGACCCGATGCACTTGCCGGTTAGTTTGTGGACTTTAAATTCCGCACCAAGTTTTTGGCGCACCAAACTTGAATCGTTGCTTGTCCTCAAGCAACCAAAACTAATATAAACTTAGGATGTGAATTTCCATGAGAAGTGAATGCTCAATTAAGCTCATGTCTCTTCAAAAAGTGGGGTTTATACACTGCAGTTCTGAATAGTGTTGGCATATCACTATCCTTTAAATCTGAGGGATGTCACTATCATCTGGAATTAGAATCTGGATAATATTATGAGTTCTCTGGTGTTTGTACTTTGGTTTAATCCTTGAACATAGCAAATTTTCTTTCATTCTCTTTTCTTTGGTGCTTTGCACCTTGAGCCTAGCCGTGACTTTAAATGCTCTGTCTCAAGCTTTACTTGACACAAAAACACCATAAGCACTTAACTGGGAAACTCTGTTAGTTCTGATTTTTCTTTCAGTTACTCCCAAACAATGGTGCTCAATGCCTTTGGCATACTCTGTTAAATGCACTTGGTCTCGACTCTTAGTGCTCTGTCTCAAGGATTACTTGACACATTTACACCACAAGCATATGACTAGGAAAACAACTCTTTGAGCTTTTAATCATATTTGACCTTTCTAGCTATTGATGCTCAGAGCCTTGGACCTTGCTTTTCTTTCTTTCCTTTTTTTTTGCTGTTTCTTTTGCTTCAAGGATTAAGCTTTTGTTTAATTCAGAGAATTCATAATAGTTCTCTAAATTCTTGTTCCTCATGCACCAACATTCTTTGATTCAAATTTAAATATGCACTGTTCATATCATGCATTCAAAATCACAGACAATACCACCACATTTAAGTAAATAAGACTACTTTTAAATATAACTCAATTTTTCATGCAATACATCACTTCTTTTTCTCTTCTTTTGATTTTTCAAGTTTAGTGAGCAACAAATGAGACATCTTTTTGAAACTAAAATGAACAAAAAAATTAAAAATAATAGAATTAAATAGAACCTAGGAATTGAAATTACTAGAGATCATGTAGACATTCAATTAAAATAGCAAAAACAGGAATATAACATAATAAGAATGGAAGGAAATAGGAAGTGAAAAACGGACTAAGCGACCTCAGTCGCCGCGATGGGGGTCTCACTCCTCAGGTTGTCCTCCTCCATGAAGAACATTCATCTCCCCATGGTGCCACTAATGATAAGGTAAACAGAGAGCGCACTCTACAACATCAAACTTAAAAGTTTGCTTGTCCCCAAGCAAAGAAAAACTCCAGGGTGTCAAAGATTCCTTTTAATTGCTCTTGTTCCTGTTCTAATCATTCTGCATGACTAAAACACATGTTAAACAAGAAAAATTCTAAAAAAAATGAGATATAGTAATTTAAAACCAGAACTAAAATAACTATAATGCTAAAATAAAAATAACTATAAAATAAAAACCAAAGTAACTGCAAAACCATGGATACTAGTAGTTGGATTGCTTCCCAACAAGCGCTTCTTTAACGTCACTAGCTTGACGGTTGATTGTTGCTTTTTCTTCCTCTTCTTCTAGTTAGTTAAGAGAAATGACTTTAGTGGACATAAGGAGAAAAATGAACCCACCAAAAAGCAACTCCCATACAATTCTCTGATTCATTAGGACCAAGGAAAGCATATTCAAGTGTTGGGGAGAAGACTTCAATTCAAATGTGGATAGTGCATTCAAATTTTTCTTCTCAGGAGCTTGCATGTATAGAATTAAAGGGACTTGTATGGCTTCCTCCAGAATTATTGGAATGTGCAAGCATGGAGTGTGCATGGCTTCCTCCTTTGTTTGTGTATCTTCCTCCTTTGTTTGTGCATCTTTCTCTTTTGTTTTTGCATCTTCCTCTTCTTCCATGTGTGAGGGTGGAGAGTTCTTTAATTCACTGGAGTATGAAATCCTTTAATTGATTTCCTCACTTTCTTCCATAGGATCTTGCATTGTATCTCTTGGGAAGGAATTTGCTTGTTCCTCTTCCTGGGGCTTGATAATCAACTCCACGTATTTCTCTATATTTTTGAAACTCATCCTTATATCATGTATGCATTCTTTCATGACAAGCTCAAGAGCTGACGGTTCTTGATATGAATAAGGAGATGGTGGCTCTTGATATAAGTAAAAAGAAGATGATTCTTCGTATGAATAAGGAGATGGTGGCTCTTGATATGAATAAAAAGGAAATGATGGATCTTGGTATGAATATGGAGATGGTGGTTCTTGGTATGAATATGGAGATGGTGGTTCTTGATAGATGGAACATGGAGCACTGAAGTTTCTTTGGTCTTGACTTTCTTAACCGAAATTCGGGTAGTTCCTCCATCCACAATAATATGAATCACTCATTGGGTGTGAGTAGTAACCCATGTGATCTCTCTCCATTATTTTTTCTTAGCACAAAACACCAAACAAAATTAAACGTACCATGTGGTAAACAGAAAAGCAAAGAGGAAAGAACAGAAAGAATTTTATTTTCATTTTTTAAATATATATATATATATATTCAAAAGAAATAAAATAAACAAAAATAAAAAAATGAAAATAAAATAAAATATAAAAAAACCAAAAATAAAAGAAAAATAAAATACAGAGAATAAATTGAATTATTGAAAAAAAAACGAAAGTTTAAGTTTTTTTAAAGAAAAATTAAAATTAAAACTAAATAATAAAATAAAACAAAGAAAAAAAAGGAAAATAGGGGAGGGGGACGAAACTGGAGGGAAAAGAAAATAAAAATAAAAATAGAATTTATTAATAAAAGAAAACTAATTGAAAAAGAAAAATGATCTAATCTAAGTAATCAAATAACTGAGACAACCCCAAACTTAATTTCAAAAATTAAGAAAAAAATAAACTAGGTTAAA
This sequence comes from Arachis hypogaea, assembly GCF_003086295.3. NCBI lineage: Eukaryota > Viridiplantae > Streptophyta > Magnoliopsida > Fabales > Fabaceae > Arachis > Arachis hypogaea. The sequence goes on from NC_092055.1 coordinate 104,408,767, forward strand.
TTCAAAAATTTAAAGAAATAAATCAAACAAAACTAAAGCAAAAACGCCTAAACTAAGCAATCAAATAACTAGTAGTTGTCAATCACAATCAATCTCCAGCAACGGTGCCAAAAATTTGGTGCGGAATTTAAAGTCCACAAACTAACCACCAAGTGCACCGAGTCGTACCAAGTAATACCTCAGGTGAGTAAGGTTCGATCCCACGAGGATTGATAGGTCAAGCAACAATGGTTGAGTGATTCACTTAGTCAGACAAGCAGAAAATGGTATTTGGATTTCAATTGTATTAAACAGAAAATTCAGAGATTTAATAAAGCAAGCAGTAAATTGGTGTGAAGATTATATGAGAAAACAGTTAAGGTTTCAGAGATGTTTATTTTCTGGATTAACTTTTCTTACCAACTATTTTAATCATACAAGATTCAATTCATGGCAAACTATATGTGACTAAACCCTAATTCCTTAGACCTTTTTAGTCTCCTCTAACCTTCATCAACCGCCAATTCCTTGGTCACTTGATTCCGATTAGAGGGTTAAGTTCAAAACTAGTTTATGTGCCACAAAACCCTAATTATCCAAATATAAGAGGATTATATGTCACGTATCCCGTTAAGTCTAGATAATTAGAAATTTAGGAGAAATTATTTTCAAGCTATTGTTCAAGTAAATTGCTTTTCCAAGGTTTACAAGAACTCAAATAGAATAAGGGTCATACTTCCGTTCCACCCAGATTTATAAGATGAAGAACAAAAGCAAATTCTTGAAATTGAAATAAAAACAGTAATTAAAATAGAAGAGTAATAGTATCAATCCATACAATAAACAGAGCTACTAACCTTAACAGTGGGGATTTAGTTGTTCATGGCTCAGAGAGAAAACTAGGATTCTGAAAAACTGTAAAGTGCAGAATAGAAAAGAGAAAAGAGAGAATAGCCCGAAGGGCTGATTCTTTTCCCTTTTATATCTAATCCTAATTAATATAAAATATATTTTCTAAAACTAAATAATATCTTTTTCTATTTATAATTAACATAAAAGTTTTAATCAAAATAAATAATGATTCTTCGTAGCCTTTATCAATGAGGACATGGGACCATTGCATGTCATTGAGCTGGCGCCTAACTTGGGCAATTCCAAGTTAGGTGCCACCTTGGCTGAATGCAATTGCGGAGTTTGTGGTTCTGGCGCCTAACTTGAGAAATTCCAAGTTAGGCGCCACCTTGACCATACCAAATGGGAGAGAAGTATATACTATTATATATCGTTAGAAAGCCCTGAAAGTTCCAATGCCGCTAGAACCGCATCAATTGAACCTCTTTAGCTCAAGTTATTCCTGTTAGAGTGCAAGGAGGTTAGCGTTGACAACATCAGCCACTTTCTTCCTCTTTTTCTATAAAACTCCGTCAAATCCATCCAATAATGCTACCTAAAATAAGCAGAATTGCACACAAATCAACGTAGCATTCATAGTGGCTAAAAGGTATTTAAATCTTGATTAAACTTAACAATTCAAATACAAATTCACTAGGAAAAGATAGGAAAGATGCTCACGCATCAGGTTGCCTCCCAACAAGTGCTTCTTTAATGTCATTAGCTTGACACTTGATTGTTGAACTTTCTTCCTCTTCTTTCAGTTGGTTAAAAGAAATGACTCCAAGGGAGAAGAGGAGAAGTTTAGTGTCCTCGAATTTAAATTCCTCCTAACAATCTTTCTGATTCTCCTTGCTTGTTAGGGTAGGGGTTGTATTGTTTTTTGCAGACCTTCTCTTTATCATGAATAAGCTCTTTATGAGTGCAATAGAGAGAGGTATTTGCTCCGAAACCTCAGCAAAAGAAATATTGATTTGCAACTTCTTAAGGACTTCCAAGGATTGGGAGTAGTGCTCGTCCTTGGTCTCTTTTTGGGGCTTCTGAGGGTGTGGTATTTCAGGCTCCTGTGCCCCCAGTGGGGTGTGTAGCAATAGCCTTTCTTTTTGAGCCTTTTCTTCCTTTAACTTCTCAGCAACGCACACCTCCATGGATTCGGCCTCCTTGGTGAAGACCACTGTTCCATCTTCTTTCAAGGTTACCTTCCCAGAGAGCACTAGACTTCTACGAAGGTCCTATGATGATGCACCTCGTCAAACAATTAAGAGGGATATTTTTCAAGAACTGAATAAATTGCTTGCCCTCACTCTCCTCTTGTGACTTCTAAGGATGCACTTGAATGCCCTCAGCCTCTGCTGGTGTTTCTGTTTGCTCTGATCCTTCAGCAACTGTGACCTTGCACTCTTCTTTTGGATTCACCTCTGTGTCTTTAAGAAGAGTGTTAGGAGGTCTCTAGAGTTTCTAAGGGTATGGCAACTTGGCTCTGTACTCTGAGGCCTTGGGTAATGCAGGATGAGTGTCCAAATTGACTGGAAAGGGGTTATCAGGGTGCCTGGGAGAAACATCTTTTTGAATTGATGCATATGGCCCCACTTTCTGGGCATTCAACTTCCATACTACCCGCTCTAAGGTGTTCAAATTCCTTACTGCCCCTCCGGGGCGTTGAACTTCAGCCCTGCTTCCTCCTGGGCGTTCTACTTCCTCTCTGCTTGAGTGGTTCCTCCACCCTTGAGCTTCCTTCCTAACTAGAGTTCTCTTAGATGAGTATAAGTGCTGGTTATTGGCAACCATCTCAATGAGCTCATCTGCCTCTTCATGTGTCTCTATAGAGTATAGAGAACTTCCTGCAGAGTGATCCACTGACTTCCTAGCTATCTCAGAGATGGCTTCATAGAAGATGACTATCTTGCCCCATCCTGAGAACATATAGAGGGGGGCAATTCCTGAACATCAGCTTGTACCTCTCCCAAGCATCATAGAGGGACTCGCTCTCCTTTTGCCTGAAAGTCTGAACGTCTATTATTAACTTAGTCAATCTCTGCGACAGAGAGAACATGTTTATGAATTTCTTAACAGCCTTATCCCAAGTTTTCACACTTTCTCTGGGTTCACACTTTCGCCTGGAGACTTCAGACTCCATTCCATTGGTCTCTACAGTGTCACAGAACTGCAGGAAGTCAGAGATGAATTTATTAGGATCTTCCTGTGGTCGTCCATAAAACTGGCAATGTTGCTGTATCAGCATGATCAGGTCTATGTTAATCTTAAAGTCATATGGATCAATATGAGGTACACTAATACTCCTTCCATAGAAGTCAGGAGTGGGAGCTGTATAAGACCCCAAAGTTCTTCTGGGTTGTGCATTCTCAATTGGGTCCATAGTGAACTCTTCCTATTCCTGCATACACAGACAAGAGACAAAGGAAAATGGGAGTCTCTATGTCACAGTATATGGAGCTCCCAATGAGATATCCTAAAAGAAACAAGAATTAGAAATAATTTTTTTTGAATAAAAAATTCAAAAATAATAAAATAAAATAAAATAAAATAAAAAATAGAAAACTAATTTAAGGATAAATAAAATAAAAAATAATTTAAAAGTTTCGAAAAATTTAAAAGAATTAGAAAGAAAGAGGTTTAAAATAGCAAGAAGAAAGAGAAAATACTAAAGGAACACTAAATTTTAAAATTTGAATTTTAAATGAAAATAAGATAAGATAACAAATTTTGAAAATCAAAAAAGAAAAAAAAAATAAGATAAAGATCAAGATAAGATATGATTCAAAAATTAAAAAGAAACTAATTAACTAAGAAAATCACTTAAGGAGCATCAAACTTTTAAAATTCAAAAAAAGATAGAGCAACCAATTAACTAACAAGATTTGAGTTTAAAAAGGGAATTTTCGAAAAATTGGAGAAAGAAAGTCAAATAAAGATTTTGAAATTCAAAAATTAGAAAGAAAAGTCAAAAGAAAGAAGAAAGATAAGATAAGATTTGAAAATTTAAAGATTTGAATTTCAAATTTGGAAAGAACAACTAACAAAATACTTAACTTTTAAAATTTAAATTTAAAAATTAAGGATAAGATAACAAGATTTGAAAATCAAGAAAAAATATAAGATTTGAAAATTAAGATATTTTGAAAAATTTTGAAAATTAAAAATAGAGAGTTAATCAGAAATTTTGAAATTCAAATTTTGAAAGAAAGAAACGCCAAACTTAAAATTAAAACAAGATAAAACAAACAAGTAACTAACTAGATTTGAAATTAAAGATAAAAGATGTGAAAAAAATTTTAAAAATTAAAAGAGAAAGTCAAACAAAGATTTTGAATTTTAAATTTGAAAGAAAGAAAAACTAACAAAATACTAAACTTTTAAATTTTGAACTTTAAAATAAAGATAAGTTAGCAAAATTTAAAATCAAAGAAAAAGATAAGATAAAGATAAAAGATAAAAAGATAAACAAATAGATTAAATCAAACGAAAAGATAACTAACGGGACACCAAACTTAAAATTTTTTGAATTTAAATTAAAAAGTTTTCGAAAAATTAAAAATTAAAAAGAAAAGAACAACACTAAATGGACACCAAACTTGAAAATTTTGAAAGCAAGGGCACTAATTTTCAAAAAATTGAAGAGGAAAAATATTAAAAGATACCAAACTTAAAAATTTTGAAATCAAACAAAGAAAAACATAAAGAAAATTTGGAACACCAAAAAAGAAAAGCAAGAACAATTTTCAAAAACTCAAGAACAGAAATGAAAACCAAAGGGACACCCAACTTAATTTGTGACACCAAACTCAAACAAAATAAAAAGATGACTAAAGATGAAAATATTTTTGAAAAATTTTAAACAAAAGAAAATAAGAAACACAAAAAGAAAAACAATAAAAAATACTTGATCTAAGCAGCAAGACAACCGTTAGTTTGTCAATCTCGAACAATCCCCGGCAACGGCGCCAAAAATTTGGTGCGCGAAATTAGAACTCGCACAACTGAACCGGCAAGTGCACCGTGTCGTCCAAGTAATACCTCGGGTGAATGAGGGTCCATCCCACGAGGATTTTTGGATTGAGAAAGTAGTGGTTATTCTGTAGATCTTAGTCAGGTGATTAGAAAAGAGAGTTGTTGTTGTTGGATTCGCATGAACAAGAAAGTAAGGAAAAGCAATTAAAGATTGGAAAAGAGATAATATATGGAAGTAGTTAAGGCCTCGAAGATACTTATCCTTCCGGATGAATACTTCTTACTGACTAATTTAACAATGAATGATTCATTCAATGGTAAAGCTGTAAGTGATTAAAGCCAGGGTCAGTGGTCATTAATCTCCTCTGATCCACATCAAACGCCAGGGTCAGTGGTCATTCAATCTGAATGAGGGTGAAGTTCGTGCAATTCAATCTCTGATGATCCTACTAAAAACGCGACAGACAAGGTTAGATCTTCTAGATCGGAGAATGAAGCTCAAGATTCTAGCCTTAGCGCCACAGAAATCTCAATTACCCATGACTAACGAGATTTTATGTCACTTATCCCAATTAGCCCAGATACTCTGTTGGAACCTGTGATGCATTCTCAAGCTGCAGCTCAATACTATCCTGTCAGAGACTCGCAAGAACTCATGTAGAATAAGGGGTCATACTTCCGTTCCACGCCAGATGATGATAGCATTGTCGTCGGTTAGGAATTTTTCTCAAAAATATTTCCGTTGCTAGTATAGTTCCCAACTGACAAACAACACTTATTCAAATTTTAATTCTAAAGAGATGTCACAATCTAAAGCAAATATATAAACCGAGAGTATTTCACTCTCGGGTCTTCTTCCCTAGGAGTTGCAATGAAATGTTCTTATTATTGGCTGTGGGGATTTTTGGGTTTTGATTATAAGAGGCAAGAAATGTAAATGACAATAAAATAAAAAGGACATGCAATGAATTAAATGGAAGGCAATTAAAACAATAAAAAGGAAATTAAATACTAAAAAGGGCTCTTGGTAGGAATTGGGAAATTAGGGATTTCTATCCTAGTTATGGACCATAAACATGGTAATTGTATAGAATTAATCCCAATTAGTCAATCCTAATATCGAGAATTAGTCAAAAGGGCATAATTGATCCCAATCCACAAGTCCTTACCAACTCTATTAATGGAAGGCTTAGTGTTAGTGGAAACCAAATCAATTAACAATCCTCACACAATATAGAATGGACATCCACCACTCAAGTTCATCCAATCACCCAATTTTCCAACCAAGAGTGTGAAAAATTAGGCAAAAATCCAACCAAGCATTTTATCAAATACTTAGAGGGCATAAAAAGAAAGCATGATAAAATAAGAACAAATAATAAATTCTACAACTACCAAGCATGGAAAGTAAGAATAGCAACTTAATTAAGCAATAAAAGAGCATGAAACATAAATTGCATTAAATGTAAATCAAAATAACAAGAGTGCTCATAAACATGAAAAATAGCCAAAATGAGAAAATAACAAAATAAACTAAGAACATTAAGACAATAGAACAAAGAAATGTAGAAGAAACTAGATGAAAACAAGAATTAAAAAGAGAAATTACAAAGAATTTAAACTAAGAAATTCTAGTTCTAGAGAGAAGAGGGAGCTTCTCTCTCTAGAAAACAACCTACATAATGCTAAACTAACCCTAATTTCTCCCCCCTTCACATGGAATGAGGCCTCCTTTGATATAGCAAGAATCAGCTTCAGAGAGTCCCAAAACTGGGCTCTGGAGGCCCAGAAATCGCCCCCAGCAATTTGCATTAATGAGGTCACGTGCTGGCTATGATACGTACGCGTCATGTCACGCGAACGCGTCGATCTAAGAACTCCAAATCCTTATTTTTTTCATGAATTCTCCACTTTGCATGCTTTTCTCTTCACTTCTTCCATCCAATACTTGCCTTATGAATCTGAAATCACTCAACAACACATCAAGGCATCAAATGGAATGAAAGTGGAATAAAGTTGATTAAATTAAGCACAAAATAGCATGTTTTCACAATTAAGCTCAATTTAGGGAGAAAACAAAAAAGTATGCTATTTAGATGAATAAATGTGGGTTTATGTGATGAAATCCACTCAAATCAAACCAAAATATATCGTCAAATATGGATTCATCACCAGATTCATAAGGATGAAGAACGACAATGCATCATAAAATAGAATCAAACATATATTAAATTAGAAAAGTAATGGTATTAATCCATGGGAATAAGCAGAGCTCCTATCCTTAACTTAAGAGGTTTAGTTGTTCATGCTTTACAAAGAAAACAGATAAGAAGGTGTAATGTAATGTGTCTGTGCTTCTCCCCTCCTGGGAGGCATAGTCCTCAAGAGGAAGGAACTCTCTTATATATAATAAAAACTCTAAGACTAAACCTAAAAGATATTATTTTTAATTAAAAATTACAAAAGAAAAATAAAATAAGCTAAGAAGTGCTAAAATCCACTTTGGGGCCTATTTGGGCTGATGCCTGGCATTCAAATCAAGTTCTGGGCGTTCAACTTTGGTTCCTGCTCCTTGGCTGGCGTTGAACGCCAGTTTGGGCGTTCAACTTGGAGGGTTGGTCCTTCTTGGGCGTTGAATGCCAGATAGGGGGTAAGATGGGCGTTCAATGCCTATTTTGGGCAGTCATTTCCAAAGAAAAGTATAGACTATTATATATTGTTGGAAAGTTCTAGAAGTTAGCTTTCCAATGTAATTGGACCTCTATAACTCAATCAATGCTCGTTGAAATTCACGGAGGTCAGGATGAGACAGCATCTGCTATCTTTTCTTTTCCTCTGAATCAGACTTTGCCAAAACTTGCCAATTTCACCCAAAAATCACCTGAAATCATAAAAAAATCACAAAAACTCAAAGTAACATCCAAAAGGTGAATTTTTCACTAAAACATATTAAAACTAAATAAAATTTAATAAAATATAACTAAAAACACACTAAAAATACTATGAAAAAGGGTATAGGAAATCCCGTCATCAGTACCATTTAAGGCTCCTAGGCAATTCTAAAATCCAAAAGAAGAGATCAATTAACTCGATCTAAAGCACACCAAGTATATTAGGTTTAATAACATTAGCAAGATAAATTACCTTGAACCATTTCCATCGTTTATCCATTCTATAATGTCTAAATGGTTGAGCTTTCTTCATTAAGAGATTATAACATCTCAAAATAGCAAGCAATACATCATTAAACTGCATACTAATTGTTTCTTTAGATCTCACAAATTGTCTCTTTATTACTCTAATTTTGACGTCATGTGCTATAATATGTAAAAATATGGCAACTATTTCTTCCACACCCATATTCCTACTTGGTTCTAACTTTCCAACCCCTTTAAGCCTGTTACACAATGCATGAAAGGCTTGCCTATCCATTCTTGTATTTTCTATATATGCTAGATTGTTAAAATAAATAATCCTATTGACACTAACATCCCTTATTACTTGCCTACTGTAACTGTCATTCCATTTTCTTTTTTTTTTCTCAATTGCAATATAATCAAAATATAGCAAATCATCAACAACTTAACCATAAGGTCATTTATTAATTCGAAACATAATATCAAGCAGGCAATAACTCTTATATTCTGTTTAGGATCCATTCTATAAAAAAAACATTAAAATATTTAGCCAAAAGACTTTACTATTTATTTATTCTATATATAAACTTTTTTCTATCATTTAAAAAATAAAATTAATAGCCAAAAGAAGATCCACAACACATGATATATATCTGAATTATAAAACCAGTCACAAGGCTGATTATATAATTTACTATGATGATTTTGAAATGACTAGAAAATGCATAACATTTTGAGTTACATGGGATAGTAACGTAATGGACACTGTTTTGAGCTTATGTACCATTTGATACTACCACAAGAAAAATGATAAGAGGGAGATTTTAATTTGAAAATTAATCTTAATCATGTCTGAATAATGTAATGAGGTTTTGGTTCCTGCTCTAGGTCTTGGAGAATGGTTTGATCCTTGATTCTTTAATAAAACTAAGAAGCTATCCCTTTTATTTCCTCGGAAAATGGTTTGATCCTTGATTCTTTAATGATTTTTCACCACTAATAAATGTCAAGAAATCCAAATTCCAAAACTCTAAATTCTTGCCTCATATAAATTTAAATCATGCATTAAGGTATACCAAACTTAGTCCAGCTTTTTATCTTGAAGGCATTGGCTGCATAGGATTGATTTGTATTCTATTCATGGCTGTTGAACTTTTACTTTAAAATAGAATGTTGATCTTGTTTGAAGTATAGGTAAATTTGAGATCTTAGTTTATGACTTGTAATCAAAGAAAGTGTGAAACCCAAATGCTACATGTTGCTCCAAAAATTTTAAGGAAAAATAAGGTTACACTCTTGGTATTTGCCATAGAATTACCTTCATTCAAGTAAGTGTCTATAAATAGTGAAATAACACTTTGATTGGTTTCTATTTTGCAAAATATGATCTGGTGTAAAGTAAAAAAAAAAAAGAAAAGGGAAAAATGAAATCATGGTTGGAGACTTTGGAGCTTAAAAATAAACTCAGATTAATTTTGTCGAATAAGTTAAAATGATTTATAATTCAATTTACTGAATTTAAACTACAACTTGGCATGGACAAAGAGAGACTTAAGTATCTATTGATTGCCATCAAGCTCCTATTTATTTATTTTTTTCACCTTATGAAAAAGCTATTACACATTCAAGAAAGAGAGTGACATCTTTTTCCACTCTTCATGAAGGGAAATTAGGTCCATTTACCAAGGGTAAGAAACCAAAAAGAAGACTTTATTTCTCAAGATTGTGATTCTACCTTCAAACGAGAAGTCAATTCTTCTATAAAAAGCTCATAAACAAATTGAACATTTCTTCATTGAACATTTTTTCATTGAATTCTAACCTCAGTCAATAGCTTAATAATTGAACAATTTAAGTTCATTGTTGATGAATCCATATTTGATGATAAATTTTGGATTGATTTGAGTGGATTTCATCATATAAACCCACATTTATTCACCTAAATAGTATGCTTTTGTGTTCTCTCCCTAAATTGAGCTTAATTATGAAAACATGCTATTTTGTGCTTAATTTGACCACTTTCATTCTACTTTCATTCCATTCGATACCTTGATATTTTTGTTGAGTGATTCCAAATTCATAAGGCAAGTATTGGATGGAAGAAGTGAAGAGAAAATGATGCAAATGGAGAATTCATGGAAAAACAAGAATTTGGAATGCTTAGAGCGACGCGCACGCGTGAAGAGGTGCATCATCGAAGGCGACGCGTACGCGTGGCATGACGCGTATGCGTGACAAGAAAACGCCAGATGACGCGTACGCATGACCCATGCATACGCGTCACAGCCAGCATGTGACTTCATTAATGCAAATCGCTGGGAGCGATTTTTGGGCTATCCAGAGCCCAGTTTTAGGACTCTCTGAAGCTGATTCTTGCTATATCAAAGGAGGCCTCATTCCATGTGAAGGGGGGAGGGGGGAGAAATTAGGGTTAGTTTAGCATTATGTAGGTTGTTTTCTAAAGAGAGAAGCTCACCCTTCTCTCTAGAATTAGGTTAGGTTTAGTTAATTTTCCTTTAATTTCAGCTTTTAATTCTTGTTTTAATGTAGTTTCATTTATGTTTTCATGCTTTATTGTCTTAATTCTCCTAGTTCTTCTTCATTTCTCTTTTATGTCATTTTTCATTTTATGAACACTCTTGTAATTATTAATTTTCATTTAATGCTTGTTTGAGTTGTTGTTATCATTTTCTTGCTTTTGATAGTTAGATTTTATTTTTAATGTAATTTAATATTATTTTATTTTCATGCACACCAAGTGTTTGATAAAATGCTTGGCTTAGTTTTTTCTTAGTTTTTTTCCTCACTCTTGGTTTGGATATGAGGACTTTGGTGCTCCTTATGTCATTGATGTCCATTCTTGTTTGATACATTAGAGTAGTTAGTTGATTTGATTTCCATTGACTATAAGTCTTCCATTAATAGTGTTGACTAGGACTTATAGATTGGGATCAACTATGCCTATTTGACTTATTCTCGATGTAGGGTTGACTAAGTAGGATTAACTCTTTATAATCATCATGTGTTTGTGGTAAATGGCTAGGATAGGTAACCTTAGCTCTCAATCCTTGCCAAGAGGTTTCTTGCATTTGAATTTTCATTCCCTTTGATTAATTGCCTTGCATGATCATTTAATTGCTTTCATTCAATTTCTTGCATGTTAATTGTTAAGTTACTTTCTTGCCATTTACATTTCTTGCCTCTCTTGCAATCAATCATAGCCAATAATCTTAGCACTTCATTTGCAGCTCCTAGGGAAGACGACCCAGGACTTAAAACTCCCGGTTAATTTTGTTTTGATTGTGACTACCTTTTGGTTTAAATTTGATTGTTGGCCAATTTTTGGGTTGGGAACTATACTTACAACGCTAATTCTAAATTTGAGAAATATTCCTAACCTGCTTTAGGCCATACTATCAATTGTCTAACAAGAAAAAAGAGAAAGCAAGAAGAAAAAAGTTGTGCAAAAAAAAAAAAAGACAATTGCATTCAAGCACACACAGTTACAAAGAGCGAATGGAGAAAGAAAGAACACAGACAATTTGGAAGAGGAAAACTTAAAGGGCTTTTTGTTATAACAAAGAATAAAAAATCACCAAAACTGTTTGGAAGAGTATTTTTTGCTCTTTAATATTAAAACACAATAGAACAAATGTATTTCGAAAATATTAACAAGATCATTGTTAATAAGTTTTAAATTGATATCTTGTGATAAAAAATTAAAATTGTATACAGCCTCATTATTTGAAGAATGTTAGACCATCATAACTTGCATATAAAGGCTATAAAAATGGTATATAACCTCACTAGTGTAACACCCTAACTACCAAAGTTAACGCTTCCGGCTGCGCGACTCTAATAGCTCGGACATTACGACGATTTTTATACTATTTAATACTAAAATATGAGCCTGTTTAAAACTTTAAACCGAAAAACCACTCCCACAAATACTTTTGCTATACAACGTACATCCATACATACCATACAACTTACAGAAACTCATAAAGAGTACATCCATATATATACATACATATATGTAAATATTATTACAAGCATTAACCAATACAATTCCTATCCCTCTTACAGAATATATCAAATAATGGCGATGGTTCAATAAACCATAACTAAAACAAGACAGAGCATCTCAACAACAACTAAATAAACTCTTCCTGACTTCTGCGCCCATATCCTGAAAGGGCGAAAAATGTAGGGGGGTGAGAACATCATCCTCGAAAGGGTTCTCAGTAGAGGGTTTTTGGGAATTACTGTAATAGGATACATGAAGATAAACCGTACCAGTGATTAATAACCGTCTCATGCCTCTTTTCAAAAACAACGGTTTATAATAAAAGTAAAGTCGGAAATCTTTTCTGAAAGAGGAACCATTCAATTCTCAAAAAAACTCAAAAGTCTTTCAAAACGGTTTATCTATGCTGAAACAAAATAGCCTTTCATGTTTTATAACAAACCAGAAACAAAAAACCGAAATCAACCATCGGTTCATCTCATTCCAACCACGGCCCTAGGCCCAAACAATCCAGCCATCAACCAATCACCACAGTCCAACAGAGTCCCAGTAGCAAACACAAATAGGAAGATGCAAGCACAAACAAACAGTTATTGCAAGTAGAACAATTAGCAATTAATCACATAGGCAAACCAAGTATAATATGCACATCCAAACAATGTCACATAGATGCATATGATGCATGCCTGTCCCTGGTGGCTGATGATATTATCTGTCGGTTATATAGCCAACCCGACACCTCCTGGTAGCTAACCATGGACAGAAACACCCATCGCGGAGCAAGTAGGTTTGAGCTACAACCCCATTGCTACTACCCGCTCAACCCAGAACCAGTGGAATAACCACTACTGCGGCTACTACCCAGGCGGGTGTTTAAAAGCTCAACCTGGAGCGAGTGGAATCACCACTACTACCGCTACTACCTAGGCGTCACAGTCTCTGACCTGGAGCAAGTGGGACGAACCACAACCCTTGCTACTACCCAGGTATCTCAAGCATATATTCATTCAGTCCCAGCCATGGATCAACATCCATCTCAGCCATCCGGCTTAAATTCATAATTCATAGTCAGCCATACGACCCATAACTCATTCGGCAATCAGCCATGAATCAATATCATACACAGCCATTCCGGCTCACAATAAAACAGCACTTCCACCATTCAACATCATTAAATTCATAAAATTGGCACTTAAGCCATAAATCATTTTTCTTAATTCGTTTCACTTTGAAATCGAGTTTCAACTCTTTTCAGCCTTAGCTTTAAAGATCTCATTTCTCAAATCATCTCAGGCTTCATAAGCCACTTTTACTCAAGGTAAATTCCCCTTTGAAAATAATGCCACTCTCGGCATCCTCTTTCCAAACTTCCATAACCATGGCAAGTTAAAGATTAATTTTGAAACATTCAAAATCATCCATCTAACAATGGAATTTTATAACAAAAGTTCCTTGGCAGAGTCCCAAGTCTTTAGGGAAGAATAACATAACTCATTTCGCCAAATTCATTTAAAATCATTAAAACCTTGATTTTCCAATTTGAGCAGTAAAATAGGATCTAAGCCAAACGGAGTCACGTAATCATTTACTTCTTTCAAAGCTGTTTCCTTTACTTAGGCAAAAACCAACTTCAACCCCCCATGATAAATTCTAGAACGTTTCAACTGTTCAAAATTGTTTTAGTCTTGCAAGAATTCAGAATTCAAAGAGTACTTAAAACCTTTCTCAAAACATTTCAAAATGAAACTTGTCAATAGACATTCAGGTCCTTTCAAAATCATTAAAACTTCTTTAATTGAAACCCCCAAGTCAAATTCAAAGGCATAAACCCTTTTCACATTCAAACAGCTTTAAAACACAAGTTTCAAAATATTCTCCTGAAAGAGATACAATGCCTTTCTTAAGAAGCAAGACTAAATCACAATTTCCTCTTTACTAACTCATTTCGAAAGCATGAATCATCCTTTTCTTGATAATTCAAATAAAATAGTAGAAGTATTTAACTCATCATTTGCCCGACAACATTTCAATAAAGACTCAGATTTTATAGAAATTTCGACAGCACCTCCCCTAAAACTTGGACTTTGCCACCCGGTTCGGGTCCCAACTAAACCGTTTCTCATTCCTTTTTAACAGCCCAAAACCAAAAATCAATTCAAAAGCAAGCTAAATGCCTCAGTGGCATATCTCAAGGAAACCATTTCAAAATCAACTCAATATCAACCGATTTAACTCGTTCCCAAAGTTTAAAAGAACCAGTTCAGCAATAAATCATTTATCAAAACCAAATCAATTAAAGCAACCCAGGCTGAATTTCAAGAGTATTCTATCTTTCACATCATCAAAATAATTGACTCACTTCGAACCAATCCTCAACGGATTAAACTCATATTTCAAATCTTTAAAGAATCAACTTCCAAACATTACATTTCACAAAGCCGCACAACAATTCAGCCAAACAAACATTCATAAGCTTTCGAGACAATCAAATAATACATAAGGCCGATATAATCACCAAATACACATTTTCTCACATTAGTATCCATATGTAATAACTCCAATACATAAAGTATAGTTTTGGAAAGTGCCCCTACCTCAAAAGGCAATTCCATAACCCAAACGCGTCACAGGAACCACCTCTCTTAAACCGAGATCACCAACAACACAACCTTGGCTCCAAGCCACTCCCGCGGTAACCACAGCAACACTAATCGCGACACATAACAATAGAAACTCAGTCTCATAGCAATTGATACCGCAAAACCTTAGCGTGAGATTACAGAACAGTAACCAAAAGGGCTTTCATATCGAAAACGCTTACCAAAACTAAGAAAGAACGGCCAAATCAAGCAACGGTAGTCCCGGCGGTAGTTCTGGCAGCAATCAGAACTCAAACCTATGTTACCAAACCTCAGAGTCTTTAACCAAGCATTACAGAATACTGACTAAAAGGGCTTTCCGAAATAACACGCTTACCGCAACAAGGGAAGAACTACACCGAGTAGCGGCAGCCCCGATGATGGTTCTAGCAACACCCGCGCCACTCCCGGTGAGCGTAACGGTGAAAGAAGCGATACAGCCACTCCGAATGGCAAGCACAGCAACGAACAACACCAGCGGCGGTGAATGGCAGTAGCTCCAATGTGGGTCCGGCGGCGGCAACTCGCGATAACTCCAAACGATACCAGCTTCAGTGGCGGTTTCCAGCCGCCAGGTGCGGCGACGCGGCTCCAGGCGGCAGAGGCGATAGGAAGCACTGGGGTTCAGCGAGCAGTGGCGGTGGCTCCCGATCTTGCCTTCTGTTCGCGTTCCATCTCTCTCAGACCAGATCGGCGACTGACCACGTGGCAAGGGCGACGGCGGCGCAGTGAGGACGACGGCGGCGACGTGACGGCTCTGGTGGCTCCGCAACAGTTCGATAGCGACGCTAGCTCCTCCATCCTCACTTACATCGCGTCCCTCTCCCTCCCTTGGTGATTTGACGACGACGCCTGAAAGTGGCGGCGATGAGCGCGACGGGATGCAGCGTTACCGAAACGGTGGTGGCGCGCAGCTAGCGGTAAGGTGTGGCGGGTTCAGCGGGCTCGTGAGGGCAACGGCAACGGCGAGCTCCCTCCCCTCCTCCACACCGGCAAAATCTTTCCTCCTTCTCCCTCTGTCTGTTTCCTTTCTCCCCTTTTGTTTCACTGTGTGCGTGTGTTTGTTACTGATGGGGGTTGGGGTGATGGCTGCTGGGTTTGGAGAATTGGGATTTCACTATTTTGAAAATTAGGGTTAAGGGTAATTTGGTAATTTCAAATGAAATTGGAGAAAATATAGTAATTGAAACCCAATTTAAATCCAACACTACTGTATATGGAAAATACTATTTGCTCATCAATCTTACAAATTATTTTCCATAAAATGCCCAAATCAAAATAATTAGAAATAATATAATTAAACCCTTTATTTTCCAAAGTAACAGTATTAATATTTCAAATATTAATTATTTAATCCGAATCATATAAAAATCCTTATTATTTCACAACTACCAACTATATGATTTAAATATAGAAAATAATCCAATAATTGTAAAATTGGATAATAACCATAACTTAGCTCGAATTCAATAAATCAAAACTTGCCTTAATCATCTTTAATAAAATGATTTCCGAAATTAAGGCTATAAATAACTATATGATTTGAGACTTGATCATAATAAGACTTTTCAAAAGTTCTGGGTCTTACATCCTACCCACCTTATAAAAATTTTCGTCCTCGAAAATTGATACAAAATGAAAGAAATTTCATAACAGTTCATCCTTGAACACATTTAAGGAAGAAGCAAACATATCTCAAAATATGAACATATATATGGTTTTCAAATACTTGGATGGTCGTATGCATAAGGATACAAAGGTAGGGGTGTGATTGCAAAGCAAACGTTACAAGATAGGCTCAATGCACAAGGTCATATGATCTCAAAGCTTTACAAAAACTTGAGGTACCAAATAGGATGCAAATCAAGATGGGCGTTCACAAAGCAATGATGACATGGTTCAAACATGTGATAGTAAGGCAAGGCATTGAAGGTTATAAAACATGATGTGATTAAAACGACGTGCTTATCATCCGCACACTAATCTCATATCAACCTCAAGGCTTCAACTTTCTAACCTCATCAGGCACTTTTCAACCTCATAGCCAATCATAAGCCTAAGACCCGCAAGCTCGTTTGCAAGGGACAAAACACCCACAACTCATCATAATGTTACACACCTACCGCTTCACCTTCCATATACACATATCACGTCTTAAAGAACTAACGCATCGCGTTACGTATACGTCTACAAGTCGCACGTGATATCAAAATAATTCTCGAGTCTACTCAGAAGGATACAAGATTTAGAAAGGAGAGTCAAATGTCAAGGATAGCAATAATAGATTTGAGAGAATATATCCAATCCCAGATAACCAAGGATACTCAAGCAATGAAGTTTGCTAGACACAATTCAATTAACAACCTCAAAGATAACCCTTGGATCCAAGAAATTCAATAGGACCAATAAGAAGAAGAATCAGTGCATTAGTTTGAAACAAGTCCAAGCTGAGTTGAAGAAGTATGAAGTTTATAGAGAAGAATCTCTCAAACCCAAGACAAAACTCACAGAACTTAAGAGCATGATTAAAAATACTTCCAAATACATTGTTCATAAAAGAATCGAAAACTTGCGGAAAATCACTTCGCAATTTAGAAGAAAAGCTCAATAGCAAACATTCCTCAAGAGGGCAACAAAAGCAATAACATGGCTTTGCTCTAATTCAACTTCATGTTGAAGTAGATTATGCAGAGTTTTAAAAACAAAATGCACCCAGATTTGGCTAAGAGCAAAAATATTTTCATCAAATATTTTAGAAAGTTAGTTGGGTGCACAATCTTAACCAAAAGTAGTCACAAAAAACTTGGAAGAGAAATCAAATGCTTGTTTAAAAATTCTCAAAGTTCATATTCAAACAAGCGTGTATAAAAATTATAGCAAAGACGAAAGAGAAAATTAAACTCTTTTTAGAAAGAAAATTCCGAGGTAAAAATTTGCTTACAATCTGGTAAGAAAATAAGTGGTGCGTTACAAACAAACCGGTTTCCACTAAACAAGGAAGCTTTTCAAAACTTCATTTAAAATAGTGCATGACAACTTTAAATTAACTTCGTCAAAATTGAACAATGGTTTCAATCTAAATCAAGCAACAGAAAATAAATTCCGTTTAAAACTTCTTACAAGAGAATTCAAAACTTCTTTAAAAGGTTCAAAACAAGACTCCAAAAGTGTTCTTGAAATCACCATCTCAGAAGAACATTTAAGAAGTTTAAGATGTACTTAAAAAGGAGTCAAGCCATACAAGAAAAGATCTTAAATCAAGATAGCTCAAACAAGATCCACTAGGCATGAGACATCAAACAAGCTTTCAATTGATTCAAAAGAATACAAAAGTCATAGGAAAATACAACCCAATCATTAGTAATTTCCCAAGGATAAATCTTTGACTAAAAACTCTTGTAAAGACAATGAGAGAATAAACGATGCACTATTTTTGAAACGAATCAAACTGAATCATATAAGAATGAGATTCACCAGAGAAAGGAAAGTTGAGATTAATTGTAGTGTTCCCAAAAGGTAGATATATAATTAAAAACAGAATCACATATAACATTCATAGAGATGAAAAGCTTAAGAAGGAGCGAGTCCGTTCTTATGAAAAAAAAAGCTATGAGTCCAACATTTTCAAAAGAATAACAATGGCATAAACCATGTATTATGCTAAATCAAACTCAATTCAAAATGAATTAAGTAAAGTTTATCAAACGAAACTCAACCGGGATAAAAGCAAGAAATCCCCTTTCTTTTCAGAATTTTGAAAAATACCCCAAATACATGATCAATTGAAGATATGTGCATTGGAACTATAGTAAAATTACTAGAAAGTCAATTTACTTTTAAAGTAAGTGCAATTCCGTAAATCAGTAAAAGTACAGGCAAGGCATTAGAAATAAATAGTTGTCAAACTGTATAAGAAATCTCAAGTTTCGTATATAGATAGGTATACATCTATCCAACAGCAATTTTTATAAAAATTTCAAAATTGGCTGTAATCACTGTCAAATAAGAGAAAAATTGAATCAACAATCTCTCTAATAATGGACTCGGAATCAGGAGTTAAAAGGCACAGCGCATCAAGACAAGTTCAAAGCTATGTCAAAGAACACGTGAATCAAGAAGAACTCAAATAGAGGAAGATAGATGTAACAAGGACTGCAAACAAACATATGCAATTAAGATCAACAAGAATGCATATGAATAGAGGAATAGAGTTGCAAAATCAAACTACTTCTCAAGAGGATTAGCAAACAAGAACTTCATGTTAGGATATGGAAGAACAGGTCGACTCGAATAGAATTCAAGACACACAACTGAATAGCCTCGAGAAATAGTTTCCAACGTTCCCAAAACCCGCGATTTGCTTTGCTCAAAACTCGTATATCATCTATGATAACCCATCAGTGCTTTCATATACATATTTTACTAGTATTAAGCCGGCCAAACTTAATACCAAAAATCATGCAATGCAAGACTAACAGCGTTAATCAATAGATCGTCATGTGCATAAAGCTCTAATTCTCGTCATTCGACAAGACCTAAAACATGACAAACGCCAAGAGTATG
Source organism: Arachis hypogaea (assembly GCF_003086295.3). Classification (NCBI taxonomy): domain Eukaryota; kingdom Viridiplantae; phylum Streptophyta; class Magnoliopsida; order Fabales; family Fabaceae; genus Arachis; species Arachis hypogaea. Next base: position 104,427,972 of record NC_092055.1, read on the forward strand.
CAACTGAAGCATAGTTGGTCCATTCCTTAGGCTCTACAGGAAGGACTGCTCTGATACCATAATGTAACAGCCCAGACCACCCGCTAGCACGATATTGTCCGCTTTGGCACACAAGGCCTCACGGTTTTGCTTTTGACGATAGGGATGCTAGCCGAAGCCCCCCACACTCACTCGTCAAAACGCGTCATGCTAGGGAGAGGTATCCACACCCTTATAAGGCATGCTTCGTTCCCCTCTCCAACCGATGTGGGCCTTACAGGCACACCCTGGTAGAGGCGAAAAGCGTACGATCATTTAAAATGGTACTTACGCTTTATTCAATTAAAAATATACATGATCCACTTAACTCTTCTTTTCTCTTAAATTATTTTGAGTATATAGGAAGATAGACATAATGGGAGAAAATAGATCTAGAAAGGACAAGTTGAAAATTTTCGGCACAATGCACCATGGTTGGAACAAGGAGAATTTCTGCAAAATTGTGGGTGTTTATGGGAGTGTCGTTGAAATAGAAGATAGTTTGAAAAAAGGGATTAATTATGATTCGGTCATAATCATGGTGGATACAACATGTATCCACAAATTCATAACTTACTCCTAATGGATATTAATAGAAAAAATTTAAAATTATTGTAAAAGAAACTTACATTGAAAAAGAGTGGTGGATTTCGAAGAAAAAAAGAGAGAAGACCGTAAATATTTTGGTGGCAGTATATGAAGAAAAAAATGAGACAGTAGGGAGGGGAGGAAATTCAAAGAAAGAAGAAGATGACGTAGAACAAAGAAACATGAATTCGAAAAATATTAATGACAACGGAGGCATAGTAAAAGACTTTCAATTATAGATGCATAAGGAGGCAGAGATGCGTGATAAATGAGGAGAGTTCCTAGGCTACACTTACAGAGTATAGAGAGGGGAATAATCAATGAGAATTAAACTTTACAAAAATATATTCTAGATAACAAGATATCTAAGAAAAAAATAGATAAACCCATTTGGACGAGACAACAACTAATAATTAATGTTCAGAAGGAAACCCAAAAAGAGGAGTGTGAATCATTTTTAGGGTTACTATATCCTTCTAGCTTTGAACATGTTATTAAGAACTAGCTAGATAAACTTAGTCTACGAAGAAGAGGGACAAGAGTAAAGGGCCTATGTCATTTGGAGGAAACAAAAAAGAGAAACCAAAATTAGGAATACAAGAAAGCAAAAGAAAATTAAAGAAGGTAAGTGATTTCATACGTTCACATCTTTAGTAGTTTTTCTTATATTATTTTCATATTTTCATATAATTAATTATAGTTTCTTCATGTAAACTAATCGTTTTAAGTATCATTTGCTACTAATATGTTTTCTGAGTATTTTTCAAGGGAATACAGGATAAAGAGAAGAAAACCAAGTAGCAAGAGAAGCATATTCAAAGCGCAAGCAATTGGAATAGCATGCAAGGTCAAGTAGTAACACTCAAAACCATCCAACCATGCAAAGACATTAGCATTACACGTCATCCTTCAAGACAACAAGCATTGGCGTGTAACACCAATCATGGCGTGCAACGCGAAGGCAAACTTGGCGTGTAACGCCCAAGAAAGAAAAGAGAGGTGGCGTGCCACTCTACTTAGGACATGCAACGCCCTCAATACCTAGGATTAATGGCGTGTAATGCCAATGATGGGCGTATAACGCCCTGGAGGAAGATTGGGAGTAGCGTGCAACGTCACCTATAGTGTGTCACACCATCAACCCCTGGAGCAAGACAAGGCTTGGCGTGTAACGCCACTAAGTGGGTGTGCCACGCCTTGAAATTCATGAAGCCCCTAGAGAAAACAATGAAGCTAGCGTGTAACGCCATTAAGGGTGTGTGTGGTTGGGAAAATTTTTAGAGTATTCCCAGGAATGTTTAGATAGGAATATCTTATTCCCATGTTTGTTTCAAAGTTTAAAAATATATTCCAAGGTAACTTTTATTCCCTGGAATCAAAATACCACCAATTTCATTCCCATCTTCTCCCTGGTCATCTTTAATACCAATGAAAATGGAATGTGTATATCAGAAGAAAAAGACTAAATTATCCCTATCTAAATAACAAAATCCAACCCTCTTTCAGATCTCTCCCTTCTCATTTCACCAAAAACCAAAACCCTAGCAGAGCTTTTTTCCCAAATTCAAGGAAGCTCCACTGGCGTCGGTGTCGCCTCACCATCAATTTAGGTTTACACGACTACCGCGCACCTCATTCTAGATGTAGGATTCACTTCGATCTCTTTTTCGCATTTGCGTTCATGTTCCTCTGAATCATTCACTCTCTGTTTCATTCGTTTTCAGTGAAGAAGAACGAAGAAGAATGACGATGGCAATGGTGAATTGCCTTGCGAACTGAGAGCCAAACCAAATAGTGAAGGTGTGTTTTCATTTTCGATCGTTCTCTGAATTATTTTTGGATGGAGATTGGGTGTTCTGAAATTTAGGATTTACTGACTTTTCGAGTTTCTACTTCTTGCTTCATTAGGATTTGCTTTCTGATTTTGCATCTTTTTTGTTATTGTTTGTTGATTCTTCATTTTGCTTACTATAGTTGTATAAAATGTGGCTATGCTTTTGTTTACTATTGATTCTGCATTTTTCAAATTACATTCTGCCTTGATTACTATTTTCGTATTTTTATTTGTAACAATTATTGGTGAGTGTCATCATAAATGGTAACCACCATATTTTGTTTCCATTTGGTGATCACATTGCTTTGCAATCAAAGAAGCATTAACCCCTTAGAATTCTTATAAAATCATGTGATTATATGATCATGATGCAATCATAAACATTGATATATACATTGTTACTGTGACTAACTCAAGAAATTCCTATCAAGACCTGTTGTTAATTAAGCAAATTAACTCTTAAAATGAGTTTATGTCCAGTGCTGCCATGATAAAACTATCGACGAGGTGTTTATTCTCAGTGTTCTAGCCCCTCCTATCATTTGAGATTCATCATCCAATCTTTTAAATTTCGCAATATTATTCCTTTGTGTTTCACTTTTGTTTCAAATTAATAATGTACTACTAAGCTTGCATTACTATTGCTCTTCTTCTTTTTCCTGTTGTCTTCATGATTAGATTCATCTATCTTGTTTCCTTATATTAAATGATGAATTTTACATACTAGTAACAATGTAAAGTTGTTTTGGTGGCAATCTAATTTCAACTACTGGATTTGTGGGATCTAGTTTTCTAGTTTTAAAATGTATTTTGGTGTGCATGTTCTGGTGTACTTGTATGTTCTAGTGTTATTTGTTCCAGTTTCGTATGGTAGTGCAAGTTTGTTCAATTATTCGATCTGCATGTTTATAGATTCTGACATAGATCCCGCCACTGCTGGATTGCAGGTTACCTCAGATGGGAAACCCAAAATTCTTGATGCCATTGATTGGTACAAACAAAATCTTTTGTTATTATTATTATTGTTGTTTCTTAGCTTATAACTTTGAGTTTATATTAGTTTTTCAAAAAATTGTATGTTGCTTTTTTGTATCTTTAGTTCTAGAAGTAGAGATGTTGATACCTCAAAGGTGGTGAAGGCTGATGCTGATGGTTGTATTTATGGTGCATCAGTTAGTGGTTTGGAATATTAATATATACAAGTTATGATGGCCCAACATTCTTCATGTGACCCAGAACTTTTGAAAAATCTTATTATGATCAAGTCTCAAATCATATAGTTATTTATAGCCTTAATTTCGGAAATCATTTTATTAAAGATGATTAAGGCAAGTTTTGATTTATTGAATTTGAGCTAAGTTATGGTTATTATCCAATTTTACAATTATTGGATTATTTTCTATATTTAAATCATATAGTTGGTAGTTGTGAAATAATAAGGATTTTTATATGATTCGGATTAAATAATTAATATTTTAAATATTAATACTGTTACTTTGGAAAATAAAGGGTTTAATTATATTATTTCTAATTATTTTGATTTGAGCATTTTATGGAAAATAATTTGTAAGATTGATGAGCAAATAGTATTTTCTATATACAGTAGTGTTGGATTTAAATTGGGTTTCAATTACTATATTTTTCCCAATTTCATTTGAAATTACCAAATTACCCTTAACCCTAATTTTCAAAATAGTGAAATCCCAATTCCCCAAACCCAGCAGCCATCACCCCAACCCCCCATCAGTAACAAACACACGCACACAGTGAGATAAAAGGGGAGAAAGGAAACAGACAAAGGGAGAAGGAGGAAAGAGTTTGCCGGCGTGGAGGAGGGGAGGGAGCTCGCCGTCGTTGTTGCCCTCACGAGCCCGCCGAACCTGCCACGCCTTGCCGCCAGCTGTGCGCCACCGCCGTTTCGGTAACGCTGCATCCCGTCGCGCTCATCGCCGCCACTTTCAGGCGTTGTCGTCAAATCACCAAGGGAGGGAGAGGGACGCGATGTAAGTGAGGATGGAGGAGCTAGCGTCGCTGTCGAACTGTTGCGGAGCCACCAGAGCCGTCGCGTCGCCGCCGTTGTCCTCACTGCGCCGCCGTCGCCCTTGCCACGTGGTCAGTCGCCGATCTGGTCTGAGAGAGAGGGAACGCAAACAGAAGGCAAGATCGGGAGCCACCGCCACTGCTCGCTGAACCCCAGTGCTTCCTATCGCCTCTGCCGCCTGGAGCCGCGTCGCCGCACCTGGCGGCCGGACACCGCCACTGAAGCCGGTGTCGTTTGGAGTTATCGCGAGTTGCTGCCACCGGACCCACATCGTAGCTACTGCCATTCACCGCCGCTGGTGTTGTTCGTCGCTGTGCTTGCCATTCGGAGCGACTGCATCGCTTCTTTCACCGTTACGCTCACCGGGAGTGGTGCGGGTGTTGCTGGAACCACCGTCGGGGCTGCCGCTACTCGGTGTAGTTCTTCCCTTGTTGCGGTAAGCGTGTTATTTCGGAAAGTCCTTTTAGTCAGTATTCTATAATGCTTGGTTAAAGACTCTGAGGTTTGGTAACATAAGTTTGAGTTCTGATTGCTGCCAGAACCACCGCTGGGACTATCGTTGCTTGATTTGGCAGTTCTTTCTTAGTTTTGGTAAGCGTTTTCGATATGAAAGCCCTTTTGGTTACTGTTCTGTAATCTCATGCTAAGGTTTTGCGGTATCAATTGCTATGAGACTGAGTTTCTATTGTTATGTGTCGTGATTAGTGTTGCTGTGGTTACCGCGGGAGTGGCTTGGAGCCAAGGTTGCGTTGTTGGTGATCTCGGTTTAAGAGAGGAGGTTCCTGTGACGCGTTTGGGTTATGAAATTGCCTTTTGAGATAGGGGCGCTTTCCAAAACTATACTTTATGTATTGGAATTATTACATATGGATACTGATGTGAGAAAATGTGTATTTGGTGATTATATCGGCCTTATGTATTATTTGATTGTCTCGAAAGCTTATGAATGTTTGTTTGGCTGAATTGTTGTGCGGCTTTGTGAAATGTAATGTTTGGAAGTTGATTCTTTAAAGATTTGAAATATGAGTTTAATCCGTTAAGGATTGGTTCGAAGTGAGTCAATTATTTTGATGATGTGAAAGATAGAATACTCTTGAAATTCAGCCTGGGTTGCTTTAATTGATTTGGTTTTGATAAATGATTTATTGTTGAACTGATTCTTTTAAACTTTGGGAACGAGTTAAATCGGTTGATATTGAGTTGATTTTGAAATGGTTTCCTTGAGATATGCCACTGAGGCATTTAGCTTGCTTTTGAATTGATTTCTGGTTTTGGGCTGTTAAAAAGGAATGAGAAACGGTTTAGTTGGGACCCAAACCGGGTGGCAAAGTCCAAGTTTTAGGGGAGGTGCTGTCGAAATTTCTATAAAATCTGAGTCTTTATTGAAATGTTGTCGGGCAAATGATGAGTTAAATACTTCTACTATTTTATTTGAATTATCAAGAAAAGGATGATTCATGCTTTCGAAATGAGTTAGTAAAGAGGAAATTGTGATTTAGTCTTGCTTCTTAAGAAAGGCATTGTATCTCTTTCAGGAGAATATTTTGAAACTTGTGTTTTAAAGCTGTTTGAATGTGAAAAGGGTTTATGCCTTTGAATTTGACTTGGGGGTTTCAATTAAAGAAGTTTTAATGATTTTGAAAGGACCTGAGTGTCTATTGACAAGTTTCAATTTGAAATGTTTTGAGAAAGGTTTTAAGTACTCTTTGAATTCTGAATTCTTGCAAGACTAAAACAATTTTGAACAGTTGAAACGTTCTAGAATTTATCATGGGGGGTTGAAGTTGGTTTTTGCCTAAGTAAAGGAAACGGCTTTGAAAGAAGTAAATGATTACGTGACTCGGTTTGGCTTAGATCCTATTTTACTGCTCAAATCGGAAAGTCAAGGTTTTAATGATTTTAAATGAATTTGGCGAAATGAGTTATGTTATTCTCCCGTAAAGACTTGGGACTCTGCCAAGGAACTTTTGTTATAAAATCCCATTGTTGAATGGATGATTTTGAATGTTTCAAAATTAATCTTTAACTTGCCATGGTTATGGAAGTTTGGAAAGAGGATGCCGAGAGTGGCATTGTTTTCAAAGGGGAATTTACCTTGAGTAAAAGTGGCTTATGAGCCTGAGATGATTTGAGAAATGGGATCTTTAAAGCCAAGGCTGAAAAGAGTTGAAACTCGATTTCAAAGTGAAATGAATTGAGAAAAATGATTTATGGCTTAAGTGCCGATTTTATGAATTTAATGATGTTGAATGGTGGAAGTGCTGTTTTATTGTGAGCCGGAATGGCTATGTATGATTTATGAATATTGGCTGGTTCTGGATTGAACCGTGAGCCGGAATGGCTGTTTATGATATTGATTCATGGCTGATTACCGAATGAGTTATGGGCCGTATGGCTGACTATGAATTATGAATTTAAGCCGGATGGCTGAGATGGATGTTGATCCATGGCTGGGACTGAATGAATATATGCTTGAGATACCTGGGTAGTAGCAAGGGTTGTGGTTCGTCCCACTTGCTCCAGGTCAGAGACTGTGACGCCTGGGTAGTAGTGGTAGTAGTGATGATTCCACTCGCTCCAGGTTGAGCTTTTAAACACCCGCCTGGGTAGTAGCCGCAGTAGTGGTTATTCCACTGGCTCTAGGTTGAGCGAGTAGTAGCAATGGGGTTGTATCTCAAACCTACTTACTCCGCGATGGGTGTTTCTGTCCATGGTTAGCTACTAGGACGTGTCGGGTTGGCTATATAACCGACAGATGATATCATCAGCCACTAGGGACAGGCATGCATCATATGCATCTATGTGACATTGTTTGGATGTGCATATTATACTTGGTTTGCCTATGTGATTAATTACTAATTGTTCTACTTGCAATAACTTTTTGTTTGTGCTTGCATCTTCCTATTTGTGTTTGCTACTGGGACTCTGTTGGACTGTGGTGATTAGTTGATGGCTGGATTGTTTGGGCCTAGGGCCGTGGTTGGAATGAGATGAACCGATGGTTGATTTCGGTTTTGTGTTTCTGCTTTGTTATAAAATATGAAAGGCTATTTTGTTTCAGCATAGATAAACCGTTTTGAAAGACTTTTGAGTTTTTTTGAGAATTGAATGGTTCCTCTTTCAGAAAAGATTTCCGACTTTACTTTTATTATAAACCGTTGTTTTTGAAAAGTGGCATGAGACGGTTATTAATCACTGGTACGGTTTATCTTCATGTATCCTATTACAGTAATTCCCAAAAACTCTCTACTGAGAATCCTTTCGAGGATGATGTTCTCACCCCCCTACATTTTTCCCCCTTTCAGGATATGGGCGCAAAAGTCACGAAGAGTTTATTTAGTTGTTGTTGAGATGCTCTGTCTTGTTTTAGTTATGGTTTATTGAACCCTCGCCATTATTTGATATATTCTGTAAGAGGGATAGGAATTGTATTGGTTAATGCTTGTAATAATATTTACATATATGTATGTATATATATGGATGTACTCTTTATGAGTTTCTGTAAGTTGTATGGTATGTATGGATGTACGTTGTATAGCAAAAGTATTTGTGGGAGCGGTTTTGCGATTTAAAGTTTTAAACAGGCTCATATTTTAGTATTAAATAGTATAAAAGTCGTCGTAATGTCCGAGCTATCAGAGTCGCGCAGTCGGAAGCATTAACTTTGGTAGTTAGGGTGTTACAAATGGTATCAGAGCCAGAACCCGGATCGATGTGCCAGCGAGGGCGCTGGACTCCCTTAGGGGGTGGATTGTAAGGCCCACATCAGTTGGAGAGGGGAACGAAGCATGCCTTATAAGGGTGTTGATACCTCTCCCTAGCATGACGCGTTTTGACGAGTGAGTGTGGGGGGCTTCGGCTAGCATCCCTTTCGTCAAAAGCAAAACCGTGAGACCTTGTGTGCCAAAACGGACAATATCGTGCTAGCGGGTGGTCTGGGCTGTTACAGTGCCAATCCTTGAACAGGTTTTATGTTGTTTCCTCCATAATCAACATAATGACTGCTTCACCAATTGTACTCCACTCTAGTTTCTCCCGCATTTTCTGGTCAACCTTCTCTATAATCTCTCCAAGCATCACTAAATACACTTAATATTTAATCATTTTAAGATAAATCATTAAAGTTGTTATTTTTAGTCATTTTTCTGCTAATATTAGTCATGTTTGAGAAGGAAAAAAATGATTATATATCATCCAAAAATAAGTCACATGTATGGATATTTGTTTTCCAATCCACACTTTAAAATCTTCCTTCTAAATATTCATTTCAATTTTTTTTTCAAAAACAACACCATTAACCCTCTACTTTTTAGCATAATAGTATAAAAATAGCGCTGCTCTTATGTTGTGCTAATTTATTTTTTAAGGAAAAATAGATTTTTTGTCTTTAAAATTTTAATTTATTTTAATTTTGTCTCTAAAATTTTAAATATGTTTCAATTATATCATTTTCTATTAACACCGTCAACGGAAATGATTTTATGACAATTAGATGATGACGTATTACTAACATGTGACAATTACGGTTGACATATTAGTGACACATTAGCGTAAAATTGTTACAGTATATATTGTGTCACTCAAGAGTAGAATTAAAATATGTTAAAATATTAGGAGTAGAATTGAAACCAAAAATGTTAAAGATAAAAACGAAATAAAATGTAAACATTGAGACTTTTGTTCCATAATTTTTGCTATTAAAAATCATATTGATAACATTTTTAAAATGTCACTTTTATTGAGACTCACTTTAATATAAGAATATTTTGTATTAAAAATAAAAATTATGATGAATATTACATACACTTCTTAGAAAATTATATAAAAATATCTTTTTGAAAAGTATCACTTTTATTATATAAAATAATTTAAATACCTTTAAATATATTTTTATACAATTTATTAATAATAATATAATACTTAGTTACTTACCATAATTATATATTTATAGTAAATTATATAAAGAAAAGAGGTACTAAAGTTATTTTTATACAATAAAATTTATACACAAACAATATTTTTATACAATCTACTAACAAGTATATATGATACTTATCATAAATTTTATTTTTTAAAAAATATTATTATTTTAAAATGAACCTCATCAATAAAAGTATTACGTTTTAAGGGTATTAACAATATGATTTTATTAAAAAATATTTTATTGAATAATAAATAATATTTTTATTTTCAAAATTTATATTTAATTTTAAATTTATTTTTAATATTTAATTTCAATTTTATTCCTGTCGTTTTTAATATGTTTAATTCTACTTTTGGGTGAGACAACATAATAATTCTACGTTAACGTATTACTGATATATTAGCTTTCAATTACTACGTTATCATCTCTGTTAATAGTGTTAACAAAAAAATTTATAATTAAAATATATTTAAATATTAAAAATAAAATTAAAATAAATTAAATATTTTAAAAATTTTAAGAATAAAAAGTATATTTTATTTTTATTTTGTGTGGGTTAATGAGTTTTTATTTTATTTTATTTTATTTTATTTTATTTTATTTGGTGAACAAAGGGGTCAAGGGACCAAACTACACTGAAACTATATTACAGGGATGAGCCACCCCAGAAACATCACCTAATAACAAAAATTCTATCCCAGCTGGAGGAGAGTTCCAGTATTGAGTGGAACAATTTTGCTCAAGACTAAAGTTAGCTAGCCAATCTGCACAAGCATTTGTTTCTCTGTAAGTGTGAACCATGTTAATTGTCCAATTCCTTTCCATAAGCTCTTGAATCCTACAGTATAGCATTGATCCATCATCTAGAAACTTCCTATTTTGAGTAACGCTGTTAATAACTGCTTGAGAGTCAATTTCTATTTTCACCTTCCTGAATCCCAGTGTCCAAGCCATCTCAAGCCCCAAATAAAGACCCCATAGCTCTGCCATATACGCTGAGCAAACTCCCAAATTTCTAGTAAAATCCATTACCCAACTTCCGTCACTATTCCTAATGAGGCCACCACATCCTGCTTTACCTGGGTTGTTCTTAGCTGCACCATCAGTGTTCACCTTAATCCACCCTTCAGGAGCTGGATACCATTTAATAATGGTTTCTCGACGAACTCTAGAATCATGCCTAGGAACCTGCTTGTTGATGGCTTTTCCAACCTCACAAGCATATTCTTGTATACTAATGTGTCCAGCAATAGGTCTCTTAAAGGGGTATTGAAAGATCTCTTGATTTCTCCAATTCCAAAACTTCCAGCATGCTATGAAAAATATGTTTATCCAGTTTTCTTGGTTGGAGAAGCCCAAATTATTACCAAGACTATTTTCCACCCAATCCATCAGTTCCATCCGAAAGAAAGTTACAATACCATTTTGTTTAATGAATTTCTTCCAGACGGGTTTAACAACATCACAGTCCCCTCAGAACATGCAAAGTGTCTTCTATTGTGTTTTCATAATGATGGAACATAGGCGAGCTACCATACCATTGGCTTCTTTTCTTGTTAGTGAGGATCCTGTCATGAGTAGCTTGCCAAATAAATAATTTCATTCGCTGCGGTCTTTTCCAGGCCCAAATGCATTTCCAAACTTCCCTTCTTTGAGATTGGATTCTATTGCTATAACAGTAAGCAGATTTAACAGAGAATCTTCCATCCATGGAGTGCTTCCAGGCTAATTTATCAGGTGGGTCAGAAGCTCTCGGAGGGGGATTAGCACAAATGCGTTGAATGCATTCATCCGGCAGGAGCTGTTTAAGATGTTCTATCTTCCATTCCCCTTCATTATTCACGAAATCGCATACATAGTTATCCTCATCTCCACTGGTAGCGCTTGGGAGTTTATGCTTTAAGAGATGATCCCCTATATTTAACCAGTCATCCTTCCAAAACTTGGTTGAACAACCATTGCCTACCCTATGCACCAAACTTTCTTGGATGATAGGCCACAATTGTGATAAACTTTTCCAAAGGGCACTACATCCTGATGTCGCTCTCACCGAAGGGGTTGAGTTAGAGATACCATACTTGCTATTGAGAGCTCTTACCCACAGCGCATTAGAATGATTGATCATCTCCCAACAAACTTTCAGGAGAAATGCCGTATTCATATGTTCAAGATTCTTGAATCCAAGTCCTCCTATCTCCTTGGGTAAACATAAAGTTCTCCAATTAATTAAGTGAGCTCTTCTGTGCTGCTCATTCGATCCCCATACAAAGGCTCTTTGTGCTTGTGCTATTTGATGACAAACCGCTTTTGGAATTCAACCATGTTGCATTTGGTAGTATGGCACCGGGGGTGATGGCTGATTGAGCTAGAACTACTCTTCCAGCCATTGAGAGACATTTCTGTTTCCAGCCCTTTAGCTTATTTTTTATTTTATCAAGGCTTTGCGCATGAGCTTGCCTTTTGTTTCTTCCTTCAAGGATATAGGCACCCAAGTACCTACCAATCTCTGCTGTCTCCATAAACCCAGAGCAGGCTGTGATGTCTCCATGAGTTGTAGTGTCTACATTCTTGGAGAAGTAAATATGGGTCTTCCGCGTGTTGACAATCTGATCTGAAGCCTCACAAAACCTTTGAAGACAGCCCATGATCTTCATCATTTGAGTTGATGATGCTTCTGCAAACAACATAAGGTCGTCCGCGAACATAAGATGGGATATGATAGGACCTCGTATTCGAAATAAGAAAGGTCTCCAGTCTCCCACCTCAACCATATCCTCAATAAGATGCGAAAGACGGTCCATACAGATAAAAAAAATATAGGGTGAAAGGAGGTCACCTTGTCGAATGCCACATGAAGGAATGAATTTGTCAGTTGCTTCTCCATTCCATAGAACTTGGAAACTGACCGAACAAACACACATCATGATGGCATCTATCAATTCTGGTGGGAGGGAGAAATCCCTTAAAGACTGCTCAATAAAATCCCAACTCAGATGGTCATAAGCTTTTTCTAAATCGATCTTAATGCCCATGTATCCCTTCCCTGATCTGATCCTTCTCGTTGAATGAATAATCTCATTAGCCACTATGATATTTTCCTATATTCGATGCCCTGGGATGAAACTGGTTTGGGCAGGAGAGATGCGCTCATTAAGAATAGGCTTAACTCTGTTTACAATAATCTTGGTAATAACTTTGTATGTGACATTGCGTAAAGTAATGGGGCAGAATTGGTTGATGAACTCTGGGTGTTCTATTTTCGGCACTAAAGCTAGAAGTGTGTTGTTAATAGTTCTAATCTCATCCGGCTTTGCCCAACATTTTGCAATAAACTCCTTTAGTTTATGCCCCACAATAGACCAATTATCCTTATAGAATCCCACAGGGAGCCCATCCTCCCCTGGAGCCTTAAGGGATCCCATAGCAAAAATAGAAGTCTCAACTTCTTCACTTGACACAAAGTTCCTTAACTGTTGAATCACTGCTCTATTCAACTTAGGATACCAAGTATTAGTATTGATATGGTAGTCCCGGTTAGTAATGTTTTGCTTAAAAAGACTCTTGTAATAGTTACAGATGTGGTCTCTTAGGTACCCCTGTTCCTCAATCCAATCCCCATTTTCTTGTCTGAGTTTGAGGATTTTATTACGCCACCTTTTGATAATTGTCTCAGTGTGGAAGTATTTTGTGTTTCGATCTCCCTCCACTATCCAGTTTTCTCTAGATTTCTGCAACCACAACACTTGTTCTTTATCCAGAATCTGTTCTAGTTCATTGCTCAAGTCAGCTTCAATATTATCTAAAAAGTCGTTCCTTCCATACCTTGGAGAATTTTGTAAGCCCCTTAGTCTGTTTAATAGAATTCTTTTTTGTCTGAAGATGATGCCGAAAACGAGTTGATTCCACTCCTTGATCTTCTCCATAAAGTTCTGAATATTTTTAGGGAGTGAGTAATCCATCTGCCAATTTTCCTTTAGAAAATCATGAAACTCCCTGTGTTGCATCCACATGTATTCGAATCTGAACGGTCTAGTCCCCTGATTCCTATTTTTGCCCTCACATCTTATTAACAGGGGATGGTGATCTGAGCAAACTCTGGGTAAAATCTTTACTACTGTGTCCTGAAAGCGCTGATTCCAATCAACATTACACAACGCCCTTCCAAGTGCTTGAAGATTCTACAACCATCTTCCCAGATAGGGCCTCTCCAGGTGAATCTGGTGCCACTGAATCCCAGGTCTATGAGATTACAAGCTTCCATCCATTCTTTGAACCTTCGAATTTGTACCATGTTAGGGGGGTGCCCCCTCTTTCTTTTCTGAAACATCCCCAATTTCATTAAAGTCTCCACAGAGAATCCAAGGGTGTTGCATAGAAGCAGCAACCTCTCCAAGAAATCTCTTCCCTTCCCTCCGAGTAGCTTCCTGCGGGCTTGCATAGACGATCATAAGCTCCCAGTGGCCAGCATTGTCTGAGATTTGAACATGAAGTGCTTGCTCATGTCGTCGAATCTCATTAATCTACAGACTAGCATCATTCCAAAGAAGCCAAATCCCCCCTGAATATCCTTGCGCGTCAACAATAATATGATAATTAAACACAACTCTTTTGATTGAGTTTAGAGCAGTGATTCCACTACAACGAGTTTCTTGAATAGCCACTAAATTAGGTTTATATTGAAGAACATATTCCTTTAGAGTTTTGGAGAAATTGGGGCCTGCTGCCCCTCTAGCATTACAGTAAAAAATAATCATAATCACAATATAAGGAGAAAATCCTGAGCCCCACAAAAAAACTCAAACGTATAAAAAAACAGGCCCAATTAGGCCATCTCCACATCTTTTCCTAACGGGGCAAATCTATTTTCCCAATTTATCACAGCTGCTATTCCTTCAGCCATAGCTTCATCCAAGTCTGACCCTGAGCAGTGCATACCTTTCGGATCTGGAGACTTTGGGTTAGGAGCTGGCCCCATAAGGGTCTCCATTACTATGGTGTCTCCCGAGCCCATCCTCTCTTCAACAAAAGGTAGGCTATTAAAGTCGGGACTTGAAGTGTTGGCTTCTGAAGCGTGAGCATCTTTCTTACCTTTTTCTAGTGAATTTGCATTTAATTTGTTAAGTTTTATCAAGAATTAATTTTCTTTTAGCCACTATGGATGCTACTTTGAGTCTTGTACAATTCTGTTTATTTTAGGTAGCATTTGGTTAGATTTGATGGAGTATCTGCAGAGAAAGAGAAGAAACCAAGGAGCTGACCAGCGAGGAGTGACGCGTACGCGTACCTGACGCGTGCGCGTGATTTGGAGTTTTCCATGGCGACGCGTGTGCGTACCTGATGCATACGCGTGAAAAGCGAAGTTGCTCAGCAACGCGTGCGCGTACCTGACGCGTACACGTGACACGCGAAGAAGACCATCGACGTGTACGCGTGACTGACGCGTAAGCGTGACATGCGCGACATGCAGAATTCGCAGAAAATGCTGGGGCGATTTCAGCCCAAGTTTCGACCTAGTTTTCAGCCCATAAAGCACAGATCAGAGGCTGCAGAGTGAAGGAATCAAGTGGTCCCCATCCATCAATTGAAGACTTGCTTATTACCATAATTAATTCTGATTTAAATTTAAATATTATTTTAAAATAGGAAAAGATATTATTTAGTTTTAAAAATTAGATTTTAAATTAATGAGGATTAGATATAAAAGGGGATTGGAATTATTCCACAAGGGGGAGGCCATTCCATTCCAAACTACCAAAATACATTTTATCAGAATCCTTATTTTCTCTCTGAACCATAAGCAACTAAACCTCCACTGTTAAGGTTAGGAGCTCTGTCTATTGTATGGATTGATTTTATTATTTTTTCTATTTTAATTCATGTCCTAATTTATATTTCAAGAATTATTTTCGTTCTTTATTTTATGAATTTGGGTGGAATGGAAGTATGACCCTCTTTCTAATTGAGTTCTTGTATAACTTGGAAAAGCTCTTTACGTGAACAACAACTTGAAAACAAATTCTCCTAAATTTTAATTATCTGGATTTAACGGGATACGTGACATATAATCCTTTTATATTTGGGTAATTAGAGTATCTGTGGCATATAAACTAGAATTGAACTTCATCCTCTAATTGGAATTAAGTGACCAAGGAATTGGCGGTTGATGAATTTTAGAGGAGACTAGAAAGGTCTAAGGAATTAGGGTCTAGTCATATATAGTTTTCCATGAATTGAATCTTACAAGATTAAAATAAATTAATAAGAAAAGTTAATCCGGAAAATAGATAACTCTGAAGCCTTAACTGTTTCTCCATATATTATTCCCAACTTATTTGCTTGCTTTTCTTTAATATTCTTGCTATTGTTTAATGTCTTTGAACTCTCAACCACTACTTTCTGTTTGCCTAACTAAGTAAATCAATTAACCATTGTTGCTTAGTGATAGATGATGGTTGCTCGATGGTTTAGAATTTCTCTAGTAGAAATAATAACTTCGTTGTAAGTGTAGCTCCAAACCAACAAACAATTCTCACATAAAAAATTTGAGTTGTCACAAGTAACAAACCCCTAATAAGAATTAACCGAAGTATTTGGACTCCGGGTCGTCTCCCTAGGAAACAATATAATGCTCAATTATTGGCTATGAAGGGTTAAGGGGGGTTTTGGTTTATAAGAGGCAAGAAAAGTAACTTAAGCAAGTAATTAAAGAAAGTAAGATAGAGGACTCTTGGCTAAGACTTAGGTAATTGGGATCACTATCCTTGTCAACAAACCAAATATTGATAATTGTGAGAGGCCAACCCATTAAGTCTACTCCCCAAAAGCTTTAAGTACGTAATATTTACTCCTAAGCTTGAAGTACGTCAAATAGGTTTGATCACATCCACCCTTAAGTTCCAACCTACCTACTAATTAACTTAGTAGTGGGTTAGCATCAATGGGTATCAAATTGATCACCAAGGGTTCTCAAATCACAAAATCCATTATATTCAATGACTCAAATTTACCCAATTCCCTTGGCTTAGACCAAGAGTTGAGAGAACTACTCAAAAACTAAAGAGAACATTTCGTCAAACACATAGAGTGCAATAAAAGTAAACGTCATAAATTGCAAGAATAATAAAATCTACCAACTACTAATTGCAAGAAAAGTAAGATCACAATTCAATTCATCAATAAAAGAAACATCAACATCAAATTGCATTAAATGTAAATCAAATCCAACATGTGTTCATCATCACAAAAAAGAGCAAAATGAGAAATTAACATTACAACTAAGAGAATCTAGATGTAGATATGAGATATTACTAAAGAAACAAGATGAGATCAAGCAATTAAACATGGATCTATGATAATCTAACATAATCCTAACCTAATTCTAGAGAGAAGAGGGAGCTTCTCTCTCTAGAAAACTAACTAAAGCCTCATGTTGGCTAAACTAATTGCTCCCCCTTTGCTTGGACTTCAATTCTGCATGAAATACACTCAGAAACGAGTTGGATTTGGGCCTGGGCAGCTCAGAAATTGCCCATAGCATTTTGCCTTTAAGTGGGCCACGTGAGAGTATCGGCGCGTGCGCGCCATGTGCGCATGCGCGTTGTTTGGCAAATTCTTCATCCGCGCGAATGCGGCATGTACGCGTGCGCGTCTCTAGGCGAGACCACTTTTGCGCGTGCGCGCCTTGTACACGTGCGCGTCGATTGATGCATTCCCAATCTTTGTTTTTTCATGCATTCTCTACTTTGCATGCTTTTCTCCTCACTTCTTCCATCCAATACTTGCCTTATGAACCTGAAATCACTCAACAAACATGTCAAGGCATCGAATGGAATTAAAGTGAATCAAAATCACCAATTTAAGGTCTAAAAGCATATTTTTACACTCAAGCACAATTCAAGGGAGAATTACAAAACCATGCTATTTCATTGAATAAATGTGGGAAAAGGTGGTAAAATCCCCTAAAATAAGCACAAGATAAATCACGAAATCGGGGTTTATCACTTAGTCCATCAATCCTAGTGGGATCGACCCTCACTCACCTGAGGTATTACTTGGTACGACCCGGTGCACTTGCCGGTTAGTTTGTGGGTTATAAATCCACGTACCAAGTTTTTGGCGCCGTTGCCGGGGATTGATAGTGATTAACAACTATTAGTTGTTTGATTGCTTAGATTACGCATTTTAGTTTTAATTTTATTTAAATTTTGCTTAGTATTTTCGAAAAATATTTTTTTATAGGATTATTATTTTTCCTTAATTTTTTGAAATTAAGTTTGGTGTCCTCTATTTATTTTTGTTTTAATTTTTCCTGTTTATTTTTTTATTTTATTATTTTTATTTGGTTAATTTTGAATTTCTCTTCTTACTTATATCTATAATTTTTGAAACTTGTTTATTTATTTTATTTAGTATTTTTATTTTATTATTTTACACAGTACACCTTACTAGGACTTCTCTGCACTCTAACGTAGAGAATCCCATCTTTTCTTGTCTTCTGTTTATTTATGCGCAGGAACAGGGACAAGAAACCTCTGTTAGACTTTGATCCAGAACCTGAAAGGACTTGTAGGTGACATTTACAACAAGCAAAACTTTGCAAGGCTGTAGAATCCACTATGGATCACAATAATGCTGTTAATGCCAATGTGGCAAATCCGAATGGGAATGAAGAACAAAGGAGAGTGCTTGGCTCTTACTCTGCTCCTAATGCATATTTTTATGAAAAAAACATTGTGGTGCCTCCTATAGCTGCGAACAACTTTGAGTTGAAGCCACAATTGGTCACCCTGGTGCAACAAAACTGCCAGTATCATGGTCTTCCCCATGAAGACCCAAATCAATTTATTTCTAACTTTCTGCAGATTTGTGATACTGTGAAGACAAATAGAGTGAACCCAGAGGTGTACAAATTCATGCTCTTCTCATTTGCTCTGAGAGATGGAGCAAAGCTATGGCTGGATTCCTAACCCAAGGAGAGTTTGGATACTTGGGACAAGGTTGTTACTGAGTTTCTTACTAAATTTTTCCCACCAAAGAAACTGACTAAGCTTAGGGTGGAGGTTCAGACCTTTAGGCAGAGGGATGGTGAAACTCTTTATGAACCTTGGGAGAGGTACAAGCTACTGACTAGGCAATGCCCTCCAGACATATTCTTTAAATGGACCCAACTAGACATCTTTTATGAAGGCTAGGGTGAAATATCCAAGATGTGCTTAGATAATTCTGCAGGTGGTTCATTGCACAAGAAGAAGACACCAGAGGAGACTATTGAGCTGATTGAATTGGTTGCTAGCAACCAATATTTATACTCATCTAACAGGAATCCTGTGAACTCTAAGACTCCTCAGAAGAAGGGTGTTATGGAAGTAGAAGCTCTTAATGCTCTTCTTGCCCAGAATAAGCTTATGTCTCAGCAAATAAGTCTACTTACTCAACAGATGGGTGGCATGCAAGTCTCAGCTATCAACATCCAAAACCCACCTCAAGAGTTCTCTTATGACATGACAGGTAATTTTGTGCAAAATGATAATTATGACTATGCTCAATACTCTTCTGAACAGGTCAATTACATGGGGAGTGGCCCTAGAAATTCCAACAATGATCCATATTCTAAGACATACAATCAGGGGTGGAGAAATCACCCAAATTTTGGGTGGAGGGACCAACCTCAGAGAGCCCAAAATTTCAACAATAACTCTTAGGGCGGCTTCCAACAAAACAATCATAATAACCGCCAATTTCAGTCTCAGCAGTAACAACCACCTCAGCAGGCAAACTCTAAATCCCAAGAAGATTCTAATTGGGAGATGATGAGAAGTTTTATGCAGGAAACCAGAGCCTCCATTAGAAATTTAGAGGTACAAATGGGCCAACTGAGTAAGCAAATACCTGAGAGGTCTACAAGTACATTTCCAGGTGATACAGTGGTGAACCCAAGAGAAGATTGCAAGGTTATTCAATTGAAAAATGGTAAAATAGCTGGCTCTGAGACAAGGGCCAATGAAGAGCAAGTTGAAAAGAAAGCTCCAGAGGCGAAGAAGGAAGAAGTGGAGGACGCCCCTCCAAAGCGTGCAGACAACCCGTTCTCTGACTCTCTTGACACGTATCCTACATTGCCAAAGGCTTCTGAATACAAGCCAAAAATGCCATATCCTCAGAGACTTCAGAAGGCTTCCAAAGAAAAGCAGTTCTCTAAATTTTTAGATGTCTTCAAGAAGCTACAAATCAACATTCCTTTTGCAGATGCTCTTGAGCAAATGCCCCTTTATGCTAAATTTATGAAAGAATTGTTGACTAACAAGAGGAATTGGAAGGAGCAAGAAACCGTGGTATTAACCAAGGAATGCAGTGCTATTATTCAACATAAACTTCCTAAGAAAATACAAGATCCAGGGAGTTTTGTGATTCCTTGCACCATTGAAGATGTCACCATTCAGAGAGCTTTATGTGATCTTGGAGCTAACATCAATCTCATGCCACTTTTAGTGATGAAAAAGCTTCAAATTGAGGAGGTAAAACCTACTCGTATTTCTCTTTAACTTGTTGATCTTTCTATTAAATTACCTGTGGGTGTTGATGATTTACTTGTGAAAGTATGACCCTTTATTTTTCCTGCTGATTTTGTTATATTAGACATGGAAGAGGATGTAAAATCCTCTATTATTCTTGGTAGACCCTTTTTAGCTACAGGTAGAGTTCTGATTGATGTGCAAAAGGGTGAATTAACCCTGAGGGCCAATGAAGAACAGGTGATCCTTAATGTTTTTGAAGCTCTCAAGCACCCTAATGATTCTAAAGGGTGTATGAGAATTTTGTTGAACCACTTGTTCAAGAAGTACTGGAAGCTGAGGTACTTGATGACATTCTAGATCCTATCTCTAAATATGAGTTAGTGGAAGTTGATGATTCACCACCCCAGAAGGCTATGGTTCACACGCCTAAGGCAGAGGAGGAAGCCCCCAAGCTTGAGCTAAAACCTTTACCTCATTCTCTGAAATATATGTTCTTGGGTGAAAATGATTCCTATCCAGTGATTATTAGCTCTTCCCTGAAGCCTGAAGAGGAGAGGCGCTTATTTCAGTGCTCAGGAGCCATAAAACAGCTCTTGGGTGGACCATTAGTGACTTAAAGGGGATTAGTCCAACCAAGTGTATGTATAAGATCCTCCTTGAGGATGATGCTAAACCAGTTGTGCAACCACAAAGGAGACTCAATCCAACAATGAAAGAGGTGGTCCAAAAAGAGGTAATAAAATTATGGGAAGCAGGTATTATTTACCCTATCTCTGACAGTCCTTGGGTAAGTCTTGTGCAGGTAGTTCCCAAGAAAGGAGGGATGACAGTGATCAAGAATGAAGAGAATGAGCTTATTCCTACAAGAACACTCACAGTATGGAGAATGTGTATAGACTACAGGAGGCTCAACACTGCTACAAGAAAGGATCATTTCCCCTGCCTTTCATTGATCATATGCTTGAGAGGTTAGCTGGTCATGCCTTTTACTGCTTTCTAGATGGACACTCTGGATATAATCAAATTGTAGTGGACCCTCAAGATCAAGAGAAGATAGCATTCACATGCCCCTTTGGAGTATTTGCCTATAGGAGAATGCCTTTTGGACTTTACAATGCTCCAGCAACCTTTCAGAGGTGTATGCTTTCAATTTTTTCTGATATGGTTGAAAAGTTCATTGAGGTATTTATGGATGACTTTTCTGTTTTTGGTAATTCTTTTGAATCTTGCCTTAAGCATTTATCTCTTGTCTCGAAACGGTGTCAAGTATCAAACCTTGTTTTAAATTGGGAGAAATATCATTTTATGATTACAGAAGGTATTGTTCTTGGACACCAAATTTCAAGTAAAGGGATTGAGGTTGACAAAGCAAAGGTGGAGGTAATTGAAAAATTACCACCACCAACTAATGTTAAGGCAGTTAGGAGTTTCTTGGATCATGCAGGATTTTATAGAAGATTTATAGAGGATTTTTCTAAAATTGCTAAACCATTAAGCAACCTATTGGTTGCTGATATTCCTTTTGTCTTTGATTCTGATTGCCTGCATGCTTTTGAAACTCTGAAAGCAAACCTTACCTCTGCTCCCATTATAGCTCCCCCTGACTGGGATTTACCATTTGAATTGATGTGTGATGCCAGTGACTTTGCTATAAGAGCTGTTTCAGGACAGAGGCATGGTAAGCTTGTACATGTCATTTACTATGCTAGTCGTGTGTTAAATGATGCCCAAAAGAATTACACAACTACAAAAAAGGAATTATTAGCTGTTGTGTATTCTGTTGATAAGTTTAGGTCCTATTTACTTGGTTCTAAGGTTATTATTTACACTGACCATGCTGCTTTGAAGTACCTTCTCACCAAACAGGATTCTAAACTAAAATTAATCAGATGGGTGTTGCTCCTTCAGGAGTTTGATATTGAGATAAAAGACAGGAAATGGTCAGAAAATTAAGTAGCTGACCATCTCTCCAGAATTGAGCCTAAAGCAGGAGTACAACCACCCACAACTGTGACTGAGACGTTTTTGGATGAGCAATTATTCCTCATTCAGCAGGCTCCATGGTTTGCAGACATTGCAAATTATAAGGCCATGAATTTTATTCTAAGGGAGTACAGTAGGCAACAAGTGAAGAAGCTATTGACTGATGCAAAGTACTACATTTGGGAGGAACCATACCTTTTTAAAAGGTGTTCAGATGGTATCATCTGGAGATGTGTCCCAAATGAAGAGAAACAGCAAATTCTTTGGCGTTGTCATGGTTCTGAGTATGGAGGCCACTTTGGTGGTGAAAGGACAGCTACAAAGGTCCTTCAGAGCGGGTTTTACTGGCCAACTCTCTTCAGAGACTCAAGAGCATTTGTGAAGCACTGTGACAGATGTGAAAAAGCCACAAATCTCCCTGCCAACCATGAAATGCCACAGCAGGGGATTCTTGAGATTGAGTTGTTTGATGTGTGGGGTATTGATTTCATGGGACCTTTTCCACCCTCACATTCAAACAACTACATTCTAGTGGCAGTTGACTATGTGTCCAAATGGGTGGAAGCTGTGGCTCTGCCCACCAATGATGCCAAGGTGGTGATGAGTTTTCTTCAGAGATATATCTTTAGCCGGTTTGGTGTCCCAAGGACACTCAGTAGTGATGGAGGAAGTCACTTCTGTAACAGACAGCTGGACTCTCTTCTGCAAAGATATGGAGTCCGTCAAAAAGTGGCAACCCCCTGTCACCCTCAGACAAGTGGACAGGTTGAAGTTTCCAACCGGAAACTTAAGAGGATTTTAGAGAAGACCGTCAGTGTTTCAAGGAAGGACTGGTCTAGGAAGCTTGATGATGCTCTCTGGGCATACCGGACAGCGTACAAGACTCCTATTGGCATGTCCCCTTATCAGTTGGTCTATGGCAAAAAGCCTGTCACTTGCCAGTTGAGCTAGAGCATAAAGCTTACTGGGCAATCCGATATCTGAATCTTGATTCAGAAGCTGCAGGTATCAAGCGAATGCTTCAGTTGAATGAGCTTGATGAATTCAGATATTCAGCTTATGAGAATGCAAAGCTCTATAAGGAGAGAACCAAGTTATTGCATGACAAGAAGATTGCCATCAGAGTCTTTGAGCTAGGACAGAGAGTGCTTCTGTATAATTCAAGGCTCAAACTCTTTCTCGGAAAGCTGAAATCCCGGTGGTCAGGACCGTTTGTGGTTACCAGAGCTTCACCATATGGTCATGTGGAAATACAGGAAGAGAATTCTGACAGGAGATTTACAGTGAATGGCCAGAGGTTGAAGCACTATCTTGGAGGCGAGATCGATCGCCAGAGGTCCACTCATCGGCTGAATTAGCAGAACTGACCATCAAGCTAGTGACGTTAAAAAAGCGCTTGTCGGGAGGCAACCCGATAATTTTGTATCCTTAGTTATTTTTTGTAGTAGTAGTTTTCTCACTTATTTGATTTTTATTGAGTTTTTACTGTTTTTCTGATCATGCAGCTATTTTATAACAGGAACAGAACACTTAAGGCGACAAAAAAAAGCACATGATGTGCAAGCATCGCTAACGCGTACGCGTCATATGTGTGTGCATGAAAAATAAAAGTGATAGAGAGTCAAGCAGAAGTGGGGCTGGAACCGTGTTGGGCACATAAGCCGCATCACGCGTACGCGTCTCTGACACGTACGCGTGACCCTGAAAAATGGCGTCAATGAGTGTTTGGGCCGAGAGTTGTGATGGCTTGGGGCTGGAAGTGTGCTAGAGGCACCAACTTGTTCACGCGTACGCGTCCCTGACGCGTACGCGTCCTTTCCCCAAATGGCTATCCACGTGTGCGCGTGCATGACGCGCACGCATCATCTGAAAATTTTGGTTCCCAGGCCACGCCAACAGAGTGTTGTGCATGCGCGCGGCCGCCTTCACGCGATTCGCACAAACCAAAGGCACGCGTCCGCATGCCAGACGCGTACACGTCACTTGAAAAATGCGCGATCCACGCGTACGCGTGTCGTACGCGTACGCGTCGCATGCGACACCCAAATTAAACCCCTCAGTGCCTGATTTCAATTTATCTACCCCCCAATCCTAATTCTCTCTTATTCTTTTATCCTTTTATTATTCTTTCATCATAATAGTTGTTTTTCTTTATTTTCAGTTCTTCTTTGCTTGAGGACAAGCAAACCTTCAAGTTTGGTATTGTTGTCGCTTCGCTTATGGCTTTTCTGCTTATTTTAATAGCACCAAGGGGAGATGAATGTTCTTCATGGAGGAATGAGATGGCCACTAGAATAACTAAGGTGGTTGAGTTCCTTTCACTCTATTTATCTTCAGTTCTTAATTTGTTGTTTTCTATTTTCTGTTGCTTTGATTTCCTGCATGGTCTTTAGTACTTTCAGTTCTTAAAATTAGTTCCATTCTGTTAATTGTCTCATGTATCGCTCACTGAACTTGAATCTAAAAAGAAAAAGAAAAAGAAGTGATACATTGCATGAGAAATTGAGTTTATATTGAAGAGTAGTCTTATTCACTGAAATGTGGTGGTGTTTTCTGTGACTCTGAATGCATGACATGAACAGTGCATATTTAAATTTGAATCAAAGAATGTTGATGTACAAGGAATAGGAATTTAGAGAATTATTATGGAGTCTCTGCAATAAGTAAAAGTTTAATCCTTGAAGCAAAAGAAACAGCTAAAAAAAAAGGATATAAAAGCAAGGTTCAAGGCCCTGAGCATCAATGACTAGGGAGGTCAGACATAATTAAAAGCTCAGAGAGTTGTTTCCCTAGTCACATGCTTGTGGTGTTCTTTGTCAAGTAATCCTTGAGACAAAACATTTAGAGTCGAGATCAATTGCAATTAGAAGAGTATGCCAAAGGCTTTAAGCACCACTGTTTGGGAGTAGCTGAAAGAAAAATCAGAACTTCAAAAGAGTTCCCCAATTAAGTGCTTGTGGTGTTTCTGTGTCAAGTGAAGCTTGAGACAAAACATTTAAAGTCACGGCTAGGCTCAAGGTGCAAAGTACCAAAGAAAAGAAAAATTGATGTGTTCAATGGTTAAATTGAGTTACAAAAGATCAGAGAATTCATAATATTATCCGGATTCTAATTCCGAATGACAATGACATCCTTCTGATTCAAAGGAGAGTGAGATGCCAAAACTATTCAAGAATTGCAGCTGTAAACCCTACTATAAGAAGAGACATGAGCTTAATCGAACTCTCCTCCTCATGCAAATTCACATTCTAAGCTTATATTAATTTGGTTGCTTGAGGACAAGCAACAATTCAAGTTTGGTGTTGTGATGCGTGAGCATCTTTCTTACCTTTTCCTAGTGAATTTGCATTTAATTTGTTAAGTTTTATCAAGAATTAATTATCTTTTAGCCACTATGGATGCTACTTTGAGTCTTGTGCAATTCTATTTATTTTAGGTAGTATTTGGTGAGATTTGATGGAGTTTCTGCAGAGAAAGAGAAGAAACCAAGGAGCTGACCAGCGACGAGCGACGCGTACGCGTGCCTGACGCGTACGCGTGACACGCGAAGAAGACCATCGACGCGTACGCATGACTGACGCGTACGCGTGACATGTGCGACATGCAGAATTCGCAGAAAACGCTGGGGGCTATTTCAGGCTAAGTTTCGACCCAATTTTCAGCCCAGAAAGCACAGATCAGAAGCTGCAGAGTGAAGGAATCAAGTGGTCTCATCCATCAATTGAAGACTTGCTGATTACCATAATTAATTCTGATTTAAATTTAAATAATATTTTAAAATAGAAAAAGATATTATTTAGTTTTAAAAATTAGATTTTAAATTAATGAGGATTAGATATAAAAGGAGATTGGAATTATTCCACAAGGGGGAGGCCATTCCATTCCAAACTACCAAAATATATTTTATCAGAATCCTTTTTTTCTCTCTGAACCATGAGTAACTAAACCTCCACTGTTAAGGTTAGGAGCTCTGTCTATTGTATGGATTGATTTTATTATTTCTTCTATTTTAATTCATGTCCTAATTTATATTTCAAGAATTGTTTTCGTTCTTTATTTTATGAATTTGGGTGGAATAGAAGTATGACCCTCTTTCTAATTGAGTTCTTGTATAACATGGAAAAGTTCTTTACGTGAACAACAGCTTGAAAACAAATTCTCCTAAATTTTACTTATCTGGATTTAACGGGATACGTGACATATAATCCTTTTATATTTGGGTAATTAGAGTTTTTGTGGCATATAAACTAGAATTGAACTTCACCCTCTAATTGGAATTAAGTGACCAAGGAATTGGCGGTTGATAAATTTTAGAGGAGACTAGAAAGGTCTAAGAAATTAGGGTCTAGTCATATATAGTTTTCCATAAATTGAATCTTGCATAATTAAAATAAATTAATAAGAAAAGTCAATCCGAAAAATAGATAACTCTGAAGCCTTAACTATTTCTCCATATATTTTTTCCAACTTATTTACTTGCCTTTCTTTAATATTCTTGCTATTGTTTAATGTCTTTGAACTCTCAACCACTACTTTCTGTTTGCCTAACTAAGTAAATCAATTAACCATTGTTGCTTAGTCCATCAATCATCGGGGGATCGACCCTCACTCACCTGAGATATTACTTGGTATGACCCGGTGCACTTGCCGGTTTGTTTGTGAGTTATAAATCCACACACCAGCTTCATGAGTATATTGAGGGTTGTCTATTCCTATTCCAGAAGGGTTCATAATATTATTACTTGGGCCATGGGGAGGCTTTTTCTGGTTGGAGATTTTGTTTTTAGTGGGTTGGGTATTTTCATTTTGGGCTACCTGGGGTTGCTCCTGGTTTGGGCCTAGTTGTGTTTGCTCTTTGCTTTGTGATGTGTCTAATGCTTTTGCCCTTCGTATTTGGCTTCCTGACAAGAACTCTTTGGGGGAACCCCCCACTTGTCCATTCATAGGATTCTGTGTATGACCATTGTTTTTGGCCAAATTGTTGTTGCTTTCATCGTGTACGTCCTCTACAGCAAGAACCTCATACCTTGATTTTATTTCCCCCACGTCCTGTTGTCCTTTTTGTCCTTCTTAGTGTGCGCTTCCAGCCACGTTCCTTCCCTCATCATTTGCTTGTCTCCTTGTCCTCTTCTGCTTTTTCACTACCATCCATGGTCCAAACATTGGTATCCATTGAATTACCATTTTGTCTTTGTCCTTGTCATTCCCTTCTCCTTTGTCTCCGATGCCACTATGGCCACCCTCCATTTGTGCGTCCTTCTGGCCTACCATTGTGTTCTCTCCGCATGCTCCTCCGTTTACATTATGAACCTTCTCTACACATCCCTCGGTATGGCCAAATTTACCACAAGTGAAACATATCATATGCAGACCTTCATATTCAATATGGTAGTTCCTCCCATTAACAAGGTACTTCGAATGCAGGGGCTTGCTTAGATCCAGTTCTACATAGAGTTGGGCAAATTTACCTCTGGTCTAGTTCGCAGTGTTCATATCGACCTTCAAAGTTTTTCCAATTTGATTCCCAACCGTACCCAAAAATCTCTTGTCATAGTATTCAAATGGGGATATCTGGAAGCCATACCCAAGCAGCGATCTTGTTGATGGCTGCTCCAAATGGATGGAAATCAGGTGTCCAACGCCGAATGGTGAGATAGTGATCAAACAAAAGCCATGGCCCTCCTTCCATGACATGCCAATTGTAACACCCTAACTACCAAAGCTCACGCTTCCGGCTGCGCAACTCTGATAGCTCGGGCATTACGACGACAATTATACTATTTAATACTAAAATATGAGCCCATTTGAAACTTTAAACCGCAATACCGCTCCCAAAAATACTTTTGTTCGATAACGTACATCTATAAATACCATACAACTTACAACAACTCATAAAGAGTACATCCATATATATACATAAATATATATAAATAATATTACAAGCAATAACCAATACAATTCCTATCCCTCTTACAGAATATATCAAGATAAAGGCGAGGGTTCAATAAACCATAACTAAAACAACACAGAGCATCTCAACAACTAAATAAACTCTTTGTGACTTCTGCGCCCATATCCTGAAAGGGGAAAAATGTAGGGGGGGTGAGAACATCATCCTCGAAAGGGTTCTCAGTAGAGGGTTTTTGGGAATTATTGTAATAGGATATGTGAAGATAAACTGTACCAGTGATTACTACCCGTCTTATGCCTCTTTTCAAAAACAACAGTTTACATTAAAAGTAAAGTCGGAAATCTTTTCTAAAAGAGGAACCGTTCAATTCTCAAAAACTCAAAAGCCTTTCAAAAAGGTTTAACCATGCTGAACCAAATTAGCATTTCACACTTTTCCGAATCAGAAACACAAAACGGAAACCAACCATCGGTCCATCTCAATTCAACCATGGCCCTAGGCCCAAACAATCCAACTAACAACCAATCACCACAATCCAACAGAGTCCCAGATGCAAACACAGATAGAAAGTTCAAGCACAAACAAACAGTTATTACATGTAGAACAGTTAGCAATTAATCACATAGGCAAACCAAGTATAATATTCACACCCAACCAATGTCACATAAATGCATATGATGCATGCCTGTCCCTAGTGGCTGATGATATCATCTGTCGGTTATAGAGCCAACCCGACAAGTCCTGGTAGCTAACCATTGGAATGTCCCTATGTCGTGTCTCCCCAACTCGAGTTATACTCAATATAAGTTTGATCATAGTCATGATCCATATCCATCACCCTCACTGGTGAATATTTATGGGGGTGAGCTCATCGGGGCTTTCACAATGCCCGGCCACCATGACGACATAGGGTAAAAAGAGCTTCGAGTCTCAACCTGGAGCACGTGGTGGCTAGCCACTGCTTCCTCCCAGGGAAACTCTTATCTCCGATAGTGGAAGTGCAACATCACAACTTATCAATATCTCAGCATAAATGCTTTCATTCTCAATCAAGGATCAACATCCATCTCAGCCATCCGGCTCACGGTTCAATCCAGAACCAGCCAATATTCATAATCATACACAGCCATTCCGGCTCACAACAAAACAACACTTCCACATTCAAAATCATCAAATTCATGAAATTGGCATTTAAGCCATAAATCATTTTCTCAATTCATTTCACTTTGAAATCAAATTTCAACTCTTTTCAGCCTTGGCGTTAAAGATCTAATTCCTCAAATCATCTCAGGCTCATAAGCCAATTTTACTCAAAGTGAGTTCCCTTTTTAAAACAAAGTCGCTCTCAGCATTCTCTTTCCAAAACTTCCAAAACCATGGAAAGTTAAAGATTCATTTTGAAACATTCAAAATCATCCATCCAACAATGGGATTTTATAACAAAGTTTCTCGGCAGAGTCCCAAGTCTTTAGGGAAGGTCAACCTATATCAATTCCTTAAAATTCATTGAAACCTTTAAAATCATGGATTCTCGGTTCAAGTAAATAAAACTGAATTTATTATGAAACCGACCATACAAAATCACAAGTTCAAACCCGGTCCAAAAATCAACTCATTTGAAAAGGAACCGGTTCATTTGAATCAAACCACTTTAAGGTTTCTTTTTGGAACCCATTTTTCTAACTCTTCTAAAATGCCTCAAACTTAATTACTCAATCAAAAGTCTAGATTCCTTTGAAATCACTAAAAGCTCCTTTTTATATTGAAATCAATATTAGAGTATCATTCTTTCCTTCAGTGATTCAAACGGTAAAAATAGTTCATTTCTAAATAAGTCAAACTCGAGGCATAAAGTTCACTAAATAAATTAAGCTTGAAAATATAATTATTCTCTTAATAAATCAGATAATACAACTTCTCAAATCCAATCCTTTTTAAATAACTTTTCAAACAAGACTAGGATTTTGTAGAAATTTCGGCAGCACCTCCCCTAAAACTTGGACTTTTGCCGCCCGGTTCGGGTCCCAACTAAACCGTTTCTCATTCCTTTTCAACAGCTCAAAACCAGAAATCAATTCAAAGCAAGCTAAATCCAACAGTCACCTCAGTGGCTTATCTGAAGAAAACCATTTCAAAATCAACCCAATATCAACCGATTTAACTCGTTTCTAAAGCTTTAAAGAAACGGTTCGGTAACAAATCATTTGTCCAAGATCAAGTCAATTAAAGTAAACCAGGCTAAATTCAAAAGTGCATTCGACTTTTCACATCATCAAATGATTGACTCAAATCAAATCAATCCTCAACGGATTAAACTCAGATTTCAAATCTTTAAAGAATCACTTCAAAACATTACATTTCACAAAGCCGCACAACAATTCAACCAAACCAACATCCATAATCACTCGAGTCAATCAAATAACACATAAGGCAGATACAATCACCAAATACACAATATCTCACAACAGTATCCATATGTAATAATTTCAATACTTAAAACATAGTTTTTGGAAAGTGCCCCTACCTCGGCAAGCAAAACTTAACCCAAGCGTGTCAACTGCACTTTTTTTGCTCTGCCCGAAATCACCGGCAATCAGAACCCGGCTCGGCTTGCTCTCTCGAAAGCAGAAACAGCTACAAGCGGCATAAGCAAACCGGATTCTAACTCCTAAAACCATTAACATCGCAAATACCTTATTACACGGAACAGAGCACTAACGCAGGTCTTTCGAAAATCGAAATACTCACTGAAATAACAAAACGAAGCAGCCGCAGCTCCCTATCAACCCGGCAGTGGTTCCGTCAGTAACCTCAAGTGACAATCGCGAGCAAAAACAACGGTGACGGTAACTGTAACAACCACGCGGTGTTAACCTTTCCAGAATTCCAACAGAACAGAAACCAAACTCAAAAATCTTACCAGCGGTGGAACACGGTGGCAGCAGGGTCTCAAGTGGCAGAAGCTCAGCCCGGAGCTCCGGTGGTGATCCCAAAAGTCACATAATCACTCCCGGCAGCCCAAATTACGGTGACTCAGCCTGCTCCTCTTCCTGTAGTGATTCCTGCAACATCACAAGCCAAAGAGTAGAGAGTGACAGAGCTCAACCATGGTGAAGCAGGGCGGTACAACGGCGGCCAAGCACATCCCCTCAAACGGGACTGACGCGGACACAGCTCCTCTTCTCCGTGCTCGTTGGCGACGCATGAAGTACAAAGGTAGCATCTTCCCTTTCTCAGCGGACCAGAACAATGGAGACAGAAGGATTCATCTTGCTCCTCTCTCGCTGTTGGAAAGGATGAGGACCACACAACTTTAGTGGCGGTTCTCAGCGACCCATCATCTGCGGCGGCGCTGGGCAGAGACAGTGACGACGCGACTGGCGATAACGGGCTTAGATGACGACCCAGGCGGTGATGGTCTCCCCTGTCGCGCTCTGCCTCTCTCTGCTGTGCAAACTCCCACCTCCCTCTCTCTTCGTAATCACCGACAGAGGCAAGATGGCGGCGACTCAGCAAGGATGAACTCCTCTGGTTCGGTGACAGAGGCGCGGCTCAGGCTCCAAGGACCAGTTGGCAATGGCAGCGACGATACAGCTCAGCAACCACGTGGTGACGGCACGAACAGATCCTTCTTCTCCCTTCGGCTAGCAACGGCGGCGACGGTAGGACGCATTGGCGCGGCGGCGAGGCGACGGCAACGCGGTGAGCTTCCTTCCGCCTCTCCTCAGCCGCAACTCAATCTCCCTCTCCTTCTCTGCCTCAGTTCCTTTCTTTCGTGGAAATGGGAAGCCGGGTGTGCTGCGATCTGTTGGGGGAAGGGGGAAGATTTGCTGTTGTTGCTGAGTGTATTGGTTTGAGGAAAGGGGAAGTATTGCTGCTGCTGTTAGAAGAGAGGGGCTGCAGCAGTTGGGGGAAACCGGGTTGGGTTAGGGTTTCCAAGGTTAGGGTTTCATTTTCAAAAATTAGGGTTAGGGGCATTTTAGTAATTTCAGATGAAATTGGGAATAATGTAGTAATTGAAACCCAAATTAAATTCAGCACTAATTGTATATAGAAAAATACTATTTGCTCATCAATCTTACAAATTATTTTCCATAAAATGCCCAAATCAAAATAATTAGAAATAATATAATTAAACCCTTTATTTTCCAAAGTAACAGTATTAATATTTAAAATATTAATTATTTAATCCGAATCATATAAAAATCCTTATTATTTCACAACTACCAACTTTATAATATAATTGACTAAATCCCCGTTTCGGTCCTTGAGATTCACGCGATTATTCAATTTGGTCCCTGAAATTCAAAATTACCTATACTGATTCTCCAGATTCAAGTCTGGACACCAATGTGGTCCCTCGACTTTTTTCAGCTATGATTAGACAAACGGAGTGCTAAGATGGCACCCTCCCTGCCACGCTGGATGATGAGGAAACGATGTCGTTTACCCTTGACGCCCAAACAAGTCAGAAATATCATTTACTCATCATCCAGCGTGGCATGTAGGGTGCCATCTTAGCACTCCGTTTGTCTAATCATAACCGGAAAGAGTCGAGGGACCACATTGGTGTCCAGACTTAAATCTGGAGAACCAGTATAGGTAATTTTGAATTTCAGGGACCAAATTGAATAATCGCATGAATCTTAGGGACCAAAATGGAGATTTAGTCAATATAATTATAGAAAATAATCCAATAATTATCAAATTGGATAATAAATCATAACTTGTCTCAAATTCAATAAATCACAACTTGCCTTAATTATCATTAATAAAAATGATTTTCGAAATTAAGGCTATAAATAACTATATGATTTGAGACTTGATCATAATAAGACTTTTCAAAAGTTCTGGGTCTTACATCCTACCCACTTTATAAAAATTTTTGCCCTCGAAAATTGATACAAAATGAAAGAAATTCCATAACAGTTCACCCTTCAACACATTTAAGGAAGAAGCAAAAATATCTCATCATATAAACATATATACGATTTTCAAATACTTTGATTGTCATATGCATAAGGATGCAAAGGTAGAAGTGTGAGTGCAAAGAAAACACTACAAGGTAGGCTCAATGCAAAAGGTGACATGGGTCAAACATGTGATAGTAAGGTAAGGCATTGAAGGTTATAAAACAGGATGAGGTTATAACGACGTGATCAACATCCGTACACTAATCTCATCTCAACCTCAAAGCTTCAACCTTCCAACTCCATCAAGCACTTTACAATTCTCATATCCGATCATAAGCCTAACGATCGCAAGCTCGTTTGCAAGGGACAAAACACCCACAACTCATCATAACGTCACACACCTACCGCTTCACCTTCCATATACACATATCACATCTTAAAGAACTAACGCATCGCGTTACTACGTCTACAAGTCGCACGTGATATCAAAATAATTCTTGAGTCTACTCAGAAGGATACAAGACTTTAGAAAGGAGAGGCAAATGTCAAAGATAATACTCGTAGATTTGAGAGAATGTATCCAATTCCAGATAAACAAGGATGCTCAAGCAATGAAGTTTGCTAGACATAATTTCATTGACAACTTCAAAAATAACCCTTGGATCAAGAAAAATCCAACAGGACAAATAAGAAGAAAGTCAACGCATTGGTTTGAAACAAATTCAAGATGAGTCGAAGAAGTATGAGGTTTACAGAAGAGAATATCTCAAACCCAAGACAAGACTCACAGAACTCA
This sequence comes from Arachis hypogaea, assembly GCF_003086295.3. NCBI lineage: Eukaryota > Viridiplantae > Streptophyta > Magnoliopsida > Fabales > Fabaceae > Arachis > Arachis hypogaea. The sequence goes on from NC_092055.1 coordinate 104,461,491, forward strand.
AGAGCACGATTAAAATACTTCCGAATACTCTGTTCGTTAAAAGAGTCGAAAATTTGCGGAAAAATCACTTCGCATGCTAACAGAAAAGTTAAGCAATAACCATTCTTCAAGAGAGTAACAAAAGCATAAACGTGGCTTTGCTTTAATACAAGTTCATGTTGAAGTATATTATATAGAGTTTTAAAACAACATGTACACAGGTTTGGTTAAGCGCTAAAATATTTCCTCAAATATTTTAGAAAGATAGTTAGGTGCATAGGTTAACCAAAAGCAGTTCATGAAAACTTGGAAGTAATCAAATGCTTATTCAAAAATTCCAAAAATTCATATTCAAACAAGCATGTATATCATTTATAGCAAGGACGAAAGAGGAAGTTAAACTCCTTTTAGAAGAGAAATTCCGAAGTAAAAATTTGCTTACAATTTGGTAAGGGGAAATAAGTGGTGCGTTACAAACGAACCAATTTCCACTAAACAAGGAAGCTTTCCAAAACTTCATTTAAAATAGCGTATGACAACTTTAAATTAACTCCGTCAAAATTGAACAATGGCTTCAATCTCAATCAAACAACAAAAAATAAATTCCGTTTAGTATTCTTCCAAAGAGAATTCAAAACTTCTTTAAAAAGTTCAAAACAAGACTCCAAAAGTGTTCTTGAAATCACCATCTCAGAAGAACATTCAAGAAGTTTAAGATGTACTAAAAAGGAGTCAAGCCATACTAGAAAGGATCTTAAATCAGGATAGTTCAAACAAGATCCACTAGGCATGAGGCATCAAACCAGCTTTCAATTGATTCAAAAGAATACAAAAGTCATAGGAAAATACAACCCAATCATTAGTAATTTCCCAAGGATAAATCTTTGACTAAAAAATCTTGTAAAGACAATGAGAGAATAAACGATGCACTATTTTTAAAACGAATCAAAATGACTCATATAAGAATGAGATTCACCATAGAAGAAAAACCAAGATCAATGGAAATGTTCACAAAATGCAAAAGATTAGTTAAAAACAGAATCACGTATGACATTCATAGAGGTGAAAAGCTTAAGAAGGAACGAGTCCGTTCATAAGAAGAAAGCTATGAGTCCAACATTTTCAAAAGAACAACAATGGCATAAATCATGTAGTATGCTAAATCAGACTCAAATCAACATGAATTAAGTAAAGTTTATCAAACGAAACTCAACCGGGATAAAAGCGAGAAATCCCCTTTCTTTCCAGAATTTTGAAAAATACCCCAAATACAGAATCGAATAAAGATGTCTGTTGGAACCATAGTAATATTACTAGAAAGTCAATTTACTTTTAAAGTAAGTGCAGTTCCATAAACCAGTAAAAGTACAAGCAAGGTATTAGAAATAAATGGTTGTTAAACTGTATAAGAAATCTTCAAAGCTTCATATATAGATAAGTATATATCTAATCAACAGCAACTTTGATAAAAATCTCAAAATTGGCTGTAATCACTGTCAAATAAGAGAAAAACTGAATCAACAATTTCTCAAAGAATGGACTCAGAACCCGGAGTTAAAAAGCACAGCGTATTAAGACAAGTTTAAAGCTATATCAAAGAACACCTGAATCAAGAAGAACTCAAACAATGGAAGATAGACGCAACAAGGATTCCAAACAAACATATGCAATTAAGATCAAAACAACAATGCATATGAATGGAGGGATAGAGTTGAAAAATCAAACTACTTTTCAAAAGGATTAGCAAACAAGAACTTCAAATTAGGATATGAAAGAACAGGTCGACTTGAACAGAAATCAAGACACACAACTGAATAGCCTCGAAAAATAGTTTCCAATGTTCCCAAAACCCGCGATTTGCTTTACTCGAAACTCGTATATCGCCTATGATAACCCATCAGTGGTCTCATGTACATAATTCACTAGTATTAAGCCGGCCAAACTTAATACCAAGAATTATGCAATGCAAGACTAACGGCGTCAATCAATAGATCGTCATGTGCATAAAGCTCTAATTCTCGTCATTCGACAAGGCCTAATACATGACAAGCACTCAGAGTATGCAACTGAAGCATAGTCGGTCCATTCCTCAGGCTCTACAGGAAGGACTGCTATGATACCATAATGTAACACCCTAACTACTAAAGCTCACACTTCCGGCTGCGCAACTCTGATAGCTCGGGCATTACGACGACACTTATACTATTTAATACTAAAATATGAGCCTATTTGAAACTTTAAACCGCAATACCGCTCCCAAAAATACTTTCGTTCGATAACGTACATCCATAAATACCATACAACTTACAACAACTCATAAAGAGTACATCCATATATATACATAAATATATATAAATAATATTACAAGCAATAACCAATACAATTCCTATCCCTCTTATAGAATATATCAAGATAAAGGCGAGGGTTCAATAAACCATAACTAAAACAATACAGAGCATCTCAACAACTAAATAAACTCTTCGTGACTTCTGCGCCCATATCCTGAAAGGGGAAAAATGTAGGGGGGTGAGAACATCATCCTCGAAAGGGTTCTCAGTAGAGGGTTTTTGGGAATTACTGTAATAGGATACGTGAAGATAAACTATACCAGTGATTACTACCTGTCTTATGCCTCTTTTCAAAAACAACAGTTTACATTAAAAGTAAAGTCGGAAATCTTTTCTAAAAGAGGAATCGTTCAATTCTCAAAAACTCAAAAGCCTTTCAAAAAGGTTTAACCATGCTGAACCAAATTAGCATTTCACACTTTTCCAAATCAGAAACACAAAACCGAAACCAACCATCGGTCCATCTCAATTCAACCACGGCCCTAGGCCCAAACAATCCAACCAACAACCAATCACCACAATCCAACAGAGTCCCAGACGCAAACACAGATAGGAAGTTCAAGCACAAACAAACAGTTATTACAAGTAGAACAGTTAGCAATTAATCACATAGGCAAACCAAGTATAATATGCACACCCAACCAATGTCACATAAATGCATATGATGCATGCCTGTCCCTAGTGGCTGATGATATCATCTGTCGGTTATAGAGCCAACCCGACAAGTCCTGGTAGCTAACCATTGGACTGTCCCTATGTCGTGTCTCCCCAACTCGAGTTATACTCAATATAAGTTTGATCATAGTCATGATCCATATCCATCACCCTCACTGGTGAATATTTATAGGGGTGAGCTCATCCGAGGCTTTCACAGTGCCCGGCCACCCTGACGACATAGGGTAAAAAGAGCTTCGAGTCTCAACCTGGAGCACGTGGTGGCTAGCCACTGCTTCCTCCCAGGGAAACTCTTATCTCCGATAGTGGAAGTGCAACATCACAACTTATCAATATCTCAGCATAAATGCTTTCATTCTCAATCAGGGATCAATATCCATCTCAGCCATCCGGCTCACGATTCAATCCAGAACCAGCCAATATTCATAATCATACACAGCCATTCCGGCTCACAACAAAACAGCACTTCCACATTCAAAATCATCAAATTCATGAAATCGGCATTTAAGCCATAAATCATTTTCTCAATTCATTTCACTTTGAAATCAAATTTCAACTCTTTTCAGCCTTGGCTTTAAAGATCTAATTCCTCAAATCATCTCAGGCTCATAAGCCAATTTTACTCAAAGTGAGTTCCCTTTTTAAAACAAAGTCGCTCTCGACATTCTCTTTCCAAAACTTCCAAAACCATGGAAAGTTAAAAATTCATTTTGAAACATTCAAAATTATCCATCCAACAATGGGATTTTATAACAAAGTTTCTCGGCAGAGTCCCAAGTCTTTAGGGAAGGTCAACCTATATCAATTCCTTAAAATTCATTGAAACCCTTAAAATCATGGATTCTCGGTTCAAGTAAATAAAACTAAATTTATTATGAAACCAATCATACAAAATCACAAGTTCAAACCCGGTCCAAAAATCAACTCATTTGAAAAGGAACCGGTTCATTTGAATCAAACCACTTTCAGGTTTCTTTTTGGAACCCATTTTTCTAACTCTTCTAAAATGCCTCAAACTTAATTACTCAATCAAAAGTCTAGATTCCTTTGAAATCACTAAAAGCTCCTTTTTATATTGAAATCAATATTAGAGTATCATTCTTTCCTTCAGTGATTCAAACGGTAAAAATAGTTCATTTCTAAATAAGTCAAACTCGAGGCATAAAGTTCACTAAATAAATTAAGCTTGAAAATATAATTATTCTCTTAATAAATCAGATAATACAACTTCTCAAATCCAATCCTTTTTAAATAACTTTTCAAACAAGACTAGGATTTTGTAGAAATTTCGGCAGCACCTCTCCTAAAACTTGGACTTTTGCCACCCGGTTCGGGTTCCAACTAAACCGTTTCTCATTCCTTTTCAATAGCTCAAAACCAGAAATCAATTCAAAGCAAGCTAAATCCAACAGTCGCCTCAGTGGCTTATCTCAAGAAAACCATTTCAAAATCAACCCAATATCAACCGATTTAACTCGTTTCCAAAGCTTTAAAGAAACGGTTCAGTAACAAATCATTTGTCCAAGATCAAGTCAATTAAAGTAAACCAGGCTAAATTCAAAAGTGCATTCGACTTTTCACATCATCAAATGATTGACTCAAATCAAATCAATCCTCAACGGATTAAACTCAGATTTCAAATCTTTAAAGAATCACTTCAAAACATTACATTTCACAAAGCCGCACAACAATTCAACCAAACCAACATCCATAATCAGTCGAGTTAATCAAATAACACATAAGGCAGATACAATCACCAAATACACGATATCTCACAACAGTATCCATATGTAATAATTCCAATACTTAAAACATAGTTTTTGGAAAGCGCCCCTACCTCGGCAAGCAAAACTTAACCCAAGCGTGTCAACTGCACTCTTTTTGCTCTGCCCGAAATCACCGGCAATCAGAACCCGACTCGGCTTGCTCTCTCGAAAGCAGAAACAGCTACAAGCGGCATAAGCAAATCGGATTCTAACTCCTAAAACCATTAACATCGCAAATACCTTATTACACGGAATAGAGCACTAACGCTGGGCTTTCGAAAATTGAAATACTCACTAAAATAACAAAACGAAGCATCCGCAGCTCCCTATCAACCCGACAGTGGCTCCGTCAGTAACCCCAAGTGACAATTGCGAGCAAAAACACCGGTGACAGTAACTGTAACAACCACGTGGCGTTAACCTTTCCGGAATTCCAACAGAACAGAAACCAAACTCAAAAATCTTACCGGCGGTGGAACACGGTGGCAGCAGGGTCTCAAGTAGCAGAAGCTCAGCCCGGAGCTCTGGTGGTGATCCTGAAAGTCACATAATCACTCCTGGTAGCCTAAATCACGGTGACTCAGCCTGCTCCTCTTCCTGTAGTGATTCCCGCAACATCACAAGCCCAAAGAGCAGGGAGTGACAGAGCTCAACCATGGTGAAGTAGGGCGGTACAACGGCGGCCAAGCACAGCCCCTCAAACGGCACTGACGCGGACACAGCTCCTCTTCTCCGTGCTCGTTGGCGACGTGTGAAGTACAAAGGCAGCATCTTCCCTTTCTCAGCGGACCAGAACAACGGAGACAGAAGGATTCATCTTGCTCCTCTCTCGCTGTTGGCAAGGATGACGACCACACGACTTCAGTGGCGGTTCCCGGCGACCCATCATCTGCGGCGGCGCTGGGCAGAGACAGCAACGACGCGACTGGCGATGACGGGCTTAGACGACGACCCAGGCGGTGATGGTCTCCCCTGTCGCGCTCTGCCTCTCTCTGCTGTGCAAACTCCCACCTCCCTCTCTCTTCGTACTCGCCGGCAGAGGCAAGATGGCGGCGACTCAGCAAGGATGAGATCCTCTGGTTCGGTGACAGAGGCGCGACTCAGGCTCCAAGGACCAGTTGGCAATGGCAGCGATGATACGGCTCAGCAACCACGTGGTGACGGCGCGAACAGATCCTTCTTCTCCCTTCGGCTAGCAACGGCGGCGACGGTAGGACGCGTAGGCGCGACGGCGAGGCGACAGCAACGCGGTGAGCTTCCTTCCGCCTCTCCTCAGCCGCAACTCAATCTCCCTCTCCTTCTCTGCCTCAGTTCCTTTCTTTCGTGGAAATGGGAAGCCGTGTGTGCTGCGATCTGTTGGGGGAAGGGGGGAAGATTTGCTGTTGTTGCTGAGTGTATTGGTTTGAGGAAAGGGGAAGTGTTGCTGCTGCTGTTAGAAGAGAGGGGCTGCAGCAGTTGGGGGAAACCGGGTCGGGTTAGGATTTCCAAGGTTAGGGTTTCATTTTCAAAAATTAGGGTTAGGGGCATTTTAGTAATTTCAGATGAAATTGGAAATAATGTAGTAATTGAAACCCAAATTAAATTCAGCACTAATTGTATATAGAAAAATACTATTTGCTCATCAATCTTACAAATTATTTTCCATAAAATTCCCAAATCAAAATAATTAGAAATAATATAATTAAACCCTTTATTTTCCAAAGTAACAGTATTAATATTTAAAATATTAATTATTTAATCCGAATCATATAAAAATCCTTATTATTTCACAACTACCAACTTTATAATATAATTATAGAAAATAATCCAATAATTATCAAATTGGATAATAAATCATAACTTGTCTCAAATTCAATAAATCACAACTTGCCTTAATTATCTTTAATAAAAATGATTTTCGAAATTAAGGCTATAAATAACTATATGATTTGAGACTTGATCATAATAAGACTTTTCAAAAGTTTTGGGTCTTACACCAATAGTCATCTTCACTATACAACCTAACTATAAAATATTCATTCTCGAGGTTTATGAGATCCATACCACCTGTTTTAGCCCACATAGTATCAAGTCTTCGCTTAAGAACTCTATAGCTAATCCTTCTCCCTAGAAGTTTGATTATAAGTGCATGCCCCCATGATTTCTCTAACCTTTTCTTCTCAGCTTTGTTGACATGAATGCTAAAGGTACCATTCTGTAATCTTCTAACCGAGATGGAAGGGTTGTTACGCTCCTCTTTCTTCATTTGACGGATGGCCTCTCTCTGGTCTTGACTCATCTCCAACTCCTCCATATTTGTCTCAATGTCGCTCTCGGATGAGTCTTCCGACATCAAGCCCTCCTCTTCCGAATCATCGACTTGTGGTTCAAGACTACCATGGATAACTAGAGCAGCATATGTTCTTCTTCTGCCATTTTTCCCTGTGAAGGCAGTTTTGTCAAACATCCACAACTCCTCTCTAGGAACTTTGGACGTTTCTCCTCCAAAGCCTCCTTCGTCATTACGTATCTTCTTCTTACTTCGTTGAAGCTGATCAGCTTCTTCAATGGAAGGTTCTGGTTGCGTCATTTTCATCGTTCAACTGACCATTCTAATACTACTAATTTTTGTAAGTCAAAACCTCAAAAAAATAATAATCATGGTTTTCGGTCAGAAAATACTGAGTAAGCCCAGAAAATACTCAGATACGAGGTTATGTTATTAGGTTGGGCCTAAGAGAATCAACTAAACCCAGTGATATGCTTTTGCACAATTTCGTGGTAGTTTAGTTAAGACCTAGCTCAACTGGTTAAACGATATGCCTCTTAATATGCTGCACCCGGGTTCAAATCTTGATGAGTGCACCAAGTGTTGAATATGAACCCTTAAGTGTTGTGTGGGTTAGTGTGTAGTTTGGGTGTGTTGTGATACCTAGAATTAGGGGTTGTTCAATCTACTTGACAAAAAAAAAAAAGTTTGTTGTTTCTAGGCCATAAAAATTTGCAGAACCAATAACTTCGAAGAACTTTACCAAAAACAAAGAACCTTCGTTCTTCGTAATGGAATTGATCATTTCATCATTGCTGGGTTCATATCAAGTTTAAGGATGAGTGATTAACACTTAACAGTTCAAGCGCCAAAACTAATTAAAAAAAAAACTTTATTATTTACTTTTAACAGAAACAAAATACACATTCACTTATAAATACACAACAATTGCGTCTCCTCATTATATAATATATAACAAATATTTAGGAAATTAATTAACTGTAAATATAATATAATTAACAGTAAAGAACATATACATGTAACAACTCCCACATATATATTTATATCAAAATCCTTTGCCGGCATCATCTCTGACATAATATATATATGACCAGTAATAAGTACAAAGTAAGCTGGTCCCGGGAATAATCACAACCTCACCTACAATAAAGACCAAATTTAGTAGCTTAAACAGCATCACTAAAAAAACCAATTAGATATATAACCAAAAATGAAAAGGAAAATTAACATACCATATATATATATACATATATGTATGTATATTACTCACTTAGCTTGATGATGATGATCAATGACCAGCACCAGGGCTTGGGATATCTCCATGTTTTCTGTAGAAATCATAATCATAATCATCAGCTGGTGGAGATTCATAGCTACTTGGAGTACCATAATCTTCCATCTCCATAGACATATGTAACCTTGATGATAATAATGATGCTTTCACATTAAAACCCTCCTTTTTCATGCTTCTTAATCTGCTTGTAGCTTCTGCTGTAGTCCCTTGGCACATCATGATACACATAACAATAGCTAGTATCACAACAATCGCCTCAATTTTATGCTTCTTGTTGAATAATAATAATCCCTTCCTCATACCCATCTGATCTTGATTTTTAGAAAAGTGCAGAAGAATCAAGATAATGAAACTAAACAGAGTATTAAATTAAAGTTGGTAAAGCCATTGCATGCCCATTTCAATTATTTATAGACCACTATGATCATATATCATAGCATGCTCACTCTTTTTTCAAAAAAGTAGGGTACGTAGTATTATTACTTTCTCTTAAAGCAACGCTTAATTAAGGGCCACATAGAGAACTATACCTATATTATTGCTTTGTTTGTCTCTATTATATTAAAATGATGCTTTTTATTAATTAATAATATGAAAAAAGGGATCATTACTCTCCTCTTCATGTCTATCGTTTTAATTTGTGTGTGCAAGAGCTATGTATGTTTTAATTTTAAAGAAACAAATAAAGTTTGGTAAAAATTAATATTGAACCCATGCATATATGGTTAATAATGTCCTCTCTTTTGACCACATAAAAGATTAGACACCATCCTCTATATGCTTCCAATGTGGCAAAATATAATAATGACCATAAGTATATTTAATTTGTTCCCTTAAGCTAAATCGGCTATCTACATATAGATCCAAATCTTTTCACCTACTTATTATCATTTTTCCAATTTCCCGATCTTTGGCAAAATTATTCATGTTCTGTTTATTAGTTTTAGTTTAATGTATAATTTTATAAATTTAGCGATTATAAACGTAATATATATAGAGGGTAAACTATAGTAACAAGTTGGATACACATAATTGTTGGGAAAATTAACCCACCAACAATAATAAACAAGAAAATTATTGCACATATTTAATTTTTGAATTGATTATCTAGGTGAATTTTTATAAGTTTCTCTGGCTGAGACCGAATCCTAAAGGGTAATGTTAGGTAGACAAAAAAAAAAAAAAACAGGCAGAACTTGCCTTATTTAGTATTAATTAATTATCGCAACAATTAATGAATACTAAATAAGATAAGTTATGGCTGTTTTTGGCTGATTTTCTTTAGTTGCCAAACATTCCGAATCCTAAATTGATCGCATTTCTGATAGCATTGTTCACTGTATATTCATGTTAACAAATTTGGGAATGCGATGGTATGTAATTAGCTAGGATGCCTTACGTTATAAACTTTACCAAATAATTAAAGTTGAGGTCCTTTTTAATTTAATGAGTTTACAGCTCGCAACATACGCCGACAATGCATGGTCATCAAAATTAATATATCTTCCTGCTTCTTCGGCTCCTTGCTACATTTAAATTTTTATTGTCACATTTTTTGTGACTGGAAAACAATTTATTCAATTACAACAACATAACATTCATCTCTAAAATAGATCGAAAATGATAACTCTCTTTAATAAATAAAAACTAATATAGGTAACAAAACAAATCAACCAACATCAGCTTTAAAAGGTATCAGTAGCTTAGTTGTGAAGAAAAGAAGAAGAAATCAGAGTGTAGAGGAAGAGAAGGAATGAAAGAGAAAAGAAAGAGAAAAAACTACTGCATTATGATTATTGTGAAAGTTAGTTACAGGTGGTTATAATGTTGATATTTATAGCAGCTGAGGAATATATAGAGAATGTGGTGATACAAGTTGGTTGAGGATGTAATTAATTAAGGCTGAGCTGGTATAACTATACTAACGTACCCCTTCAAAGCAAGGACCTCTTACGATTCTACATCAAAGACTCTTAACAAGCTTCTGAATTTAAGAAAAGCTGCAGCTGTGAGAGGTTTAATTAATGTGTCAGCTAATTGATCCTGAGTTGGGATATGTTGAACAAAAATCTTTTTTCTAGTTATATAGTCTCGAACAAAAGATTGGTTAAGGACAAAATGTTTAGACTTGTTATGCAAAATTGGGTTAACATAGAGAAGAACTGCTCTTTGATTGTCACAGTACAACACAGGCATGGTGGTGCATGAAATTCTGATTTCAATGAGTACGTTTGTAGTCAGACGATTCCAGTAACAGCTTCTGTACTACTCTTTAACACTGCTGTTTGCTTTCTGCTTACCCAGAAAATCAAATTAGAGCCAAGATAAACTCCATACCCGTTGGTTGATTTGCCATAATCAATGTCACTGGCCTAATCAGAATCACAAAAGTCATAGATTCTGAAATTTGTGAACTTAATGAACCTCAAATAATATTGTGTAGTGCCTGCCAAATACTTAAGATTTCTTTTGACTGTCTTCTAATGGGACTTAAGAGGGTTGTAAAAGAATTGTGCTACTTTATTGGCGGAAAAAGAGATCTCAAGCCTTGTAATTGTGGCATATTGCAGACCACCTACTATTAATCCGTACAAAGTGGAATTGCTAAATGAACTATCTCCAAAGATAGACAACTTCAGTGAGAAAGTCATAGGGGTAATCACAGGCTTTGCACTGCTCATTTCACCTCTTTTTAAAAGATTTTTAATGTACTTTGTTTGCTTGAGGGTCATTGTTCCATGGGGGTTTTCACTCCTTCAATGCCAGAAAAGTAGTTCATTTCATCTAGCTCTTTTAAGGGAAAAGTGTAAGAGCCAGATTTTTGTAAATTAAATAAAAAAGTTATTTATAATTGATTACATTTGTTGATAATTTTATTTAAAAAAAATTATTTTTCTAAAAATAATTAAATTAAATTCATGATACTTTAAGTTTAAAATCTACTAAGATTTATAAAATTTTCTAAATAATTGAGTATTTTTATATTAGGAATTTAAAATTTTAGTAATTGAAAATAATGAGAGTTTTATACAATTTAAATTGAATAATTGAAGGTTTTAAATAGTTTTATGAACTAAAAAAAATTTATTTATTTATGTCTAACTTTAAAGTAGAATACTTAATTAAAAAGAAATAATTTGTAAGTTGAAAAATAAATAGTTTTCTTAAAGTTAATTATATTGGATTAAATTTGATTTTAAATTAATACTCTATCTAAACCCTAATTCCCAAATTAAAACCTACAAACCTTAACCCTAATCTAACCGCCTCACCGCCACTCACCCACCGCCATCCCCTTTTTCCAAATGCACACACACAACACACAACACACAACACACAACCCACACACACGTGAAACCAAAAAAGAGAAAGAGAGTGAGGGAGAAGAGAAGAGGGAGGAGCTGCGCCACCACCGCCGGCCTGGAGCTCGCCGTTCGTGTCCTGTCGCGTCGCAGCCCATCCGCATCCAACTCACCGCCAGTCACTGCCGTCGTCGCCAACGATGGAGGAAAGAGAAAGAGGAAAACACGAGGAGAGAGAGGGAATCCATTCGTGTTGTGTTGCCGCCGCTGGATGGGAGGGTCTTCGCTGAAGCCTTCACCGTGCCATCGCTGGAGGATGTCACCGAGGAGATGATCCACCGTAGGGGGAAGCTCGCGGAGACAAGGAGGAGAGCGATGAAAAGGTACTCTGGGGATGCTTCTATCACCGTCTGTGGAGCTGGGAAGGACTAGCGCCGCCATTGTCGAGCTGCTCTACCGCTGTTCTGGTCACCGGGTACCACGCGGGTATTGCCAAAACCACTACCGGAGCTGCCGCTACTTAGCTCAGTCAATTATTCTTAGTTACGGTAAGCATTTTCGTTTTGAAAAGCCCTTTAATCACTATTCTGTTACCCTACGCTGAGGTTTTGCGACGTGAATTGCTATGAGATTGAGTTTCAGTTATTATACGTTGCTTTTAGAATTGCTGTGGTTGCTACAAAAGTGGTTTGGGGCTATGGTTGCGGCTGCTGCTGATTGCGGGCCGAGAGAAAAGGGTTTCTTTGATGCGTTTGATTATGGGTTCGATGATTCGAGGTAGGGTTTTCTTAAAAACTTATTTTATATTGCAGGATTGTTATGAATAGATATTGACGTGAAAAGAAATATATTTTTATAATTTCGTGAGTCTTATGGATTGATTTGAGTTACCCTGGATGATTATATTGTGTGTCTGGTTGAATATCTGGTTATTTGAGAAGATTGAATATTTTGGGTTAGTTGATTGATTTTGTTAGATCGAAGGTTGCCGAATTGGTTTTCTTGAGATTTGAAAATATTTTGAGATTGGAAATGACCTGAGATATTGAATTTGGTTTTGTTGATTTATCGAAAATGATTCTTAGAATTGGCAATGATTTGAGATATGAAGATGACTTGATTTTGGAAGCAGTTTGATTTTATAAATGATTTGATATTGGAATTGGTCTGAGTTTGGAAAAGATTTGAGAAGAGTTTGAGAAATGGTTTGGTTGGGATCTTTGAAGGGTGGCATAGTCCGAATTTTAGAGGAGATGCTGCTAAAATTTTTATAAAAATTAGAGGTTTCATTTGAAATGGTTATTTAGAAAGATATGGATTTAAGGGTCATAAGATTTGATTTTGAGTTATTAAGGAAATGATTACATTTTGAGTTTAATTTATTAAGAAAAGAATTAACTATGTTTTGAGTTTGAATTATTGATGAACGGAATAGGAAGGATGATAAGGATTGATTTCAAAGTAAGATTTTTAAATGAATTGAATGATATTGAGAATGAATTTGAAAATAAAATTTAATTTGATTGAGGTACTTAGGAAATAGCAAGGATTGTGGTTCGTCTCACTTGCTCCGGGTCAATGTTTGAGATACTTGGGTAGTAGCAAATATTTTGGTTTGTTCCACTTGCTTTAGGTCAGTGATTTGTGACGCCTGAGTAGTAGCAGTAGTAGTATATTATTTCACTTGCTCTAAGTTGAGTCTTTAAACACCCGCCTGGGTAGTAGCAGTAGTAGTGATTATTCCACTTTCTCTGGGTTAAGCGGGTAGTAGCAAGGGGGTGTGGCTCAAGCCCACTTGCTTTGCAATGGGTGTTTCTGTCCAAGGTTAGCTACTAGGACATGTCGAGTTGGCTATATAACCGACAAATGATATCATCAACTGTAAGACAGACATGCATCATATGCATTTACATGTTTTGTTTGAGTTTGAATTTGTTTTGATTTGCCTAATTGCTTATCTATTATTAACTGCTATCTGAGCTACTTGCTGTAACTGCTATCTACTTGTTTGAATTTGAATTTGTTTGAGTTTGAATTTGTTTTAGTTCTGAATTGATGACAGTGTTGATTGATTGCGTGATTGGTTTCTGATAAAAATTTAGCAAAGTCACTTTTACATACACACACTCATGCATCAAATGCAATTCCATCACATATGCATTGATTATTATTGAATTTCACATTGAGGTAATTTTGTCCCCTTTTTCATTATTTCTTTTTTTTCTTTTTTTCTTTTTTTTAATTTTTTTTCAAGAACATTATATATACCAACACATCAATGCGTATGGTTTCTATACTATTACATGAGTATGCACTCCAAATTTCCAAGATTTTTCAACAAGAATAAAATACCTATTTATCAATCAAAGTTCCCACAATTTTCCCACACTTAAATATCACACACTCTCACTAACTTAAGCTACTCAAAGATTCAAATAAAGGACATTTCATTATTTTTTTGCTTAAGGTTAATGATGTGGAAAAATAAAGAACAAAAAGGGGACATTCATAGGCTCAAAGTGGCAAACAAAAGTGAATGAAATAGTAGGCTATTTAGGTTAAGTGAGCTATAAAGAAATAATGGCCTCAATCACATAATTGCATAAATATACATTAAACAATAGATATATAGAATTAAACAAACCAAAGATTGCAATCATAAAGAAGAGCAACACACAAGAATGAAATAAGTAGTCCAATGATGTCACCACACAATAAGACTAAAAAACTCACAAGTTGTATGTTCCTTAACTCAAAAATCATATTCCACAATATATAAATCATGCAAGTTTCAAAGAATTTCAACTCAATTCAATTTGAATTTTCAATGCCCTATATACAAAAGATAAGCTTTTTGGAAATTTCATTAATTGACTAACACATTTTCTATATATGTATATAGTGTGATTGGATGAAAAAGGTCAAAAAATCCTATGTTAAATTCCTAATTTCAATCAAACCAAAATAGCAAGTATATAGGAAATCAAACTTAGGTGCACTCATCAAATCATCCCAAATCACAATCAAGACAAAGAAAAAAAGAAAACATATTTACAAGCCAAAATTAAGAGCAAAAATGTCAAAATATGCATAACTACTATATAATACAAAGTTATGTACAAGAAAAATTAAAAAGTGCAATAAACTAAGTAAAAAGTTTCTCAAAAGGATAAAATATATACATAGTACCAAAAAAACATAAAAAGAAACTACACTAAAAGTGTTCGGAAATGAAGATTGTCACCCAAAATGCGCTGCTGAAGTTGGACAACTTCCCCAGACTTAAAATGTAGCACCGTCCTCGATGCTCACGATCATACGGAGTGGAAGGAGTCGTCACTATGTCACCATACAAAAGTGGCTGCAAGAGTGATGGTGGTGCTGAAAAGGAAAGAGCTAAGTCACAAAACAGCATATGAAGTGAACAGATAATAAAAATTTGAATGGAAGCATACATGAGAATCAAATTAAATCAAACACAAACAACTTCCAATCAAATTCAGGACATCGAGAAAGCTAACTTGCTTGTTTATAAAAGAATAAAAGAAGGAAGGAGCAATGTTACTGATGAGCGGATATTTTATACGCTTTTTGGGGTTAATTTCATATAGGTTTTAGTATGTTTTAGTTAGTTTTTAGTTTATTTTCATTAGTTTTTAGGAAAAATTCATATTTCTGGACTTTACTATGAGTTGTGTGTTTTTCTGTAATTTCAGGTATTTTTCTGGCTGAAATTGAGGGAGCTGAGCAAAAATCTGATTCAGGCTGAAAAAGGACTGCTGATGCTGTTGGATTCTGACCTCCCTACACTCAAAGTGGATTTTCTGGAGCTACAGAACTCGAAATGGCGTGCTTCCAAATGCTTTGGAAAGTAGACATCCAGGGCTTTCCAGAAATATATAATAGTCCATACTTTTCTCAAGGATAGACTACGTAAACTGGAGTTCAACGCCAGTTCTCTGCCCAATTCTGGCGTCCAGCGCCAGAAAATGATTAAAAGTTGGAGTTCAACGCCAGAAATGGAACCAAACCTGGCGTTGAACGCCCAAAATGGCCTTATGCACGTGAATCGCTTAAGTCTCAGCCCCAGCACACACCAAGTGGGCCCCAGAAGTGGATCTCTGCACCATCCGTCATAGTCTACTCACTTTTTGTAAACCTAGGCTACTAGTTTAGTATTTAAACAACTTTTAGAGACTTATTTTGTATCTCATGACATTTTAGATCTGAACTTTGTATTTTTTGACGGCATGAGTCTCTAAACTCCATTGTTGGGGGTGAGGAGCTCTGCTGTGTCTCGATGAATTAATGCAAGTGTTTCTGTTTTCTATTCAAACATGCGTGTTCCTTTCTAAGATATCCATTCGCGCCTAACTGTGGAGAAGGTGATGATCAGTGACACTCATCACCTTCCTCAAACCATGAACGTGTGCCTGACAACCACCTCCGTTCTACATCAGATTGAATGAATGTCTCTTAGATTTCTTAATCGGAATCTTCATGGTATAAGCTAGAATGATGGCGGCATTCAAGAGAATCCGGAAAGTCTAAACCTTGTCTGTGGTATTTCGAGTAGGATTCAGTGATTGAATGACTGTGACGAGCTTCAAACTCGCGATTGCTGGGCGTAGTGACAGACGCAAAAGGAGGGTGAATCCTATTCCAGCATGATCGAGAACCGACAGATGAATAGCCGTGCGGTGACAGGGTGCGTTGACCATTTTCACTGAGAGGAGGGGATGTAGCCACTGACAATGGTGATGCCCCTGCATAAAGCCAGCCATAGGAGAACGTGCATGCATGAATCAGAAGACAGAGGAAAGCAGATATTCAGAACACAAAGCATCTCCAAAACTCCAACATATTCTCCATTACTGCATAACAAGTAACCTTTAATTCATGCTCTCTTGTTTATTCGCAATTCAACTGATAAACATAATTGACTTCCTGACTAAGATTTACAAGATAACCATAAATTGCTTCAAACCAACAATCTCCGTGGGATTCGACCCTTACTCACGTAAGGTATTACTTGGACGACCCAGTGCACTTGCTGGTTAGTGGTACGAGTTGTGAAAAGTGTGATTCACATTTCGTGCACCAAGTTTTTGGCGCCGTTGCCGGGGATTGTTCGTGTTTGAACAACTGACGGTTTATTTTGTTGCCTAGATTAGGAAAATTTTTCTTTTTGGTTTAGAGTCTCTTATTATTGTTCTTGGTTAAAAATATCCTTCTTCAAAACAAGTGTTACATTTACTACCCAATTGGCTAGAGCATTGGTCTAAGTCCGTGGCAGTTTGGTTCATTCTTTTTAAAATCTTTTTCAAAAATAATATTTTCTCTATTAAATTTTGTGCCAAACTTTAAGTTTTGTGTTTTCCTGTTGATTTCCCTTGATTTTCGAAAATTTTGGTTTGGTTTTCTAAAAATTTTAAGTTTGGTGTTCCTTGGTGTTTTCTCTCCAAATTTTTCGAAAACAAGGAGCATTAGATCTAAAAATTTTAAATCTTGTGCTATTTTATTGTTTTTCTCTTTCCTCACTAAATTCAAAAATATCTTTTCTCTCTAATTTTAAAACAAATTTTCGAAAATTATTTAAAAAAAAAATTCAGATTTTTTTTTCTCAAAATTTAAAATCTTTTCCAAATTATATCTTTTTCAAAACTTCCTTACCACTTTCTCTCCCCTCATTTTTTCGAAAATCTTCACCTATTTTTATTTATTTTATTAATTTATTTTATTTTCGAAATAAATAAATAAATAAATAAATAAATAAATATTTTCTCTATTTTACATCATCTCCCTTTCTCCATCATGGACCTAAGTGGAAATGAACAGTCCAGGAGGACTCTGGGGTCATATTCTAACCCTTCTACTGCTTCATATGGGAGTAGCATCTGCATACCCTCCATTGGAGTCAGTAGCTTTGAGTTGAATCCTCAGCTCATTATCATGGTGCAGCAAAATTGCCAGTATTCCGGTCTTCCACAGGAAGAACCTACAGAGTTTCTGGCACAGTTTCTACAGATTGCTGACACAGTACATGATAAAGAAATAGATCAGGATGTCTACAGACTATTACTATTTCCATTTGCTGTAAAAGATCAAGCTAAGAGGTGGTTGAATAACCAACCTAAGGCCAGCATAAGGACATGAAAACAGCTAACAGAAAAATTCCTGAATCAATACTTTCCTCCAAAATGGATGACACAGCTAAGGCTGCACATCCAAGGCTTTAAACAAGGAGATAATGAATCTCTTTATGATGCTTGGGAGAGATACAGAGAGATGCTACGAAAATGCCCCTCTGAAATGTTTTCAGAGTGGGTTCAATTAGACATCTTCTATTACGGGCTTACAGAAAGAGCTCAGATCTCTTTAGATTGCTCAGCTGGTGGATCTATCCACATGAGAAAGACAATTGAAGAGGCTCAAGAGCTCATTGATACAGTTGCCAGGAATCAGCATCTGTACCTAAGCAGTGACCCTTCCATGAAAGAAGAGGTTAAAACAGTAACTGCTGAACTCAGTCCTGTAAAACAAGCTGCTGAATTCAATCAGCAATTGGATTTTCTAACTAAGCAGCTAGCCGAGTTTAAAGATAGGCTACAAGAGACAAGAATGGCTAATATGCATATGGAAGAACAGTTTAGGCAAACAAAGCAGCAGCTGTCAAGACAAATAACAGAAGAATGCCAAGCAGTTCAATTAAGAAGTGGAAAAACATTAAATACCCCACCTCAAGGCAGCAAAAAGCCAAGAAATGAGCAAACCACCCAAAATTCACCTGAGGACAGTAAGAGCCCAGGGAAAAATAACTCTGGCACTAAAACGCCAGAAATTTGGTGGAAGGCTGGCGCTGAACGCCTAGACCATGCCCAAGACTGGCGTTCAACGCCAGAAACAAGCAAGAACTGGCGTTCAACGCCAAAAATAGGCAAGGATCTGGCGTTGAACGCCCAAAATGGGCAGGATCTGGCGCTGAACGCCCAAAATGGGCACAGTTCTGGCGTTCAGACGCCAGGAACAGACAAGGAGTTGGCATCTAACGTCACTCCAGTTTCTAACTCTGGCACTCAATTGCCAGTGAGGGATCAGACACACACAAGTGCTGATAACAACCCCTCTAAAAAGGCTTCTTTAACCATTTCTATAGGTAATAAACCTACAACAACTAAGGTTGAGGAATATAAAGCCAAGATACCTTATCCTCAAAAACTCCGGAAAGAGGAACAGGATAAGCAATTTGCTCGCCTTGCAGATTATCTTAGGACTCTTGAAATAAAGATTCCATTTGCAGAGGCACTTGAGCAAATACCTTCTTATGCCAAGTTCATGAAAGAGATCTTGAGTCATAAAAAGGATTGGAGAGAAACAGAAAGAGTTCTCCTCACTGAAGAATGCAGTGCAGTCATTCTGAAAAGCTTTCCTGAAAAGCTTCAAGACCCTGGGAGTTTTCTAATACCATGCACATTAGAAGGTAATTTCACCAAGACAGCTTTATGTGATCTTGGGGCAAGCATCAACCTAATACCTGCATCCACTATCAGAAAGCTTGGCTTAACTGAAGAAGTTAAACCAACCAGGATATGTCTCCAACTTGCTGATGGCTCCACTAAATACCCATCAGGCGTGATTGAAGACATGATTGTCAGAGTTGGGCCATTCGCCTTTCCCACTGACTTTGTTGTGTTGGAAATGGAGGAGCACAAGAGTGCTACTCTCATTCTAGGAAGACCCTTCCTAGCAACTGGACGATCCCTCATTGACGTCCAACAAGGGGAAACAACCCTGAGAGTCAATGATGATGAGTTTAAGTTGAACGCTGTCAAAGCCATGCAGCATCCAGACACATCAAAAGACTGCATGAAAGTTGATCTTATTGACTCTTTGGTAGAAGAGATCAACATGGCTGAGAGTCTTGAATCAGAGTTGGAAAACATCTTTAAAGATGTTCAGCCTGATTTAGAGGATTCAGAGGACATGAAAGAGCCTCTGAAATTTCTTCTGGAAGAGGAAAAACCTCCTAAACCCGAGCTCAAGCCATTACCACCATCCTTGAAATATGCGTTTCTGGGAGAAGGTGACACTCTTCCAGTGATCATAAGCTCTGCTTTAAATTCACAGGAAGAGGAGGCACTTATTCAAGTGCTAAGGACACACAAGACAGCTCTTGGGTGGTCCATAGGTGACCTTAAGGGCATAAGCCCAGCTAGATGCATGCACAAAATCTTATTGGAGGATAATGCCAAACCATTGGCTCAACCACAGAGGCGGCTAAATCCAGCCATGAAAGAAGTGGTGCAGAAAGAGGTCACCAAATTACTAGAGGCTGGGATTATTTATCCTATTTCTGATAGCCCCTGGGTGAGCCCTGTCCAAGTCGTCCCAAAAAAGGGAGGCATGACAGTGATTCATAATGAAAAAAATGAACTGGTTCCTACAAGAACAGTTACAGGGTGGCGCATGTGTATTGACTACAGAAGGCTCAATACAGCCACCAGAAAGGATCATTTTCCTTTACCATTCATAGACCAGATGCTAGAAAGACTAGCAGGTCATGATTATTACTGCTTTTTGGACGGCTACTCAGGCTATAACCAGATTGCAGTAGATCCTCAGGATCAAGAGAAAACAGCATTCACATGTCCATCTGGAGTGTTTGCTTATAGAAGGATGCCATTTGGGCTATGTAATGCGCCTGCAACCTTCCAGAGATGCATGCTCTCTATTTTCTCTGATATGGTGGAAAAATTTCTGGAAGTCTTCATGGATGACTTCTCAGTATATAGAGACTCATTCAGCTCCTGTCTTGACCACCTGAAACTTGTTCTGAAAAGATGCCAAGAGACCAACCTAGTTTTAAACTGGGAAAAATGTCACTTCATGGTGACTGAAGGGATTGTTCTTGGGCATAAAATCTCAAACAAGGGAATAGAGGTGGACCAAGCAAAAATAGAGGTAATTGAAAAATTACCACCACCTGCCAATGTTAAGGCAATCAGAAGCTTTCTGGGGCATGCAGGATTCTATAGGAGGTTTATAAAGGATTTTTCAAAAATCGCAAAACCTCTAAGCAATTTGCTAGCTGCTGACACGCCATTTGTGTTTGACACAGAGTGCCTGCAGGCGTTTGAAACGCTGAAAGCTAAGCTGGTCACAGCACCAGTTATTTCTGCACCAGACTGGACATTACCATTTGAGCTAATGTGTGATGCCAGTGATCACGCCATTGGTGCAGTGTTGGGACAGAGGCATGACAAGCTTCTGCACGTCATTTATTACGCTAGTCGCATTCTAAATGATGCCCAGAAAAATTACACAACCACAGAAAAAGAATTACCTGCAGTGGTTTACGCCATTGACAAGTTCAGATCATACCTAGTAGGATCAAAAGTGATTGTGTATACTGATCATGCTGCTCTTAAATATCTACTCACAAAGCAGGATTCAAAACCCAGGCTCATCAGATGGGTGTTGCTTCTGCAAGAGTTTGATATAGAAATAAGAGACAGAAAAGGGACAGAAAACCAAGTGGCTGATCATCTGTCCCGAATAGAGCCAGTAGAAGGGACGCCCCCCTCTCTTGAGATCTCTGAGATCTTTCCGGATGAGCATTTATTTGCCATTCAGGAAACACCATGGTTTGCCGATATTGCAAACTATAAAGCTGCAAGGTTCATACCCAAGGAGTACAACAGGATACAAAAGAAGAAATTAATTACTGATGCAAAGTACTACTTGTGGGATGAACCTTATCTCTTTAAGAGATGTGCAGACGGAATAATCCGTAGGTGTGTGCCTAGAGAAGAAGCACAGAGGATCCTATGGCATTGCCATGGATCACAATATGGAGGCCATTTCGGAGGTGAGCGAACAACCACCAAGGTCCTCCAATGTGACTTCTATTGGCCCACACTCTATAAAGATTCCCGAGAGTTTGTACGTAACTGTGACAGTTGCCAAAGAGCTGGCAATCTGCCTCATGGTTACGCCATGCCTCAACAAGAAATCTTGGAGATTGAGTTGTTTGACGTATGGGGAATTGACTTCATGGTACCTTTACCACCATCATACTCAAACACTTATATTCTGGTGGCAGTTGATTATGTATCAAAATGGGTTGAGGCCATTGCCACACCCACCAATGATACTAAAATGGTGCTGAAGTTCCTCCAGAAACATATCTTTAGCAGGTTCGGTGTCCCTAGAGTACTAATCAGTGATGGGGGCACCCACTTCTGCAATAAACAGCTTTACTCTGCCATGGTTCGGTATGGGATTCGCCACAAGGTGGCTACTCCATATCATCCACAAACTAATGGGCAAGCTGAAGTCTCTAACAGAGAATTAAAGAGAATCCTGGAATGGACAGTAAATACCCGTAGAAAGGATTGGGCACGGAGCTTGGATGATGCTCTGTGGGCTTACAGAACAGCATTCAAGACCCCTATAGGGACCTCTCCATACCAACTCGTGTATGGTAAGGCATGTCACCTGCCTGTGGAACTGGAACATAAGGCCTACTGGACAACCAGATTCCTAAACTTTGATGCCAAATTAGCAAGAGAAAAACGATTGCTCCAGCTAAATGAGCTGGAGGAATTCAGATTCACAGCTTTCGAAAATGCCAAGCTTTATAAAGAGAAATAAAAAAAGTGGCATGACAGAAAGCTGTCATCTAGAATTTTTGAACCAGGACAGAAGGTTCTGTTGTTTAACTCTAGACTCAGGCTATTCCCCGGGAAACTGAAATCCCGGTGGAGGGGACCATACGTGATTACAAGTGTATCACCATATGGTTATGTGGAGCTTCAAGATATTGATTCTAATAAGAAGTTCATTGTCAATGGACAGAGAATCAAGCACTATCTTGAAGGCAACATTGAGCAAGAATGCTCAAGGCTGAAGCTAGATTAAAAGCTCAGCAAAGTCCAGCTAAAGACAATAAAGAAGCGCTTGCTGGGAGGCAACCCAGCCATGGGGCAACAATCCTCTAAGTATTTTGCCCTATTTTTATTTTTATTTTTATTTATTTATATAAAGTTCACTGACACTAAGGTGGGGAATCATTTGTATAAGTCCACAGAGTTACAGAAGGACTCGGCACACAAAATAGAGAAAAAGAGCTCACTGGCAAGAAAACGCCAGTAAAAGTGTATTTTGGGTGTTCAACGTCCAAAATGGGCATCCACTGGGCGTTGAACGCCAGTAATGGTAGCAATCTGGGAGTTCAACGCCAGAAATGGGCACCCACTGGGCGTTGAACGCCAGTAATGGCAGCAGCTGGGCGTTGAATGCCCAGGAGAGCAGCATTTGGGCGTTGAACGCCCAAAACAGGCAGTGTTTGGGCGTTCAAACGCCAAGATGGCAGGGAGGAGACAAAACTCATTTTTATTCAAATTTTTTTCATTCTAAATCTTGATTTTCATACTTTAATACATGATTTCTTACATAAACATGTTAAGAACCCTGATTTTTAAAATCCCTAATTTCTAAAAACCCTACCTTAAAAATATCAAATGTATTTTAATCCATAAGCACCAGGCCTCTTTGCAAATTCAATCCAACTCTTTTTAAAACTTTTTTTTTACAAATCTATCTTTTCAACTCATCAATATCTTTTTCAAAACCTCCACTTTATCTTTTTCAAAATCTAAATCTATCTTTTTCAAAAATCTTTCATATCCTCTCAATTTTAAACTATATCTTCTCTTATCATATCTTCTATCTTATCTTTTCCAAATAAATCTTTTTATCATATCTTTATCTCTTTTTTCGAAAACCCACCCTCCCTCCCTATAAATTTGAGTTCGGCCTCCCTCCCATCCCATCAACAATTGCACCTAGCTCTCCTTCTATCCCTCTCCTTTCTTTTCTTTTGCTTGAGGACAAGCAAACTTCTAAGTTTGGTGTGTTTATCCGCGATCACTAAGATCATGGCTCCCAAAGGAAAACAACCCACTCCAAGAGGCAAGAAAGAGAGCGTTCCAAAACCACTTTGGAATCAAGGGAAGTTCTTATCTAAAGAACATTCGGACCATTATAACAAAATAATGGGTCTGAGATCAGTGATCCCGGAAGTTAGATTCGATCTAAAAGAAGATGAATATCCGGAGATCCAGGAGCAAATTCGAATCAGGAACTGGGAAGTCCTAGCTAATCCTGAAACGAAAGTGGGAAGGAATATGGTCCAGGAGTTCTATGCTAATATGTGACAGACTGACAAGCAAAAACTATCTGGAACTGCTTTATTTGAATATCGGACCATGGTCAGAGGAAAGATTGTTCATACCATCCCTGATAAGATCAGAGAGATCTTAAAGCTACCTCAACTGAAAGACGATCCAGACTCCTTCAACAGGAGAATGATGAGAACAGACAAGGGCCTGGATAAGATTCTAGAGGACATATGTATCCCTGGAGCCAGGTGGACCACCAACACAAAGGGTGTCCCAAATCAACTCAAGAGAGAGGATCTCAAACCAGTCGCCAGAGGATGGCTGGACTTCATTGGGCATTCTCTGTTGCCTACTAGCAACCGTTCTAAAGTCACAGTTAAAAGAGCAGTGATGATCCATTGCATCATGATGGGAAAGGAAGTGGAGGTTCATCAGCTGATCTCAGCTGAATTCTACAAAATTGCTAACAAAAATTCTAAAGAGGCCAGGTTGGCTTATCCAAGCGTGATTTCTCTGCTCTGCAAGGACGCCGGAGTAAGAATGGGAATAACTGAGTATATCTCAGTTGAGAAACCAATCACCAAAGCATCAATGGAGAAACAACAAGCGCAGGAGGATCCCACCAAGAAGAAAGCACAGGAATTTCTCCCAGAAATCCCTCAATCTAAATATTGGGAGTATCTTGAGACGTCTGTCACCAAGATCCAGGAGGCTATGGAGCAAATAATAAAAGAACAGAAGGAACACAGTCAAATGCTGACCTATATGTTTAAAGAACAAGAGGATCAAGGGCGTGACTTAAGGGAATTGAAGCGCCAAAAGTTTTCTCTTGAAGAATCAAGCACCCCACGGATCAGAGGAACACCCATTTCCCAGAATAAAGGTTGTTAAATTCTAATTTCTGCTTTAACTCTGTGATAGTGTCGTTATAGAAGTTCACCTTAGGAGTCATATAGTAGTAATTAGTATCTATTTTGATTTTATCTCCAATTAAGTCATAGTTTATTTTTCTCATCATCAGCAAACATGAATAAAATAGTAGATCTTTTGAATAAGAGGCAATAAAATTTCGAGTTTTAATAAGAGAAATTCTCATTAGTTACATGTGGTGGCAATACTTTCTGTCTTCTGAATGAATGCTTGAACAGTGCATATATCTTTTGAATTTGTTGTTTAAGATTGTTAAATATGTTGGCTCTTGAAAGAATGGTGAACATGAGACATGTTATTGATAATCTGAAAAATCATAAAAATGATTCTTAAAGCAAGAAAAAGTAGCAAAAAAAAAAGAGAGAGAGAAAAGCAGAAAAAGCCAATAGCCCTTAAAATCAAAAGGCAAGGGTAATAAAAAGGATCCCAAGGCTTTGATCATCAGTGGATAGGAGGGCCTAATGGAATAAAATCCTGGCCTAAGCGGCTAAATCAAGCTGTCCCTAACCATGTGCTTGTGGCGTGAAGGTGTCAAGTGAAAACTTGAGACTGAGCGGTTAAAGTCAAGGTCCAAAGCAGAAAGAAGAGTGTGCTTAAGAACTCTGGACACCTCTAATTGGGGACTTTAGCAAAGCTGAGTCACAATCCAAAGGGTTCACCCAATTATGTGTCTGTGGCATTTATGTATCCGGTGGTAATACTGGAAAACAAAGTGCTTAGGGCCACGACCAAGACTCATGAAATAGCTGTGTTCAAGAATCATCATACTAAAATAGGAGAATCAATAACACTATCTGAATTCTAAGTTCTTATAGATGCCAATCACTCTGAGCTTCAATGGATAAAGTGAGATGCCAAAACTGTTCGGAAGCAAAACGCTACTAGTCCCGCTCATCTAATTAGAATCTGAGCTTCACTCAAAAACTCTGAGATATTATTGCTTCTCAACCCATTAGTCTTCTATTTTATTTTTCTAGTTGCTTGAGGACAAGCAACAGTTTAAGTTTGGTGTTGTGATGAGCGGATATTTTATACGCTTTTTGGGGTTAATTTCATATAGTTTTTAGTATGATTTAGTTAGTTTTTAGTTTATTTTCATTAGTTTTTAGGAAAAATTCATATTTCTAGACTTTACTATGAGTTGTGTGTTTTTCTGTAATTTCAGGTATTTTTCTGGCTGAAATTGAGGGAGCTGAGCAAAAATCTGATTCAGGCTGAAAAAGGACTGCTGATGCTGTTAGATTCTGACCTCCCTGCACTCAAAGTGGATTTTCTGGAGCTACAGAACTCGAAATGGCGTGCTTCCAATTGCGTTGGAAAGTAGACATCCAGGGATTTCCAGCAATATATAATAGTCTATACTTTGCTCAAGGATAGACGACGTAAACTGGCGTTCAACGCCAGTTCTCTGCCCAATTCTGGCGTCCAGCGCCAGAAAAGGATTAAAAGTTGGAGTTCAACGCCAGAAATGGATCCAAACCTGGCGTTGAACGCCCAAAATGGCCTTATGCACGTGAATTGCTTAAGTCTCAGCCCCAGCACACACCAAGTGGGCCCCAGAAGTGGATCTCTGCACCATCCGTCATAGTCTACTTACTTTTTGTAAACCTAGGCTACTAGTTTAGTATTTAAACAACTTTTAGAGACTTATTTTGTATCTCATGACATTTTAGATCTGAACTTTGTATTCTTTGACGGCATGAGTCTCTAAACTCCATTGTTGGGGGTGAGGAGCTCTGCTGTGTCTCGATGAATTAATGCAAGTGTTTCTGTTTTCTATTCAAACATGCGTGTTCCTCTCTAAGATATCCATTCGCGCCTAACTGTGGAGAAGGTGATGATCAGTGACACTCATCACCTTCCTCAAACCATGAACGTGTGCCTGACAACCACCTCTGTTCTACATTAGATTGAATGAATGTCTCTTAGATTTCTTAATCGGAATCTTCGTGGTATAAGCTAGAATGATGGCGGCATTCAAGAGAATCCGGAAAGTCTAAACCTTGTCTGTGGTATTCCGAGTAGGATTCAGTGATTGAATGACTGTGACGAGCTTCAAACTCGCGAGTGCTGGGCGTAGTGACAGACGCAAAAGGAGGGTGAATCCTATTCCAGCATGATCGAGAACCGACAGATGAATAGCCGTGCCGTGACAGGGTGCGTTGACCATTTTCACTGAGAGGAGGGGATGTAGCCACTGACAACGGTGATGCCCCTGCATAAAGCCAGCCATAGGAGAACGTGCATGCATGAATCAGAAGACAGAGGAAAGCAGATATTCAGAACACAAAGCATCTCCAAAACTCCAACATATTCTCCATTACTGCATAACAAGTAACCTTTAATTCATGCTCTCTTGTTTATTCGCAATTCAACTGATAAACATAATTGACTTCCTGACTAAGATTTACAAGATAACCATAAATTGCTTCAAACCAACAATCTCCGTGGGATTCGACCCTTACTCACGTAAGGTATTACTTGGACGACCCAGTGCACTTGCTGGTTAGTGGTACGAGTTGTGAAAAGTGTGATTCACATTTTGTGCACCAGTTACTATGTACAAAGAGAAAGAAAATAGTTAAAAGTTAAAAGTTAATATTAGTTGAAAAGTAAAAAGAAAGTTAAAAGTTAAAAGTTATGTTAGTAAAAAGGAAAATGGTTAATTGAAAGTTAAAAGAAAAGTTAGATGAAAAAGACAAACAAAGTTAAAAGTTAGGCAAAGAAAAAGAAAAATTAGTTGAAAAGGAAGCAAAGGTAGAAAATCAAGTGAAAAGGAGGAAAAAAAATTAGTTAAAGAAATGAAAACAAGCAAAAATTCAAAAGTTACGTGCATAGTCAAAAGTTCCGTAATTCGAAAAAGTTTCTAAAGTTTCAAAATAAGCAAGTTTGTATTCACTTCTCAACAATTCAAAATGCCAAAACAAGTGATGCACATGTATGTGTAGAGCACATAACCAAGTAAATATCAATCACAAGTAATTGGCATAAATTAAAACAATTTGTTGTTGACTAAGTTAGAAACAGAAAGAAACAAGTAAGCCAAAGAACATTCGAACACTAAATTCAATGAGGCATGAAGGTCACAAGGTTGAGACAAGAATTGAAAAGTTTATGCTCTATGTGACTTAAGGTAATTTAGGCAAAGAGAAAAGGAATCAACTTAGTCACATAGGTAGAAGGAAATCTTCAACCTTGTGAGAGCATACAAAAGAGGCTTTTTCTTTAAAAGAATTTCAAGTTTGTGGTCAATTTGAAACTCAATTAAGGCATATTCAATGCTCAAGAAGAACACACAATTTAAAAGAAGCAAAGAAGTTAAAGAATTGGCTAAAACTTGTAAGGAAGCCCTTGAGAAATTTTCCAAAACCAATTAGCAAACAAGATTCTTTTGACATAGAATTTTGTCAAACAGAATCTTGTTGCACCAAGTAACACAATGTCACTTAATGAAACAAGGTTAGGGAAAATTCGGCAACATTTCAACAGTAAATTGGCCTATTTACCAAATTCAAACAATCAAATCAAATTTCCTATGACACTTAAATTCACAAAAATCATATATGGCTTTATAGGAAATCAGAAAGTGAGCTAAAATACAGCAAAAACAAAAAATATAGCACTAAAACAATGAACCATTTAACAAGCAGGCAAGTTGAATTCAAACACTCAAGTGCAAAATTGAAAGAAAACTTCAGCAGCAATCAAAGTAAGAACAAAATGGAAAATTAAAATGGAGCAATTGACAATTGAATTCAAATTCAATACAACTAGCATCATTCCAGCAGAAGCCTTCAACAAGAATAAGGCAGTAATACAACTATGCAGCAGCATCAAACAATCCAGTTTAGCACAAAAGTAAATCAATAAAACAACAATATAACATCAATAACAATTTAAACCAAACCAACAGCATCAAGCAGCATTCTTTTCATTGAGTTCAATAACCATTCCAGAAGCAGCATGAGTTCAAACAATTAAGCATAATTGAATCCAACAAATAAGTGCAAATTTAACCAGGAACTCAGCTAACAGGACTCAGCAAAAACAGATAACTAGGCAGCAGCATTCTTTTTGTTGGACAAATAACAGAAAAATAATGGCCTAAAAAAATAGCACCAAAACAGCACAAGGAACAACAGTAATTGATTCAGTCTGCATTCCTTTCATTGAATTCAATAATCAATCACAAGTAGGCAGCATGAGTTTAAACGATTAAGCATCGCTGAATTAAACACTGAAGTTCAAATTGAAACAGGAACTTAGCAGCAATAAGATCTTAAATTCAGAATTTGGTCAAGACTATCACTGCATAAGCAATTCAGCACTTGTGCCTTCCAATTAACAGCCATCAACAAGGATAAAGCAGTAATAAGACTATGCAACAGCATCAACAGATCAATTCAGCACAGGCAAATCAATGAAAGAGCAACATTCCAAACAACATTATTAATCAAAACAAACCTAAATCCACTATCCACGCCAGATTCTCTAACAACCTAAGCAACTAACATGCATTTCTAACGAAATTAAGCTAAACAAAATTAACTAGCAATAAACAAATGACTGAAATAGAACTCAATTAAAGAAAAATGTGAACCTGGGAAGCAGAATTGGAACAAAGGAAGGGAAGGGAAGAAGAAGGTTGATGATGGTGAGTGAACGGCCGGAGCAACTCAGCTGGCCTGGTGGTGGAGCTGCTCCAATGACAGCAGCAAAGGAGGGGCGCGGCAAAGAAACAGGGGTCTTGCCCTATTCTGTTGTTTTAGCCAGTGATGAGAAACAGGGGGAAGGAGCTTGTGTGTGGGAGGAAAGAGAGTTGGGTCACCGTGGCTCGTCGATGGTGGAGGCTACGGTGGTTTGCGGTGGTGGTTCGGCCAGTGAGAGGAGGGAAGAGGGTAATGTCACGATGACTGGAGGCTGGTTCAGGGTGAAGCAGGGGTTGGCACGAAGAGAACTGGGTTTCGATGGAGAAAAGAGAAGAGGGAAAGAAGAAAAGAAAGGGGTGCGGCGGTGTGGGTTGTGGTCGGCGGCTAGAACGGAAGGCGATGGTGGTGCTGGGCTCGCAGAGCTGCTGGCGGAGAAGAGTGAACGGGAAACGGGGAAGGGAAAGAGAAGAAGAGGTGAGGTCGAGACAGGGAGAGAGGAAGAAGAGAGGGGAAAGGACGCGGCGGCTGTGGCTGTCACCAGCGGTTGTGGTGGCGAGTGGTTCGACGCTGGTGATTCTGGTGGTTGGAGAAGTTGAAACCGAGAAGAGGAGGGCTTATGGTGGCTCAGAGAATAGGAAAAGAGAAGGGAAGGAAGAGTAGGGGGATGCGGACACACCAACTGTGCGGGTGCTCCCAGCGGAAAGGGGGTGAATTGGGAGTGCTACAGAAAGAAAAATGGGCAAAAGTGCGTTTGCATATGCTGTGCGAACGCTGTGAGCAGAGGGCGTGTATGAGAGTGTGCGTACGCACCAGGTAAGTGCGTACGCACAAAGTGATTTTTTCTTCAAAACAGAATTTTACCCAATATTCTAATATGCATATAAACAAGAAATCAATAAAAATATGCAACTATTTACATTAAACTTTAAAATAATCCAAAATTTTATTTTCCAAAACAGAATCATGGACTATTCAGAGCACTTGTAATATGTACAAATAAAAATCTATCCAAATTCAACCATTCAAAAACTAATTAAAAATTTTAAACATGCAATTCAAGTCAAAAAGACAATTTAAACAAGATTACTAACTATTCACATATGCACTTTCAAACAAAAATCTATTAAGGCAAGCAAACAACCAAGAGACATATTTACAAGAAAAAATAAGCAACTAATCAAAAGAAACTATTCACATATTTATATATTAACATATTCACAATAGCAAAAAATAAGCAAACAACATATATACAATCAACCAAAAATAGGCTATTCACAATATTCACAATATGCACAATAGCAAAAAATACAACACCATTGCAACTCCCCAGCAACGGCGCCAAATTTGATGAGCGACCAAAAGCATAGATTTGGATTTTTCACACCAAAAATACAATTGACGTTGCATGTATAGTCCACTATAGCAAATTATATATCATTTTGAAACCCCGGACGTTAGCTTTCCAATGCCGCTGGAACCGCCTCATTTGGACCTCTGTAGCTCAAGTTATGATCAATTTAGTACCGAGAGGTTGGGGTTGACAGTTTTGCAAATCCTTCATTTCTTGAATTCTTCCACTTTGTATGCTTTTCTTCCACTTTCTCAATCTATTCTTGCCATCAAAACCTTAAATCACTCAAACAAATATATTAAGGCATCGAATGGGAGAAAAGTGAATTAAAGTTGGCAATTTAAGCATAAAAAGCATGTTTTTCATAATTAAGCACAATTAGGAAAGAATTCACAAAAGCATGCTATTTCAATGAATAAATGCAAGAAAAGTCAATAAAATCCACCTAATTAAAGCAAATAAATGCCATGAACGCTTACCACATTTTGAAGAAAAGCATCCGCAACCTTAGGAGCAGTAAAATCTGCTGGCAAGGGGATAAAATGAGCAAACTTTGACAAGCGATCCACCACCATCAATATAACTGTGCATCCATGGGATAGTGGTAGCCCAGTAATGAAGTCCATGGAGATGTCCTGCCAAATATGAGATGGGATGGGAAGTGGTTCCAATAACCTGGATGGTGGTTGAGTACTATATTTGACTCACTGACAAGTTGAACAAGTGGCTACATATTCCTTAATTGTTTTGGCCATATGTTTCCAATAAAATTGTGCAGAGATCCTTGTTAAAGTTCTATGGAACCCAGCATGTCCACCCAGCAAAGACTCATGATACTCTCGCAAAATGGTTTTGGTCAGTGGAGAGGTAGCCAAAATCACCAACCTATCACCCCAGTACCACATGCCCTGTCGAGCTGGAGTTTTCTTGATTGAATTTTAGCTTCAGTAAACTTCTCAGATGGTGTGTAGGCCTCGAGTTCTTGTCGTAATTGGGGCAACAAGACACTACTTATCATGGTGAGGCTGAGGAAGGATCTTGACAAAGCATTCGCCCCCTTGTTCTCACTCCTTTTCGTATATTCTATAGTAAATTTGTAGCTCAACAACTTTGAAAGCCATAGTTGTTGTTCCGGTGTTTGTATGGTTTGAGCTTGCATCTCCTTGAGGCTCTTGTGATTGGTGCAAATCACAAATTTATGGCCCAACAAGTAGTGGCGAAACTTAGCCACCGCTGTCAGGATCGCTTGCATTTCCCGAACATATGTGGATGACTGCCCCTAAGAACAAGAAAGAAGATAACTCAACAGTTGTTTTCAAACTTGTTTGATTCCTTACCAAGAAACATGAAGAACATTATCACAAGATAATGAGTAAAAGGCTAGTCATCCATGAGGTGGGATTCGAATTAGGAGAAGAAGAATACCCAGAGATCCAAGAGCAAATTTGAAGGAGAGGCTGGGAGATTCTAGCTGATCCTCAGTCTAAATTCGGATACACCATGATCCGTGAATTCTATGCAAATCTATGGATGACAAATAAGCAAAAGAAAGATGGAATAGCCTTCCTTACATTTCGCACTATGGTCAGGGGGAAGATCATGTACTTTCATCTGAATAGGGTGAGAGAGATCTTCAAATTACCTTTGCAAAAGGATGACCCTGAATCTTACAACAGAAAGGTTGTAGCCAACTAAAAGCTGGATCAAGTCCTAGAGGACATATGCTTGCCTAGAACTCAATGGATTGAGAATACAAAAGGGCAGCCATGCCAGCTAAAAAAGGTGAACCTCAAGCCAGTTGCTAGAGGATGGCTAGACTTTATTGGGCATTCTATACTCCCCATAAGTAACCGCTCTGAAGTCACTATTCCAAGAGCTGTGATGATTCACTACATCATGATGGGAAATGAGCTGGAAGTCCACCAAATAATCCCCCATGAGATTTACAAGCTGACAAACAGGGTGTCCACTAATGCAATGCTAGCTTATCCAAATCGCATCCTTTGCCTATGCCAAGAGGCTAAGGTTATGATCCCATCAGACAACTTTATTCCAGTGGAAAAACCAATCACCAAGAAAGTGATGGAGAGTTCCAAGATAGAAGAGGATCAACCCAAAAGGAAAGCACATGAGCCTCACCAGGAGATCCCTCTAATGGAGTATTAGGACCAGCTAAAGGCGTCTGTAATACACGTACAGAGCACTTTAAATCAGCTCAAAGAGGAGTAGAAAGATCACACTAGCATGATTTGCAAACTGATCAAGGAGCAAGAGAAGCAAGGGCGTGAGCTGGAGGAGCTGAAGCGCTAGAAGCTCTCCCCTGAAGAGCCCAGTGCCCCTCAAGTTGAAGAACCATGCATCCCTTAACCTGAAGAGCCCAGCATCCCTCAAGCTGACGGTTGTTGAGTTTCAACTCTGTGGCTATTCTAATTCCTATTTCTTATATTTCTATTATTCTAATTCCTATGTCTCATATTTAGGTTCACATGATCACTAGTAGTATTTAAGTCTTTAATTTTATTTTATGTCTTTTAATTTTTAGGATAACATAAGCATTAGTAGTAATTAATTAATTTTTTTTATTTTCCAATTAGCTATAATTTATTCCTCTTATCATCATTAAACATGAATAAAATAGTAGATTTTTTTATAAGAATTAAGATGCATAAATTTTTGAGTTTTCCAATAAGGAATAGTTAATTATTTTGATGTGGTGTCATTGCTTTAGTTTTCTGAATGTATGAATAAACAGCGCATATTTGAAGTTGGACTTTTAGGATGCTGGCTCTTGAAAGAATGAAGAAAAAGAAAAAATATTATTGATGATCTGAAAAATCTAAAATTTGATTATTAAAGCAAGAAAAGGCAGCAAAAAAAAAAGCCATTAGGTCTTTAAACCAAAAGGCAAGAGCAAAAAAGCCAGTAACCATTTAAACCAAAAGGAAAGAGTAAAAGGATCCAAGACTTTGAGCATTAATGGATAGGAGGGCCTGTAAGGAATAAAATCCTGACCTAAGCGGCTCAACCAAGCTGTCCTTACCATGTGCCTGTGGCGTGAAGGTGTCAAGTAAAAACTTGAGACTTAGCGGTTAAAGTCGTGATCCAAAGGAAAAATAGTGTGGTTAAGAACTCTGAACACCTCTATCTGGGGATTCTAGCAAAGCTGAATCACAATCCGCAAGGGTTCACCCAGGTAAAGTGTCTGTGGCATTTATGTATCCAGTGGTAATACTGGAAAACAAAGTGCTTAGGGTCACGGTCAAGACTCTAAAAAGCTGTGTTCAAGAATAAAAAAGGGCTGAACTAGGAGAATCAATAATATCATCTAGACTCTAAGTTTCTAAAGATGCCAGTCATTCTGATTTTCAATGGATAGTGAGATGCCAAGACTATTCAGAAGCAAAAAGCTACTAAGTCCCGCTCATCTAATTGAAACTGAGCTTCATTGGAAACTCAGAGATTTATTGCATCCTAATCTTCTTTTCATCCTATTTTATTTTTAATTGCTTGGGGACAAGCAACAGTTTAAGTTTGGTGTTGTGATGAGCGGATATTTTATATGCTTTTTTGGCATAGTTTTCATATAGTTTTTAGTATGTTTTGTTTAGTTCTTGTTTAGTTTTTATAGGTTTTAGTGTTAAATTTACATTTTTAGATTCCACTTTGAGTTTGTGTGTTTTTATGGAATTTTAGGCACTTTCTGGCTGAAATCGAGGAGTTGGAGCAGAAGTCTGATTCAGAGACAGAGAAAGCACTGCAGATGCTGTCCAGATCTGACCTCCTTGCACTTGAAAGAGCTTTTCTGGAGCTACAGAAGTCCAAATGGAGCGTTCTCAATGGATATGGAAGCTGAATTTCAGAGATTTCCAGCAATGTATAATAGTCCATATTTTGCTTCGGATTAGAAGGTCCAAAACTGGCGTCCAATGCCAGCTTCCTGCCCCCTTCCAGGCATCCAGCGCCCAAAGAGCAAAGCTCAGCGTCCAAACTCCTAGAGAGGACCCCGTAGCCAGCGTTCAACACCCTAGAGGTCTCCTAGCACGTGGATCTCATCAAAGCTCAGCCCAATTACTCACCAAGTGGACCCCAGAAGTGAATTTTAACACTAAAAAGTCTGTTTTACCCTTACTAGTCATTAGTTTAGTATTTAAGAGTTATTTTACATAATCATTCGAATATTACATACTATATTCGAGTTTTACATTGTATTTTCCTTTCAGTATGAGTTTCTAAACCTGCTAGGTTGAGGGGAGGAGCCCTGTTGAGTCCTATGAATTAATAAAAGTATTACTGTTCTTTTAAGATCTGTGTTTGATTAATTCTAAGATGTATATTCGTTCTTCATCAATATGAATGCGTTAAACTGGCATAAGGTTATCACATTCTATATGGGTTCAGAGTGCGTCTTTCATCGGACAATGATGAACTACCAACTTGACTATACATCTCTTAGACGGCTAATCCACGACTTCGTTGGGAACTTCGTGAGACATTAGTTTAGCCGATTTACGGGGAGATTAGGGTCTCT
This sequence comes from Arachis hypogaea, assembly GCF_003086295.3. Taxonomy (NCBI): domain Eukaryota; kingdom Viridiplantae; phylum Streptophyta; class Magnoliopsida; order Fabales; family Fabaceae; genus Arachis; species Arachis hypogaea. Next base: position 104,496,764 of record NC_092055.1, read on the forward strand.
GTGGTAGAGGCTAGAACCAAAGGTGCAACATTCCTCTAATTCGGAAGATTCGACCTTGTCTGTGGCGCTTTGAGTAGGATCATTAAGGAGAATAGACTGTGCAAGCTTCACCCTCAAGAAGAGATAGATCCACACTAACCCTGGGGTTCAGATCTGGAGGAGTATTGGCGGCTGCTCAAACCAGCGTCAATTACATACAACCTGCCATTGAAGAAATCATTCACAAGAAAAGGAAACAATACTACTAGAGTTAATTCAGAAAGACAAAGCAACTCTAATCCTCAACTATATTCCTATTATTATTCCATTTAATATGAAAAGTAATTTATACAATATTAATTGCCTTTGCATCAATCCAACTGAATTCTGAATCTGCCTGACTAAGACCTGCAGGATAACCATAGCTTGCTTCAAACCACAATCCTCGTGGGATCGACCCTGACTCGCTCAGATATTACTTGGATGACCCAGTGCACTTGCTAGTACAGCTGTATGAAAGTATGGGGATTCGTGCACCAGAGATCGGGGGTGAGATAGTAATTGACAAGAATTTAAATAACAAGAAATCAAATAACAATTAGCTAATAAAAGAAAGGAAATTCAAATGCTAAAGGACATCTTGGCAAGGGTTAAGAGTCAAGGTTTTCTATCCTAGTCATAGATCACAAACACGGCAATTATAAAGAGTTAATCCCACTTAGTTAAACCCTAACATCGGAGGTAAGTCAAGTAGGCATAATTGATCTCAATCCACAAATTCTAACCAACTCACTAATTAGGCTTAGTGAAAGGATAGCGTTAGTAGAAACCAATCAATTAACAATCCTAAATTATCAATCAATATCAGACATCAATAACTCAATTAATACAAAAGTTAGCATCTTAAGCAATCCATCATCTCAAACTATACTTAATGAATTATGCCAAAAAAAAAAAATTAACATTCTAAATCAAATGGTAGCTACAACATGCAATTTAAAATTCAAAATAGTCATAGAGGCATATTCAAGCAAAGTAAGAGGAACAAGTTCAATACCAATATACTTCCTATAATCAATAGCACAATATTAATTCCAAGAATTGAAAATCGTTCCTAATATAACCTAAAACCAAACAAGATATGCAAGGTTGACACGATTAGATTAAATAGGACTAATTTCATTAATCTTGTATTATTAGTCAAAGGGCCTCAATCATTCAAAATTCAAATTTTTGGTCAATTAGAAGCATATCACATTCACATCAATACAAATAGTCATAACAGGAGAAAAATAATAATTGATTTTCAAGGATTTGACCAAAATTCTATCAAAATCTTTTTGAGGCATTTTGACAAACACTTAGCATGCACAAATATCAAACATGCAAAATCAATTCAACCAAGTAACAATTGATAACCTAAATTCAAATTAACGCCATTCAACATAATTTTCAGTATCCTTTCAACAAAACAAGCATTCTTTTAACACCAATTCATAAAACTTCACCAAGAATGACACAAAAATCAGCAACATTTAGCAGAAATTCACTAGACAGCAGTCTAATTAATTCAAAACAGCAAAACAGCAATTAACTCAATGAATGAGCACAATCAAACAATTAACTAAATAAACTCAGCAGCAATTGCTCCATTAATTCAATAGAAAATCAATTAAACTAGTTCAAACAAATTTAGCAGCACATTCCATTAATTCAATCAGCAAACACAGAATAGTTTCAAACACTTTCAGCAGCAATTTTTCAACAAAACAGTTAGAAAACTCAGAATATTTCCAATTTTTCAACAAAACCGTCAGCAGTTTATCAACACAATCACACAATTAACCCAATAGTTCTAGCAACATATTCATCAAAACGGACAGTAAAACAGTGAATCTCCATATAATCAGACAATTTTTACACAATCTCAACAGCAAATTCTCCATTAATTCAGCAGCAAAATTATGAATCATAAATACAGTCAATTAACACAATTAGACAATTTTAAACACTTCTAGCAGTCCCAAAACCTAATAACCTATTCTAGCCTATCTTAATAACATAAATCCACTAAAATAACAAATTAAAATATAACTAAACTAAACCAATTAACTAAAAAATAACTTAGTGAAGCTAATACAAACGAACAGAACTTCAAAAGAGTTTGATAAAAGAGAAAAACCTGTAGTAATGAGAAAGAACAAATAAAATAGATAAGAGGGAGATGGGTATTGAGGAACTTCACTGAGAAAGAAGAATAGGGGTTGCTTTACTATTGCTCTGATTCTGTGAGAGGCAAGAAAGAGCTTGTTCTATTTCAGCTCTGTTTCGGTGAGAGAGACGCTAGCTATGGTAGTTGATCTGAAGGTTTGGTGACTGAGAAGCTGATGATGATGGTGACATTGCCGGCAGCTCTTTGGAGTAGAAGAGAGAGTGAAACAGGGGCTGAGTTAGGGTTCAGTGGCGGAGGTGCAAGACTGGTGAGTGGCTCATTGGCGGGGGTCCTCTAGTTCGGCGAGGAAGGGTGCAGAAGAGCAAGGCAGCGGCGGTAGTGGTCTTGACCGAGAGGAAGAACGACTGGGACGGTGAGGGGTGAAGAACATAGGAGAGAGAGAGAGAGAGAGAGAGAGAGAGAGAGAGAGAGAGCCATGGTGGTTCAGAGATGGCGAGGGTGGCTCAGTCGAGGGAGAAGAAGAAGAAGAGAAAAGGGAAGCTCAGGTTCATCACAGATGGTGGAGACAACGATGGTTCGCGGCCATTCTGGCGGCTGCAAGTGAAGACGATGATGATGGCGGGGCTGTGATGGTGGTTCGAAGGTCTCTGGTTCTTGAAGAGGAAAGAAGAAGTGGACGAAGAAGAGGAGGAGAAGTGAATTGGGGTTCTCAGGGGAGGTCATTTTTTTTAACTCGTGCATACACATCTGATTGTGCGCATGCGAATCAGAGAGGCTCTCAGCTTTACAGAATGTGATTTTTTGTTTTTTGAATACTAAGCATAAAATAGATTTTTTACTTAGATTTTGATATTTTAAATTCAAAATCTAACTCCAAATTAAGTAGATTAATAAAAAACTTAGCAGATGCAACAAAAATAGAAAATCAAGTTCAGAAAAAACCATAAACAATCTTTTTTTCCATAAACAACTTAAGCATAAATAAGGCTTCTTAACCTAACTATTTATATTCTAAAACAAATTAAACTCCAAAATTAATAAGATTTTTAACTTTTAAAAACTATTTCAGCTATTCAAACATGCAATTCAAAATAAAAGTCTACTAAAACAAGCTAACATAGAAGATAAATATGTACAAAAATAATAAAAAGAAGTGAGGTTTGAAATATTTTACCATGGTGGGATGTCTCCCACCTAGAACTTTTATTTATCGTCCTTAAGTTAGACAGTTGATGAGGTTCTCATCAAGGCAGCTTATGCTTGAATTCCACCTTAAATCCCCACCAACATTAGGACTTCCAATGGTCTTCGGGATCCCAAATTGTGCGCATCAAGCTTTCAAGAAATCTCAAACAATTAGTAAGATCCCAAAGTTGTTGATTCGCAAATTGGATTCCAGAGTCCCAAATTTTGTATGTCCACCCGCTTTTTTGTTGATCTTTATGTTTCCGTCCGGGGGACACAACTTCAGAATTCTCCTTTAAATACTAAATCCTCCCCCGAAATCTATTGAATTGAGCGTAGCACTAACCTTGGAACTCAAACCTTGAGGTTTCAACCCTAGTGAGCCTTGGTTCACAATGCCACCCAACATTGAACTCTTTCTTACTTAGCACTCTACAAAGAGCTCTAAGTTGACCTTTAGTTTCCAACAAAGCATATTCATGTAGGCCAATAAAGTTAAAGGGTGAGATTTTTATCCACTCAAATGGTGTGTTAGATGGTTTCTTAGTGAGGGATATATCCAAAGGATTCGCTAAAGTAGTGCTCACTCCCTTTGACTCTTCCTTAATAACTTCCACCTCTTGGTTGCCAACTTCTTCCACAATTTCTTTATTGCTCAAAGCATGTCTTGGAGGTTGTGCACATTCCTCATCAACATCGATTTCATGACCAACGACAGAAAGTTTAACCAACTCAATGAGGTCATTGGGTGGAGTAAAATTACCTTCAATGTGGGCATTCACCACTTGCTGATGAGCGGATAATTTATACGCTTTTTGGCATTGTTTTTACATAGTTTTTAGTATGTTTTAGTTACTTTTTTATTATATTTTTATTAATTTTTATGCAAAAATCACATTTCTGGACTTTACTGTGAGTTTGTGTGTTTTTCTATAATTTCAGGTATTTTCTGGCTGAAATTGAGGGATCTGAGCAAAAGTCTGGTTCAGAAGCTGAGAAAGGACTGCAGATGCTATTGGATTCTGACCCTCCTGCACTCGAAGTAAATTTTGTGGAGCTACAGAAGCCCAATTGGCGCGCTCTCAATTGCATTGGAAAGTAGACATTTTGGACTTTCCAGTAATATAAAATAGTCTATACTTTGCCCGAGATTTGATGGCCCAAACTGGCGTTCAACGCCAGCCAGAGACCTTTTTCTAGCGTAAAACGCCGGACTGGCACTAGAACTGGAGTTAAACACCCAAACTAGCATCCAAGCTGGAGTTTAACCCTAGAAAAGGTTTATGCACGTGTAAAGCTCAATGCTCAGCCCAAGCACACACCAAGTGGACCCCGGAAGTGGATTTCTGCACTATCTGCACTTAGTTACTTATTTTTTTGTAATCCTTAGTAACTAGTTTAGTATAAATACTAGTCTTTCCTACTGTATTTGAGACTTTTTTATCAGCTTATGCCATTTTTCACATTTGGGAGGCTGGCCATTCGGCCATGCCTAGACCTTCTTCTCTTATGTATTTTCCAACGGTGGAGTTTCTACACCTCATATATTAAGGTGCGGAGCTCTGCTATTCTTCATGAATTAATGCAAGTACTATTCTTTCTCTTTTAATTCACGCTTACTTCTTCTCCAAGATATACTCTTGTACTTAATTCAGTTAAGTCAGAATGAAGGGGTGACCCGTGACAATCACCCACTATCTTCGTTACTCGCTTAGCCAAGATCCGCGTGCCTGACAACCACAAGCAGTCTACATGATGTTCAACATAGTCATTGGACGACAGCCGGAGTATAGTCTCTTGGGTCTTTGATCCACGGATTTGACTTGCCTCTCCTGACAACAGAGCATTTGAATCCGTGAGATTAGAACCTTCGTGGTAGAGGCTAGAACCAATTGGCAGCATTCCTAAGATCCAGAAAGTCTAAACCTTGTCTGTGGTATTCCGAGTAGGATCTGTGACGGGATGACTGTGACGAGCTTCAAACTCACGAATGTTGGGCGCAGTGACAGTGTGCAAAAGGATAGAGAGATCCTATTCTGATACAAGTGAGAACTGACAGATGATTAGCCGTGCGGTAGCTGTGCCTGGTATATTTCATCCGAGACGAGAGATCTGATAGTTGATTAGCCGTACAGAAACCGTACCTGGACCATTTTAACTGAGAGGACGGATGGTAGCCATTGACAATGGTGATCCACCAACATACAGCTTGCCATAGAAAGGAGCACGCATGATTGGATGAAGACAATAGGAAAGCAGAGGTTCAGAAGCAACAAAGCATCTCCAAACGGTTATCTAAAATTCCCACAAATGAATTACATAAGTATTTTTATTTTAATTTACGTTTTATTTATCTTTCAATTATCAAAAACTCATAACCAATTGAATCCGCCTGACTAAGATTTACAGGATGACCATAGCTTGCTTCAAGCCGACAATCTCTGTGGGATCGACTCTTACTCGCGTAAGGTTTTATTACTTGGACGACCCAGTGCACTTACTGGGTAGTTGTACCGGAGTTGTGAAAAGTGTGATCACAATTCCGTGGACCAAGTTTTTGGCGCCGTTGCCGGGGATTGTTCGAGTTTGAACAACTGACGGTTAATCTTGTTGCTTAGGTTGGGTAATTTTATTTTATGTTTAAGTTTTTTATTTTTATTTTTGAAAAAAAAATATATATACAAAAAAATTTAATAAAATCATAAAAACCAAAAAAATTTTGTGTTTCTTGTTTGAGTCTAGTGTCAAATTTTAAGTTTGGTGTCAACTGCATGTTTTTAATTTTTCTTAGATTTTCGAAAATTCATGCATTGTGTTCTTATTTGATCTTCAAGTTGTTCTTGGTGATTTTCCTTGTTTGATCTTTAATTTTTCTTGTTTTGTGTCTTTTCGTGTTTTTCTTGTGTATTTTCAAATTGTTAGTGTCCATAGTACAAAAGTTCTTAAGTTTGGTGTCTTGCATGTCTTTCTTTTCTTAAAAATTTTCAAAAATATATTCTTGATGTTCATCATGATCTTCAAAGTGTTCTTGGTGTTCATCTTGACATTCAAAGTGTTCTTGCATGCATTATTTGTTTTGATCTTAAATTTTTATGTTTTGTTTCATTTTGTTGTTTTTCTCTCTCCTCATTAAAAATTCAAAAGTAAAAAAAATATTTTCCTTATTCTTCTCATAATTTTCGAAATCTTGAGTTGACTTGGTCAAAAATTTTTAAAAAATTTAGTTGTTTCCTGTTAGTCGAGACAAAATTTCAATTTAAAAACTTTATCTTTTCAAATCTTTTTCAAAATCAATTCTTTTTTATTTTTTTATGACTTTCAAATTTCATTCTTAAAATTTTTCAAAATCTTTTTCATTTTTCTTTTAATGTTTTCGAAAATTTTTAAAACTAATTTTTCAAAATCTTTTTCTTAATTTTATTTCATATTTTCGAAAATCCTTGCTAACAATTAATGTTTTGATTCAAAAATTTCAAGTTTGTTACTTTCTTGTTAGGAAACATTCAATCTTTAATTTCTAGAATCATATCTTTTAGTTTCTTGTTAGTCAAGTCATCAACTTTAATTTTAAAAATAAAATCTTTTTAATTTCTTTTTCAATTCTTTTTCAAAATAAATTTCAATCATATCTTTTTAAAATTTTAATTTCAAAATCTCTTTCTAACTTCTTATCTTTTCAAAATTTATTTTCAAATCTTTTTCAACTAACTACTTGACTTGTTTGTTTTAATTTTAAAAAAGTTTACTATTTCTTATGTTTTTCAAAACCACCTAACTACTTTTCCACTTCTACTTTTTGAAAATCACTAACCACTTTTTTAAAAATCTTTTTAATTAATTAATTAATTTAATTTTCAATTTCCTTTTAATTCTTTTCTTAAATTCGAATACTAACCAATAATTAAAATAAAAATAAAAATATTTTTCTTTTCTTTCATTCAAAAATTCGAATACTCTCTCTTATCTCTTTCTATTTATTTTATTTATTTACTAACACTTCTCTTCTACTCATAATTCGAACCCCTCTCTCTTCTCTCTATTCGAATTACTCATCTCTTCTCTCTACCTCATTCATCTATTCTTCTATTCTTCTACTCACATAAAGGAATCTCTATACTGTGACATAGAGGATTCCTCTTTTCTCTTTGTTCTCTTCTTTTTCATATGAGCAGGAATAGGGATAAAGACATTTTTGTTGAAGCTGATCCTGAACCTAAAAGGACTTTGAAGAGGAAGCTAAGATAAGCTAAAGCACAACACTCCGGAGAGGACCTTACAAAAAATTTCGAAAAAGAAGCAGACATGGCAGCTGAACCCAACAACAATGCTAGAGATGCAAGGAAGATGCTTGGTGACTTTACTGCACCAACTTCCAACTTCTATGGAAGAAGCATCTCAATTCCTGCAATTGGAGCAAACAACTTTGAGCTTAAGCCTCAATTAGTTTCTCTAATGCAGCAGAATTGCAAGTTTCATGGACTTCCATTGGAAGATCCTCATCAGTTCTTAGCTGAATTCTTGCAATTTTGTGACACTGTTAAGACCAATGGAGTTAATCCCGAGGTCTACAGACTTATACTTTTCCCTTTTGCTGTAAGAGACAGAGCTAGGATATGGTTGGACTCACAACCTAGAGAAAGCCTGAACTCTTGGGAAAAGTTGGTCAATGCTTTCTTGGCCAAATTCTTTCCACCTCAAAAAGATGAGCAAGCTTAGAGTGGAAGTCCAAACCTTCAGACAGAAAGAAGGTAAATCCCTCTATAAAGCTTGGGAAAGATACAAGCAATTGATCAGAAGGTGTCCTTCTGACATGCTTTCAGAATGGAGCATATTATGTATATTCTATGATGGTCTGTCTGAATTATCCAAGATGTCATTGGACCACTCTGCTGGTGGATGTCTTCATCTGAAGAAAACACCTGCAGAAGCCCAGGAACTCATTGAAATGGTTGTAAATAACCAGCTCATGTATACTTCTGAAAGAAATCCTGTGAATAATGGGATGACTCAGAAGAAAGGAGTTCTTGAGATTGATACTCTGAATGCCATATTGGCTCAGAATAAAATATTGACTCAGCAAGTCAATATGATTTCTCAGAATCTGACTGGAATGCAAGTTGCATCCGACAGTACTAAAGAAGCCTCCTCTGAAGGAGAAGCTTATGACCCTGAGAATCCTGCAATAGAAAAGGTGAATTACATGGGAGAATCCTATGTAAACACCTATAATCCTTCATGGAGAAATTATCCAAATTTCTCATGGAAGGATCAACAGAAGCCTCAACAAGGCTTCAATAATAATAATGATGGGAGAAATAGGTTTGGCAATAGCAAGCCTTTTCCATCATCTTCTCAGCAACAGATAGAGAATTCTAAGCAGAGTCTCTATGACTTGGAAATCATAGTCTCTGATCTATCTAAAACTACTCTTAGTTTCATGATTGAAACAAGGTCCTCCATCAGAAATTTGGAGGCACAAGTGGGTCAGCTGAGTAAAAGAGTTACTGAAATCCCTCCTAGTACTCTCCCAAGCAATACAGAAGAGAATCCAAAGAGAGAGTGCAAGTCCATCAATATATCGAAAGTGGCCGAACCTATAGAGGAGGAAGAGGAAGTGATTTCCAGTAAGGAAGACCTCAATGGACGTCCACTAACCACTAAGGAGTTCTCTAATGAGGAACCAAAAGAATCTGAGGCTCATACAGAGACCATAGAGATTCCACTGAACTTACTGTTGCCATTCATAAGCTTTGATGAGTATTCTTCCTCTGAAGAGGATGAAGATATTGTTGAAGAGCAAGTTGCTCGGTATCTAGGAGCAATCATAAAGCTGAATGCCTTGGTGCAACAGAAATTATCTCAGAAGAAACCGGATCCCGGAAGGTTCTTAATACCTTGTACCATAGGCACCATGAACTTTGAGAAGGATCTGTGCGACCTGGGGTCAGGTATAAACCTCATGCCACTCTCTGTAATGGAGAAACTGGGGATCTTTGAGGTACAAGCTGCAAGAATCTCACTAGAGATGGCAGACAAATCAATGAAATAGGCTTATGGACTTGTAGAGGATGTCTTAGTGAAGGTTGAAGGCCTTTACATCCCTGCTGACTTCATAATCCTAGACACTGGGAAGGATGAGGATGAATCCATCATCCTTGGAAGACCTTTCCTAGCCACAGCAAGGGCTGTGATTGATGTGGACAGAGGAGAGTTAGTCCTGCAATTGAATGAGGACTACCTTGTTTTTAAGGCTCAATGATCTTCTTCTGTAAACATGGAGAGGAAGCATGAAAAGCTTCTCTCAATACAGAGTCAAGCAGAGCCCCCACATTTAAACTCTAAGTTTGGTGTTGGGAGGCTACCATCACGCTCTGAGTGTTTGTGAAGCTCTCTAAGAGCTCACTGTCAAGTTATTGACATTAAAAAAGCGCTTATTGGGAGGCAACCCAATGTTATTTAATTATATTTATTTTTTATAGACATTTATTTTCCATTGCCATGTTATGTTTTCTTTAGGTTGATGATCATGTTGAGTCACAAAAACAGCTGCAGAATTAAAGCGGAATCAAAAATAGCATCAAAAATAGCACACCCTGGAGGACAGGCTTACTGCCGTTTAAACGCCAGTAAGGATAGCAAAATGGGCGTTTAACGCCCAGTCTAGCAGCATTCTAGGCGTTAAACGCCAGAATTAGCAGACAGACTAGCGTTTAACGCTAGAAAAAGGTGTCTGGCTGGCGTTAAACGCCAGAAAGGGGCATAAGCCTGGCATTTAACGCCAAGAAAGGCAGCAGAGCTGGCGTTAAACGCCAGAAATGGCACACAGAGGGCGTTTAAACGCCAGAAAAATGCAGGGACCAGAATTCCTTGACACCTCAGGATCTGTGAACCCCACAGGATCCCCACCTACCCCAACTCTTTTTCTCTCCTTTTCACACCTTTTCATAACACTCTTCTCCAAAATAACCTCCATCATTCACCTCTATTTGTCCTCTAAAACCATCATACAACCCAACTACCTCCATCCATTCAAATTCAAACCATCTCCCTCATAAACCCAACCCTATTACAAGAATTCCCTCTCCACTCCACTCCTATATAAACCCTCATCACTCCTTCATTTTCACACATCATAACCACCTAAAACCCTCCTTGGCCGAACCATTCACACACCTCCATCTCCTCCATCTCTTCTTCCTCTAATCCTTTCTTTCTTCTTTTGCTCGAGAACAAGCAAACCTTTTAAGTTTGGTGTGGAAAAAAGCTCTGCTTTTTGTTTTTCCATAACCATTAATGGTACCTAAGGCCGGAGAAACTTCTAGAAAGAGGAAAGGGAAGGCAGTTACTTCCAACTCTGAGTCATGAAAGATGGAGAGATTCATCTCAAAAGCCCATCACTAGAAAAAGGATGGAGTAAACAAGAGAGCCCACTCATGGACCTCAACAAGAGCATGAGGAAGTCCCTTATCAAGAAATCCCTGAGATGCCTCAAGGGATGCATTTCCCTCCACACAACTATTGGGAGCAACTCAACACCTCTTTAGGAGAATTGAGTTCCAACATGGAGCAACTAAGAGTGGAGCACCAAGAGCACTCCATCATCCTCCATGAAATCAGAGAGGACCAAAAGGCCATGAGAGAGGAGCAACAAAGGCAAGGAAGAGACATAGAGGAGCTCAAGAACTCTATCGGTTCTTCAAGAGGAAGAAGAAGCCACCATCACTAAGGTGGACCCGTTCTTTAATCTCCTTGTTTATTTTCTTTTCTATTTTTGGTTTTTATGCTTTATGTTTTGACTATATTTGTGTCTTTATTACATGATCATTAGTGTTTAGTGTCTATGTCTTAAAGCTATGAATGTTCCATGAATCTTTCACCTTTCTTAAATGAAAAATGTTTTCTGAAAAAGAAAAAGAAGTACATGAATTTCGAATTCGATCTTGAAAATAGTTTAATTATTTTGATGTGGTGGCAATACTTTTTTGTTTTCTGAATAAATACTTGAATAGTGCATATTTTTTATAGTGAAGTTTATGAATGTTAAAACTGTTGGCTCTTGAAAAAATAATGAAAAAAGAGAAATGTTATTGATAATCTGAAAATTCATAAAATTGATTCTTGAAGCAAGAAAAAGCAGTGAAAAACACAAAGCTTGCGGAAAAAAATGGCAAAAAACAAAGAAAAAGAAAAAGCTAGCAGAAAAAGCCAATAGCTCTTTAAACCAAAAGGCAAGAGCAAAAAGCCAATAACCCTTTAAACTAAAAGGTAAGGGTAAAAAGGATACAAGGCTTTGAGCATTAATGGATAGAAGGGCCTAAGCGGCTAAATCAAGCTATCCCTAACCATGTGCTTGTGTCATGAAGGTCCAAGTGAAAAGCTTGAGACTGAGTGGTTAAAGTCATGATCCAAAGCAACAAGAGTGTGCTCAAGAACTCTGGGCACCTCTAACTGGGGACTCTAGCAAAGCTAAGTCACAATCTGAAAAGGTTCACCCAGTTATGTGTCTGTGGCATTTATGTATCCGGTGGTAATATTGGAAAACAAGATGCTTAGGGTCACGGCCAAGACTCATAAAGTAGCTGTGTTCAAAGAATCAACATACTAAACTAGGAGAATCAATAACACTATCTGAATTCTAAGTTCCTATGGATGCCAATCATTCTGAACTTCAAAGGATAAAGTGAGATGCCAAAACTGTTTAGAAGCAAAAAGCTACTAGTCCTGCTCATCTAATTGGAACTAAGCTTCATTGATATTTTGAAATTTATTGTATTTTCTCTTCTTTTTATCCTATTTTGTTTTTAGTTGCTTGGGGACAAGCAACAATTTAAGTTTGGTGTTGTGATGAGCGGATAATTTATACGCTTTTTAGCATTATTTTTACGTTGTTTTTAGTATATTTTAGTTACTTTTTATTATATTTTTATTAGTTTTTATGTGAAAATCACATTTCTGGACTTTACTACGAGTTTGTGTGTTTTTCTGTAATTTTAGGTATTTTCTGGCTGAAATTGAGAGATCTGAGCAAAAGTCTGATTCAGAGGCTGAGAAAGGACTGCAAATGCTGTTGGATTCTGACCCTCCTGCACTCGAAGTGGATTTTCTGGAGCTACAGAAGCTCAATTGGCGCGCTCTCACTTGCGTTGGAAAGTAAACATCTTGGGCTTTCCAGAAATATATAATAGTCCATACTTTGCCCGAGATTTGATGGCTCAAACTGGCGTTCAACGCCAGCCAGAGACCTTCTTCTAGCGTAAAATGCCGAGACTGGCACCAGAACTGGAGTTAAACGCCCAAACTGGCATCCAAGCTGGCGTTTAACTCTAGAAAGGGCCTATGCACGTGTAAAGCTCAATGTTCAGCCCAAGCACATACCAAGTGGATCCCGAAAGTGGATTTCTGCACTATCTGCACTTAGTTACTTATTTTCTGTAATCCTTAGTAACTAGTTTAGTATAAATACTAGTCTTTCCTATTGTATTTGAGACTTTTTTATCAGCTTATTTCATTTTTCACATTTGGGACGTTGGCCATTCGGCCATGCCTAGACCTTCTTCTCTTATGTATTTTCCAATGGTGGAGTTTCTACACCTCATATATTAAGGTGCAGAGCTCTGCTATTCTTCATGAATTAATGCAAGTACTATTCTTTCTCTTTCAATTCACGCTTACTTCTTCTACAAGATATACTCTCGTACTTAATTCAGTTAAGTCAGAATGAAGGGGTGACCCGTGACAATCACCCACTATCTTCGTTACTCACTTAGCCAAGATCCACGTGCCTGACAACCACAATCGGTCTACATGATGTTAAACGTAGTCATTGGACGACAGCCGGAGTATAGGCTCTTGGGTCTCTGATCCACGGATTTGACTTGCCTCTCCTGGCAATAGAGCATTCGAATCCGTGAGATTAGAATCTTCGTGGTAGAGGCTAGAACCAATTGGCAGCATTCCTGAGATCTGGAAAGTCTAAACCTTGTCTATGGTATTCCGAGTAGGAACTGGGACGGGATGACTGTGACGAGCTTCAAACTCACTAATGTTGGGCGCAGTGACAGTGTGCAAAAGGATAGAGAGATCCTACTCCGACACAAGTGAGAACCGACAGATGATTAGCCGTGCAGAAACCATACCTGGACTATTTTCACTGAGAGGACGGATGGTAGCCATTGACAACGGTGATCCACCAAGATATAGCTTGCCATGGAAGGGAGCACGCATGATTGGATGAAGACAATAGGAAAGCAGAGGTTCAGAAGCAACAAAGCATCTCCAAACGCTTATCTGAAATTCCCACCAATGAATTACATAAATATATTTATTTTAATTTACGTTTTATTTATCTTTCAATTATCAAAACTCATAATCAATTAAATCCGCTTGACTAAGATTTACAGGATGACCATAGCTTGCTTTAAGCCGACAATCTCCGTGGGATCGACCCTTACTCGCGTAAGCTTTTATTACATGGACAACCCAGTGCACTTGCTGGTTAGTTGTATCGGAGTTGTGAAAAGTGTCATCACAATTCCGTGCACCACTTGCTCAACTCCTTTTAACTATTCAACCACTCCTTCCAATTCAATGCATTCAACATCCTCCGTTTGTTGGTGCGCGAAATTAGAACTCGCACAACTTTACCGGCAAGTGCACGGGGTCATCCAAGTAATACCTCAGGTGAGTGAGGGTCAATCCCATGAGGATTGTCAAATTGAGCAAGTAGTAGTTATCTTGCTGAGCTTAGTCAGGCAAACAGTAAAGAGAGTTGTTGTTGAAAACGCATGAAACAAGATAATAAAGAGAACAATTAAAGGTAGGTGTAAAATAATAATAAGAAGACAGTTAAGGTCTCGGAGATGTTTATCTTTCCGGATTAAGACTTCTTACTAACTATTTTAACAATGAATGATTCATTCTATGGCAAATTGTAAGTGATTAAACCCTAATTCTTTATAACAAAAGTTCCTCGGCAGAGTCTCTTTCAAGTTTTAGGAAAGGACAACCTATCTCAACTCCTTAGAAACTCATTGAAACTCTTAAAATCATGGATTCTCGGTTCAAGTAAATAAAAACTGAATTTATTATGAAACCGAGTCATACAAAATCACGAGTTCCAATCCAGTCCAAAAATCCATTCACTTGGAACGGAACCAGTCCATTTGAATCAAACCACTTTCAGATTTCTTCTTGAAAACAATTCTCTAACCTATTCCAAAAAGGTCACAAACGTAATTATTCAGTCAAAAGTCTCATTTCCTTTAAAATCACAAAGAGCTCTGATGCTAGGGCATTTTGGCCAGTTTCACTGACCTTTTCTTTACTGATTTAGGGTAGTTTCATGCATTTTCTTAGAAAATAAGCAAGTTTTGGGTAAAATTTCACTTACATCTTGAATCAAGCAAACATGGTGCACTTTACATGATTTCATGAGAGATTTGCATGAATTATATGACAAATTGAATGATGCATGTCTCATGACTTGGATTAGAACTTTGATGCACTTTATGGCTTGATTCCAGGACAAAGGAAGCAAGGAAGAACCACGTTAGCAGCCACGTTAGTTTAACTAACGTGACCACTAACGTGGAATGGGAGCTAGCTTGCAACGTTAATGAGAAAAGTAATCGCCAATAACGCCCTCGAAGCCATCATAACCCACGATAAAAGTCACGTTAACTAAGTTAACGTGAAATCTAACGTGGAAGAAAGAAAATGGAGCCAACGTTAGTGACACTTACCTTTGTCACTAACGTTGGACCAAGCTCATAAGTAGCCACGTTAAGAGCCACGTTAACTTAGTTAACGTGAACTCTAACGTTGGGAAGCAAAAGAGAAGCCAACGTTAGTGACACTCACCTTTGTCACTAACGTTGGCCAAGCCACAATGAGCCACGTTAACTCCCATGTTAACTTAGTTAACGTGGAAGCTAACGTGGAGAAAGCATGTGATCGCCAACATTAGTGACACTTACCTTTGTCACTAACGTTGGGGTGAACCCACACAAGCCACTATGAGCAACGTTAACTCCCACGTTAACTTAGTTAACGTGGAAGCTAACGTAGATAAGAGAGATGATGAGCCAACGTTAGTGACACTCACCTTTGTCACTAACGTTGGAGATGGCTAGCATTACTACGTTAGAAGCCACGTTAACCTAGTTAACGTGGACTCTAACGTGGGAAGTAGGGGCACATTGGAACGTTAGTGATAAAGGTAAGTGTCACTAACGCTCTCGAAGGATTGGCAAGCTTACGTTAAGAGCCACGTTAACTAAGTTAACGTGGACTCTAACGTAGGGGGGAGGGAAGTCTCTCAACGTTATTGGAAAAGGTGAGTCCCAATAACGTGTGCGAAGGACCAAGAGGTAACGTTAGTGATCATGTTAGTGCCACTAACGTTGAAGTTAACGTGGATCATCCCTGGGTGAGGAACATTAGTGAAAAAGGTGATTGTCACTAACTTTCTCGAACCCACATTCTCACTTAACGTTAACGCCACTAACGTCCTGAGATAAACACCCTACCTACTTCACACTTTCTCTCTGCAAGCAAAGCTAAGCCCACTGAAGAGTATAACTGCTTCAAACTCAAGATCCAAAGGCCCATATCCAAGACTTGAAGAACCAACTAGAAGATCAAAAGAGTAGTATATATAGGGGTAGTTTTGAATCAAGAAAAGAGCTTTTGGGGGATGGGAAATTGAGAACTACTCTCTGTATAATTTACTCTGCACTTCTAGTTCGAGTTTTCATGATGTATTCTCCATCTTTGTTTTCCATTTCAAGAGCTATGAACAACTAAACCCCTTTCATTGGGTTAGGGAGCTCTGTTGTAATTTGATGGATCAATACTAATTTTCATTACTCTTCTTCTATCTTTTCTCTTGATTTTACTAGAAAGCTTTCAATCTTCATCCAATTGGGTAGTTATCTTGGAAAAGAAACTATTCATACTTGGATTTCTTCTGAACCTTGGAAGAGGAATGAAGAGATCATGCTAGAAATGCTTTCTCATGTTGGACCAAATTGGGTTTAGTTGGGTATGGTGACTATAATCCTACCAACACTTGATTTGGGAATGCATGTGGTATAATTAGTGACTATACTTCATCTCTTCTCATGAGCAATTGACCAAGGAATTGGCTATTGATCAAGATTTGAGAGATTGAATTACCAAGGAATTGGAATTCGATCACTTAAGATTACTAAGGAGATCAATGAATGCATTGATTGAGGAAGAGATGAAAATGAACTTGATCCGGAGAATGTAACATCTCTTAAGCCCAATGAATCCCCATTTATGATCTTACCCATTCTCTTTAATTTCTGCAATTTACTTTTATGAGCATCTTCCGCATTCCCATTCACAATTCTGTAATTTACTTTCCGTCATTTACTTTCAGCTCTTTACTTCCAACATTTACATTTTCTGCTATTTACTTTCCCGCCATTTAATTTCCTGCAACTCTCAACCCAAATTCTGCTTCGCTCAACTAGAACATTCCTCTAATTAAAGTTGCTTGACCAATCAATCCCTGTGGAATTCGACCTCACTCTATTGTGAGTTTTTACTTGACGACAATTCGGTATACTTGTCGAAGGAAAATTGTTGAGAGACAAGTTTCCGTGCTATCAAGTTTATGGCGCCGTTGCCGGGGATTGATTTTGTATCAACAATGATTAAATTAGAGGATAACTAGATTGAGCATTTTTCTTTTGTTTGATTTAAATTTATGTTTGAGTTAATTACTTTCAGTTTTAGTTATTTTCCTCCCTTCCCCCTACTCCTTTTTCTTAGTTATTTACTGATGAGATATTTTGGTGAGAAACGAATCTCTCACTAAACATCACAATCCAACCGGCAAGTGTACCGGGTCGTATCAAGTAATAAAAACTCACGGGAGTGAGGTCGATCCCACAGGGATTGAAGGATTGAGCAATTTTAGTTTAGTGGTTGATTTAGTCAAGCGAATCAAGATTTGGTTGATGATTGTGTGACTTGCAGAATGTAAATTGCATTGAAGTAAAGAGAACAAGAAATAAATTGCTGAAACTTAAAGAACAAGAAATTAAATGGCAGAAACTTAAAGTGCAAGAAATGTAAATTGCGGAATCTTAAAGTGCAAGGAATATAAATTGCTTGAAATGTAAAGGGAATTGG
The DNA here is from genome assembly GCF_003086295.3 of Arachis hypogaea. NCBI lineage: Eukaryota > Viridiplantae > Streptophyta > Magnoliopsida > Fabales > Fabaceae > Arachis > Arachis hypogaea. The sequence goes on from NC_092055.1 coordinate 104,514,264, forward strand.
GGAATGGATTTGCAGAATTTAAACAAGGAAAAATTAAATTGCATCAAACAGAAGAGGGAAAGGGAATTGGGATTGAACCGGATCTTGAAGCAGTAAAGTAAATGAACAGAAAAAGCAATAAACAGGGAATTGAAATGAGAAATTTAGATCTCAGGACCCAGAGACTAGAAAACCAAGTCTAGATCTCAATGCCTTCCTAGATCCAACAAGAACAATAGCAAGGAAATTGTAAATTGCAAAGAAAAGAGATGATGAACAATGAACCGGAAATGGAATTCAATTAAGCAGTAAATAAACAGAGAGATCCAAGATTGAGATTGAAACAGAATTTCTTCAATTCTCCAATCCAAGATCCAAGACAAAAGTAAATGGAAAATGAAAGCAATGAAAGCAAAGAAATTAAAGTTCACTCAAGTTCAAAAGCTCTCCGAAAACTATTATGAAAATTCTAAAAGGAAAGCCCCCTTAATAACTTGAATTCTATCCTATTTATACACTTTCCAAAATGATCTTCAAGCCTTGAGTTGGGCCTTTGTTCTTGGTGGAATTGGGTTGAAAGAGGCCTTGGTTGATTGCTCTTGAAGATTGAAGAAGAACCGAATTGAACCAATTGAACCGGTTTTTGAAGTTAGCCAAAGTTAGTCTCAACGTTAGGGTCAAAGTTAGGGGTCTAACTTTGACCCTAACTTTTCATATCAGCAAGCTAAATTCCCTGGTTTGGACGTTGGTGCCAACGTTAGGGGTCTAACTTTGACCCTAACGTTGGCAATGCTTGGTGCTAGTGGTGCCAACGTTAGCCTCCAAGTTAGGGGGCTAACGTTGGCGCAAACGTTGGCCTTCCTCCTTTGTGATTCAAGTGCCAACGTTAGCCTCCAAGTTAGGGGGCTAACGTTGGCGCAAACGTTGGCCTTCCCTCTTTGTATTTTAAGTGCCAACGTTAGCCTCCAAGTTAGGGGGCTAACGTTGGCGCAAACGTTGGTGCCCAGGGGAGAAACTCTCAAGTTCCAACGTTAGCCTCCAAGTTAGGGGGCTAACGTTGGAGCTAACGTTGGCCACTTCCAGGGAGTGATTTACATGCCCAACGTTAGCCTCCAAGTTAGGGGGCTAACGTTGGGGCTAACTTCATGCAACCCGGTTCAATTTTCACTTATTCCATTGTCCTTTCTTCACTCCTAGCCATTCCTCTTTGCTTCACCCTTTCTCCAAGCCTTCTTCACCTATCATTGATCAACCAAACTAATCAAAGCTTTGCTCAAAATCATGAGGTATTCAATCTTCCACAATATGCAACAAATATAGCTCAAAACCTCATGAAATGGCATGAATTCACATATGGTTGGTTCAATCAAGGGAAACATGAAAATCTACTCAATTAGCTTGCTTGTAGCTCAAGAAAGTGCATAATTCTAATGAAAACTAAAGAAAAAGATTAGCTAAAATGGGCTAAGATGACTTGTCATCACAACACCAAACTTAAAGCTTGCTTGTCCCCAAGCAAGAAATGAATTATTGAGAAGAAAGAATGAAATGGAAGAGAATGTTCATGCTAGCAGAGTATTATTGACAGTTCATGGGGTTTTGTGTAGATATGCAAATGCTCACTTCTTATTGACTCCTAAGCCTAGAAAGTCTCCTTTAAGCTTCAAGTGACATACTGCTATGACCTCTCATTATTCCTTTATCCTTGACTTTTACTTTATTCACAAGCTTTATTTGAGTGTCATGTGTAGCAAGTTCATTTTCTTTTCTTTATACTTGACACATTATTCACCATAGACACTTGGCTCACATTCCTTCTTAAAACATTGATGCCCAGCACCTCTTTGGCTACTAAATGTTTTGTAGTTAGGTTGCTCTTGATAATGGATTTTCAGCTGATGATCCCGGGTTAGTTAACCCAAGTCACCAAGTGTTGAGGCACTCCTAAGAGCTTACTAATCCAAGCAGATCCTAGTACAAAAACATCACAGGCATATATTTCAAAGTTCAAGCTATTGGTGTCCAGCTTTATTTCTTTTTGTTTTTCTTTTGTTTTGCCACTTTTTGGCTCTCTTTGTTCTTTCTTTCTTTTTGTTTCTCTTTCTAACCAAGGAAATCAATTCAATTGAGATTCATAGACAGTAGCCACTTTTTACTTAGAAGAAGGTATCTAGCTATTTATTCACTAAAAGTGAGCTATTATACAATCACACACACACCACCACTTACTTTTATTCTACTTCTAACTAACAGAGACCATTTCACTTCACATTCAAACTGTTCTTTTATTGAATTTAAAGATGCAGGGGACAACACATGCTTCTTGTCAAGTGAAAATGAACACACAAGCAAACACATAAACTAGCCTACTTATTTTGAAACATACATAATGCAAAGATGATGCGCATAAACGTGTTATGCTACGATTTAGGAAATTGCACGATCGGCAAAATTCCTTCCGGCAAGTGCACCGGTTATCGTCGTCAAGTAAAAACTCACAATAGAGTGAGGTCGAATCCCACAAGGATTGGTTGAGTGAGCAATTCGGATTAGAAGTGTGTTCTAGTTGAGCGGAATCAAGATTTGAGATGAGAATTGCGGAATGTAAAATTGGCGGGAAAAGTAAATGACAAGAAAATTAAATGGCTGAATCTTAAATTGCATGAATTAAAGAGCAGAATGTAAATTGCTGAAATTAAAAGGGAATGGGGATGATTGCAAGAATTGAATTGCAGAATGTAAAGAGAAAGTGGAAATCAGAAATGGGGAATTCATTGGGTTTAGGAGATATTGAAATCTCCGAATCAAAACATGTAAATCTCTTCCTCAACCAATGCATTCATTGAATTTTGCTTGGCAATCTTATATGATTGGATCCCAATTCCTTGGCTCACCAATGCTCTCTAAAAACAAACAAATTCCCAATCCCTTGGTTTAAATGTTCATAAGAAGAGATGATGCTTGATCACTGATTATACCACACAATTTCATGAACCACAATTTGGTAGGATTACATGTCACAATATCCATCCAAACCCCAATCCAATCCACTGTGAGAAAGCTTCTCTAGCATGAATCCTCCATTCCTTTCCCAAGGCTCCGAAGGATTCCAAGTATGAGTAGTCTCTTTCCCAAGACTACTACTCAATGGAATTAGATCGAGAAGCTTTCTAACAAAATTCAAGAGAAAAGATTGAAGAAGAAGATAAACTATTATTGATTCATTGAATTACAATAGAGCTCCCTAACCCAATGAAAGGGGGTTTAGTGAATCATAGCTCTGAATTCAATTACAAAGAAAAAGAAACTCGCTAAAAGTAAAAGTAAATGTAAAAGGTCCCCATCAGGGGCTGGATTCCCCCTCAATCCCCCCGTGTCTTTTCCAAATGCAGAAACTAAGGCCTTTAAATAGGCTCCCTAAATTACAAAATGAAAATGAAATTCAAAGCAAATTACAATCAAATGAAAATAAACTATTCTAGATGATTCTTGTGGCCTTGATTTGGTGTTGTTGATGGGCCTTGCTTGCTTGAAGGGCTGAGTGACATAATTGATCCAAAAAGGATAATGATCCATTAAACTACACTCAAATGTTGCACCCCCTTTCTTGAGTCGTCACTTTGTTCTCTTGTCAACCTTGCCAATTTGATGCCAAATATAGACTATTATACCTCGTTGGAAAGCTATGGATGTCAGCTTTCTAACGCAACTGGAAGCACCTCAATTGGATCTCTACAACTCGAGTTATACTCCATGGAAGGTGAAGAGGTCAGCTGGCCTGATTGCATGTTGGTACTATGCTCTTCTATGCACATTACGGGGCTGTTTTCTCCCTCAATTTTTAGTATCCACCATGCATGCCATATATGCTTGGAAAGCTCTAGATGTCTTCTTTCCAATGCATTTTGAATCACCTCATTTGGAGTTTTGTAGCTCAAGTTATTTATGTTTGAAGAAGGCATGGTCAAGCTGTTCCATATAACACGTTTAAGCTTCAGTTTAAGGTTAAACTGAAGCTTAAACGTGGATAAAGGAAGGGCAGCCCTGGAGGTCGAACACGTTTAACCTCCAGTTTGAGGTCAAACTGGAGGTTAAACGTGGAAGCTTAGAATGGTAGCCCTGGAGGTGTCGAACACGTTTAACCTCCAGTTTGAGGTCAAACTGGAGGTTAAACGTGGAACTCCTTCCTGAGTGGCATTATTATTCTGGCGTTTAACCTCCAGTTTGAGGTCAAACTGGAGGTTAAACGTGGAATGCTTCTTTGGTGAGGCTTTTCATTCTGGCGTTTAACCTCCAGTTTGAGGTCAAACTGGAGGTTAAACTTCAATTCCAGCATTTCTTATCCTTCATGATTTTGGCGTTTAAGCTCCAGTTTAGGCTTAAACTGGAACCTTAAACTCCACATGTGATATTCAAGCTTCCTTTATTGATTTTGTTGCTTCCTTGCCTAGCCTCTTCTTCTCTGAAATCATCCAAACAATTGCATCAAAGTCTTGCAAAAATTCATGAGAATTCTTCCATTCATAGCTTTCAAGGAATATAACTAAAAACTCATGGAATTTGCATCAAAATCTTCATGTTGAATGATTTAAGACAAGCATGACTATTTGGCCCAAAATGATTACTTAAGGCTCAAGAAAATGCATAAAACAACTAAAAATAAAAGAAAAAGGCTAGTGAAACTAGCCTAAGATGCCTTGGCATCAAAAGACTTTTAAATGACTACTTAAAAATGCAAAGACAGATTAGAACAGATAGAATGCATGTTGTGATGAACAAGGAGCAAGTCCACCTTTTATTTGTCATGCCTTTTCTTTCTCCTTTCATACACTTGGCTGCTAGTGTTCCCACCATCTTTGTTTGGTGGTTCTTGATCTTGCCAAAAGCCAGCCTTATTCATAGCCTCTTCCACTCTATCTTCAAGTCTCATAGCCCTATTCACTTCCATCTCACTTCTCATTTTGAAAAATTCATCAAAAGTTGGGAATGCCGGATCCATGTTGTGCAAATGTTCTCCAATATAGTTTAGTTTGATTTGGCTATTGACATTATAATCGGCTTGCACTTCATACCTTGCTTCTTGGAGTGTTGTGAACTCCTTGAAGGCCTTCAAACTTTCAGCTTGCATTTGTTCCAGCTTCCCAAAAGATTCATGAGATTGAAAGGCATGTTCTTCTTGCATCGCAAGAAATCTTGACTCAAATTCATTTTGTTTGTTGATTATTCTCAGCTCTCTTTCTTCTTGTGCTTGTTGGTTTTGCATGTACAGAGAATGATATTCTTCTTGCCTTGCATGGATTCTTGTGTATTGTTGAGATAACCTTCCTATTGCTTCTTGCATTTGAGTCATATCCATATTGCCATGTGGGACAAAGTGTGGCTGCTCCTCCTCCTCTCGTGGCTCTTCTTCCATGTGTGGCTCATCTTCTTCCATTTGCTCTTCTCTTTCCCTTCCTCCATGTGGCCTTCGGCCTTGGTGTGCTTCAAGGGGCATCATCATTCGTTCAATAGTTATGGGCATGCCTTGGCTTAACCACATTGGATTTTCCTCTTCCAATGGGACCTTGGCCTTTGCACACAACTTCCAAATGGTGCTTGGATAGTACAACCAAGATCCGGCCGAATTCTTTTCAGCTATCTTCAGAATGTCTCTTGCCAGGATCTCATGAAATCTTATCTCTCCACCCACCATGATACAATGCAGCATTAAGGCTCTCTCCCTGTTAACTTCTGAGGTGTTCACCGTCCCCAGAATTGACCTTTTCATCAACTCATACCATCCTTTTGCCTCCGGAATGAGGTTACATCTCTTCAGGAACTTGTATCTGTTTTTGTTATCTCCCTCCCATTCTGAGTTCTCAAAGCAAATGTCTCTTGCGATCTCTTCATAATTTTGATCCTCAGTTAATCTTTGTTGGTATCCCGGTTCATCAAAGCGCACTGACTTTAGTTTCAAGACTTTCTTGATTGCATCCGGGCCAAAGTCTACTTCCACCCCACGCACATAGCTCTTGTACGTTGGGGGTTCACGCATGTCAATTCTTGGGACATTTGCATAAAACTCTCTTATGATATTGGTATTAATTCGAGAGATTGGTGATGTAAGTTCCTCCCATCTCCTCTTCCGGATCTTGTTCTTTATTTCTTGACACCCATCATCCGGCAACATGAATGGAATCTCAGGATAGATTTTTTTCTCGTTCATCCATTGAATTTGCATTTGATGAGACCAAGACTTGAACTTCCATTGGTCATATTCATATGTTTCTTCCTCTACTATTGGATCTTTTCCTTTTCGTCTTTTGGTTCTTGAGGAAGATGCCATGATCACTTGGTTAGTTGAGAGGGAATGTGAAGAATGTTGGGGAGTTTGATGTGTGCTTGGAGGAAAAGAGATTAGGTTCGGACTTGCTAGGGAGTTATGAAGAGAAGATTAAGTGTTTGGAGTTTAATGTAAAAGAGAAAGTTGCACAAGGCTTGTAATGTTGAGGAGTGATTCGGTCATGTGCATGGCTTGAAGGTGGTATGCTTTTAAATGAGAAATGAAGGGCTAGGATGCAATTAGACACTATGGGGATCAAGGGTGTGCATGTATGGATGAATGAGGACAAAATTTGCTCCTTCCTTTGCCTTTGCCGTGATCATTCTCAAGAGGTGGCAGATTTCTTCCTTGAAGCATGTGATAGGATTTTTGTCCTTATGCTATGCTTTCTTTCGTCTTGTCTTTTTCATTGAAGATTCTTTGACCTCCTAGTTATCACAACAAGACACATGCATTAGTCTTATCCCACCGTAGCAATATTATTCTTTTTAGTAAAAATATGTGAACTATCAATTCTTATGAACCGTTACACTTCCTTTGGGGGACACCAAACTTGATGTTTGTTAATATATAGAGAGAATGAGTTTCTTCCTCCAATTAGTGAAGTTTAAATGTTCATAAGAACTATTTTCATCATACTTTCTTTTTCTCTTTTTTTTTTCATGAAGGATTAATTGTATCCTTGAATTGGTGCATCAAGATTTGATGAACACCAAACTTGTTTCTTGTCAATGGGTTCATCACAATTAATACCTTCATTAAAAGAAAATTCTCTTTATAAGGTTTTGAAAAATGACAAATGTATGATTATTGATGCATGAATTTCAGATTCTCATGAAGCTATGTGGACACCAAACTTAGTGTTCGGCTATATGCTCTATCAAGATATTTTAAGCATGTGAAACAAAATCCTTTATGATATTGGTTAAGTGTGCTTGAAGACACACCAAACTTAGCATATGTTTCAAAACAGTGCATGCAATAAATGGATACGTTCATGAAAAGAGAAAATAATTCATGCATCAAGTGATCATAATTTATTGAATGTAAAATGACAAGAATCTTAAAGCATGGGTTGCCTCCCATGGAGCGCTCTTTTATTGTCACTAGCTTGACATTGAAGCTTTCTTTTATGGTGGTTGGTGCTTGTAGAGCCTCAATTTGTCTCCCCTGACCGTGATCCTCTTCTTTGTTCTCTGGTGTTCAATTTCAGCATGTTCTAATGATAGTATGTTGCTGACAGTGTAATAATCCTTGGTTTGTTGATTTGTCGCCAGCTGTTGATATACCAGTTGCACTTTGTCACCTTTAGAAAGCCCCTCTGTTGGAATCTTTCTATTCTTCCAACTCCTTTTTGTTTTGTTTCTGCGTTTCATCTTTCCTTTTGTTGATCTTTCTTCTCTGGCCATAGGCTTTCCTTGGGAACCTCCCTTCTCAGTGGCCAGTACTCTCACATCTTTTTGGGCTTTTTCATCAGTCCGCACATTCCTTAGCATTGGGATGTTGCTGTGACTTTCATGGGCACTCTTCATATAGTCTTTCTTCTCCTTGCTGAATTGTGCCTCTGGTAAAACCTTCAGAGTGATGCTCTGGTCATGCATCCTTAGAGTTAATTCCCCTTCCTCTACATCTATGATAGCTCTAGCAGTGGCCAAGAATGGCCTTCCCAATATAACAGAGTCACTATCATCATTATTTGATTCTAGAACCACAAAATCAGCAGGGTATATAAAACTATCCACCTTGACCAAGAGATTTTCAATTACACCCCTGGGATATACCATTGAGTTGTCTACCAGCTCCAGAGACATTTGTACTGGTTTGACCTCCTCTATATGCAGCTTTTTCATCAAGGAGGATGATATTAAGTTAATACTTGCTCCGAGATCACACATTGCTTTAGTGATTGTCAAATTCCCAATGGTGCAAGGCAACAAGAAGCTCCCTGGGTCCTCAAGCTTGGGGGGAAGCCCCTTTTGAATCAAGGCCCTGCATTCCTCAGTAATCCTTATGGTTTCTTTCTCATCCCAGCTTCTTTTCTTGTTGATAAGATCCTTCAGAAACTTGGAATTCAGAGGCATTTGCTCAAGTGCTTCGGCCAAGGGAATATTGATTTCCAGCTTCTTAAAAATCTCAAGGAATTTGTGAAAATGCTTGTCATTAATTTCTTTGTTGAACCTCTGAGGGTAAGGCAGTGGAGGTGTGACACTTTTTCCTCTTTGTTGCTGCCCCTGAGTTACTTCCCTTGAGCTATGTGGCTGGTTGTTCTTCTCCTTGAGTTTCTCAGTGTCTTTGTTTGGCATCACATCTTGCTCCTTATCCTCATCTGCCTTTGTTTGCTTTTCATCCTCTGTTGGTTCTTTGATGTTTTCTGCTTGCTTCCTTGTAGTGTCATTGTTGCTTGTCAATGCTCTTCCACTCCTTAGTTGTATTGCCTTGCATTCTTCCTTGGGATTTGGAATTGTATCACTGGGCAGTGAGTTGGAAGATCTCTCAACAGACACTTACTTGGAGATTTGCCCCATCTGTCTCTCTAGGCTCTTTATAGAGGCTTCCTGATTCTTGGCTACCATTTCTTGGTGTTTCAACATTTTGTCTATAATGGCCTCCAAGTGAGTGATTCTTTGGGCTTCAGGTGATACTTGAGGTGGGTTATGAGATGTAGGTGGTGGATAGTAGGCATTTTGGTTGGTGGATTGGTTATTGGATTGGTATTGGTTGATGTTGGGGTAGTTGTTTTGAGGTTTTCTGAAGGAGTTTTGGTTAGTCTGCTGCTGGTTGTGATTTTGGTTATTTCTTGGGTTGTGTTGGTTTGAGTTCCTCTGCCAAGGTTGTTGGTTTTGGGTATGGTTATCTCCCCATCTGAGGTTTGGGTGGTTCTTCCAGGATGGATTGTATGTATCACCATACACCTCATTTGGTCCTTGGTTGTGCATGTACTGAACTTGCTCTTGTTGTTGTTCTTCTTGAGTTTCTTCACTCTGTCCCCATGTGGTCGATGGTTGGCTAGTGTTGACTGCTGCAACTTGGAGACTATCAATCCTCTTGGCCATTTGCTCAAATTGTTGTTGAAATTGCTGTTGCATCATTTTGTTTTGAGCTAGGATTGAATCCACTCCTTCTAGTTCCATTACTCCTCTTCTTTGTGATGGTTGGCGGCTTCTTTGATGAGCAAAGAAATATTGGTTGTTGGCCACCATATCCACAAGATTCTGAGCTTCCTCAGCAGTTTTCATTAGTTGTAGTGAACCTCCAGCAGAATGATCTAATGCCTCCTGAGATTTCAATGTCAGGCCTTCATAGAAATTTTGCAGCACGTCCCATTCATTGAACATCTCTGGAGGACACTTTCTGATTAAGGCTTTGTACCTCTCCCATGCTTCATACAAGGATTCAGCATCTAATTGTGTGAATGTCTGCACCTCGGTTTTCAGCCTGATGACTCTCTGGGGTGGATAGAATTTGGCTAGAAATTTAGTCACCAAGTCATCCCAACTAGTGATACTTGCTTGGGGAAAAGTTTCAAGCCATTGTGCAGCCTTATCCCTTAATGAGAACGGGAATAGCAGAAGCTTGTAGGTTTCAGGATTCACACCATTGGATTTGACAGTGTCACAGATCCTCAAGAAGGTAGATAGATGTTGATTTGGATCCTCCAATGGTCCTCCTCCAAATGAGCAGTTGTTCTGGACCAATGTGATGAGTTGTGGCTTCAGTTCAAAGTTATTTGCATTGACATTAGGGGTGAGAATGCTGCTTCCACAATGTCTAGCATTTGCAAAAGTATAGGAAGCCAATACTCTTCTCTGTTGTGGTGGATTATTAACTCCTCCTCCTGGATTAGATGTATCTCCTTCCATCTCGTGGAATTCTTCGTCTGATTCTTCTTCTCCAACAATACTTTTCCCTCTTTCGGCTCTTCTTAACCTCCTGAGAGTTCTTTCGTCTTGTTCATGAAAATTGGGTATGGCTCTTCTTGTACCTGACATACAAGCAGAACATAAGAGCACACAAACCAGTAGCACTTCAATCTATTGCTAGAATGAAGTTTTAGTTAGCTTAAGCAAAAAATCAAACAGTTAGTGGGTTAATCAAAATTAAAGAAAAAGTGCTTGATCTAGATTACCACCTCACTTAATCATTGTCAATCTAATCAATCCCCGGCAACGGCGCCAAAAACTTGATGAGATATTTTGGTGAGAAACGAATCTCTCACTAAACATCACAATCCAACCGGCAAGTGTACCGGGTCGTATCAAGTAATAAAAACTCACGGGAGTGAGGTCGATCCCACAGGGATTGAAGGATTGAGCAATTTTAGTTTAGTGGTTGATTTAGTCAAGCGAATCAAGATTTGGTTGATGATTGTGTGACTTGCAGAATGTAAATTGCATTGAAGTAAAGAGAACAAGAAATAAATTGCTGAAACTTAAAGAACAAGAAATTAAATGGCAGAAACTTAAAGTGCAAGAAATGTAAATTGCGGAATCTTAAAGTGCAAGGAATATAAATTGCTTGAAATGTAAAGGGAATTGGGGAATGGATTTGCATAATTTAAACAAGGAAAAATTAAATTGCATCAAACAGAAGAGGGAAAGGGAATTGGGATTGAACCGGATCTTGAAGCAGTAAAGTAAATGAACAGAAAAAGCAATAAACAGGGAATTGAAATGAGAAATTTAGATCTCAGGACCCAGAGACTAGAAAACCAAGTCTAGATCTCAATGCCTTCCTAGATCCAACAAGAACAATAGCAAGGAAATTGTAAATTGCAAAGAAAAGAGATGATGAACAATGAACCGGAAATGGAATTCAATTAAGCAGTAAATAAACAGAGAGATCCAAGATTGAGATTGAAACAGAATTTCTTCAATTCTCCAATCCAAGATCCAAGACAAAAGTAAATGGAAAATGAAAGCAATGAAAGCAAAGAAATTAAAGTTCACTCAAGTTCAAAAGCTCTCCGAAAACTATTATGAAAATTCTAAAAGGAAAGCCCCCTTAATAACTTGAATTCTATCCTATTTATACACTTTCCAAAATGATCTTCAAGCCTTGAGTTGGGCCTTTGTTCTTGGTGGAATTGGGTTGAAAGAGGCCTTGGTTGATTGCTCTTGAAGATTGAAGAAGAACCGAATTGAACCAATTGAACCGGTTTTTGAAGTTAGCCAAAGTTAGTCTCAACGTTATGGTCAAAGTTAGGGGTCTAACTTTGACCCTAACTTTTCATATCAGCAAGCTAAATTCCCTGGTTTGGACGTTGGTGCCAACGTTAGGGGTCTAACTTTGACCCTAACGTTGGCAATGCTTGGTGCTAGTGGTGCCAACGTTAGCCTCCAAGTTAGGGGGCTAACGTTGGCGCAAACGTTGGCCTTCCTCCTTTGTGATTCAAGTGCCAACGTTAGCCTCCAAGTTAGGGGGCTAACGTTGGCGCAAACGTTGGCCTTCCCTCTTTGTATTTTAAGTGCCAACGTTAGCCTCCAAGTTAGGGGGCTAACGTTGGCGCAAACGTTGGTGCCCAGGGGAGAAACTCTCAAGTTCCAACGTTAGCCTCCAAGTTAGGGGGCTAACGTTGGAGCTAACGTTGGCCACTTCTAGGGAGTGATTTACATGCCCAACGTTAGCCTCCAAGTTAGGGGGCTAACGTTGGGGCTAACTTCATGCAACCCGGTTCAATTTTCACTTATTCCATTGTCCTTTCTTCACTCCTAGCCATTCCTCTTTGCTTCACCCTTTCTCCAAGCCTTCTTCACCTATCATTGATCAACCAAACTAATCAAAGCTTTGCTCAAAATCATGAGGTATTCAATCTTCCACAATATGCAACAAATATAGCTCAAAACCTCATGAAATGGCATGAATTCACATATGGTTGGTTCAATCAAGGGAAACATGAAAATCTACTCAATTAGCTTGCTTGTAGCTCAAGAAAGTGCATAATTCTAATGAAAACTAAAGAAAAAGATTAGCTAAAATGGGCTAAGATGACTTGTCATCATTTACCATTCAGTACACTAACCCACTAACTGTTTGATATATTGCATCACTCACACTAACAGCAATTTTAACAAGATTACTTTCTGCATCTATTTCCTTGCTTGTGCCTTGTTGGTTGTATGACAGGGAGAAGAAGCGGGGCTTCAACTTCCTTTGATTCTGAACCTGAGAGGACCTTCCTTAGATTAAGGAGGGAAGCAAGAGGAAAGAGAGTAGTTGGTGCTGAGGAAGAGGAGGAGTACTTTGAAACAGACATGGATGAGGACATGGAGAACCATCATGAAGAAGAGGCTCACAACCATGGCAGAGAGGGTCTAGCAAATCATGCTGGGCAAGAGAGAAGAGTTCTAGGCTCTTACATCAACCCAAACCCAGGAAACTATGGAAGCAGCATCCAAAGGCCAACCATACATGCCAACAACTTTGAACTAAAGCCACAGCTCATCACCCTTGTTCAGAACAATTGTTCATTCGGAGGAGGTGTCCAAGAAGACCCCAATCAACATCTAACCACCTTCCTGAGGATATGTGATACTGTGAAGTCTAATGGTGTTCATCCTGACACCTATAGACTACTTCTGTTCCCTTTCTCATTTAAGGACAAGGCATCTAAATGGCTGGAATCCTTCCAAAAGGAGAGTTTATCAACCTGGGAAGATGTGGTGAACAAATTCTTGGCAAGATTCTATCCTCCTCAACGGATCAACAGGCTGAGAACTGAGGTGCAAACATTCAGGCAGCAAGATGGTGAGACTCTATACGAAGCATGGGAGAGGTTCAAGGACCTGGCAAGAAGGTGCCCACCAGATATGTTCAATGAATGGATACAGCTACACATTTTCTATGAAGGCCTTTCTTATGAATCAAAGAAGGCAGTAGACCATTCATCCGGGGGATCTCTGAACAAGAAGAAGACCATTGAAGAAGCCATAGATGTCATTGAAATTGTAGCAGAGAATGACTATTTCTATGCTTCTGAAAGAGGCAACACTAGAGGAGTGATGGAACTAAACAATGTGGATGCACTGCTGGCCCAAAACAAGCTTATTACCAAGCAGCTAGCTGACCTCACAAAGAAGATGGAGAAGAACCAAGTGGCAGCAATTACCACCTCATTAGCAACCCAAGAGGGAGTGAATGCTGAGGCAGAGGAGGAGCAAGAACAAGCCAACTACATTGGAAACTCACCCAGGCATACCCATGATTCTTACTCCAAAATGTACAACCCTGGTTGGAGGAATCACTCAAACTTTGGGTGGGAAAATCAACAAGATCAAAGCCAAGATCAGAGACGTCACAACCACAACAACCATGCAGCTCACCAACATTCCACACAGGGATCATATCAGCACCACCCTAATAACATCTCTCCACATCTATACCAAAACCAAAATGACCCAACTCACCCATCCACTCTCAACTCACCATCATCTGAAGAAAGACTCTCCAAAATTGAGACTCTGCTTGAAGGCATATGCAAAGAGATTCAAGATAATAAGGTATTCAAAGAGGAGGTGCGAGCTAGTATCAAGAACCAGGGGGACACCATCAAGAGGCTGGAATTTCAAGTGGGATACTTATCTAAAAAGATTTCCAAACCTACTGATAGCTTCCCAAGTGACACAGAAAAATCCGAGAGGTGAAGCGAAGAAAGTCAGATGGGAAGATTGCAAGATGGTTACTATAAGTAATAAGGAGACTGAGGAAAAGCAAAACAAGCCATTAGAACAACTTGGAGAGACATCAGCAGAGAAACAGGAAAAGGATCACCGAGAACCCAAAATTTCACAAAAAGAGCTGACACAGAAGGAGCTGCTGAAACTCTATGCATCGTTTCCCCAATTACTTGATGGTGCTGTAGAGAAGAGAATATACTCAAGGTTTCTTGACCTGTTTGCATCCCTCCATGTAAACATACCATTCATCAAGGCCCTCCAATAAATGCCCTCATATATTAAGTATATGAAGGAGCTGCTGACCAGGAAAAGCTCACTCAAGGGAGGACAAACAATAGTGATGAATAAGGAGTGCAGTGCTCTCATTCAACCAGAGTTTCCTATAAAAAGGAAGGACCCAGGGAGTTTTCACATCCCCTGTGCCATAGGAGAAACAGTGTTTGATAAAGCACTCTGCGATTTGGGAGCAAGCATCAATTTAATGCCTTTATCCCTTATGAAAAGGCTGCAGATCAATGAGATAATACCAACAGATGTAGTTATCAGGCTGGCTGACAAAACTCAAAAACAAGCAGTAGGAGTGGTTGAAAATGTGCTGTTGAAGGTGGGAAAATACTTCCTTCCCACAGACTTTGTCATCTTGGACATGGAAGAAAGTAACACTCACCCAATCATATTGGGAAGACCGTTCTTAGCTACAGCCAGAGCACTCATAGATGTAGAGCGAGGGGAGCTAATTTTGAGGATCCATGATGAACAACTCAGCTTCAATGTCTTCAAACTCTCACAAGAAACAGATCATAATGAGATACTGAGGGAGGAGGCAAGCACTGAAGCACAACCAACACCTCTGGGAAACCACTTGGTTGAAGAACAAGGGAATCAGCAGCTGTCACAACTCAAGGAAAATAAGGAGGAACCTAAACCACCAGAGTCATATGAGACCAGTAACAAGATTCCCTTAGAAGAGAAGGTCACAAAGAGCAAGGCAACATCAAAAGAGACAAAGAAGAAGGCACCAAGGAGGTGGAGGAACAAGAAGATCCCTACAGAGGACTTCTCTCCAGGGGATAAAGTAATCTCAGCCTACTTCCCAGATATTCCACCTCATCTCCCCACTATCCCATCGCAGTTACCTAAGGTCTTCACCATCAACAGAGTTCTTTCCTTAGAACATGTGGAGATCCTTGATGAAGCCAATGGATATAGGTCTACTGCAAGAGGGGAAGATCTGAAGCATTACCAACTGCCATGACAAAGGCAAAACGTCAAGCTAGTGACGCTAAAGAAGTGCTTCATGGGAGGCAACCCATGTTTTATATGCTTTTAAAAGTAGTTAATAATTCAAGGTTCAGGGATTTCAAATCAACTTGACATGGACTTGAATGAATTCTTGTGTGCAACATATAGTGAAGAACAAGTTTGGTGTTCAAGGCACACTAAGAGAACATCAATGTAACCCATATCATGTCACTCTTAGGGGCCTTGAACAAATCTTTTACACCACACGGCACCAAACTAAGTTTGGTGTTGCCAATGTTGCACACATGGATGTTGAGTTAGTCAGTTGGTTTGCTCTATTGAATGGCATTTAGTTAGTTAAAACAAAATCTTTAAAAAGTAGTTATTCTTTTAATTTTGCCACCACTTTCCACACATATTTTTTTAATCACAATTCTTTTATTTTGTAGGAGAGAAGAAAGGGGTATTGAAGTGGATTGAGTGGACAATTAAATGAGGAGGGTTCGGCCACTTCATGAAGGGAGAGTACACACATGTCTCAAGGGGAAATGCATTGGGAAATGTGCCATGCAACATTGAAAGAATGAGACCCTTGAAGACCGAACCAATCTCCCTCATAAAGATGATGATCCTTGTGCTCATCCCCTGCAGAACTCCATCCGTTCATCATACACCAACCCCATCAATCCACACCTTTCATCCATACACCACTTCCCTATATAAGTGGTTCGCACTAAGTACACCCTTAACATTCCAATTTCACTCCCCACACTTCTCAGTCTCAAAACCAAACACTCTTCCCCTTCATTGCACCAAATCTTAACCCAACCGAATTCCCTCGCCTATCCATACCTCCCACCACCTTCACACATCAACTCCTACTTATGGCATCATCAAGCTCCAAGAGGCAAAAGAGGAAAGAACCGGTGGAGAGCGTCCCTTTCGATGAAAGGATATTCAAAACTGCGTTCCATGAACAGGAATTTGAGCGGATAAAGCTCAAGAAAATACTGCCTGAGTTAACGTTCCAAATTGACGAGGATGAGTGCCCACAGATTCGAGAGAAGATTGAACAAAGAGGGTGGCAAAGGCTCACGAACCCAGAGGGGAAGATTAATGCAAACCTCATCAAAGAGTTCTATGCAAATGTGGTTAGAGAAGACAAAACCAAGGCCCCAACCTTCAAAAGTTACGTAAGAGGAAAAGAGGTGGACTTCAGTCCAAATGCTATAACAAGAACTCTTCAGCTGAAATCACCACATTTTGATGAGCTTAGTTATCATGCAAGGATAAGTAAGAGCCCTGACAATGATGAACTCGAAGAAATAGTGACTGACATATGTGTCATAGGAGCTGACTGGGAAAGGTATGCGGATAAGAGACCCCGGTTCATCAAGAGGGAAGACCTTAGCTCGGAAGCCAAGGGATGGTTTGAACTCCTGAGGAGGTCTATCCTCCCAGCTGTAAATAATTCAGAGGTCAATATTAATCGAGCAACTATGGTACATTACCTAGTACAGGGTGGAGAAATCAATGTGCATGAACTCATAGCTGAGGGAATTCAAGAGTCAGCTGAGAAGGTTGATTCGGGTGCCAGGCTTTGGTACCCCAGCACCATTCTCAGATTGTGTACAAAGGCTAAGGTAGTCTTCGAGGATAGCAATCCAGACTGGGTGAACCCTGGGAGGCTAGTTACACTTCTGCATCTGATCTATACTACGCCCGCCCAACAACAAAGAAGACCTCAAATAGGAAAGCGAAACCCAAAAGAAGGAGCCCACCAAGAAGAATCTCATCAGGAAGAACACCAACAAAGAGAATATTATGACCCAACCAACATAAACATGAATCACATTCATGGAGCCATTGAGGAACTAGCAAGGAGTTATATGGAGGGACAAGAACAACAACTGCATGTTCAAGCTCAAAGGATGGATCGTCAAGAAGAACTCCATTCTAATTGGATGAATCAACAAGGGGAGTGGCAGAAACAACAAATGGAACATTATTCCCAGCTCACTCAAGCCATCAATCAAGTGTCTGAAAGGCAAGAGCATCAAGATAAGTTCCTTCAAGAACTCAACCAACGCCAGCTAGCTCAGACGAAGGCATTCAATGAGTTCAGTGTACTTAATGAAGGACGGCAACTACATAGGGAGGAGTTCAACATAAACACTCAAGCCAAGTTGAACTACATGTCTAGTCATATGCATAATCTACAATATGCCATCCCTACATATGATGAGGTCCAAAAAAATTTTGTGGAACAAGAAGAAAGGAAGGTGAAACAGTAGAAGGAAACACTGAAAAAGAAGATGGAAGATGCTGGTTTTTGGAAGAAGTTGATTCGAAAAGGCAAGGGAAGTGGGAGTACAAGCACTCAAGAGAAACACAAAGAGGACAAGCAAGAGGAAGAGCATGGGCAACCCCATGAGTAAAAGGTGGTGGAGTTCCCTCTTTGTTCCATCTTTTTCAAGCTTTAAATAAGGAAAATCATGTATGAAATAGAACATGTTCCATGGTAGTTTAGAAATTTTCAATTCTGTCTTTAGGTTTTTCATTGCATAGGTCTATGATTACTAGTCAAGTTGCCTGTTTTCAATTCCATCCTGCTTATTGTGTTGCTTGTCTCCTTTTGAATCAAATAAAAAGAGAATGTTTGTTATCAAAGACCAGAGTGGAGTTCATATTGTGGAGTAAGTTCCTTAGTGTGTGAGGTGGTCATAAGTTAGCTAAGTTGGTTCACCAACAAGGGTGGGAAGACAACTATCTGTCCTGAATCATATGCTTGAAACACACCCCATGAGACTAGCTAAATAATAAGATCCTAATAAGAAAAAGGGGAAAAGAACAATAAGAGTTGAAAAAGAAAGAAAAGTTAATAAAGAATAAGGCTAGTCACCAAGGTTTTGAAACTTGAGAGATGTGACTGTGGTGCTCCTGTACCAAGGATCTGCTTGGATGAATAAGTTCGTAGGAGTGCTTCATCACTTGGTAACTTGGGTTAACTAACCCGGGATTATCAACTGAAAATCCACTATCAAGAGCAACCTTACTACAGAACATTTAGTAACCCAAAGAGGTGCTGGACACCAAGGTCTCAAGAAAGGAAATAACGAACCATGTGCCTGTGGTGTGTATGTATGGGGGAAAGAGACTTGAGGAAGTAAGTCCTTAGGGGTGTCTTAACACCTAGCACCTTGAACCAACTGGTTCGGGAGTGCTGGCTGAAAGCTTATCTTAAAAAGTCGCCCCCTCACAGAGCACTTAGCCTAAGAACACAAATAAGCCCTGAAAACAATAAAAGGATCAATGAATAAGAGTCTCATAGGATGCAATTAAGTGAGTATTCCAGGACATGATAAAGGTCTGAAAGCCAAGTGAAGGAATGAACCTAAGTTGCTATGCATGAAACCACCATAAAACCAGGGACATGACTTCCACAATGATAACTCATTTCTCTTGGAATTTCATTCATCATTCTCTTGTTCCCGTACTTGCTTAGGGACAAGCAAGCTTTAAGTTTGGTGTTGTGATGCCAGGGCATATTGGCCAGTTTCACTGACCTTTTCTTTACTGTTTTAGGGTAGTTTCATGCATTTTCTTAGGAAATAAGCAAGTTTTGGGTAAAATTTCACTTAGATCTTGAATCAAGCAAACATGGTGCACTTTACATGATTTCATGAGAATTTTTCATGAATTATATGAAAAATTGAATGATGCATGTCTCATGACTTGGATTAGAACTTTGATGCACTTTATAACTTGATTTCAGGACAAAGGAAGCAAGGAAGAACCACGTTAGCAGCCACGTTAGTTTAACTAACGTGACCACTAACGTGGAATGGGAGCTAGCTTGCAACGTTAATGAGAAAAGTAATCGCCAATAACGCCCTCGAAGCCATCATAACCCACGTTAAAAGTCACGTTAACTAAGTTAACGTGAACTCTAACGTGGAAGAAAGAAAATGGAGCCAACGTTAGTGACACTTACCTTTGTCACTAACGTTGGATCAAGCTCATAAGTAGCCACGTTAAGAGCCACGTTAACTTAGTTAACATGAACTCTAACGTTGGGAAGCAAAAGAGAAGCCAACGTTAGTGACACTCACCTTTGTCACTAACGTTGGCCAAGCCACAATGAGCTACGTTAACTCCCACGTTAACTTAGTTAACGTGGAAGCTAACGTGGAGAAAGCATGTGATCGCCAACATTAGTGACACTTACCTTTGTCACTAACGTTGGGGTGAACCCACACAAGCCACTATGAGCAACGTTAACTTCCACGTTAACTTAGTTAACGTGGAAGCTAACGTAGATAAGAAAGATGATGAGCCAACGTTAGTGACACTCACCTTTGTCACTAACGTTGGCGATGGCTAGCATTACTACGTTAGAAGCCACGTTAACCTAGTTAACGTGGACTCTAACGTGGGAAGTAGGGGCACATTGGAACGTTAGTGACAAAGGTAAGTGTCACTAACGCTCTCGAAGGATTGGCAAGCTTACGTTAAGAGCCACGTTAACTAAGTTAACGTGGACTCTAACGTAGGGGGAGGGAAGTCTCTTAACGTTATTGGAAAAGGTGAGTCCCAATATCGTGTGCGAAGGACCAAGAGGCAACGTTAGTGATCACGTTAGTGCCACTAACGTTGAAGTTAACGTGGATCATCCCTGGGTGAGGAACGTTAGTGAAAAAGGAGATTGTCACTAACGTTCTCGAACCCACATTCTCACTTAACGTTAACGCCACTAACGTCCTGAGCTAAATACCCTGCCTACTTCACACTTTCTCTCTGTAAGCAAAGCTAAGCCCACTGAAGAGTATAACTGCTTCAAACTCAAGATCCAAAGACCCATATCCAAGACTTGAAGAACCAACTATAAGATCAGATGAGTAGTATATATAGGGGTAGTTTTGAATCAAGAAAAGAGCTTTTGGGGGATGGGAAATTGAGAACTACTCTTTGTATAATTTACTCTGCACTTCTAGTTCAAGTTTTCATGATGTATTCTCCATCTTTGTTTTCCATTTCAAGAGCTATGAACAACTAAATCCCTTTCATTGGGTTAGGGAGCTCTGTTGTAATTTGATGGATCAATACTAATTTTCATTACTCTTCTTCTATCTTTTCTCTTGATTTTACTAGAAAGATTTCAATCTTCATCCAATTGGGTAGTTATCTTGGAAAAGAAGCTATTCATACTTGGATCTCTTCTGAACCTTGGAAGAGGAATAAAGAGATCATGCTAGAAATGCTTTCTCATGTTGGACCAAATTGGGTTTGGTTGGGTATGGTGACTATAATCCTACCAACACTTGATTTGGGAATGCATGTAGTATAATCAGTGACCATACTTCATCTCTTCTCATGAGCAATTGACTAAGGAATTGGCTATTGATCAAGATTTGAGAGATTAAATTACCAAGGAATTGGAATTCGATCACTTAAGATTGCCAAGGAGATCAATGAATGCATTGATTGAGGAAGAGATGAAAATGAACTTGATCCGGAGAATGTAACATCTCCTAAGCCCAATGAATCTCCATTTCTGATCTTACCCATTCTCTTTAATTTCTGCAATTTACTTTTATGAGCATCTTCCCCATTTCCATTTACAATTCTGCAATTTACTTTCCGTCATTTACTTTCAGCTCTTTACTTCCAGCATTTACATTTTCTACTATTTACTTTCCCGCCATTTAATTTCCTGCAACTCTCAACTCAAATTCTGCTTCGCTCAACTAGAACATTCCTCTAATTAAATTTGCTTGACCAATCAATCCCTGTGGGATTCGACCTCACTCTATTGTGAGTTTTTACTTGACGACAATTCGGTATACTTGCCGAAGGAAAATTGTTGAGAGACAAGTTTCCGTGCCTGAACAAAGCCTTTAAGTATAACCAAAAGCAAGAGCCCCTTTTTATATTAAAACTAGTATTAGAATATAATACTTTCCTTCAGGGATTCAAATGGTAAAATAATTCATTTCCAAATAGATCGAACTCGAGGCATATAGTTTACTTAAATAGATTAAGCTCGAAAACAAAAATATTTTCTTAATAAATCAATTAATACAATTTCTCAAATATTTTACTTTTCCAAATAACTTGTCAAACAAAGTCTAGGATTTTATAAAAAATTTGGCAGTACCTCCCCTAAAACTTGGACTTTGCCACCCGGTTCGGGTCCCAACTAAACCGTTCTACAATCCTTTTCAACAGCCCAAAATCCAAAACCAGTTCACAGGCAAGCTAAATCCAACAGTCACCTTATTTTCATATTTCAAGGAAACCGTTTCAAAATCAAATCATTATCAGCCGATTAAACTCATTTCTAAAGCTTTAAAGAAATGGTTCAGCAACACTCATTTATCAAAACTAGATCATTTAAAGCAAACCAGGCTGAATCCAAGAGTATATTCTATTTTTCACATTATCAAGAAAATCAACTAAACTAAAATCAATTTCCAACAAATTAAACTCGATCTCAAAGCTTTAAAAGAATCAACTTCAAAAGCATTTCATTTCACAAAGCCGCACAACATTCCAGTCAAACCAACATTCATAATCATTCAAGTCAACCAAACAATACATAAGACTAATACAATCACCAAATATACCATGTCTCACATCAGTATCCATATGTAATAATTCCAATATATAAAACATAGTTTTCGGAAAAAGCCCCTACCTCAATACACAAAACCACAGTCCAAACGCCTCATAAGGTTCTTTTCGTCTCAATCCGAAATCACCGACAATCAAAACCTCGGCTCTGCTTGCTCTCTCAAAAGCAGAAGCAGCTACAAGCGGCATAAGCAAACCGGATTCTAACTCCTAACACATTAATACCACAAAGACCTTAATATACATAACAATACATTAACACAGAGGTTTTCGAAACGTAAAATACTTACTGTAATACGAAAACGAAACAGCAACGGCCTCTGAACCGGTTTGGCGGTAGCCCCGACAGCCACCTCCAGTGGCTGCGGCGACCTGACTCCGGGGCCGGTGACTGAAACCAACATTCTGCAACAATAAGACTCCCATAATCTCACAAGAAACGAAGACCAAGTTTGAAACCCTTACCGGCATACTCTTTCGGTGATGACAGCAGGGTCTCAAGTGGCAGAAGCTCAGCCCGGAGCTCTGGCGGTGATCCCGGAAGTCACATAACCCCTCCCGGTAGTCAAAACATAGGGACGCAGCTTCCTCTTCCGACAACGACGGCCTGAATCCTTTTCCGGCGGCGGTGAGACCCCCTACAGCGCCGGCGCAGCTCACTCTGCTCCATAGCACAGCGGCGGCGGCAAATTGGGGGTGACATGGTGGTGCGACGGCGAGGAGGCACGAACGACGGCGGCTTCTCCCCTATTTCACCAACTCGGGTTTTCTTCTCCCACTCCTCTTCACTAGCAGCGTAAAGGACGGATTCGACGGCGGCGACGCGACGAGCTGGTGGGCAACGAGGAGAACGGCAAAAATCCCACGCTCGGCGACGGTGGCAGGCGGCGATGGCTTCCCCGCGGTGGCTCCCTTTCGCGCATCCTCTCTCTCCCTGTGTGTGAGTTCAGCAGCGGCGAGGCAGTGCGGTGCGACGCTCTTCCCCCTCCTCAGCCAGACGACGGCGCAATGGCGGTGGTGAAGCCCGATGCACCGGCGATGCCTTCCTTCCTCTCCCTCGCTCCTTCTCGCCCAGTTTCCCCCTTTTTGATTTCTGTTTCTTCTCTGAAGTTGTCATGTTACAGGTTTGCTGAAGGGAAGAAGAAAGGGTGGCGGCTGTAAGGAGGTTTGCGGCACTGAATTAGGGACTGAGGGTGTGTTACGCCGAATGGGATGAAGCAGGGGTGGAGGTGTGGCTGTGCTTTGATTTGAGAAAGGGGAAGTGTTGCTGCTGCTTTGGGTGGTAAGGGGATTTCGGCTGTAGCTGGGTGTGGGGTAAAAGGGAACCGGGTCGGGTAACGGGTCGATGGGTTATGGTTTCATTATTTTTAAAATTAAGGTTAGGGGTAATTTGGTAATTTCACATAAAATTGGGAATGATATAATAATTGAAACCCAAATTAAATTCAACACTAATTGTATATAGAAAATAGTATTTGCTCATAAATTTTACAAATTATTTTCAATAAAATGTCCAAATCAAATAATTAGAAATAATATACTTAATTTCTTCCTTTTCCAAAATAGTAGTATTAATATTTAAAATATTACTTATCTAATCCAAATCATATAAAATCTTTATTATTTCACAACTACCAACTTTATAATTCAAATATAGAAAATAATCCAATAATTGTAAAATTGGATAATAAATCCTAATTTATTTCAAATTCAATTAATCAAAACTTGCTCTAATTTTCTTTAATAAAGAAATTTCTGAAATTAAAGTTACAGAAATACTGAATTTAAAATTAGCTCATGATAGCCCTTTTTCAAAAGCTTTGGGTCTTACAGAAAAAGGGTCATACTTCCGTTCCACCCAGTTTCATTAGATTAAGAACGAGACACACCTTAGACTTGAATCAAACATATATTAAAATAGAAAAGTAATAATATTAATCCATAGAAATAAACAGAGCTCTTAACCTTAACCAAGATGTTTAGTTGCTCATAACTTACAAAGAAAACAAGGTTCTCAAAAGTGCGGGAGGAGGAAGATCTCCTAAACCTAAGTGATTTTCTCCTTAAATACTAACCTAATAGTAAATGCTAAACCTAAAAGATATTATTTTTAATTAAAAATTACAAAGATAAAATAAGATAATATTAATAAGTGCTAAAATCCACTTTGAGGCCCAATTGTTGTGTGAAACGGACAGCAAGCTGGCATTCAATGCCAGGATTAGGCGTTGAACGCCCAGAAGGGAAGCGCGCCTCTGACTTCATGCCCCCTGTTGGCGTTGAACACCAGGTTGGGCGTTCAGCGCCCAGGGGGGAGCTGACAACATTTTCATTTCTTGCTCCAGGCTTCTCCAAACTGCTCCGAATTTTCACCTAAAACCCTAAAAATACAAGAAAAACTCAAAGTAGCATCCAAAGGTTAATTTTGCACAAAAATCAATTAAAAGTAATTGAAACTAAATAAAAACATTGTAAAAACAAATAGAAAAAGGGTATAAGATGCTCACGCATCACAACACTAAACTTAAACTGTTGCTTGTCCTTAAGCAACCAAAAACAATATAAGACCAAGGAAGAGAACACACATAAGATTAGAGTTTTCAACCAAGCTCAATTCTAATTACTGAATGGAGCTAATGACACTCTACTTCTGAACAGCTTTGGCATCTCACTATCCTTTGAAGCTCAGAGATATTGGTCCCTTAGAACTAGAACTCGGATCATATTATTGATTCTCGTCTTTAGGTTCTTGTTGATTCTTGAACACAGATTTTCTATTCTTTTGGTGCTTTGCACCTCTAAGCCTAGCCGTGACTCTAAGTGTTTTGTTTTCACGCTTAACTTGATACGTAAACAGCACAAGCACTTAATTGGGGGAACCTTTTGGGTTTGACTTTTTTTTGCTTTCATTCCCAGAAAGTAGTGCTCAGAAAACTGGCGTTTAACGTCAGCCATCTACCCCAGTGCAGGCATCCAATGCCCAGAGAGGAGTGGCCAGTGTCCAAATGCCCATAAAGGTGTCCTCAGCCAGCGTTCAACGCCCAAGGAGCATCCTAGCACGTGGAGACCACTCAAGGTCAGCCCAAACACTAACCAAGTGGGCCCCGGAAGTGGATTTTTGCATATCAAGCCTAAGCCTATCATATTTCTATAATCCTTAGTCATTAGTTTAGTATTTAAAGGAGAAGATCACCTTTTGTTAGGGGGACTACACGAGATCTTCCAACACTGTTACCTTTCATTGTATTTTCTATCAGTATGAGTCTCTAAACCTCCTAGGTTGAGGGGAGGAGCTATGCTGAGTATTATCGATTAATAAAAGTATTACTGTTTTATTTCAATTCGTGTCTGATTCTCTATTCTAAGATGTATCTTCGTTCTTCATCCTTATGAATGCGTTGAACCGGCACAAGGTTATCTCATTCTACATGGATTTAGAGTGAGTCTTTCATTAGACAATGATGAACCACTAGCTTGATTGTACATCTCTTAGATAGCTAATCCACGACTTTGTTGGGGACTTCTTGAGATACCAGTTCAGCCGAGGTATGGGAGATTAAAATCTTTGTGGTAGAAGCTAGAACCAATGGCGCAACATTCTCTGATCCGGAAGATTCGACCTTGTCTGTGGCGTTTTGAGTAGGATCACTAAGGGGAATGGACTGCAGGGGCTTCACCCTCAATCAGACTGGATGCGCACTAACTCTGGTGTTCATCTCTGGAGGAGAATCAGCGACCTCTCAAGAAAGGCGTTGATCACATACAGTCTTCCATAGAAGAAATCATTCACAGTTGGAGGAGATAGTAAAATCGAATTGATCCAGAAGAATAAAGCATCTTTCCAGCCTTAACCATCTTCTTATCATTGCATTCACCTTCAATTGAGTAATGTTATCTTTATTTTACTTTTATGCGCTTTAAACAAACAAACAACTTTTCTATCCGCCTGAATAAGATCTACAAGATAACCATAGCTTACTTCAAATCACAATCCTCGTGGGATCGACCCTGACTCACTCAGGTATTACTTGGACGACCCAGTGCACTTGCTGGTTCAGTTGTGCAAAGTGTAATTCTGCACACCAAGTTTTTGGCGCCGTTGCTGGGGATTGTTCAAGATTGGACAACTAACAGATTATCTTGTCGCTTAGATTTGGTATTGTTTTTAATTTTACTTGAGTCTTTTAATTTCTTTTTTCGAAAATCAATCAAAAAATTTTCAAAAACCTTTTCCTTATTAATCTTGATCTTTTGTTTGAGTCTTTATTCTTGTTCTTGTTTGAGCCTTTTTCGAATTTCTTAAGTTTTTTTCCCAAAATTTTCAAAAATAGTGTCTTTTGTTTGAATCTTGTGTGAATCTTTAAATTTGGTGTCTTCTTCTGTCTTTTCTTTTAAAATTTTCGAAATTGGTATCTTTGGATTTCAAAATTTTTAAGTTTGGTGCCTCTTTGTGTTTTTCTTTGAAATTTTCAAATTCTAGGTGTCTTAGATCTAAAAATTTTAAGTTTGGTGTCTTTTTGTTTGTTTTTCTCTTTCTTCATTAATTCAAAATAAAAAATAAAAAAATATCTTTTTTATCTTTGTACTTCAATTTTTGAAAATCTCAACAAAAATTTCAAATTATAATTTCAAAACCACTATCTTATCTTATCTTAGTTTTTAATTTCAAATTCAAATCTTTTCAAAATCAAATCTTTTCAAAAATTATATCTTTTTCAAATTACTATCTTATCTTTCTATCTTTCTTTAAAATTCAAAAATCTTATCTTATCTTATTTCAAATTCAAATATTAAAATTCAATTTTCAAAATTCAAAATTTAAATTTCAAATTTCAAATTTCAAAATCAAATCTTTTTCAAAAATCAAATTTCAAATCTTATCTCTTTCAAATCTTTTTCTTATCTTATCTTTTCTAATTTCAAATTTTAAATCAAATCTTTTCTAATCTTCTTTCTTATCTTGTTTTCAAATCTTTTCTTAATTAGTTACTTGTTTTCTCTTTCTTCTTTTTCAAAACTTTCTAACTAATTCTTTTCTCTTCTAATTTTCGAAAATATCTTCTCTCTTTCTCTCTCTTCTTTTTCGAAAATTCATTATTTAATTTTCAAATCTGTTTAGTTAATTAGTTTTATTTTCAAATTTAATTAATAAATAAAAATAAAAACAAAAATATTTTCTCTTCTTGCTTCTTAATTTTTGAATCTTTTATCTCTTTTTATTCGAATTATTCTTCTCTCCTCTTCTATTTACATTCTTCTTTTCTTTCTTTATCACATCTCACAGGGAGTCCTCTGTTCTTGAATATAAAACTCCCATTCTTCTTCTTTTTTGTTTTCTTTTTCTTGTTTATGAGTAGGAATAGGGATAAAGAACCTCTCTTTAATCTTGATCCTGAACCTGAGAGGACCTTAAAGAGGCGTTTACAACAAGCTAAAGAACAACACTCTGAAGGAAACCTCAAAAAGATTTTGGAACAAGAAGTTGAAAGCATGGCATCTGTTCATACCCTGGGTCGAGCAATCCGACCCGAGATGTTTGACGACAAGTCGACCAACCTCTTCAGGTCAGAACTATCCGACCTCTTCTAAAAGAGGTCGGCCAAAATTGCTAGGAAAAGCCCAAATAGGGCCCAAACAGAGGAATACGACCCAAATTCGAAGGCAGCCAAAGCCTAGAAAGATAAGGGCGGTTCTTTTAAAGATAAGATGACTTCACTCAAAGATAAGATAAGATACAGAAAGGTCACTCCACACTACTATAAATACACTGGAGCACCTAGGTATAACTCATACTCTTGATTCTACTAAAAACCTGCTTAATACCCTTGCTAACTTAAGCATCGGAGTCCCTTGTAGGTACCCCCACCCTCCGGTGACTAAGGATCAGAAGCATAGCCAGTCCAAAAAGTCGGACACGACAGCTCCGGCCACCGCCCACCAGCCGGACACGTCATCTCCGACCAGTACAGAAGATCTCATCCAAGATCGACCTACAGTTTCAGGTAACCCTCGGAACATTGGCGCCGTTGCCGGGGACCTTGGATGTCATCCCATCACCATGGCGAACAACCTTGACAATGACCACGACTCTGATCTAGAAGATAGGACGCCGCACAAAAACGCGGATACTACACCAAAAGATACTTTTCAACCTAACAAAGACAAGAATTCGCCAAACGCGGAAGCTATGGAGGCACTTCAAGACTGCCTAAAACAACTCGGAAAAGAGGTGGAGCATCAACGAGAAGTTGAGAGAGACCTACGAAGGGAAGTTAGGCGATGCCGCGAGTTAGAGGACAAGCTCCTAAAACTCGAAGCAGATCTCAAGGCCAAAATTACTCGATCCGGTCACGAAGATAGCTCCCGTAAGGAGCAAGACCCATTCACCAAAGAGATCATGAGGACCAAAATCCCAAAGGACTTCAAACTTCCCGACATGACTTTATACGATGGCACAGCAGATCCCAGCCATCATCTCAGTAATTTTAGAAGTAGAATGTACCTTACCGATGCCTCAGATGCAGTCCGCTACAAAGCCTTCCCGACTACTTTAACAAAGACAGCAATTAAATGGTTCGACAATCTGCCCCCTAGGTCCATCTCAAGCTTCGACGACTTAGCCAAGAAGTTTCTGGCCAGATTCTCCATCCAAAAAGACAAAACTAAGCACGCCCCAAGTCTATTAGGAATCAAGCAAGGAGATCGGGAAAGTCTCCGCAGCTACATGGAAAGATTCTACAAAGCATGTCTGGACATAGAAAGTCTACCAACATATGCCACCATTATGGGTCTCATCAATGGCTTGCGAGAGGGACCTTTTAGCCACTCTATATCAAAAAAACATCCCACATCTCTGAATGAAGTGCAAGAACGAGCAGAGAAGTACATCAACATGGAAGAAAACTCTCAACTAGGAGAGACCTTAAAATCTGGATTCTCCTACCCCTCCCAAAATAAGGATAAAGAATCCAAGAAAAAAGTAGATCAACATGGAGAAAAGATCAAGAAATACCATAATTACACCCATCTTCAGGTATCTCTTGTAGATGTCTACCGAGAAGTATGCCATACTGAAAAGATACCCCCGGCTCGACCACTGAAAAGCAAAAAAGGAGGAGGAAATCGGGCTGAATATTGTGAATACCATCGAATTTATGGACATTCCACCAACGAATGTTTTGACTTAAAAAATGTCATAGAAAAACTGGTAAGAGAGGGAAAGTTAGATCGGTACTTAGCCAGCCGAGCAGACGAACCAAGAAAAAGAAGGGATGAAGATGTCGGACGGACTGAACGACCACCTCGTACACCTGAGAGACATGTCCACATGATACACGGAGGATTTGCAGGAGGAGGGATCTCCAAATCATCTCGCAAAAGACATCTTAAAGATGTATATCATGTCGAGGGAAGAGAGGAAGCACCCGACATCCCCACAATCACTTTTACTAAAGAGGACGCAGCCGGCATCATCTCAGGACATGATGATCCCATGGTCATCACTATCATATTGGCCAACGCAAATCTCCACCACACACTGGTAGACCAAGGAAGCTCGGCCGACATCTTGTTCAAAACTACCTTTGACAAACTCGGCCTAGAAGAAAAAGAACTCAGAGCATATCCAAACAGCCTGTTCGGGCTGGGAGACACTCCAATCCAACCACTTGGGTACATCTCACTACACACGACCTTCGAAAAAGGAAACCGGTCAAGGACACTTAATATAGACTACATCGTGGTTGACGTGAGTTCAGCCTACAATGCCCTAATCGGTCGGACAACGTTAAATCAGCTCGGCGCAGTAGTCTCGACTCCACACCTATGCATGAAGTTCCCAACCACAGAAGGAATAGCTACAATAAAAGCAGACCAGAAGACCGCGCACCGCTGTTATAACAAAGTCTAAACCTCAGAGGCAGAGGAGAAGAATTCCACACCATCGAACTTGGTGGAGTTCAAGGGCGAGAAGAACTCCGTCCACAATCCGAAGGCGAAGTAGAAAAAGTCCAGATCGGAGATGCGCCAGAAAAAACAACCAATATTGGCACAATCCTAAAAGGAGACATAAAAGAGTCACTCATACAGTTCTTAAGAGACAATGTCAACCTCTTTGCATGGAAAGCCGCAAACATGCCAGGCATAGACCCTAAGTTGATGTGCCACAAGCTGGCAGTTTACCCAAGATCTCGGCCAGTACAGCAGAGATGTAGAAAGCTCGGATCAGAACGATCCCAAGCTGTGGAAGAGCAGGTACAAGCTCTACTGGAGGCAGGATTCATAAGAGAAGTCAAGTACCCGCTATGGCTAGCTAACGTCGTCTTGGTGAAAAAATCAAATGGAAAGTGGCGGATATGCACCGACTACACTGATCTCAACAAGGCCTGCCCAAAGGATCCTTATCCACTCCCAAGTATTGACGTTCTGGTGGATGCCTCCTCCGGATACAAATACCTCTCGTTTATGGACGCCTATTCGGGATACAATCAAATCCCGATGTACCCACCCGATCAAGAGAAAACTTCATTCTTAACCCCAAAAGCAAACTACTGCTACATCGTCATGCCTTTCGGACTCAAAAACGTAGGAGCTACTTATCAAAAATTAATGAATAAGGTCTTTGCAGACCACATCGGGAAAATCATGGAAGTCTACATGGACGACATGTTAATAAAGACACAAAGTGAAGAGACGTTACTGTCCGACCTCACCCAAGTATTCAACAATATAAGAAGGCATGGCATGCGACTTAACCCTACAAAATGCACCTTCGCAGTAGAAGCTGGAAAATTCTTGGGTTTTATGCTCACACAAAGAGGAATCGAGGCAAATCCAGATAAATGTCAGGCGATACTTGACATGAAGAGCCCGACTTGCGTCAAAGAGGTACAACAACTCAATGGAAGATTGGCAGCCTTGTCCAGATTTCTAGCCAGATCGGCAATAAGATCTCTACCCTTCTACGCCACTCTGTAGAAGGGAAAGAGGTTCAAATGGACAACGGAGTGCGAGCAGACCTTCCATGATTTCAAAAGGTTCTTGGGACAACCACCTATCCTAACTCGGCCACGAGAAGGAGAACCACTTATATTGTACCTCGCAGTAGGAAGTCGGGCAGTAGCCTCAGCACTGGTCCGAGAAGACAACAGTGGGCAACAACCTATATACTTCATCAGCAAAGCACTACAAGGATCCGAACTGAACTACCAAAAAATAGAAAAATTCACCTATACTCTCATATGAACATCTCGACGACTTCGTCCATATTTCCAAGCCCACATTATCAGGGTTCGGACCAACCAGCCCATAAAAGGCATTCTGCAGAAAACAGATTTAGCAGGAAGAATCTTACAATGGGCAGTCGAGTTGTCCAAATTCGACCTCCAATATGAAGCTCGGACAGCCATCAAATCGCAATATTTGGCCGACTTCATTGCCGAATTTACAGACACCACGGAAATCTCTACAGAATGTAATCTCCATGTAGACGGTTCCTCAAACAAAACCGGAAGTGGCGCGGGTGTGATAATTGAAAGTGACCAGGGAACCCAAATCAAACTTTCCCTCAAATTCGGGTTCCCTGCCTCAAACAACCAAGCTGAGTATGAGGCACTACTAGCTGGTTTGAAGCTGCCTAAGGAGGTTGGAGCTCAAAAGCTTATCATCTTCAGCGACTCATAGGTGGTCACTTCACAAATAGCAGGGAGTTACCAAGCCAAGGATCCCACCATGAAAAAGTACTTGGACAAAACCAAGGAATAGCTCGGACAACTCGGGGAATATGAGGTCCGCCACATACCCTGAGAACAGAATGCTCGAGCTGATGCACTCTCAAAATTAGCCAGCACCAAACCAGGGGGCAACAATAGAAGCCTCATCCAAGAGATGCTGCAGAACCCGTCAATCTCGGAAGAAGAAAAGATCCTAGCCATAACAGGTCTGGATCAAGGATGGATGACTCCCATAATTAATTACCTCAAAACAGAAACACTCCCTACAGATAAGAAGGATGCAAAGAGGTTAAAACGGGAGGCACAATACTACACCATCATAAATAATACTCTATACAAGAGAGGAATTTCAACACCACTATTAAAATGCGTGCCAACTTCCAACACAAAAAAAGTTTTAGAAAAAGTACACAGTGGCATCTGTGGTAACCATCTCGGAGCACAGGCACTTACCAAAAAAGGACTCCGAGCTGGATTTTATTGGCCGACTTTACAAAAAGAAGCAATAGAATTCGTGAAGACATGTCCACCATCTCAGAAACATGCCAACTTTCACATCGCTCCGCCAGAGGAGCTCATCAGCGTAACCTCACCCTGGCCATTCGCAAAATGGAGACTCGATCTTCTCGGACCCTTCCCTCAAGGATCAGGACAAGTCAAATTCCTCATAGTGGGGGTAGACTATTTCAGAAAATGGATCGAGGCGGAACCCCTAGCTAACGCCACTGCTCAAAGAAGTCAAAAATTCCTATATAGAAATATTGTCACAAGGTTTGGGGTTCCATACTCCATCACCACAGACAATGGCACTCAATTCACAGATGCAGGCTTTAGAAAATTGGTGGCCGATCTAAACATAAAACACCAATTCACATCCGTAGAACACTCCCAGGCCAATGGACAAGCAGAAGCTGCTAACAAAGTCGTATTAGCCGGGCTAAAATGGAGATTACAGGATGCAAAGGGAACCTGGGCTGAAGAGCTCCCACAAGTCCTATGGGCATATCGGACAACTCCACACTCCACCACGAAGGAATCACCTTTCCGGTTGGCTTACAAAATGAAGGCAATGATCCCAGTGGAGGTCGAAGAAGGATCGCCCAGAGTGATCCACTACAGTGAAGAGGCCAACTCCCAACTTCAAAGGGAAGAACTCGACCTACTTCCAGAAATCCGAGAAAGAGCTCGGATCAGGGAAGAGGCATTAAAATGTCGAATGGCTTCAAGATACAATCAAAAGGTAGTGCCGCGAGGTTTTGCCGAGAACGACCTCATCCTGATCCGAAATGATATCGGAACAACTCGACCTGGAGAAGGAAAGCTGGCAGCAAACTGGAAAGGACCCTACCGAGTCATAGAAGTACTTGGAAAGGGCTACTACAGACTGTTCGAACTCGAAGGGTGAGAGCTTCCTAGGCCATGGCACGCCTGCAACCTACGAAGGTATTATAGTTAGAGGTAATAAGGATCTTAGGATAAGGTGCAGTCTTTTTCCTGAAAAGGTTTTTTAACGAGGCACCAGGCCAAGATCTACAAACCACCTGACTTAAAGGGAATAACATCCACATGTATATATTTGCATATTTTCTATCTTGAATAAAGTTTTTTCAGATTCTCTACAAATCCTCTTTTACAAGACGCATTAATCTGAAACGCAAAAAATTTATCGCTCGATTATAAAGCTACAGATCAACAAAAAGTGAAAATCAAATTCACTGTACGATCAAGGTAAAGACCAACAAAGATGAAAACCAAATTCATCAAAAGGTCAACCAAACGAGGATCGAACCCAATTTCTACGAAATTGGTAAAGATAAAAAGGCGACAAAAACAGAATAATGCAAGAAGTTATCGAAAGTGATCCATAGAAAGGACCTGACGAGATCTTAATAAAAATGGGTTGCTAAAAATAACTTAAAGATCGGCCGACGTAAAAAAGTCGGACCAGTCGACCACAATAACCAAAGTTATAAAAAGTAAATCCCTGAAAAAGAGGCCTGGTCAGCCCTAAAAAAGAGGATTACTAAAAATAACAAAAAAGGGACCAACGTGATGAAGTCGGCCCAGAACAAAAAGTTATAAAAAGTAATCCCTAAAAGAGACCTGACAAAGGTCCAAAAAAGAGGATCACTAAAAATAACTTAAAAGGGACTGACGTGATGAAGTCGGCCCAGAACCAAAAGTTATAAAAAGTAATCCCTAAAAGAGACCTGACAAAGGTCCAAAAAAAAGGGATTACTAAGAAGAGACCGACATGATGAAGTCAGCCCAAGTCAAAAAGTTATAAAAAGTAATCCCTAAAAGAGGCCTGACAAAGGTCCAAAAAAGAGGATTACCAGAAATAACTTAGAAGAGACCGACATGATGAAGTCGGCCCAAGCCAAAAAATTATGAAAAAGTAATCCATAAAAGAGACCTGACCAAGGTCCTAGAGAAATGGATTACTAGAAATAACTCATAAAGGATTGACACAACAAAGTCGACTTGGCAAAAGCTACCAAAAGTTATAATCCATAAGAAAAGACCTGCCGAGGTCCAAGCAGAAGGGATTACTAGAAATAGCTTCAAAACATGACCAAGTCTAAGAAGTCGGACAATAGAAGGCAGGCGCTATAAGGGACCTAAGTCGGACCCAGAAAGCCATGACTTCACGAAAATCAAATTACCGACACCATATCAGAGAATGCAAAGAAGACTAGTTGCACAAAGCTAGCTTCAACCCAAACGAAAAACAAAACACAAAAGGCAATCAAAAGAGATTGGACAACAAGCTCCAACACTCTCAAGATTCCCTAAGTTTTCAGAAAGATGCAGAAAATCATATCTCAAAGAGAAACAAGGTTGTTATAAAAAGGCCACCTGAAGTCGACCCCAGACGGGTTAAAAAACTACCTTTGTTTTTTTTTAAATAAAAGTTGCTGAAAAAGCAACTAAAAGTATCCAGAAGTTAAGAGCATAAACTACAAAATAAAAAGAGTTCAAAGCCCACAGGCCGGGCAATACACCAATACATCAGAAACAATCAAAGAGAATCCACAGACTTCCCAGTAGTTGCATCCCGAGGTGAAGGAGGACGAGTCTGAAGAGGTATCGCATCGACTGTCCCATCATCCCGGTTCAGGATCTAGACATCGGGATCAGACTCAGGCTGATTGGCTTCAGCTACTAAAGTTGAAGAAGGCGGGGCAACGGAGACCTTGGCAGAAGGAACAGGAGGAGGGTTGACATCATCATCATCATCAGGGTCATCCGGGACAATCTTGCCATCTTTTACAATGTTGTCCAAGCTGAAAAGAGTAAGGTCAAGCTCGGGCGCAAGAACTCGAACTTAATCCTTCAAATTCTCATAAGCAGCATTTACACTGCCTACAAGATGACCCTGGAGCTCGATGTAATCATCTCGGGCAGTCTCCAAATCCTCCCTAAGACCCATCATCTCCCTGTAGGTCATGACATAACTCTCCTTATGCTTCAAAGCCATATCTTCAGACAACTTGGCAGAAGCCGCCAAGGCAATAGCCCGAGTCTTCTCCCCCTCCAACTCTTTCTCCAACTTGGCCACTTTCACCTCGAGCTCTTCCTTCAAACCCTTCATCTGGTCGAACTCTAACTTGGCTTCCTCCATAAAGGCCTTAGTAGCATGAATAGGAAGATCATGGGCAGTCCGATATAAAGTTACCCCCATATGTGCCATCTTGATGCTACTCCGAGTTATAAAATCCAAATGACGACGAAGAGAAACATCGTCAATAGGAATGGCACCATAAGGACCAATTTGCTGGTCAACAAACTCGACAGCATCAAAATCAGGGGCATCAAGGTTAAAGGGCTCAGCTGTTTTTTTGTTTTTTCGGAGGAGGAGCGCCAGTAGGAGAAGAGGTGGCAGCAGAAGTCTGTGGAGGATCGACCAAATGAACCCGAGGGGTAGGAATCATCCTCCTCGGTCCAGAAGAGCTCAGTACCGATGGCTTCGGCAAAACATGAGAGGATCCCTCCCCAGCCACCTTGGCCGAGATGTTCTGGGAAGCAGTAGCCTTCCTCGCCTTTTTAAAGGCCCTCATGGAGTCATTATTTTTAACCATTTCTAAAAAATACAAATAAAACAAAGTTACAAAGCTGGAGGAATTAGAAAACAAGAAACAAGTAAGTAAAAAGAAGTCGACCACTACCCAGCTCGGCTAGGACAAGAGAAGCGTCTCCTAAAAATCTCTTTGTATCGAGATGAGGAGGTTGTCCCCAAATCCCCTCCAACAAAGTCACAAAAGCCTGCTCAACCTCATCAAGCATCTCCCACGTATATCTAGATACTACAACTTTCTTTTGCCAACATAAAGCGAAGGCATGTTCACCATTGGATTCTAAGAAAAAAGGCCGAGCTCCCTTGATAGCTCGGACCTTGAAGAAGTAATTCATAAAATCCCTAAAAGACTCATCGTACATAGAAAATACTTTGTGCCCTTGGGCAGACCTGAAAAAAACCCAAGAAGCTTTTTTTTGGTAGTCACGGGCTTAGTCAAAACAAAAAGATACAGAAAGAGAGTTTGAGAAGCTGCGACATCCAACTCTTGGCAAAGCAACTGAAAGATCTTGATGAAGCCCCAGGAATTCGGATGGAGCTGAGATGGGGCCACATTACACGACCATAACAAGTCGGTCTCAAAAGAAGTAAAGGGAAATGTAATGTTCAGCTGGCTAAAAAAATAGTCATAGGCATAAAAAAAGGGACGCTCCCCTTGGGTCAGAGAAGGAAAGCAAACCCTCTCCTCAGAGTCCGACGCTACCAACTCATAATCTTTCTCCTGGTCTCTATGGTTACTGATACGGTGACATTTTCTAAGTTCCACAAGATACTCGGGATCAACAATTGAAACACACATCAGAACAAGGGAGTCCAGCCAATCGGACATGCCCTCGGGGACTTTGGAGGAGGTCTCAACAATATTTTTGTGAGAGGAAGACATGGTCAACTAATCCTACATCAAAGAAAAAAGAGAGGAATTACTAAATAAACAGCTCGGTCATAACAAAGAAATTAGCTCGGACAAATATTACTAAGAGCAACACAAACAGCAAAAAGGACACCCCAGGACCCACACCAAAGATCCAGGGGCATTCTTTGGAGGCAATTATGGAACAAGGACTCAGGAAAATCTACAAGCCTACATCTCTACACCTCCTAACAAGAAAATAACCCTTTTTCAACAAAAGCGACACTCTGAGAAGAAATCCACAAAATTCAAAAAAGCCATCAAAAGAAGCCATCTTCCAACAAAACTACTAAGGAAGCTGTCAATGATGAGCGGATAATTTATACGCTTTTTGGCATTGTTTTTAGTATGTTTTTAGTAGGATCTAGTTACTTTTAGGGATGTTTTCATTAGTTTTTATGTTAAATTCACATTTCTGGACTTTACTATGAGTTTGTGTGTTTTTCTGTGATTTCAGGTATTTTCTGGCTGAAATTGAGGGACTTGAGCAGAAATCAGATTCAGAGGTTGAAGAAGGACTGCTGATGCTGTTGGATTCTGACCTCCCTGCATTCAAAGTGGATTTTCTGGAGCTACAGAACTCGAAATGGCGCGCTTCCAATTTCGTTGGAAATTAGACATCCAGGGCTTTCCAGAAATATATAATAGTCCATACTTTGGCCAAGAATAGACGACGTAAACTGGCATTCAACGCCAGCTTTCTGCCCAAATCTGGCGTCCAGCGCCAGAAAAGGAGCCAAAACCAGAGTTGAACGCCCAAACTGGCACAAAAGCTGGCGTTCAACTCCAAGAAGGACCTCTACACGTGCAACACTCAAGCTCAGCCCAAGCACACACCAAGTGGGCCCCGGAAGTGGATTTATGCATCAATTACTTACTCATGTAAACCCTAGTAGCTAGTTTATTATAAATAGGACATTTTACTAGTCTTTTTGACCATCTTTGATCAGTTGTATGCTATCTTAGATCACGTTTGAGGGCTGGCCTCTCGGCCATGCCTGGACCTTTCACTTATGTATTTTCACGGTAAAGTTTCTACACTCCATAGATTAAGGTGTGGAGCTCTGCTGTTCCTCAAAGATTAATGCAAAGTACTACTGTTTTCTATTCAATTCATCTTATTTCGCTTCTAAGATATTCATTCATACTTCAATCTGAATGTGATGAACGTGACAATCATCATCATTCCCTATGAACACGTTCCTGACAACCACTTCCGTTCTACCTTTGACTGAATGAGTATCTCTTAGATCTCTTAATCAGAATCTTCGTGGCGTAAGCTAGAATGATGGCGGCATTCAAGAGAATCCGGAAAGTCTAAACCTTGTCTGTGGTATTCCGAGTAGGATTCAATGAGAATGACTGTGACGAGCTCCAAACTCGCGATTTCAGGGCGTTAGTGACAGACGCAAAAGGATAGTAAATCCTATTCCAGCATGATCGAGAACCGACAGATGAATAGTCGTGCCGTGACAGGGTGCGTTGACCATTTTCACTGAGAGGATAAGATGAAGCCATTGACAAGGGTGATGCCTCCAGACGATTAGCCGTGTCGTGACAGGGCATTGGATCATTTTCCCGAGAGATGACCGAAAGTAGCCATTGACAGTGGTGATGTATCACATAAAGCCAGCCATGGAAAGGAGTAAGACTGATTGGATGAAGATAGCAGGAAAGCAGAGGTTCAGAGGAATGAAAGCATCTCCATTCGCTTATCTGAAATTCCTACTAATGAATTACATAAGTATTTCTATCCCTATTTTATTATATTAAATTCGAAAGCACCAGTATCAATTTATATCTGCCTAACTGAGATTTGCAAGGTGACCATAGCTTGCTTCATACCAACAATCTCCGTGGGATTCGACCCTTACTCACGTAAGGTATTACTTGGACGACCCAGTGCACTTGCTGGTTAGTTACACGGAGTTGTGAACCATGGTCTTGGCATCATGTTTTTGGCGCCATTTCCAGGGAAAGAAAGAGCAATGAATTTTACATAATTAAAGTGTAATCACGATTCCGCGTACCAGTCAACACCAAACAGATCAAAATCACCAAAAGGTGCAATCCTTTTCCAAAGAATCAAACAGTTTCATCATCCCAAAACTCCAAAAATAGTGACACAAATTGAGGCAATAACAACATTCAAAACCCTAAAAAGCATCAACTATCAGGGAAAACGACAAGAGGCGTACATAAGTCGAAAGGAAATCCAAAAAACATGCATCACAGCAACAATCAAGCATGACGACACAAAAAGGTTCAAGCTTTCCAACATAAATTCAAGCAAGATCAAAACTTTTCCAAAAAATAAGACAATATAAGCAGGAAGAAGAATAGTAAAGAAAAAAGAAAGAAAGAAACAGAAACCCAACCTGAAAAGAGGAGGAGATGATGAATACTGAAAAGTTGAAGCAACAATGAAACCGAAAAATCACCCTTCGAAAGAACAAAGGCACCAAAACAGTCACCAGCGGCGTCACAGGGAGAAGCACGAAAAACGTAAAAAGCAAAGAATCTCAGGCAAACCAGAAGATAGAAAGGCAAAAAATGGAGTTTCAGGAAGTAGAAGAGAGAAAACAGAAAGCAAAGGTCTTTTTGCAAATTCAAAATGAAAGTGGGAGGCAAAAGAAATGGAGCATTAAAGAAATTAATGGGTTATTAAACCCTTGCA
Source organism: Arachis hypogaea (assembly GCF_003086295.3). NCBI lineage: Eukaryota > Viridiplantae > Streptophyta > Magnoliopsida > Fabales > Fabaceae > Arachis > Arachis hypogaea. The sequence goes on from NC_092055.1 coordinate 104,553,509, forward strand.
TGTTCCCAAAACAAAGGGATGCGCATTTCTGAAAGGTGAAGGAAAAAGAAAAATGTTTCACATTCAGAGGAACCTCTACAAAAAATCGACAATGCTCGAGCTCAGCTTCTTCAGAGAATGATTGAAGTCCTAAAACTAAGGACTCGACCTCAAGAGAAAAACCGTACTCGAGCAGGGGCACTGTTCATACCCTGGGTCGAGCAATCCGACCCGAGATGTTTGACGACAAGTCGACCAACCTCTTCAGGTCAGAACTATCTGACCTCTTCTTAAAAAGGTCGGCCAAAATTTCCAGGAAAAGCCCAAATAGGGCCCAAACAGAGGAATACGACCCAAATCTGAAGGCAGCCAAAGCCTAGAAAGATAAGGGCGGTTTCCTTAAAGATAAGATGACTTCACTCAAAGATAAGATAAGATAAGATAACTATCTTATCTCTAGAAAGGTCACTCCACACTACTATAAATACACTGGAGCACCCAGGTATAACTCATACTCTGATTCTACTAAAAACCTACTTAATACCCTTGCTAACTTAAGCATTGGAGTCCCTTGCAGGTACCCCCACCCTCCGGTGACTAAGGATCAGAAGCATAGCCAGTCCAACAAGTCGGACACGACAGCTCCGGCCGCCGCCCACCAGCCGGACACGTCATCTCTGACCAGTACAGAAGATCTCGTCCGAGATCGACCTACAGTTTCAGGTAACCCTCGGAACAGCATCCGAGCCCAATAATGAAGGAGATGCAAGAAAGGTTCTTGGTGACTACACCATACCAACCTCTGATTTCTATGGAAGAAGTATCTCCATACCCACCATTATGGCAAACAACTTTGAGCTTAAGCCTCAATTAGTCTCTCTAATGCAACAGAATTGCAAATTCTATGGACTTCCACTGGAAGATTCACATCAGTTTCTATCTGAATTCTTGCAAATCTGTGACACTGTTAAGACCAATAGAGTGGATCCTGAGGTCTACAGAATTATGCACTTTCCCTTTGTGGTTATAGATAGAGCTAGGATATGGTTGGATTCTCAACCTAAGGAAAGCCTAGACTCTTGGAAAAAATTGGTCAATGCTTTCTTGGCCAAGTTCTTTCCTCCTTAGAAGATGAGTAAAATCAGAGTGGAAGTTCAAACTTTCAGACAAAGAGAAGGTGAATCCCTCTATGAAGCTTGGAAAAGATACAAGCAACTGATCAGGATATGTCCTTCTGACATGCTCTCAGAATGGTCTATCTTAGGCATCTTCTATGATGGTCTTTCTGAGATGTCCAAAATATCATTGGACAGCTCTACAGGTAGATTACTCAACTTGAAAAAAACACCTGCAGAAGCAAGAGAACTCATTGAGATGGTTGAAACAACCAATTCATGTACACTTCTGAGAGAAACCCTGTGAATAATGGGCTAGCTTAGAAGAAAGGATTTCTTGAAGTAGATAATCTGAATGCCATTGATAAACCATTATTTTATGATTTATATTGTGTTTAATTGTGTGGTTTTATCAAATCTTTACCCACTTATTCATATGATTAGTATGTATTTACAATTCCTTCCCAAAATTACTCCATGGTTGAAAACTTGCTTCCTAGAGACCTTTAATTATTATTTTAATTCTCCTTTATCCCATTCGATACCGTAATCCGTGTGTTAAGTGTTTCAGGCTTCATAGGACATGGATGACTTAGAAATTGGAGAGGAGGCTTGCAAAAATGGAAGGAACACAAGAAACTAAGGAGATGACCAGCGAGCAATGACGCGAGCGCATGGCCCACGCGAACGAGCGAAATGGAGAATTCGCAATGATGCGGATGCGTGCCTGACGTAAACGCGTGGATTGGAGTCTGCACGAATGACATGAATGCGTGAACCACGCTAACGCGTGACAAGGAAAATCACTGACTGACGCGAACGCATGGACGACGCGTACGTGTGACCTGCGCGATCTGTAAAATAACAGAATATGCTGGGGGCGATTTCAGGCCGCTTTTTTACCCAGTTTTCGGCCTAGAAACACAGACTAAACCTAGAGAATATGCAGAAACTCAACGCGCATCCACAGATATTCAGATTCATTATATTAGGATTACTCTTTGTTTTAGATCTGAATCTAGATTAGTGTTACATTGATAGTTTATGCTTTTGCTTGGATTTTTGGATGCTGAGAGTCATTACCTCCGTTGAAGACATTACTTTAGTTTGTTTCCTTATTCCCTTATTTTTAATTAGTTACTCATTGATTCTGTTCAGATAATTATGTTGCTTTTTGAATTTATTAATATATAGAGTTATCTTTATTTTAATTAATTTTAATTCTCTATTTTATTTTATTTAATTATGTCTTCTCATATTTTTATGATTATTAATTTTATGTCAATGGAGTAGAATTTCTACTTGACATGGGGGTTGATTAAGAGGCGATACTTGAGTTGGAATGCTCAAGTGCTTGGTTAAACTGGACGTTGTTAGCTAATTCCATACCTACTAACACTAGACCTCCCCAAGGGAGAGGGCTAGGATCTGAGGGTAAGAGTTAGTTCAATCACCATACTTTCCCTTATTTAGTAAGGGGTAATCGAGTGAGAACAACAACCTTTTTACACAACACTTGAGAAGATCCCAACAAGGATAGAAGTTCCACTTAATTATTCCCCCCAGTCAAGACCTTTTATTTAGAGTACTAATAATCATTCTCAAGTTTATTTTTATTGTTTTAATTTTTAAGCATTTTAATTACTCATTATCAAAACTCAATTTTTCTGAAAACCCCTAGTTAATAAAATATCACTCTTTCCTGCAACTCGTTGGGAGACGACCTGGGACTCATACTCCCAGTATTTTATTTCTAAAATTTGTGACAACCCTTTTTAAATTGGTGAGGCAGATCTTAGCCGGTTAAGAGCTATATGTGCAACGCTGTCTCTTAATTGAAATCTCTAAATTGGTTAACTTCTTCCACGCATCAATTTTTGGCGCCGTTGCCGGGGAGTTGCAATAGTGTGCTAAATTATTAATTAGTGTATATATTTTATTTTTATTTGCATATTTTATTTTTACTTCTGTTACCATGAGCTATTTGTTTTTCTCATTGAATGACGCGTTTATTGCCTGATCCAAGTTTAGTCCCATTTGATCCTGAAATTGAAAGAACTCTTTCACATATTAGACGAACTCGACGTCGGTTAACCTCCGAGGGTGGTGAAGTGATTATTATCAATTCACCAGTCTCATTTGAGGGCGAATCTAAACCGCCATCTTAGAGAGAAACAAGCTCATTTACTACTGATCTAGTTGATTTACGTGCAGGAAACATGGCAGCACCTAGGAGGATTACTCTCCAGGAGGCAGGAGCCCCAGATTTTACACTGCAGCCGTATCAAGTGCATCACCCGACTGCAGCTGCAGATTTTGAACTAAAAACCGCACTGATCAACTTGATGCCCAAGTTTCATGGCTTACCTGCTCAAGAGCCTATCAAGCACCTTAGAGATTTCCAGACAGCCTGTTCTACTATTAGGCGTCATGGTGTAGATGAAACTTCTATTCTGTTAACCGCTTTCCCATTTTCTCTTGAGGAAAAGGTGAGGGAGTGGTACTACTCCCAACCTGAAGCAACTGTTACCAACTAGGATACACTCAGGAGAGAATTTTTGGAAAAATACTTCCCAGCTGAAGTCACAGATAGACTGAGAAAAGAGATCTCGTGCATTGTTCAAGGTGAATCAGAGACTCTCTATGAATATTGGGAACGCTTCAACAATCTCCTGGACGCATGTCCCCATCACATGATTGGTAAACTAGTATTGATCAGCTACTTCACTCAAGGCATGAACCCCCAGGATAAGACTACACTGGAAGGTGCCAGTAATGGTTCACTGAAAAAGTACAAAACTACAGATGAAGCATGGCAGCTGATCAGCGACTAAGCTGAGTCCACTAGGAATCACAGATAGAGGCGCAACCATCCCAAAGCTGTTGCAGAGATTTCCACTAGCAAAGAGACTACTGCTCTCACCCAGAGTATATGTGAAATGACCAACCTACTGAAGCAGATGCAGTTGAATCAAAAACAAGCACAACAAGCTCAGCCTTCACCACAACAAAGCCAACAGTTAGTTCCACAAAAAGTATGCGGGATCTGTGCTGATTATAGTCATTATACTGATGAATATCCGCAGCTCCAGGAAGACAACACTGTGGCAGCCACTCACAACTTCTATGATCGCCCGAATCAAGGAGGCAGAGACACAACTTGCAAGGAAACCCAGAAAATAGATGGAACTCACAACAAGGTGACAACTACAACCAAAGTGGCAACTATAGCCATGGATGGCAGGACAACTCCAACCAAGGTTGGAGAGATAATTCTAACCATGGCTGGATGGATAATTTTAACAGCGGAGGCAGAGACAATAATGAAAACCAGAGGTGGAATAACAATAATAACAACAGACAACATAATCAGAACTAGCCTTACAGAGCACCTCACCTAAGACAATCACAAGGACCCCAGCAAACCCAACAATAAGTTTCTCAGACTACTTATTCTAATTCCTCATCAAATGACAAGATGCTTCGTTCTCTTGCGCAAGGACAACAAGATATGCAGGCGTAGCTTGACTCTAGTCTGAATGGCTTAACTGCTACTTTACAAGCTCTTGTCTCCCCGATGGATTCCTCACTTAATTCCACACATCAACCTACAAGCTCTAATAGAATTCCTTCTCAACCACTGCTTAATCCCAAGGGTGGCATCAATGCCATCACTCTAAGGTCTGGAACCACACTGCAGGAGAGGAACCATAAGGAGCCAAATCCACCAGAAAATGTGCCAGCAGAGGATGTGGTAGAAGTGGAAGATGCTGAAGAAAAAGAGGACGTACAAGACATAGTTGAAGAAAGGAAGCTCAGCCACAAAATGAAGCCCTAAGGGATGCAGAGGCTGCAAATCACGCCCTCCCTATCCCGTTTCCACAACTTACAAGGAAACCCAGAAAACAGATGGACCTTGATCCCAAAATGGTAAAAATATTCAAAAAGGTCGAGGTAACTGTTCCCCTTTTTGATGTTATTCAACAGGTACCTAAATACGCAAAGTTTCTAAAGGATTTGTGCATACATAAAGATAAAATTAATGAATTAGAAACTATTCCTTTAGGTAGTTCTATATCTGCTTTGATGGGAAATATACTTGAAAAATGTAGTGATCCAGGTCCATGTATGGTTAACTGTACCATTGGAGGTGTGATATTTTCTGACTGTATATGTGATTTAGGAGCATGTGTTAGTATAATGCCTTTGTCTATATATGATACTTTGAGGCTCCCTCCCTTAAAAAGGTTGGCAGCTCATTTTGTGTTAGCAGATAAAAGCATTATTACAGTAGTTGGAATTGCTGAAGATGTACTAGTGAGCATTAAAGGGCTCACATTTCCCATTGATTTCTACATCCTGGAAATGCCCCCTAATGACTCAGGAAGACCATCATCAATCCTGCTTGGAAGACCATTCCTGAAGACTTCAAAGTTCAAGCTGGATACATTCTCAGGAACTTACTCTTTTGAGATAGATGGCAGAACAGTGAGTTTCAGTTTAAATGAAGCTATGAAGCATCCTCCGGAAGATCATTCTATCTTCCATTGCGACATTATTGATGAAACTGTAGCTGAAGTTCACCAGGAAGAATTAGAAGAGAAGTACATGGAGCAAGTCCAAGTGTGGGGACACTTTCTGAAAATAATGAGAAGACTTTACCATTATCACCAGTCCCGGATGATCCAGAGCCTAGCTATGAGCAGAAATTAGAATTAAAGCCCCTTCCTCCACACCTCAAGTATGCTTACCTTGAGGACAAGCAGAAGTTCCCAGTCATCATTGCAAAGGAACTCACTTCTCAATAGGAAGAACAGCTACTCAGCCTGCTGAGAAAACATAAGAAAGCAATTGGATGGAGCTTGGCAGATATAGTAGGCATCAGTCCTCAAGTTTGTGAACACAAAATATTCTTAGAAAAGGGAGCAAAGCCTGTCCGTCAGCCTCAAAGAAGATTGAATCCCACCATCTTAGAAGTTGTCAAGAAAGAAGTAACTAGACTACTTGAGGCAGATATTATTTACCCTATCTCAGACAGTAAATGGGTCAGTCCAGTACAAGTGGTGCCCAAGAAGTCTGGAGTCACAACAATAAGAAATGAGAACGGATAGCTCTTGACAACTAGAGTGCAGAATTCATGGAGAGTTTGCATTGACTATAGGCGTCTCAACCAAGCCACTCGCAAGGATCATTACCCCTTGCCATTCATTGATCAGATGCTTGATCGCCTGATAGATAAATCACATTACTATTTTTTAGATGGTTATACAGGCTACTTTCAAATTCATATAGCTCCTGAAGATCAGGAAAAGACTACTTTTACATGTCCTTTTAGGACTTATGCTTATAAGAGAACGCCCTTTGGCTTATGCAATGCACCTGCTACTTTCCAAAGATGGATGATGAGTCTTCTCTCTGATCTTATTGAGAACTGTATAGAAGTTTTTATGGATGATTTTAGCATATATGGCGATTCATTTAGCCTTTGCTTGGATAGTTTATCTAGAGTGTTAGACAGATGTATTAGTACAAACCTTGTATTAAATTTTGAAAAATGTTACTTTATGGTCAAACAAGGAATTGTACTAGGACATGTTGTGTCTAATACTGGCATTTTTGTAGATCCAGCAAAGGTGGATGTTATTTCTAGTTTACCTTACCCCTCCTCTGTGAGGCAAGTCCATTCATTCCTGGGCCATGTAGATCTTTACAGGAGATTCATTAAGGACTTCAGTAAGGTAGCATTACCCTTATCCAGATTGCTGTAGAAGGAAATTGAGTTCGAGTTCAATGAAAGCTGTATGCAAGCATTTGATAAGCTGAAGATCGCCCTGACTCAAGCTCCAATTGTGAGAGGACCAGACTGGAGCTAGCCATTTGAAATTATGTGTGATGCTTCCAACCATGCAGTAGGAGCAGCTTTGGCTCAGCGCGAAGGCAAGGACCCTTTTGTGATTGCTTATGCATCTAAGACTCTAGATGCTGCTCAGTTTAATTATACCACTACTGAAAAAGAGCTTCTTGCTATTGTTTTTTCTCTAGATAAATTCCGAGCCTATTTACTTGGTACTAAGGTAGTAGTGAACTCAGACCATGTAGCTCTAAAATATTTATTAGCTAAAACGGAGTCCAAACTAAGGCTAATACGTTGGATACTGCTGTTACAAGAATTTGATTTAGAAATTAAGGACAAGAGTGGTAACCAGAATTTAGTGGCAGACCACCTGAGTCGCCTTGAGCACATTAAAGGTGACTCCACTCTTATAAATGATAATTTCCCATTTGATAACTTACAAGCAGTATCTGAAGTAGTTTCTTGGTATGCACCTGTAGCTAATTATCTAGTTAGCCACACTTTTCCTCCATATTTTACTAAGCACCAGAGAGACAAGATGAAAAGCGAGTCCAAATATTATATATGGGATGATCCATATTTATGGAGGTGTGGTGCTGACCAAGTAATTAGACGGTGTGTGCCTCAATCAGAATTCCAGTCCATTTTAGAGGCCTGCCACTCATCTGAGAGTGGAGGACATTTTGGCCCTCAAAGAACAGCTAGAAAAATTCTAGACTGTGGATTCTGGTGGCCTACTCTTTTTAAAGATGCTGCTGAATTTTGTAAATCTTGTTCCCCATGCCAAAGGTTTGGTAATATATCCAAGAGGGATGAGATGCCTCAACAACTTATGCTTTTCTGTGAAATTTTTTATGTTTGGGGTATTGACTTCATGGATCCGTTTCCAAATTCTAATGGTTATTTTATATACTGTTAGCCGCGGATTATGTTTCTAAGTGGGTGGAAGCAATTCCTACCCATACTGATGATGCTAACACTGTTGTTTCCTTTGTTAGAAACCATATTATCTGTCGCTTTGGATCACCGCGAGCAATCGTGAGCGATCAAGGCACCCATTTTTGTAACAGGAGACTAACAGGATTACTGAAAAAGCATGGAATAATTCACAAAGTAGCAATAACTTATCATCCCCAGACCAATGGGCAAGCCGAAGTCTCTAACAGAGAGATTAAACGTATTCTAGAAAAGATAGTAAAACCTCATAGGAAGGACTGGAGTGCCAGGCTACAAGATGCACTCTGGGCATATAGAACAGCGTACAAGACACCCATTGGGATGAGCCCCTTTCGCTTGGTATATGGAAAGGCTTGCCACCTCCCCGTAGAGGTGGAACACAAGGCTTTCTGGGCTGTAAGAGAGTGCAACATGAATCTTACGAAAGCTGGTGCTAAAAGAAAGCTACAACTAGCAGAACTAGAGAACCTCCGTCTAGAAGCATATGACAACTCCAAGCGTTACAAGGAGAAAATGAAGGCTGTCCATGACAAGCACATTAAAAGGAAAGAATTCAGACTAGGGGAGTTAGTCCTACTATATAACTCCAGACTGAGGCTCATGCCAGGTAAACTGAGATCAAGATGGAAAGGTCCATACAGAGTAGAGAAGGTAGAGCCATACGGAGTTTTTCACCTGCGTCATCTTACTAGCTCCAAATTTCTAAAGGTCAATGGACATCACCTAAAGCTTTATCATGGTAAGAAGATGAAGAATCAAAAGGAACTAGAGATCTTCCTCTTGGAAGACCCACCAAGAGAAGCAGAATGAGCCTAAAGAGCGTCCAACTTAAGGACGTAAAAGCAAAGTGCTAGGTGGGAGACAACCCACCATGGTATGATCGTTCCGTTTCAGTCTTAGATTTATTTTTACTTTATTTTTATGATGTTAATGACTCTTCTCATGATCCCTGCATATAGCTGCATATAGTTTGCATGAGCATTCTGCATTTTATTTAAAAAAAAAAAAATCACGCACGTGACGCGGCAGCGTCGCTGATGCGTCCGCGTCACCAGGGCGTATTGAAGAAAAGAGAATTGGACAGAGAGTCACGCGAAAGCGTGGCTGGAGACGTGCCTTAGGCATAAACATGCCCACGCGTCCGCGTCGCCCACGCGTCCGCGTCACCCACGCGGCCGCGTCATTTGGAAAATAAGCCTCCCATGCGTCCGCGTCACGCACGCGAACGCGTGCCCTTAAAAATCGATGTAAAAGAGGTGTATGGCAGCAAGTAATGATGGAGTGGGGCTGGAATGATGTTAGAAGCACCAGCCCTGTAACACGACCGCGTGCCCCACGCGGCCGCATCGTCCTCCAAACGTGGCCATCCATGCGATCGCGTGAACCACGCAATCGCGTCACCCAAATATTTTGGCAAAATGAGTTTGAGACAGAAAGTTGCGCGAACGCGTCGCTGCCTTCGTGACATTCGCACAAATCAAGTCATGCGACCGCGTGACCTATGTGTCCACGTCACTTGAAAAAAATCACACACCACGCGATCGTGTGACTCACGCGTCCGCGTCACATGTGGCGCACAGAATATCCAGATCAGCCAAAATATCTTATCTTTTCTTCCCCAAGTCCTAATTTTTCTTTTCCTCTATTATTTCTTTCTCCCCCCTTCTTCTTACTTCTTTCTCACTCTCTACTTCTTTTTCACCACCATTATCAAGTTTTTTTTCCTCTTCCTCTCTTTCCTTTCCCATTATTATTCTTATTTTTATTATGTTTTCTTCTTCTTTTTCTTTTTACTTTCTTTATCTATATTTTCTTTTTCTTTTTCCTTCTTTCTTTTTATTCCTTTTAATTGGTATGAAAATCTATTTAGGTCTTTATTTTCTATATTTTGCTTGTGGTTTATCATGGACTTGTTTGACAATTAAAATTACCTTTTAAAAGGGTTACTTGCATGTTCTATTCTATATTTTCAAAAACATATTTACCATGCATGCTACGTGTTTGTGAAAAAGCCCGTATGGCATTATGCACTACTTTCATGTTATCATACTACCTTAATGCCTGTTTTTCACAAAACCTCTTTTATATTTTATTAATTTAATTTAATTGTCAATATAAACATGTTATTAGTTTGAAAGACTTGGTAATCTAACTTGGACATTGAATGCTTGATATATGCTACTCATGCCTTTGCCAGCATGCCAATAAACATCTTGCATTTAATTGCCATCACATGCACTTGCTATGTTTCCTTTGATGAACTTTTCACATGTAGTCTAGACCATGTGTTAACGACATCCTTCCTTATCGTGCATTGATTACCACTCATAATATTCGCTCCCTTGCTTGAACCATTCACCTTACATATTACTTTCTCTTTCCTTTTTCAGGATGGCCACCAAGAAAGGTAAAGAGAAAGCTACTCCCAAACCACCAGCAAGGAGAGGAACAAAAAGAGCATTAGTAGTAGAGCCATCTTCAACAGCAGTAAAGCCCTCAACAAAAAGAATCAAGAGGATCATCAAGGTCGATGAAAAAGAAAAAGCCTTCCCAGCAAAGGACACTGCGCGGTTTCTTAACCGCTACTGTGAGCAGATGTTCCCCATCTTGGCCGAGAGGAATTACAACAATGAATACCTTCTCATCCTCCCGACCCGCATTGCTGAATTTCTTGAGCTGCAAATTGAACGAAGACAATGGGGATTCCTATGGAGACAGTCACGGCAGGTTAATCTCTCATGGGTAGTAGAATTCTACTCCAACTTTCACATGCCAACCATGCAGTCTGTCTATGTCCGTCAGAAGCAAGTCCCCATAACGGAAGAGGTCATTCAACAAGCTTTAGATCTTCCCCTGCTCCAGAAGGATTGGACGCATTCCAAGGCAAGTGCCAGACATACCAATTTGACTAGGACGCCGTTCTCAGAGTTATAGCACAACCTGGCAGCAGATGGATCTACGAGTACCATCTATCCCGACCAAAAGAGATATCAGCTTCAGCACTTACCTTGGAGGCTCGAGTATGGGCACAGATTATGTCTCATTACGTCTTTCTAAGCACTCACGAGTCCTCCTTCACTCCAGACATGGCTGTTTTACTCTGGTGTATTCTTACAGACCAGCCTCTAAACTTACCAAGACACATCCGGAATGCAATGGGACACGTACAAATTGCGGGCAACTTACTTTTTTCCGCCTTGGTTTCAGATCTCATCTCGGCAGCCGGAGTCTCTTACAGAGCTGGGGACACCAAAGCCTTCCTTCCACGGGATGATCAGTACGTCCCTAACGGGAAATATATCAGACCACTAGCAGCCACTACAAGCCAGCCTACAGAACTGGCTGAAGACATTCCTCCTTCAACACCACAAGCACCTACAACAAACTAACTGCTCCATCAGATACTTGAAAGGTTGGATCGGCAGGAACACAAAGCAAAGCTAAGAGAGCGCCGTAACAAGCACCGATTCACATACCTCAAGGAACTACTTATGGGAAACTACAAAGACCCAGACACCTCGGAGTCCACTTTATTTACCAGCACAGGGAGCCATGACGATTCCGATGGTGGAGATGCTGCTACCAGCCCCCCTTTGTTCCTGACAGATGGCACCGAGGACGGTGCAAAGCCTTAAGTGTGGGGAGGTTGGTCAGTACCTGACTTCCGGAGGTAATTTCTTTTCCTTAAACACTAGTAAAATAGGATATTTAGTTAATTTTTCTTTTGTAGAATAGGATAGATTGCATAGAAATAGGTTATCCACCTGCATGCTCTACTTGATTGAAAATAATAAGTTTCTTCTAAGACCCTACTTTTTGAAAAATTTCACTAATTTAAATAAAAACTTTTGTGTTAAATTTGTTTGAAGTTGTATTTAGAACATAGTTTAAAAAGCTAAGAATACACAACATGTGAGATTTGAGCTTAATTACATGGTTACATTATTTAACCATAAATATTTTATTCTTGTGTGTTTACTTCTCTATGATTGTAATCTTATTTTGTTTCATCCTATATGTCCAATGTTTAATATGTTATATGCATGCGTATGATTGAGGCCATTATTTATTTAGCTCACTTATCCCAAATAAGCCTACCCTTTTAAATTACCTTTGTCAGCCACTTTGAGCCTTTTTATCTCATTTGTTCTATATTTTACCACATTACTAGCCTTAAGCAGAAAAATAATTAAATATCCCAATTGAATCTTTGGTTAGCTTAAGATAGAAATTATGTGTTAATTGAGTATGGGAAGATTATGGGAACAAGGGTTAATAAGGGGATGTGTCATGATAAAATAATGGGAATTTGGGCGCTTACTCATGTGAAACTATAAAAATTAAAAATTCATGTACATTAATAAGCTATATTTATTTTCATGTTAATATATATATATATATATAAGGTGACAAAATTACCCCGATTCTAAGTTAAGTTAAGTCCAAAGATCAATGCATGTGTAATAAAAATTAAAATAAAGTTAATGCATGAGTATGTAATGCAAAAGTGAAGGCTTTGGGTAGCTAGGCATGATTCTAAAGTTACATAGAGTATATGTATGTTGGGTGAAAGCTTAAGTTAATTAAAGATTCAATTTGTAGCTCACTTAGCCATATATATATATATATATATATATATATATATATATATATATATATATATATATATATATATATATATATATATATATATACCCTTACCCTTACCTTAGCCACATTACAACCTTGAAAAGACCTCATGATGTTTGCATTGGTATGTTAAATATTGTTGATTGATTAGGTGAAGAACAAAAATTTAGAAAGCATGATTAGAGAAGAGTTGAGTGATTACCCTATACACTTGAGAGACTAGAGTGCACATACACCATCAGTGAGGGTTCAATACTTGATTCTATGTTCCCTGCTTTCATGAGCTATCTTCTTGCATTTTTTATCTGTTCTTACTATATAAACTGAATTAGTGGAATTTGATTTATGTTTGTCTTGAAGAGCTTATTTACTTTTAACCAAGTAGACAAGAAGCATATAGTTGCATTCATATATATATAGGTTGCATTGCATTGCATGAGTTCTACATGTCCCTACTCATTTACTTTATCTCCTTCAACTAAGCATGAGGACATGCTAATGTTTAAGTGTGGGGAAGTTGATAAACCATTATTTTATGATTTATATTGTGTTTAATTGTGTGGTTTTATCAAATCTTTACCCACTTATTCATATGATTAGCATGTATTTACAATTCCTTCCCAAAATCACTCCATGGTTGAAAACTTGCTTCCTAGAGACCTTTAATTATGTATTTTAATTCTCCTTTATCCCATTCGATGCCGTGATCCGTGTGTTAAGTGTTTCAGGCTTCATAGGGCATGAATGACTTGGAAATTAGAGAGGAGGCTTGCAAAAATGGAAGGAACACAAGAAACTAAGGAGATGACCAATGAGCAATGACGCGAGCGCATGGCCCACGCGAACGCGTAAAATGGAGAATTCGCAATGACGCGGACGCATGCCTGACATAAACACGTGGATTGGAGTATGCACGAATGACGCGAACGCGTGAACCACGCGAACGCGTGACAAGGAAAATTGCTGACTGACGCGAACGCATGGACAACTCGTACGCATGACCTGCGCGATCTGCAAAAATAACAGAATACGCTGGGGGCGATTTTGGGCCGCTTTTTGACCCATTTTTCGGCCCAGAGACACAGACTAAACCTAGGGAACATGCAGAAACTCAACACGCATCCACAGACATTCAGATTCATCACATTAATATTACTCTTAGTTTAAGATCTGAATCTAGATTAGTGTTACATTGATAGTTTATGCTTTTGCTTGGATTTTTGGATGCTGAGAGTCATTACCGCCGTTGAAGACATTACTTTAGTTTGTTTCCTTATTCCCTTACTTTTAATTAGTTACTCATTGATTCTATTCAGATAATTATGTTGCGCTTTTAATTTATTAATATATAGAGTTATCTTTATTTTAATTAATTTTAATTCTCTATTTTATTTTATTTAATTATGTCTTCTCATATTTTTATGATTATTAATTTTATGTCAATGGAGTAGAATTTCTACTTGACATGGGGGTTGATTAAGAAGCGATACTTGAGTTGGAATGCTCAAGTGCTTGGTTAAACTGGACGTTGTTAGCTAATTCCATACCTACTAACACTAGACCTCCCCAAGGGAGAGGGCTAGGATCTGAGGGTAAGAGTTAGTTCAATCACCATACTTTCCCTTATTTAGTAAGGGGTAATCGAGTGAGAACAACAACCTTTTTACACCACACTTGAGAAGATCCCAACAAAGATAGAAGTTCCACTTAATTATTCCTCCAGTCAAGACCTTTTATTTAGAGTACTAATAATCATTCTCAAGTTTATTTTTATTGTTTTAATTTTTAAGAATTTTAATTACTCATTATCAAAACTCAATTTTTCTAAAAACCCCTAGTTAATAAAATAGCACTCTTTCCTGCAACTCGTTGGGAGACGACCTGGGACTCACACTCCCAGTATTTTATTTCTAAAATTTGTGACAACCCTTTTTAAATTGGTGAGGCAGATCTTAGCCGGTTAAGAGCTATACGTGCAACGCTGTCTCTTAATTGAAATCTCTAAATTGGTTAACTTCTGTCACGCATCAGCCATATTGGCTCAGAACAAGATCTTGACCCAGCAGGTCAATATGATCTCTCAGCATTTGACTAGAATGCAAGCTGCAGTTGGCAGCACTCAAGAATCTTCCTCTGAAGTAGAAGCTTATGATCCTGACCAACCCATGATGGAGGAGGTGAATTACATGGGAGAATCCTATGGAAACACCTACAACCCTTCATGGAGGAACCATCCTAACCTGTCATGGAAGGATCAATAGAAGCCTCAGCAAGGCTTCAATAATAATCAAGGTAGAAGATCCCAGAATAGGTTCAACAACAGGCCACCACTCCGATCTTTTTAGGAACACTTGGAGATTCCTTAGCAAAGTCTTTCTGACTTAATAACTATAGTCTCCAACCTCTCTAAGACCACTCATAGTTTTATAACTGAAACAAGGTCCTCCATCAGAAATTTGGAGGTACAATTTGGTCAACTGAGTAAGAGAATCCCTGAAACTCCTCTTGACACTCTTCCTAGTAACACCGAAGTAAACCCAAGAGAAAAGTGCAAGGCCATCACCACTAATGATGAGGCCAAATCTGGAGAAACTGATATGGCATTGAATGCTAGTGAGGAAGATCTCACTGGGTGTTCAACGCCCAAACAGGCATCAAATCTGGCGTTGAACGCCAGTGAGGAAGCCCTCGCTGGGCGTTCAATGCCCAAACTGGTAAGGAATCTGGCATTGAACGCCAGCATGGAAGGTATTTCTGGGCATTCAACGCCCAACTTGGCAAAGAAGAGATCAAACACTACATTGGATCCTCAAGGAGGAGTAGTAGCCGTCATCACTAAGGTGGATTCATTCTCTTAATCCTCTTTTCTTATGTTATTTTTCTATTTTTTATTATGTTTTATTGTCTGTCTCTTGTTCTTATTGCATAATCATTTCTATCTGTCTTAAAGTTATAAAATGTTTCATATATCTCACACCTTACTTAAAATAAAATTTTATTTGAAAAAGAAAATTAAGATGCATGAATTTTGAGTTTATCATAAGAATAGTTCAATTATCTTGATGTGGTGGCATTACTTTTATTTCTGAATGTATGAATGAACAGTGCATAATTGAAGTTGGAATTAAGAATGTTGGCTCTTGAAAGAATGATGAAAAAGAAGAAGTATTATTGGTAATCTGAAAAATCCAAAATTTGATTATTAAAGCAAGAAAAAGCAGCAAAAAACAAGATGCAATAGAAAGAAAAAAATTTTGCACGCGAAAAAAAAGAAAAAGAAATAAAAAGCAGAAAAAGCCAATAGCTTTTTAAACCAAAAGGCAAGAGCAAAAAGCCAATAACCCTTTAAACCAAAAGGCAAGGGTAAAAGGATCCAAGACTTTGAGCATCAATGGTTAGGAGGGCTTAAAAGAAACAAAATCTTGGCCTAAGCACTTCAAATGAAAAGTGTCCCTAACTATATGCTTGTGGTGTGAAGGTGTCAAGTAAAAAGCTTGAGACTGAGCAGTTAAATTCGTGATCCAAAGCAAAAACAGTGTGCTTAAGAACTCTGGACACCTCTATCTGGGGATTCTAGCAAAGCTGAATCACAATCCGAAAGGGTTCACCCAGTTAAGTGTCTGTGGCATTTATGTATCTAGTGGTAATACTGGAAAACAAAGTGCTTAGGGCTACAGCCAAGACTCTAAAAAGATATGTTCAAGAATAAAAAAGAACTAAACTAGGAGAGTCAATAATATCATCTGGATTCTAAGTTCTTCAAGAGACCAACACTTCTGTGTTTCAATAGATAGTGAGATGCCAAAACTATTCAAAAGCAAAAAGCTACTAAGTCCCGCTCATCTAATTGAAACTGAGCTTCATTGAAAACTCGGAGATTTATTGTATCTTACTCTTCTTTTTATCCTACTTTATTTGTATCCTACTTGAGTGGCCAGCATCCAAATGCCCATAAAGGTGTCCCCAGCCAGTGTTCAACGCCCAAGGAGCATCCCAGCACATGGAGACAACTCAAGTTCAGCCCAAACACTCACCAAGTGGGTCCGGAAGTAGATTTTCACATATCAAGCCTAAGCCTATCATATTTCTATAATCCTTAGTCATTAGTTTAGTATTTAAAGGAGAAGATCACCCTTTGTTAGGGGGACTACACGAGATCTTCTAACACTTTTATCTTTTGTTGTATTTTCTATCAGTATCAGTCTCTAAAACTCCTAAGTTAAGGGGAGGAGCTCTGTTGAGTTTTATGGATTAATAAAAGTATAACTATTCTATTTCAATTCGTGTCTAATTCTTTATTCTAAGATGTGTCTTCGTTCTTCATCCTTATGAATGTGTTGAACTGGCACAAGGTTATCTCATTCTACATGGGTTCAGAGTGAGTCTTTCATCGGACAATGATGAACCACTAGCTTGATTGTACATCTCTTAGACGGCTAATCCACGACTTCGTTGGGGACTTATCGAGACACCAGTTCAGCTGAGGTATGGGAAGATTAGAGTCTTTGTGGTAGAGGCTAGATCCAAAGGCGCAGCATTCTCTAAGGGGAATGGACTACAGGAGCTTCACCCTCAATCAGACTGGATGCACACTAACCCTGATGTTCAGCTCTGAAGGAGAATCGGCGACCTCTCAAGAAAGGCGTTCATCACATACAGCCTACCATAGAAGAAATCATTCACAGTTGGAGGAGACAGTAAAACCGAATTGATCCAAAAGAATAAAGCATCTCCGAAGCCTTAACCATCTTCTTATCATTGCATTCACCTTCAATTGAGTAACGTTATCTTTATTTTACTTTTATGCGCTTTAAACAAACAAACAACTTTTCTATCCGCCTGACTAAGATCTACAAGATAACCATAGCTTGCTTCAAATCACAATCCTCGTGGGATCGACCCTAACTCACTCAGGTATTACTTGGATGACCCAGTGCACTTGCTGGTTTAGTTGTGCGAAGTGTAATTTCGCACACCATATAACTCAAGATCTTATGCATCCTACTACTTCTTTTTCAATAGATTTTTCTTTTTAAGTTTGATGCGTAATACATAAGACATCTTTAATTAAAATGAAAAAGAAACTACTACTAGACTAGAAACTAAAGAAATCCTAAGAGTGATCATGAAACTAGAATAGAAAATAGATACATAATGAAAAACTAGGAAAACAGAGATAAAATAAAGATAGGGAGAGTGAAACTAGACCACCTCATTGATAGTAGCTACTGCTCCCTCTGGGGAATCCTCTAGAGTGTTTAAGCTCCTCAATGTCATGCCCTTGCCTCCTCTGCTCCTCCATCAATCTCCTTTGATCTTCCATCATCTGATGGAGGATAGCAGACTGGTCATGATGCTCCAGCCTCAGTTGATCAACTGATGATGTCAGCTCTCCTAAAGATGTGGTCAACTGCTCCCAGTAGTCACGAGGAAGGAAGTACATCCCTTGAGGCATCTCCGAAATATCCTGTAGAGGTGGTGGAAATGGCTCTTGCTGCGATCCTTGCACGGGCTACCTAGCATGCTCCATACCCTTCCTTGTGATCGGTCTCTCCTTGTCAATCAGGGTATCTCCCTCTATGTGAGCTCTAGCTGCTGCACATAAGCAGTGAATGAGATGAGAGAATGCAGCCTTGCTTGAATGGAGGGCTTGTCTGCTACTTTGTACACTCCTGTGGGATCACCTCATGTACCTCCACCTCATTGACAAGCATAATGCAGTGGATCATCACTGCTCGCTCAACTGTAACCTCAGAGTGGTTACTCGTAGGGATGATCTAACGTTGGATGAACTCCAACCATCCCCTAACCACTGGCTTAAGGTCAAGCCTACCCAGTTGGTAAGGCCGGCATTGAGCATCCCTCCTCCACTGAGCTCCAGACACGCAGATATTAGCAAGAACCTGCTCTAACCTTTGGTCAGTGTTGACCCTTCGAATGTATAAATGAGGGTTATCTCGTGGCTCTGGCAATTGTAGCGCCACCCTCACACTCTCAGGGCTAAAATCTATGATGTGCCCTCTGACCATGGTGCGCCAATTCTTCGGCTCTGGGTTCACGCTTGTATCATGCTTCTTTGTGACCCAGGCGTTAGCATAGAACTCTTGCACCATCAATACTCCAACTTCAGAAATGGGGTTGGCCAGAATTTTCCAATCCCGTCTCAGAATCTGATATAGGATTTCTGAGTACTCATCGACCTTCAGCTTGAAGGGGGCCTCACGAATTACCTTCTTCTTCCTCACCATGTCATAGAAATGGTCTTGATGGGCCTTGGTGAGGAATCTTATGGTCTCCCATGGCTCAGAAGCGGGGGCTTTTCCTTTTATTTTCCTTGAGGACTCTCCGGTTTTTGGTGCCATGGAGGTAAGAAATAAGAAGCACAAAACGGAGCTTCCAACACCAAACTTAAAAACTTTGCTCGTCCCTGAGCAAAAAAGAAATAAACAAAAAGAAAAAAAGCAAGAAAATAGAAGAAATAGATAGAGGGGATGGTGGATAGGCTTCGGACTTTGGGGGAAAGTGATGCACGGAAACCTGTCTCTCAACAATTTTCCTCGGCAAGTATACCGAATTGTCGTCAAGTAAAAACTCACAATAGAGTGAGGTCGAATCCCACAGGGATTGATTGGTCAATCAACTTTAATTAGAGGAATGTTCTAGTTGAGCTAAGCAGAATTTGATGTGAGAGTTGCAGGAAATCAAATGGCGGAAAGTAATTAGCAGAAAATGTAAATGCTGGGAATAAAGAGCTGAATATAAATGACGGAAAGTAAATTGTAGAATCTTAAATGGGGAATAGGGAATTTAGCATGAAAGTAAATTGCAGAAATTAAAGAGAATGGGTAAGATCAGAAATGGGGGATTCATTGGGCTTAGGAGATGTTGCATTCTCTGGATCAAGTTCATTTTCATATCTTCCTCGATCAATGCATTCATTGATCTCCTTGGCAATCTTAAGTGATTGAACTCCAATTCCTTGGTAATTCAATCTCTTAAATCTTGATCAATAGCCAATTCCTTGGTCCAATTGCTCATGAGAAGAGATGAAGTATGGTCACTGATTATACCACATGTATTTCCAAATCAAAATGTTGGTAGGATTATATGTCACTATATCCATCCAGACCCCAATTTGGTCCAACATGAGAAAGTATTTCTAGCATGATCTCTTCATTCCTCTTCCAAGGTTCTGAAGAGATCCAAGTATGAATAGCTTCTTTTCCAAGACAACTACCCAATTGGATGAAGATTGAAAGCTTTCTAGTAAAATCAAGAGAAAAGAAAGAAGAATAATGAAAACTATTATTGATCCATCAAATTACAACAGAGCTCCCTAACCCAATGAAAGGGGTTTAGTTGTTCATGGCTCTGGGAATGGAAAACAAAGATGGAGAATGCATTCTGAAAAGTAAAACTAGAAGTTGCAGAGAAAGTAAAATTATACAGAGAGTAGTCCTCTCAATCCCCAAAAGCCCTTCTCTAGTTCAAAACTACTCCTATTTATACTACTCTTCTGATCTTCTAGTTGGCTCTTCAAGTCTTGGATATGGGCCTTTGGATCTTGAGTTGAAGGAGTTATCATCTTTAGTGGGCTCAGCTTCACTTGCAGAGAAAGTGTGCAGTAGGCATGGACTTTAGCTTAGGGCGTTAGTGGTGTTAACATTAAGTGAAAATGTGGGGTCGAGAACGTTAGTGACAATCACCTTTTTCACTAACGTTCCTAACCCAAAATGGTCCACGTTAACTTCAACATTAGTGGTACTAACATGACCACTAACGTTGCCTCTTGGCCCTTCGCAAACGTTACTGGGGTTTACCTTTCCCAATAACGTTGAGAGTACCCTTTTCTCCCTACATTAGAGTTCACGTTAGTATAGTTAACGTGACCTTTAACGTAGGCTTGCCAAATCTTCGAGAGCGTTAGTGACACCTACCTTTTTCACTAACGCTCCAAAACGCCCCTTTCCCACGTTAGTGCCTCACGTTAATTACATTAACGTGATCACTCACGTGGTGTTGATTGCCATCTCCAACGTTAGTGACAAAGGTGAGTGTCACTAACGTTGGCTCATCATCCCTTTCCTCCACGTTAGCTTCCACGTTAATGTAATTAACGTGGCAACTAACGTGGCTTATAGTGGCTTAGTCCAACGTTAGTGACAAAGGTGAGTGTCACTAACGTTGGCGATTCCTTGCTCCTTCCACGTTAAAGTTCACGTTAACTAAGTTAACGTGGCTCTTAACGTAGCCAATATGGGCTTAGTCCAACGTTAGTGACAAAGGTGAGTGTCACTAACATTGGCATTATATGTCTCTTCTATGTTAGAGTTCACGTTAACTGAGTTAACGTGACTCTTAACGTAGCCAATTGCCCTTTTTGGAGCGTTAGTGGCACTCACTTTTACCACTAACGCTTGGAGCTTCCTTTTCCTCCACGTTAACTACCACGTTAATGTAGTTAACGTGGTATTTAACATGGGCTATGATGGTTTCGAAGACGTTATTGGCGATCACTTTTCTCATTAACGTTGCAAGCTAGCTCCCATTCCACGTTAGTGGTCACGTTGTCATTAAATTCATGCATAATTCTCATAAAATCATATAAAATTCACAATGTTTGCTTGAATCAAGATGTAAGTGAAATTCTACCCAAAAATTGCTTATTTCCTAAGAAAATGCATGAAACTACCCTAAAACAGTAAAGAAAAGGTCAGTGAAACTGGCCAAAATGCCCTGGCATCACAACACCAAACTTAAAGCTTGCTTGTCCCTAAGCAAGTACTGAAACATGAGAATGATGAATGAAATGAAATGAAATGAGGGATGAATCATTATTGTGGAAGTCATGTCCTTTGTTTTATGGGGTTTCATGCATAGTAACTTAGGTTCATTCCTTTACTGGCTTTCAGACCTTTATCATGCCCTGGAATACTCACTTGATTGCACCCCTTGAGACTTTTATTTGTTGATCCCTTTGTCTTTTCAAGGTTTATTGCATCCTTAGGCTAAGTGCTCTGTGAGGGGGCAACTCTTTAAAATAAGCTTTCAGCCAACACTCCCAAACCAGTTGGTTCAAGGTGCTAGGTGTTGAAACACCCCTAAGAACTTACTCCCTCAAGTCTCTCTCCTCCATACATGCACACCACAGGCACATGGTTTGTTATTTTCTTTCCTTGAGGCCTTGGTGTCCAGCACCTCTTTGGGTTACTAAATGTTCTGTAGCAAGGTTGCTCTTGATAGTGGATTTTCAGTTGATAATCCCGGGTTAGTTAACCCAAGTTACCAAGTGATGAAGCACTCCTAAGAACTTATTCATCCAAGCAGATCCTTGGTACAAGAGCACCACAGACACATCCCTCAAGATTCAAGCCCTTGGTGCCTAGCCTTATTTCTTATTACTTTTCTTTCTTTCTCAACTCTTATTGTTCTTTTCCTTTTTCTTATTAGGATCTTGTTATTTAGCTGGTCTCATGGGGTGTGTTTCAAGCATATGACTTCAGGACAGATAGTTGCCTTCCTACCTTGTTGATGAACCAACTTAGCTAATCTATTACCACACCACAAACTTAGGAACTTACTCCACAATATGAACCTCACTCTGGTCTTTCATAGCATACATTCTCTTTTTATTTGATTCAAAAGGATAAGCATACAAGTAAGCAAGGTGAAGAATGAAAACAGGTAACTTGGACCAGCACACATGTGACAAACGCAAGGAAAACAGACATTAAATTCTAATGATTTAAACTAAAGAGTAACTATTAGTCAAGGGCACATTCGGACTTCCAATTTTTTTTTGCATTCCAAGTATATGGAGTCAAGTAATAATACAACCTTCGGGTGGTGGTTTCTAGCTATCCCTTTGTCATCATCCATAGTTTTTGCATCCTTCTTCACCTCCTTGGATGAAGGTGCACCATTTCTCCAGAAGATTCCTGCAAAGTTGTTGGAAGTTGCTTGTTCCCAAAGCACTTGAGAAATAGTTAGCATGCATGTATGCTTGTGAATTTCTGGACTTAATTTGGTGTGTGAACACCAAACTTAGTTCATTGCCTAATGCATAACCTCATTGTGCTTTTATTGATAAAATGATGACAAGTCATCTTAACCTAGTTTTACTAGCCTTTTTCTTTATTTTTATTTGGTTTTATGCACTTTCATGCATTCTAAGTAAGTAATTTGGAATGGAAATGCATGACTTCTTTAAATCAAACAACCACCATATAATTGATGCTAAATCATAAGGTTTAGGCTAAATTTAATTGGTTTTTAATGATTTATAAACCTTGTGAATTGGGTGATACTTTGATTGGTTGTTTTGATTAATTGTAGGTGAAGTAAAGAAGAAAAGAAGAAAGCGTGGCATAAGAAGTGTGGCTCAAAGAAGAAAAAGTGTGGCCAAGAAAGGAGGAAGTGTGGCGCAACAAACCATGAAGCTCACTCCAAGAGCACCAAGCTCACTAAGTGAGCGCTACACTTACTCCCAGGAAACCAAGGCACAAAGCTCAGCTCACAAAGTGAGCATTATCGAGAGCACCAAATAAATAATTCAAAGAAAATAAGTTGCAAGTGCATGCTCAAAGGCTTGAACTCATGACCAAGGGGGATGGGGGAGGCGCTACCCACAAGGAAAAATAAGCTAAAAATGGCCAAATGCAGTCCCCAAGGTTCGAACCCCACACCTTGAGGAAGCAAGGAAGCAAGGCAACCAAAGAAAAGGGGCAGCGCATGCTTCCCATGGGTTTTGAACTAAGGACCTTCCCTTGGATGTCCCAAGGCTCAGCTCACTTGGAGAGCTGAGCGCTACTTCTTGGTGCATGAGGCACATCTTGACACGGCCAGGGATGGGGAGCGCAACAAATTTGACACGGCCAGGGAGGAGTGGAGCGCGCATGACACGGTCCAAGGGCAGCGCGCAACAATTGGCACCAAGGCACCAATGCTCAGCTCACAAAGTGAGCTGAGCTTTCCCCTGATGCATCCCAAGCAACAGCACGCTACCAAGGCCTCCCCACACCAAGTCTCAAAGCTCAGCTCACTTTGTGAGCTGAGTATCCCCCTGGGAGGTGCATTTGGGCTGAAAATGAAATTTAAAATTCCAACTTAATTTATTTCTTCACCAAATCAAAAGCCCATCCAAATTCCAATATCCAAGAATAGAAAGTGTATAAATAGGAGTTAGTTTGATGTAATTAGGACCTCTAGACTTTACTTTGAATTTTCCTTTCTAGCTTTCATTTTCAATTTTAAGCTTTTTACTTTGAATTTGTATTTCTGAGAACTTGGAAGGAGAATTGATCTCTCTTCTTCTTGGTTCTTGCTTGAGCACTCTTTAATTTTCTTGCTTTGGATCTTGGGTAGAGAATTGAAGAACTTCTATTTCAATCTCACCTTGAGATCTTGAATTTTCTGCATAATTGAATTCCAATTTCCATTTACTGCTTCATCTTCTACTCTCTCTGTAATTTACTTTTCTTTGTTTCTTTTGCAATTGTTCTTATTAGATCAAGGAAGGATTTGAGATCTAGACTTGTTATCTAGTCTCTTCCACTCTTGAGATCTTCAACCACTTTTACATTGCTGCAAATTAAGCACTGCCTTTCTGTCTTTACAATTCTCAAAGCATTTTTACTCTTCTGTTTGAGATCCATTCCAATTCAATTCATCTTTTGCTTTGCTGTTTGATGCAATTTAATTTTGCTTGTTTAAATTCTGCAATCCCAATTCCCAATTCCTTTTATGATTCAAGCAATTTACATTTCTTGCACTTTAAGCTTCATCCATTTACATTTCTTGCAATCTAAGTTTCTGCAATTTACATTACTTGAACTTTAAGATTCTGCTTCTTTACTTTCCTACTCTTTAATTTACTGCACTTTACCCCTCTCCCTTTACATTTCAAGCAATTTAGTTTCTGCAAAGCACAAATCACTCAACCAATACTTAATTCGCTTGACTAAATCAACCACTAAACTAAAATTGCTCAATCCTTCAATCCCTGTGGAATCGACCTCACTCATGTGAGTTATTATTACTTGATGCGACCCGGTATACTTGCCGGTAAATTTTGGTGTTTTGGAATTCATTTTCCAAAATATCCATCAAGTTTTTAGCGCCGTTGCTAGGAATTGATTTAGATCAACAATGATTAAGTGAGTGAGAAGTCTAGATTAAGCATTTTCTTTGTTTTTGTTCTTGAAACCAAGGTGTTTGTGTTTTTGCCTCACTAAGCAAATATCATCTGAGACATGAATTTCAATTTTGTTTGGTGTTGTGTTTTACAAAATTCAAATGGAGTTCAACTCATCTTATGATCAAAATAATTTTATGGGATATTACTCACCATCACCAATCTCTAATGGTGGCTGGGAATATCACCAAGAAAATACCAATTCTGAGCACTCCAATTCATGGAGATTTGCTTCAGAGACACAAGATGAGCAAGAGAATCATATGGGATACTTTCCACCACCACAAAATGATTCAAGTCATTATTCTCATGGTGGCTAGGAGTATCACCAAGGAATGAAAGAGCATCCACCCTCACGTCCCAGTTTCTCATTTGAAAGTTCTTCATCACTTGATTATGCCTCAACACAAAGTTTTCTCCAAAATCCATACAAGTCATCCCATCAATCACACAACTCATTCCACACCCCTCAACACAACTTCACTACAACACATCCATGTCACCAAAACTACTCTCAACCTTAATCTCTTGAACCAGCAAATGAGGATTACCTTCAAGCCATTAAAATACATAGAAAACTCGTGGAAAGATACACACAACCCCAATCCTGGAAAGAAATCCTTTTCAAAAAGATGAATGGGCCCTTAGAGCAAACAAGGGGGAACTTAGAACCATCAAACAGTGAGGATGAAGACCAAATTGTGAGTGAGGAAGTGGAAAAACAAGAACAAAAGGTCCCTGTTGCAAGTGAAATTGCAATAAAGGATGAGGGACATGAGCCAAGGATTTTATATTCACAGAAGCTAATTGAGGTGATAGAAGAACATGAAATTTCCCTCCCAAAAGAATTCACACTCAAGTGAAGTAGAGAAGTGCACAGAAGAAGAGCTCAGGAAACCACCAATACAAGAGGCTCTTGATGAAAAGAAGACTCCAACAGTCACACAGCCAACAAGACTTGGATTCAAGGAAGTGAAGGCAATTAACAAAAGCACCAAGAAGAGGATTGTGACTAAGCTACCAAGGATAACATTCAAGAGGAGGTCAACCACAAGCAATCCAACCCCTGGACCAATAGCAAGCAAGCTCAATCAAGCCATGTACAAAAGAAAGCTTGCTGAGAGGAAACCAAGACAGGGGGCAATAGCTGAATCTTCTCCTCCCTTGAAGTCATTCCTCTTAACAAACTGGAAGAAGAGGAAGAAAGTGAAGAACATGTCAACCGTAGGTATAATTTCTCTTCTCTGCTTTGTTTTCGTTCTTTGTTTTGTTTAAATTCAATAAATTGGCATATGGTTACATTCTAAGTTTGGTGTTGCCTTGCAACAAATTGTTTTCAATCTTTTTGGATGATTGCATCAAATCAAAAATGAAAGTGACACACCAAGATTCTAAGTTTGGTGTGCCACTTATTTTCTATGCAATTTATTCAAGCAACACTACTTGTTTGCATAATCATAATGCCTCTGCAATTTTATTTTTCTCTTTTGGTTTAACATTTTAGTTCCTCTTTATCTTATTCATTTACGTGTTCTTAATGCTTTCTTTTATTAACTGTGTTTGTTAATACATCACCAAGAGAGCTTTATTCATGACAAGATTCTTGGCTTGGTGATTGTATTTAACATACAACAGTTTCATTTAGTCTTATTTCAAATAAATTGACATATGATTGCATTCTAAGTTTGGTGTTTCTATGCAACAAAATTTGGTTCCAATTCTTACAAGATACTTGCATTAATTCCAAGTGAAAGTGTCACACTAAGTTTGGTGTGCCTCTTATCTTTTATGCCATGTATCGTGCACACCTTCTTATATATGCAATCAAAATGTCTCTGTCTCTTGTGCCTTGATTATTATCTTTAATTTTGCTTGCTTAGAACACATGTACTGCTAACATTTCATTGTGTAAGACATTCATGATCCATCTTAGCTCCATAGCCATTGTTCCAATTGTTGCTTGAGGATGAGCAAGCATTCTGAGTTTGGCAAGGGAAAGAGGAAGAATAGAGGAAAAAGGACAACAATAATGAAGATGAACTACAAGGTTGTAGAGTTCCTTTTCCTCTCATTTGTTTCCAGCACTTAAATTGCATGATTGTCTTCATCTTTTCTATTTACATATGTGTATGAATAAAGCATAGCTTGAATATTGATTTATAACATGTTGCCATGACATTATGACTACCAACTTGAGTTTTGTGAATTCAAAGCAGTAAAGTATCATGATCATAAATAAACAAGGCATTAAAGAAGAGTTTAGCATGTGCATACAAGTATTGGAAAGCTAGTATGATTAATTGTTTCTCAATTGCATTGGATTTTATTTAATTGAAGTTTTCATCTAGTACATTTTGTGAAATCTTTTGAAAATCATGAAAACCTTGAAGAAGCAAATACAATTAAAGCAAGAAAAGAAAAAGGGAAAGAATAAGAAAGCTGAAGGCTTTGAGTACCAATGGCAATTTATTTGTTAAGTACTTGTGGTGTTTATGTATCAAGCCAAATGCTTGAAAACAAAACACTTAGAAGTCAAGGCTAGGCTCAAGTGCAAAAGCACTCCCTCAAAGCTCAAGGTTCTGAGCATCAATGATTAGAGAATCAAGAAAAGAAAAGAAAAATGAGCTTAATGAAGTCCTCTAATTCAAATGCTTGTGGTGCTTATGTATCAAGTGGTAATACTTGAAAACAAAGCATTTAGAATCGTAGCTTTGTTATTAACTCATGGGGCAAAGCACCCAAAAGGAGAAGCTAATAAGAAAAATCAAAAGCTTGTTTCAAGGAAGAAATATAAGAGAAAGATTTCATAAATTGAGCTAGATAGAAGCATCAATCATTTACATCTCTTTTGTGATTGAAGCATGCTTAGAAAACTAGCTAACCATGAACATTGAGTTGCTATTCTTCTTACCTTGGATTGTCAATCTTTAATGCATGATTCTTTTCTTGCTTGGGGATAAGCAAGGTTTAAGTTTGGTGTTGTGATGACATGTCACCATGTCATGTTTTTTTATACTTTTTCATACAAGAAATTAATGATTTGTGCTTAAATATTGAATGCTTTTGTACTTAATTGGTATATTTCTTTGATCTTTTAATTTTATAAATCATGTAGGAAATAAGAAGAAAAAGAAGCAAAGAAGCACAAAATAAGCTAAAAAGGAGAAAAAAAAAAGAGCTTTGGGGAACACTTTGAAGTTGGAGCACACTTTGGAGCCTTAGGCCACGCTTTTAAAAGCGTGGCCCATGACCAAATAAAAGGAAAATAGGCAATCAGCATACAAAGCTCAGCTCTCCAAGTGAGCTGAGCATTACCCTGATGCAAAGATGAGCTTGGAAGCAAAATTTTCGCTAAGTTAAAATCTGGGCGCTCACAGCATGACCATGCCTCCTTCAAAGGGCTATAACTTGAGCTACAGATGTCCGATTGATGTGCTTTTAGTTGTGTTGGAAAGCTGACATTCAGAGCTTTTCAACGATGTATGGCAACCCATATTTGGCATGAAATTGAAGCACGAACGAAATGCATCTTTAAGGGCTAAAAATAAGCAAAAATAGACCAAAGTGCAACCACCAAGATTCGAAGAGGAAGCCTCACTCCAAGGCAAAGAGGCGCTTCTAATAGCGCTCACTTAGAGAGCGCTGTGCTCACTTGGAGAGCTTTATCATGTTTTTCTTCATGAAAAATCAAGGAAAATTGCTCCCCAAATGCTTTCACCATGGCTTGAACTTGGGACCTCCCGTTGGAAGCTCCAATGCTCAGCTCACTTGGAGAGCTGAGCGCTACTCATGGTGCATCCCACAACCATTTGACAAGGACCAAGGAAGGAGCGCGCAACATGTGACACGGTCAGGGAGCAAGACATGTGCACAAGGCCCCAATGCTCAGCTCACCTTGTGAGCTGAGCATCCTCCTGGGAGAAATTTTCACATGGGCCAAAATTCAATTAAAATTCTCTTTGAACACAATTCTTCATCAATTGAACCAAGGCCATCCAGACCCACTCTTTCTCAAATCTAAAGTAAGCTATGCCCATTATCATCACTCAAAGGCACAAGGATCAATTAGATTAGGAATTTCATTCAATTGTAATTTGTTTTTCATTTCATATTCATTTTCATTTTGTAAAGCCTATATAAGGCATCATTTTCATCTTTGTTAGGGAGAGCTCGATTAGAAAAGAGGCTAGCTCCAATAGGGAGTTGTGCACTCTTTAGTTTTCATTTTGCTTTCTTTCTTAGTTTTCTTCTCTGTTTTGAATTTTTGGATTGAGATTGGAAGGAATTCTGTTTTCATTCTCCATCTGCAATTTCTCTTGTTCTTCTTCTGCAACTTACTCTTCCATTTTCATTTTGCAATTGTTCTTGTTGGATCAAGAAAGGATTTGAGATCTAGACTTGTTTTCTAGTCTCTTCCACTCCTGAGATCTTGAACCACTTTTAAATTGCTGCAAATTAAGCACTGCTTTTCTGTTTTGAATTCTTCAAGCAATTTCCCTTTTCTGTTTAGATCTATTGCATGATTTTGCACCTTTTACTTCTATGTTTGATTGCTATTTACACTTTCCTGTTGAATTTTAATTTCTAGCACCCACTCCCCTTTATATTTCATGCAATTTACATTTCTTGTCATTTAAGATTCTTGCAATTTACATTTCTTGCTCTTTAAGTTTCTGTCCAATATTACTTTTTGCACTTTAATTCTTCTTGTCATTTACTTTCTGTTGTTTCAATTGTCACTCAAATCACTCAATGTTAGCTTGACTAAACTAATCACCCACTAAAGTTGCTTGATCCATCAATCCCTGTGGGATCGACCTCACTCTAAGTGAGTTTTACTACTTGATGCGACCCGGTACACTTGCCGGTGAGTTTTTGGTGTTTTGGAAAATTCAGTTTTCCACAAAAACTTGATGGATATTTTGGAAAACAAATTCTAAAACACCAAAATTCACCGGCAAGTGTACCGGGTCGCATCAAGTAATAATAACTCACATGAGTGAGGTCGATCCCACAGGGATTGAAGGATTGAGCAATTTTAGTTTAGTGGTTGATTTAGTCAAGCGAATCAAGTATTGGTTGAGTGATTTGTGCTTTGCAGAAACTAAATTGCTTGAAATGTAAAGGGAGAGGGGTAAAGTGCAGTAAATTAAAGAGCAGGAAAGTAAAGAAGCAGAATCTTAAAGTTCAAGTAATGTAAATTGCAGAAACTTAGATTGCAAGAAATGTAAATGGCTGAAGCTTAAAGTGCAAGAAATGTAAATTGCTTGAATCATAAAAGGAATTGGGAATTGGGATTGCAGAATTTAAACAAGCAAAATTAAATTGCATCAAACAGCAAAGCAAAAGATGAATTGAATTGGAATGGATCTCAAACAGAAGAGTAAAAATGCTTTGAGAATTGTAAAAACAGAAAGGCAGTGCTTAATTTGCAGCAATGTAAAAGTGGTTGAAGATCTTAGGAGTGGAAGAGACTAGATAACAAGTCTAGATCTCAAATCCTTCCTTGATCTAATAAGAACAATTGCAAAAGAAACAAAGAAAAGTAAATTGCAGAGAGAGTAGAAGATGAAGCAGTAAATGGAAATTGGAATTCAATTATGCAGAAAATTTAAACAATATCTCAAGGTGAGATTGAAACAGAAGTTCTTCAATTCTCTACCCAAGATCCAAAGCAAGAAAATTAAAGAGTGCTCAAGCAAGAACCAAGAAGAAGAGAGATCAATTCTCCTTCCAAGTTCTCAAAAATACAAATTCAAAGTAAAAAGCTTAAAATTGAAAATGAAAGCTAAAAAGGAAAATTCAAAGTAAAGTCTAGAGGTCCTAATTACATCAAACTAACTCCTATTTATACACTTTCTATTCTTGGATATTGGAATTTGGATGGGCTTTTGATTTGGTGAAGAAATGAATTAAGTTGGAATTTTAAATTTCATTTTCAGCCCAAATGCACCTCCTAGGGGGATGCTCAGCTCACAAAGTGAGCTGAGCTTTGAGACTTGGTGTAGGGAGGCCTTGGTAGCGTGCTGTTGCTTGGGATGCATCAGGGGAAAGCTCAGCTCACTTTGTGAGCTGAGCATTGGTGCCTTGGTGCCAATTGTTGCGCGCTGCCCTTGGACCGTGTCATGCGCGCTCCACTCCTCCCTGGCCGTGTCAAATTTGTTGCGCTCCCCATCCCTGGCCGTGTCAAGATGTGCCTCATGTACCAAGAAGTAGCGCTCAGCTCTCCAAGTGAGCTGAGCCTTGGGACATCCAAGGGAAGGTCCGTGGTTTGAAACCCATGGGAAGCATGCGCTGCCCCTTTTCTTTGGTTGCCTTGCTTCCTTGCTTCCTCAAGGTGTGGGGTTCGAACCTTGGGGACTGCATTTGGCCATTTTTAGCTTATTTTTCCTTGTGGGTAGCGCCTCCTCCATCCCCCTTGGTCATGAGTTCAAGCCTTGGAGCATGCACTTGCAACTTATTTTCTTTGAATTATTTCTTTGGTGCTCTCGATAATGCTCACTTTGTGAGCTGAGCTTGGTTTCTTCTTTCCTTGTTTCTTGGCCTCATGTTGTGCTCAGCTCACAAAGTGAGCTGAGCTTTATGCCTTGGTCTCCTGGGAGTAAGTGTAGCGCTCACTTAGTGAGCTTGGTGCTCTTGGAGTGAGCTTCATGGTTTGTTGCGCCACACTTCCTCCTTTCTTGGCCACACTTTTTCTTCTTTGTGTCACACTTCTTAGGCCACGCTTTCTTCTTTTCTTCTTTACTTCACCTACAATTAATCAAAACAACCAATCAAAGTATCACCCAATTTACAAGGTTTATAAATCATTAAAAACCAATTAAATTTAGCCTAAACCTCATGATTTAGCATCAATTATATGGTGGTTGTTTGATTCAAAGAAGTCATGCATTTCCATTCCAAATTACTTACTTAGAATGCAAGAAAGTGCATAAAATCAAATAAAAATAAAGAAAAAGGCTAGTAAAACTAGGTTAAGATGACTTGTCATCACAACACCAAACTTAAAACTTGCTTGTCCCCAAGCAAGCATCAAACATAAGAGAAGATAGAATGAAATAGATAAGGCTATATGTTCTTATTCAGCAGATAGTTGAATTTGGTCTATGGGGTTTTGTGCAGATCAAAAGTAGCTCATTTATTGCTTGCTGTCAAAACAAACAATGTTTCTTTAAGGGTTCACCAAGGTTGCTGCTGTAACTCCTCACTTTTTGCTCATTTCCCTTGTTAGTTTTTCCTTTTTTTTCTTTTGCATAAAGAGCTTATTACTTATTGAAGGCTTGGTGGCAAATGTTACAGTGGCCTTTGGCTTAATTTCACTCAACATTTCTTCACCACAGACACATGGCTCACCTTTTTCTTCCTAGGATCATTGATGCCCAGCATCTCTTTGGATCACTAAATGTTTTGTAGCTAGGTTGCTCTTTATTGTGGACTTTCACTTGGCAATCCCAAATCAGTTGATCTAAGTTGCCAAGTTTTGAGATACTCCTTAGAACTTACTTGTCCAAGCATATCCTAGTACAAAAACACCACAGGCATGTGTCCTAGGGTCCAAGCTATTGGTGTCTAGCCTTATTGTTTGTTTCTTTGCCATTTTCTTTGGCTTTTTTATTTTTTTTATTTCTATTTTGATTTATTTTCAAGGGACTTTCATTAATTGAAGGATCATAGCAGCAAACTAGCTTAAAATTCAAGTAACATGTCATTTTACAGCAATTATTTTATGAGCTATCAATTGAATCAAACATATACCACCACTAACTTCCATTCTAACTTTTGCAACATTGAACAATTACTTTTCTAAATCAAACATCTTTCTTTTATTCAAACAGCAGGGAGAACAAAGCAAAATATTCAAGCTAATGAAGGATGACAATTATTATGCAGATAAGTTTTAAGCTACTAACTTTCACTTGCAACTAGATAAACACTTTAGCTAGACATAAAGGATTTCCTGAATTGGAACATTTCTCCACAAACAAGGATCAAGTGTGAATACAACCTGTTGGGGTTGAAGCTTTTCATTCTTCCTTCTGTTGTGTCCCTTTTGAGTCATAATGCAGATTGTCTTCAGATGTTGGCCATATTCCTGTATGAGTCTCAAAAGTTGCTTGCTTCTCAAGCCCTTAAGGCAGCTAGTTAGTATGCAAAGCTTATTTATGGACTTTTGAACTTACTTTGGTGTGTGAACACCAAACTTAGTCCCTTGCCACTGTTTTTCTGATGTAACAAGTTAACTAATTATGAACTCTCTTGGCCTTGCTAAAGGTTATGGAACTAAAAACTAGAAAACAGCAGATCGATTAACTAGTTTATCTGATTGCTTGAAGCTAGCATTATGCATAAGGTGAAAATGTGTTGTATGATGAGGTTTTTGGTGGAACACCAAACTTAGAATCCTTCATTCTCCCTTAGATTGTTTTGGTGTGCAACACCAAACTTATCTTCTTGCAATATAGATAAAACTAATTAACCTTTTTTATCAAAATAGCTATGAAAAGAAAACTACCTCAGGTTGGGTTGCCTCCCAACAAGCGCTTCTTTATTGTCATTAGCTTGACATTTCATCCTTTGATCATGGGGGTTGAAAATCATAGTGCCTTAGCTTTTCTCCTCTTACTATGAACTTCCTTCCGGTCTCCGCTTTGATGATCTCTAGGTGTTCAAGTGAAAGGACCCGGTTCACAGTGTAGTATTCAGATGATTGTGGGGACACCTTCATTGGTTGGGTGTTTAACACTACTTTATCCCTTGGTGAAAAGCCTTCAGTAGGGATCTTCTTGTTTCTCCACCCTCTTGGCCTCTTCTTCTTTTCTTTCTCAAGAGATACTCCCTGCCTTAGTGGTTCCTTATCTGAGATGTTGAATTTCTCATTTGGAGGTTTTGGATCTAGTTCTTCCTTGATTTCTTTGGTTTGTTGCACCATCTCTACTGCTTTCAAGCATGGATTTAGAAGTCTTGGAGCTAACTCATTGACTACCTCCTTCAAACTTTGATCTCTGGCCTTATCCTTCATAGAATCTTTTTCTTGAATGGGCTCATGCAAGGTTTTAAAAACATGGAATGCTAGGTACTCATCATGCACTCTTAGCAACAATTCCCCTTTTTCAACATCTATCAATGCTCTGCCCGTAGCTAGGAAAGGCCTCCCCAGGATGATAGGAGTGTTAGGGTCCTCTTCTATATCTGAGATAACAAAGTCAACCGGGAGAAAGAATTTTCCCACTTTTACTAACACATTCTCCATAACTCCCAGTGCTTGCTTAATGGATTTGTCAGCCATTTGGAGAACTATTCGTGTGGACTTCAGCTCAGAAATTTGAAGTTTCCTCATTAGAGACAAAGGCATCAAGTTTATGCTTGCACTAAGGTCACAAAATGACTTTTCAATTGTTATGTCTCCTATGGTGCAAGGTATATAAAAACTCCCAGGATCATCTTTCTTCTCTGGCAACTCTCTTTGGAGAATAGCACTACATTCCATTGTCATCTCAACAATTTGTCCTTCTTTTAGGGACTTTTTCTTTGTCAGCACTTCCTTCATAAATTTGGCATACACTGGCATCTGTTCAAGTGCTTCTAAGAAAGAAATATTGATGCTGAGTGTCTTGAATATATCCAGGAACTTTGAGTATTGCTTATCCTCATTCTCTTTTTTGAACCTCTGAGGGTATGGAAATTTGGGGATATATGGCTTCACCCCTTCCTTCTTCTCTTGTGGCTGTGTTTCAAAGATGTTCTTATCTCTATTTGAGCTTTTTGCATTCTTGGTCTTTCTTTCCTCTTCACTTCTCTCTTCTGTCTCTTCTTGTGGAACTTCTCTGTTGTGTTCTTCTTGATTGATGGCTTCCTTCTCCCTAGTCTTCTCACTTCCCACTATGATTGCTTTGCACTCCTCCCACTTTGTAGCTTTTCCTTTGTCCCTTGGGTGGTCTTGAGTAGCAATAGGGGATGCATTTGATTGCTTCTCACCCATCTCTGCAATTCGTTTAGCCATTTGTTCCATATGCCTTTCAAGATTTCTGATTGAAGCTTCTTGGTTTTTGGTTGAGGCTTCTTGGTTTTTACTTGTTATGGCTTGATCCTTCCGTGCTGCTTCCTGATCTTGTCTTGCCATCTCTTGATTTTTCATGAGTTTCTCCATCATTATCTCTAGACTAGAGATTCTTTGGGAGTCTGGATTTGGTTGTGGTTGTGTAAAATGAGATGGTTGTTGCTGGAAGTTGTTTGAACTATTTGTGGGATTATTTTGTGGGTGGAATGTGGATGTGGAAGGTGGATGATGGTTATTTTGGGGTTTTCTATATGGATTGTGGGTTATGTTTTGCTGGTTATTGTTTTGGTTGTTTCTTGAGTTGTTTTGGTTTGAATTCCTTTGCCATGGTTGTTGGTTTTGAGTGTGGTTATCTCCCCATCTGAGATTTGGATGGTTCTTCCAGGATGGATTGTAGGTGTCACCATAAACCTCATTTTGGCCTGAACCTTGGTTGTGCACATATTGAGGTTGTTCCTGCTGCTGATCTTCTTGGTTTTCTTCATTTTGCCCCATGAGGTTGATGGTTGGCTTGTATTCACTTCTGCAACTTGCAAGCTATCAATCTTTTTAGCCATCTGCTCAAATTGTTGCTGGATTTGCTGCTGCATTATCTTGTTTTGAGCTAGGATGGTGTCTACTCCTTCCAACTCTAGCACTCCTTTCCTTTGTGATGGCTGGCGTTGTCTCTGATGAGCAAAAAAATATTGATTGTTTGCCATCATATCAATGAGGTTTTGGGCCTCTTCAGTTGTCTTCATGAGTTGCATTGAGCCTCCTGCTGAATAGTCAAGTGCCTCTTGAGCTTTCATTGTCAGTCCTTCATAGAAATTTTGGAGTTTATCCCATTCATTAAACATCTCAGGAGGGCACTTCCTGATTAGAGCTTTGTATCTCTCCCATGCCTCATAGAGAGGTTCAGCATCCATCTGTGTGAATGTTTGTACTTCGGTCTTCAATCTAATAATCCTCTGAGGCGGGTAAAATTTAGCAAGGAATTTGCTCACTAGATCTTCCCAATTGTTGATGCTATCTCTTGGAAATGACTCCAACCATTGAGTGGCTTTGTCTTTGAGGGAAAATGGAAATAGCAGCAATTTGTAACTGTCAGGATGCACACCATTGGTCTTTACACTACAAGAAAATGGAACATTTGTAACAAAAATTTTGTATCAAATTAAAAATTGTTACAAAAAATCCTTTTTTGTATTAATAGTTGCTGATTGTTACAAAAAAAGTATGTTTTGTAACAACATTACAAGTTGTTATAAAACATCCAGATATTTTGTAACAATACATTTTATTTTGTTACAAATGATGGTAGTTTTTGTAACGCGCCGGTGTTCTGTTACAAAATATTGAAATGTTTTGTAACAAAACATAAAGTAGTTGCAAAAATTCGTAGTATTTTGTAACAAAATATTTTTTTGTTTCAAAAAATCAAATGTTTTGTAACAAAATATTTTTTTGTCTGAAAAACTTAAATAATTTGTAACAAAAAATTAATTTGTCATGAAATTTAATATTGTTTGTAACAAGTTTTATTTTGTGTCACAAAATATGTGTATAATTTATACATTTTTTTTTCAAAATGTTAAAAACTTTAAGAATTAAAAAAATTGTCTTTATATTTTTTTAAAATAATTTTATTTTGTTTCAGAAATAAAAATTTTTTTTATATAATTCTTTTAAAATATATTGTATAGATTATTTTTTACATATTCATTAATTTTTAAATGATGTAAATATTAATTTATATTCCTTTAGAAAATTAGTATATAATTTATAATAATCAGAATTTTAAGATAACTTAAAACTAATTTGTAAAATTTAAATTTTTTTTATTAATTTATAAATATAAATAACAAAGAGTTAAAAATATTCCAAGAAAATGTAAAAAACTAAATGCAATGTTAAAAAAACCAAGGGCTAATAGCTAGTGAATGTAAAATGGTAAAAAAACCCTAAGGTTCCCCCATTCCCCCACCTCACTCGAAGCCTCACACTCAGTAACTCTCAACCCATGGCGCCGTCAACAAACCCTATCTGCAAGGGAAAAAGGAGCTGCTTGCGGGAGAAAGAGTCACCAGCGTAGCCCCTCAGAGACGTCTCCGGCTGCGTCGTGGTCCTCAAGTCGCTGGTCGAATCTGGTTCGTGGGTGCCACTCCTCACCTCCGTCTCTGTCGGCGTGGCCGTCTTGGCTCCGCTGCCTTCCGCCTTCTCTGCCTCTGCGTCTAGCCTCTTCTGTTTCTGCTACCACCGTATCTGTGGTCGTCTTGGTGGGTGAGTCCTCTGCTAGATGTGCGCTGTTCCTGCCGAAGCTCTGCTCGTGCCGAAGCTATGATCGTGCGGTCACATCTCCTCGCCGGTGGCCTGCGTCTTTGACGGTGGAACGACCCCAACCCGTCGCTGAGAACTGAACTTGGATCTGCTTCTGCCATTCTTCAGTCTAGAGGTGATGATTTTTTCTAATATGTAGTTGTTGTAAATTAATTTTGTGGACATAATTCTTGCTGTTTTATTGTAGGTTTAGAAGAGAAAAATTGATGCTAATTATGTAAAAATAAATGATTTAATATATTGTTCTGTTTGTTCTTTTTTCTTTCTTGAGGGTTGTATACTAAAGTTGGAAAACCTGAGTTACATAATAAAGCAGAAGAAACCTCTATTAGCACTAAAAAGTTTGTCTTCTAGCTTGATAGTGAAATGATAAATTTTTAAAAAAGGGTCTTCTTCTGGTGTTGTGTTGCAGTCTTCAATTTCTTCTAGTTCAGCCGTGTTTCGTTAGTCTGCTGGCGGTCTGCTCTGCTCGTCTCCTCTGCTGAAGGTAAGTCCAGTTAAAAGTAGTATTGAACCTTGATTCTGCTGATGTTGTGACTGAAAATATTAGTTTTAATATCTGTTTGACTATATTAGTGTTATTAGCTTATGCTTTATTTTTATTCTGTTCCAATATTTTTTTTATACTTTTGTGTTTGTGAATTGAGTAAAGTAGGTAACTATTTGATCCTTAGTAACATAGAGATATTGTTTAAATTCTGTTAATACTTTTGTGTATTTTACATTGCATTAATCTAGGATAGTTTATGCTGCTCTGCTCATCCGGCGTTGTCCTTTGCCTCTGCTGGTCTGATTCGGTTGTCCTTCTTCTCCTGCTGGTCGGGTCTGGTCCTATAGGATTGTGAATATACTTTATCCACTTTTTGTATAGGAATGGTGATTGCCTTTAAAGTAGTTAAACTTTATGAATTACATCATATTTGCATTTGCTAAGTTCTTCAATCTTTATTCCACTTGTTTAACTTTTTTGAAAACTATAATATATTTTGAATCAAGTACCAACTTTTATTGATGTGCTTTCCTTTGTGTAATTGTATATTAAATGATGTTATTATTTTTTTATTTCATTTTTCTAATTTTATCTCTGTTAACTTTATTGTAGATTGCGTAACATAATGGCTACACGGAGATTGACAAGGGCTACTGCATCTGGTTATACACAACGAGCACCTGCCACGGCCCCTGCAGCACGTGCCCCTGCCCCCGCCCCAGCCCCGGCAGCCCCTGCAGCACCTATCCCAGCCCCTGCAGCCCCTGCAGCCCCTGTCCCAGCCCCGGCAGCCCCTGCAGCCCCGGCAGACCCTGCCCCAGCCCTGGCAGCCCATGCAGCCCCTGCCCCAGCCCCAGCAGCATCTGTCCCAGCCCCGGCAGACACTACTTCAGCACCACCCACTGCCCCTGTTGATAGGCATATTGGTAAAAGGGGACCTTCGCGTGGGATTGCAACAAATAGGGTTATCAAAACAAAGACAAATGAGAAATTGGAATTGCCGATCTCTTTTGGAAAACTTAGCTCCTAATGGCATCCATGCTGATCTGTTTGCATCTGAAGTGGGTATCGTTACAAGACAAAATGCTCCTTTAGATGTAGAGAAATGGAGCCAAGTTGGAGATGATGTCAAGCAAAAAATATGCGACATCGTTTTGGTAATAGATATTTATATTTTTTGTTATTCAGTTTATTATAGAAGTTATTTCTGCTAACTAACTTTGACAAATCATTTGTAGGAAAAGTTTGATATAGCTGATACGCAAGTAATGCGCAATATGATTTTAGCTAAGGCTAACATGTTATCGAAGTTGGCGCTCAAGATTGCGTGAGCACTATGAGTTGTATCAAACTGATGAGGAGCGCCTTCAAAATCCACCAAACAATGTTCTACCGGAGACATGGGAGACTTTGGTGTCCTACTTTGGAAGTCCTTCTTTTCAGGTTTAAAATTTTCATTGTGACAACCATTGAGGTTTTTTTTATGTTGTTTTGCTATTTTAGGTCAATGCAAATTATTATAGCTGACCTCCTTTTGTCTTTTGTGAGTTTGGTCTTCTATAGGAAAAAAGTTTAAGAAACAAAGATAATAGAAAGTATCATGTTGTACCCCATATTGTTGGTCGAAGGACATTTCAAGTTGTTAGACGTGATCGGGTAAATAGTCTTAAAGTTTTAATTTGGTCTTCTATTTTTTGCTATATCATGTTTGCACTTAACTACATGCTATATTTTACACTTCCAAAAAATTTGCAGCACCATCCTAGAACCGGTGTCGAGCATGACATTCAAGAATTATGGCAAATTACTCATCAAAAGAGTAATGGAGAATGGGTGAATGAAAAAGCTAAACAAATTGATGTAACATTCTTAAGCTTTTCCTCTTTTTGTTGCATGGAAGTTAAATATTATATCCATTTTCAAATTACAAATTGGATTGTGTAGGATGACATTAGCACTATGCTTGATGACTCCTATGATTTGGAAAATCCTCTCACTCCAAATGAAGCTTTTCTAATTGTGAGAGGTGACAAAAGTGGTGCAAGTTATGGCATAAAGGCTTCAAAGTCTAAGTTAAGGATTCAAGCACAACTTCAAGAGGCAATGCAAGACCGTGAGAAGCTAACAAAGGAAATAGATGTGCTCAAAGAAAAACTTGAAGAGCAACGAACACGGCAAGAGGAAGAATCAGCTCAAATGAAAGCTCAATTGGAAGCTCATCAAGCTGTTGTCAACTCTCTCATAGCGCGCTTTGACAATGAAACAAACTAGACCCTAAAGGTACTCCTAAAGTTGCTTATGTTTTTAATATATTTTTGTAGATGATTCCCATTTTATATTAGTATACTTTAATTTGTATATGGATCTCTTTATCACATTTTACTTGTGTCATGGTTGAAAAATGACAAATGTCCTATTGATTGCTTTGATAAATTTGGTTGGGTATGGCTGAGACATAAGTTGCATATTGGTTGTGTTTGTTGGAACCGTGAACGGTGGAAATATCCAATTTTTAGGGGAGGTTCTGCCGAATTTTTTATAAACAATTTGGATAAAACTTAGTGGAAAAATTATAGATAGTGTTATATCTTGTTTCTAACTTTTTGGTTTCGGTTTTTCTTATTTACAGGAGTGCTGAAAGGGTGACCATATGCAACCTTGAGGGCTCAAGAATGTTTTGATGCATAGAGACACTAATCTATGTTAGAACTTTTATGTTTTGGTTGAACTTTTATGTTAGAACTTTTATGTTTTGGTTGAACTAATCCATGTACTCACTAGCTAATGTTATTTTGTTTCAAGACAATTTTAGCTAGAAGGATCTTGTTTGACTTATGTATGTTTTTGCATATTAAATAGATGTAAACTAGCTTATTAAAAGCGTTATTATATTAGTTAATTTAAAAACTAATTTACTAAATTATGCACGTAATTTGTAATAAAAATAAAGTTGTTACAAAATAACTTATTCGCTTTCGTAACTGAAGAAAAAAAATGTTACCAAATCATGTTACATTTTGTAACAAATTTTTTTGATAGGAAAAAAATTTACTGTCACGAAAAATACCTTCAAGATCAAAATTTGTTACCAGTTTTGTAACGGCTTCTGGTTTTTTGTATCAGAAAAAATTGTTACAAAATATGGTATTGAATTGTAACGGTTCCATTTTTCGTTACAAAAACTTTTTGTAACGGGACTTACTGCAATGAACCCTTTCTTGTTACAAAAAACTTTTGTGTCAAAATATCGACGTTTTGTAACAATATTTTTTGTTACAAATATGCCTTTTTCTTGTAGTGTCACTGTGTTAGATATCCTCAGGAAGGTGGATAGGTGCTGGTTTGGATCTTCCAAAGGGCCTCCTCCATAGGAACAGTTGTTCTGCACCAAGGTGATGCGTTGGGGCTTCAATTCAAAGTTATTTGCATCGACATTTGGGGTCAGGATGCTACTCCCACAATGCCTTGGATTAGCAAATGTATAGGAAGCCAGAACTCTTCTCTGGGGTTGACCATTGTTGTTGGCCACTCCCACTTGTGGATTTGTTGGATTTTCCTCCATTTCTTGGTTTTCTTCTCAACCTCCAAAGTGTTTCAGGATCAAAAGGTGTGGATTCATTGCTTTTTCCTCCTGACATAAACACAGAACCAGAAACCAGAATTATACATTCTATTGTTAGAGTGAAATTAGTGTTAGCTTAAGCAAAAATTCAAACAGTTAGTGTGCTTTAAAAAAAAAAAAAAGAAAATGCTTAATCTAGACCACCACCTTACTTAATCATTGTCAACCTAATCAATCCCCGGCAATGGCGCCAAAAACTTGATGGTATTTTTGTGGAAAACTGAATTTTCCAAAACACCAAAAACTCACCGGCAAGTGTACTGGGTCGCATCAAGTAGTAAAACTAACTTAGAGTGAGGTCGATCCCACAGGGATTGATGGATCAAGCAACTTTAGTGGATGATTAGTTTAGTCAAGCTAACATTGAGTGATTTGAGTGACAATTGAAACAATAGAAAGTAAATGACAAGAAGAATTAAAGTGCAAAAAGTAATATTGGATAGAAACTTAAAGAGCAAGAAATGTAAATTGCAAGAATCTTAAATGACAAGAAATGTAAATTGCATGAAATATAAAGGGGAGTGGGTGCTGGAAATTAAAATTCAACAGAAAAGTGTAAATAGCAATCAAACATAGAAGTAAAAGGTGCAAAATCATGCAACAGATCTAAACAGAAAAGGGAAATTGCTTGAAGAATTCAAAATAGAAAAGCAGTGCTTAATTTGCAGCAATTTAAAAGTGGTTCAAGATCTCAGGAGTGGAAGAGACTAGAAAACAAGTCTAGATTTCAAATCCTTTCTTGATCCAACAAGAATAATTGCAAAATGAAAATGGAAGAGTAAATTGCAGAAGAAGAACAAGAGAAATTGCAGATGGAGAATGAAAACAGAATTCCTTCCAATCTCAATCCAAAAATTCAAAATAGAGAAGAAAACTAAGAAAGAAAGCAAAATGAAAACTAAAGAGTGCACAACTCCCTATTGGAGCTAGCCTCTTTTCTAATCAAGCTCTCCCTAACAAAGATGAAAATGATGCCTTATATAGGCTTTACAAAATGAAAATGTATATGAAATGAAAAACAAATTACAATTGAATGAAATTCCTAATCTAATTGATCCTTGTGCCTTTGAGTGATGATAATGGGCTTAGCTTGCTTTGGATTTGAGAAAGAGTGGGTCTGGATGGCCTTGGTTCAATTGATGAAGAATTGTGTTCAAAGAGAATTTTAATTGAATTTTGGCCCATGTGAAAATTTCTCCTAGGAGGATGCTCAGCTCACAAGGTGAGCTGAGCATTGGGGCCTTGTGCGCATGTCTTGCTCCCTGACCGTGTCACATGTTGCACGCTCCTTCCTTGGTCCGTGTCAAATGGTTGTGGGATGCACCATGAGTAGCGCTCAGCTCTCCAAGTGAGCTGAGCATTGGAGCTTCCAAGGGGAGGTCCCAAGTTCAAGCCTTGGTGAAAGCATTTGGGGAGCAATTTTCCTTGATTTTTCATGAAGAAAAACACGACAAAGCTCTCCAAGTGAGCACAGCGTTCTCTAAGTGAGCGCTATTAGAAGCGCCTCTTTGCCTTGGAGTGAGGCTCCCTCTTCGAATCTTGGTGGTTGCATTTTGGTCTATTTTTGGTTATTTTTAGCCCTTAAATATGCATTTCGTTCATGCCTCAATTTCATGTCAAATATGGGTTGCCATACATTGTTGGAAAGCTCTGAATGTCAGCTTTCCAACGCAACTAGAAGCACATCAATCAGACATCTGTAGCTCAAGTTATAGCCCTTTGAAGGAGGAATGGTCATGCTGTAAGCGCCCAGATTTTAACTTAGAAAATTTTGCTTCCAAGCTCATCTTTGCATTAGGGTAATGCTCAGCTCACTTGGAGAGCTGAGCTTTGTATGCTGATTGCCTATTTTCCTTTTATTTGGTCATGGGCCATGCTTTTAAAAGCGTGGCCTAAGGCTCCAAAGTGTGCTCCAACTTCAAAGTGTTCCCCAAAGCTCTTTTTTTCTCCTTTTTAGCTTATTTTGTGCTTCTTTGCTTCTTTTTCTTCTTATTTCCTACATGATTTATAAAATTAAAAGATCAAAGAAATATACCAATTAAGTACAAAAGCATTCAATATTTAAGCACAAATCATTAATTTCTTGTATGAAAAAGTATAGAAAAACATGACATGGTGACATGTCATCATAAAACAACTATGAAATAGAAACTAAACTATTGTTAAGCGGTTTTCCTGATTGGTTGGGGCTAGCAACTTGCCATTGAAGAGGTGTAATGTGATTCTAACTGAAATCTTTGGTGGAACACCAAACTTAGAATTACACATTCACTCTTGGATTAGTTTGGTGTACAACACCAAACTTGGCTCCTCACAATACGAGGGAAACTGCTTATATCCTTTATTGAGATGATCATGAAAAGGAAACTACCTTAGGTTGGGTTGCCTCCTAACGAAGCACTCTTTTAGCGTCGCTAGCTCGACGATTTCTCCATCAGTTGAGATGATATTTCATTTTTGGGCTCTCCCCCATGTTGCCCATGTAATGCTTGAGCCTTTGTCCGTTCACAGTGAACGTCCTCTTTGAGCTTTCCTCCATGATTTCTATGTGTCCATACGGTGAGACCTTTGTGACAAGAAAGGGTCCTGACCACCTTGATTTGAGTTTCCCAGGGAAAAGTCTTAATTTGGAATTGTAGA
Source organism: Arachis hypogaea (assembly GCF_003086295.3). Lineage (NCBI taxonomy): Eukaryota > Viridiplantae > Streptophyta > Magnoliopsida > Fabales > Fabaceae > Arachis > Arachis hypogaea. The sequence continues at coordinate 104,597,364 of NC_092055.1, forward strand.
GGAGCACTTGCTGTCCTTTTTTGAAGCTTCTGGGTGCCAGATGGAGGTCGTTCCTTCTCTTTGCCTTTTCTTTATAAATCTTGGCATTTTCATAGGCTTGAGATCTGAACTCCTCCATTTCCTGCAGCTGCAAGACCCTCCTTTCACCAGCAGCAACGCTATCAAAATTTAGTAGCTTGAGAGGCCAGAGGGCTTTGTGTTCCAGCTCCAATGGTAAATGACAAGCTTTTCCATATACCAGTTGATATGGGGACATCCCGATTGGTGTTTTGAATGCCGTTCTGTATGCCCAAAGAGCATCATCCAGCTTCTTCGACCAATCCTTTCTTGATGCTCCTACAGTCTTTTCCAGAATCTTTTTTAACTCTCTGTTGGATATCTCAGTTTGCCCACTTGTTCGGGGGTGGTAAGGCGTGGCAATCTTGTGTTTTACCCCGTATCGTAGGAGGAGCGCTTCTAGTGGTCTGTTACAAAAATGGCTCCCTCCATCAGTGATGAGTGCTCGGAGGACTCCAAACCGGCTAAAGATGTTCTTTCTGAGGAAGTTCATGACTACCTTGTTGTCATTCGTTGGGGTTGTAATAGCCTCTACCTACTTGGAAACGTAATCCATTGCTACCAAGATGTATTTGTTTGCATATGAGGTTGGAAATGGTCCCATGAAATCGATTCCCCACACATCAAACAGTTCCAGTTCTAAGATGAAATTCTGTGGCATCTCATTTCTTTTGGGTAGGTTTCCAGCTCTTTGGCATTCATTGCAGTTCTTTGCTACTTCCTTGGCATCCTTGAAAAGGGTGGGCCAAAAGAATCCACTCTGTAACACCTTGGCTACAGTTCTTTCCCTTCTAAAGTGGCCTCCATAGCATGAGCCATAACAGTTCCATAGGACCTCTCTTCCTTCTTCTTCTGAAACACATCTTCTCAGGATTCCATCTGAACACTTCTTGAAGAGATATGGCTCATCCCAGACAAAATATTTTGCGTCATTGATGAGCTTTCTCTTTTGATGTTTGTTGATCTCCGGAGGTAAAGCCCCAGTTGCCTTGAAATTGGCAATGTTTGCAAACCAGGGTGCTTTGTGAACCGTCATTAACTGCTCATCTGGGAAATATTTATTCACACTTGTATCATGTGTTCCATCTTTGTCATGAGGGATCCTGGACAGGTGATTGGCTACCTTGTTCTCCACTCCCTTCTTGTCTCTAATCTCAATATTGAATTCCTGCAACAATAAGATCCACCTTATCAGTCTTGGTTTTGATTCCTGCTTGGCAAACAAATATTTAAGTGTTGTGTGGTCTGTGAAAACAATCAATTTGGCACCAATGAGGTATGATCTAAACTTGTCAAATGCAAAAACTATTGCCAGCAACTCTTTTTCAGTGGTGATGTAATTTCTTTGAGTGTCATTGAGGACTTTGCTGGCATAGTATATCACATGGACTAAGTTATCTTTCCTCTGTCCTAACACTGCCCCTACTGTAAAATCAGATGCATCACACATCAGTTCAAATGGTAAGTTCCAATCAGGTGGGGAAATGATAGGGGCAGAGGACAGCCTCTTTTTCAAGTTTTCGAATGCTAGCATGCATTTTTCATCAAAGACAAATGGTGTATCAGATACAAGGAGATTGCTTAAGGGCTTGGCTATCTTTGAAAAATCTTTAATAAACCTTCTGTAAAAGTCGGCATGCCCTAAAAAGCTCCTAATTGCCTTGACATCACTTGGTGGGGGTAATTTTTCAATGAGTTCCACCTTAGCTCTGTCTACCTCAATGCCTCGGTTAGAAACCTTATGGCCAAGAACTATTCCCTCTGTCACCATAAAGTGACATTTCTCCCAGTTCAAGACCAAGTTGGTCTCTTGACATCTTTTTAATACCAGGGCCAAGTGATTTAGGCAATTAAGGAAGGAATCTCCGAATACCGAAATGTCATCCATAAAGACTTCAATGAATTTTTCTATCATATCTGAGAAAATGGAGAGCATGCAGCGTTGGAAAGTTGCAGGTGCATTACATAGCCCAAATGGCATGAGCCTGTAGGCAAACACTCCATATGGGCAAGTGAATGAGGTTTTCTCTTGGTCTCTTGGATCAACCACTATTTGGTTATATCCTGAATAACCATCGAGAAAACAGTAATAAGCGTGTCCTGCAAGTCTTTCCAGCATCTGATCCATGAAAGGAAGGGGGAAATGATCTTTTCTTGTAGCTTCATTGAGTTTTCTGTAGTCTATGCACATCCGCCATCCTGTGACGGTCCTTGTAGGGATTAGTTCGTTCTTCTCATTGGGGACTACAGTGATTCCTCCCTTTTTTGGGACAACTTGCACGGGGCTGACCCATGGGCTGTCAGAGATCGGGTAGATTACCCCTCCCTGCCATAACTTTATAACTTCTTTCTGTACCACTTCCTTCATGACTGGATTCAGCCTCCTTTGGGGTTGAATGGATGGTTTGACATCATCTTTCAACAGTATCTTATGCATGCATATGGCCGAACTGATTCCTTTCAGGTCAGCGAGGGTCCATCCAATAGTATCCTTATGCTTTCGCAATACTTGGAGTAATTCATCCTCTTGATCTCGGCTGAGGGATGAGTTTATGATCACTGGGTAACTTTCACTCTCTCCTAAGTATGCATATTTGAGAGTGGGTGGCAGAGCTTTGAGTTCAAGTTTGGGTGCTTCTATCTTTTCATTATCTTCCTTTGGTGCACCCTGTATATGAATCTCTGCTGTTGCAGCCTCTTCGCTAGATGTTGATTCCTCCTCTATTAACCCTTCAAGTTCTTCTTCTTCAAAGATCTCCTATACTACATCTTCCAGTGAATCCAACCTCATACATTCTCCCAATTGTTCTGGTGGGTAACTCATGGCCTTGAACACATTGAATGTCATCTTTTCATTGTGTAATCTCAGGGTGAGTTCACCTTTTTGAACGTCAATGACAGCTCCAGCAGTGGCCAAGAACGGTCTACCCAGGATGATGGAGGCTTTGGCTTCCTCCTGCATGTCCAGCACTACAAAGTCTGCTAGGAAGATGAAATCTCCTACCTTTACCAGCAAATCTTCTACTATGCCATGAGGAAACTTGAATGATCGGTCTGCCAGTTGTAGGGCCATTTTTGTTGGCTTAGCCTCCTCAACCCTCATTTTTCTCATCATAGCTACTGACATCAGATTTATGCTGGCTCCTAAGTCACACAGAGCCTTTTCCACTGTGATTTTCCCTATAATGCAAGGGATCTGGAAACTCCCAGGGTCCTTCAATTTCTGGAGTAGTTTATGTTGAATGATGGCACTACATTCTTCGGTTAGTATCACGGTCTCATTGCTCTTCCAGCTTCTCTTCTTAGTCATTAATTCCTTTAAAAACTTGGCATAGAGCGGCATTTGCTCTATTGCTTCAGCAAATGGTATGTTGATTTGTAGTTTCTTGAAGATTTCTAAAAATCTCAAGAACTGGTTGTCGTCCCCCTTCTTCTTTAATTGCTGAGGGTATGGAGCTTTTGGGACGTCTAGCTTCAGTATTTCTTCTTTTTGCTGTGAACTGGAAATGGGAATTTGGACTCCGTCTCGCTCCTTTTCCTTTTCATTTGAGTTCTTCTCTTGTGAATTCTTGGGAATTTCCTTCAATTCCTTCCCACTTCTGAGGGTGATAGCCTGGCATTCCTCTCTTGGGTTTGGATCAGTGTTGCTGCACAGGTTATGACTGGGAATTTGCTTGAATAGGTAGCCAATTTGTGTCTGAAGTTTCTTGATGGCAGCATCTTGATTCTGCATATTGGACCGCACTTCCTCTTGGAATACTTTACTGTCCTAGACTTCCTTACATATGACTTCAAGTAGAGTCTCAATCCTTGAGAGTCTGTCTTCGGATGATGGTGAGTTGAGATTGGAGGGATGAGAAGGGCCATTTTGGCTTTGGTATGGATGTTGAGGTGTGTTGTTAGGTGGGTATTGATATGATCTCTGTGTGGAATGTTGGTGAGCTGCATTATTGTTGGGGTTGTGGCGTCTCTGATCCTGGCCTTGGTCTTGTTGATTTCCCCACCCAAAGTTTGGGTGGTTCCTCCAACCAGGATTGTAAGTCTTGGAGTATGGGTCATGGTTCTGCCTAGGTGGATTTCCAATGTAGTTGGCTTGTTCCTGATCACCCTCTGCTTCTTCATTCACTCCTTCTTGAGATGCTGTTGAGGTGGTGATTACTGCTACTTGACTCCTCTCCATCTTCTTGATAAAGTCAGCCAGCTGCTTGGTGATCATCTTGTTTTGAGCTAGCAGTGCATCCACATTGTTTAGCTCCATTACTCCTCTAGTGTTACCCCTTTCAGAAGCATAGAAGTAGTCATTCTCAGCTACAGTCTCAATGACATCTATGGCTTCTTCAATGGTCTTCTTCTTGTTCAGAGATCCCCCGGATGAGTGGTCTACTGCCTTCTTTGATTCATAAGAAAGACCTTCATAGAAAATGTGTAACTACACCCATTCATTGAACATATCTGGCAGGCACCTTCTTGTCAGATCCTTAAACCTCTCCCATGCTTCGTAGAGAGTCTCACCATCCTGTTGCCTGAAAGTTTGAACCTCAGCTCTCAGCTTGTTGATTCTTTGAGGAGGATAGAATCTCGCCAAGAATTTGTTCACCACATCTTCCCAGGTTGTTAAGCTCTCTTTCGGGAAGGTTTCCAGCCATTTAGATGCCTTGTCCTTGAGTGAGAAGGGGAATAGAAGTAGTCTGTAGGTGTCAAGATGAACACCATTAGACTTTACAGTGTCACATATCCTCAGGAAGGTGGTTAGATGTTGATTGGGATCTTCTTGAACACTTCCTCCGAATGAACAGTTGTTCTGAACAAGGGTGATGAGCTGTGGCTTTAGTTCAAAGTTGTTTGCATGTATGGTTGGCTTTTGGATGCTACTTCCACAGTTTCCTGGGTTTGAATTGATGTAGGATCCCATAACTCTTCTCTCTTGCCCAGCATGATGCACTGGGCCTTCTCTGCCATGGTTGTGAGCCTCTTCTTCATGATGGTTCTCCATATTCTCATCCATGTCTGGTTCAAAATACTCCTCTTCTTCCTCCGTACCAAGTACTCTCTTTCCTCTTGCTTCCCTCCTTAATCTAAGGAAGGTCCTCTCAGGTTCAGAATCAAAGGAAGTTGAAGCCCCGCTTCTTCTACCTGTCATACAACTGACAAGACAAAAGCAAGAAGGGGGTAGATGCAGAGAGTATTCTTGTTAGAAATGTTGTTAGTGTGAGTGGTGCAATATATCAAACAGTTAGTGGGTTAGTGAACTGAATTGTAAACAACTAAGAAAAGGGTAGGGGAAAAGGAAGAAAACAGCTAAACTGAAAGTGAATTACTCAAATGAAATCAAACAAAATAAAAAAATATGCTCAATCTAGTTATCCACCAATTTAATCATTGTTGATGCAAAATCAATCCTCGGCAACGGCACCATAAACTTGATGCACGGAAACCTGTCTCTCAATAATTTCCCTCGGCAAGTATACCGAATTGTCGTCAAGTAAAAGACTCACAATAGAGTGAGGTCGAATCCCACAGGGATTGATTGGTCAATCAACTTTAATTAGAGGAATGTTCTAGTTGAGCTAAGCAGAATTTGATGTGAGAGTTGCAGAAAATTAAATGGCGGAAAGTAATTAGCAGAAAATGTAAATGCCAGGAATAAAGAGCTAAATATAAATGACGGAAAGTAAATTGCAGAATCTTAAATGGGGAATGGAGAATTTAGCATGAAAGTAAATTGCAAAAATTAAAGAGAATGGGTAAGATCAGAAATGGGGTATTCATTGGGCTTAGGAGATGTTGCATTCTCCGGATCAAGTTCATTTTCATCTCTTCCTCAATCAATGCATTCATTGATCTCCTTGGCAATCTTAAGTGATTGAACTCCAATTCCTTGGTAATTCAATCTCTCAAATCTTGATCAATAGCCAATTCCTTGGTCCAATTGCTCATGAGAAGAGATGAAGTATGGTCACTGATTATACCACATGTATTTCCAAATCAAAATGTTGGTAGGATTATATGTCACTATATCCATCCAGACCCCAATTTGGTCCAACATGAGAAAGTATTTCTAGCATGATCTCTTCATTCCTCTTCCAAGGTTCTGAAGAGATCCAAGTATGAATAGCTTCTTTTCCAAGACAACTACCCAATTGGATGAAGATTGAAAGCTTTCTAGTAAAATCAAGAGAAAAGAAAGAAGAATAATGAAAACTATTATTGATCCATCAAATTACAACAGAGCTCCCTAACCCAATGAAAGGGGTTTAGTTGTTCATGGCTCTGGGAATGGAAAACAAAGATGGAGAATGCATTCTGAAAAGTAAAACTAGAAGTTGCAGAGAAAGTAAAATTATACAGAGAGTAGTCCTCTCAATCCCCAAAAGCCCTTCTCTAGTTCAAAACTACTCCTATTTATACTACTCTTCTGATCTTCTAGTTGGCTCTTCAAGTCTTGGATATGGGCCTTTGGATCTTGAGTTGAAGCAGTTATCATCTTTAGTGGGCTCAGCTTCACTTGCAGAAAAAGTGTGTAGTAGGCATGGACTTTAGCTTAGAGCGTTAGTGGTGTTAACGTTAAGTGAAAATGTGGGGTCGAGAACGTTAGTGACAATCACCTTTTTCACTAACGTTCCTAACCCAAAATGGTCCACGTTAACTTCAACGTTAGTGGCACTAACGTGACCACTAACGTTGCCTCTTGGCCCTTCGCAAACATTACTGGGGTTTACCTTTCCCAATAACGTTGAGAGTACCCCTTTCTCCCTACGTTAGAGTTCACGTTAGTATAGTTAACGTGACCTTTAACGTAGGCTTGCCAAATCTTCGAGAGCGTTAGTGACACCTACCTTTTTCACTAACACTCCAAAACGCCCCTTTCCCACGTTAGTGCCTCACGTTAATTACATTAACGTGATCACTAACGTGGTGTTGATTGCCATCTCCAACGTTAGTGACAAAGGTGAGTGTCACTAACGTTGGCTCATCATCCCTTTCCTCCACGTTAGCTTCCACGTTAATGTAATTAACGTGGCAACTAATGTGGCTTATAGTGGCTTAGTCCAACGTTAGTGACAAAGGTGAGTGTCACTAACGTTGGCGATTCCTTGCTCCTTCCACGTTAAAGTTCTCGTTAACTAAGTTAACGTGGCTTTTAACGTAGCCAATATGGGCTTAGTCCAACGTTAGTGACAAAGGTGAGTGTCACTAACGTTGGCGTTATCTTTCTCTTCCACGTTAGAGTTCACGTTAACTGAGTTAACGTGACTCTTAACGTAGCCAATTCCCCTTTTTGGAGCGTTAGTGGCACTCACTTTTACCACTAACACTTAGAGCTTCCTTTTCCTCCACGTTAAATACTACGTTAACGTGGTATTTAACATGGGCTATGATGGCTTCGAAGACGTTATTGGCGATCACTTTTCTCATTAACGTTGCAAGCTAGCTCCCATTCCACGTTAGTGGTCACGTTAGTTAGACTAACGTGGCTACTAACGTGGCTTTTCCTTGCCTCCTTTGTCCTGAAATCAAGCAAATAAAGTGCATCAAAGCTCTAATCCAAGTTATGAGTCATGCATCATCCAATTTGTCATTAAATTCATGCATAATTCTCATGAAATCATATAAAATTCACAATGTTTGCTTGAATCAAGATGTAAGTGAAATTCTACCCAAAAATTGCTTATTTCCTAAGAAAATGCATGAAACTACCCTAAAATAGTAAAGAAAAGGTCAGTGAAACTGGCCGAAATGCCCTAGCATCAGAAAGAAAGGGGAAAATGGAAGAAAGGGAATGTGTGTGGTAAAGAGTGTGTAAGAAAGGGAAGAATAGTGAATGGTGTGGTGAAAGTGGATGAAATGAGGGGTATTAATAGGAGAGGGGGTAGGGTTGGTTCGGTCATGGGAAAGGAAAAATTGGGGGGAGGGGGAATTAAATTTGAATTTGAAGGGGGGTGGTGGGAAGAGAAATTAATGGGATTGATGAGAGGTTATTGAGTAGAATGAAAGGTGGAGTGAGGGAATCAAGGAAAGTGATGGGTGATGGGATGGATGAATAATGATGGAAAAGTGGGTGAAAGGAGAGAGAGAATAGATAAGATTGAGTTAATGATGGATTGGTGGGTGGTTGGGTGTGATCCATTGGCCAAAGACTTTAAAATTTGAACTCCCTTGCTGCCTCCCCACTGGGCATTCAGCGCTGGATTGGCGTTGAACGCCAGAAGGGATCCCCCCCTTTTGGGGGGGTGGGTGCTCAATGCCAAGAATGGGTATTGAACACCCTAGATGTACCAAAACCTAGCTTGGAATAGCTCCCATTTGGACGTTTAACATCCAACTTTGCATCCCCCCTCCGGTACTGAACACCATCAAGGGGATCCTCCAGAGTGTTCTGTTTGTCCTGCTGTGCTTTTCTAAAGTGCTACACATGATCACAAACGTTAGAAAAGTGAGAAAAACTATGAAAATAAATAGAAAATAATTTAATATGAAATCAAACTCAATTAAACTAAATTGTCATAAAATAAAGGAAAAGTAAACTATAGGATACGTATGGTTGGGTTGCCTCCCAACAAGCGCTTCTTTACCATCATTAGCGTAACGGATAGCTCTTTTTATGGGGGTTCATGGGGGCTCAGATCTTCACCCCTGATGGTGAACTTCCTTCCTGTGCTCTCATAAATCAGTTCAACATGCTTCAGAGACAGGATCCGGTTCACAGTGTGTGGTATGACTGGACTTCTTGTGAAGACAACTCTCATGCCAGGTGAAAAGTCTTCAGTGTGAATCTTCTTGTTCCTCTAGCCTTTGGGTACTTTCTTCTTAAGACCTCCTCTTTCAATTGTGGGTGGTGAATACCCAACACCAAATTTAGGTTTGATGTCAGGGAACTCTGTATGGCTGTCCACTGAGAGAGAGTGAGGGTTGGGCATCTTAAACATTATATGGTCCTCCCATAACCTCAGAACCAACACTCTTCTCTCAACATCAATCAAGGCCTTCTTAGTTGTTAGGAATGGCCTTCCTAGGATGATTGAGTTGTTCTTGTCCTCTCTAGTGTCAAGTATCACAAAGTCTGTAGGGAGGTAAAGGTCTTCAACCTTTACAAGGACGTTCTCCACCATTCTAAATGCCTGCTTCAAGAACTTGTCTACCATCTCTAGTGAGATCCTCTTGGGCTGCACCTCTTGGATCCTCAGCTTCTTCATCACAGAGAGAGGCATCAGATTTATGCTTGATCCAAGGTCGTATAGTGCCTTCTCAAATGTAATGGTTCCTATAGTGCAGGGAATCAGGAAGCTTCCGGGATCTGGCATTTTTTGAGGTAGCTTTTTTTGCACTAATGCACTGCACTCTTTGGTCAGCACCACAGTTTCATCTCCCCTCATGGCTTCCTTCTCAGAAATTGCATTTTTCAGATAGGCCATATAGGGGGTTTCTTCTCCAATACCTTAGCAAAAGGAATATTAACATGTAACTTCTTGAAGACTGCCAAGAACTGAGCAAGTTGCTCATCCTTGGTCTCCTCTTGCACGTTCAGAGGGTGTTGTGCTCCAGGCTCCTTCATCTCTATAGGGGCGTGTATAGGTGCACTCCCAGTTTCTTATTGAGCCTTGTTCTCCTTCAAATCCTGAGCAACTTGCTCTTCCTTAGATTCGGCCTCCTTGTCCATAGTGAGAGTGATAAACCACTATTTTATGGTATATTTTGAATTGAATTGAGTGGATTTTATCAACTATTCTCATAGTTATTCATGTAAATTGCATGTTTTTAAGTTTCCTTCCTAATTTTGTGCTATGATTAAAAACATGCTTCCTAGGCCTTAAAATCGCTAATTTTTAATCCTCTTTCATTACCATTTGATGCCGTGATATGTGCGTTAAGTTATTTCAGTGTTTATAAGAAATGAGTGACATGGAGGATGGAAAGGAAGCATACAAAAGTTGAAGGAACACAAAGAATTGAAGATTTGAGAAGCTGATCCCGACGTGTACGCATGCTGACGCGTGAGCGTGACCAAGTGCAGCGTCCACATGACGCGTACGCCTGACAAGCGTCACGTGCTTCACTAAAGTGGTTTACCTCTGTATTGCTGGAAAGAGTGTTGGGAGGTCTCTTAGGTATCCAGCTGCTTAACTGACCCACTTGTATCTCCAAGTTCTGAATTGAAGATTGAGTCTCTTGTATAAAGCTATGAGTGGTCTTTAAGAGGTTAGAAACTACTGTGGCTAAGTCAGGGAGGCTTTGCTGAGGCGTCTCCATTTGCTGCTGAGAGGGTTGGAACTGTCTGTTGTTCAACCTTTTTGATTGGTTCTACCCTAATTGTTGTTGAAGCCTGATGAACCGGACTTTCCGCTAGTAAAGAATTTCACAATTAATATTTCGTTGAAAGTATAGTTTCTAAACCAACAGAAAATCCTTTCGTACAAAAACTTATTTGTCAGTTAAGCAAACCCAATAAAATTGATAACCGAAGTATTGAAACCTCGGGTCGTCTCACAAAGAATTGTAGGGAAGTATGATTTATTATTGGTTATGGAAAAAGGTATATTTTTTTATTTTTGAATATGAAACAAGGAAATAAATTGGCAAGGAAGTAAATTAATAACTAGAAAAACTCTTGGCAAGGTATGAGAACTAGAAATTCCATCCTAGTTATCCTTATCAGGTGTGATGAGAATTGTTATTGCTCCCACTTAGTTAACCCTTACTAAATAAAGGAAAGTCAAATGGACTAATCAATTTGATTCCTCAAGTCCTAGTCAACTCCTATGGAAAGACTAGCTTTAGAGGGATCCAAATCAATCAGCAATTTTCAATTTTCAATCAACAGCTGAGTTTGATAACTCAAGTGTCACCAATTACTCAACCAAAGCAAAGGGAGAAAAAATCTACTAGAATAAAAATGCCTTGAAAATAATAAAAGGGAACATGGTAATTAAAATTCAATTGGAAACAATTAAACAGATAATAGATTTAAATGGAAAAGTACTCTTTGCATTAATAATTTAAATGAACATTGAACCTGGAATTGAGAAGAAGAAGAAATCCTAATCCTAAAACCTAAGAGAGAGGAGAGAGCCTCTTTCTCTCTAAAACTACATCTAAAACCTAAAATTGTGAATTATGAATGTTGTTTTTTAATGAATGGATCGATTTCCCCACTTTATAGCCTATAATCTGTGTTTTCTGGGCCAAAATTGGGTCAAAAACAGCCCAAAATCACCCCCAGCGATTTCTGATACGTCCAGCCCGCGGTAAAGTCACGCGTACGCATCGTTCACGCGTACGCGTGGATTGAATTTTCTCCAGGTCACGCGTGTGCGTGATCCACGCGTTCGAGTCGCCTATCTTCGGGGCAGCTATAGCAAATTATATATCGTTGCTAAGCCCCGAATGTTAGCTTTCCAACGCAACTGAAACCGCCTCATTTGTACCTCTGTAGCTCAAGTTATCGCCAATTTAGTACCAAGAGGTCAGGCTGGACAGTTTTAGCAGTTCCTTTGGTTTCTTGTATTCCTTCCACTTTTCCATGCTTCCTTTCCATCCTCTAAGCCATTCCTACCCTATAAACCCTGAAATCAGTTAACACACATATTAAGGCATCGAATGGTAATAAGAGGGGATTAAACATAGCAAAATTAAGGCCAAAGAAACATGTTTTCAATCATAGCACAAGATTAGGAAGGAAAATATAAAACCGTGCAATTAGTATGAATAAGTGTGAGTTTAGTGGATAAAATCCACTCAATTAAGTACAAGATGTACCACCAAATAATGGTGCATCAAATCTCCCCACACTTAAACAGTAGCATGTCCTCATGCTAAGTTCAAGAGAAGCTATAAGAGTGAAGAGGAATGGTAGAATGTATAAAATGCAACCTATCTGTATGAATGTAGCTAAATGCAAAATGCTTTTACCTACTTGGTGAAAAGTAAATAAATCTTTCAAGAACAAATATGAACTGGATTTCACTAATTGAAATCATAAAAATGAAGTACAAATGGACTTGCAAGAAGAAGATAGCTCATGAAAGTCGGGAACAATGAATCGAGTATCGAACCCTCACTGGAAGTGTATACACTCTAATCACTCAAGTGTTTGAGATTCGATTCTCTCAATTCTCTACTAATCTTGCTTTCTAAGGCTTGCTCTTCTTCTACCAATCAACAAAAGTTTAATGCAGAAATACACAAATCAAGAGGTCTTTTAAGGGTTGTAATGGGGTTAGGGTCAAGGTAGGATTGTATTTGGTTAAGTGGACTAAAATCTGAATCCTTAATTAACCTAAACTTCTCACCTAACTTAGAACAATCCATGTAATCATAATATAAAGCCTAACTACCCATTAATTATGTTTTCCACATATTCATGCATCCGAATTCGAGTACAACTCATATGCATTGCTTTCACCATTTACTTTGGGGCATTTTGTCCCCTTTTATTATTTGCTCTTTTTCTTTTCTTTTTCTCTCTTTTTTTTTCTTTTTTTTTGTTTATATATATGCCTATATTTTTTTTCTTTTTTTCTTTTGTTTTTCTCAATGCATATGATTAAATTATTGAATGCATGAACATGTCCTAAACATTTCTTTCACATTTTCATAAAGAAGTTTAACATACTTAATTTCCAAAACCAAACGTTTCCAAACCCACTTTCCCCACACTTAATTCATGAGCACTCTCACTAGTCTAAGATAACCAAGGATTCAAATTAAGGACATTATTGTTTTCTGCTTAGAGTTAGTGATGAGGTAAAGTAAAGAACAAAGGGGTATAATAGGCTCAACATTGGTTTGCAAAGGATAATGAAAGGGTAAGGCCATATGGGTATGTAAGTTCAGTGAAACAAAGGCCTCAATCATATAAGTGCATGCATACATCAAACCATGGAAATATAGAATTAAGCAAGACAAATATCACAATTTTAGAGAGAACAACACACACCAAAAATAAAATATTGGTTGATAAAATACAACCAATCAAGTAGGCTCAAAATCTTACTGGTTTTGTGTGTTTGAGCTCTAAACCATGTTTCACTATAATATTTCTTCAAAAAAGTTCAATAAAAATTTTAATTCAAATTAGTGAAATGCTATAAAAAGTTTCTTGAAAAAGAAATTCGTTACTTCAACCAAGTAGTTGTAGAATATGCACAAAATCAAACAAATATGCAATCAAACATGCAAATGCAACAATGAACAAACAAAGAAAATAAAACATTGGTGTTGAGAAGAAGGTAACTAACCCACGAAAGTCGGTATCGACCTCCCCACACTTAAAGATCGCACCGTCCTCGGTGCATGCAAAGAAGTGCAAGTGGACGGGTTGCTACAACTGATGCTTTTCTCCAAAGATTGTGCAGATGGACTTGTCTGTTGCCCCATGTAAATGTTTTCTGTTTCCCTTCCTCGGTGGCCATCCTGAAAGAAGAGAAAAAAGAAGAAAAGTAACCCAAAAATAAAGATAGGAAACAATTTAAAATATGGTTGGGTTAATGCCATATGACGAGAGTCTCAATTACATGGTAGCTACAACATGCAAGTGAGAAAACAGTAGAAGCACATGGCAAATCAAGAGTGCAAAAATTTGCAACAATGGGGAAGAGAGTGTGGGTAATGCAAGAAAATATAAATTCATGTCAATGCAAAAGGGATACAGGTAACATAAAAGATTGGCAGTGACAGATAAATAATATCATCCAACAGTGTAAAACAAGTCACTCAGTACCAAAATAATACCAGAAAAGACACAACAATTGAATAAGAAAATGTGGCACCAATATAAAAAGAAGAACTTTAGAAAAGAAAATAAAAATATGCATAAAATTAAAATGCAGTGAATGAAAGTATGCAAATGCAATAGGAAAAATAGAATGAAAGAGAATAATTATGAGAAGGTAAATAAACAAAGAAAAAGAAAGTAATAAAGGAGGAAGAAAAAAAGAGAAAAGAGAGAGAAAAGGAGAAGAATGGAGTCTGTGAAGCAACGCGTAAGCGTCGCCTACGCGTACGCGTGGGTGTGCAAAAGAAGAGGCGACGCATAAGCGTCGCCCACACTTACGCGTGGGTAAGCAAGAATCCTGATGAGGCGTAAGCGTCGGTCACGTGTACGCGTGACCACTGGTTGTGCTAAATGCACAATACCAGCACCAAGGCAGCACAACTCTCGGCCAAATCACCCATTGACGCCGATCGGGCGATCCACGCATACGCGTCGCTGACGCTTACGCGTGGGGTGACTAAAATATGGATGACGCGCACGCGTACGCGTGGGTTGGCTCATGCGCAAGGCACCCTTCCTGCACAGCTCCCGCGTGACTTTCTGTAAGATTTAGCGTCGCATGTGATGCGTGCGCGTGATTCACGCGCACACGTGGAACACGCTTTTCTCCTTTTCTCTCTCTCTCTCTCTCTCTCTCTCTCTATATATATATATATATATATATATATATATATATATATATATTTATGCAGTATGCAGAATGCAGAATGCAAATGCTGATGCAGGCACTATAAATGAACACTAAGAAAAATAAAATAAAATAGAACTAAGAATAATACAAAATAAAATAAAACTAAGACTGAAAAAGAACGATCCTACCATGGTGGATTGTCTCCCACCTAGCATTTTTAGTTAAAGTCCTTAAGTTGGACATTTGATGAGCTCCCTGTTATGGTGGCTTGTGCTTGAACTCATCCAGGAATCCCCACCAATGTTTGCAATTCCAATATCCTCCGGGATCCCACACTAGTTGCATAAATCCTTCAAGCAAGTTAAAGCAAGTGACAAGGCCCCAAGAGTGTTGATTGCCAGAATGAATTCCGGGGTCCCAAACCTTGCTTTTGCACCCGTCTTCTTGTTGATCATCATTTTTCCACTTGGGTGGTGAACAGTCGGAATTCTCATAGAGACATCCAAACAATTTCCTAGACCCATTCAATTGAGAATTATACCAACCCTTATACTTCAATTTAGAGCATGCAACCATATTGAACCTTTCATGACAACTCTTACCACTAACCATCTCCCTCTTACTCTTATAGCCACAAAGAGCTCTAAGTTGCCCATCCGTCTCAAGCAAAGCATATTCAAGTGGGCTAATTAAGCTTAGAGATGAAAGATTTACCCATTTGAATGAAAGAATGGACGGTGATGGCTTTGGGGGAGAGGTCTCCAACAATTTTGGCAAGGTGATTTCCAGCTTCATTCCCTTGAGCTCTTCCTTGACAACTTCCACCTCCTTGCAAGCTTCTTCAATTTCAACCTCTTCCTCTTGGTAGCTTTCTTCCAATTTGATCTCTTCTTCATTGTTTACCAAGGGCATGGAAGGTTGTGCTTCTTCTTCTTTAATCTCTATGTCAAGTCCAATGGGAGAGGATTCAAATGTAGATAAGAATTCATCAATGATTGAATCCATCTCTTGATCATCCCCTTCAAAGTCTTCAACCATGATATGCCTTGGAGGTTGTACACCCTCCTCAACATCAAATTCAAACTCCTTAGAAGGGGGTTCTATGACTGGGCTTTTCCATGGACATTCCGCATCTCCTAAGTCTTCGACCACTTCTTCCTCTTTAACAATTACGGCTTCCTTCAATTGTTCCAATACAAAGTCATGCTGCTAACTGTCCACCGGAGTTTCTAGTGTCTCATTCATGCTACGTTCTTCATTAGATTCTCCACATGAAGCCATGGGTGTTCCTTGAGTGTCCGAACATCGGGAAGTGACGTGGCGGAAATTGGCGAGTTAAGAAATTATCATAAGAGATGCGTTGCAAGTATAGTTCTTAACCAACCAAAAATCCGCTTATCAATTTAGAAGGGGTTGTCACAAAATTAGAATTAAAATACTGGGAGTATGAATCCCAGGTCATCTCCCAACGAGTTACAGAAAGGTGTGCTATTTTATTAATCAGATGTTTTCCAAAAGGGGTTGAGTTTGCTAGACAGAAAATTAAATCAGAGAATTTGTGTAATTTAAATAAAAACCTTGACCGGGAGTAGATTAGTCGGAAGTCCTATCCTTGTTGGAGTTTTCCCAAGATAAAAGTGATAATTGAAGGTTGTCTGCTCAGTTATCCTTTACCAGATAAAGGAAAGTTAAGCAAGTTGGAAGTCAGTTTCTATTCACAAGTTCTAATCCTCTCCCTTAGGAAGGACTAGTGTCAGTGATTAGGGGCGACCCAACGCTAAACCCAACTATAATTTTACTCTTGAGCATCCAACTCAAGGTCCTCCTTTCAACCAACTCCCAATCAAGTTATGGAACTACTCGCTCATTATGATTGTAAAATTCACAAAATAAGAAAGGGAAATAAAAAAAGACATGATAAATAATAATCAAAAGGATCAATTAAAAATAAAAATAGTTCTTGTATTAATAAATTCTAAAAATAATCCAATAGTAACTCTGAATAAATTAAGGATATGAAAGAGTAAGTGACAAGTAAGGAAACAAACTAGAATGATGAAGTCTTGATGGAGGTAATAACTCTTCCCAATATCCCAATCCAAAAAACAATAAAATCAAAATCCTAAGAACTATGAATGTATAGAGAGAAAACCTAGAGGAGGAGTAAAATCAGATCTAAAAAAATAAAATTATGCGGAATGAATATTGTTGTTTGTCTCCGCATATTCCCTGGCTCTAATCTGCTTTTCTGGGCCGAAAACTGGGTCAAAACAGGGCCCAAAATTGCCCCCAGCGAATTCTACAGATTCTGCAGATCGCGCATGTCACGCGAGCGCATCCTCCACGCGTTCGCGTCATCCAGCGTTTTGCCTTGCCACGCGTGCGCGTCGTCCATGCATTCGTGTCACTTGTGCAGTTTCCAATCCATGTGTTCGCATCAGGCACGCGAGCGCGTCACTGTGATTTCTTCTATTTCATGCGGTCGCGTGAGCCATGCGTCCGCGTCACTTCTCGCTGGTCATCTCCTTAATTTCTTGTGTTCCTTCCATTTTTGCAAGCTTCCTTTCCAATCTTTAAGTCATTCATGCCCTATAAAGCCTGAAACACTTAACACACAGATCACAGCATCGAATGGAATAAAGGAGAATTAAAATACATAATTAAAAGTCTCTAGGAAGCAAGTTTTCAATTATGGAGTAATTTTGGGAAGGAATTGTAAATGCATGCTAATTTAATGAATAAGTGGGTAAAGATTTGATAAAACCACACAATTAAACACAATATAAACCATAAAATAATGGTTTATCAACCTCCCCACACTTAGACATTAGCATGTCATCATGCTTAGTTGAAGGAGATAAAATAAATGAGTAGGAACATGTAAAACTCATGCAATGCAATACAATCTATATATGTGAATGCAACTATATGATTCTTGTCCACTTGGTTAAAAGTAAATAAGCTCTTCAAGACAATCACAAATCAAATTCCACTAATTCAATTCTTATATAGTAACAACAGATAAAAATGCAAGAAGGTAGCTCATGAAAGCAGGGAACATAGAATTCAAGTATTGAACCCTCACTGATAATGTATGTACACTCTAGTCTCTCTAGTGTACAGGGTAATCACTCTATCCTTCTCTAATCATGCTTTCTAATTTTTGTTTTTCTCCTAACCAATCAACAACATTTAATATACCAATGCAAACATCATGAGGTCTTTTCAAGGTTGTAATGGGGCCAAGGTGAGGGTAAGGGTACATATATGGCTAAGTAAGCTTATAAATTGAATCTTTAATTAACCCAAGATTTCACCTAACACACATATATTTTCTTTATAACTTAAATTTCACACCTAGCTACCCAAAATTTTTTCTTTCACATTCCATACTCATGTATCAACTTTTATTTTAATTTTATCATATATGCATTAATCTTTTAATTTTAATTTAGCATTGGGGTAATTTTGTCCCCTTATTTAATTATTGAATATTGTTTGATCTTTTTAACATTAAAATAAACACAGCTTATCAATGCACATAGAATTTCAATTTTATTTTATAGTTTCACATGAGTAGGTACCCAAATTCCCATTATATTATCATGACACATTCCCTTATTAACTTTTGTTCCCACATCTTCCCATACTCAATTAACACACAATTCTATCTCAAGCTAACCAAAGATTCAATTGGGATATATAATTATTTTTCCGCTTAAGGCTAGTGATGTGGTAAAATAAAGAACAAATGGGATTTAAAGGCTCAAAATGGCTAACAAAGGTAACTTAAGGGGTAGGCTTAATTTGGATAAGTGAGATAAACAATTAATGGCCTCAGTCATATGCAAGCATATAAATATATTAAACATTAGACATATTGGATGAAACAAAATATAGATTACAATCATAGAGAAGTGAACACACAAGAATAAAATATTTATGGTTAAATAATGTAACCATGTGTTTAGGTTCAAAGTCTCACAGGTTGTGTGTTCTTTAGCTCAAAAACCATGTTCCAAATACAACTTCAAGCAAATTTAACATAAAAGTTTTGATTAAAATTAGTGAAATTTTGTTCTAAAAATAGAGTTGTAGAAGAAACTTATTATCTTTTCAATCAAGTAGAACATGCATGCAACTAACCTATTACTATGAAAAAAAATCCTATTCTGCAAAAGAAAAACTAACCAAATATCCTATTTTATTGGTGTTAGGGAAGAGAAATTACCTCCGGAAGTCAGGTACTGACCGACCTCCCCACACTTAAGGCTTTGCACCGTCCTCGGTGCCATCTGTCAGGAACAAAGGTGGGCTGGTAGCAGTATCTCTACAGTCGAGACCGTCATGGCTCCCTGTGCTGGTAAATGAAGTGGAGTCTGGGGTGTCTGGGTCTTTGTATTTTCCCATAAGTAGCTCCTTGAGGTATGTGAATCGGCACCTGTTACGGCGCTCTCTCAGCTTTGCTTTGTGTTCCTGCCGATCCAACCTCTCAAGTACTGATGGAGCAGTTGGTTTGTTGTAGGTGCTTGTGGTGTTGAAGGAGGAATGTTTTCAGCCGGTTCAGTAGGCTGGCTTGTAGTGGCTGCTGGAAGTCTGATATATTTCCCGTTACTGATCATCCTGTGGGAGCATGGCTTTGGTGTCTCCAGCTCTGTAGGAGACTCTGGCTGCTGAGATGAGATCTGAAACCAAGGCAGGAAAAGGTAAGTTGCCGCAATTTGTACGTGTCCCATGGCATTCCGGATGTGTCTTGGTAGGTTCAGAGGCTGGTCTGTAAGGATGCACCATAGTAGAACGGCCATGTCTGCAGTGACGGAGGACTTGTGGGTGCTTGGAAAGACGTAATGGGACATAATCTGTGCCCACACACGAGCCTCCAAGGTAAGTGCAGAAGCCAATATTTCCTTAGGTCGGAAATGATGGTATCCATAGATCCATCTGCTACCAGGTAGTGCAATAACTCTGAGAACAGCGTCCTAGTCAAATTGGTATGTCTGGCGCTTGAATGAGGCTTCTTGAAATGCGTCCAGTCCTTCTGGAGTAGGGGGAGATCTAGAGCTCGCTGAATGACCTCTTCTGTAATGGGGACTTGCTTCTGACGGATATAGACAGACTGCAGGGTTGGCAAGTGAAAGTTAGAGTAGAACTCGACTACCCGGGAAAGATTAACCTATCGTGGCTGTCTTTGTAGGAAACCCCATTGTCTTTGTTCAATTTGCGGCTCAACAAATTCAGCAATACGGGTCGAGAGGATAAGAAGGTATTCGTTGTTGTAACTCCTTTCTACCAGTATGGGGAACATCTGCTCACAGTAGCGATTGGTAAGTCGTGCAGTGTCCTTTGCTGGGAAGGCTTTCTCTTTTTCATCAACCTTTATAATCCTCTTAATTCTTTTTGTTGAGGGCTTAACTGCAGTTGAAGATGGCTCTGCCACTAATGCTCTTTTTGTTCCTCTTCTTGCAGGTGGTTTGGGAGTAGCTTTCCCCTTGCCTTTCTTGGTGGCCATCCTGAAAGGGGAAAAAGAAAGTAGCTTGAATTCAAAGGGATAGAGCAAGGAAGAGAATGGGGAAGGTGGTAATCATTGCACATTAAAAGATGGATGATGTAAGCACATGGTCATGACTACATGTGGAAAATCATCAATGAAAATATAGCAAGTGCATATGGGGACAAGTAAATGCAAGGTGTTTATTGGCATGCAGGCAAAGGCATGAGTAGCATAGATCAAGCATTCAATGTCCAAGTTAGATTACCAAGCCTTTCAAACTAATAACATGTTTGTAATAACAATTATATTTAAATAATAAAATAAAAGAAGGGTTTTTGTGAAAAGCAAGCATTTTAGAGGAGTAGGATAAAAGATATCAAAAAACAGTGCACAATGCCATACGGGCATTTTCACAAACACATAGCATGCATGGTAAATAAGCTAAAGAAAATAATAAATTGAACATGCAAGCAACCTTTAAAAATTAATATATAATTGCCAAATAATTTTGCAACAATCCACAAGCATATAATAAGAAACAATGACCCAAATAAATTTCCAACACCAATTAAAAGAAAAAGAAAGAAAAAGAAAACATGGATAATGAAAGAGAAAAGAAAAAGAAAAGAAGAAGAAAACATAAATTAAGAAGAAGAATAGAAAAGTAAGGAGGGAAGAAGAAAAGAAAAACCTTATTAATGGTGGTGAGAGAGAGAAAGTAGAAAGTGAGAAAGAAGGAAGAAGGAAGAAAGGGGAAGAAAAGAAAAAGTAGGATTAAGGGAGGAGAAAGAAAAGATATTTTGGCAGATTAGGATAAGCTGTGCGGCACCAGCGACGCGGACGCGTGGGGTACGCGTTTGCGCGAATAGCGCTCATTTGAATCGACGCGGTTGCGTCGGTCACGCGGACGCGTTACTCGTTTTATGCTACTGGCACGAGGGCAGCCTCGCTCTCGCACAACTCTCTGTTCGAAACTCATTGTTGCCAAATTCCAGGGTGACGCGTTCGCGTGGTGGACGTGATCGCGTGGGTGGCCAATGTTGGACTACGACGCGGACGCGTGGGGCATGCATTTGCGTGGTAAGGCTTGTGCGTCTAGTGCCAGTCCAGCCTCACTCCAGCACAACTTTCGGCCATGCACCCTTTCTTAGGTCGATTTTTAGGACACGCGTCCGCGTGGGTGACGCGGACGTGTGGGACGCATTTTTCCCAAATGACGCGGACACGTCAGCGATGCGGTCGCGTGGGGCGATTTGTGCCAAAGGCACGCCTCTAGCCACGCTCTCGCGTGACTTTCTGTTCGATTTATTTTTCTTTCATACTCACCTGCGACGCGGGCGCGTCGCGTGCCCCCTTTTTTTTTATTATGCAATATGCAAATGAAGATGTAAACTATAGACACTAGTACTGAGAAGAGTTATTGAGAAAGGAAATAAAGGAATAAAAGAAAGAAACAATCATACCATGGTGGGTTGTCTCCCACCCAGCACTTTGCTTTAACATCCTTAAGTTGGATGCTCCACTAGCTCAGTCTTCTGCTGTGGGTGGATCCTCCAAGAGGAAGATCTCTAGCTCCTTGGTTTTTGACGCCTTCTCACCATGATATAGCTTTAAGAGATGTCCATTAACTTTGATGAATTCAGAGCTTGAAGGATGACTCAGGTGGAAAACTCCGTATGGCTCAGCCTTCTCTACTCTGTATGGACCTTCCCATCTTGATCTCAACTTGCCTGGTATGAGCCTTAGTCTGAAGTTGTAAAGGAGGACAAAGTCCCCAGGTTTGAACTCTCTCCTCTTGATGTGCTTATCATGCACATCCTTCATCTTTTCCTTGTACAGCCTTGAGTTCTCATAAGCTTCTAGGCGTAGGCTCTCTAATTCTTGCAGTTGCAATTTTCTCTCAGTTCCGGCCTTCTCAAATTCCATATTGCACTCCTTTACTGCCCAAAAGGCTTTGTGCTCTACCTCAACTAGAAGGTGATAGGCTTTTCCCTAAACTAAGCGGAAGGGACTCATCCCAATGGGTGTCTTGTACGCTGTTCTGTATGCCCAGAGTGCATCTTGTAGCCTGGTACTCCAGTCTCTTCTATTAGGTTTGACTATCTTCTGCAATATACTCTTTATTTCTTTGTTAGATACCTCAGCTTGCCCATTAGTTTGGGGATGGTAGGCTGTTGCCACTTTATGAACTATCCCATGCTTCTTCAGTAATCCTGTTAGTCTCCTGTTACAGAAATGGGTGCCTTGATCGCTCACGATTGCTCGTGGTGATCCAAAGTGACAAATAATGTGGTTTCAAACAAAGAAAACAACAGTGTTACCATCATCAGTGTGGGTAGGAATTGCTTCCACCCATTTAGAAACGTAATCTACAGCTAACAATATAAAAAATAACCATTAGAATTTGGAAATGGACCCATGAAGTCAATGCCCCAAACATAAAAAATTTCCACAGAAAAGCATAGTCTGTTGAGGCATCTCATCCCTCTTGGATATATTACCAAACCTTTGGCATGGGGGACAAGATTTATAAAATTCAGCAGTGTCTTTAAAAAGAGTAGGCCACCAGAATCTACAGTATAAAATTTTTCTAGCTGTTCTTTGAGGAGTGGCAGGCCTCTAAAATAGACTAGAATTCTGATTGAGGCACACATCGTCTAATTACCTGGTCAGCGCCACATCTCCATAAATATGGGTCATCCTATATATAATATTTGGACTCGCTTTTCAGCTTGTCTCTTTGATGCTTAGTAAAGTTTGGAGGAAAAGTGCGGCTAACTAGATAATTAGCTATAGGTGCATACCAAGGGGCTACTTCAGATACTGCTTGTAAGTTGTCGAATGGGAAATTATCATTTATAGGAGTGGAGGTATCCTTAATGTGCTCAAGGCGACTCAAGTGGTCTGCCACTAGATTCTGGTTACCACTCCTATCCTTGATTTCTAAATCAAATTCTTGTTGTAGCAGTATCCAACGTATAAGTCTTGGTTTGGACTCCTTTTTAGCTAATAAATACTTTAGAGCTGCGTGGGCTCAGAATTTATCCAGAGCAAAAACAATAGCAAGAAGCTCTTTCTCAGTAGTAGTGTAATTAGACTGAGCAATGTCCAAAGTCTTAGACGCATAAGCAATTACAAAAGGATCCTTACCTTCACGCTGAGCCAGCGCTGCTCCTACTGCATGATTGGAAGCATCGCACATGATTTCAAATGGCTGGCTCCAGTCTGGTCCTCTCACAATTGGAGCTTGAGTCAGGGCGGTCTTCAGCTTATCAAACGCTTGTTTGCAATCCTCACTGAACTCGAACTCAATATCTTTCTGCAGTAGTCTGGATAAGGGTAGTGCTACCTTACTGAAGTCCTTAATGAATCTTCGGTAAAAACCTGTATGGCCAAGGAACGAATGAACTTTCCTCACAGAGGAGGGGTAAGGTAAACTAGAAATAACATCCACCTTTGCTGGATCTACAGAAATGCCAGTATTAGACACAACATGTCCTAGTACAATCCCTTGTTTAACCATAAAGTGACATTTTTCAAAATTCAATACAAGGTTTGTACTGACACATCTATCTAATACT
The DNA here is from genome assembly GCF_003086295.3 of Arachis hypogaea. Classification (NCBI taxonomy): domain Eukaryota; kingdom Viridiplantae; phylum Streptophyta; class Magnoliopsida; order Fabales; family Fabaceae; genus Arachis; species Arachis hypogaea. Next base: position 104,620,895 of record NC_092055.1, read on the forward strand.
CTAGATAAACTATCCAAGCAAAGGCTAAATGAATCACCATAAATGCTAAAATCATCCATAAAAACCTCCATACAGTCCTCAATAAGGTCAGAGAAAAGACTCATCATGCACCTTTGGAAAGTAGCTGGGGCATTGCACAAGCCAAAGGGTATTCTCTTATAAGCATAAGTGCCAAAAGGACATGTAAAAGTAGTCTTTTCCTGATCTTCAGGAGCTATATGGATTTGAAAATAGCCTGTATAACCATCTAAAAACAATAATGGGATTTACCTGACAGGCGATCAAGCATCTGATCAATGAATGGCAAGGGGTAATGATCCTTGCGAGTGGCTTGGTTGAGACGCCTATAGTCAATGCAAACTCTCCACGAATTTTGTACTCTAGTTGTCAGAAGCTCTCCATGCTCATTTCTTACTATTGTGATTCCAGACTTCTTGGGCACCACTTGTACTGGACTGACCCATTCGCTATCTGAGATGGGGTAAATGATATTTGCTTCAAGTAGCCTAGTCACTTCTTTCTTGACAACTTCTAGGATGGTGAGATTCAGTCTTCTCTGAGGTTGACGGACGGGATTTTCTCCCTCTTCTAGGAATATTCTGTGCTCACAAACTTGAGGGCTGATACCTACTATATCCGCCAGGCTCCATCCAATTGCTTTCTTGTGTTTCCTCAGCACACTGAGTAGCTGTTCTTCTTGTTGGGAAGTGAGTTCCCTTGCAATGATAAATGGAAACTTCTGCTTGTCATCAAGGTAAGTATACTTGAGGTGTGGAGGGAGGGGCTTTAATTCCAATTTCTGCTCATGGTCAGGCTCTGAATTTATCTGGGGCTGGTGATAATGGCAAAGTGCCCTCATTGTCCTCTGAAAGTGTCCCCACACTTGGACCTTGTCCTGTGTACTTCTCTTCTAATTCTTCCTGGTGAACTTCAGCCACAGTTTCATCTATGATGTCACACTGGGAGATAGAAAGATCATCTGGAGGGTGCTCCATAGCTCCATGTAAACTGAATTTCACTATTCTGCATCTATTTCAAAAGAATAAGTTCCGAAAAATGCGTCCAACTTGAACTTTGAAGTCTTCAGGAATGGTCTTTCAAGCAGGATTGATGATGGCCTTCCTGAATCATTAGGAGGCATTTCCAAGATATAGAAGTCAATGGGAAATGTGAGCCCCTTAATGCTCACTAATACATCTTCGGCAATTCCAACCACTGTAATAATGCTTTTATCTGCTAACACAAAACGAGCTGCCGACCTTTTTAAGGGAGGGAGCCTCAAAGTATCATATATAGACAAAGGCATTATACTAACACATGCTCCTAAATCACACATGCAATCAGAAAATATCACACCTCCAATAATACAGTTAACCATACATGGACCTGGATCACTACACTTTTCAAGTATACCTCCCATTAAAGCAGATATAGAACTACCTAAAGGAATAGTTTCTAATTCATTAATTTTGTCTTTATGTATGCACAAGTCTTTTAGAAACTTTGCGTATTTAGGTACCTGCTGAATAACATCAAAAAGGGGAACAGTTACCTCAACCTTTTTGAATATTTCTACCATTTTGGGATCAAGTTCCATCTGCTTCCTGGGCTTCCTTGCAATTTGTGAAAATGGAATAGGGAGGGGGTTTTTTGCAGGGTCTGCATCCTTTGGTGCTTCCTTCTGTGGTTGAGCTTCTTCTTCTTCACCCATATCTTGTGCGTCATCTTCCTCTTCAGCATCCTCTACTTCCATCACCTTTTCAGCTGAGGCGTGTTCTGATGGGATTGGCACCTCCTGATTCCTCTCTTGTAGTGTGGTTCCGGACCTTAGGGTGATGGCATTGATGCCACCCTTTGGATTGGGTAAGGGTTGAGAAAGAATTCCACTGGATCTTGCATGTTGAGTGTTTGAAGTATTGGGTGATGCCAGCTGAGAGATGAGAGCTTGTATAGCGGATGCTAGGCCATTAAGTGAAATTTCCATATTCCTTTGTCCTTATGCAATGGATTGAAGTGCTTCATCACTCGGAGAGGAATTAGATTGAGTGATCTGCAGAACTTGTTGTTGGTTGTGTTGTGGTCCTTGGGATTGCCTCAGGTGAGGTACTCTGTAAGGCTGGTTCTAGTTCTGCTGCCTGTTGTTGTTATTATTCCACCTCTGATATCCTTGATTATCTCTGCCTTCTCTGTTATTGTTGTCTCTCCAGTACTGGTTAGAATTATCTCTCCAACCTTGGTTGGAATTGTCTTGCCATCCATGGTTGTAGCTGCCACCTTGATTGTATCCTTGGTTGGGGCGGTCATAGAAGTTATGAGTAGCTGCCACAATGTTGTCTTCGTGCTGGAGCTGCGGACATTCATCAGTGTAATGGCTATAATCAGCACAGATCCCGCACACTCTCTGTGGGACTAACTGTTGGCTTTGCTGTGCTTGTTGTTGATTCAACTGCATCTGCTTCAGTAAGTTGGTCATTTCACATATACTCTGAGTCAGAGCAGTAGTTTCCTTGCTAGAAGATACCTCTACAACAGCTTTTGACCGGCCTTGTTTCTGCCTGTGATTCCTAGTAGATTCAGCTAAGTCACTGATCAATTGCCATGCCTCATCAGTGGTCTTGTACTTTTTCATAGACCCATTACTAGCACTTTCCAATGTGGTCTTATCTTGGGGCCTCATGTCCTGTGTGACGTAGCCGAGCAACACTATCTTGTCAATCATATGGTGGGGACATGCTTCCAGAAGGTTGTTGAAGTGATCCCAGTATTCGTAGAGAGTCTCGGACTCGTCCTGGACAATCATGGAAATGTCTTTCCTCAGCTTATCAGTAACTTCAGCTGGAAAGAATTTTTTCGAAAATTCTCTTCTAAGTGTATTCCAGTCAGAAACAGTTGCCGCGGGTTGAGTGTAGTACCACTCTCTCGCCTTTCCCTCAAGAGAGAATGGGAAGGCTTTCAACAGAATAGAAGTTTCATCTACACCATCACGCCTGACAGTAGAACAGGCTGCTTGATAGGCTCTTGAGCAGGTAAACCATGAAACTTAGGTATCAAGTTGAGCAGTGCAATCTTTATTTCAAAATCTGTAGCCACTGCTGGGTGATGTGCTTGAAACGGTTGCATTGTAAAATCAGGGGCTCCAGCCTCCTGGATAGTAACTCTTCTAGGTGCTGCCATGTCACCTGCACGTAAATCAACCGAATCAGTAGAACGGGAGCTTGTTTCTTCCTTACGTGACGTTTCAGATTCGCCCTCGAGGAGGACTAACCGACGCCGAGCTTGCCTTATATGTGAAATAGTTCTTTCAATCTCAGGATCAAATATTGGCAAGCTTGGATCAGGAAGTGAACGCGTCATTTAACGAAAGAAACATGCAGCTCATAGTAGCAAAATAAAATAAAATGCAAATAAATAAATTCCAATCAATAACTTAGCACTCTATTGCAACTCCCCGGCAACGGCGCCAAAAATTGACGTGGCGGAAATTGGCGAGTTAAGAAATTATTATAAGAAATGCGTTGCAAGTATAGTTCTTAACCAACCAAAAATCCGCTTATCAATTTAGAAGGGGTTGTCACAAAATTAGAATTAAAATACTGGGAGTATGAATCCCAGGTCGTCTCCCAACGAGTTGCAGAAAGGTGTGCTATTTTATTAATCAGATGTTTTCCAAAAGGGGTTGAGTTTGCTAGACAGAAAATTAAATCAGAGAATTTGTGTAATTTAAATAAAAACCTTGACCGGGAGTAGATTAGTCGGAAGTCCTATCCTTGTTGGAGTTTTCCCAAGATAAAAGTGATAATTGAAGGTTGTCTGCTCAGTTATCCTTTACCAGATAAAGGAAAGTTAAGCAAGCTGGAAGTCAGTTTCTATTCACAAGTTCTAATCCTCTCCCTTGGGAAGGACTAGTGTCAGTGATTAGAGGGCGACCCAATGCTAAACCCAACTATAATTTTACTCTTGAGCATCCAACTCAAGGTCCTCCTTTCAACCAACTCCCAATCAAGTTATGGAACTACTCGCTCATTATGATTGTAAAATTCACAAAATAAGAAAGGGAAATAAAGAAAGACATGATAAATAATAATCAAAAGGATCAATTAAAAATAAAAATAGTTCTTGTATTAATAAATTCTAAAAATAATTCAATAGTAACTCTGAATAAATTAAGGATATGAAAGAGTAAGTGACAAGTAAGGAAACAAACTAGAATGATGAAGTCTTGACGGAGGTAATAACTCTTCCCAATATCCCAATCCAAAAAACAATAAAATCAAAATCCTAAGAACTATGAATGTGTAGAGAGAAAACCTAGAGGAGGAGTAAAATCAGATCTAAAAAAATAAAATTATGCGGAATGAATGTTGTTGTTTGTCTCCGCATGTTTCCTGGCTCTAATCTGTTTTTCTGGACCAAAAACTAGGTCAAAACAGGGCCCAAAATCGCCCCAGCAAATTCTGCAGATTCTGCAGATCGCGCATGTCACGCGAGCGCGTCCTCTACGCGTTCGCGTCATCCAGCGTTTTACCTTGCCACGCGTGCGCGTCGTCCACGCATTCGCGTCACTTGTGCAGTTTCCAATCCATGCGTTCGCGTCAGGCACGCAAGCGCGTCACTGCGATTTCTTCTATTTCACGCGGTCGCGTGAGCCATGCGTCCGCGTCACTTCTCGCTGGTCATCTCCTCAATTTCTTGTGTTCCTTCCATTTTTGCAAGCTTACTTTCCAATCTTTAAGTCATTCATGCCCTATAAAGCCTGAAACACTTAACACACGGATCACAGCATCGAATGGAATAAAGGAGAATTAAAATACATAATTAAAAGTCTCTAGGAAGCAAGTTTTCAATCATGGAATAATTTTGGGAAGGAATTGTAAATGCATGCTAATTTAATGAATAAGTGGGTAAAATTTTGATAAAACCACACAATTAAACACAATATAAACCATAAAATAATGGTTTATCAGGAAGCTAATTGATTTATCGCTTGTTCCAGTTGATGAAGGGTTGCATGAAATTGATCTACTATTTCCTTGAGGCGAGCCTGTGATTCTTGGGTCGATGGATATGGACATGGTGCATATGGAAGTGGTGGTTCTTGGGAGTAATTGGATTGGAATTGGGGTGGATAAAGGTTAGGGTCATATGGTAGTGAATGGTTGTAGGTGGCTTGTGAGTAAGGTGGTTCAATGCTATGTTGAGGTGGTGGTTCATTGGCATATGATGGAGCTTGCTGGTAACTACAAGGGGGTCCACCATATCTATCATTCTGGTATGCACCTCAGAATGGCTCTTGACCATAGTAATTTGGTGGAGGTTGTTTGTCATGAAAAGATCCACCATAACTATTATCTTGGCATGCATTGTAGGATGGTTGTTGTCCATGGTATCTTGGAAGGGGTTGTTGCCAAAAGGGTTGATCAGATCCACGTGGCTCCTTCCATCTTTGATTGTTTTGACCTTGATGCATGTTCCTGTTATAGCTTCCATTCCTTACAACAACATTGGAACCAAACTTAAAGCTAGAGGGGTGAGAACTCATAGTAGCTAATAAAAATTAAAAACAAAAATAAAAACAATTAAGCAAAAGAAAATATTTACAATAACCAATAATAAGGCACACAATTGCAATTCTCCGGCAACAGCGCCATTTTGATGAACTGGACTTTCCGCTAGTAAAGAATTTCACAATTAATATTTCACTGAAAGTATAATTTCTAAACCAATAGAAAATCCTTTCGTACAAAAACTTGTTTGTCACTTAAGCAAACCCAATAAAATTCATAACCGAAGTATTGAAACCTCGGGTCGTCTCTCAAGGAATTGCAGGAAAGTATGATTTATTATTGGTAATGGAAAAAGGTATATTTTTGGGTTTTTGAATATTAAACAAGGAAATAAATTGGCAAGGAAGTAAATTAATAACTAGAAAAACTCTTGGCAAGGTATGAGAACTGGAAATCCCATCCTAGTTATCCTTATCAGGTGTGATGAGAATTGTTATTGCTCCCGCTTAGTTAACCCTTACTAAATAAAGGAAAGTCAAGTGGACTAATCAATTTGATTCCTCAAGTCCTAGTCAACTCCTATGGAAAGACTAGCTTTAAAGGGATCCAAATCAATCAGCAATTTCTAATTTTCAATCAACAGCTGAGTTTGATAACTCAAGTGTCACCAATTACTCAACAAAAGCAAAGGGAGAGAAAATCTACTCGAATAAAAATGCCTTGAAAATAATAAAAGGGAACATGGTAATTAAAATTCAATTGGAAACAATTAAACAGATAATAGATTTAAATGGAAAAGTACTCTTTGCATTAATAATTTAAATAAATATTGAACCTGGAATTGAGAAGAAGAAGAAATCCTAATCCTAAACCCTAAGAGAGAGGAGAGAGCCTATCTCTCCCTAAAACTACATCTAAAACCTAAAATTGTGAATTATGAATGTTATTTTTTTAATGAATGGATCGATTTGCCCACTTTATAGCCTCTAATCTGTGTTTTTTAGGCCGAAAATTAGGTCAAAAACATCCCAGAAACCGCCCCCAGCAATTTCTGATACGTCTATTATGCGGCAAAGTCACGCGTATGCGTCATCCACGCGTACGCGTGGATTGAATTTTCTCCAGGTCACGCGTGCGCGTGATTTACGTGTGCGCATCGTCTATCTTCGGGGCAGCTATGAAAAATTATATATCATTGCAAAACCCCGGATGTTAGCTTTCCAACGCAACTAGAACCGCCTCATTTGGACCTTTGTAGCTCAAGTTATTGTCGATTTAGTACCAAGAGGTCAAGCTGGACAGCTTTAGCAGTTCCTTCAGTTTCTTGTATTCCTTCCACTTTTGTATGCTTTCTTTCCATCCTCTAAGCCATTCCTACCCTATAAACCCTGAAATCACTTAACACACATATCAAGGTATCGAATGGTAATAAGAGGGGATTAAACATAGCAAAATTAAGGCCAAAAAACATGTTTTCAATCATAGCACAAGATTAGGAAGGAAAATGTAAAACCATGCTATTAGTATGAATAAGTGTGAGTTTAGTGGATAAAATCCACTCAATTAAGCACAAGATGTACCATGAAATAGTGGTGCATCAAAGCCTTGTTGAGGCCTCTGCTGCTCTCTCCATCCAAAGTTAGGGTGATTCCTCCATCTCTTATTAAAAGTATTTGCATAGGGATTATTGTTGGGATTTCTAGAGAAACTTCCCATGTAATTCACTTCCTCCATGGTGGTTTGAGCAATCTCACCAACGTCTCTCCTTTATAGGGTACATCTTGAGTGTTGACAGCTGAAACCTGCATCCCATTTAAGTGTTGGGAAATCATACTAATTTTCTGGGACATAAGCTTGTTTTGAGCCAAAATGGCGTCTAGTGTATCCACTTCCATGACTCCTCTCCTCTGAGTAGTCCCAGTGTTCACAAAGTTCTTCTCAGAAGTGTATATGTACTGGTTATTGGCAACCATCTCAATGAGCTCATTTGCTTCCTCCGGCTTCTTCTTCATGTGCAGTGATCCGCCTGCAAAGTGATCCAGTGACATCTTGGCCATCTCAGAGAGGCCATCATAAAAAATTTCCAGCCTGGTCCATTTTAAAATCATGTTAGGAGGGCATCTCCTGATTAGCTGCTTGTATCTCTCCTAGGCCTCATATAGAGACTCTCCCTCTTTCTGTCTGAAGGTCTGGGCTTTTACTCTAAGTTTACTCAGCTTCTGGGGTGGAAAGAACTTGGTCAGAAATCCAGTGACCACCTTGTCCCATGTGTCCAGGCTCTCCTTGGGCTGAGAATCTAGCCATAGCTTTGCTCTATCTCTTAAAGCAAAAGGAAAGAGCATGAGCTTATAAACCTCAGGGTTCACTCCATTCGTCTTGACCCTATCACAGATCTGTAGGAAATCAGATATGAACTTGTTGGGGTCCTCCTGCGGGAGTCCATGAAATTGACAGTTCTGTTGCACCAAAGTGACCAGTTGAGGCTTGAGCTCAAAATTATTGGCACCAATGGTAGGTACGGATATACTGCGCCCATAGAAGTCAGATGTGGGTGTAGTGTATGAGCCAAGCACCTTTCTTGTTTCCTCTCCAGCGTTTGGATTGTTAGCTACCATAGTGGTGTCTTCAACTTCCTTCTCAAAAGATTCTGTAATATTCTCTCCATCTTTGTAAGCTTGGGTTTATTGCAAACGCCGCCTTAAGGTCCTCTCATGTTCAGGATCAAAATCAAGAAGGGGTTCCTTATCCCTGTTCCTGCTCATAAACAATAAGAAACAAAGAAAGAAAAAATGTGAGAGTCTCTATGTCAAAGTATAGAGGACTCCCAGTGAGATATCCTAAAAGAAATAAAATAAGATAAAGTAAGCAATTAACCAAAAAAATTTCGAAACAAGAATGTAAGAAATAACCTAAAATTTTTGAAAATTAAAAAGAAAAGGTTTAAATTTTTTTTTTTGAAATTCGAAAAGAAAGAAAGAAAGAAAAACTAATGAAACACCAAACTTAAAATTTGAATTTAAATAAAATAACTAACACAAAATTCGAAAATCAAGGAGAAGATAAATAAGATAAAGATCGAGAATCAAGAAAAATAAACAAGATATGATTCAAAAATTAAAAAGAAAATTGATTAAACCAAAAAGAGAAAATCACCAAAGGGACACCAAACTTGAAATTTTAAAACAAATAAAAATAAGATAGCCAAAATAAAAGAAAAAATTCAAAAATACGAGAAAGATAAATAAGATAACAATCAAAAATTAAGAAAAATAAATAAGAAAGATTTCAAAAATCAAAAGAAAGATAATTAAACAAAAACTAATAAAAATACCTAATCTAAGCAACAAGACAACTGGTAGTTGTCAATCACGAACAATCCCCAGCAACGGCGCCAAAAACTTAGTGCGCGAAATTAGAACTCGCACAACTTTATCGGCAAGTGCACTGGGTCATCCAAGTAAAACCTCAGGTGTGTGAGGGTCGATCCCACGAGGATTGTCAGATTAAGCAAGCAGTAGTTATCTTGCTGGGCTTAGTTAGGCGAACAGTAAAGAGAGTTATTATTGAAAACGCATGAAACAAGATAATAAAAAGAACAATTAAAGGTAGGTGTAAAATCAATAATAAGAAAACAGTTAAGGTCTTGGAGATGTTTATCTTTCCGGATTAAAACTTCTTACTAACTATTTTAACAATGAATGATTCATTCTATGGCAAACTGTAAGAGAATAAACCCTAATTCTTTAGCAATTTAATCTCCTCTGATTTTCATCAAACGCCACTTCCGTGGTCATTCAATTTGAATTAGATGGTGAAGTTCAGAAAACTAGTTTATACCACAAAGGCCCTAATCACCCCAGATCCCGGCTGAACAGATGTTCCCATGTCTCCAACAGGTTGTGGATTAGCCGTCTAGGAGGTGTGTTCTCAAGCTGTAGTTCAGGTGACCTGGGTCAGAGTATCACCAGAACTCATGTAGAAAAAAGGGGTCATACTTCCATTTCACCCAGTTTCATTAGATTAAGAACGAGACACACCTTAGAATTGAATCAAACATATATTAAAATAGAAAAGTAATAATATTAATCCATAGAAATAAATAGAGTTCCTAACCTTAACCAAGATGTTTAGTTGCTCATAACTTACAAATAAAACAAGGTTCTCAAAAGTGCGGGAGGAGGAAGATCTCATAAACCTAAGTGATCTTCTCCTTAAATACTAACCTAATAATAAATGCTAAACCTAAAAGATATTATTTTTAATAAAAAATTACAAAGATAAAATAAGATAATACTAATAAGTGCTAAAATCCACTTGGAGGCCCAATTGTTGTGTGAAATGGACAGTAAGGTGGCGTTCAACGCCAGGATTGGGCGTTGAACGCCTAGAAGGGAAGCACGCCTCTGACTTCATGCCCACCTACCTGGCGTTCAACGCCCAGGGGGGAGCCGACAGTATTTTTGTTTCTTGCTCTAGCCTTCTCCAAACTGCTCTGAATTTCTCCTAAAACCATAAAAACACAAGAAAAACTCAAAGTAGTATCCAAAGATGAATTTTGCACAAAAATCAAGTAAAAGTAATTGAAATCTAACTAAAAACAATGTAAAAATAACTAGAAAAAGGGTATAAGATGCTCATGCATCACTTGTCGTGTTTCATTCATTAACTCCTCTTCTTTCACTTGAGGGTTCAAGCTTGCATCCACCCAACATTCTTTGCTTGATTCTTTACATTCATCTACGAAAGTAATTTGACAGTCGTATGAGCGAAGTGAGGCTAGACGAGTTAAGGTTTCGGTTAAGGTAGCCATGATAGTGTCTTGCCTGTTTTGGGATTCTTTTTGCTCTTGGATAAATAATTGGATTGCTTCTTATGTGGATCAGTTATCACATGGAGGTGGGGCTTAGATTGATGAAGGTTGAAAAGGATAATCATGAAGGTAAGGATCTTGGCTTTGTACATAGGGAGGTAGTAGCTCAAGAGAATTTTGAAAGTGATAAAGTTGGAATGGTTGTGGTTCTAAGGGTGGTTTGTAACAACCCTAGTTTTTGAAAATCAAATGATTAGTTATTTGTGATTTATTATATTTGTTGATAATCTTATTTTAAGAAAATTATTTTACTAAAGGTAATTAAATATAGTTTCATGATAATTGAAGTTTAAATTAATTAGAATTTTTATATAATCTTTATTAGATATTTAGTATAATTAAAATTATAATTTTGATAATTGAAAAATAAGAAGAATTGTATAATTTAATTCTATTTTGAATAAATTATGTTATTAATTTGAACTCCTAGAAAATGATTTTATTAAAAATAATTAGATTGATATTTATAAATACTTTAAGTTTAAGTCAATTAATATTTTTGTACAATTTTTATTATTAGTTATTTTACAATTTGAAATTAATGTTCCGGTGATAGAAAAATAATGAAAAATTATACCATTTGATTTGAATAATTAATATTGAGTTTAAAACTATATTTTATAAAAATATGATTAATATGTTCATTTTATATTTTAAATTAGAAATAATTGATTGAACTTAGCAATATGTTGATAAATAAGGTTTCTAAATATTTTTAATAAAGTACATTTAATTTTAAAATTACTCTACCCTCCAATTTTATCAAAATATCTATTCATATATATCCATATTCTTTTATAAAATCCTAATTTCTAACCCTAAATCCTAAAATCCCCAAATTCATTCGGAAATCCTAATTTCCCAAATTGAAAACCCTAACCCTAGCACCCCTTACCACAGCCACACCCCAACCCTTCTTCCTTGCCTCAGCAGCAACGCATACAAGATTTCCTTTTATGAAAGAAAGAAAAGCAAAAAGCAAGGGGGAAAACTGGGGAAGGGACTGTCGATCTGAGAAGAGAGGAAGGATGGCGCCGGCGGGCGTCACTGCTGCCGCGCCGCCATGTTGCACCAGGGAGGATGAGAGAGCGAGGAACGGACAAGAGAGAGAGAGGGTCGCGCCGCCATGGTTGTCCAGGGAGAACGCCGGGGAAGGAGATGTTGCTGCGCTGCCCGGAACCGCGTCCAACTCGCCGCCGTTCAGGCTCCAGTTGCTGTCACCATCGTGCAGTCGCCGCCGCGAAGTAGCCTCGCATCCGCCGCCGTCTTCGCGGGGTTTGCGTGACCTTGGTCGCTCCTCACCGTGGAGCCCATGTTGTCGCCGTTCAGCTCTGCCGCCGCCGTCACTCGCTCCTTTGCCGTTGAAGGTGGTCAGTCACCGATCGGGTCTGGGGGAGAGCGAACGCGACAGCCAGAGAGAAAAGCAACACTGCTGCCATCGCTGCTGTCACCGTGGTGGCCGCCGTCACGTCCTGTTCACCGTCGCCGTTGATTTGCCTTAGAGCCACTGTGTCACGCGTCACCGACGGAGAATAGAGAGACGCACGCAGAAGAGAAGCCCGCGACCAGCCTTGTCGCCGTCACCGCGGGTTGCCGTCGCCAAACCACCGCGCCGCCGTAGCTGTCTCCGGGAAGGTCGTTGGAGCTTGCTGAGGATATTGTTCTGGTTCTGAAGCAATCCATCCATGTCAGTGCTCATTTTTATCCCCTGTTCTGCCTCTGCCTCTGGGTTCTGTGAGTTGCCGGAGCTCTCTGCCACCAGGAACCAACATTCGAGCTGCCCAGGAAACCACCATTAGAACCACTACTGTTTTGGTAAGCTCTGCCCCCTGTTTCTGCTTCCTTGTCCTACCAATTTGTTTCTACTTTGAAGCTTGTCCCTGAAACTGTTTGTATTGTATAAAGAGATTATTGTAAATTACCTTGCCGCCGCCGTTACTGGAGGTAGCTGCCGGCACTATTTGGAGGCTGCTGCTAAGTCACCACCGAAGCTAAGAACAGGTGCTAGGATTTGATGGAGCACAGCTGCTGCTGTGGATTCGTAATATTGGGTTTACCGCGTTTAAATTCTTCAATTACGGCTAATTGAGGTAGGGGATTTAACGTTTTTAATTTAGAATGCCTACAAAGTTATTGGATAAGTGCAAATGGTTAATAATAGTTAAGAATTTCTTAATTGACATGAATGACTTGAAATGCATTTGAAATTAGTTAGTTGTGATTATTCTGAACTGTGATTGAAATTAGATGCTATTGTGGATAATGATTAATTTAGTGTAATTTATTAAATTGAAATATGCTGAGTTAATTATTGAAAAGCTGTTGAATGGATAATTGATGAATTGAGTTTGGATTGTTGCTGTGAATGTATGGTTTTGTTATGAGAAATTGGTTGGTGGAATTAAGTTTGGAAGGAGGTTGTGGGAGTAAGATTGGTGTGGTATTAAAACTGATTTTGATTTGAGGCTGTGAATTGTGATTTGTGAGCCATGATTGAATTATGTGAAAGTGACTAATTATTCGAATTCCTGGTTATGCTGATTTCTTGATTTAGTTGTGAAATTGAAATGCAATTGATGATGGTGGATATTGTTGCAAGCTTGTTTGAGAAATTGGTTACTGGATATGTTAACTTGACTGGATAATATTGTACTGAGTGTTGAACTGATTCAAGCTTGTGCTCGGTTTGGAATTGTTGTGATAATGGTTTAATTGTGACTGCCTTCTGATTATTTCAGAGTTGTTGGAAATTCAGATTTTAGTTGATTATGTTGAGTTGGTTGTTATTGTTGATTTAAGGTTAACCAGAGTTGATTTTGAGAACAGTTAAAGGATTGAAGGTTGATTACTAAAGTATTTTCTTAAAGTATGATCTTTAGAATAAATTGGTAACTTTGCTAATAACTAAATAACTTTAAGAATAATTGGAAATATGAAAGGATGGGTTTGGAGTATTAGTTATGAATTTTCGAAGCTGGCTTGATTCACTTTTAAAGAACGGTTTATGAAAACTTTGATTTTAATTAATGTTAGGATGTCGATTTGTTAAACTGATTTATGATGAATTGATTACTGAGATTCTGTTGTTGTGAAAACTGCTGATAAAAAGGGCTGGTGATTTGTTGGGAAAGAGGGAACCCGTAAGGGTGGTTAAGTACGAGTTTTAGGGGAGGTGCTGCCGAAATTTTATAAAAAATCTGAGGTTTTATTTGAAAAGTTATTTTAGAACTTTTGAATTTGGAAAATTATATTACCTGACTTTTATTTAGTTAAGAAAAGAATTATTCTATTTTAAATTCGATTTACCAAAGAAAGGTTTAGGTTTCAAAATTAAACTATTTAAGAAAGAAACTATGTTTTGAGATTGATTCAATATGAAAAGAATTATGTTTTAAGCTTGAAATAAAGGTTTACTTTTTAGAAGTTTGATGAATTTATAATATTTGAATTTGAATAGTAAAGAGAGAGATGATTTTTGAGTCTTTAGGAAGTTAGTAAACTTGGAAGAATTTTATTTGAATAATTTTAATGAGAGGATTATATTTCAAAAAGTATTTAGTGAATTTAAAATATATGATTTACTTAAGTCTTTTGAAGAGGGTTAAACTAAAAAAAATATAGTTCTAAAGTTAGTTTTGAATTAAGATTGTTAAAGTAGAGATTATGAACTGAAATGAGGATTAAGATTTTTATGAACAAATGCTTGAGAAAGTTAAGAAAGGTTTAAGAAGATGTGTTAAGGATTCAAAGGGAAAGAGAGAATGAAGATTGATTTGTGGATTGTTGAGATTGAGAAAAGGATAATGAAAAATGATAAAAGGCGGGAATACCCCCACGAACTGTTAGTTGTTTAACTACGGGGGAAACGCAAAATTGATAATTCGTTAAAATCGGAAGTACCCACGAACTGAATGATCATTGATCTCGGGGAAACCTATATATTGTTATTTGTTTTATATGCGGGAAAAATCCACGGACTGATAATCATTGATTACGGGAATAACCCATGAATTGTTGTATGTTGATCTCGGGTATAACCCACGAACTGAAGATTGCTATGTTATTGTGTATTGATCTCGGGTATAACCCACGAACTGAAGATCTCTGTTTTGTTTGTGAAATGATCTCGGGGACGCCCATGAACTGAGGATCACTGTTTCCCCTTGTGCGTATATAATGGGGTCGGGCTTCGCGCCGACTGCCGGTAGTCACGAAGGAGTGGTATTCTTACCACCGACACATGCACTAACGACACAAAGGGAAGCCATATCTGGAACTTGTTCCTAGGTAATGTCGGGCTGTAGGGTGTAAACCGACACGTGAGCTCATGGCCTGCTTAGGACAGACATGCATCATATTGGTTGTGCATTTGCTTTTGGTTGTGTTTGCTTGTATTACTTCTCTGCGATTGTGTTGTTTGTTTTATTGTGATTAGTTTGTCTGTTGAATTGAGTTTCTTACTTGCGCTAGTAGTCTGTGAATATATAGAACTGATTAATACCTGTTTGTTGTGACTGAGAATCAATTGTGACTGAGATTCAATTATGTGGCTAAAAGATATTTAATATGACAAATTGTGATTGAGATCTGTTTTGGGTTTAGAAATTTAAAGAAAGTAATTATTTATCTAAAGTAATATTAAAAAGTACTTCAAAAGGTTTGACTAAGATGGTTTATTAAGCAAAGTTAATTATTTGCATGTTAATCATTACTTTTACGGCATTCTCATTCCCTACTGAGAACGTGTGGTTTGTTCTCACCCCAAAATCTTCTACCCTTTCAGTGACACAGGTTTGAAGATTCAGTTTGAAGCTGCGGGCGATTCTAGAATTTACTTACGAGTTAAGTTTATGACTTGAGTTTCTTTCATAGAATTCCCTTGCCCTTACTGCTTAAGGTTTTATTTTATGCAGAGGGATAGGAGTTGTACCTGAATTTTATTTAAATTCTTTTGTGTAATATTACTATTATTAATAATTATGTGATTATTATTATTACTTGGTGATATTTGCTATATGATTTTAATTAATAAAAACAAAAATTTCTGGTATTTTCTATAAAATTGATTCGCGATATCGAACTAAAGGCTTAATAGTAAATAGTTAATAAGGAAAACAGGTCAGTAACACCTTACTTTTGGTACGATCATGACGTATTGGAAGTTGGGTCGTTACATGGTTGGTATGATTCATAAGGTTGGTGATACGGTGGATAAGCATTTGGATCCTGTGGAGGTTGTTGTTGGTGAAATGGGGCTTAGGAGTATTGTGGTTAAGAAAAGTATTGAAAATGGCTGCCATAGGAGTAAGTTAGTTAAGGGTTATAACCATAGCAAGGGCCACCATAGTCATTCGGTTGGTATGCACTATAAGATGATGCATGATCATAATAGAGTAGGGTTGATACCATGAAGATTGGTCTTGAATGCGAGACTCCTTCCTCAATTGATAATTTCTTTCTTGGTGCAAACCGTTATTAACATTGCCATTTCTTACAATATTTTCACAATCATACCAAAAACCATAAGGATGAGAATTCATAGAAAAGAGAAAAAATAAAAATAAAGGATATCTAGGAACAAAGAAAAACAAACTCCTAACTACTAACAAAAACAAGAAAATAACCAAAAAGCAAGTTATTCATAATATTCACATATTCATAATAGCCAAAAATAAGCATACATTGAAAGTCCTCGGCAATGGCGCCAAAAACTTGACTCGAGTCAAACGTCGGTCTAGAATTTCTCAATAAAATTTTGTCACAAGTATAGTTCCAAACTAACAAATGACCCGAATCAGAGTTTAGAAAGATGTGTCACAATACTGATCAATAAAAACCAGGAGTTTTAAATTCCAAGTCGTTCTCCCACGGAATTTCAGTGAGGGAGGCGTATCATTGGCTATGCGAGATCGAGGGTGGGATAGCAATTGACAAGAATTTAAATAGCAAGAAAGCAAATAACAATTAACTAATAAAAGAAAGAAAATTCAAATGCTAAAGGACATCTTGGCAAGGGTTGAGAGTCAGGGTTTTCTATCTTAGTCATAGACCACAAACACGACAATTATAAAGAGTTAATCCCACTTAGTCAAACCCTAACATAGGGAGTAAGTCAAGTAGGCATAATTAATCTCAATTCACAAATCCTAACCGACTCACTAATTAGGCTTAGTGAAAGGATGGTGGTGCGCAGAAATTGTGATTACACTTTGATTATGTAAAATTCATCGCTCTTTCTTTCCCTGGTAATGGCGCCAAAAACATGATGTCAATACCATGGTTCACAACTTCGCACAACTAACCAGCAAGTGCACTGGGTCGTCCAAGTAATACCTTACGTGAGTAAGGGTCGAATCCCACGGAGATTGTTGGTATGAAGCAAGCTATGGTCACCTTGTAAATCTCAGTCAGGCGGATATAAAATAGTAATGGGGTTTTCGAAAATAATTAATAAAATAGTGATAGAAATACTTATGCAAATCATTGGTGAGAATTTCAGATAAGCGAATAGAGATGCTTTCGCTCCTCTGAACCTCTGCTTTCCTGCTATCTTCATCCAATCAGTCTTACTCCTTTCCATGGCTAGCTTTATGTAATGCATCACCATTGTCAATGGCTACTTTCGGTCTTCTCTCGGGAAAATGATCCAAATGCCCTGTCACGGCACGGCTAATCGTCTGGAGGCATCACCCTTGTCAATGGTTACATCCTATCCTCTCAGTGAATATGGTCAACGCACCCTGTCATGGCACAGCTATTCATCTGTCGGTTCTCGATCATACTGGAATAGGATTTACTATCCTTTTGCGTCTGTCACTACGCCCAGTAATCGCGAGTTTGAAGCTCGTCACAGTCATTCAATCATTGAATCCTACTCGGAATACCACAGACAAGGTTTAGACTTTCCGGATTCTCTTGAATGCCGCCATCATTCTAGCTTACACCACGAAGATTCTGATTAAGAGATATAAGAGATACTCATTCAATCTAATGTAGAACGGAAGTGGTTGTCAGGCACGCGTTCATAAGGAATGATGATGATTGTCACGTTCATCACATTCAGGTTGAAGTGCGAATGAATATCTTAGAAGCGAAATAAGATGAGTTGAATAGAAAACAGTAGTACTTTGCATTAATCTTTGAGGAACAGTAGAGCTCCACACCTTAATCTATGGAGTGTAGAAACTCTACCGTTAAAAATACATAAGTGAAAGGTCCAGGCATGGCCGAATGGCCAGCCCCTCTGATCTAAGAACCCGGCGTCCAAAGATGATCAAAGGATCAAAAGATAATCCAAAGATCCAGGATGTCTAATACAATAGTAAGAGGTCCTATTTATAATAAACTAGCTACTAGGGTTTACAGAAGTAAGTAATTGATGCATAAATCTACTTCCGGGGCCCACTTGGTGTGTGCTTGGGCTGAGCTTTAACTTTCCACGTGCAGAGGCCATTTGTGGAGTTGAACGCCAGGTTTTGATCCATTTCTGGCGTTCAACTCTGGTTTTTGATCCATTTCTAGCGCTGAACTCCAGAATTGGGCAGAGAGCTGGCGTTGAACGCCAGTTTGTGTCGTCTAAACTCGGGCAAAGTATGGACTATTATACATTGATGGAAAGCCCTGGATGTCTACTTTCCAACGTAATTGGAAGCGCGCCATTTCGAGTTCTGTAGCTCCAGAAAATCCACTTTGAGTGCAGGGAGGTCAGAATCCAACAGCATCAGCAGTCCTTCTTCAACCTCTGAATCTGATTTTTGCTCAAGTCCCTCAATTTCAGCCAGAAAATACCTGAAATCACAGAAAAACACACAAACTCATAGTAAAGTCCGGAAATGTGAATTTAACATAAAAACTAATGAAAACATCCCTAAAAGTAACTAGATCCTACTAAAAACATACTAAAAACAATGTCAAAAAGCATATAAATTATCCGCTCATCACAACACCAAACTTAAATTGTTGCTTGTCCCCAAGCAACTGAAAATCAAATAGGATAAAAAGAAGAGAATATACTATAAATTCCAAACTATCAATGAAACATAGCTTCAATCATATGGGCGGGACTTATAGCTTTTTGCCTCTTGAATAGTTTTGGCATCTCACTTTATCCATGGAGGTTCAGAATGATTGGCATCTATAGGAACTCAGAGTTCAGATAGTGTTGTTGATTCTCCTAGTTCAGTATGATGATTCTTGAACACAGCTATTTTATGAGTCTTGGCCGTGGCCCTAAGCACTTTGTTTTCTAGTATTACCACCGGATACATAAATGCCACAGACACATAATTGGGTGAACCTTTTCAGATTGTGACTCAGCTTTGCTAAAGTCCCCAATTAGAGGTGTCCAGGGTTCTTAAGCACACTCTTTTTTTGCTTTGGACCTTGACTTTAACCGCTCAGTCTCAAGTTTTCACTTGACACCTACACGCCACAAGCACATGGTTAGAGACAGCTTGGTTTAGCCGCTTAGACCAGGATTTTATTCCTTTAGGCCCTCCTATCCACTGATGCTCAAATCCTTGGGATCCTTTTTATTTGCCCTTGCCTTTTGGTTTTAAGGGTTATTGGCTTTTTGCTCTTGCCTCTTGGTTTTAAGAGCTTTTGGCTTTTTCTGCTTGCTTTTTCTTTCTGTTTTTTTTTTTTTGCCTATTTTTTTCTACAAGCTTTGTTCTTTGCTGCTTTTTCTTGCTTCAAGAATCATTTTTATGATTTTTCAGATTATCAAATAACATGTCTCCTTGTCATCATTCTTTCAAGAGCCAACATATTTAACATTCTTAAATAACAATTTCAAAAGACATATGCACTATTCGAGCATACATTCAGAAAATAAGAAGCATTGTCACCACATCAATATAATTAAACTAAGTTCAAGGATAAATTCAAAACTCATGTACTTCTTGTTCTTTTGAATTAAAACATTTTTCATTTAAGAGAGGTGATGGATTCATAGGACATTCATAACTTTAAGACATAGTTACTAAATACTAATGATCATGTAATGAAGACACAAACATGGATAAGCACATAACATAGAAAACGAAAAGCAGAAGAAATAAGAACAAGGAATGAATCCACCTTAGTGATGGTGGCGTTTCCTTCTTGAGGAACCAATGATGTCCTTGAGCTCTTCTATGTCTCTTCCTTGTCTTTGTTGTTCCTCCCTCATTGCTTTTTGATCTTTTCTTATTTCATGAAGGATGATGGAGTGCTCTTGATGTTCCACCCTTAGTTGTCCCATATTGGAACTCAATTCTCCTAGGGAGGTGTTGATTTGCTCCTAATATTTATGTGGAGGGAAGTGCATCCCCTGAGGTATCTCAGGGATCTCTTGATTTGCAGCCACATGTTCTACCACTGAGCTATAGACCCTTGAGATGAATCTTTCCATCTCCCATGACTCGGAGGTGGAAGCCTTTGTCTTCTCTTCCCCTCTTTTAGAGGTTTAGGTGCCATCAATGGTAATGGAAAAACAAAAAGCTTATGCTTTTACCACACCAAACTTAGAATGTTGCTCGCCCTTGATCAAGAGAAGAAAGAATAGAAGAAGAAGAAGATATGGAGGAGATGGAGGGATGTGTGTATGGATGTGATTGGTGAATGAAGAACAGAAGGGATGATCATGAATGGAGAGAGAGAGGGTGAGGTGGGTGGGGATCCTGTGGGATTCACAGATCCTGAGATGATCCTGTGGTGTCCACAGATCCTGAGGTGTCAAGGATTTGCATCCCTGCACCAATTAGGCATGTAAAATGCCTTTGCACACAACTCTAGGCGTTCAGCGCCAGGTTGGTGCTCATTTTGGGCGTTCAACGCCCATTTGTTGCCATTTCGGCGTTGAACGCCAGAACCATGCTTGTTCTGGGCGTTCAGCGCCAGGATGCTGCCCATTTTGGGTGTTCAGCGCCAGAACCATGCTCTGTTCTGGCGTTGAACGCCAGGCAGGTGCTTCCTCCAGGGTGTGATTTTTCTTCTACTGTTTTTGATTCCGTTTCCAATTTTTATATTTATTTTGTGACTCCACATGATCATGAACCTAAGAAAACATGAAAAACAAAAATATAGTCAGATAAATAAAAATTGCGTTGCCTCCCAACAAGCGCTTCTTCAATGTCAATAGCTTGACAGTGGGCTCTCATGGAGCCTCACAGATGTTCAGAGCATTGTTGAAACTCCCCAACACCAAACTTAGAGTTTGGATATGGGAGTTCAACACCAAACTTAGAGTTTGGTTGTGGCCTCCCAACACCAAACTTAGAGTTTGACTGTGGGGGCTTTGTTTGACTCTGCTTTGAGAGAAGCTTTTTCTGCTTCCTCTCTATGGATGCAGAGAGAGATCCTTGAGTTGTAAACACAAGGTTGTCCTTATTCAATTGAAGGATCAATTCTCCTCTGTCCACATCAATCACAGCTCTTGCTGTGGCTAGGAAAGGTCTTCCTAGGATGATGGATTCATCCTCTTCCTTTCCAGTATCCAGGACTATGAAATCAGCAGGGATGTAAAGGCCTTCACCCTTTACTAACACGTCCTCTACTTGTCTATAAGCCTGTTTTCTTGAATTGTCTGCCATCTCTAATGAGATTTTAGCAGCTTGCACCCCATGGATTCCCAGTTTCTCTATTACAGAGAGGGGCATGAGGTTTATCCCTGAACCAAGGTCACACAGAGCCTTAAAGATCATGGTGCCTATGGTACAAGGTATTATGAACTTTTCAGGATCTTGTCTCTTCTGAGGCAATGTCAGTTGATCCAGATCACTTAGTTCATTGGTGAACAAGGGAGGTTCATCTTCCCAAGTTTCAATACCAAATAATTTGGCATTCAGCTTCATGATTGCACCAAGAAACTTGGCAGTTTGCTCTTCAGTAACATCCTCATTCTCTTCAGAAGATGAATACTCATCAGAGCTCATGAAGGGCATAAGGAGGTTCAATGGAATCTATATGGTCTCTAGATGAGCCTCAGAGTCCTTTGGTTCTTCAGAGGGAAGCTCTTTATTGATCACTGGACGTCCCAGGAGGTCTTCCTCCTTGGGATTCACGTCCTCCTCTCCCTCATTGGGTTTGGCCATTTTGGTTATGTCAATGGCCTTGCACTCTCCTTTTGGATTTTCTTCTGTATTGCTTGGGAGAGTGCTAGGAGGGATTTCAGTGATCCTTTTACTCAGCTGGCCCACTTGTGCTTCCAAATTTCTAATGGAAGACCTTGTTTCATTCATGAAACTCACACTGGCCTTAGATAGATCAGAGACTAAGTTTGCTAAGCTAGATGGATTCTGCTCAGAATTCTCTGTCTGTTGCTGAGTGGATGATGAAAAAGGCTTTCTATTGCTAAACCTGTTTCTTCCACCATTATTAAAGCCTTGTTGAGGCTTTTGATCCTTCCATGAGAAATTTGGATGATTTCTCCATGATGGGTTATAGGTGTTTCCATAAGGTTCACCCATGTAATTTAACTCTGCTATTGCAGGGTTCTCAGGATCATAAGCTTCTTCTTCAGAAGATCCCTCTTGAGTACTGTTGGATACAGCTTGCATTCCATTCAGACTCTGAGAAATCATATTGACTTGCTGAGTCAATATTTTGTTCTGAGCCAATATGGCATTCAGAGTATCAATTTCAAGAACTCCCTTCTTCATAGGCGTCCCATTACTCACAGGATTCCTCTCAGAAGTGTACATAAACTGGTTATTAGCAACCATGTCAATGAGTTCTTGAGCTTCTGCAGGTGTTTTCTTTAGGTGAATGGATCCACCTGCAGAAGTATCCAATGACATCTTTGATAGCTCAGATAAACCATCATAAAATATATCCAGGATGGTCCATTCTGAAAGCATGTCAGAAGGACACTTTTTGGTCAACTATTTGTATCTTTCCTAAACTTCATAGAGGGATTCACCTTCTTTTTATTTGAAGGTTTGAACATCCACTCTAAGCTTGCTCAACTTTTGAGGAGGAAAGAACTTGGCTAAGAAAGCCGTGACCAGCTTATCCCAAGAGTTCAGGCTGTCTTTGGGTTGAGAGTCCAACCACACTCTAGCTCTGTCTCTTACAGCAAGAGGGAAAAGCATGAGCCTGTAGACTTCAGGATCTACTCCATTAGTCTTAACAGTATCACATATCTGCAAGAATTCAGTTAAGAACTGAAAAGGATCTTCAGATGGAAGTCCATGAAACTTGTAGTTCTGCTGCATCAGAGAAACTAGCTGAGGTTTCAGCTCAAAGTTGTTTGCTCCAATGGCAGGAATGGAGATGCTTCTTCCATGTAAATTGGAATTAGGTGCAGTAAAGTCACCAAGCATTCTCCTTGCATTATTGTTGTTAGGTTCGGCTGCCATCTCCTTTACTTGTTCGAAATTTTCAATAAGGTTGTCTCTGGATTGTTGTAATTTAGCTTCTCTTAGTTTTCTCTTCAGAGTCCTTTCAGGTTCTGGATCTGCTTCAACAAGAATATTCTTGTCCTTGCTCCTGCTCATATGACAAATAAGAGGGCACAGAAAAATAATAATAATAGAGATCCTCTCTCTTTTTTTTTTTAGAGTGAGGGAGAGATGTTAGTAGATGAATAAACAAATAGAAGGAGATGAGAGAGAAGAGAATTTTCGAAAATTATTTTTGAAAAAAGAGTTAGTGATTTTCGAAAATAGTTTTTGAAAAAAAAAGTGTTAGCAATTTTCGAAAATAAAAATCAAAAATTAAAATAATTAGTTAATTAAAAAGAAATTTTTGAAAAAGAGGGAGATATTTTCGAAAATTAGAGAGAGAAAGTTAGTTAGGTAGTTTTGAAAAAGATAAGAAGCAAATAAAAAGTTAGTTAGTTAGTTGAAACAAATTTTGAAAAGATAAGAAGTTAGGAGGTTAGAAAAGATATTTTGAAATCAAATTTTTGAAAACGATAAGATGAGAAGATATTTTTGAAAAGATATGATAGAAATTAGTTTTTAAAAAAGATTTGATTTTTAAAATCACAATTAATGACTTGATTCATAAGAAATCACAAGATATGATTCTAGAACTCAAAGTTTGAATCTTTCTTAACAAGTAAGTAACAAACTTGAAATTTTGAATCAAAACATTAATTGATTATGTTATTTTCGAAAATTTGATATAAAAATAAGAAAAAGATTTTTGAAAAATATTTTTGGAATTTTCGAAAATAACTAAGAAATTTGAAAAAAGATTTGATTTTTTGAGAAAGATTTTGAAAAAGATAAGATTTTTTTTTAAATTGAAAATTTGATTTGACTCATAAAAACAACTAGATTTTAAAAATTTTTGAAAAAGTCAAATCTAATTTTCGAAATTTTAAGAGAGAAAAAGGGAAAGATATTCTTTTTATTTTTGAATTTTTATGATGAGAGAGAAAAACAAGAAAAATGATGCAATGCATGAAAGTTATGGATCAAAACAATGAATGCATGCAAGAATGCTATGAATGTCAAGATGAACACCAAGAACACTATGAAGATCATGATGAACATCAAGAACACATTTTTGAAAAATTTTTAATGCAAAGAAAACATGCAAGACACCAAACTTAGAATTCTTTAATGCTTAGACATAAAGAATTCAGGAATGCATATGAAAAATAAGAAAAGACACAAAACATGCAAATGCAAAGATCAAACAAGAAGACTTACGAAGAACAACTTGAAGATCATGAAGAACACTATGAATGCATGAATTTTCGAAAAATGCAAGATGAGTATGCAATTGACACCAAACTTATAACATGACACATGACTCAAACAAGAAACACAAAAATATTTTTTTGACTTTTATGATTTTCTAAATTTTTTTGGAATTTTTTTCGAAAATTATTTTGAAAAAGGAAAATAAGGA
Organism: Arachis hypogaea; assembly: GCF_003086295.3. Taxonomy (NCBI): domain Eukaryota; kingdom Viridiplantae; phylum Streptophyta; class Magnoliopsida; order Fabales; family Fabaceae; genus Arachis; species Arachis hypogaea. The sequence goes on from NC_092055.1 coordinate 104,645,111, forward strand.
TTCCAAAATTTTTAATATGAATTCCAGGAATCTTATACTCTTTAGCCTAAAGCTCCAATCAAAGGGTCAGGCATGGCTTAATAGCCAGCCAAGCTTTAGTATGTAACTCAGACATGACACGCCTGACATGCCCTACACAGAAGAATTAGACATGGCTTTATAGCCAGCCAGGTTTCCACATGCTTCATGAAACACTAGAATTCATTCTTAAAAATTCTGAAGAAAAATATCTTTTTGAAAACATTTTTATTTTAAATTTTTTTTTTTCAAAAACAAAGGAGAAATTTTTTGAAAGATTTTTGAAAAATTTTTGAAAACAAAACAAAAAGAAAATTACCTAATCTGAGCAACAAGATGAACCGCCAGTTGTCCAAACTCGAACAATCCCCGGCAACGGCGCCAAAAACTTGGTGCGCAGAAATTGTGATTACACTTTGATTATGTAAAATTCATCGCTCTTTCTTTCCCTAGTAATGGCCCCAAAAACATGATGCCAATACCATGGTTCACAACTTCGCACAACTAACCAGCAAGTGCACTGGGTCGTCCAAGTAATACCTTACGTGAGTAAGGGTCGAATCCCACGGAGATTGTTGGTATGAAGCAAGCTATGGTCACCTTGTAAATCTCAGTCAGGCGGATATAAAATAGTAATGGGGTTTTCGAAAATAATTAATAAAATAGTGATAGAAATACTTATGTAAATCATTGGTGAGAATTTCAGATAAGCGAATAGAGATGCTTTCGCTCCTCTGAACCTCTGCTTTCCTGCTATCTTCATCCAATCAGTCTTACTCCTTTCCATGGCTGGCTTTATGTAATGCATCACCATTGTCAATGGCTACTTTCGGTCTTCTCTCGGGAAAATGATCCAAATGCCCTGTCACGGCACGGCTAATCGTCTGGAGGCATCACCCTTGTCAATGGTTACATCCTATCCTCTCAGTGAATATGGTCAACGCACCCTGTCACGGCACGGCTATTCATCTGTCGGTTCTCGATCATACTGGAATAGGATTTACTATCCTTTTGCGTCTGTCACTACGCCCAGCAATCGCGAGTTTGAAGCTCGTCACAGTCATTCAATCATTGAATCCTACTCGGAATACCACAGACAAGGTTTAGACTTTCCGGATTCTCTTGAATGCCGCCATCATTCTAGCTTACACCACGAAGATTCTGATTAAGAGATCTAAGAGATACTCATTCAATCTAATGTAGAACGGAAGTGGTTGTCAGGCACGCGTTCATAAGGAATGATGATGATTGTCACGTTCATCACATTCAGGTTGAAGTGCGAATGAATATCTTAGAAGCGAAATAAGATGAGTTGAATAGAAAACAGTAGTACTTTGCATTAATCTTTGAGGAACAGCAGAGCTCCACACCTTAATCTATGGAGTGTAGAAACTCTACCGTTAAAAATACATAAGTGAAAGGTCCAGGCATGGCCGAATGGCCAGCCCCTCTGATCTAAGAACCAGGCGTCCAAAGATGATCAAAGGATCAAAAGATAATCCAAAGATCCAGGATGTCTAATACAATAGTAAGAGGTCCTATTTATAATAAACTAGCTACTAGGGTTTACAGAAGTAAGTAATTGATGCATAAATCTACTTCCGGGGCCCACTTGGTGTGTGCTTGGGCTGAGCTTTAACTTTCCACGTGCAGAGGCCATTTGTGGAGTTGAACGCCAGGTTTTGATCCATTTCTGGCGTTCAACTCTGGTTTTTGATCCATTTCTGGCGCTGAACTCCAGAATTGGGCAGAGAGCTGGCGTTGAACGCCCATTTGCGTCGTCTAAACTCGGGCAAAGTATGGACTATTATACATTGCTGGAAAGCCCTGGATGTCTACTTTCCAACGTAATTGGAAGCGCGCCATTTCGAGTTCTGTAGCTCCAGAAAATCCACTTTGAGTGCAGGGAGGTCAGAATCCAACAGCATCAGCAGTCCTTCTTCAACCTCTGAATCTGATTTTTGCTCAAGTCCCTCAATTTCAGCCAGAAAATACCTGAAATCACAAAAAAACACATAAACTCATAGTAAAGTCTGGAAATGTGAATTTAACATAAAAACTAATGAAAACATCCCTAAAAGTAACTAGATCCTACTAAAAACATATTAAAAACAATGTCAAAAAGCGTATAAATTATCTGCTCATCAGATGGCATTAGTAGAAACCAAATCAACTAACAATCCTAAATTACCAATCAATATCGGACATCAATGACTCAAGGTCACATAAGTCCTCAATCCCAAGTCAAGAACAAGAAAAACTACTTAAAAACTAAAAGAGGCATTTTATCAAACACATGGTAGGAATAAAAGAAAAACATTATAAATTGCATGAATTAAGGAATAAAAGAAAAGCATTATAAATTGTATGAATTAATAAAATCTATGACTAACTAATGCAAAAAATCAATATTAACAACTCAAACAAGCATCAATAAACATGAAAGCATCAAATTACATTAAAGAAAAATTGAAATTTAACAATTGTTCATACACTAAAAAGTAGCAAAATAGAGAAATTAACAATAAAAACTAGACAAATTAAGGTACTAGAAAAAATATAAAGAAAACTAAACTAAAACAATATCAAAACCTAAAATTAAAGAGAAAACTAAGCTAAAACCCTAAAATTCTAGCGAGTAGTTAGAGTTCCTCTCTCTAGAATTGGCCTAAAACATGATTAAAACCTAAACTAAGAATACCTTGTTTATTCCCCTTCAATTCTTGGTTCAATAGCTTCATAAATGAGTTGGATTGGACTCAAAATGGGCTAGAAATTGCGGGTCACGTGCATTTCTAAATGAGGCATGCATTCAAATGCTTGCGTACGCACTCTCAAACTCAATGTCCATTATAGACATATGCATATCATTTTGAAGCCCAAGATGTTATCTTTCTAATGCCACTACAATCGCCTCATTTAGATATTTATAGCTCAAGTTATGATCAATTTAGTATGAAGAGGTCAGGATTTACAGCTTTATAAATTCTTCATTGCTTCATGAATTCTTCCACTTTGCATGATTTTCCTCTACTTCTTCAAGCCATCCTTGCCTATTAGTCCTGAAATCACTCAATAAATATATCAAGGCATCGAATAAAATAAAAGTAGAATTAATTTGACAATTTAAAGTATAAAAAATATGTTTTTAACAATTAAGCACAATTAGGAGAGAACTTACAAAAAAGCATGCATTTTCAAGGCACAAGTACAAGATAAGTTGATAAATTTCCACTCTTTTTAACCCAAAAATCATCGTAAAATATGAATTTATCAGTCCATCCATTTTACTAAAAAGGTCAGGTTTTATGACAGATTTTCTATCGATAATTAGAACATAGAAAAGTATTTACAACTTTGTATATAGATGAATTTTTTTTTTGTAAATTGTCAACAAGGTCAAGCAGAATTTTTTTAGATTTTTTCTTTGTAAAATAAACTTTTTTCCTACAAAATATAAATTTAATCAATACAAATTTTCATCCAATTGTCATCTAACTTATATTTGAACTTTTATAGTATTTCAAAAAATAAACAAGTTTATCATATTATCAAACTAGAAAAAAAGTACATAAACAAACAAGTTAATTCAAAACATAAACACAAGTGTATTAATAAATCAATTATAATTCCAGTGTATTGTTTAACCATATTAAAAATATTAGCTATAATCCTCAGTATCATCGAATCACTCATCTTCATTCTCATCATCCTCATAGTCCTCATCATCAATCCGAATTTGTGACACACTTTTTCCCAAATCAAGTCTTTATCAATTGATGGTAGCTTCATTTCCAGTGCTTGAACCTCGACATGTTGGATTTGGACTTCTATCAACTTTTTTTATAAACTTCTGCTGCTACACAATATTTATATTAATTATATAAACCAAGCTTCAAATAGTATAGTACACTATTTTACAATAAATATGCATATAATATATGGCAATAAAAAAGTATTGATTGAAGTAACAAATGCATGACACAGAATAATAAATAAATGTGGATACTACTATGAAGATTTTACAATTGTCTTTATATGAAGTTTTTTTTTTATTATTATTAGATGATGAACTGTAAAGTTTGATTTTGATATATTGTAAAAGTGTTATTTTTTTTAAGTGTAACTAATAAACAAAGCACACTTTTAACACAAGAATCTTTATAAAAATATATTTTTAGCATCTTCATTTGAGTAGGTGTCATAAATAAAAGCGGTGCTAATCATCTGCAGCATATAATATATATGAAATCCACAACACAATTTTTAGTTAGCCCAATCCATTGAAACAGTTTAGGAAAAAATTTGAAAATTGTCCAACCTAAACATATATATGAAATTTATTTCACAATGTTAGAAAAAACTAAAGTAGAAAATTCCTCCTAAATTACATGCTCTGTGGGAAATCATTAGTACTTGCACTCATAGTTGCACTGTCTAATGGCACCATCCTATGTATATGCCTATGTATTTTGTATATACTATTATATTATCATAATCACGCTCTTCAAAGAGTAATATGCTATTATATGAATAAATAAAAAGCAGATAAGATGGAGAAAAAATCTAAGAAAAGCTCTAGTCAAGCTAGCAGTCAAACCTTACATTCTTCAGTTCATCAAAGTAATTGAGTTTACTATAATGCATCTTCAAAATCAATTAGTCTTTACTTCTCTTGTACCTGTAATTGAAAAAATACAATAAAAAATAAGTTATTTCAGCTAAAGAAAAAACAAAGCTAATGTGGCAGAGTCAAAAACTAAATTAAGATTCTCAACCTCCCAATAGAGATAACAGATACAAAGAACTCACCTATCCTCAGTTGAAATTTTTAAAACGGAATATACAAAAAAAATGTAGCAAAGCAACCTAAACTCTCCACTTCCCACCTTGCTTTAACTGAATTTCTTGTTTATTATTAGACATTCACATGAACCTATACTCACCAGCTGGCAATATTTTCAAAGTAATAAGAGATTATGGCAACCAATTCTTATTCGAAAATAAAAAACCAGATTGGGTGATAAGCAACAAAACCATACCAGTCTATCACATGCATCATGAATCGTTTTAGACTTTGTAGCTACTGCCTGTTGCTGCAATTGTAGCTCATTGAATAAGTCTTCAGTTTCAATTATGGTATAATAATCAAGTCATCTAAATTACTAAGTGTCCAATTTCAAGTCCATATGATATTATAATTTACTCACCATTGCACAACTACCACAACGATCGCTTGCATATAAATATAAGCCATTCAAAATGTGCACAACAGATTTATTGCTTTTATATGGTAGTTGTAGGATCAAAATATCACCCTTCCTGTGTGACTATGTATGCCATATGCATCAGCAATTAAGGAAGAAAATGTGAACAACGTGATAGAAACATGTTTGTGGATGTAACTTGACTCACATAAACAAATAATCATTCCCATTCACTTCAATCCTAATACATTATGTTTTGTATTCTATTACATCTATTATCTATTATAGAAATAACATAAAATTAATTAACACAAAGGGTAGAAACTACATTATTAAAATAAGAAACATGTCATTGCATTTTTTATGAATCGTTGTCAACACAAATTCATTGGAAGAAACCCACCAAACAAAAACAAATCCCAAACTATTGTCTCTCTTACGGAATCTTGATCCCTCAGCTAATATCACCTCACCTTACTTGTCCCTATCATATCATGCATCCGAATCCTTCTTCCCATTATGTTGATTCCCCTTTACCAAAATCCTTATACCACATTAAGTAACAAACAAGAACAAATAACCAACTCAACTGAAATCTAGAGCAATTTTGCATGTTTTTTAGAAGAACTTTTTCTTTTAAGAAAAAAGGAACTTCTTGGTCTTCAATCTCAATGGCATGAATTATTCTTCTTTATTAAATACTCAAATAAATCATATTCTTAAAACAAAAGTCATGTTGCAAATTTGTTCTATTATGCATATAAGAAAAAGGCAAATCCTACTTTCATTGATTATTATTTATTTTTTGTTCTAATTTAAAAATAAGTGCTAGTAATAACAAAATTATTTGTACCTCTTCTACTCTTATCTTATTTCTTGGTTGTCTTCAATAATGCTAGAACAACAGCACAAGAGCTAGAGACTCCCAAATCAACATGTATATAAAGATGAACCTCTTTCATCACAAACATGGCTACAATTACAACAAGCTCAATCAACATCAACAGCAACAATAAGTTAGAAATTGCTTATATAGATACTACAAAGCTAGATTAACAAAGCGCAAAAGATGAGTATAATAAACTTAAAATTGGCACAGAAAAATTGAGCCCTAAGATTTATCATGAAAAACAGAATCACAAAATTAGAGTATACATGAAATTCACAGAGAAAATAATTGAGAGAGCAAGTTGAGATTAGATGGAAGCGGCACCAGAGGGAGCAGATACGATGAGAGCAGTGGCGGAGGGAGTATATGCGATGAGATCGGTGGCGAAGAGAGCTCGTATGACGTTGGCGACGAAGAGAGCAAACACAATAAGAACGGCGGCAAAGAGAATTAAAATTTCAATTTTATCAATAGAATTATTGGCAGATCTTATAATTTGTCAGTTATTTTTTGGAAAATTTTTCAATTTTTTACTTATAGAAATCCGTCAAAAAATCCATCCATATTTTTTACAGCAACATTCTATCTTAAAAATCCGTCTGTAATCTGCTATTTTCTCGTAGTAATTTGCATTTTCAACATTGTCAGTTCCAGTTTTAGTAATATTAGTGACTTCAACAAGTGTAGAAGATAATAAGACAGATACAATATTGGTATTAGTGGGAGCTTTATCATAAATGCCTATGCGAAGAGGATGAAAGGTATAGGTGACTGATGGTGCAATATTTGATTGTTGTGTTTGGTTAGTTTGTGTTTGGTTACTTTGGTGGTTGAAAAGTGTTGGATACAGGAACTCTTGTTTACAAAACATAACATTTTTTGTGATATAGATTCTGCCGGATGGGGATAGCACTTATAGCCTTTGTGATCAGAGGTTTAACTCAAGAATATGCTTTTGTTGATCTGTGATAAAACTTGTGTCTATTGTATGGTCTGAGCCAATGATAATACAAATAGCCAGAAGGTTTTAATGCAGCATAGACTAGTGTGGTATTAAAGAGTACTTCTAATGGGTTTTAAGGTTTAGCACTGGTGCAGGGAGTCTGTTGTTTAGGTATGTTGAGGTTATAATTTCTTCTTCCCAAGATAAGAGAGGTAAAGAGGCTTGACAGAGAAGGATGAGGGAGGTTTTTGTTAAATTTCTGTGTTTTCTTTTAACACATCCATTTTCTTGATGTGTGTGGGGACAAGTAAGTCTGTTAAGGATTCCTTGGTCTCTAAGGTACTATTTAAAGATGTTGGAGAGCTTTGATTCTATGTCCAATTCTATTTTCTATCATAGTTTTGTATTAGAGAAAGGCTGAAAAGGTTTGGGTTTTGGTTTTTAGAAGGTATATACAAGTGTATCTGTTGTATGCAACAATGAAGTATATATAATATCTAAAGACTAACTTGCAAAGTTGTGGTGAAGGACCCCAGAGATTAGAAAACACTAATTTTAAAGGCTGTGTATATTGGGTTTGAGAGAGAAGAAAAGGAAGTTGGTGAATTTGTTGATGATGTAAGGTTCACAAGGAATAGGGATTCTGGTGGTTTGAGATAATGGAATTTTTTGTTTGGTAAACATGGTTTTGGTGATGTTGTGAGAAGGATGCCAAAGTCTTTTATGCCAAAGGTCAAGGTTGTTGTGGGATTAGATTTGGGGGGTGGAATGGTTAGTAATTTGCTGTTGGTTTTGTTTGCATTTGGTATATCAGATGCACTAGTGTGGGAGTGATTTGCGTTGGAATTGGTATCAACATTACTGTTAGAGTTGATATTGACATCATAGATGACACTTGTGAGTAGAGTAAGAAATTTATTGGCAGTAGCAATATTAAAATGTACAACTACATCAGTAGGATTATCAGAGTACAGAAGTACATCATTAGAATGCAAATTTACATGAGAAACAACAGTTGCACTACACACATTGCTATCAAATTTAATGATTTTTGAAGGTTTGTTAATGGCCTAGAGAAGGGTGGTTGAATCTATGGCCTCCTTTTAAAATTTGTTCACTTTTGCTTCAAACTAGATTTGGAACTATTTGACTGATGAGTCTGTTAAGTTGATATTTTAGAAGACAATTTTATTTTTTCTCTTCAAAATAAGATCAAGAATAGAGCAACTATTTACTTTTTAGATTGCTGTGACTTTTGTGAAATTGATCAATTCAGGAGACACTTTTATTTTATCTCATATCGAAAAAAAACAGAAGAAGAATAGAGAAGACAGAATCACAGCCATATATCCTGGTTCAGCCACCATGTGCAATGTGACCTACACCCAGTCTCTACCACAATAGTAATGGAATTTTTATTGCTTTTCACAAAGATTACAATCACCAATTTTGCTAGAATTCAACCTAATTCTATCTAGGACAAACCCAGCTTCTACCAAAGCTAGATTTGGCTAGGTTTACTCCCTATACTTTCAACCACTAAGTACTCATCCAACTTAACAAGAGAATCTCCTTAGGATCATGTGTACAAAATAGAAATACAAACAAAAGAGTTTGACATAATTTTTTGGATTTTTCTAGATAACTCTCTTTGCCTTTTCTCTCAATGGCTTTTACTGATACATCACTGGTAGCACGAATCCCCATAACTTCGTATTGTTGTACCAGCAAGTGCACTGGGTCGTCCAAGTAATACCTGAGCGAGTCAGGGTCGATCCCACGAGAATTATGGTTTAAAGCAAGCTATGGTTATCATGCAGGTCTTAGTCAGGCAGATCAGAAAATTGTTGGATATGGAATTGTATTAGGACTTTTGGATTCAGTAATAGGGATATGTTGAAGGATTAGAGTTGCTTTGTCATTCTGAATTAACTCCGGAACTACTATCTTCTCTACTTGTGAACGATCTTCTTCTATGGCATGTATGTGATCAACGCCATGGTCCAGGGTCATTGATCTCCTCTGCTATAGATTGAATGCCATTGGTCGTGGTCATCCAATCTGACGAAGGGTGAAGCACTTAGCAGTCCATTCTCTTGGCGATCCTACTCAAAACGCCACAGACAAGGTCGAATCTTTCAGATCAGAGGATGCTGCTTCTTTGGATTCTAGCCTATATCACGGAGACCTTAATCTCCCCGAAAATCGGCTGAACTGGTGACTCGAGAAGTCCCCAACGAAGTCGTGGATTAACCGTCTGAGAGATGTATAAATATAGCTGTTGGCTCGTGCTTTCCAGTCACGTATTCACACGAGCCCAAGTAGACACGGGTGATTGTCAAGCACGTTCATCTTAATGTGATGAACAGAGATAATTTATCATATCATCCTATTCACCATGATGAAGATCGGATATACATCTTAGAGATAGATCAAACACGGATCAGAGAATAAATAGTAGTATTATATTAATTCATAGGACTCAACAGGGCTCCTTCCCTCAACCTAGGAGGTTTAAAAGCTCATGCTAAAGTGAAAACAATGATGAAATCAAAAATATGATCCAAAAGCTCCAAATTACATAAAATAAATCACTTAAATACTAAACAGATGACTAGTAAGGGTAAAACAGTCTTTTTAGTGCTAAAATTCACTTCTGGGGCCCACTTGGTGAGTGTTTGGGCTGAGCTTTGATGAGATCCACGTGCTATCAAGTCTCTTAGACGTGGAACGCCAGCTAGGGGGTCCTCTTTGGGCGTTTGTACATTGGTCTCTACTCTTTGGGCGCTGAACGCCTAGAAGGGGACAAGAAGCTGGCGTTGGACGCCAGTTTTGGGCCTTTTAATCTGAAGTAAAGCATAGATTATTATATATTTCTGGAAAGCTCTGAAAGTTAGCTTTCCATAGCTGTTGAGATTGCACCATTTGAACTTCTGTAACTCCAGAAAAACTCTTCCGAATGCAATGAGGTCAGATTTGGACAGCATCTGCAGTGCTTTCTATGTTTCTGAATCAGACTTTTACTCCAACTCCTCAATTTCAGCCAGAAATTACCTGAAATTGTAAAAAAACCAAAAAACTCATAGTAGAATCCAAAAATGCAAATTTAACACTAAAACCTATAAAAGCTCAATAAAAACTAAACAAAAACTACTAAAAACTATATGAAAATGATGCCAAAAAGTGTATAAAATATCCGCTCATCACAACACCAAACTTAAACTGTTGCTTGTCCCCAAACAACTAAAACATGGTAGGATAAAAATAAAATTAAGATACAATAAATTTCTAAGTTTCAAATGAAGCTTAGTTAAAATCAGATGAGCGGGACTTAGTAGCTTTTTGCTTCTAAATAGCTTTGGCATCTCACTATCTATTGAAACTCAGAGATGTTGGCATCTTTAGGAACTTAGAATCCAGATAATATTATTGACTCTCCGAATTCAGCTTATTTTGATTCTTGAATATAGCTTTCGGAGTCTTGGCCGTGACCCTAAGTACCTTGTTTTCTAGTATTACCATTGGATACAATAATGCCACAGACACTTTAACTGGGTGAACCTTTTTAAATTGTGACTAAGCATTGCTAGAGTCCCCAGATAGAGGTTTCCAGAGTTCTTAAGCACACTTTTTTTTGCTTTGGACCACGACTTTAACCGCTCAGTCTCAAGTTTTTCATTTGACACCTTCATGCCACAAGAACACGGTTAGGGACAGCTTGATTGAGCTGCTTAGGCCAGGATTTTATTCCTTTGGGCCCTCTTAACCACTGATGCTCAAAGCCTTAGGCCCTTTTACCCTTGCCTTTTGGTTTAAAGGGTTATTGGCTTTTTCAATCTATCCTCCTTTTCTTGCATTTTTTTGCGGTAATGGATTTTTCTGCTTTTTATTTATTTCTTTTCGCCATTTTTTCTTTCTTTTTCGCATGCATATTATTTTTTTCTTTTGCAACATGCTTTTTCTTTTTCTTTTGCTGCTTTTTCTTGCTTCAAGAATCAATTTTCAAATTTTTTAGATTATCAATAATATTTTTCCTTTTTCCTTATTCTTTTAAGAGCCAACATTCATAAATTTCAACTTCAAATATGCACTATTTAATCATACATTCAGAAAACAAAAGCAAATGACACCACATCAACATAATTAAACTAATCTTATTTTAAGCTAGAAATTCATGCACCTCTCAATTCTTTTCAATAAAAATTTTCTTTTAAGCAAGGTGAGAGATATATTGGAACATTTTACAACTTTTAAGACATCAAATACAAATGATCATGCAACTAGAACGAGAGAACAACATAACAGACAGAAAATAGAAAATAAAACAGGAAAGGGGTGTAAAAAAGAACGAATCCACCTTTAATGGTGGCTTCTAGTGCTCCTCCTTGAGGATCCAAAGTGATGCTTGATCTCTTCTATGTCATCCATTTGACTTTGTTGCTCTTCCCTTATAGCCCTTTGGTCTTCCCTAATGGCTCTTTGATCTTCTCTTATTTCATTGAGGGTAATGGCATGTCCTTGACGCTCCATCCTCAATTGCTCCATGTTAGTGCTCAATTCTCCTAGAGAAGTTTGTCATTGATCCCAATAGCTTTGGGGAGGAAAATACATCACTTGAGACATCTCAGGAATCTCATACTGAGGCAGGTGCACAGGCTCTTGTGCACGCTCTCTAGTTTACTCCATTCGCTTCTTAGTGATGGGCTTATCCTCCCCAATGGAGACATCTCCATTTATGATAATTCCAGCTAAATTGCATAGGTGACATATGAGGTGTGGGAATGCCAACCTGGCATTGGCATGAGGCTTCTCAGCTACCTTGTATAATTCTTGAGGAATCACCGCATGTACTTCCACCTCAGTTCCAATCATGATGTAGTGAATCATGATGGCTCTGTCAATGGTCACTTCTGACCGGTTGCTAGTAGGGATGATGGATCTTTGAATGAATTCTAACCATCCTCTAGCTATGGGCTTTAGGTCAACCGTTCTTAGCTGAATGGGCTTGCCTTGGGAATGCCGTTTTCACTGTGCGCCTTCTACACAGATATCTGAGAGCACTTGATCCAATCTCTCATCATGGTTGACTCTCCTAGTGTAAAGATGAAGGTCTCCTTGCAATAAAGACAAGTTGAACGCCAGCCTCACACTTTCCGGGCTGAAATTTAGGATTCTTCCTCGGACCATGGTGATCCAATTCCTTGGATTTGGGTTCATACTAGTGTCATAGATTTTGGTAACCCATGCATTAGCATAGAACTCTTGCACTATGAGAATCCCAACCTCTTGGATGGGATTGGTTAGGACTTCCCAACCTCTTCTCCGGATCTCTCTTCGGATTTTCGGATACTCATTCTTCTTAAGATTGAAAGGGACCTTAGGGATCACTTTCTTCTCAGCCACTACTTCATAGAAGTGGTCTTGATGAGCTTTGGTGATAAATCTCTCCATCTCCCAAGATTCAGAGGGATTGGCTACTGCCTTTCCTTTTCTCTTCTTAGAGGAGTCTCCAACCTTAGGTGCCATGAATGGTAATGGAAAGAAAACAAAGCTATGATTTTCCAATATCAAACTTAAAACTTTGCTCGTCCTCGAGCAAAATTAAAGTAAGAAGAAGCATGGAGTAGAAGAAAAAGAAAATAGAAGGAGGGAGAGGGAGAGAGAGGGCTCGGCCTTGTGGGTGTTTTAGTGTATGAGAGGTGTGTGTATGAAGGGTGATGGAGAGGGGTATTTATAGGAGTGGGTAGGGCTTAGGTTTGGCCATAAGGTGGGTTTTGGGTGGGAAATTTGATTTTGAAGTGGGTGAGGGTAGGTGAGAGTTATGATGGATGTGGGGAAGTGGTATGGATTTGATTAGGCTATAGTTTATAGAAAAGTGTGTATGGAGAAGTGTGAAAGTGAGTAGGGTAGGTAGGGTAGGTGAAGATGTTGCGGGGCCCACAGGTCCTGCTAGGGAATTCCAGATTCCCTACTCTCTTGCACTGGCATTTGAACTCCCAGAGGCTGCTCCCTGGCTGGCATTCAACGCCAGCAATGCTCTCCTCTTGGGGCGTTGAACTTCCAGTGAGGGCTTCCTCACTGGCGTTCAACTTTGACACTCCATCCAGAGTGCTCTGTTTTCACTGCTGTGAATTATGTCTCTTGACTGATGCACATGATCATGATTCTAACAACTAAAAGAAAAATAAAATGAATACAGTTGAGTAAAGTTGGGTTGCCTCCCAACAAGCGCTCTTTTAAAGTCACTAGCTTGACCTTTAGCTCTTTATGGAGGAGAGTATGGGCTCAGATTTTTTTTCCCTTACAGTGAAATTCCTTCCTGTTCTCTCATGAATGAGCTCTACATGCTCCAGAGATAGGACACGACTCACTGTATGTGGTAGGACTGGATTTGTAGTGAAGACAACTCTCATGCCAAGTGAGAGGCCTTTAGTTAGGACTTTCTTGTCCTTCCAGCCTTTAGGTACTTTCTTCTTAGTACCTTTAGAGCTTGTAGAGGGCTGCCTAACACCAAACCTAGAATTGATGTCTGGGGGCTCTGTAAAGCTCTGCATAGAAAGAGAGGGTTGACACACTAGGTGTTGCACAGTTGTCTCTTTCTTATTGGAGGAAAAATTAGGATTGGACATCTTAAATAAGATGTAGTCCTCTCCTAATTGGAAAACCATTTCTCCCTTAGCTACATTAATCAAGGCTTTTGCAGTAGCTAAGAAGGGTCATCCAAAGATGACACAGTCATCCTCATCCTCTCCAATGTCCAAGACAATGAAGTCTGCAGGGATGTAATGGTTTTCAACTTTAACCAAGACATCCTCTACTAAGCCATATGGCTTCTTCATGGTCTTGTATGCAATTCTAGTGAGATGTGTGTAGGTTGTACTTCAAGGATGCCCAGCTTCTCCATTACTGAGAGTGGTATAAGGTAAATACTTGACCCTAGGTCACACAGAGCCTTTTCAAAGGTAATAGTGCCTATAGTGCAAGGAATCAGAAAGCGTCCAGGATCTGGAAGCTTCTGAGGTAACTCTTGCTAAACCAAAACATGGAGTTCTTTGGTAAGCAGTGGAGGTTCTTCCTCCAGAGGCTTTGTACCAAATAACTTGGTATTTAGCTTCATTAGAGCTCCTAGGAAACGAGCAACTTGCTCTTCCCTAGTGTCTTCATCCTCACTTGAGGATGAGTAGTCATCAGAACTCATGCACTGCAGACGTGCATTCAAAGGAACCTCAATTGTCTTTATAGTTTCCTTTGGTTCTGGGCTAGAGGGTTCTTGAGTGGGATTTAGGCACTCAGAGGGTGTGCTTTGGTTGGCGTTCAACGCCAGCTCTGTTAGCTTATTGGGCGTTGAACGCCCTTCCTGTTAACGCCAGTCCTTCTAGCATTCTGGGTGTTGAACGCCCAGCAGGGATGTCCTTGCTGGTGTTCAACGCCAGCTTCCCTGAGCTGGTGGGTGTTGAATGCCCGGTGAGGGGTTCCTCACTAGTGTTCAGCGCCAGAATAGCTGCCTGGTTGGGCGTTGAATGCCCATGGAGGGGTTCTTCACTGGCATTCAACGCCAGAAAGCCTTCCTGTTTGGGCATTGAACGCCTAGCCAGTTCTCCCTGGCCGGCATTCAATGCCAGCTTTTCTGCCAGGATGGGCATTAAACGCCCAGTGAGGGCTTCCTCACTGGCGTTTAACGCCAGGCTTGCTGCCATTGTGGGCGTTGAACGCCCAATGAAGGCTTCTTCACTGGCGTTCAACGCCTTTCCAATCTCCTCTGTTTTGGCCTCAACCTCCATGGTTATGACCTTACACTCTTCTCTAGGATTAACCTCAGTATTACTGAGAAGAGTGTCTGGAGGAATCTCAGGGGTCCTCTTACTTAGTTGACTAACCTGTACCTCCAAGTTTCTAATGGAGGACTTTGTTTCATTAATGAAACTATGGATGGTCTTAGTGAGGCTGGAGACCAGAATGGCTAAGTCAGAAAGGCTCTGCTTAGAGGTCTCCATATTCCCTTGAGAAGATGGGAATGGTGGTCTATTATTGAACCTATTCTGGTTCCTACCACCTTGGTTGTTATTGAAACCTTGCTGAGGTTTCTGTTGATCCTTCCATGAGAGGTTAGGATGATTCCTCATGAAGGGTTGTAAGTGTTTCCATAGAGCTCTCCCATGTAATTCACCTCCTCCATGGTAGGTTGATCAGAATTATAAGCTTCTTCTTCAAGAGAAGCTTCCTGATTACTGCCAGCTGCAGTTTGCATCCCAGTTAGATGTTGAGAGATCATGTTGACCTGTTAGGTCAGGATCTTATTCTGAGCCAGGATGGTATTCAGAGTCTCAACTTCATAAACTCCTTTCTTCTGAGAGATTCCATCGTTTACAGGGTTTCTTTCAGAAGTATACATGAACTAGTTGTTAGCAACTATTTTAATGAGTTCTCTTGCTTCTATAGGTATTTTCTTCAAGTGGAGGGATCCACCTACAGAGCTATCCAATGAAATATTGGATATCTCAGACAAGTCATCATAGAACATGCCTATGCGGGACCATTCTGAAAGCATGTTAGGAGGACATCTCCTGATCAGCTGCTTGTATCTTTCCCAAGCTTCATAGAGGGATTCACCTTCTCTTTGTCTGAAGGTTTGAACTTTCACTCTAATCTTGCTCATCCTTTAAGGAGGAAAGAACTTAGCTAGAAAAGCATTTACAAGATTTTCCCAAGAGTCAAGACTCTCTCTAGGTTGGGCATCCAACCATAGCTTAGCTCTGTCTCTTAAAGCAAAGGGAAAGAGCATCAGCTTATAGACTTCAGAATTAACTCCATTAGTCTTTACAGTATCACAGATCTGTAAGAATTCAGCTAAGAACTTATGTGGATCTTCCATTGGAAGTCCATGGAATTTGTAGTTCTGCTGTAGAAGAGAGACTAACTGAGGTTTAAGCTCAAAATTGTTAGCTCCAATGGCAGGTACAGCAATGCTTCTGCCATAAAAGTCAGAGGTAGGCATAATGAAGTCACCAAGAACCTTTCTGGGCTCCTCTTGTGGTTCGGCCATGTCCTCTGTTTCTTGTTCAAAACTTTCTGAAAGGTCTCTTCCGGAGTGTTGTGCTCTAGCTTGATGTAGACGCCTCCTTAGAGTCTTCTCAGGTTCAGGATCAGAAGTCAAGAGGGCCTCTTTATCCTTGTTCCTAGTCATAAACAAGAAGAAAAGAAAAGAAAGAAAAAGAAGAAAACTTTCTGTACCAATAGGCAAGAAGCTCCTCCTTAGAGTGAGATGTGAAGAAAGAAGAAGAAAACAGAAAAGAAATAAAAGAAGTAGAAGAAGAATACTTTGAAAATAGGGGATAGAAATAATTAAGAGAGAATGAAAGATGAGAAAGAAGAATAGAGAGGGGGGTAGAGTTCGAATAATATAGATGTGAGAAGAAGAGCAGAGGTATAAATAGAAAAAGTAAATAAGAATTAAAATATTTTTGTTTTTATTTTATTTATTAAATTAATTAATTTTCAAAAATTAAGTTAATTAAATTAAAATAATTTAAAATTTAAATGCTAAATTTTTGAAAATAGATGAGAGAGAAGAGAAGAAATTTCCGAAAATAAAGAGAAATGAGAGTTAGTTAGGTAGTTTTGAAAAAGAAGAGAGAGAAGAAGGGGGAGTGTTTTCAAAAATTAATGAAGAGAACAGTTAGTTAGGTAGTTTTGACAAAGAAGAGAGAGAAGATAAGATATTAATTAAGAAAAGATTTTAATTTAAAATAAGATAGAAAATAAGATAAGAAAATATTTGAAATTAAAATTTAAAATTAGAAAAAGATAAGATAAGATTTTTTATTTTTGAAAAAGATTTGATTCTTTTTTTAAAATTGAAATTTGAAAAAGATAAGAATTTTAATTTTGAAATTTGAGATTTGAATTCTTAAAATTTGAAAATTGAAAAAGATAAGATTTTTGAAAAAGATATGATTTTTATTTTTGAAAAGATTTGATTTTTGAAAACTTGACAACTAAGATAAGATAAGATAAAAATTTTGAAAATTATGTTAAAATTAAGTTAGAAAATAAATTTTTTATTTTTGAATTTTATGATGAAAGAGAAAACAAGTAAAAGACATAAGACTTAAAATTTTTAGACCTAGCACCCTTGATTTTCGAAAATTTTTGGAGGTAAACACAAAGGGAAACCAAACTTAAAAATTTTAATATCAAAACACAAAAAAGACTCAAGAACACTTTGAGGACTAACAAGAACATGAAGAACAAGACTCAAAAATTCAAAGAACACAAGAACATGTAAAGAACACCAAACTTAAAATTTTTTTTTAACATCAAACATAAAATTTTCAAAAAATTGAAAGAAAAATAAAAGAGAACACCAAACTAAAAGATTTGATAAAAGAATTAAATAAAGAAAATATTTTTAAAAAATTTTTGAAAGAAAGATACCAAAAAATCGAAAATTGCAATAAGACCAACAACAAAGACTCAAACACCAAACAAAGAATTGAAACAAGACTCAAACCAAGAACAAAAATTGAACAAAGAAAAGATAAATATTTCTTGTAAAAGGTTTACGAAGAAGTTTTAAAATTTTTGGAATTGAAAAACAAGAACATGCAAGACTCAATACCAAAAATAAGGATTAAACAAAGAAAAGAAAAATATTTTTGAAACACTTTTTTTATTTTTTTTGAAAAATTGAAGGAGAAGAAAATAAAAAAAACTCAACAAGAATACAAACAAAGAAACTCAACCAAAATCAAAGATTAAACAAGGAAATTAAAAATATTTTTAAAAAAGGTTTTTAAATTTTTCGAAAATTTAAGGAAGAAGAAAACAAAAATTAAAAGGCTCAAATATGAATGATAAAGAAAAGAAAATAAAAATTACCTGATCTAGGGAGCAAGACAATCCTTCAGTTTGTCTAAACTCGAATAATCCCTAGCAACGGCACCAAAAACTTGGTAGCATGAATCCCCACACCTTCGTACTGTTGTACCAGCAAGTACACTGGGTCGTCCAAGTAATACCTGAGCGAGTCAGGGTCGATCCCACGAGGATTGTGATTTGAAGCAAGCTATGGTTATCATGCAGGTCTTAGTCAGGCAGATCAGAAAGTTGTTGGATATGGAATTGTATTAGGACTTTTGGATTCAGCAATAGGGATATGTTGAAGGATTGGAGTTGCTTTGTCTTTCTGAATTAACTCCGGTACTACTATCTTCTCTACTTGTGAATGATCTTCTTCTATGGAAGGTTGTATGTGATCAACGTCATGGGCTGTGGTCATTGATCTCCTCTGCTATAGATTGAACGCCATTGGCCGTGGTCATCCAATCTGATGAAGGGTGAAGCGCTCAGTAGTCCATTCTCTTGGCGATCCTACTCAAAATGCCACAGACAAGGTCGACTCTTCCGGATCAGAGGATGCTACTTCTTTGGATTCTAGCCTATACCACGGAGACCTTAATCTCCCCAGAATTCGGCTGAACTGGTGTCCCGAGAAGTCCCCAACGAAGTCGTGGATTAACCATCTAAGAGATGTATAAACATAGCTGTTGGCTCGTGCTTTTCAGTCACGTATTCACACGAACCCAAGTAGACGCGGGTGTTTGTCAAGCACGTTCGTCTTAATGTGATGAATAGAGCTAATTTGTCATATCATCCTATTCACCACGATGAAGATCGGATATACATCTTAAAGATAGATCAAACATAGATCGGAGAAGAAATAGTAATACTTTTATTAATTCATTGGACTCAGCAGGGCTCCTTCCCTTAACCTAAGAGGTTTAGAAGCTCATGCTGACGTGAAAACAATGATGAAATCGAAAATATGATCCAAAATCTCCAAATTACATAAAATAAATCCCTTAAGTACTAAACAAATGACTAGTTAGGGTAAAACAGTTTTTTTAGTGCTAAAATCTACTTCTGGAGCCCACTTGGTGAGTGTTTGGGCTGAGCTTCTATGAGATTCACATGATATGAGGTCTCTTGGGTGTGGAACGCCAGCTAGGGGGTCTTCTTTGGGCATTTGTACATTGATCTCTGCTCTCTGGGCGCTGGACGCCTGGAAGGGAGCAGGAAGATGGCGTTGGACGCAAGTTTTGGGCCTTCTAATCTGTAGCAAAGTATAGACTTTTATATATTGATGGAAAGCTCTGGAAGTCAGCTTTCTATAGCCGTTAAGAGCACTCCATTTGGACTTCTGTAGCTCCAGGAAAGCTCTTCCAAATGCAAAGGGGTCATATCCAGACAGCATTTGCAGTGCTTTCTTTGTCTCTGAATTGGACATCTGCTCCAGCTCCTCAATTTCATCCAGAAATTATCTGAAATTATGTAAAAACACAAAACTCATAGTAGAATCCAAAAATATGAATTTAACACTAAAACCTATAAAAACTCAATAAAAACTAAACAAAAACTACTAAAAATTATATGAAAATGATGCCAAAAAGCGTATAAAATATCCGCTCATCACTCACTTAAAGCCTTTTTTCCATTGAAAAAATAATAAAGATAAACACTAAAGAACAAAAAATTTAACGTAAACCCATGGAGGAGAAGAAGGGATAGCTTGTAAGCTATGAGAACCCAAATTGTGTGCTCACTCCTTACTTCAATTTCTTGCCGTTTATCATTTTTAAAAAGGAGTAAAGCTTCCAAAAACTTGAAATTGGTTTGAACACCTTTGACTTATTCTTCTTTCCCAAATAACATAGTAGCATTGCAGAGAAGATATGGGACAACAGTAGCGATTAAAGTTGATCTGCAATCTTACCTAGCTGCTTCTCTTTCTTCCTTTTTCAATTTTTTTTTAGGGATCTGAGCCATTCATCAATTCTTTGGCTCCAAGTTTTGTTCTTGACCCTTGATTTGTAGCAGAGATTCATAACCTCCCTTTTCTTCAATTTTTTCGAATGGTGAATGCAGGTGGAAGGCATCTTTAACAAGTTAAATAGAAGTACAAAGATGAAAATACTTTTCTGATTCACCCTTTAATTTGATATTTGCTTTTGTGACTTAGCCTCTGACTTTTCTTCTTCTTTTTTCTTTATTACTTGATTTTAGTAATCACCTTTTTCTTCTTGATTTGAACCCTAATCTGAGCTTCCTTTTTTTTCTTGTTCTTGGAGCTAATCACGTGGGTTGGAGAGAGAAGAGAGAGAATGAGTTTAGTTGCTTTGGCTTTGGTTCAGAAGTGAGAGTGTTGCTTTTGTTCTTGAATTATGATCAGCAATTATTTTCTTGGGCCATCAAAGAATGGAATGCCTTTTGGTTTTGGACCTTCTAAAACTAAATTAGTTTGTTATTGGGTCACTTATTTTATTTGGCTTGTTTTTTAGTAATATAAATTTGTGCATAATGAACAAACAATTTACACACAAAATTGGGCGTTTGACCTAAGATGATAATGTTAGTCATCATCAAATTATTGTTCTTATTTTTTCAAACTCAACAATCTCTTTCTTGATGACAAACATTATAAAATAAATTGTAAATAAAATAAATGAGAAGAGTTTATTGAAACTTTCCTTTGATGAATCAATCTTCAAGTTTAACTCCCCCTTTCTTCTATTTTCTTGGCTCTCCCTGAATGTGAGCTTTTTCTTAACCTGTGATTGTCATTCAAATATTAGTATTTCTGTAGAAAATTATACTCACATATAATGCCAAATACCTAAGATTTATCCTTTTGATTTAATCAAACCAATTTGAACCAGTCTGATAAATCAATTTTCAGAAATCCTCAAAATATCACAATTCAGCATCAACCAACCATAAAGCAATTTGAACAATCAGAAAAGTGAACAATAAGCAATTTAATTAATTTTAAACAGTTCTAAATTAGCCTAAAATAGCAGCACCAATTCATGAATTAAACAGCCTAATTCAAATGCAATTCATTTTACATACTTCACTCCCTCTTTGTTATCAAGGAGGTATAATATGTCATGCACACAAAAAATGTTAGGCACAAAGAAATGTATCAATCCAGAGTTAAAGATCTAAAGTCACTATTACAGTCATCCATTAAACTAAAGAGTATCAAAATATCAGAACATAAATATCAGAAACAGTTTTCATCATCGGCAGTAAAAATAAAGAGCTAAACATCAAATACATCATTCTCAGTTTCCAAGATTTCTTTTTCTTCTAGATGAGATAGCATTGGTTCATCTTCCAAGGATTCAATATACGTTAAAAGTACTTCAACTCGGCTTTAAGATTTCCTTAATGAATTCTCATTTTGAATGGCTAGTATCCTAGCTTGCTGGCTCGAGTTGATCATATGCTTGGTCAGATTCACAAATGCTTGTAAGACATCTTTCACAGTGCCATTTACCAAGTACTTGTTGGATGATAATGTACTAGCAGCAGATGAAGGAGGGATGCTTTCATCTTCTTCTTCTTCCAAAACCGTGTTTCTTGTAGCCTTAGTCCATTTCCCCTAGTCTGTTTGACTACACCAGTGCCTTTAAAATATGAAGTTCTATTCTCTTAGGTCTCATTATTCATATCAACACTAAAATACTCGAAAAGACAGGTTAAAAATATGCCAATTGATAGACTCCATGAGGCTAATCGGTGTTGATGATGATGAAGATTGGCTTCTCATCCTCTATATTCAAATGTCGTTCTTGTTACTAGGGGTGGCAAACGGGCCTAAACCCGCCGGGCCGGCCCGCGTAACCCGCCAAAAAAGGCGGGCCGGGCTGGAAAATTGGGACCGCCAAATAGCAAAAGCCCGCTTAACCCGCACCGCTTAAACCGCTGGTTTTGGCGGGCTTTGGCGGGGCGGGGCGGGCTTCCCCGCCGGGCTTAGTCTTTTTTTAGCAAGGGGTATTTTTATAATTTTTTTTACCAAAACCCAACATCCCCAACCCAACTTACAAGAGAATGAAGATGAAAATTGGGTGTTTTAGATTATGTTTGTTTTGTTTTAGAGACAATATTGTTAATTATATTTTGGATTATGTTTATTTTGCTTTGGAAACAATATTTATAATTACAAAGACTTTAATGTTTGTGAATACAAAAATTATAATTTGTTTATACTTTTAGAAATTATAATAGTTAAAAGTAAAAAATAAAAGAGATTTTTTTATATCTTTATATATATTATTTAATAGTTAAAAGTAAAAAAAAAAAAAAAAAAAAAAAAAGAGGATATTTGGCGGGCTTAGCCCGCCGGCCCGCCAGCCCGCCGTTAGGCGGGGCGGGCTAGGATTCTGGGACCGCCTCACTAGGCGGGGCGGGGCGGGCCAGCCCGCCAAATGGCGGGCTTCTGGCGGGGCGGGGCGGGGCGGGGCGGGCTTCCCCGCTTGCCACCCCTACTTGTTACTAACAACCATAAACAAGGTTTCTCCCATCCACCTGCCGCCAATGTTTCGTGTGGACACCATACATGAGTGAAATTAGGGTGGCCATATCCTCAACTTCCTCATCAAGGGCATAAGTGAACACATATTGAAAATGAAAAAACCCGTTGATGGCTTCCTTTATCCTCTCATGATTGTATACTTTTATGAATCCACACACAAAAATAAGTCGGTGGATATAATCCATGGACCACCTTGGTTACAGCACTGGATTAAGGAGTTGCTACTTGAGAGGATAGAAGATGAAATTAAGGGTCATATGTGACGGAGGAAAAATGTTGGTAAAGATTTTTCACAAAAATATCGCGTTGCAAGTATAGTTCTAAACCAACAATTAAACCTCAATCAACGTTTAGATTGTTTGTCACAAATACAAACCAAATAAAATTAACCGAAGTATTCAAACCTCGGGTCGTCTCTCAAGGAATTGCAGGGAAGTGTATTTATTATTGGTTATGAAAAAGCAAATTTTTGGGTTTTGTAATAAGAAACAAAAAAGTAAAATGGCGAGAAAATAAATTAATGACTAAGAACACTCTTAGCAAGGAAAGAGAATTAGAAGTCCTATCCTCATTATCATCGTCAATTGTGATGGTAAATGTGAATTGCCTTCACTTAGTTAACCTCTAACCAATGGAGGAAGGTCACGTGCATACAATTAACTTGAGTTCACAAGTCCTAGTCAACTCATAGTGAGAAACTAGCTTTGGTGAAGTTCAAGCTAACCGGCAATCTTCAATCAGCAATCAACAAAAGACTTTTGATAACTCAAGATTCACTAATTAATCAATCCAAGTCAAGAGCATAAAAATCTAATTTAAAATCCAACCAAGCATTTTATCAAACACTTGGAAGGAATAAAATAAAAACATAGAAAACTAACAAGACATAGCAAAATCTAAGACTAACAATTGCGAGAGGAAACAATAACAACAAATTAAAGAAAGCAATCATAAACATGGAATATAAATTGCATTAATATGGATTAAAGGAAACAAGAAGAATTCATAAGCTAAATTGGCAACATAAAGAAATCAATGAGAGAAATAGATAAACTAAAGTACTAGAACAAATAAAAGTAGAAGAGAAACAAAATTAAAGTAAGGTAGAAATCTGAATTTGAGAAGAAACAAGACGAAAAAACCAAAAACTTAGAGAGAAGAGAGAGCCTCCTTCTCTAGAAAACTACATCTAAACTTAAAATTGTGTATGAATGAGAAGTGAATGATTCCCCCTTCCAGCTTCACTCTGCAGCCTCTAATCTGTATTTTTAGGCCTGAAACTAGGTCAAAAACAGCCCAGAAATCGCCCCAGCAAATTCTGTTTAATGCAGCACGTGACGCTCGTCACGCGTACGCGTCAGCCACGCGGACACGTCGCTGGACTTTTCACTGGCCATGCATAGGCGTCAGCCACGCGTGCGCGTCATCTGTCGCATGCACCAGTCATGCATATGCATCGTCTATGCGTGCGCATTGCTACCAGATTCTAAAATCCTTAATTTCTTGTGTTCCTTCCACTTTTGCATGCTTTCTTTCCATCCTCTAAGCCATTCCTGCCCTATAAACCCTGAAAACACTTAACAAATGTATCACGGCATCGAATGGTAAGAAGAGAGGATTAAAATTAGCAAATTTAAGGCCAAAGAAGCATGTTTTCAATCATAGCACAAAATTAGGAAGGAAAATGTAAAGCATGCAACTTATATGAATAGGTGTGAGAATAATGGATGAAATCCACTCAATTCAATACAAAATAAACCATAAAATAGTGGTTTATCAATATGGTAACTCAACAGAATCCTTTCTTTAATTTGGTGTATTTGTTATATATATATATGATGTAAACTAATGTTTTACCTGTTTTAAAACATTGCCAAGAGGGCACAACTGAAAGAGAAATTGACGAGAATGAAAGAGGAAGAAAAGAATGAGAAAAAGAAGACACTTCTTCAGAAAGTGATAGTGGTACTGACTCTTTGTCTGATTCTGAACAAGACTCAGAGGAGGCACCAAAAACAAGAAAACAACCAACAAGAAAAGTAAAAAAGTAAGTATTATTTTTCGGTGTATTTTGTCATTTTTACTGTGTTTATTGCGTCGTGATTGTTTGCTGTCCAGGATGGTATCCAAAAAGAGGAAGCACATTGTTCAGGATTCATCTTCGGAAAGCCAAACTGAATCTAATGATGAATAAGATTCTAAAATTATCAATGGAATGCTATGTTTTCTGTTTATATCAAAATTTTATGTATTAACAAAATATTTTCAATTTATTTTCAGAAGTGAAGAATTGGAGCAAATAATAAAAGAAAAATCGAAGAAAAAAGTTCACATTCCTACAAAAAAATATGCATTGCTTTCGGGGGTATTTTATCAATTTTGTTGTGTTTGTTTGCCAGATAATTCTTTGCTTTCCGGGATGCAATAAAAAAAAGCACATTATTGAGGATTCATCTTCTGAAAAAGAAACTGAATTTGATGACGAGTAAGATACATTGTATAGCTATCTTTTCTTTTTCATCAAAATTTTATTTGTTAACATAATCTTTTGCATATATTGTCAAAACTGAACAAATACAAGAATTTTTAAGAAAAGAAAAAAAGAAGAAATCAAATGACAAGCATGCACAAAGGTATGTTATTTTTCGGTGTATTTTGACAATTTTACTGTATTTTTGTTGGCTGATGATTGTTTTCTTTCTCAGGATGCAGGAAAAAACGACAGATATACCAAAAGGTGGGCTCCACTCCACAAAAGCTCATTGTGATGCTTTCCTAACGTAAGATTCTTTATTTGATAAAATTTTCTAAATCCTGATATAATTAATTACTCTAGTTTTACTGAATAATGTTTATACTGAATAATATTTAGGTTTAATTACTCTGTTGGTCCCTATAGTTTTACCAAATTTTTAATTAGGTCCCTATACTTTTTTTTCCCTTTTAATTGAGTCCCTACACTGCTTTAATTTTGTAATTAAGTCCTTCCTAGTATAAAAAATATTAGAGTTAACTGAATATTTTTTCGTAAATTGAAGGTACTTATAATTAAAAACTTAATTAAATCTTTGACCGCATGTATTTTGGTAAAAATATTATGTTAATTTTAATATTTTTAACATGAAAAGGACGTAATTACAAAATTAAAAACACTGTAGGGACCCAATTAAAAAGAAAAAAAGTATAGGGACCTAATTAAAAATTTGGTAAAACTATATGGACCAATAGAGTAATTAAACCTAATATTTATTTTATCCTTAGAATTCTGGATGTGAACTTGGCAAGTAAAAATGATCCTGTGTTTCAAATATAGACAGATCAGAGCAGTATAAATAAGCCAAGTGATAACATGTAATTTATGTTTCTATTGCCATTTTCTTAATTCTTGTATTACCATGTTCTGCTTTTGATTTCATATATATATATATATTTTTTAGAAAAAAAATCCTTTACTATTTTATTCAAAAAAAAGGCAGAAAAAAAAAGAAAAAATACATGTATGTAAGTTCTCATAAAATAGAAGTTGTATTTCTACTCAATGCTTGAAGTGTATTGCTGAGATGATTTCAGTGTATTTTAGGTTCGGGGAACAAGAAGAATCGTTAAATGAACCGGCTGAAGAAAAAGTAATTGTTCTTCAGAAAGAGACCTATTCACAATCAGGACCACTCAACATGTAAGTTTTTCAACTTACTTTCAATCTTCTATTCTTCTATTTTAAGAAAGTTTAATAACTTTTTTTTGTCTTCATTATACTTTCACTTGAAATATGTACACCTCTATCAAAGACAACAGCATCAAGCCCTCTATAAAATCAACCAACTACTGCAAAGTCTCCTAGCGAGGAATTTACAGAGGAAACTATTAATGTGTAAGGAATAATACTTTTGATGAATTTGGTTTGTTTTTGGGCATATTTGTGCATGGTTTAATGGGTTACATGTCTTTTATATATAGGTGTATTTAGTTCTTATTTCGGTGTAATTCTTATAAATTGAGGTGCCATTGATATATTTAATTTAATTTCTTTTTGCAATCCTGCAACACTCTACAACCCCATGAACTTGCTGAAAATACACCAACAGAGGTAGCAGCTCCTTCTAAAGTGTAAGTTCAACACAATATAACTCTCTTTCAATATTTTTTGTCTATTCTTATACTATTTTATATGTCACCATGCAGTCATCCACCCCCTCAAGCCACTGCTACATCAATGATGGTTGCGAAGGCAGCATCATTTGTAAAGCATGACTTTCCTGCGCCATCGTTCAGCCTTGGCTTTTCTTAATCGAGTCAGGAAGATACACTAACTCAGGAGGGTCAACCAGCAGTTGAAAAGGGAAAAACTCAAGAGAGTCCGATATTGGTTAAAGAATTAGAAGAGCTGGTAGAGCAGGTTGTAAATACTGGAGTTGTGGCAGCGTTAAATTTTGTTGAGGATAAAAGTCCCTCACGCTAAAAGGTGCAGCCTATGAGCTTTGATGGCAAGTTCAAAACTCCTTCGAGGCAGAGCGAAATAACGGGAAACCTTAAGAAAAAATACTATCTCTGAGCCACAACTCTCAAGACCTATGATGATACAAGCAATAATGAGTGGGACATTGATGAGCGGATATTTAATACGCTTTTTTATGTCAATTTCTTAATGTTTTCAGTAGATTTTGTTAAGTTTTATTATGTTTTAGTAGGTTTTATTGCAAAATTCACTTTTTGGATGCTACTTTGAGATTTTGTGTTTTTTCTATGATTTTAGGTGAATTTTGGGTGAATTTGGCAAGTTTTAGCAAAGTCTGATTCAGAGGCAAGGAAAGCATAGCAGATGCTATCAAATTCTAACCTCCATGCATTCAAATGAGCATTTCTGGAGCTACAGAGGTCCAAATAACATGTTCTTAATGGTGTTGAAAAGATAACTTCAAGGGCTTCCCAGCAATATATAATGGTCTATACTTTTCTTTGGATTATATAGCCCAAAATGGGCGTTGAACGCCCAGACTACCCCCTAGTGGGCGTTCAACGCCCCAAGAGGACCAAGGCTGGCGTTGAACGCCCAAACCTGGCATTCAATGCAACAAGGGGAGCAAGTAAGCAGCATGGACACTCCCTAGTAGGCGTCCAACACCCACTTCTTCAAGTTAGAAGCCAAGCTCAACCCAAACACTCACCAAGTGGGCCCAGAAGTGGATTTTCGCACCTTTCTGTTTAGTTTATTTCACTTTTGTAATTTTTAATTATTAGATTAGTATATATAGGCGAAGATCACCCATGCTTAGGATCTTCAGCCCTTCAGAACACAACACACATTACTTTCTATATAGTATGAGTAATTAAACCTCCTAAGTTAAGGTTAGGAGCTCTGCTAATTCCTATGGATTAATGCAATTACTTTTCTACTTCAATATATTTTTGATTCTATGCTATGATGCATTGTCATTCTTCATCCTTATGAATCTCAATTCTACATGAGTTCCGTACAAGTCTTGACCCCAGATAGTATTGAGCTACAGCTTGAGAATGCATTACGGGTTCCAACAAGTTATCTGGGCTAATTGAGGTAGCTGACATAAAACCTCGTTAGTCAGGGGTAATTGAGGTTCCTGTAGCTCTAAGGGCTAGAATCATAGAGCGTCAGTATCTGATCCGGATGATTCAACCTTGTTTGTGGTGTTTTGAGTAGGATCATTAAGAAATTGAATTGCATGCGCTTCACCCTCTCCCAAATTGATCTAGCCTGTTCGGGTGTTTGGTTTGGACCTGAGGAGATTAATAACCACGACCAATGGCTTAATCACTTACAACTTTGCCATTGAAGGAATCATTCATCATTGGAGTAGTGAGTATAACATGTTAATCCAAAAGAAGAAGCATTTTTGAAACCTTAACTAATCTTTTATTACTGTTTCTACGTGTTATTATTATTGTTTGCGTATGCGCCTACTACAAACAACAACTATCTTTCCATTTGCCTGACTAAGATCTGTAGGATAATTACAGCTTGCTCAATCCAGCGATCCTCATGGGATTCAACCCTTACTCACCTGAGGTATTAGTTGGACGACCCAGTGCACTTGTCGGTTCAGTTGTGCGAGTCACAAATTTGCACACCAAGCTTTTGGCGCCGTTGCCGAGGATTGTTTGTGATTGACAAACTAATAGTTGTCTAGCTCCTTAGATTAGGTATTTTTTACTAGATTTCTTTTATTTTCTTTTCTTGTTAATTTTCGAAAATACTTCCAAAAAAAATTCGTTTTTAGTCATCATTATTTTTCTTTTAGTCTTGTGTCAAGTTTTAAGTTTGGTGTCACTTTGGTTTTCATCTCTTTTCTCGAGTTTTTGAAAATTATTCTTATTTTTCTTTCTTTGTGTTCGAAAATTTCTTGGTATTTTTCTTTGTTTGATTTCAAAATCTTTAAGTTTGGTGTCTTTTAGTGTTTTTCCTTTTCATTTTTCGAAAATTAGTGTCCTTGATTTCAAAATTTTTAAGTCTAGTGTCCATCTAGTGTTGTTCTTTTCTTTTTCTTTTTCAATTTTTTCGAAAATTTTTCGAATTCTAATTTAAAATTTTAATTTGGTATCTTGGTTAGTAATCTTGTGTATCTTTAAATCTTTATCATATCTTTTCTTTATTTAAATTTTAAAATCTTCTTATGTTATCTTCAATTTGATTTTATTTCAAATTTTAAAAGTTTAATATCCTTAGTTATCTTTTTTTAAAATTTAGAATCTTTAAAATTTTAAAATCTTATCTTATCTTTTCTCTTTCTATTGACCTTTTGAATTTCAAAATCTTTATTTAACTTTCTATTTTTCAAAACTTTTTAAAATCAAATCTTTTGTCTTAAATTTTAAAATCTTATCTTATCTTATTTCTCTCTTTTAACTTTCTCTTTCTAATTTTTAAATTTCAAAGCTTCTCTTCCAACTTCTTACTTTTTAAAATTTCAAATATTTTCAAAAGTCAAATCTCTTTCAAATCTTTTATTTTATTTTCAAATCTTTCTTAGTTAGTTACCTGTTTGTTTCATTTTAAGTTTAAAAGTTTGATTCTTTCTAATTCTTCCTTCTCTCTTCTATTTTCGAAAATCTCTAACCCTTTCTTCTCTCTTCTTTTTCGAAAATCCTCTTCTTCTTTTCTCTCTCTCTTATTTTCAAAAAACTTTCAACTTATTTCTCTCTTTATTTTCGAATATCCTTTTTTAAATTAAAAGACATCTTTCTTTTCTTTTCTCTTCATCTAACTCTCTCACAAGGACCTCTACACTCTGACATAGAAAATCCTTTCTTCTTTTCTTCTTGACTTCTCTCTTCTTGTTTATGAACAGGAGTATGGATAAAGAACCTCTCTTTGACCCCGATCCTGAACTTGAAAAGACTCTAAGGAGGCGTCTGCAACAAGCTTAGGCTAGCAGAGCCATAAGGAATCTTACAGGAGCTATAAAACAAGAAGTAGAAGAAACAATAATGGCAGCTAATCCAGATAATCGAGGTGATGTAAGAAAGGTCCTAGGATCTTACACTACACCCAATTTTGACTTCTATAGGAACAGCATCTCCATTCCTGCCATTGGGGAAAACAACTTTGAGTTGAAGCCTCAACCAGTCACTCTGGTACAACAGAATTGCCAATTCCATGTACTTCCATAGGAAGATCCAAACAACTTCCTATCTGACTTTCTGCAGATATGTGACACTGTCAAGACTAATGGAGTAAATCCAGAAGTCTACAAGCTCATGCTCTTCCCCTTTGCAATAAGAGACAGAGCAAGACTATGGCTAGATTCTCAGACTAAGAAAAGCCTAGAAACCTGGGAGAAGGTAGTTAATGGATTCTTGACCAAGTTCTTTCCACCTCAGAAGCTAAGAAAGCTGAGGGTGGAAGTACAAACCTTCAGACAGAAAGAGGAAGAATCCCTCTATGATGCTTAGAAAAGATACAAGCAACTGATCAGGAGATGTCCTCTTAACATGATTTCAGAATGGACCATGCTAGATATCTTCTATGATGGCTTATCTGAGGCATCCAAGATGTCTAGACCACTCTACAGGTGGATCCCTCCACTTCAAGAAGACGCTTGAAGAGGCACAAGAGCTTATAGACATGGTTGCCAACAACCAGTATATGTATACTTCTGAGAGGAACTCTGTGAAAAATGGGACTACCCAGAAAAGAAGCGTTCTATAAGTAAGCACCTTAGACACCATCTTAGCTCAGAACAAGCTCATGTCCCAGCAAATCAACATGATCACTCAGCACTTGAGTGGGACGTAGAGCTCTGAGGCTTACTGTCCAGAGACAATCTATGAGTTAGACGTAGGTGATTACACCTTGACGACTGACGTTAGGATTTTTGCCAGTAAAGAATGTCATAAAAATAGTCGCGTTGTAGATATAGTCTCTAAACTGACAAAAATCCCTTCGTACAAACGTTTTGGTTGTCACAAGTAACAAACCCCTTTGAAATTGATAACCGAGTATTCAAACCTCGGGTCGTCTTCTCAAGGAATTGCAGGGAGGTATGTTCTTATTATTGGTTATGGAGATTGTAAATTTGGGGGTTTGAGAAATTTGGAGTTTGGGCAATGTGCACAGGTATATTTAAATGACAAGTAAAATAAATTAACAATAATAAAATCTCTTGGCAAGGTATGGAGAACTGGAGGTCCTATCCTAGTTATCCTTATCAATTGTGATGAGAATTGGATTCTTCCCCCACCTTATTAACCTCTAACTATGAAGGTAAGTTAAGTGGACAAATTAATTCCAATTTTGAATCAACAATGAGTTTGATAACTCAAGAGTTACCAAGGTCTCAACCAAAGCCAAAAGAGAAAAATCTAAATTATTTATATAATAAAAAGGAGCAATCATAAGTCTGAAATACCTCAAAAATATATTAAATAGAAAATCAATCTAAACATAGAGAGTCATAAACAAAAGTGAGAAAATAAATAAAAATAAAGAACCTGGGATTGAGAGTCACTCCTAAAACTAAGAGAAATCCTAAATCCTAATCCTAAGAGAGAGGAGAGAACCTCTCTCTCTAAAAACTACATCTACTCCTAAAATTGTAAATTATCAGAGCCTCCTCATGAATGGATGCATTCCCCCACTTTATAGCCTCTAATCTGTGTTTTCTGGGCCACAAACTGGGTCAGAAACAGTCCAGAATTCGCTAGTTTTGAATTTTAATGCGCTGATTTCTGTCACTGCGATGTGGCCGCATGGATCACGCGGTCGCGTCGCCTAGCGTCAGGGGAACTATAACATAATATATATCAAATCGAAGCCCCGGACGTTAGCTTTCCAACGCAACTAGAACTGCGTCGTTTGGACCTCTGTAGCTAAAGTTATAGCCGTTTGAGTGCAGAGAGGTCAGGCTGGACAGCTTAGCAATTTCTCCAACTTCTTGCATTCCTTCCACTTTTGCATGCTTTCTTCCCATCCTCCAAGCCATTCCTGCCTTATAATATCTGAAGACACTTAACACACATATCAAGGCATCTAATGGTAATAAGAGAGGATTAATAATAAGCAAATATAAGATCAAAGAAGCATGTTTTCAATCAAAGCACATAATTAGGAAGGCAAATGTAAAACCATGCAAATAGTATGAATAAGTGGGTAAAGAGTAGATAAAAACCACTCAATTGAGCACAAGATAAACCATAAAATAGTGGTTTATCAACCACCATAGAGAAGGTGAACTACATAGGAAACTCCTCAAGAAACTCCAACAACAATCCCTATTCGAATACTTTCAATCAAGGATGGAGGAACCACCCCAATTTTGGGTGGAAAGATCAGCAGAAGCCTCAACAAGACTTCAATAACAATCAGGGTGGAATGAACCAGAATAGGTTCAGTAGTAGAACCTATGAAACTTCTCAGCAACAGTTGGAGACACCCAAGCAGAGCCTCTCTGACTTGGCTGCCATAGTCTCTAACCTCTCCAAGACCACTCACAATTTCATGGCTGAAACTAGGTTTTCCATTCAAAAATTGGAGATACAGGTTGGTCAGCTGAGTAAAAGAATCCCAGAGATCCTTTCCAACACTCTTCCAAACAACACCGAGGTGAATCCCAAGGAAGAGTGCAAGGCCCTCATGGTGGAGGTGGTGACTGAACCTACTGAAGAGTCTGTTGTTGAGGAGCTCAAGGAAATCAGAGCTTATGAGGAGACTGATAATGTTACCTTGCATGCCCCTTTTCTGAGAGAGGAACCTAAAGAATACTCTTCTTCAGACGAGGACGAAGAGTACAAGGAAGAGCAAATTGCTAGATACCTAGAAATCCTCAGGAAGTTAAAGGCCAACTCTTCTCATGCAGAGGCGTTGGAGGAGGGAGATGAGCCTATAGTACTGGCCAAAGAGTGCAGTGCCCTGGTTCAGAAGAAGCTTCCTCAAAATCTGCCAGGTCTCGGAAGTTTCCTGATTCCCTGTACTATAGGGACCATCACCTTTGAGAAGGCACTATATGACTTTGGCTCAAGCATCAACCTCATGCCTCTCTCTGTAATGAAGAGGCTAGGAATTTTAGAGGTGCAGCGTGCCAAGATCTCATTGGAGATGGCAAACAAGTCCCAGAAAAGGGCATATGGCATGGTAGAAAAGGTCCTAGTGAAGGTTGAAGACATTTACATCCCTGCTGATTTTGTAATCCTAGACAATGGGGAGGATAGAGATGAATCCATCATTCTTAGAAGGCCTTTCCTAGACACTGATAAGGCCATTATTGATGTGAAAAGAGGAGAGCTAGTCTTGAGACTACATGAGAATTGTATCTTGTTCAAGATACCCAACCCTCATTCTCCCTCTGACAGAGTTGGTACCACTGTACAACACATAGTATTTCAGCCTTCTCTCTCAGTGCAGAGCTTCACTGAGCCCCCAGACACCAACTCTAAGTTTGGTGTTGGGCAAACATCATCAAGCACTGAGAAGGAAGGTACTAAGAAGAAGGTACCTAAAGGCTGGAGGGACAAGAAGAACCCCACTGAAGGCCTCTCACATGGCATGAGAGTTGTCTTCACTAAGAATCCAGTCGTTTCACACACAGTGAACAGGATCCTGTCTCTAGAGCATGTGGAGCTCACCCATAAGAGCACAGGAAGAAAGTTCATTGTTAGGGGTGAAGTTCTGAGCCCCTAACTACCTCTGTAATGGAGCTGTCCATCAAGCTAATGACGGTAAAGAAGCGCTTGTTGGGAGGCAACCTAACCATTCGCATAATGTTTTTATTAAGTTTGATATTTTAGTTTTTCTCTTTTGCTTTTTGACGTTTGTGATCATGTACAGCACTTAGAACAGTGACAGAGACACTCAGAAGTGGAAATAGAACACCCTGGAGAGATCCCCTTCCTGGCGTTGAACGCCAGACAAGGAGGAAGATGGGCATTCAACGCCCCTCAGGGAGTGAGGACCTGGCGTTGAATGCCAGAAAGGGAACATTCTGAGCGTTCAACGCCCCAAAGGGAGTAAAGCTGGCATTGAACACCAGTCAGGGAGAATGCTGGGCGTTCAACGCCCCAAAGGGGGCAGCAGGCCTAACCATTTGATCCCCTATGGGCGTTCAATGCCCATTTCTGGCATTGAACACCAGATAGGGAGCAGGGAATTCGAAATTCCTAGCCTCTCAGGATAATGGGTCCCACAGAATCTCCACCTACCCCACCTTCTTCTCTTTCTTACTTTCTAAACCTTGAAACGCACACCCTACTCTCCCTCTTCCCCATACACCCTCAACCAATCACATCCCCATCACCTTTTCCCCTTCCCAAAACCCCATAATAATTTCCATCATTCAATTCCCACTAACTCTACCCACTTCAAATTCAAACCATTCCCACCATATTCTTCCCTCCCATCCAACCAAACCCTAACCCTCCCACCCCTATAAATACCCCCTCATACCTCTCTTCATACTCACACCTTCTTCCCACTCTCTCTCTCTTACCTTATACACTTTACACACTCCTCCCCTTCCTCATCCCCCACTTGGCTGAAGCCTTCTCTCCCTTTCCCCTCTATATTTCTTCTTCCTTCTACTCCCTTCTTTTCTTCTTGTTTATATTTACTCAAGGACGAGCAAAGTTCTTAAGTTTTGTGTTGCAAAAGCTTGCTTTTGACTTTTCCATTCCTAAGTATGGCACCAAAGGCCAGGAAATCTTCAAGGAAGAGAAAGGGAAAGGCTCCCACTTCCTCTTCTGAACCATGGGAATCAGGGAGACTCCTCACCAGAGCCCACCAAGATCAATTTTATGCTGTGATGAGGTACAAAAGGGTGATTCCTGAGGTCCCCTTTAAGCTCAAGGAGGATGAGTATCCAAAAATCCTTGAAGAAATCTGGAGAAGGGACTGGGAAATTCTAGCCCATCCTATCTCAGCTATTGGCACACTAATGGTGCAAGAATTCTACGCCAACGCTTGGGTCACGAAGGGGCATGACACTAGTGTGAACCCACAACCCAAAAACTACCGCACCATGGTCCGAGAGCAACTCTTGGACTTCAGCCTGGAAAGTGTGAGGTTGGTATTGCAGTTGCCTCAATTGCAAGGTAACCCACACTCCTACACAAGAAGGATCAACTTCGATCAGAGGTTGGAGCAAGTGCTCGCAGACATCTGCGTAGAGGGAGCCCAATAGAGGCTAGATGCACACGACAAGCCCTACCAGCTGGGTAGGCTTGACCTCAAGCCAGTGGCTAGAGGATGATTGGAGCTTGTGCAACACTCCATCATCCCTACTAGTAACCAGTCTAAAGTGACTATTGACCGAGCAATAATGGTGCATTGCATCATGCTCGGAAATGAGGTAGAGGTGCACGAAGTAATCCCTCAAGAAATATACAAGGTAGCCACGAAAGCCTCCATCAAGGCAAGGCTAGCCTTCCCGTACCTCATCTATTGCATGTGCAATTCGGCTGGGATTAACATTCCAGGTGACGCCCTCATTGAGAAGGATAAGCCCATCACAAAGATAAGGATGGTGAATGTTAAAGAGCCAGCACAAGAGCCTGAGATGTCTCAAGGGATGTATTTTCCTCCCCGTGACTATTGAGATCAACTGAATACCTCAATAGGGGAGCTGAGCTCAAACGTAGAGCAGCTAAGGGTGGAGCACACTGAACACGCCACCATCCTCCATGAGATTAGAGAAGATCAGAGACATTTGATGAAGGAACAGCTGAGACAATGGCGTGACATAGAGGAGATCAAACACTCCATTGGGTTCTCCAGGGGAAGCAGCAGTCGCCGCCATTGAAGTTGTTGAGTCCCATTACATCTTCCTCTATTTTATTTCTGTTTTCACTGCACATTTATTTATTGTCTGTTTTCTTTTCTAAGTTCATGATCACATCTAGTAGTTTGTTCTTTTCTAGTTTATTTTCTTGGTTTTATTTCTATTTTAAGATATCCTTTGTATCCGCACCATGCTTAAAAGAAAAAATTATTTGAAAAAAAATTAGTGAGATACATAAGTTTTAAGTATATCATGAGTTATTCCAATTAATTTGATGTGGTGACCTTCCATTTATCTTCTGAATGTATGAATTAACAGTGCATGATTGATATTGAAGTTGAGTGTATAGACTCTTGAAAGAACAAAGAATTTAGAGAAGTATTATTGACTCTCTGAAAAATAAAAAAATATTAATTCTTGAAGCAAGAAAAAACAGCAGAAAAAGAAAAAGAAGAAAATAAAAAGAAAAAAGAAAAATAAAAAGAAAAAGAAAAGAAAAGCTCAAAAGAAAAATCAAAAGAGCAAGGATCCAAGGCTTTGAGCATCAATGGTTAGGAGGGTCAGAAATTGGCCTAAAAAGCTCAAATGAATTGCTATCCCTAACTAAATGCTTGTGGTGTGAATGTGTCAAGTGAAAAGCTTGAGACTGAGCAGTTAAAGTCGTGATCCAAAAGCAAAAGAGTACGCTTAAGAACTCTAGGCACCACTGACTAGGAATTTAAGCAAAGCTAAATTCGAACCCAAGGGGTTCCCCTAGTTAAGTGTCTGTGGCGTTTATGTATTCGGTGGTAATACGGGAAAACAAAGCGCTTAGAGTCACGGCTAGGTTCAAAAAGGTGCAAAGCACCAAAAGAAGTTGTGTTCAAGAATCAAGAAGAGCTAAACTAAGAGAATCAATAATACCATCCGAATTCTAGTTCCAAGGGATGTAAATATTTCTGAGCTTCAAGGGAAAGTGAGATGCCAAAACTGTTCAGAAGTAAAGAGCTATTAGCCCCACTCAGTAATTGGAGCTGAGCTTCACTTTTTGGTCCTACTTTGTTTTGGTTGCTTGAGAACAAGCAATATTTTAAGTTTGGTATTCTGATGAGCAGATATTTTATACACTTTTTTATGCCAATTTCTTAATGTTTTCAGTAGATTTTGTTAAGTTTTATTATATTTTAGTATGTTTTATTACACAATTCACTTTTGGATGCTACTTTGAACTTTTGTGTTTTTCCTATAATTTCAGGTGAATTTTGGGTGAATTTGGCAAGTTTTGGCAAAGTCTGATTCAGAGGCAAGGAAATCATAGCAGATGTTGTTAGATTCTGACTTCCATGCATTCAAAAGAGCATTTTTGGAGCTATAGAGGTCCAAATGACACATTCTTAACGGAGTTGGAAATCTAACTTCCAGGGCTCCCCAGCAATATATAATGGTCTATACTTTTCTTTGGATTGGACAGCCCAAAACGGGCATTAAACACCCAAACTACCCCCTAGTGGGCGTTCAACGCCCCAAGAGGACCAAGGCTGGCGTTGAACACCCAAACCTGGCGTTCAACACCATAAGGGGAGCAAGGAAGCAGCATGGACACTCCCTAGTGGGCGTCCAACACCTACTTCTTCAAGTTAGAAGCCAAGCTCAGCCCAAACACTCACCAAGTGGGCCCAGAAGAAGATTTTTGCACCTTTCTGTTTAGTTTATTTCACTTTTGTAATTTTTAATTATTAGATTAGTATATATAGGCGAAGATCACCCATGTTTAGGATCTTCAACCCCTCAAAACATAACACACGTTACTTTCTGTACAGTATGAGCAACTAAACCTCCTAGGTTAAGGTTAGGAGTTCTGCTGATTCCTATAGATTAATGCAATTACTTTTCTACTTCAATCTGTATTTGATTCTATTATATGATGCATTGTCGTTCTTCATCCTTATGAATCTCGATTCTACATGAGTTCTTTACGAGTCTTGACCCGAATAGTATTGAGCTACAACTTAAGAATGCATCACGGGTTCCAACAAGTTATCTGGGCTAATTGGGGTATGTGACATAAAACCTCGTTAGTCAGGGGTAATTGAGGTTCCTGTGGCTCTAAGGGCTAGAATCATAGAGCGTCAGTCTCTGATCTAGAAGATCCGACCTTGTCTGTGGCTTTTTGAGTAGGATCACCAAGAGATTGAATTGCGTGCGCTTCATCCTCTCCCAAATTGATCTAGCATGTTCGGGTGTTTGGTTTGGACCTGAGGAGATTAATGACCACGACCAATGGCTTAATCACTTAATGCCTTACCATTGAACGAATCATTCATCATTGGAGTAGTGAGTATGATGTGTTAATCCAAAAGAAGAAGCATTTCCGAAGCATTAACTAATCTTTTATTACTGTTGATATGTGTTATTATTATTGCTTTTTTATGCGCCTACTACAAACAACAACTATCTTTTCATTCACCTGACTAAGATCTGTAGGATAACCATAACTTGCTCAATCCGGTAAGACTATAAGGACTTCATCCCATATCTGGACAAGCAAAAGTTGGCATCTCATCCATTTGTAAGTTTTCGTTTATAAAGCTTCTTAACACAATTCTTTTATTAGGTGTCAATTAAACTAAAAAATTGTTCTCTCTGGCCAAACTTAAGATATTTACCCTAGTTTTCTATGCGGATCATTGGTGGATATGGATGGCGGATGTTAAAAACAAGAAATTTCATGTTCTTGGCCCATTTCACAAAAAGTCTCCTTCGAAAGATAGAACAACACTTAATAAATTTGTTAAAGTTGCTTCTGTTTTCTCTAAAATTCCTTAGTTTCTGTCTGTTGTTAGCAATATAAAAACTCAGTGTAGTTCTTTTTGAAATAAGGTCTACTATTAGTTCATTCGGTGTAATTTGGTATTAAATATAGTCTTTCTTATATTTTGCTTTTTTTTGTTTTAAGAGTTACATGATTTCAAGAATGAGGGTATTTGCCGAAGGACAACCTCTAACGAACAAGGATGATGAAATTGAAGCACCATATGTTAACATTGCCGGGCAACATATCAGGTATAAATCTTTCTGTCTGAGAAATTTTGTGTTTTCTCTTACGTTCTATTTTATTTTGCTAGTTTTTCTTTTACTTTTAGCTTTGATTGTGCCATTTATGTGATGAAATGGCTTGAGGTAATTAAACCACAAAACATCAAAAAGGACAAATATGAATGAGAGAATTGGACACAGGTAGAATAAAAGAAATCAACGGAGTTTAATAAAAGAAATTTCTTTAAACTGTAGGCAAAAGCGGATCATTTCAAAGTTGAACA
This sequence comes from Arachis hypogaea, assembly GCF_003086295.3. Taxonomy (NCBI): domain Eukaryota; kingdom Viridiplantae; phylum Streptophyta; class Magnoliopsida; order Fabales; family Fabaceae; genus Arachis; species Arachis hypogaea. The sequence goes on from NC_092055.1 coordinate 104,684,084, forward strand.
TGCTTCACTGATTCTATTTGATGAAATCAATCGACATAGAGATAGATCCATCCAAGAAAGTGAAGTAATCATATTATCAAAGCCATCTACAGCATTATTGAGTCCTTATTGTGAATTGCATTCAGAAGATATCGACAGTGAATAGTTTGAATGTTGTAGACTGTTAAAAATTGTGTACTAAATCGTCTATTTGAACACAAACTTTCTATAAATTGTATAGTTTGTGAATATTTAATCTAAACTTTTTATAAATTTTCTTTGCAAAAATAAACTTCTATAAAACTGTCTATGCTGTTTTCAAATACTATTAATCTGAATGAATATAGCTTCAACAAAATCCAGAGAAACAAGATAAAATTGACTAATACACCGAATTCTTTTAATAATACACCGAAAACTAGTCAAAATACACCGGAAATGCATGTATACATATTTTTTTGTAAAATTTAACCAGGAGATATGAGAATTTAAAAATTTGAATTGTTGCCCTCCTTAAGTATTGAATTGTCTATCTATTATATATTTAAAACAAACAAATCCCTTCAGATAGTTCAAAACACTAATTTCCAAATAAACAGTAACATGTCAAAATATGAAAAAACAAGAAATATAAAAAAAAGGAAGAGCATGCAGAATACACTGAAAAATATTCATTGGTAGACTGAAATAGTGTCACGCTACACCGAAAAAAACTATCCTATGCTACTGAATCTCCGAACTGATAATTCATAACATATCCATTATATTGGCTGAAATTTGATTGCACTACTGAACCACCATAAAAAGGTTCAATTGCAAAAAATAAATCACATATTAGCAAAACTATTAACAAAAATAAACTCAATTTTTCTTGTTTAAAGAATATCACTTTTACCTCGCTTAGAGCTTTCATTCTTTTTCTTTGAAGCATTTGTAATATGTTTTTTCATCTTTGATCCCAGTCTATTTTTGGGATGTCCTCTTGTTCTCACGCGTCGAGGGTTTGAAGCTTGTTAATATCTTCCAAAGAAGCATCTTCGTGAGATAACGAACATTTTTCCTTGCTTTTGGCTTTGTATTCTTGCATCGCAACCATAGCATTATCGTAAGCGCGGTGCAGAATCGCAGTCGGCTCCTCAAATTCTGATGCAAATTCACAGATATTTTGTGACCGAAACACCAAATCGTCAAATCTCTTGCTTCTTGGCTCCAACAGAGGCTCGTCGTGGCTGCTCTTGATATGTGTGTGCTTCCTCTTTAGGTTTTTACTCCATCGTTCTAATATATATCTCGGTGACACTTTATTTACTCGCTCAAAGCTTAACGCGCTCAGAGAATGACGGCACAATATCCCCTTGACTCGAATAATAAGCATTGGCATTTAACTTCAGCTAATACCCTATCATATGTAACCTCAAACTTGTTGAATGTTGAGTTAGAAATCTATTCTACAACTTTATATACCATGTATCCTAGAGTGGAATGCGTTGATCTTGTGATGCAATTCACCTTTCCTTTGAATTGTGCTTGGACTTTCCTGAACTTCTCGTGAATATACACGTGTTGAAACTGAGCTTCTATTGAGGATTTTGTTGCACATAGTATGATGGTATGAAAATCTGCAGCATCTGATTCTCTCTCTCTGCTCTCTACTTCCTAGGCAATTATCATACAATTTGATGAATTAGATAAGTGAGCTATTGCGCGTAATGAACTTGTTAAAAAAAGCAGGCATGCTCTTGCTCCTTTGCGTGCTTCTCATCCTGGCCCAGAAGTGGTAATCGAGATAAACTGGAATCCATAAATGATGATCTTCGAAAAACTCTGCAAAAACACCTAAATCAGAACTAAAATACACCGAAAAACATGCAATTTACACCTCTACTACACAAGCAAAACACATACTGAAATTAACAACATCACTTAATCCTAATAAAAAAAAACAACATTACCTGAAAGCCACTTGTTGTCCCCAAGACCATACTTCATTAGAAAATCATTCCAATTCCTATCAAATGATTCTTTTGTAAGAGATTTTCAAACAACATGACTCATTTCGTGTTCAATTTCTTCATGTCACTTGTTGCCATTTAATTTACTTGGAATCTTCTTCATGATTTGCCAAATACACCACCGGTGAATTGTTGTGGCCATACAAGCCTCAATAGCCATTTGCATTGATGCACATTGATCGATAAGAATCCAACATTCAAATAACCATTTGAATGATTGAATATCCTCGTTTTTCATCAAAGCACATCCCATAAGTGTTGACTGGCCGTGGTGATTCACCCCAACAAAAGAACCAAAACCAGACTATACCTGAATACGACGACATAGAAACAAAATCGTTAATACACCGAAATAATATCTCTTTACACCAAAAATGATACCAAATACACATAAAGCAGAACAACATATTACCTATTTGTATTGTAAGTGGTATCGAATGAAATAATATCTCCAAAATACTCACAGGAAGCCCTGCTTCTTGCGTCGGTCCAAAAAGCAATTAGTCTGCAAGGTATGTTGGATTGAGCTTTTGCCTTGCTTTCCGTTGCTACCTTCTTGTCTAGGTGAACCTATGATCGCCCCTCTATCAAGACGCGTAGGCACCTCTATTAGAAATGGCTTTCTTCATTTGGTTGTTCCGCGGGATTCGTTCTGTGTGCCTTTCTTTGCCCATTTCTTAGGGCTTAGCTTCATCTCATCTTAGAATAGCTATTCCGCTCGCTAGCATATTCGGTCTTAATGAAAAAGAGGAAAGAGGAGGAAAGTGAAAAGGCAATCAGACTGGCTTACAGGCCAACTGCTTTAATCAACTAATCAACCTCAAGTTCAAGCTCGAAAAAGAAATTCTGATTCTTTTCTTTCATTCTTAATAAGTATTTGCCAAATTATTTTGCATTATCTAGTTCCAAAACATTCCGCACTTCTCTCATGATGTAATTTCTCACATTTTTTTCAATAAAACTTAACTCACGATGACCCCCTGCTGCTGCTGCGACAAATGATTGGTATGTTTTGTTTGGTCTGATTCCAGCTTCCTCGTTATTCTCTATTGTACGTCGTACAGACATGCTCAATTCCATGTGCTGTTTAAGCATCTCTACATTCTTTGCACAGTAGGGATGTGAATGATGCAACACAACCTTCGAAATGATCCAAACACCAACGTCCTTCAATATGTGTATATAAATTCTTGTAGGACAATTTAATCCAACTGAAGGATTTGTCTTCTCAGTTGGAGATATGTTCAATTTCTATTTTTCCTCCCTGCTACATGTAATCAATTGGTTCTTAATTTCATTCCCTTATTATTTGTGCTCCGAATTTTTGTAGAAAAACCTGCAACATTCGAATAATCTTTGTAGAATTTTACAACATCTTCAAGCGTGTTAAAATTCATCCCAACCTTTGGAACAAGCTGCTCATCTACATCGCACAAAAACTGTAAAATACACCGAAAATAGTCCACAATACACCATATTAAAAGCTAGCCTACACCGAAGCTCATCATCAAAAATAATAAAATCAGATTCAGACTCATCATCAAACAGAAACTAAAATGATTCAATTATATATAGAATCATAAACTACAAACAAACTCTATTATCTAGATTCAAACCACACCTCACTACTTGATTCGATTCAAAACAATAATACAATTCACCCTCGTTCAATTGAAAAGTCTGAACCTGTAAATACACCGAAAAGTTTTCACAATACACCAAAATAGTTCTAATATACACCAAAATGAGAAATGTAACAGATTCATCAGAACTCCTACATTACATTCAATTCAAACCATCAACGATGAACAGCAATTTTCACAAGTAAAAATAACATTATTCACCTATAGAATCATAAACTACTAACGAAAATATTAACTAGAATCGAACCACACCTCAACCACTTCATTGGATTTAAAACAATAATCCACTTCGTTCTAGTTCAATTGACAATTTGAACTTGAATCATTTATTATCTTCAAAACTGTTCAAAACTGATTTCAGAGCTTAATTTTAAAAACAAACGTAGAGAACAAAGAAAATTAAAAAAAATGAAGAGAGAAAATGCACAGAACGAAGGAAAAAAAACACAAAAAACATAAACATAGAAGATAAAAAACGCTGACAAAATTTGAAAAAAAAAAACAAAATTCTTTTGAAAAAGATATATATATATATATATATTCGCGCGTTGATTGAAAAATTGATTAGATTAATGACGCGTAAGGTAAATTAGATTAAAGAAATTTGTATAGACTTATATCAAAAAATAACTTATATGTTACTAAAAAAATTCAAAAGTCACGTTGATCAATCTTCTTTAATAACTAAATAATTTGCTTACTTATACTCTAAATAGTCATGTACGCAAAACACACAGATGTTAGACACATGTAAACAATCCATTATAAAATATAAGTGTATTCTATTATATAGTTAGTCCTATATGAAAGAGAATAGTAGAATGGTCTAGTCCCAAAATTATATTGTAACTGATTAGTTTTTTATGGTTCATGTCGTAATCCGTATGTACAGATGGGCCAGAAGAGAGGGATACCTTATCCACTGCTCAATTAAATAGAGAGATCCAATGGACTGGAATTGAAAATTAAACGATGAAACAAACTAGGTCAAGACAAGAAAATCAAGTTTAAGGGAAAGAAATTGCATTAAGATGTGACCAAAATTAATGCTTTGAAAATATACAAAATAAATATTTGGATATACATGCATTGAAGAGATTTTTTATACGCGTAGAATCTCTCACGTTGAAAATAATAATTCTGACATGGAAATAGAAATGGAAGGGATAAGAGAATATTACAAATATTCGAAGTGCTATATTTTATTCCAAGGGTAAGGGATCAAGAACAACCGATTCGCATAGTCAATTCACGCGCTTACTAAACGGGTGTTGGTGTTCGAATTTTACCTTAATTTATTAGATAATAATAAATTTTTAAATTTAAAAAACATAATTTTTAAATTATCGAATTAAAAAATATTATAATAATAAAAAATAAAATAATAAAAAATAAAAAAACTATTTTATTTTATTTTAAAAGATATAATAAAATATATTTTTTATTTTTAATATTTTTAAAAAATTTTAAAATATTTTAACATTTAATTTGTTTTTATTTTATTCTTAACATATTCAATAAAATTTAATTTTATCTATATTTTTTTAACGGTCAATATGTGATTACTATTTTTAATACTAATAATAACAAAATTTTTTAGGTGTTTGCTTCGGTACGACGATAAATTTATACGTACCGATACAGTAAAAATATGGACAAATTAAAACACTATATTTTTTACGTCAATAATTATTTTTGTTTTTTTTAAATACATATCATATCAATGATTTTACTAAATCACCCTTATACTTTAATAAAATTAAAAAATAAATTTTATTTAATTTTTATAAAAAACTTAAATATTCTTTTTTTGTATTGGACAAAAACAATCTTAATTCTTTTAATTTAATCAAAATTCAATTAACTTTAATTTTATAATTTTAAATATGAATCAATTTAAAAATCAATACCAAAATGCATTTCATTATTCATAATTGATTCCACCGTCACCATTGTATCCCTTCGGAGGATTATTCTCCAGTGTCACCAAGGCAGCATTGACAGCAGTTCTCGTGATGTTGATGGAGCCGTCATGTGTCTCTTGAATTTGGCCCACAACTTTGGAGCTTTGAAGGTGTTGATGGCCACGGCGATCAAAAGGTTTGATTTTTGTAATGGCGTTGGAACCATCGCGATGATCGAAGAGAAGATATGGCGGGAGATTGTTGAAGCTGAAAGGGGAGATTGAAAGACTATCAAAAACGTCTTCTAGGATTTGAATATCAAATTTTTCATTATTCATAATTGAATCAAAATAAGGAAATGTATTTTGATTTTAATTTTTAAATTAATTCAGATTTAAAATAATAAAATTAAAGTTAATTGAATTTTGATTAAATTAAAAGAATTAGGATTGTTTTTGTCTAATACTAAAAAAATAATATTTAAATTTTTTTATAAAAATTAAATTAAATTTATTTTTTAATTTTATTAAAGTATAAGGATGATTTAGTAAAATCATTGATATGATATGTATTTAAAAAATAAAAAAATAATTATTGATGCGGAAAACATAATTCACAATGTCGTGTTTTAATTTGTCTATATTTTTATTATATCGAGAGGTATAAATTTATCGTCGTATTGAAGCAAACTCCAATTTTTTATCATTATTTGACAGCAAATAATAACATATATTTTTTTAAAAAAAATAAGAAGTACACCATTTTTAAATTCTGAAGTTAAAATTTTAAATCATAAATTTTAAATTCTCTATTTTTAATCGTAAATTTTACATCCTAAATCTTAAATGTTGAATTCTAAAATTTAAATCTTAAATTTTAAAGTTTTAATTTTAAAGTCTTGTTATATCGAAAATAATATTTTCGATAAAGATGTCATTGAATTCTTTGACAAACCAATGTTCGATAAGTTAGACTTCGATCATTGACAAGTGCCAAAATATTTCGATCAACTTTTAAATACATGTTAGAATTGATTTTAGATTGGAGCCAATTACGTACTTTGTTAGGTATTCTCTATTAATCGATTGATACAAATACGGAAGTCGAAGTGGCAGACTCGACTGAATTAACTGTGTCGAAGAAGAGGTCAGCAATGCAATTTGTTAGTCGAAAAAATAATAAATTGTGAACTTCGAGGTGGAGAATAACTACATTGAATTCATCGAGGATGGTCACTATGACTCATCGAGAGAGAGTGAAGCAACCAAAGGAAGTTAATAGGTGAAGATAGTTGGTGCTAGTTACTGACAGCACTCAAAGAGCGGGAACGGTTACTTATGGATTAATGCACGTGAAAGTTACATTTCAATTGGATTGGTTGAAGAGTCTTATAAATAGGAGAAGACTCAAAGAAATAAGGGTTGGAATCTTTTCAGACTCACACTCACTCACGTCCCCAGCGACTTTCTGAATCAGTCAAGAGTCTTTTTCTTTGAATGGTTCCTTCCATATTTTACTTTTCATTTAAATTTTCTGTCACTTTCTTTTTATGCAATTTATCTTCTTTGCAATGTGATTTTGATTCCTTTAAATTCAACAACTTTTATCCTTTTCAGTCTTTACCTTTTAATTTGCCCTTTACTTTTCCAAACACTTTTTCTTTCTGTAATTTGATTTTCCTTTTATTCAAATCTTTTGTGTTTTATTGTTTATTTCGAATTTCTACAAAGTTTAGTTTTTTCTTCTTCATCATTGTCAAAGGCATAGATTTTGATGCAAATAAAACTGTTACTCACAAAGAGGAGTAGGTTTCGCTCCTAAACCATTAGATATCGAATCACCATCAATTTGCTAAAAATCGACAAAACAAGTCTAAACTCTAAATATAAACTATTGATATAAAATATAATAAATGAAAAACTAAAATTGGTTTAACTGCAAAGAATGTAATATTGCTTAATTTTTTTCAATAATTTTAGAGGCTAAAAAATTTTAATATAGATTTTAGAGGTGTGCTTTATCTGAAAATGGAAGTTTTTGGTGTATATACAGGTGGGTGGACGTTGCAGGCAGGTAACATACTGAATCAACATGCAACCAACGTGTTGGACACGTGACACAATCGCATGCACATGGCACATCCGTTCAACACAAAGATAATGTGTTGTCACATGGTAGATATCCATTTAACACGCAGATAATGTGTTGGATTGCTTTTCTGATACCTCCACAATTTTGTAAGACGCTCTAAACATCCATATTTAAATAAAATATTATTTTTTTCTCCATATCTAAAACATATTTCTGAATTTTAGAACTCACTTGAATCCCAAAAAAAAAAATTGAGAACTACAAACGTTCAAACAATTCAAAAAGAACTTTATTACTCGTTGCTTACTTTTTTGGCAAAATATTTGATGGAACGGTCAAATAGTGCTCTATTTAATAGAGCTTTTAAAAATATTTTAAAAATTATTTTAATTTATTTTATTATATTTAGTAATGAACAATAATATTTTTTAAAATTATTTTTAAACTCCAAACTCAATTAAATAAGTTAATTGCATCTAAATCACTCACTACATCAAAAACACTAATATCTGTTGTCTTTATCTTTGTTCTCAATTCAAAAATAAACAATTCCCAATCAATCTTTATATTTTCTCTTACGCAATACTGTAATAAAAAAACGTTTAAAAATAAATCTTATTAAATTTTTAAATGATAATTATATTATAAAATATTAAAATCACTTAATTAAGAGACTTAATAAAAAAGCTACTCAACCTTATTAGACTTTGTTTTAAGTTTTGTTTTATTTCATATAACTCATGGTCCTTGAAAAATTATCTACGATATCAAATTATTATCTAATTGAAAATACTAATTTAATTCAATCTTATCTCTTTCAAAAAATTATTTTAAACATCTCGTCTTTAAGACTTTAAGAACTAAATTATAAGCATTTTGACATTTATCCCTTACTTGATATAATTACAAAATATATTAATTCTTTTTTACTTAAGTATCATTATTTTATTAAATAAATAAAATATCATTCCTATCTATGAAAATTTTAAACACTAACATATTTACTCATAAAAAAAATTTAAAGTTATACATATAAAAGATGAGTTCTATATGACAAAGTTATCCAAATACAAAAAAAAAAAAATTACTAAAAACCTCAAATTATTCTTTTCCTAACCTTAATCTCAACTTCCTCCACCAAATATCAACCCTCCCTTATTCTTTTCATGAATTTTACCGCCTTCTTCATCACTACCATCACCACCATCACCATCACCAACCATCAGCCTCACCTTCTTCTTTTTCCACTATTACAACCATAAATATGAGCTGTAACACCTTACCACACAGATCTTTACGCTTAAGTCATAAAACAAAGGTGGTGTGGTATTACGACCTCTAAAATAAAAAATATATATATATATATATATATATATATATATATATATATACGTATAATAATTGAAAGAATATAATATTAGAGGAACCTTGAAGGATAGTTGAAGCAAAATCGTGAAATTAAATGCGCAACACTCAGGAATATCGATTACTTGCGTACAAAGAAAGTATAGGTACATATACATATATATATATAATGAGAGTAGAGGGTCAAGGATACAAAATATTCAAACACAAGCTCAGCTTGCGAAGCTAAGGCTGACCGATTACATACATACATAAAAAAAATCCGAGTCCAAAATACACAAAAGAAACCCTAGTTCTCCATGAAACCTCTATGAGGTGCAAAAGTAAAACAAGTTTATAAGAAGAGTTCTATACATATAGATATATATAAACAGAACAAAATATAATATTCCAAAAGTCCCACTTCGCTGCAGAGAACTCCAGACGCCTAGTGAGGTGCCTCTCGACCTGCATCTGAAAAACACAAATATCCGTATGGAATGAGAATCGGAGGTTCTCAGCATGGTAATGGTGCCACATACATAAGATATAAGGTCCCGAGAAAGGCAAAGGCAATCCTAGAACTCCGACACTCAGATTATAAAACTTAAGGATTTAAAACGAAAAACCATAAATGGGGTGGTCCTCTAAGGTTCTTAAACTTAACCAAACCTTAACTAAAACCCTTTCCTTTGCCTTCCTCCAATCCTGCAAACTCTGGTGGAACCACATAGACAAACAAACAGACAAAAGTAAACATAATTAGAGTACAAGGAATGCAAATAGCAAGTATAACAATTAGACATACTAATTCATATAGGCACTCCCAATTAATGCATAAACAAACAAATCAAACGTATGCAGATGATGTATTCCTGCCCTATAGCTGATGAGTCTCATCTATCGGTTATAAAGCCAACCCGACATGTCTGGCTGCTAAACCCTAGACAGTCCCTCGTGCGCGCATCCCCAAGAGTCTATGCATAGCTTTTTCTCATTTATAAATAAATTCTGCTCATTGGGGGAACCTTTCCAGGGTGTTAAAGTGCCCGGTCACTCTTGCGACGTAGGGTCAACAGAGTATCGAGTCTCAACCTGGAGCACGTGGTGGCAGGCTGCTGCTTTTACCCAGGAAAACTTGTATCTTAGATAAAAGAAGTGCATAAGCCACATTATCATTCATATTCATTCATAATCATTCATTATGGCCATAAACATCACATATACATATCTCTGCACTTCTCATACATAATTTACCATATTTCAAGCTAACTTCAATCCTAGGTTACCCCCTTTTTAAAGCTTAATCTCTTCACTATACTTAGGACTAATGCCTAGGATCTAAAAGAATAAAAATAGAGGTTTAGAGGTTCAAAATCATGTTTAAAACACAAAATTCAACTTGCTAAAAGACAGGGCTCTGCGTACGCAAACCATGTCCCGCGTACGCAAACCATGTCCCGCGTACACGAAAGTGTATTTTTCTCAACTCGCGTACGCATCCCTTGTCCGTGTACACGAGTACACTGGACAGAGGCATATGACTACGTACGCGGCCGTGTTCACGCGTACGCGAGTGCCCTATTTGGCCCATGTCGCATACGCGGCACTTGCCCACGTGCGCAAGGGCACCAAACAAAAGTGAATGGCCGTGTACGCAGCCATAAACCCGCGTATGTGCTACCTTCATTTTCCTTAAAAGCTGTTAAAGTGCAGATTTCATATTTCACATCATCAACTTCTGACGTCTATAACTTCTTCTACAAAATTCCGTTTTTCACAAAATTTATACCGTTTTAAAGCTTGTGAAACTATCTTTAATTTAAATCTAATTTCATTCCAATCCAAAATTTGAGGCTCCAGTTATGGACCGCCAAAATTCGTTAAAATCAAGTTTTTCATTTAAAATACCAACCTCTATTTTTACCACATTTTCCAACTCAAACCAACACTCCAAGTTTCCAAACCAACCCCAAACAAACTACACTCAATCTCATCCCTTCTCATTCATTCTATTACAAATTTATATTCATATATATCAATTCCAACCTCAAGAACTTGCAATCAACAAAGATCTCATACTTGTTCATTAAAATAGTATCATTATTCATTCAATACAACACCTCATCAACTATTTACCACATTCATATCATTAACCAACACATCCATTTACCCACATCAAACTCAACACATGGCATTAACTAAACCCACTAATCACGCATCAAACACACAATTCAACTTATCTTAAGTCGTCTAGCCTAAGTTTTCACGACACATTATATATTATATACGAGAAACCAAAATCATATCTTGGCCAATTTCCTCATATAACCCAAAGATAACTCAATTAGGCAAGGTCCAAGTCTCCACCACCAAAATTCAGCACCCAAAGCTCTCACGCAAGCTTCCAATCTTTTCAATTGTGTTCTAAATCTACTTATAAACTACCTAACACATATTATCACATCCATACACATAAAAGCTTGCTAATTCTTCAAGTTAATTTGACCCTAAACATCAAATTAACCAAAAATCTTAACACCCAAAACATAAAATTTTTGAAATTGAAAAATAGAGAATTGAAAATGGAAATGTGACTTTCTTACTGAATTAAGTACTGATCTTTGTAGAGCTCGATACGGTGGATGTATGGCCACAAACGGTGCGACGATCGGAACTCGGAGCGAGAAGTTGTGTGCAGTTTAGTGAAATGTTAGGGTTGGAAGCTCTCCTTCTCTTCCCTTATGATTTCCCAACGTGAAACAACAATGAGGAAGAAGGGGAGGAGCTGAAGCTCGTTTGGCTAAGTGAATTAGTTGGGCCCTTGGGCCCGTTTTACGTCTGGTTTGATTGGTTCGATTCGTTCAGCCCAATCTTAAGTCAAATTTTTTAAAATTAGTGTCAAAATTCTTATTTTAATTAGCTCTATTTCATCAAACTATAAAATTCATATTTCTAATTTTTTATTAAAAATTAATTTATTGACTAATTATTCGTTAATTTTTACGGAATTTACATGAGCAACTGCAAGCAATCAAATCACAAAAATAATCTGATTTTCCTTTTTAGGAAAAAAAACCAAAAGAAGAACTCCGTTTGGGTTTAGGTTCTGGGGAGCCATAAGTGTTACTGAGAAGAAAAGAAGAAAGAAGAGCTATGGAAGTGAAGGGAAGCATTGCGAGTGGGCCTCCAATCCAACCAAGCTACGTTATGCTCCGTGCGAGTAAGAGCACTCCTAAATGTATGACACCATTTCACTATGTGTGCCACTACTGTCCACATTGTCCCTTTTTTTTTCTTTTCTGATTCTTCATATTGGGTTTGCAGCAATGGTGTGCTGTCATTTGATGCACAATCCTCTATCATGACACTTGATGTTGTTAGTTAGAACTAATTATTGATGACTCATTCATAATGGATGGGATGAGATTGTGGCGTTGGTGAATTTTTGGGAATTGAAAATAGAGAAATCAATCAATTTACTCCAATGGTGAATGAAGGATGCAGATCATGAAGGAGGCCGACAACAATCTCATCGGTTCAACAGTGGAATAGCGGTGATTGCGGTTTCTCAGGTAGCGGTGGATTGAAATTTTGACATAGTTGGTTCTGCAAAATCCTAACCCTCTCAACTCACATTTTGGAAAAGATGATTGCAGAACAAGATGAAGAAGAAGGTCAAATGAAACAAGTGTTGCTTCGTCATCGTCATGCTCGATCATCACTATCGTCTTTTCTTCTGTCTTTTGTTTTTTTTTTTTAAAGAAAATCTGAATGCTTGTGGTTTGATTGTTGTTGTTGTTTATGGTGGTGACTGTAGTGTGAAAGAGGAAGGTGAAGCTGACAATTGGTGGCGGTGATGGTGGTGGTGAAGGAGGCGATGAAATTCATGAAAAGAACGAAAGGAAGGTTGAGATTTGGGGGAAGGGGTTGAGATTAGGGTTAGGAAAAGGATAATTTGAAATTTTTTATGATTTTTCAATATTTGGATAATTTTATCGTATGAAACCCATTTTTCATAAGTACAACTTTAATTTCTTTTTTTTCATGGGTAAATTTATCAGTATTTAAAACTTTCGTTAGTAAAAATAATAGTTTACTCTTTATTAGGTAAATAAATTATTTCGTAATTAAATTAAATTAATTTTTTATGTTTCTATTTTTTAAACTAATTTTTACTATATCAATAAATTATTATATCACAATTTTATTTATTTTTTAATTTATTTATGAATAATTATTCAAATGAGCCCTTGAGATTTTTAAAATCAGGCATTTTAGTCTCTCAAATTTTAAAATATATAAAATAGTTTTTAATATTTATTTTCGTTAAACAATACAGTCCCCTCCGTTATTTACTAACGGTGACTGCTGGCGTAGAATGTTAACTCGCATATATGGCAATTAAGTGTGCACGTGTGCGACCTAGACAAATCAATACTTAAAGAGAAGTAACAAAGCAGTCCTAGTTTAAAAAAATCTTAAAAATCTCTAAAAAAATTAAAAATTCTAAGTCTTTTTGAAATAATTTATAACTCTTTCTAAATTAATAAATTTCTAAAATTTTCAGTCTATTTATCTTAAGTTTGATTATTTATATAGAAAATTTTTTTTATATATTTTTAAAATAATCATAAATTAATTTTGAAAAGATAATAATTTTCTCAAAAAAAATAATTTAAAATAAATGAAGCCATATTTATTTTTGACCATGTAAAATATTAATTTAATTTAATTCAATTTATGAGTATCATATTCTATGATTATTCTTTAATGACGAAGAAAAAAAATGAGCTAGTATTGTTTAAAGAAATAGAAAAAATTTTATTTAACATAAAAATTTTTGCATATACAATTGAAAATATTTGTGTAAATACTTATGAAGACAACATTTTAGAATTTATATGCAATGAGAACTAAGTCATCTATAAAGTCAAATTTGTAAATTTTAGTCAACCACAATATCAATGTAGATTATTTACAAAATCCTAATGTGAAGCTCCTAATATATTACAACGTCTGAACAAAAAATGTCTTAGTAAATCCAAGTGTTCTATTCATATTTCTTAGAAAATTTTAGAATTTAGTAGGTGTAATGTTGTACAAAATAAACTTATAGTTAAATTTATTTGTTCAACTACGGTAATTATGCCAAGAAAAAATGGACTTTTTTTATTTTAAAATATTTTTTTAAAAATTTATTTAGTGTCAATATGTTATAATTTTAAGTATATAAATAATGACCTTCATAATACAATGACCTCTTAGATTTAGTTATTATTATTATGATTTTTATATCATTTCGAAGTAAGTATCATATGTTAACGATTAAATAATGTTAATTTTTTATAACATTTTAATAAATAAATTTATCTTTTAGTATATATTTTATTATTTTTTGTATTTTTATTTATTATATATTTTTAATAATATTTTATTATTCTAATTAATAAAAATATTATAAGATTTCGACTTTTGAGAAAGATTAAAAATATTCGAAGGGATTGTTTTAAAATTTTTAAAAATTTTTCTGTGATTGTTTTAAAATTTCTTGAATTTTCTAGGAATTGATTTATATTTTATTCTTAGAGATTGATTTGTCCAACTTGCACATAAAATACTTAACTGTTATGTATGCGAGATAATATTTTAGGTCAACAGTTATTATTGGTGATTAAAAAAATCTGTATTATTTAATAAAAATAAATATTATAGACTGTTATGTATTTTAAAATTTAAAACACTAAAAGCGTTGATTTTAAAAATTTTAGGGTTGATTTGGATAATTATTCTTTATTCATAAATGATTGATTATCCTAAATGATATTGTTCAGGTACCCAATAATTAAGGAGAAGTGTTTGGGGCCAACACATGTTCAATACTCTGTTCCTAGTTCCTACAACACTACACAATCTATTTCTCTTACGTGATCTTCTCAACTTGGTTCACTTGACCTTCTTCTTCTTCTTCTTCTTCTTCTTCTTCTCACGCTAGCTTCCATGGCGAAGCAGAAACAGAGCAGCACTTATTTGCTTTACTCGGCAATTCTTCTATTCACCATCTTCTGTGTCTCCTCTGTTTTGGTTTCAGCTAGAGTTCATCCTATCTTGCAGAGCTTTAACCAGAAACCCATTTTCAGATCCAACTTTCACTCCATTTACGATACCTCCAACTATGGCACCTTTCAACTCAGTAATGGCTTGGCCAAAACGCCTCAAATGGGGTTCGTCATTTGCTGCTTCTCTCTGATAATCTTGCCCTTAAATTCAACAAATTTATGGGTTCTTCAGCTTATCTGAACTTAAAGTTCCTCTCTTTTTCTCTTTCTTATTGTTGCAACCATAAATTACGGATGACCCACATGCACAAAACACGTTCACTTTGATTCTAGTGGTTTTGATCAGGGATTTCATGTGCAGAGGGCATCAAACTTGATTTTTTCATTGTCTTATTTTAATTGCTTTTGAAGCTAGTTGGAGGGGTTGCTTATGCGATGTGATTTGGTTGTTGTGCAGATGGAATAGCTGGAACTTCTTTGCATGCAATATCAATGAGACCGTCATTAAGGAAACCGGTATTGATTTCTTGTTTATACTACTGATAAAATCACAACTCATATCCTTATATTATTGGAAAAATGGAAAAAACAAAAAAACAAAGGTTCAGTTAAGTCTCGGAAAATTTGACAATTGCAAGTGCTATTGAAAGTAATGTATTTTGATGGTTTGAAGGAGGACCAAATAACTCTGCATTATTGCAATATTTCTTGACCTTCTTTCGTAAGCTAGGAAAAGTATTCATCAAAGACATAGTAATAGCATCCATAGTTAGTTTTGCATCCAATTGGATAAAATTTCTTATTTAAGATGGTTTAGAAAGCTCTGATATTTATAAATTATAACTACCAATGGTGCTGTCTTTTTTTTTTTTTTTAACTGCAACACTGCAAGTATTATGGTTATTGCAAATAATATCCGTTGTTTACGTCTAATTGTACTGTTATGTATTTCATCGTTCCAGCTGATGCACTGATATCGACGGGATTAAGGGATTTGGGTTACGTGTACGTCAACATAGGTACTGTTCTTGTATGTTCAAATGAACATTCTGTTGTGTACTAGTTTGATATTTACATTTTAAATGTGCAGATGATTGCTGGTCTTCTGTGACAAGAAATTTTAAGGTCAGTAGAATCTTATCCTATTCCTTTCGATATTACTGGATCAAATTTAGGGTCACCAGCTTGCTGTTAGAATCAGATGAGCTTCCAGTGTGGTCTATCATGATTCTTGACTTTCAATTGGATGAGGAAACGTTGTTTCCAATTGGCCTTTGTTAAGTAAATAGATAAAGCTAGATAGTCCTGTGATATATTGCAAGAAATGGTTATGGTGTTATGTTAAAACTTAAAGTGATACTTTGTAATTTGTCCTGGTTTATTTGGTGTCTTTATTAAACAGTTTATATATGCACTAGCTATATTTCATAAGAACTAAATGGTTTCTTTAGCAAACCTTTTAAGCCAGAAAAATATTGTCTTTGTCTCAGTAAATATATGTTGCTCCTTACTGTTTTCATTGTGGTAATGCAGGGTCAACTGGTACCTGACGAAAAAACATTCCCATCAGGAATCAAAGCTCTTGCAGATTATGTACATGAAAAGGGACTGAAGCTTGGTATATATTCCGATGCTGGGTAAGATGCTTTGCGAAATCAGGCCAGATCTTTGAAATCTTTATAAATAATGCATTCCTGCTTTTAATGTTTTCTTTCCAATATTTTTATACTGCCAACTGTTGATAGGGCGTTTACTTGTCAAGTCCGACCAGGATCGATTTTCCATGAAAAGGATGATGCAGCTTTGTTTGCCTCTTGGGTTAGATTCTACTATTTTATCTTATACTTTTGAAATAGTATCAGATATTCTTCATGTATTAGGGAATTTGTAGATGCCTGAGGAATGAAAGTACTGCATATGGTTATTATATATATCTGTGTATTGATCATGGTTAGGTTCAAATTGCCCCTGATATAAATTGTATCTTGACAACATCCCATTATCTTTCTTAGTAAACAGAACCCATCATGGATAATCACAAATGCCAAATTTGGAAGAGACAAGAGTTTCAGCCATTTAACGAAATACTTTAATTTTCTAAAGAAAATAAATGGAAAACTATGTGTTCCTACTTCCTATATCATGTAATTTTCAATAGTTGTTGCTGTTAAACTTTGTGTTTTGAATCGCTATTCAGTCATCATGGAACTTATCAATGACCTATATCTTCATAGATACTATGTTAATATAGCTCTTAAGGTGTTTTTGGGAATTGTTCTTTCTATACTAAATATTTCATTTACATTATTCATAGATTTGAATTCTTATGTCTGATTTTTTTTAATATATTTTTTGGGGTATTAATTGGAACTTTCCTCCAACTCAATCCTTTGACCAGGGTATAGATTACCTGAAATATGACAATTGTTACAATCTGGGCATCCCACCCAAAAAAAGGTTTCTTCTCATCTTTGACATAGACTAATTGCAAAAGCATCAAAATCAAATACATATAAATTGACTCAACATGGTTCTTTGTATTCCAGATATCCACCAATGCGTGATGCTCTCAATGCTACTGGACGTACAATTTTCTATTCACTTTGTGAATGGTAATAAGGTGTCTTTGTTGATTTTTTTTTATGAGATTAGTTACTCTTAGCTTCATGGGGATTTCCCTACTTCATTTATTTTTGTAGGGGTGTTGATGACCCTGCCTTATGGGCTGGCACCGTTGGTAACAGTTGGCGCACAACTGAAGACATCAATGATACTTGGGCAAGGTTAGTTTCCCGAACTTAGGAATTAGTATTATAGGTGTCACATTTAATATTCTATCAGGATTGCTTTTAGTTCAATAAAATCATATAGGTCAGGTTATGTCATGTTTATGACTATCCATGAAAGAATGCTTTTGCATAATGATTGACTGTACTTTGATATGTTCCCTATGAAATTTCTACATTTCAAGTAGGTAGATACTTTCTTGTGAGTTTGTTCTTCTTGATTGACTGTAAATGCCCTTGAGGAGAGTGTCGGTGCAATTTGCACCAAGGTGTTTTAGCTCGTAATCAGTTAGCATTCCTTGTCTATAATTTCTGCTTACAGGGTAGTTTCTGAATTTACTTTTCTCTTGTTCAGTATGTCAAACATTGCTGATCTCAATGACAAGTGGGCCGCATATGCTGGTCCTGGCGGATGGAATGGTATGCATGCCATCTTCCTTGAAATTTTATTGAAATGGTAGCGCAAACTTGAAGATTTCTTATTCATTCCTCATATTACCACTCCATGACAGACCCAGATATGTTGGAAGTTGGAAATGGCGGCATGACTTACCAAGAATACCGTGCTCACTTCAGCATCTGGGCTTTAATGAAGGTCTTCTTCTTAAATCTTATTTATATGTCGTTCTCTCTTGATGCATTTTTTATATTGTTTATAATCTACTCTTGATAGTAACCCACTAACCTGTGTTATATATGTTGCCACATAATTTTCGAGTAAACACCCAACACGGCCCTTGTCCATTTTCACGAAGGACAAGGCGATCCCTGTCCAAAAAAATGAGACACTTTGGCCCTCAACCTTTTCATTTTAGGGCAATACGATCCCTCTATTAGAAATTCGTTAAATAGTAACGGAAATTAGTTTTGTTTAGGGTTTAGGGTTTTATTTGTGATTTGTGAGGGTTTTAAACTCCCACAAACTATTAATAAGTTTATTTTTGAAAAATTCCTTCCTAGATGGTGGTTAAGTAGAGAAAGGCCATTGTTGGAAATGATGTCGCAAGAAAAAAAAAGTAATTGTAGTACGAATATCCTTTAAAGGAAAAAAATAACATCAAAGAAGAAACAAATAAGAGAACATTGATGTTGATGATATTGGTATTGGTGATGATGGTAGATGAGATAACGATGATGATAAAATATGGTTACATAATAAAAATAGTAGAGGTAGAAGTGATAACGATGAGAATGAAGAAGGTGGCGATAGTAGTGGTCATAGTTGGTCATATTGTTGAAAAGAACTTTGTGGAGGTTTAAGATCTTCACAAAATACAAATAAAACCCTCTATAAAAGTAATTTTCGTTACTAGTTAATAGATTTTTTAATAGAGGGATCGTATTGTCCCAAAATGAGAAGGTGGAGGACCGAATCCCTTTTTGGGACAGGGATCGGCTTGTCCTTCATGGAAATGGACAGAGATTGGATTGGGTCTTTAGGTAGCAAGTAAAGATGGAAAATTCTTCTAATACTTGGAAGAAAAACAAAGGCCAGTCTGAAGTTGTACCTGTGATAATAGCTGTATTCCTTAGCATCTATGTTTGGCTTTAATTTCTTGTGATTGAGTATAAAGACAAACTTGCATGCATCACAAATTACCTCAAATGATACAGCTGGATTCTTCATAAACTAAAAAATTGAACTTGGTGCAGGCTCCTCTATTGATTGGCTGTGATGTAAGAAATATGACTGTTGAGACAATTGAGATTTTGACCAACAAAGAAGTCATTGACATAAATCAAGGTAGTACTTCCTCTTTCTGTTATTCAGAGTAGCCATGTTGATGCATCATGCCTCTCTCTCTCTCTCTCTCTCTCTCTCTCTCTCTCTCTCTCTCTCTCTCTCTCTCTCACACACACACACACACACACACACACACACACACACACACACACACATTGCTGTAGTTTGTGTTATTACTTAATATATTTTTTAGTTAAGTTGTTATAAAGGGTTATATTGTTACGTCACTCTGCAGATCCACTTGGTGTCCAAGGAAGGAAAGTTTATGTTTCTGGAAAAGATGGTTGCAATCAGGTAATATATTCAGTATCAGTGTATCACCTCATGATGCATCTTTCAGTGTGTTGCATCGGTTTCCCAAAGAATTGATTCATATTCAGATGTTGCCTATCTGGATCAATAGACTTAGCAAACCATAAGTTATGCAGAGTACATGATCCTGTCTGGAAACTTTACTAGCTCCTACATTACTTGAAAAAGAATGAAGGGGGAACTGCTATGTTCATGTTATGTGCTGATTCAACGTTAACATTTATATTTTCGTTATCAATATATGTTGCCACTTTGGCAGGACTAATAAGTAATACTTTTTTATGAGAAAGTATAGAAAACCAACATTAGTTAGCCAACATTAGCCAACTTTGTGTTAGGGTTTATGATTTAGGGTCTAGAGTTTAAGATAAACAAAATAATTTAAAAAGAATTAGTTAATGTTGGCGGAAAAAAGTGAATTCCTTAGCATTACTCATAATTTATTCCTATTTAAATCTTAGCATTACCCACCAACTAATATAGAATATAAAGTTGTATATTTGTTATATTCAAAATTTAGTTCTTACATTTTCATATTTATAGGTTTGGGCTGGTCCTTTATCAGGAGACCGGTTGGCAGTGGCACTCTGGAACCGGTGCTCAAATGCAACTACGATAACTGCTTCATGGAATACGATTGGACTGGAATCTGGAATTCGAGTATCTGTAAGGGATTTATGGCAGGTAAGCTTAGCTAGCTGCATGAAACTACCCTAATTAGAGATTCCTTCTATATGTTTGTTATTAACTTTAGATGGTTTTGATCCTATAAATGTTGCAGCACAACACACTAACATCAGATGCAGTGTCATCATTCAGTGCTCATGTTGATGCTCATGATTGTCACTTTTACATTTTCACTCCTTCTCCTTCAGTGTCTCACTCTGTAGAGTAGCCAACTTATGCTTCAATCACCTGAGGGGTATGCTACTAAGTTGGATCCGCTTCTCTTCTCTGCATGTTAAATATCTTTCTTTTGAATTATTGGAAGTTTGAACTTTCAATGTTGAATGTATGCAAGCTCGAATAATATGCGTGCTTTCATGGGGGTGTTAAAAATATGTAACCAGACATGGCTTTTCTGTTAATATTTTACTGGTCAAAATTCACATAGTACAGGATTCTGCCGTCCTTACCTATAAAATGCTTTGCTATGTACATGTACGTTGATACCATATATATATTATGAAAGAAGAATTACTTTGAGTTAAAAAGGGAAATTCTCTTCCTCGATCGGTTTTTATCTTATGTGTATGTGCCTATATAAGAAAAATTGAAAAAAATGTTTAGCTATGGTGGAGGGTGTTATTTACTTATTTATGTGAACAAGTGAGGATTTGTGATGAAATAATACTGGAGGATATACAAGAGAATATATAACAAAAAGTAAAAAAGAATGAAACATTATTATCAAATAAACAAACATCAGTTATGAGTGTATATATATACATAAACAAAAATACTATTTGTATACCAAAATCAGTCATTAAAATTACTCATTAACATATTTGTGTATAAATACATGTGATTTGTCGATGTGTATTTGTATTCTAACATGTATATACTGGTGGTGTGATCCCCACCTCTGTTTCCACGGAGCCATCATGGCCATCTGAAATTCCCTTTCCTTACTTAAAGAAAGATCCGCCCTGAGAAGAGTAACATGAGTGAGGAATTCGCCTCCACTTGGTAGTTGTTTAGCATGTGAACCCCATTCACAGTTAACTGCAGCCAAAGATCAAGAAACGTAACCAATCACCACATAGAAATCTCCAGTATGAATGTATTCAATCTATATCGAATTTTCCAAATTCATATAAGATTGACTAGCCATATTTTTTTAATCCATCATCTTTAATAGACACAAGTTGTTGGAGTAGCATCTGAGCTGCATCAGCAGGAGACTCCGCATGATGACATAACTCATGGACATGATTGATGGTGTCTTGGATATATTCAGTACCACCAATCCATGGAAGCAACATGGAAGGGTGTTGAAGTAATATATAGAAGAGATAATCAGATATCTTCTTGATTACTTCACGTTTGAATTTGCCCTCCTCTGTCCTCAGTGTTATCTTCACCAAGACTAGTGGAATATGTGTTCCAACATGATATCTAAGCACATTTTCTGCTAACTCAATCAGGCTTTCTCGTTGAATAATGCCACCGTAATTACAAGACCACTCCCTCATGTACTCTTTTATTTCTTTAAAAATATATTATTTCATATCGGTATCCACCTCTTCCAATCGTTGATTACGGAGCAGATTAAATTCCAAAGGTAAGATTTTGCTGAACAAGTCGTTTTCATTGCAAGATCTGGTTGTCTCTTTCAAGCAAAGATCCACCTGATAAAATTGATGGAAGGCGAGAAATGGAAGAGTATATTAACTTCAGCAAACAACTGCTCCTCTCTCTTTTGGTTAGCCAACGGAATGTCCAATCAGATAAAGTGATGGCAAAAAAGGCATAAAGCTCAAGAAACATTGCCCCAGTAAACAAAACATATGTTATAACAACATCAACCCTTGGTTATTTTCTCGGAGCAGGAACATAAAAAGGCTATGAACCTGCTTCAGCAAGAATATGAAGAAAAAATTGCAAGATTAGAAGCTGAGATTAAGTGACTATTTGATGATTCACATAAAAAAGTGTCTATCAGTGAAGCTTTTCTGTTTATTATTGATCTCTTTCTGTTATTTCAGGGCATGTCTACATAAGGAAGCAACATATGCATCAAAATTTAACAGCACATAAAAATCATATGCAAGTCCTAGCTAACAGGTTGGACCAAATCCATTTTGAAATGGAATCAAAATGTAAGGCACTTTGTTTTTCCAATAATTGCATTGTTTTTAGTTTTCACATGTTGGTAAAGGCCTGAAGATATGTTTGGACATCATCGTTTGATAGATAATGTTGAGATTCAAGACTCGAGCGAATTCCTGCTGGCTGAGCAGGAAGGAAAAAATGAGTTAAACAAAAAAATAAAGAAACTGGAAAAGGAATGTAAGTGTTAACTGATTCCCCATATCACTTATTCTATCATTCTATGCGTGCATTCTTGTTTTGAAAATATTTTATTTGGTCATAGAGAAGTAGGCATCACAGGCATAAGACTGACATTATTTTCTACTGACACATACCTCTACACCATTTAAATGAGGTGTATGATCTAATGGAGAGTGTGTGTGTCGGGTTTGAGTATGATGTAGAATGAGTACACAACATTTCTCCAAAAAAATAAAGCATCCAAAAATCTAAAGTCTAATTCTACTTGATTCATTAGCATTTTGGTAATAATAATGTCATCAAGAAATAAGAACGGAAGTTTTTCTGAACCCTGCAATGGTAATTTGCAAAGAGAAGTTGGTAGATCAACAGCAAAAAATGACCTCAAACTGGCAAGTGGAGACATTAAAGCAAAAAATCATGAAACTAAGAAAGGAGAATGAGGTGTTCAAAAGGAAGTTATCTCAATTTAATTGGTATAGCATTTGCAGAGCTTTGTTGGTATATACATTTAATTATTGACTAACATAGTTACATCTATATGTTCCTACTGATTCTGCAAAGGATATATTGGCTCAACAAACTAACCTTTCAATATCCTACTAAGGTGAAAAGTACAATTTTAACATATGATTACATGGAACTATATTATTAGTTGATTAAACTAATTAATATCCTATTAAGGTATTTCTAGGTGCAGCTTTCATCAATTGCAGCCAATACTTCGTCTAATCGAAATGGGCCAGGTAGTCTTTCAGTTTGCTATTCTCTCTTTTTCTTTTTCATTTTTAAATGGCAGGTTGATTCTGGGTTAGATTTAAGCTCTATTGTGGTAATTGGTTTTTGATTTAAGGAAGTTGAATTGTACGATTGAATAAATGGTGCAAGGGTTAGATTTAGTTCTAGTTCCAAGTATGGGCGTTGGAATATTTGTTCTGTATTTGAAATTATAAATTTGGAACCTTTTTTTATATTTTGGTCCAACTTTACAATTTTAGGATATGATTCTATTCAATGTGTGGAGAACTTATTATTTTGGTGTCTTTCTACTAGGGGTGTGCATGGTCCGGCTCGGTCCGAAGACCCGGTCCGGTCCCGAATACTTTAAGGGTTAATTTTGTGTGATTTTATTGGGTCTAGGACCGGATAAGGGTCTCAAAAATAGACCCGGTCATTATTTCGGGTCGGGTCCGGGCCATGTCTCGGGTCACCCGAAATCAGCCTGATGGTCCGGTCATCATACACAATTAATATTTTGTGTTATTAGTAATGGATGATGGCTATTCTTATGTGGAATTTAAGTATTGTAAACCTTAATATTTTGTATTATTAGTTATTATAAAACTATAAGTTAATGTTTTATGTTTAAAATGCATAAGATTTTAGACTAATACATAATCTTGTGTTATTTGTATTGATTTAAATATTTAGTGTTATTAGACAATATTAGTATTAATTATGGTTATGCTTTAATTTTAGAGAAGAGTTGGTTCTTGTTATATTTTTCTAACTGAATTTTACCATATCAAACAATAGTTGGAGTCTTGAAAATTTGGATATTTTCACATGCTATCTTATAAGAATGTATCAAGGTAATGTAATGTTAACAGCCCGATTTTCACCCGGTTTTTATCCGATATAATCGTTGCCCGAAAGTGTATAGGTTTTATCGGGTCTAGGGTCGGGTTCGGGTCTAATAAATAGATCCGATATATTTCGGGTCGGGTCTGGATCACATCAAATTCGATTTCACCCGTCCATGCACACCCCTACTTTCTACCAACTTGTAAAGAATTTATAACTATTGTCTAATTATGTATTTTAGTTCTTTTATTAGGATCAACTTAAATTTAAATGATGGCAGTATTGTGTAGCATGGTTTTCTAATTCTGTACACGATTCTTGCTGTTCAATTTGTAGCAATTTTTTTTTAAATTGAATACGATGTTTGTGGGAGTTTAAAACCGCCGCTAAATGAAGTCTTGACTGTTATAAATAAATTCGTGACACCTCAAATTTTAAAAATTTATAAAACTCTCAAAAATCTTTTCTTGGGATTTTAAACCGTCAGAAAATAGGAAAATTCGCATAAAGTAGCCAAAATCTTGTAGTGAATTAAGACTTACCAACTAAGACATCTTGTTTTTTTTTAGCGCCTTGCAGTCAATCTTAAACATTTCTTTATTTTTTTAATTAATTAGAGAATAATATTATAAAGTTATGTGAAATAAATATTAATAAAATACACGAATAATAATAATGATACGAAGGAGAGATAATCAATAATAACAATAATAATAATAATAATAATAATAATAAAAAAGAGTAAACTTCACATAAAAAAAAAACAATATATAAAATAACTAGGTACACGAAAATAAAATATTAAATATAAATATAATAATATTAATATATATTAATTTAAATAAATTTAAGTTATTGAACAATGTATAAAAACAAATAAATCGTTGCACTCGAAATACTTACAAACTGAACATTTGTTCACAAATCAGGTATTCAATACCATAAATATGTATATTTGCATATTTAGTATCTCAATATTTTAGATATGTGTACCCACATATATTTAAGTGTTTCAGTACCTTAGATATTGTTAGACAAAATATAATTTTTATAAGAAAATTATAAAAAAAAATAATTAGTTATATAGTGATGTCTTCATATATAATATTTATATATATTTTAAATTAAATTAGATCATTTGACAGTTGGTTATTTATTTAAATTTTGAAATTCACACGAGGTGCGGAAATGGTTACGGGCCAATCTAAATTTCTCGCAACAGGTGTACAAATGGTAACTGTTAGCTGACATTAGGTTAATCTATAAATAATGCTTTAAGAGCACATTGTAAGGAGTTCAGTTCTTCTTGAAAAATACTTAGAAACCCAAAACACTCTCAGCCCCTTGGCATCACAGAGTAAAATTGGGAATCTTAAGTAATTTCTCTAAACTCAAACACTTGTACTTTACTTTTTTCCAGTTTTATTAATAAAATTCCTCTACTTTTACGTCTTCTTCTCTTTTACGTTTATGTTTCTTCCTTCATCTTCTTTTTAATTTCCTGTTTGTTTCAATTTCTGCAATTTACTTCGCTACCGGCACCTTGCATTTATATGTTTATTTGTTACTTTTATTCCTTTTAATTTTATTTGACGTTACAATTGCGACATTGAGATACCCACGTTTTCTTTTAAACATTAACAAAAATTTGAGTAAAACAAATTGGCACGCCCAGTGGGACATTGTCAATAGATTGTAATTGTTAAAAGGAAAACGAGGAGTTTTGAATTTGCATGTGGTTGCGCAGTGGTAAGTTCGTGCGTCCAGAGCCAAGAAAATCAATGTCAGTTGACATGTCAAATACTTCTGCAGCATCTTCTTCTACTTCCAATGATGAGATTAGAGGAAATGAATCCGAAAATTCTCCTGTGATTTCAAACGCAGATCCTACCTTGCTGTTAGTGAGGCATGATGGCGTTAGCCATGCCCATACAGGGTTAAATGCAACTCACATAAATACCGTGGGGTGGCCCCCATATGGCTTGCCACCGAGGTACGTCCTCCCCCCCTCCCGCAATGGTGACATAAGGATTGCCTGTACCTCTATACTCAACTTTTCAAAATCCTATTTATCAAAA
This sequence comes from Arachis hypogaea, assembly GCF_003086295.3. Taxonomy (NCBI): domain Eukaryota; kingdom Viridiplantae; phylum Streptophyta; class Magnoliopsida; order Fabales; family Fabaceae; genus Arachis; species Arachis hypogaea. The sequence continues at coordinate 104,710,635 of NC_092055.1, forward strand.
TCCATATGGCATTTCAAATGTACCTGTTTCTGGGGTGTCAGGTTCACACATATCACAACAAAATTTTTCACATGCTATTAATACAGGAAATAACAGTGCATCAAATCTACTACATCCACTGTCACTAGTAGGGGTGCACAGACCCGGCCCGGTCCGAAGGCCCGGCCCGGTCCCGAACACTTTAAGGACTAATTTGGTGTGATTTCATCGGGTTTAGGGTCGGGTACGGGTCTCAAAAATGGACCCGGTCATTATTTCGGGTCGGGTCCGGGCCATAGCTCGGGTCACTCGAAGTCGGCCCGGTGGCCCGGTCATCATACACAATTAATATTTTGTGTTATTAGTGATGGATCATGACTATTCTTATGTGGAATTTAAGTATTGTAAACCTTAATATTTTGTGTTATTAGTCATTATAAGACTATAAATTAATTTTTTATGTTTAGAATGCATAAGACTTTAGACTAATACATAAGATTGTGTTATTTGTATTGATTTAAATATTTAGTATTATTAGACAATATTAGTATTGATTGTGGTTATACTTTAGTATTGATTGTGGTTATGCTTTAATTTTGAAGAAGGGTTGGTTCTTGTTATATTTTTCTAAGTGAATTTTATCATGTTAACTAATGGTTGGAGTCTTGGAAATTTGGATATTTTTACATGCTAGCTTACAAGAAAGCATCAACGTAATGTAATGTTAACGGCCCGGTTTTCACCCGGTATAATTGTGGCCCGAAAGTGTATTGGTTTCATCGGGTCTAGGGCCGGGTTCGGGTCTAATAAATAGACCCGGTGTATATTTCGGACCGAATCTGGGTCACATCAAATCCGGCTTCACCCGGCCCATGTGCACCCCTAGTCACTAGGGTAGAAAATTCCAAACCTGTGTTTCCTGACATGACGAGAGCAATGCCTGTTAATCAACCTAGTCAAACCGTGGAATTCTTAGCAAATATTAGGCAACAAATGGATGAAAGCCACCATGATCTAGTAAACATGTTAACTCATCAAATGGTGACAGTTTTAAATCCTCTTTTAGAAAACACAAACACTAGAATTGAACAATTAAATAGGCAAGTTAATAGGATTGATACTGTGGTAAATTTAGAAGAAAATGATAACCAGGATTTAAGATTTGATAATGTCAATCAGAACGGTGGAGCAATTCTTAATTATGATCTCCATATGCCTAGATATGGTCAAAATGCTGATGATATGTTGGAAAGACTTAGGCAAAACAACTTAGGAGGGCATTATAATCTAGCAAGAAATGTCGAACAAGTTTTAAACCGTTTGGGATTTAATGTTGGTTGCTTAAATAGGCTATATTTTGTGTCCACTTTCCCTGAATATGTCCAACAAGCAGAGCTTCCAAAAGGTTGGAAAATTCCAAAATCCCTTACAAAATTTTCTGGAGAAGAAAATGAGTCTACAGTAAAGCATATTGCTTGATATACTGTTGAAATTGGAGAAGCAGCTTCTAATGAATATCTCAAGATGAGATATTTTTCTTCTTCTCTAACAAAAAATGTATTTACATGGTTCTCCAACTTGAGACCAAATTCTATTCATTCTTGGGCACAGTTAGAAAGAAATTTTCATGATCAATTTTTTCGAGGTGAATTAAAAGCTAGTCTTACAGATTTATTCTCTGTCAAACGTGCAGAGGGAGAATCCATTGACACTTATTTGGCACAGTTTAGAAATATGAGAAATAAATGTTTTACTCTGATTCCAGAATCTGAAGTTGTCAAAATGGCTACTAATGGGTTAGAATTTGGAGTTAGGAAGAAACTTGTTAATCAACATATTTTGGATCTTTTTCAATTAGCTGAGAGAGTAAGACAGATGGAGCAAATTAAGAAAGAAAAAGAAAATTTTAAAAAGGGTTCAAAAAAGGTAGCATATGTTGATTGTTTTTCCAATAGTAGTGATTCAGATGAGAAAGAGATTTATATTGCCGAATTACGTGGGGGTCCTCCTTATGTATACAAATCTTTGAAGCCTGTTAAAGGAAAAGAAAAAGTTTATTCTTATTCTAAAGTTGAAAATAAGACTTATTCTTTTGATATTTCTAAGGCAGATCAAATATTTGAGGTTTTATTAAAAGATAAGCAGCTTATTTTACCAGAAGAAAAAAAGATGCCTACACAACTGATGAAATAAAGAATAAGAAATTTTGTAAGTTTCATCAGGTATTTTCGCACACTACTAATAATTGCATCTGTTTCAGGGACTTGATACAAAAAGCAATTGAGGAGGGAAGATTGAAGTTTAGGATAAAACTACTATGAAGGTGGACACTGAACCATTTACTGCTGACTCAAATTATGTTGAGCCATTCAATTTGTCAGTCAACATGGTAGAAGTTGATGCCACAATGGCTAGTGCTAAAGATGAAAATAAAGACCTGAGGATCTTTGAGCAAGACAATTAGCCAGTTTATTCTCGTCCTAGTGAGGATCTGTTAGATTTTTTGTTGAGAATTAAAGAATCTGACAGCACCATCGCCATGTGCCCAAAGTGCAATGTTGTTTTTGACAAGGAAGCTACAAAAGAGTTTGAAAAGTACAAAGTTGAAGAGAAAGAAAAGGCTGAGTTGAGAAAGAAGATTGCTGAAAAAGAAAATGAAACTAACGAGCTAAAGTGGAAGATAGCCGAGGGAAAACAAAATATGGGCGGTCAGGCTCCTTTGAACAAGTGTGTCAACAATACTGGGATACAACCCGTCAACCAGAAGATGAAGACTGTAGTCATGATTGATGGAAAACTTGATGGATTTTCTCAAAAGACAAGAGTTCCTCCCACCAAAATTTCAAACAATAAATGGGTCCATAATGTGAGAAATGTGCAGAATCAACCTACCGCTTTTGTAAGAGGAAAAAACAAATGGGTGAAGCCCAGACCTTTTAAACCCAGGTATTACGAGTCTTAGTTATGGAACATGAATCATGCACAAGATGGAGGTAGTATATATATTCCAAAAAATGTGCCTATTCCCTTAAAGCCAATTTATTCTTGTTATAATCCTAACATGCAGTAGGTTTCTAATTATTCTCCTTGGCCCATTGTCAAAATATTCTAAAGTATTCTCCTTTTATAACTTTTGAGCAAAAAGAGAATATACATGAGTATGTTCCTTTAGATCCATACAATGGACACGGTGTAAATTTTCCTCCTTTGCTAACCATGGCCAAGTCTGCAGAAACAGAAAATTCTTCTAATCACCCTAAATGCAATAAAAATGTAAAGAAGAATCTTGCTGGAAAGAAGGTAATAGTTGAAAATAAGGGAGAAAAGGATGAAGATTTAATTACTGATAATTTTGACACTGGTTTTGATGACAGCTTAAAAGCAATATTTGGTGTTAAGTAACCTATAGCTGTGGTGTCAATACTACCTGAGGAGTATAGTCAAGTCCGGAAAGTAGAGTCATTAGAAGATGATTGATATGATGTCTTTCCTGGAAGTGAATGCTTATTACTAGATGACAACATGTGTGGTGGAAGATTGTTTGAGAAACCTACTGAAAATGACAAGGAGTATTTGCGTCCATTGCATATCAAGGCTCGTGTTGATGGAAGGATAGTTAATAAGATTTTAGTTGACGGGGGAGCTGCTGTCAATCTCATGCCTAAAAGAATGATGGGAAGGCTTGGAAAGACTGAAAAAGATCTGATTAAAAGTAGCATTGGGGTAACAGATTTTAATGGAAGGACTTCTTCTGTTAGAGGTGCGATTTTGCTGTCAATTGAGGTTGGTTCTGTCAATAGGCCAACTCTATTTGTTGTTGTTCCTTCTAAGACTGGCTTTAACTTGCTTTTGGGACGTGATTGGATTCATGGAATGGGTGCTATTCCATCCACTCTATATCAAAAGTTGATTTTCTGGAACAATGATGGAGGAGTGGAAGAAGTTCCTGCTAATAATAGTACATGTTACTATGATGAGATGCATGCGGAGTTCAGGATGTATAATCCTGGAGTCAAGCCACTGATGGTTGACACTAAGGCATTTAATCCTGAAAGTATTGAGATGTGCAAAATAGATATGAATGGTTTTATTTTTGTCCCTAAGGCCGGGGCGGATACGACCTCAGGAGAAACTTAGATGATGAGTTTGACAAGCCAATTGGCTCGGCTGTCAGCCTATATGGCAGACAGAGAAGGGTGCATTGAAAGTGTACCTTATGATTGTATATATGATTATGGTCCTTTAGGTTTTGAAAAAAATAACACTGACACTGTAAAAAAGGTTGAGGTGTAGGATCCTTTGGAGGAAGTAGATATTGGTAACGGTGATTATCCTAAACCAACATATGTGAGCAAGATGCTGCCTGATGATTTCAAAAAGAAATGGTGGAGATTTTGAAGGAATATTGCGACTATTTTGCATGGGATTATGCAGAGATGCCAGGCTTGAATCGTGAGTTAGTAGAACATCAATTGCCATTGAAAGGCAATGTCAAACCTGTCAAGCAGCCACCAAGGAGATTTGCTCCTGAAGTCACGCAGAAGATTAAAGAAGAGATTGAAAGACTTCTTAAGGCTAAGTTTATAAGAACAGCAAGGTATGTCAACTGGATTTCTAATATTGTTCCTGTCATGAAAAAGAATGGAAAATTAAGGATTTGCATTGATTTTAGATATTTAAATTCTGCAACACTAAAAGATGAATATCCAATGCCTATAGCTGATATGTTGATAGATTCTACTGCTGGTCATGAAATATTAAGTTTTATGGATGGATATTCAAGTTATAATCAAATATACATAGTTGAGGAAGATGTGTCAAAAACTGCATTTAGGTGTCCAGGTGCTTTAGAGACTTTTGAATGGGTTGTGATGCCATTTGGACTCAAAAATACTGGTGCAACTTATCAAAAGGCGATGAATAAAATTTTTCATAACTTTATTGGAAATTTTATGAAAATTTATGTTGACGATGTGGTTGTCAAATCAAATGCTAAAAAAGAGCATCTAGAGAATTTAAAAAAAGCATTTGAAAGAATGAGAAAGCATAAATTGAAAATGAATCCCTTAAAATGTGCTTTTGGTGTGAGTGCAGGGAATTTTCTTGGTTTCTTAGTGCAGAAAAAAGGGATTAAAATTGACAAAAATAAGGCAAAGGCTATCTTAGAGGCTGCTCCTCCAGCTAACAAAAAGTAACTGCAAGCATTTTTAGGGAAGATCAATTACCTCAGAAGGTTCATTTCCAATCTGTCAGGAAAAACCAAGGTTTTTGTGCCTCTAATCAAGTTGAAAAAAGAGGAAGAGTTCCAATGAAAAACAGAGTATCAAGAAGCTTTTGACAACATCAAGTAGTATTTGACTAATCCTCCTATTATGACACCTCCAAGGCACGGAGCACCTCTAAAACTTTACGTGTCAGCTTCTGAAGTAACAATTGGTGGAATGCTGGCTCAAGAAGATGAGAATGGTAATGAAAAAGTGATTTATTACCTAAGTCATGTGCTAAATGATGTTGAGAGTCGTTATTCTCCAATTGAGAAACTTTGTTTAACTTTATATTTTTCTTGTTTAAAACTTAAGTACTATTTAATTCCTAGGAATGTTTATGTAATTTCTAAGTTTGATGTTCTTAAATATATGTTGTCTACTCCAATATTGCATGGTAGACTAGGAAAATGGATGTTGGCCTTAGCAAAATTTTCTTTACATTTTGTTCCTGCAAGAGCCGTTAAGGGTCAGGTTCTAGCTGATTTCCTGGTTGACCATCCTTGTATTGACATTGATGAGAGTTTACTGGATTTCGTTGGTTTGGTGCCTTGGAAATTATATTTTGACGGTTCATGCCATAAGGGTGGTGTTGGTATAGGAATTTTAATTATTTCTCCAAGTGGCGAGCCAAGTAAATTTCTCTTTGAATTGAATTATTCATGTTCCAACAATGAGGCAGAGTATGAAGCGTTAATAATGGGACTGAAATTATTATTAGAAAGAGGAGTTAAAAATGTGAAAATTTTTGGAGATTCACAGCTTGTAGTCCGTCAAGTATCACTTGAATATAGGTGTGTTAGTGAAAATTTAAGAAAGTATTTCAATGTGGCTACAGAGTTGTTGAGTAAATTTGATAATGTCATTGTAAGCCATGTTCCAAGGGAGTTAAATCAAGAAACAAATGAATTAGCTCAAATTGCTTCAAGATATAAGATCAAGTCCTCAACACTAGAAAATTAGTAAGGATAAAAGACATATTTATGCATTTGAGAGAAAGAGAAGTGTTGTCATCAGAAAACTAAACCCAGAAGATTAGAGAGTACCAATCGTAGAATATTTAGAAAATCCAAGTCTTAGTGTCGATAGAAAACTTAAATATAGGGCTCAAAGTTATGTTCTAATAAGTAATGTCTTGTTTAAGAAATCTGTTGATGGAAACCTCTTGACGTGTTTGGGAGAAAAAGAAGCGTATTTGGCTCTTGCCGAAGTGAATGAGGGAATTTGTGGCTCCCATCAGTCAGGGGAAAAAATGAAATGGGTGATAAATAGGAGAAGATTGTATTGGCCAACCATTCAAAGAGATTGTATAAATTATGCTAGGTCTTGTGAGGAATGCCAAAAACATGGGAGCCTTCAACATATTCCAGCGTCAGAATTGCATGTTATAATTAAACCATGGCCGTTTAGAGGTTGAGCTTTAGATCTGACCGGGCAGATTCACCCACCTTCTTTTAAAGGTCATAAGTTCATTTTGGTTGGCATTGATTATTTTTCTAAATGGGTAGAGGCTATCCCTTTAAGGGAGGTGACTCACAATGAAATAATTGATTTCATTGAGGAGCATATTGTGCATAGGTTTAGAATTCTTCAATCTATTATCACTGATCAAAGAACAATGTTTATTGGGGAAAATGTTATGGAATATGTCAAGTCTAGGGATATAAAAATGCTTTCTTGTATGCCGTATTATGCCCAAGCCAATGGACAAGTGGAGGCAGCGAATAAAATTCTGATTGCATTAATTAAAAAATACATTGGAATGCAGCCAAGAAATTGGTACCAAACTCTCAGTCAAGTTCTTTGGGCTTACCGAAATTCTCCAAGAGGTTCTACTGGAACCACCCTGTATAAGTTAGTTTACGGTCATGATGCGGTATTGCCAAATGATATTAATCTGCAAAGTATAAGGGTGGCTAGACAAGATGAGATACCAGTAGTGGATTATTGGAATTCTTTGCATGATGAGCTCAATGAACTAGATGACGAAAGGTTGAGAGCTTTAGAGCGGGTGATTCAACAAAAAGAGATTATGTCAAAATCATACAATCGCCGTGTTAAAGCAAAGATATTTGCAGTTGAAGATTTAGTGTGGAAAACAATTTTGCCTATAGAAAAAAAGTCAAAAAACTTATGGTAAGTGGTCTCCAACTTGGGAAGGACATTATGTAGTTGACAAGATTTATTCTATAAACGCCTATAAGATTATTGAAGTCAGATCAGGAAGAAGAATCCCCTCAATAAATGGCAAATATTTAAAAGTATATAAGCCAGGCATACATGAGATAAACATTCCACATGTTTAAGTAGGGGTGCACAAGACCCGGATCGGCCCGAAGACCCGGACCGGGCCCGATGACTTCGGGACTAATTTGGCCCGGTTTCGTTATGGCCCGGTCAGATCCGAAGTTTTAATAGATGGCTCCGGTTATTTATTAAATCGGGTTCGGGCCAAGCTTCGGGTCACCCGGCTCCGGCCCGTTGGACCCGTGTAGTTGTTTACTATTTAATATTTTGTTGTTATTGGTTGGTATGACACTATAAATTATTATTATTATTATGTTAATCTTGTGTTGGTTGTTAACTTTATTTTAATTGTCTTTTGAACTTTGAATGTTTAATGTGTAATTGATAAAATTATTATTATGAAACTTTAAATTATTATTATTATATTCTAAATTATTATTATGTGAATGTTGCAATGTTATGGAATAATTATTTTCTAAAATTTAGAGGTTCAAAAGATGTAGAATCTAATTTTTGGTGATGTCGTGATAAAGTTGATCAAGACCCGGACTTCACCCGGTCTAGACCCGGCTTAAGTGTGGCCCGAAAGTAACACGATTTCATCAGGTCTAGGGTCGGGTAAGGGTCTCACAAATAGACCCGGTCATTATTTAGTTCGAGTTCGGGTCACGGCGAACCCAGCTTCACCCGGCCCCATGTGCACCCCTATGTTTAAGGACACGAAAATGTCCAGTTGAAGTGTCAAAGGAAAAAATAAAGAGCTAACTAATATTTGTAATTCAGTTTGTAAAAGCTAACATGTCCTTGTGATTTATTTGAATTGCAAGTTCCATTAACAGTGTAAAGCATTAAGATTATGAGACAAATATGTGTCCAAAGCATCAATTTAAAATAAAAGTCAATACAGAAAATAATTTATCATTTTGTGAGTGCAGTATAGTACATGCCAACATATAGAACTAAAGTTTAGTGAATAAACCTGTATGAAGCTAGAGGCATGTCAATAAATGCACATTTTTTATTTAATTTGACAGCACTTGAGGCGAATGCACACAAGATGGCATACACCAGTGCAACCTGACATGGATAGATATGGAGGTCATCCCAGATGAAATACAAAAGAGGTCACTGTGATATTAATAATTGGTTTAGTGTGAAGTAATGTAATAACTTCCCAAAAAATAGCAAGTGTCCAATCTCCAAAATCAGGATAGAATGCATACAAAAGCAAGTAATAAACAAAACTCTAAAATTCAAAAAGTGAAGATTGCAGGCACATATTAAAATCACAAAGGTTCGCATAGGAAATACAAGACTAAGTTTCAAAGATCTCCTTCAAGCGAGTAACTTCAGTTTGGAGAGCGGTTTGGAAGTTTCTGTCTTCTTTGGCAGCTTTCTGTAAGGAGAACATCTTCTCTTCAAGTGACTGTAAGGCTGTATTGTTACTGTCAAGCATGCTACTTGCTTTGGCAAATTGAGCCTCATTCTTTATCAAAGCAGCATCCAGCCTATTTTTTACTCCTCTCTTGACAGTCTGCTGTTGTTTCAAGTCTCAAATCTTCTCAGATAGCTCATGAGTCCGATCTTTAGCTTTTGCAATATGGGCAGTCAGGGTAGCTTTGGCAGTCTCAAAAGAAGAGGTGTCTTGTTTCAACTTAAAAAGAGATTCAGTTAATTGTTGATATGATGAGATAGCTGCTTGAGAATCCAGAAATTTGGCATAAAGGTCCTCATAAACCTTCTGCAAGTGAGCCAACAAAGGATCAATAGTCTCAGGATGTGGTGTAGTTGAAAAAGTTTGCAGAATATCAGAAAGTTGAGCCTTAAACTGCGGATCGGTAGCAAGTTTTAAAACAGGTTTGGATAGAATGACACTGAGTTGTTGGCTCAATGGAAGCAGGATGGAATTGTCAACAATCTTGATTGTGGGAGGTGTAGTATGGGGCTGCTCTGTTGTAAGGTGACTTTGAATGGTGGAACAAGATTTAACTATGGCCTTCTGTCTATCCATGCTACATGCATATGCTTCATTTAGACTTTCTAAATCAACCAATAAATCATTCACCACATTAGGGGTCTGAGCATGAATGGAAGTGATTGGTATTTGTTTTTTTGACCACTCATTTGGGGGAATTTTAGAATTTGAAGCTAAACAAAAATACAAAAATAAGTGTTAACATAAAAAATAAAGAAGATACAAGGAAGAGATACTAATAATCAGGCTAAATAACATGTTATACCTTATTGGCATTGACTTTGGGTGTAGGCTTATTAGATATGGGAGCCATCATATTTTCAATACTAGGCACAATCAAAGAAATGGTAGGAGCCACAGTAACCTAAAACAAGAAGTGAAATGAGGACAAAGGTAATTAACGAGATTTAAAAAAAAAATCAGCATGAGAGATATCATCATCATGTAAGTTCTTTAAGATAATGCTATTTTAATATGGAAGATGTGAAAATATGTAAAAATACCTGAGAAGCAAGTTGACCACTGGGGCTAAGAGCATCGACACCATCTTCCGAAGAGAACTTACTCATTGATTTATCACTAGACGAGGTGTTCTCATTTTCCCCTTCATTGTGCTGAGAGATTACCGGTCCATCAAGATTGTCATTGGATGTATTTGATGTGTCATCCTTATCATCACTATTGAAGATGTTGACACTTCTATTTGTTCAAGTCTTCTTTTTACCCGGCGACTTGAGTAATTAAAATGGAATTTCTTTTTTTCTACAAACCTACTAGAAGACTTTCTCAAAGGAGGATTGGCAGCAAGTAGGGTAGTTGTTTTCTCTGTAAAAAAAAATAGTAATAATAATAATAAAATAATTAAAACAGGTGCCATTGTGATATTCTTAGAAGGCATTATGCATGAAGAAAATAACACATAGAGAACCATAATTTTTGAAATCACAATGAGCAAATGATTTAATTGTAATTACCCTTTTTGACAATTGATGCTCTTCTCACTTGTTGCATTACAAGAACAATGGTCATCCTTTGACAACAAGTACTAAAAGCAACGTTAATGGAAGAGTAATAGGTCTTCCACTAAGAGAAGAATGAATATGTGGTCAACTGGCAAGATTTAAAAGGGAATAGGTGAAAATTATTTCTCCGCGAAGCATTATCCTTCTGAATGTGCAACAGATCTTCTAATGAAGTAGCTTTGACATGCAAAGATTGTAAATCTTGAAGATGGTAAGGAGATGGAATGGCCTGAACTAACCCAAATTGTCTAGAAACGGTGTTTGGCATGTAAACCGCTATTCTTAGGTCATCTTCACCTGGAAATCTAGCAAAAGGTAATTGGGAAGTCAAAAACTGCAACCAAATGGTGATACTTTCCTTCTGTGTAATCCTAGTTGGGGTAAGAGATTGCGTCAACCATTCTGGACCGGTTTGACAATTAGCAAAAAGAGTCAGATTAATGTTGTGGTCTTTCTCTAGTAAGTAGTAGAAAGCACGGAAGAAGTGTGTCATCTTATCATGTGAGGCCATTAACTTGTTAGGAAAAACTAAGTTGAGCATATGGTTTCCTGCAATAACAGAGTCTGTAGGACCTTTTTGGGTCAAACGTGGTTGTAGCTCAGATTTAAAAATAGCGGACAGCCACAATTGAAAAAATAAAACAGGACCGTCGACATTAGTGATCCTCTTCTTCTCCCTCATAAGGCCTGTGATCCAATCTAGAGTAAGATATAGTCGAGCTAAGAACAATTTGGCTAAACACAGCCTCTTACCTTCGGCTAACATAATGGCCAATGGGGGATAAGTGATTTCGACTTGAATACTCCGTGCACAGAAAACAACGCCGCTCAACCAATAGAGAAGGAAGGCTATGTGCTCATTATCAGAAACAGGTTCTCCATCTTGACCTTTATTGTTAAGAATGAAGCTCTGGTAGGTGGTGGAAGAGATATCAATGGCATACGCTACTCCTGTGGTCGACTGAGTAATAGTTAAAATTTCCTCTTCCAAGGGAGGTAGATCAGTTATCGCAACTACATCCAGAAGAGTAGGAGTAATCATGTCATATGGGATGTGAAAAGTATGTGAAGTCTCATCCCAGAAATACAATGCACCCCCATTAGTCCTGAATTAACAGTGTAAGAGTTTTTACTAAGTTGAATTAGGTCATATATCCCAATCTCTTTTCACAGGGTCATTTTCTCAGTTTCAACCCTACCTAACCAAGTATGGTAATCTTCAATGTTGGTCTTTGGAGGATTTCTGAATAGCCTATTGTTGGAGTCGAAGTATCCAATGGAAATGGAGTCTTGAAAAGCAACGGATTTTCTTTGAGAGTGACCAGGAAAAGAACTTTTGATCTTATTTGCTACTTTGGGAGAGATGATGGGGCCAATGAAAGGTGAGTCTACACCGTCAATGGTAAAAAGGAGTAGTACCTGAGCTTTCCATATTTTTTATTTCGAGGCCTCTGGTTCAGGAGCAAAATCTTTGCCATTTTTGACAACAGGCTTATCACAAATGACCACTTTAGATGAAGAAAGAGGGCTTGTTGACTGGCTTGAGGTTTCCATAACAATGCAGATTGAAAAAAAAATTCAAGTATTGGGTGCCGAGGTTGTCAACGATCAACAAACAAGCTGTAAAGGAAAAAAATGAAATTGAACTTATATAGGTTTAATTTGGTTTAAGCAGTAAGTAAGGATTTAACATGAAACAAGACTCAATACTGCTTGCCAATATTCATGAATATATAAAAAAAATCCATAAATGAAACATGAAAAAATTCATTATCTACTAGATTGATCATTGTTAAAAGTAAGGAGAATGTGTATATAATCTAAGCAAATCCCTTTGTTTTCTATTGCATTTGTGTAACATTGCTTCAGAGCATTGCCAGGAATTCTAGAATTGCATTCTTCGTTTAAAAATCCAATAAAAAAGTTATGCAAAATCTAAATTATTCCTAATTAATATAGCCACAAGATAGCAATTGTTTCTACTTACATTAAAAAAAGTCTAGTTAAATTAAAATAGATCATATTAGTAAAGGGGTCACTTACTGTTAGAAAGAAGCTAGCAAATATATACACAACAAAGAAGTCTAGTAAAGCATCTCCTTCAGCAAGACCTCGAGGATAAGAAGACAGTTGAATCAGCGGAAAGCAAATTGAAGAAATTCAAGACCTTGATCTTCAACACGTCGTGAACAGGTTCTGGGGCAGCACACAATTTTCAATTAGAGGACATCAGGTTATATTTGTAGATATAATAACATATTACTAAAAAAAATAAAATATAAAAAGGGATAAAATTTCGACATATTTGTGCCAAGAAAATGAACTATCCTTTCTATCCTGTTTTGGGAGCAAAATGGACATATATATACACACGTTTTTTCTTTTCTTTTCTTTTTTCCTACCTCTTCTTTCATACTTGAAAAAAAAAGCAACATAACAGAATTGAAGAATAAGGTTCAACAGTCAAATCATAATTTAAGATAAAGCATGTAAAAAAAATGCTTTTCAGAGTAAGATTTTAGTACTCATAGTCATGAATAAAACAAAGAATATTTTGCATGCCATTTTTGGAATTAGGGTTCCTCTGAATCAACAATGGAAAAGAGAAAGATAAGAATGGAACTAACAGTGAAATCTTACCTGAAATATTAGAAGAGTTAGGTATAGTCAAACCCTTGTGAATAGAGAAACTCACCGTAGTAGATGAAATTTGGGTGAGTGAAAAGCACAGAGTTGAAGAAGAAGCCTTTTGGCGTTCAAACACTAACGTATTCTCTCTCTCACAAAGTATTACAAGAAGATAAGAATATTGAGTTATTTTACTTTTTGTTTAGCCAAAATAAAAATAAATAAATAAATAAAATAACAAAGAAAAGAGAAAGAGTACGAGTACTCTTATGTGCTTTCTAACTGACGTTTCAAAATATCATTCTTGTTAATAAATATTGTTATTATTTATATATATATATTTTAAAAGAAAAAAATTATATATATATATATATATATATATATATATATATATATATATAATAAAGCAATATAAAAAAATAAATAAAAAACAAACAAATAAATAAATATACGTTTGTATATACTTCTTTTATTATTATAAAAAGCAAAATTCTTTTCACTTTCAATCACTGTACGACTTCATATGAAAAATTTTGGGGGGCATTATGTTAGACAAAATATAATTTTTATAAAAAAATTATAAAAAGAAATAATTAGTTACATGGTGATGTCTTCATATATAATAGGGATAAGTATGGTTTTGGTCCCAAAGGTTTTCAGCCAGAATCGAAATCGTCCATCGTCTAATTTTCGATTTAGAATCATCCTTAACGTTTTTTTTCATATTAAAATCGTCCTTTTTATTTTTTTTGGACAAAAATATCCTCACTACTACTAACACAATTACATCCTCCTCCACCCACCACCACCACCAACACCACCGCCACAACCTCCACCAACAGCACCACCAACACCACCACCAACGCCGCCACCGTCCCCCTCTCCCCCTTCCCCTTCCCCTTCCCCCTCCCCTCCCCACCTCCCCCTTCCCCCCACCCCACCCCGCGTCCCCTCCCCTCCACACAGAGAAGCAGAAACAGAAAATCAACAAATTCAAGCACAAATTTAACATAAGCAGAAACAGAAAGCAACAAATCAACAAATCAGCAACAATAATATTCCACAATAAATTTCACAAAAAATTCAGAAATTTCACCAAAAATTCAATTCACAGAATTCACAGAAGAAGAAGAAGAAGCGGCGGGCGGCGGTGCGGCGGTGGGTCGGCGGTAAGAAGAAGAAGAAGAAGAAGAAGAAGAAGAAGAAGAAGAAGAAGAAGAAGAAGAAGAAGAAGAAGAAGAAGAAGGCGGCGGGCGGCGGTGCGGCGGCATGGCGTCCCCCTTCTCTCCCCCCTCCACCCTCCCCCCTTCCTCGCCCCCCCCTTCTTTCTTTCTCTCCCCACCCACCCGCTTCTCTGTATCCCCCTTTCTTTCTTTTTTTTTATTTTATATTTATTTTATATTTATTTTATTTTAAAATTTTATTTTTTTTATTAAAATAGGGGTAGTCTGAGAATTAAATTAAAAATTTTATTTAAAAGGACGATTTTAATACAAAAAAAAACGTTAAGGATGATTCTAAATCGAAAATTAGACGAGGGACGATTTCGATTTTGGCTGAAAACCTTTGGGACCAAAACCATACTTATCCCTATATAATATTTATATCTATTTTAAATTAAATTATATCATTTAACAGTTGGTTATTTCTTTGAATTTTGAAATTCACAAAAGGTGCGAAAACGGTTATGGGCCAATCTAAATTTTCCGCAACAGGTGTCCAAATGGTAACTATCAGCTGACATTAGGTTAGTTTATAAATAAAGCTTTAAGAACACATTGTAGGGTTTTCAGTTCTTCTTGGAAAACACTTAGAAACCCAAAACGCTCTCAGCCCCTTAGCATCACAGAGTAAAATTAGGAATTTTAAGTAATTTCTCTGAACTCAAACACTTGTACTTTGCTTTTTTTCCAATTTTTATTAATAAAATTCCTCTACTTTTACGTCTTCTTCTCTTTTACGTTCATATTTCTTCTTTCATCTTCTTTTTAATTTTCTGTTTGTTTCAATTTTTGCAATTTACTTCGTCACCGGCATCTTGCATTTATATATTTATTTGTTACTTTTATTCCTTTTAATTTTATTTGACGTTACAATTGCGACATTGAAATACCCACGTTTTCTTTTAAACATTAACAAAAATTCGAGTAAAACAAATATATATATATATATATATATATATAGGCATAACGAATTTAATGTCAATACGTGTGTCATTTAACTATAATATTACACACTCATATTATTGTAATTAAATAATTAATTTAAAAAAATGATTTAAACTTTTAAGTTAAAAATTAACCATTTAAAATTTTAAAATTATTCAAAATATGTGCAAAACTTTTTCAATAATGTTGTATTGGTTTGATTTTTGTTTTTTTGAATATGAGTATAAACATTGAGTGAATATTTGATAATTAAAAGAATCTTATATCTATTGAAAATAAGTTATCTAATTTTTATTTGTACAATAATATAAGTATATTTATTTATATTGGATTAAATTAAGTTATTAATTTAAATTATAATTATCTAAATTTTAAATTAAATATTTTGTAATTTTAAAATTTTAAATTATTTAAATAAAATTAAATAAAATAAAAATTATAAAAATCAAACCAACATAATACTATTTAAAAGATTTTGCATATATCTTGTATAATTTTAAAATTTTAAATTGTTAATTTTATAATTTAAAAAATTTAAATCGTTATTTTTTTTCAAATCGAATATGTTATTAACCGTACATAATATTATAATTAAATCGTTACAATAATATACATATTCGTGTTCACTAACATTACTTATTATGCCCATATATATACGTACTGAAATATCTAGATATGTGTATATATACATATATAGGAAATTAAGGCACCTAAATATGCAAATACACGACGACCTAGAGTACTGAATACCCAATTTATGAACAAATATGCAGCTTATATATATATATCCAAGTGCAACCAAATTTAAATTAATAAATACTCTATAAATTATATATTTTGATAAATATTAAATTTTTTAATTTAAATATAAACAATGCCTTTTCCTCTTTCGTTCTCTCTTCGATTTCTTTTTTTTTTTTTTTCTCTCTTTTCTCTTTTTTTCCAATCTTCTTACCCTCAATTTATAACAAACTAAAGGCATGAGTGTAATTTTAAATGCGTATTAAAATATAAAATATATATTAAAAATAAAATTAAAATAAAATATAATTATTAAAGACAAAAAAGGAAATAAAAAATTATTAAAAAATATTAAAATTTATTATTTTTTATTATCATTTTTAGTCAACAATTCAATTTTTTTAGTTTAATAATCTACATCATATTTTTAAATATTAATAACTAATTAATAACTAAAAATAATAAATTTTGATAGTCATCTAGTATTTCTTTTAAAATTATCTTTTATATTGATGTAATTAGTTAATAATTAATTATGTAAATTATTTATTACATTAATTATCATTTAACTTATTACCAATTGCAATAATTACATGTATTATTTATGATTGAACATGTTATTGACTTACCATTAATTTAAAAGTTCTATTATTCCTACACTATTTATGCTTTAGGTCATTGAATCTAAAATTTTAGCTTTTAAAAGTATCAGTAGACAACTTAAATCAGTCCATTTTTTAAATAATTTTATTTAATAATTAATTTTAAATTTTTTAAATTCAAAATTTGAATAATTAAGAACTGATTAAGTAAATTCTAATAAAAAAAGTGTAGAAACTCTTCTCCTTCTTTCTTACTTCCATAGTCGAGCACAAAAATTCTTCTTCTTCTTTTTCATTTTCACAGCCGTATCGTCCACACTCCTTTTCAGTTGGCGCAGCCGCTGCGACACGTAACACTGCGCTGTTAGGTGACATCCCACAACGACCTTTTCATCGCTGTGAAGAAAATCAGAAGTAGCTCCGTCGTCCCCTCTCCTTCGTTTTATTGTTGCACCGCCGCTTCATTGTCCAGGGATTACTGCCCTTCTTCAGGAAAGACTGTGATCACCATCCCCTCTCATTTCATCGGTTTTCTTACTCGCCCAACGTGCCGATTCGTCGCTGCTCCAGTGCGCCGCCAGTCTCGTCGCCATAACCACCGCATCATTGTCTCCTTGGTGTGCCACCTTTTTTTGATGATAGGTAATTTGTTTACCACGCGATCGCGCCATTGGTCCGCTACAAGAACCATCGCCCCCGGTGCCGTTTTTGCTTGTTGAAGGTTTCTTCCGTCCGAGCTATTGTACCCACGCCGCTGATGTCGCAGTGTTCCGCCTTTCGTCGCGTAATTAGTGACATCGCCATCTCGGAAGTGTGCCGCCATTGTTGCCAGTAGAGAGCAAGTCGATGGAGCAATGAATTGCAAAAATATATAAAGAAACATCTATTTAGTATGAGAAAGAAACATCCTAATACTTAACAAAAGAAACGTCCACTTATATTTTGGCAAAAACAATCAGGTACCTATACGAAAAAATATGCGAGTACAATTAAAAAAAAAGCCATACAATTCTTAAAGAAATAGAGACATCTATAATTGTAACTCAAGAAAATTTAAAAAATACATAAAAAAAACATCTATTTAATATAGAAAAAAAAACATCCTGATATTTAACAGAAGAAATATCTACCTAGATCAACTTATTCAATCTATTAAAAAATTGATAAAAATTGGCTAGACCTCTATAATTAATTATCTACGGAATTATAATTTTAAATGTCACAATCGGGTAATATATTGAGGGTCTTCTATATATAACTATAACTATATAAGGTAAGATTGACCTTAGAAAAGATTGTTTTAATTAATGATACGATAATTTTGATTCTCTAATTTAACTACAATAGTATGATATCTTCTATTATCGTATAATTTTGATAACTCGTTAAAAAAATCATATTTGATATGTATTTTTATTTGATTGATTTTTTTATTATATGTAATACTATTATTATTTAATTATATATCACAATAATGCAATGAGAATAATTGGATATATCACAATGAGAATAATTTATTGTTTTTTCCTATATATGATATTAATATTAATATATGAAAACTGAACACTTAAAAATACAAACAATAATATTATTAAAAAGGGTTAAAATTTTGTAAGTCGTAAAGCATATAGATAACAGTATAGAATAAAAAATATAACCTAAAAGAAATGAAGAATTTATTCTAATCAAACTTCTAAACACTTACAATTCATTCTATTTACAGGGAGAATAATTGATTGATCATTTCTTGATGTAATATTAATATAGAAAATTGAATATTTAAAAACATAGACAATAATAAAAGGTTAAAATAATGAAAGTTATAAATTTAATGTATATTAAAACAAAATTAGCCATATGCTCGTGTCATGATGTTGACGAGTCACGCTACACATTCAAATAATTTTATATTTAAGTTTATTTAAGTCATTTAGTTTATGCTGCAGACCTTCGTTTTCTTCTTCTTTTTTCTCATTCTCCTTCTTCTTCTTCTCCTTCTCCTTTTTCTTTATCTTTTTTAATTTTTATTATTGTTATCGTCACCACCACCATACTACCACATCCATCTCTTCTTTTTCCTTCTCCTCCTCTTTCTGATTATTTTTTATCTAAATTTTTTTGATCTCCTCCTTCCTTTTCTTCTTAATTCCTCCTCCATCATCATTATCGTCATCACCAATAACACCAACATTTTATTAACATTTTTATTGATTCTAATTCTTTGTGGTGATCGAATGAATCGAAAATATTATCAAAACAAAACCATTATATAAATTCGAATCCAGAAACACCTGCGTCTCGAATGAACCAAAAATATCATCAAACTGAAATCATTGTATAATACCAAATGAACAAAAAATTGTCCATTATATAGATTCGAATTCAGAAACACTCACGTCTCGAATGAACCTAAAATTAGCTCAAAATGAAATCATTGTATAACACCAAATGAACAAAAAATTGTCTATTACATAAATTCGAATTCGATGATAATGATAACGATGATACGTATTAGAAGAAGAGAATGACGATAACGATGATGATTATGATGATGATGAGGATGGAGGAGGAGAAGGATGAAAAGGAAGGAGGAGACGAAATTCCAATAGGAGGAAGAGGAGGAAGAGGAAGAAGAAGAAGTGTTGTTGGTGACGACAGTAACGAAATAGAAAAATAATAAAAAAGGAGGAGAAGAAGAAAAAGAAGTAGCATCCGAGTGAAGAAGAAGAAGTGAGGGGAGGGAGTAAGAAAATAGAAAAAAGAAACACATAACTTAAATCACCTGAATAAACTTAGACGTAAAATTGTTTGGATATGAAAAATTATCCTATGTTAAAACTAAACTATTTAAATAATATCTAAATTATTCGATTCTATATGATAAATGAATATAAATTAGAGTATTTTTTTAATAAAAATAATGTGATTAAATTAAATATGTAAAATTTATACAAATTTAAACTATTTTTTGTTAAAAAACCTCATCATTATCTGATATCCATTTAATTCGGCCAGATTTTGTAATAACCATATTAAGAGATCATATTGCCCCTTATTCCGTCAATGGCAATACATTGGCATCCTAGATGGTTAATAGCATCTCAAATATTAAAAAAAATTACCATGAGTAAGAAGCGTTTTTTTTAGAATTAAAAAAGAAAATAAAAGATAGACTATTAAACCTGCATAAATCTTTGTATCTTTAAGTTTCAATTCGTAAATTTTTTTGAAAACTGAACCTAAAATGAAAAAAATGTGATTCCATTATATATTTTACTTTAAAGATTATCAATCGAACATAGAAAATTTGAATGCACTGAAATATGATCATGGCGATAAAATTTCGAGTCTCCAAAATTATAATTGCTAAATAATAAATTGAACTATTCTTAAAAAAATTAACTTTATCCATATTTTAATAAGAGTTGAAAATAACAGTCTTAACCTAGTCTTTACACTGAACTCTCACGTAAATAAAATTAGCACTAGGATCAATGAATATAACTTAAGATGAAACTTCATAGATGTGATCTATTATAAATGACTATAGTAAATAAACAATTGTATTACAAAGTAAAAAAAAGAAAAAAATACATTATTTTCGTATGAAATAGTTAACGAAGGTAAAAAAAATGAAAAAATAAATAAATTTTGATTCTAGAATTTACACTCATGTACTGTAAATAAAACACTTTATTTATAATGTTATATAGATATAAAAAAGAATCAATATAATTATAAAAAAAAATGATATAAAATATTAAAATCTATCTATTCTATTATATAAAAATAAGATTTCTGCAGTTAATGATAGAGCTGACGTAGCATTCTTCTAAGAGTGTTTTTCAATTTATTTCTTTCAATTTTGAAAAGCAAATCAATTATAACTAATTAATGATAATTAATTAATTTGAATAAACATTCAAATTTCACAATTTATTGTAATTTATATAAATTGATTAATTATATCAATTAATTAATGTAGTTAATTATATTAATGATTTGATTTGATTTGATAGGAGTAAATATCAAATTATTTTAGTAAATAATAAATATGATAACGAAATACATATGAATTAATTTAATTAGTTTATTTTTTTTAATGATATCTATTTATACGAAATCATAATGTATTTTTTACTCATTCGTTCTCTTTTCTCTCTTTTCTCTTTTTCTCTCTCTCTCTCTGATCTCTTGTGTTTATGATTTTAGGGTACAATTTTTGTAATTTATTTCATTTTTATTTCTTTTATCACTTCTTATACATTTTATTTTTTTTATTTTTTAAAGTTTTTTCTCTATTTTAGTTGCTCATCATTAGGTGCATATTTTTTTCCTTCGAACTTTTGATTAACAAAAGAGATGTGTCTTTTCTACGGTATTTTTAAATAATGTTACTATAATTTTATTTTGTAATATTCTCTTTTATTATGTGTACTTCATGTGTTTAAGGAGTTGAATTAAAGTTATAATATGATATATAAAATTATAGTATGATTTACATTATGCTAAAATATTTGGACATTATTGTATAGATATTTTTAAATTTGTCCATTAAATTCAATCATATAGGATCTTGAAAATTATGCAATTATATAATTATTTATTTTTTCATATAATTATTGTATTGGTCATTTACATTAATGAAACTATTTTTGTTATTAATATTTATAAATATACTATTATCTGTATAATTAATTGAATCATCTTATTCATTTAAGTTTAATTCTATTGAATTAATTATTCAAAATGTCATCGCTATTTCTATTTTTAAAATTTTTTTTCTAATATTATTTAATAATTATAATAACATGATGATAGTTAAAAAAAGACAGAACAAAAAATTTTTTAATGTGAAAATAGGGTAAAAAAATAAATTTATTTAATGTGAAAATAGGGCAAAAAGAATAATATATGTTTTTTTTATAGATAATTATTGTAAGGCATCAAAAACTCTAACAATTATTAAGAATAAATGATCGTTATAAAAACAATGCAAATTTAAATGATATACAAATAAACCATATCAAATATAACGAACAACTTAAAAAAGTTACTTATGAAAAAATATAGTTTATAACATTTATTATTTTACTATTTATTTCAAAAAAAATCATAATTACTTAACAATCTTTATTTTTTAAATTCACTATATATATATATATATATATATATATATGCAATTTTACTCTTTTTTTTTTTATAAAATTCTACTTGTAATACTAATTCTTCTAATGATATAAATGCTAATAATTATATTTTTACTTTTTTATATAATCTGTATATTACTAATCATGAATAATAATTAACCTCTCATATTTTTAATCAAAGTATTTTGATGATAGTTTCTATTTATTAATATTAATGGTTGATTATTTTTTTAAAATAAAATGTATTATAATTTTAGGTTATTTTATAATTAACAATAACGCTTGATTATTTCTTAAAAAATAAATTATATTATGATTTTAGGTTATTTTATAATACATAATTAATGTTCATAATATTAAATTACTCTAAATTTTCTATTTTCTATGGTTAGTAGTTAATCCCAAATTAAAAAGATTATGTTGAATTATTGAATAGTCCAAAAGTATAATTGAGGTAATTAATTTAGTTTATTTGTTTATTAATATATTTGATCAAAAGCACGAATGATAAATAAGACAAGAAAATAATTAAAAAAATTTTAGTAATTACTAAAAATAAAATAAAAAATAAGTTAGAGGTTATTATTTTATTTAAATTATTAATAATTAGAAAAATAGAAGATCGGTAATTATTTTAAATAGACATTAATTTAGTTTTATGGTACTAATTTATTTAAATTATTAATAAAATTTTATAATTTTCAGATTTATATCTATTCAATTTATGTATTTTATTTTATTTTATTTTACTTTAACAAAAAATTAAAACGTGTCTTTTTAATTAGTTTTTTAGGAAGTATAGTGAAACGAGTTATATCAATTATAATTAATATCTATAATTAAACTAATTGATTGTGTTAATTTGTAAGATAAATAACACATAATAAATGATGTAAAATTAATTATAATAAGTAAATAATTAATAAATAAATAATATTGAACCCAAATCAAGTATACTAATTATTTGTATTAACTAATTAAGTATTTTTTTAATAGGCTCTACTAACTGTGCCCTTAGAACATAGGCTAAAAATATTATAAAAAGAAATATTTTATAAAATTTATTAAAAATTTAATATTTTTAAAACGTATCTTTAAGAGACAAGTTAGCTAAATCATTTTTTAATTTAATGTATTTGATTCATTCAACTGTATTAATTATAACTAATTAATTATATTTAATTTGATTTTATTAAAATAAATAATATTTCATCATTCAATATTTTATTTGATTCATTAAATTACATCAATCATAACTAATCAAATATTTAATTTAATTAGAATAGATATTAAATTATTTAAAATTTGTTTGATTCATTAAACCACATAAATATTAAATAATTTAATAAATAATATCTAAGGCAATGAAATAAATGAATTCATTTTATTTAATTTATTATCTTATTATATATATATATATATATATATATATATATATATAAACAAGTATTAATTAATTGATACTTAAATAAAATGAGTATTAATTATTAAGAAGGTAACAAGTTTATACTATGTATTCATTAATTGATAGTTAAATAAATTATTTAAACTAATCACGTATATTTTTTAATTGCTCTCTATTAGTACGGTCTAGTAAACAAAATGGGTATTAATCATTGTAGTGAATGAATATTTATTAGTTTTAAATAAATTCATTTAAAAATATTGAAGGATTCCAATTCTATATGCCACAGTTTTATTTTGTTATTAATGTATATATATTTCTATATTATATATTCTATAATTTCTATATTCTCATATAATATTTTTAAATTTTTTTAGTTTAATTTATTATTTTTAGTCATAAGAATTTATTGTTTTTAGTCATTATTTTTAGACATCAATTCTATTTTTTTAATTTAATAATTCAACAACATATTTTAATTATATATAATTAGAATGTGCTTTTTATCCCTTTTTTCTCTATATTTTGTGTTTCGAGTGTAATGTTTGTAATTTTTTTATTTTTTATTTTTTCTATCTTAATTTTGCTAAAATTTTTTATAATTTTATTTTATATCAATTATTTTTTTATGTATTTTGATTAATAGAATTATTTTATTTAAAGACATTTTAAATTTTTATAATATTTTTATAAAAGTTGATTAATAGGTTCTTCTTCAAAAATTTTTTCTTGAAATTTGTTTAATAAGATCGTATTTTAATTTTTTCTTTTATTTTTTATATTCATTGATTATATTAATCTTCTATTACAATACATTTTTTATTTATTCCACACATTATTTGTTTTACCTTCTTTTACTTCTTTTAATTGTTCTCTTTATTTTATTTTTAATTTTTAATTTTATTTTTACTCTTCATATATAAATTTATTATAATTCATCACATGCATGTTCTTTTTGAACTTAAGTGATTTTTTTTAGGTTATATTTTATCATTGATGATCTATGTTATTTAGTGTGTTTATTTTTAATTTTTTAGTTATCTGTAAATATATTTATATGATTTTATTTTGTCCAGTATTTACTATCGCGTTTAGTAGATAAATAATAAAATTTTCATTTATTGTTACATTGATTGAGTTTGAAGATTTTATTTCTACTTTTATACATTTGTTTATATTGTATAATTTGTATTTGTGTTAGTGACATCACGGTTCATACATTTTAATATTTATGTAACAAATCTTATAAATTATTTTTACAAGTTATAATTTATTTTAGTTTTATCTGGATATTCAATTTTTAATAATAACTTTTATTTATTTATAAATATATTATTTTCTATTTTTATTTATTTATAAATATATTATTTCCTATTTACTAAGTGACTAGAGTAGTTTTACGTTACGAACCAATAAATGTTAGCAATTAAAATGATAAAAAAGACTAGCTAGATGGATATTCACCGAATTACTTATAATTTGGGACTAAATGGGGATCAGTGAAATTTTTGATGGGAACATGGGTCCCCTATCCTTTTCAAGGGACCCGTTAAATCCACGCGAATATAAATTTATTGATTTATCCTCATATATATATATTAAATTTGGCAATCTTAATTCTTGTCTCTAATTTAAACTCTTTTTTTTTTTCTTTCTAAACTTATCCTTAGTCTTGATTTTGTATCTACTCTTCCTTTAACTCATTTTCTCTACATCTTAAGTTCATCATCATATCGTTTAGTCTCGCCCTAAAATATTATATTATGTTATTATGTTGGAAGATATTTTTAAATTTTTTTTAAAATGTTATTTTTTATAATGAATATATTATGAGTTGTGTTAAATTATATTGAATTGATTATTTTATAATTATTATATTATAATTTTTTTTTGTATTTTTTCAAAGAATATTCATAAATAATTGTGGGTATCTGCATTGGGTTTTAAGAAAATGAACCTAATTCGAATTTAGGATCCTAACAATAGAGTTATATTGATCTTACTCATTGAGATAATATTTTGAGTCATTACTGTAATAAATATTATACTATTAAATATAATTATATTTAGTATATACAAAAGTTAGGTATACTTACAATAGATTTTATAATCAAACTAAAAAAATTCTAATTACTTTTTTTTTTTAATTTTAAATATTATATACTATCTTAATAAAAAAGTGAATAATAATAATCACTCACATAATTAAAATAAATCATCCTAATATATATGACACTACATATATCAAGGATTATGATAAATTATTTCTTTATTTTTCTAAAGATAATTTATATGTAAATTAACTGATCTTTATAATATACGATCTATTGCATAATTTTTCTCCTCTTAATATGGATAAATTAATAAATTTAATATATAAAATATAATTTATATTATTTAACATATGAAATAAGTAACTTAAGTCATTATCTAAGACAATAAATATAATAGTACAAATACCTACATATTTATTAGTATTAAAAAATATACAAATAATATAAACATGATTTTTTTGGTAGAAAAACAATAATAAAGATTATTAATTAAATTAATTACATAATAAAAAATTATGAATAATTTTTTAAATAATAATAAAAAATTACTATTTTTACATACTACAAAGTTTATAAAAAAATTTAGACAATAAATCAATTCTCAATAAATGATACATTAGCTCTGTTAAAAAAATTAAATTATATGTTATATATATATATATTATCGATTATTATTAATTTCTAACTCAACTTTTTGGTAATTAAACTTTAAATGATTGGAATTATTAAATGCTGCATTGTAGCTAATTAATTTTGTTTTTGTTATTAAAATTTTTAAAAAGTGAGTTGTTAATCAATTCTGAATTCAAATTTAAATTTAAATTTGTGTAAGAAAATATTTTGAATTTTTTTTCACTGACCAGAATTAATTTTGAAATAAAAAATTATTTTGCACATCATATTATAAGATAGTGTAGTCATTCGTTTTTTCTTTAATGGTAATTATTGTGAAATAAACTGATATAAAAATGGAAAAAAATATATTTACCAATCTAGGAATAATAATTTATTTTTTAATAGAATAAATTATATATTGAATAACAAAAGTTATTATAGTTTTTTTTTACACAAACTAATATACTCAACGACGGTATTTTGGTAATATTACCAAGAAATATTAATCAATCTAATAGCTTTTGTAATGACATAAGTTTATAAGTTTAGAAGTTTAAAAATCATGTCATAAAATATAAAATTTTAACTGGTAACAGCGTTAATCATATTGTTTGACTTCCTTAATGAATATGATACCAGTAAATAAAACTATCAGAGTTAAATTTCAACAAAAATAAATCTCTATAAGTATTGTTATCATCAATGAGAATTGTTCTACTTTCAAAACAAATACTATTTTCTTTCACTATATTTTTCAACTCAGCATGTCGAGAACTAATCCTTAACGGATTGAAGCTCCATTTATTAAGACTCTGCCGCTAGCCAATGAGTTATTTTTAATATTTTAATATTAAAAATAATTAAACTTTGATTTTAATTATAATTTTATAAAATATTTATAATAATAATTATTATATATATTTTTTTATTTAATTTTTTTAATAAAAAAATATATATATTTTTATTACTGTACGAAAACATATCTAATTATTAACAAAATTCACAACGCATAATTAATCTTTAATTGTTAATAAATTTTATCACTAATAATATTTTTCAAAAATAATATTGAGAAGATAATCGTACAAAGACTGGAATTTGGATCCTCTAAAGTTTGAATTTTACTTTAGAGAGTAAAGTGTGATCTTCTACCCTTGAATAGTTTTTCTTTCATATTTATTATTGGTTCCACCTATGAAATCAATGGTGAGAGATTACATTTTACTCTCTAAAGTAAAATTCAAACTTTAGAGGATCCAAATCCCAAAGACTGACACTATAATGTGTTACGTCAGCATATTTAATGATAGAATAATATAATATGATGATTATCAGATTGAGAAAAATTTTTGTAGTCATTTTACTTATTTGACGAATGCTAATGTGGCATGTGAAGAGTAGAGAGCTTAATGCTCCTTAGAAATGCTTTATTATTAGAGGTTACAAATAATTTAGTAATTTTACTTTTATTTTATAATCTTACCATAAAAGATGGTTATCCTGAATAACATGTTATCTTTTTAAATTTGACCATTGATATAAAATATAAAAAATAAAAAATAAAGAATTAATATTTATTTAATTAACAAAGAGTGTAAAAATATAACTTGAATTGGTCCATCATTAGTTAGTATATTTGTTCTCTCGTTAGAAATTTGAATCTACTTATATATTAAAAAAAATAAAATTTTTTTTGTCCCTAATGTTTATATATATATTTTTTTAATTTTTAACATTTAATTTGATTCAATTGTCTTAATTTTTTATTTGTGTCAAAATTATCTCTAGATGTTAACTCCATCTAAAATATTAGGGCCAAAATAAAAAATGTCAAGGGATAATTTTGACAAAAATAAAAAATATTAAAGATAAAATTAAATGAATCGAAAACGTTAAGCACAAAATCAACTTAAACGTTATGAATGTTTTTTAAGATAGCAAATATTAGAGACAAAAAATATACTTTTTCATAACAAAAAACCTATCAACACTCAGCCTCATCCAAACGCGAAAAAAACCTAGAATCACAGTATTAGAGAGATTGGTAATTTGCTACAGTGTGATGAAAGAAGTGTTTGTGTATTCTAAACAGAGTTTTAAGTGTTTAAAAGAACAAATATTATGAATAATGGAGTTTAGAATCTCGATCATCAATATTATTCAATAGTTTTCCTAAAAAATGTTCTCACTGGGACATAAACGTAATGCATATCTATCTCGCTGTTAATTGAAACACCAAATTAGGGCACAAAACTTGATTTGACCTAGAAAAGTAGATTCTACATTTAACACTTTCGAGCATCAAACCATGAAGACCTTGGGTGGCACTACCTGTGCGGTTTTACAACTAAATATAGGTTCAGCAACGAAACCATTATGAAACAGGAACTTGTAATAGTTCTTTTGCAATCCTAATGCATTCTGTCATGGGGCAATTGGTCTTGATTGCATTTGTGGCTATGTGAGACCTGCTTGCAGCATAACCCTCCTGCAATCAAACAACACAGTTTCTAAATCATTTTCTACAACAACAATGAAACCTTATCATACTAAGTGAGGTTGACTATATAGATCAAGAATGTCATTGCTTCCTATCATTACCATGTCTACCGTAAGCAGTAAGGGTATTTTCTACAATGTTAAAAATTTTAATTTTAGGATGGCTATCATCAACAACTTTGAAATAAAGTGAAGTAAAATATATTCTTAACAAAGATCATCCAAAGGAGAAATGCATAACTAATAAACTACACAATGTATGACTTTGATTCTGTTACCACGTTATAGAATACCTGGTGCATGGCATTCATCAAGGCCTTTAGTGATGGAGAATTAATTTTTGCGCGGCTTGCCATCTGAGTAAGTACAACAAAAACTACTGTAAGTTATTATTCTGACCAAATAGCTAAACATTCCTTTTCTACAATTCATTAATAGACATTGCTTCAACAAGAAGCACAAGCACCTCATCCAACTTGATATACCCAAATGGCAACTTAGGGTCACTTTCATCAATCATTCGGTTTATAAGCTTTCCAAGACTGTTTTTACTGTCACATTCAACCCATTCCCACTCCTTGGCTAGATTTAGCATGTCCGCAAGATATGCAGCATCGTGAAGAGGTCCAGTCCAAAGCGGTCCGGACACCACAAGGGAGTTTGAAACCTGAAAATGAAAAGTAATAAAAGATTGCAGAAGCTTCAATAGTTATATAAGTCAATAATTTAAGCAACTGACAGAATGGAAGAGTAAAAATAAGTGTTACATAACATAAATTCGTTGCTGCTACATAACTTACAAAGCATATTCAATAGGAAAAAGCAACTAATATATCTGGAACTTAGGATTCAAACAAACAAACTTCATGAAATCTTATGGAAAACCTGAAATATACCATTGGCATACTGCAAGAGCAACTAATCTGACCAAGTTGATCCCAAGAATATTCATGAGAATTTCCACATTTGTGGCAGTAACCAATATAGCCATAATGCCTACAATAACCATATGAGTTATAAATCAAATCAAGGGAGTAACACAAACAAGATAATTAGATAAAGGTGCAACACAAGCAGAGAAGTACGTTACCTACTGTCATGAATCTTGCCACGATTTAATCTGAGTAAGACTCTGAAAACAGGTCCGTGATATGCATAGTACGAAAACAAGGGAGTAATATGATACCCTAACACTGCAGCCTCCCTGGCAGCTCCACCTATAAGCATTCGCAAACCAACCTCATTCGAATATGGCATAGGGCGCACATAGGCTCCATATGCAGCTAAAGAACTAGCAATAAAAACAGATAGTAGTTACAGAACATGTCAAAACTTGCCTAGTCACATTGAATTTCCCAGAACAAACACAAACCAGGCACTGCAATTTTCACATGTTCATACACAGACACTAAGATTAGTCCAACTTGGTCACAAGATATCATCAAAACCACTAAAACCGTCTCAAACCAGAAACTGTCACATGTTTAAACAGACACCAACACTTGTACAACTATGTTATAAAACATCATCAAAACTAGGGAAAGCATCACAACCAAGCATAAATTCCTACAAATCTATAATTGAACTAGCTAAGATTATGACATGAAAAAATAAAAATAAAAAAACTAAATAATATTAGATTCTTACTGATGGGGACGGTGTCCACCAGAAGAGTATCCATCAGTAGAAGTCACATAGAGCAAACCACCCAGCCTCAAAGCATTCATTGCAGACCTCAAGAAAGATGAATCACTCCCAAAAGAATCAACATCAATGAAATCAAAGAAACTCTTTTGAAGATAATAATCCACCATCACACGATTAGCCTCCAAATGAGTAACCTTCCATCTCTCTCCACTCTCATCACAAGAACCCTTCTTCACCCTCGACAAATTCTCTGCAATCGTGCTTCCATAGCTATCATTCGCATCATTAGCAGCAACAAAATCAGCTTCAGCTTCAACCAAGTACCGAAGCGAACGAACACCGCACCCGCAAAGCGCATCAAGCACGCGCAAGCTCCCATTGGACTTCTTATGCAAGAAAGCGGCGAGTACTCCGAGGTCCCTCCCGGAGGCGCTCTCTTGCCGGTAGAATGCACCGCCAATTTCAAACTCTAACCCCCTTTCGGTTTGAGTCTCACATTTACAGCCACCCCTGAAATTCGGCGCAAAGGTGTTGACTTTGGAGCTACGACACGGATTTTGAGGAATTGAGTTACGTGAAATGCGAAAATGAGATGAGGATAGAGGAGTGAGAATAGCGGCCGTCAACATGGCGGGAAACTGATGACGAAGAATGGCTGGAAGTCTGTGTAACCGTCTTTGTATTTATGTGCGGTTTCTTTAATCAAATTATGACAAAATTTCAAAAGCCCTATGCAGATTACACGTGTTTGTGGATGAAGTTTGGGGTTTTGAAAATCTGGGGGTGTGTAGGTGTTTTTTTTTTACCAAAAAAGGTTCTGTTTTTTGGGTATTTAAGGGAACCAGATGATCGAGACACATCAGATTTCAGAGGCTACCAACCCCGGTGTATAGTTGGTGGGGACCACCGTAACTCTACAGTGCTTTTCAACAATTGGGGGCTTTTGAGTTTTGAGAGAATGAGTTTCTGTGCCTACTAGGGCTTATGATTTTCCTGCTCATTCTGCCATTGGCGATGGTGTTCTGTCGGTGTTTGTTTCAGCTTGAAAGGTGACCGACAGAACAGAAAAGTCATCACCTTTTTTTCTTTTGTGTTTCTTGAAGGTATTACTTTTCTCCCTTCTGCTT
This sequence comes from Arachis hypogaea, assembly GCF_003086295.3. Taxonomy (NCBI): domain Eukaryota; kingdom Viridiplantae; phylum Streptophyta; class Magnoliopsida; order Fabales; family Fabaceae; genus Arachis; species Arachis hypogaea. The sequence goes on from NC_092055.1 coordinate 104,741,758, forward strand.
CTCTTCACTTCTGCTCTGATGGCTGATCACCTTTATTGAGGTAAGTAAGAGGACACAATGGGGGTTTTCATGGAGGGAAAATTCTGTGACTATATAGTTGTCTTTTTTTATTTAAAATCAGAAGGCCATTAGTTTTTGGTTTTTGGGTGCCATCTCAGCTCAATGTACATTCTTTTATGTTCCTCTCTGCATGGTTGAATGGTTAGTGATCTAAATTTTCTGCATCAAACGTAAGTGCTGAATTTGAATTTCTCAAAATATTGATATCATACCTGTTATGACATTTGAAACCATAACAAGGACCTCCTTCTCTCCTATCCTTGACTCAGCATCTCAGCCATTAATGGCTTGCTTTGTTCTGTGTTGGTTCACTAATAATGAAGGCTTCACTTCATTGTAATATAAAGTAAAGGAACTCACTATTGGAGTTACAATTTGATTTTGATGGTGAATTGTGAGAGAAGTTTTCTGCATGTCTTGTCCATCAGAACTCACCTCAGTTGCAGTCTTAAGTCATGATCATTGTTTCTTCAAATTTGTCACTGCTCTATTTTACAAGTTTTTCCTTCCAATTTTTTTTTTGTTCGTGTATCATGTGACTACTTTTCCTGCATAGTTCTCTTTCGCAAGCATTTGGATTGGATGAGGAGTGATTGATGGTTTGGGTGGGGGCTTATTGGCCGCATTGTGTGACTTTCAACTATAAAACTTTGCATCATTCACTGTAGATTTGACTAACTAGTACTGCTTGTTCTATCTTATCCATCATCCTAGGTTCTCTGGAATGTAATTTGGCTAATTGTTTCTGTTTTGATAAACTTAATTTTCTTGTAAAAAGATCCATGCTTTTGGGGTATGTTTTACTGTTTTATGCGCAGTGATTGTATACAATGCTGACATTGTGTTTTGGTTTTTTCTAGGATTTTAATTTGCAGGATATCTGAGTTTTGGTATTTGCAGCTACCATGGAAAATAGGCAAGAAAATTTGTTTCCCCCATCCTTGCCTAACCAACAACTGCTGTTCTTCGATGAGGAACTATGGCTGATGGCTGAAGAAAGGGCCCAAGAGATACTATGTACAATTCAACCAAATGTAATTTCTGAGGTGACTAGAAAGGAGATTATTGAATATGTTCGGAGGCTGATTAGAGGTTACTATGGAGCAGAGGTTAGAATATTTTGATCCAATTTGCATATTTGTAATTTCCATTGGTGCAACATTGGCCTTTTCTTTTAATCTGTTGCATTTGTGTCCGCCTAATCATGCATTGAATGTTCTTTGATGTCTGTTTTGTTTATGGATGATTGGTTGGTTGGTACTTATATATCCCTTTTTGGTTATCCTATCTTTCTTTTTCTTTCAGAAGCAGTTAGATTCTAGTATGATTTTACTACCCTAAGAAGCCATATTACATTATTTTCTTAATGGATTATTGTTATTAGGTTACAGCAACCTTGTTTTTTTCTCCTGTATGCCGCAGTCTTAATTTATATGACTAAATTGATTTTCTTCAAAATCTAAAATAGATTTTATCCATGGAAGATGAAAGTTATCATTTCCAATTTAAGTCTAGTGATCAATATGATCCTACTTTCTTCAACCTTCCATGTGATGCTTTACACATTGAACTTCCTCAATTAAAGAAATTCACCATTGTCCCCTATCAGCTGAAAGTTTGAATGCGCATCTTCACTTCCTCGGACCATTTGTTGTCTTGGGGATTGGACACAATCTCTTAAAATCATTTGCCTTCAATTCAAACATCGATGATTTTCTTAACCTTGTTTCTGGTTCTAGTTGATGCGTCATTACTTCTAATTTTAAAAGCCTGGACTTTTAATTGCTAATAACAAGTTCATTTATTCATGAATATGCATTATACCAATTTTATAGCATTGGCCATATATGAATGTTTTTCCCTTTTGTGGGCCATGTACAGGTCTTTCCATTTGGTTCAGTCCCGCTAAAAACTTATCTTCCGGATGGAGATATTGACTTGACAGCTCTCAGTCATGAAAAGGATGAGGAGGATTTGGCTAACATGGTATGCAGTATGCTCCAAAGTAAAGGCAATTCTGAATTCCAAGTGACAGACATACAACATATACATGCAAAGGTTAAGGGCAAACTATCTTATTCTTTGTTGTGATTAGAACTTTGAAGTTAATGTTTGTATTTCAAATGCTATCTTGATTTTTTAAAAAACAAACTATCGAATCGAATATGAATCTTATTCATACAATATCGCAAATTCTCAATTTTGCTAGACTTGATTTTGATGTTTGGATGATGGACTGCAGGTCCAAGTTGTGAAATGCACGGTGAAAAATATTGCAGTTGACATCTCTTTCAATCAGATGGCTGGACTTTGTGCTATGCACTTTCTTGAGCAGGTGAAATCTAATTTGTGCTAATTCCCTACTATTCATGTCTAGTTCTTGATGCTATGGTTCTTTGAAATGATTGTTCCTCAACTTTTTATTTTTTTAACCAAATCTGACTACAATTCATTTCTTTTTCCTGTTAATATGGTGACTTGCTAATTCTAATTTTATATTTTTGTTTAAAAACTTCTCAGGTTGACAAACTTGCTGGGAAAAACCATCTTTTGAAGCGCAGTATTATCTTAATCAAAGCTTGGTGCTATTATGAGAGCCGAATTCTTGGTGCACACCATGGCCTGTTATCCACATATGCAGTGGAAATATTAGTTTTGTATATTATCAATCTTTATCATTCATCATTGCGTGGTCCTCTAGAGGTAAATTGAATCTTGAGTAAATTTTGTTTGTCCTGTCATCGCTTCAATTTGCATATATGTGAAGAAGAAACTCGCTGACTGCTACTGTTAGCAGGTGTTGTACAAATTTTTGGACTACTACAGTGCGTTTGATTGGGAAAGTAACTATGTCACAATTGATGGTTCCAAGCCCTTATCTTCACTTCCAGAAATTATTGGTATGTGATAAGCATTATTGGATCATATTAGCAATTGGATTTATATATGACGATGGGATTGTTTAGTTTTCAAGTGTTCGTCATTGATAATCTCAACTCGTGCATGTTGCAGAGACACCAGAATGTGAGCGGGTCGGTTTTTTGCTTGACAAAGAGTTTCTGAAAAATTACAGGGATACGTGCTCTATTTTAGCAAAAGAGTCCGAGACTAAAACTCATGAATTTCCCACCAAGTATATGAACATTTTGGATCCTCTAAGAAACGACAACAACCTAGGTCGTAGCGTCAGCAGAGGTAATATTTTAAGGACTTGATCCTTCATAACAATTTAGGGACTTGAGAAATTTATGTAGATTCTAATATTATCTCATGGAAATTATTGTAATTTGGAGGAATATATACATGATTGGAAACCATGTATGAGTTCTCTACAATTTTGCATACAATTAACAAATGCATTAAGACTTGCTTCAATATCTTTGCAGATGTTTATATCTATTGGTCTCTTCTAGTGTTTTATATATGATGCTTAAGTAACTAAGCTATTGGCTATGGTATTTTATGAATTTTCAAATCTGTAAATTTTCACACTTTTCCTTTGCTTAGTCGTAGCCTTATTGCCTGCAGGAAATTTGCATCGAATTAGATTTGCTCTTTCCTTTGGCGCTCGAAAGCTTAAGGAGATCCTTGCACTTCCTGGGGAAAAGATGGGTTCAGCACTAGAGAGGTTTTTCATGAACACTTTGGACAGAAATGGGAAAGGGCAAAGGCCAGATGTTGAAGTTCCTGTTCATGCATTTGGTACTGGAAGATGTGAAGAACCTGTACTCTATGGAGATTGTGAAAATTACTATGATGCCCTACAATATCTTCAGTTATACTGTAGCTCTCCCAGGCCGTTATCTGCACTTCCAAGCTCACAATCATCAGCCACTCAGGCTGACATCCATGCAGTATCGACGCAACAAAACTGGAATTTGTATTATCAAAGTGGTGCTAGTGTGTATGTACCAATACAGACAGATGTATATGCCCCAACATGTCCTGATGTTTATGTACCAATACAGAATGATGTATATGTCCCTATACAAACCGATGTATATGCCCCAGCACATACATTCTATCGACAGAATGTTCCGCACGCAACTTTCGGCCTTGAAGCAACTTTCGGCCTTGAAGAAATACGGAAATCACGAGGAACTGGCACATACATACCTGATGTGGTACGTTTTTCTTCTTTATCAAACTTTTCTCTACCTATTTAGATTTTGTTAGCTATGTCATCTCTAACAATGTTGAATCTTGCAGACTCATAATTCTTATTGGGATATGCGCTTAAAGGAGAACAAACCAAGGAGACATGCTCCTGTGAATCACCATAATGTGTTACCAAAATCACCTCCGAAAAAGCCACCACCGGAGGAGGTTCATTCCAAAGAAACAAACAGTAATTCAAATATTGTCAAGGTTGCAAATGAAGAATTTGCAATTCCTTCAGGCATGAGTCATAATGTATTGCCTAAATCACCTCAGGAAAAGCAGCCACCAGAGGAGGTTCATTCCAATGAGACACCTGGCGCAAACGGTAATTCAAGGCCGTTTGAGCTTGCGAAGGAAGAATTCCCTCTTCTTTCAAGCATTCACCAAAAAAGCACACCAGAAGTCCAGGAGTCTATTCATTTTACTATCTCTGAGCAGGCCAAGAATTCCCCCTTATGTCAACTCAATATCAAATTCGGAAGTTACGGGAAATCAGAACCGAGTTTGCCAACAATGGATAAGAAGGCGGATTCCAGCGCTTTGTCATCCGAGAGCACAATGATTGTTGTTCCAGGGATGGCAAAGCAGAGGAACAAAGAATGTTCTGAGAGTGATGTGAAGAGGGGCGAATAGTATCTAACTGAAAGATAATTTATAGGATATTCAGAATAACATCAGTTAAGGTAATAGTGGTAATAGTCAATTTCTCCATTTATTTTCTTAGTTGCTGAGATGTAAATTTGGGATAAACTAGAATTTGTTGCTAGCGAGAGTTCAAGGCTTCATAGGCACAAGCCATTGGTATAGATGTTAACCAATTTTGTTGTGCTTCGTTTACTTTTTCATCCCTTGGAACAGATATATATCCCCATTGTCTTATGAACTTGTAAATTATTAATATTTATAGTCAGTTAGACATAATATGTTGGATACAAAGTTGTTAACTTCTTGCTTTCAAGCTTGTCTGCAATCAAAGGCAAGATTTTCTTTTCTTTGATGTGATCATAGGTAAGCTTGGAGAGTGGTAATCTTCGCTATATTTATTTTGATAACCAGTGATTCAGTTTAGTTAATTCATACCTATGTAATAGATCTTTTGTACGCAGTGGCTCAATTCTCTCAAGAGGTATAATTTATTTGTTTCATTGAATAGCTTTTAATTTGTATTGATACTTAAATTCGATTTTAAATATATTAATAGTGTAAACTTTTGAAAATTAAAATCTTGATTTTTATGTCCAACATAATCTTGATTTTTTTATATATATCTAAAAGTTTATAATAAGCATATACTATAGTAGTCAACATTTACAAAAGTATTAAATTATTATTAAATTGTATGAAATTTTAATTCAATAGCTGGATACCATGGATTAATTTTAAGTAAAAAATTTCCCAAGTTTTTTTTTTGTATTTTTATTTTCAGTCCTACTACATATTCAAGTTTTATTGGCAACCAAGTTCAATCAAATTGGTCCAAGTCTAACAAAAAATAGTTTTATTAGTGAAATTGTGTCTTCTCACTAACATAAAAGTTTGTATCCCACACTCTTTAACATGAATACATTCTTCTTCTTTGTGTTTTTTCTTCTTCTTCGTGTATTTCCTCTTCATCGTTGTTTTTTTATTGCTGTGTTTTTTTTTCTTTTCCTCTATCTCTTCTTGATGATTTTGCAGCATTATATATATTTTTCTTTGTTTGATTTTTTTCTTGTTTTTATTCTTATTAAGAGAGTAAAACATGAATAATTATGAGAAGATGAATCAAGAAGGAGAAGATAAACAAAAAAAGAAGATGATGATATGACAAAGAAGAAGAGGAGGAGAAGTTTTGAGTTATTTAGAATTTATCAGAAAATAGCACCGAAACTTTTTAACTGTGACACAAAATTTTCTAATTTTGACATCGAAATTTCTTAACCGTGACACAAATTATTGTTAATAGGGTGAAACAAGAATTATGAAAACGTGAAACAAGATGATTATTATGATAATGATGATGATGATGACAACGACGATGATGATGATGATCATTATCAAGGTTTTGAATTGTACAATAATTTAGCAGAAAAATAGCACCGAAAATTTTTAACTATGATACAGAAATTTTTTTATTTTTGACACCAAAATTTCTTGCCTGTAACATTGAAATTTCTTAACCGTATTATTTTCAACTAAATGTACTTTTTTTTATCATTGAACTACTTGGGTGGTATGAATTCATATATAAGAGGTTTAGTTATTTCTGTGTCATTTACAAATAAATTGATGTATTTTTTGGTTCAAAAATATATTTGAATGTATTTTATTGGTTGAGTGAATTAAGATTTTGGACTCGTGATTCTTTAAATATTTTTTGTATCATTTATCAAAAATTGTTGAGTGAATTAAGGTTTTGGACTTATGATTCTTTAAATATTTTTGTATCATTTACCAAAAATTTCTATGTCATTTTTAATTAAATAGTGTGTTTTGTTTTCATTGAATTTATTGTATGATATTAAACTGAAGAAGAAGAAGAAGAGGAGGAGGAGAAATTTTGAGTTATTCAGAATTTATCAAAAAATAATACTGAAACTTTTTAACCATGACATAAAAAATGTCTTAATTTTAACACCAAAATTTTGTAACTGTGACATAAATTCTTGTTAAGAGGGTGAAATAAGAATTATGAGAATGTGAAAAAAGAAGAAGACACAAGAAGTTTCTTAATTTTAACATCAAGCATGCCACAGGTTCTTATTAAGAGGATGAAACAAGAATTATAAAAATATGAAAGAAGTCAAAAAATAATACCGAAACCTTTTAATTATTTAGCCATGACATAAGAAGTTTTTTAATTTTAACATCGAAATTTCGTAATTGTGACACAAGTTTGTTGAAACAAGAATTACGAGAATGTGAACTGGTTTGGTGAAATAAGAATTACGAGAATGTGAACGTGTTTGATGGAAGAAGAAGAAGGCGTAACATAAGAAATTTCTTAATTTTAATACCAAAATTTCGTAATTGTGACACAGGCTTGGTGAAATAAGAATTACGAGAATGTGAACAGGTTTTTCGTAATCGTTACACAAGTTTGGTGAAATAAGAATTACGAGAATGTGAAGAAGAAGTTTTTTAATTTTAACACCAAAATTTCGTAATCGTGACATAGGTTTGGTGAAATAAGAATTACGAGAATGTGAATATGTTTGGTGAAATAAGAATTACGAGAATGTGAACAGATTTGGTGGAAGAAGAAGAATAAGAAGAGACGACGATGATGATGAATTGTGCAGAATTTATAAGAAAAATAGTACCAAACTTTTTCAACCATGATAATAGAAATATAATGTACTTTTCTTATTGTTAAACTAATTGTGTGATATTTAACCAAAAAAAGAAAAGGATTATGATAATGATGACAATAAAAAAGCAAGAGAAAAAAAAAGAAAAAGAATAAATCGAATGAGAAAAGAAGGAGGAGGGGAAGGAAAAGGAGGTGACGACAACAATAAAGAAAGATAAAGACGACGAAAAACCGTGATTGAGTCACTGAATCGACTAGAAACCATCCAATCGAACCGAATTAGTACCCGGTCGATTTTCACATTTTTGACGAAAACGATGTCGTTTCGTCTATATATATATATATATGGGAAAACGGTAATCCGCTACCCAAAAGACCAGAATCCTAATCCCCTTCCTTGAACACACTATCAGGTAACAACATCTCTCCTTCCCGCTCCTCCCTTACTCCTGCACTTGCTTCGTCCCGCCGCCACCGTTTCACCGCCATCGACGTAACTGTTCGAAGCCGCCTTCCCCACTTTGGGCATCTCCGCCACTGCTCGAAGCTGCTGTTTCCGCTGCGAATCATCTCGCGTCATTTTTCTGTTGCGCAACCGCTGTTCCACTGCGCCGACTCTGTTCCACCGTGCTCTAACCCTTCTCTGCTCCAATTTTGCTATGTGCCACCCTCATCTGCTTCAGTTCTACAACGCTCCACCCTCATCTGCTCCAGTTGTACATACTTGTCGATGATATTGTCATTACAGTGATTTACTAATTCTGATATTATGTGATTTACTGATCTTTGAGATTATCTGATTGTTGTAATATTGTTAATTTTTCATTTGTTATTAGGTTGTTGATAATTTTTTAGTATGGATGAGAGTATCAATTAAGAATCTTTTTGATTCAAATGAAATATTTGGTTTTTTTTTTTGTTATTTAACTTTTGAATTTATATTTGGATAAGATTATAATATTGTGATTGATATAATACTTTTAGTTTTAATATGTTAAAATTTATATTAAATTATAATTATATTTTAATGTATTTATTTATATTTTATTTTTTATTTTATTATAAAATACTTTTTTGATTGAATCATAGTTGAATCGATTAAATCTATAATTAGAACGGTTCGATAAACTAATTCGATTTTTTTAACCTTACTGCTATGACAATCGTGAAAAACAGAAGAAAACGGTTTGTTATAACCAATGTATTTTTTTTAAATTTAAAAAGGCAACGAAGTAAAATTTTATGTGAGAGAAACCGAAAACCGTTAACTAATAAAAAAGGATGTAGAATTAAAGAAGTACAAAATCAATAAATAAAAGAATAACATATTCTCCATATTTTCAAGGTTTGTTGCTTGACCAAAAAATTTATAGGAAATTTAGTTTAATATAGGCATTCCATCTCAATTAGTAAACCCTAAAATTAACGTGACTAAGCTATGCTAATTATAAGGCAAGTCTTTTAATTCTTTATCGATGATACGTAATCTATATTTTATAGATCTTATGACAACTGTGAAAAATAAAAGAATACAGCTGTTATAACTACTAGTTTGTTTTTTTTTTAATTTAAAAAGGTCACCAAATAAAATTTAATGTGAGAAAAATTAAAAATCATTAACTTATACGTTAGAAATAATTTAGAATTAATTAAGAATGACATAATCAATAAACAGATGGGTTATACATCCATGTTATTTTCTATCTAAGTCCATCCAAATTAGTTCAACACCAAAAAATCTAATTTCATTAAATGAACTTGTATTACACGCGCCGAAACTTCCCAAAACATTAATATTCATTCGAGTAACACCCTACCACATAAACTCTTATGCTTAAATCATAAAGTTGAGGTGGCAAGGTATTACAACCTCTAAAAATAATAATAATAATAATAATAATAATAATAATAATAAGGTTTAATTACTCTGTTGGTCCCTATAGTTTCACCAAATTTTTAATTAGGTCCCTATACTTTTTTTCCTTTCAATTGGGTCCCTACAATGCTTTTAATTTTGTAATTACGTCCTTTTCATGTTAAAAATGTTAAAATTAACATAATATTTTTACCAAAATACATGCGGTTAAAGATTTAATTAAGTTTTTAATTATAAATACCTTCAATTTGCTAAGAAATATTCAGTTAACTCTAATATTTTTTACACTAGGAAGGACTTAATTACAAAATTAAAGAAATATAGGGACCAAATTGAAAGAAAAAAAAGTATAGGGACCTAATTAAAAATTTGGTAAAACTATAAGGACCAATAGAGTAATTAAACCTAATAATAATAATAATAATAGTTGAAAGGAATTTTATCTAGAAGCCTGTGAAAAAAAGTTAAGCAAAACGTTAAACAGAAAATCGCATCACTCGCGTAAGCGATAAGAATGAGAGAAGAATTCCAAAGATACATATAGCAAGGCTTCTGACTCGGCTCGCGAAGCTAGAACCGGCCAAGGCAAATATATACATATACATATATATAACCCGAAAGAGTAATCCCAAATATATAACCAAACACTTGTTTCTTCAAGTCAACCTCTAGGAGGGACAAAATACAAAATACAAGGATGGAGAATCTATACACACATATATACAAAGCATAAAACAAAATACAGTAATCCCAGGATAACCAACTTTTCTTGCAGAGGGAACTCCAGACGCTCACCGAGGTGCATTTCGACATGCATCTGAAAAACAACAATATCGTACGATATGAGAACCGGGGATTCTCAATATAGTTAAGGTGGCCACATATATAATAAATAAGGTATCAGAAAAGTCAGAGGCAATCCTAGAAGTCCTACGCTCTTGATTATAAAACTTAAAAGATTTAAAGACGAAAACCATAAACAGGGTGGTCCTCTAAGGTTCTTAATTCTAACTCAACTCTAACTAAAACCCTCAACTATTTTCCTTCCTTTACCATCCTCCAAAATACCACACAGAAAAATAAAGCATATACAAGTAGAATACGGATATAGCAAACAGAACATATAGCAGTCAAACATGAAATAACAAGTAGGCAATCCCAAGAAAGCAAACTAAAGCAAACAGACAAATGCATATGATGCATGCCTTTCCTACTGGCCGTGAACTCACGTGTGGTTAAGTCCCCAGAACCTGACACATCTGGTAGCTAACCCAGACATTTGTCTCTAGGTTGCGCATCTCCAAGAGGATCATAAACGAAGGAGAGTGTCTATCCACATTGAAGGAGTGTGCATTTCCACCTTCTCCTGGAGGATATACGAAGGAGAATGCCTTTCCACATCGAAGGAGTGTGCCTTTCTACCTTGCAACTATAGAAGAATGTGAGGGAAACAATACAAAGGAGAGTGCCTTTTCACTTTCCCCACATCCCCATCACGATAAGAGAGGGAACTTCCATCCTTAACTTGCTATCCGAACACATTTTCAAGTTAACACGCAAGTGGGTTCGCACCCCAAACCTTGCCATCTCGATCATTCTGGCCATACCAGTCATTGGCAGCCTCAACATTCACCCCTAAATTCTAATTCAGTCACATTTTCGCACTTTTCATTCTTAATTTATCATTTTTCCAAGTTTACTTCACCCCCAAGTTACCACCTATTCCTAGCTTCATCTCATTACTAGGCATACAACTAAGATCTAGGGTTAAAAGAGTGAAAATAGAGTGATACGTGCTTCAAATGTTTGTGATATGAAGAGTTCAAGTGTTATTTAGAAGATATTAGTTTATATTTTTAGAATATTTTAATTTAATTTGATATATTTTGATTTTGTTTATTTAATTACTAGATTGGGTCTTATGTTTATGGGTTTTAGGGTTTTCTTTCTTTTAACCTAATAAGATGTTATAAATACCTCCTTAGCTATTGTAGTCGTAGTATAGAATGATTTAGAGGTTTTAAAACCCCTTTTTGGTTTCATGATGAAACCATGATGTAGACAATTGAGGTTGAGGAGTCTCTCTCTTGTTGCATCGGAAAATTAGGTAGAAGGTTGAGGAGTCCCTTCGATTCAATTCCCAAATTATGGCATTGACAAGTTAGATTGAGGAGTCTCTTTCTTGTTGTGTCAAGAAATTGGGTAGAGAGTAGAGCGATTCTCTTTGTACTCAATTTCAATCTATCATTTTTGTTTCTATTTCAATTTTAATGTATCTTTTTATTCAGTTTGAATTCTTATCTTTTTGTTTATCTTTAATTTCTTTATCATTTGGTATCAGAGCTCAGGTATTAGATTAATTTTTATTAATCTATATCTGTTCTTCTTTTATCATAAAAAGAAGTCCAGTATCTATCGCGTCTTTCTTTCAGTTCTTGTGTTCTTATTTTCTATTTATGTTTCATTATTGTTTAAAAAAAAAATAAAAAAAAGCATAAAGTGCAAAAAAAAGAAAAAAGAAAAAGGACAAAAAAATGAAAAAAGAAAAGAAATTATCTTCTTTGTAATTATTGTCCTTTTCATATACTATTTTTTCACCTACAAGATTCGAGGACGAATATTTTTTTGAAGAGGAGGAGAATGATACGTGCTTCAAATGTTCGTGATATGAAGAGTTCAAGTGTTATTTAGAAGATATTAGTTTACATTTTTAGACTGTTTTAATTTAATTTGATTTATTTTGATTTTGTTTATTTAATTATTAGATTGGGCTTTATGTTTATGGTTTTAGGTTTTTTTTTGTTTTAACCTAATAAGAAGTTATAAATACCTCCTTAGCTATTGTAGTCGTAGTATAGAATGATTTAGAGGTTTTAAAACCCCTTTTTGGTTTTATGATGAAACCATGATGTGGACAATTGAGGTTGAGGAGTCCCTCTCTTGTTGCATCGGGGAATTGGGTAGAAGGTTGAGGAGTCCCTTCGATTTAATTCCCAAATTATGGCGTTGACAAGTTAGGTTGAAGAGTTTCTTTCTTTTTGCGTCAAGAAATTGGGTAGAGAGTAGAGTGATTCTCTTTGTACTCAATTTCAATCTATCATTTTTGTTTCTATTTCAATTTTAATGTATCTTTCTATTCAGTTTGAATTCTTATCTTTTTGTTTATCTTTTATGGAAAAGTCTAGGGGGACAGCAATTTCATTGAATTTTGGCCAGCATGTAACCAGCAGAGAAATGTGAGTCATTAGATGAAATCTTACACCAATCTCACACCATTAAATCATCATTGATGGCTATTTGATGGCTACCAATCACAAAAGTTGCTGGTCCCCTAGCATTGCTCATCTTTTATTTCTTTATCATAGAGGTTTAGAGATTGGAATTTGAGCTTTAAAACACAGTTTATTTTTGCTGAAACAGGGGTCACGCGTACACACACGCACCAGGCAAAAATGACCCTTCGCGAATGAAGGGTATGCGTACGCATACACTGAGTTCTGATCAGAAAAATGGCTAAGTCTGAGAATCTGCAGAATTTTAGTTTTGAACCCAAACTTCTGACGCGCATAAATTTTTCGTTTCAACTTACTTTTCATCCGTTCTTCGAACGGCGTAAACTTTACAGACCCAATTTTCATATGAAATAAATTTGAAACAATTTAGGGGTCCGAAAGTTGCGTCATGGCTTGTCGAAGTTCTGCCAAAATCTATTTTTTCACAAAAACCTCTGAAAGACTTGAAGATTGATGGTTTAGAGGTCATAGTAAACTCTTGTTGTAAGTATAGTTACTAAACCAAGCAATCAACCTGTCTTACAAACGTTTTGGTTGTCACAAGTAACAAACCCCTTTAAAATTGATAACTGAGTATTTAAACCTCAGGTCGTCTTCTCAAGGAACTGCACGGAAGTATGTTCTTATTATTGGTTATGAAGATTGTAAATTGGGGTTTTGAAGGTAGTGAACAAGTAATTTAAATTACAATTTAAAATAAGTAAAAGACTGTAATTTAAATAAATAACTGTAAAACACACTTTTGGCAAGGTATGAGAAATTAGAGGTCCTATCCTAGCTATCCTTATCAATGATGATAAAAATTGAATCTTAATTCCACTTTGTTAACCTTTACTAAGGCAAAGGAAGGTCAAGGGATTAATTGGTTTGATCTTCGGATCCTATTTATTTCCTAAGAAAAGATTGGGATTATTGAAGTTCAATTTAATTAACAAAGATAACAATTATCAATCATTTTTGAGTTTGATAACTCTTGAGTTACTGATTTCTTAACCAAGACCAAAAGGAGAAAAGTAAATCTACTGGAATAAAAATGTCTTCAGATGGGAATAACAATAATGTAAATAAAAGAAAGCAATAATAAACTGAAATACCTCAAATAACATTAATTCAAAGAGTAATCTGTAACATAGAAGAATTCATAAATAAAATTGGGAAATAATAAAAAGGAATATTGAACCTGATAAAAAGAGATAATCCTGAAAGCGCATAAAATCCTAAATCTAAATCCTAATCCTAAAGAGAGAGAGGAGAGAATCTCCCTCTCAAAACTAAATCTAAATCATGGAAAACTAACTAATTGGAGACTCTCCTTGAATGGATGCATTCTCCCACTTCATAACCTCTGGTCTATGCCTTCTGGACTTAGATTTGGGCCAAAAAGGGCTTCAGAATTTGCTATGAGCGTTTTCTGTAATTTCTGGTGCGTGGCCTCTGTCACGCGGTCGCGTCATTCGAAGTTTTCCTTGTCACGCGGTCGCGTCAGTCATGCGGCCGCGTCAATGCCTTTTCGCGCTGGCATGCGGCCGCGTCGCCCATGCGATCGCGTGGCTGCCAGTTTCTTCAAAAACTCTGTTTTGTGCTTTCCTTCCATTTTTGTATGTTTCCTTTCCATCCTTTAAGTCATTCCTGCCTTAGAAGATCTGAAACTACTCAACACACGAATCATGGCATCGAATGGAAATAAAGGGTAATCAAAATAATTATTTTTAAGCATAGGAAACATGTTTTTCACATACATCTCATAATAAGGAAGGGAAAGTAAAACCATGCAATTAATATGAATAAGTGGGTGAAGGATTGAATAAATCACTCAGATTAAGCACAAAATATATCATAAAATATGGGTTTATCAACCTCCCCACACTTAAACAATAGCATGTCCTCATGCTAAGTCCAAGATAAAGAGTAAGTTAAGGTTAAAGTGGTGGAATGCCATGCAATGCAATCTAATCTAAATGTAACTACCTAGCTGCATCATGCAATTCTAATTTTTTATTCACTTGTATATAAAGCTTGCATGTAGTTGAATTAATTCACATTCATATATATATATATATATAGCCAAACCTTAGATAGTTGATAAAGTGCCTTTACAATTGGAATGGGAGAGAAAAACATTTTATAAACTTGTAAGACAATTAATAATTTTAGCAGAGATATATGTTAATGAGCTATTGAACCCTCACTGGATTTTGTGTTTACTCTCTAGTCACTCAGTGTTTATTGGGTTAATCACTCTATTCTTCTTTTTATTCTTACTTTCTATAACTTTGTGCTTCATCTAACCAATCAACAATTATAGAATATAGACATACCAAAAATCATGAGGTCTTTAGTTAAGGTTGTAATGGGGTCAAGGTAAAGGTAAGGGTATATGTATAAGGCTAAGTGAGCTAATAAGTGAATCCTTAATTAGTCTAAGATCTCACCTAACATACATACTTTGTAAAGCAAAGCTTCTTTACCTATTTTCCCATATTTTCCCACTTTTGATGTTACATGCTCATGTTTCAATGTTTATTATTTTTATCCCATGTGCATTGCTTTATTTCACATTTGGGAAATTCTTTTGTGTCTCCTTTATTCAACTACTGAAAAATAACACTTTTTTTTAATGCACATGGTAATTCAATTATTTTGATTTCACATGAGCATGCTTCCCAAAAAAAAATTTTTTTTATTTTGAATTATTTTATTCTTTTCAACTTTTCTACCCTTTTGTTTTTATCATCCATGTTCCCAATAGGTTTTCCCACATTTAAACCATACATACTTCCTATCTTAAGCTAACCAAGGATTCAACTTGGGATTTTTATTTTGTTTTTCTGCTTAAGGCTAATATTGTGGCTTATAGAATAAGAGGGGATTTAAAGGTTCAAGGGGACTAACAAGGGTGATGTAAAGGGTAGGCTAATTTGGGATAAGTGAGCTAAAATTAAACAATGGCCTCAATCACTCTCTTGGTATGTATTTCTATTCTATAATCGGACATATAGATTAAAACAAAGTAAAGAACATCAGAATAAAAAAGAAGGACGGAACACACAGGAATAAAAATTTATGGTTTGAATGTAACCATACAATTAAGCTCAAAACTCACAGGCTGTGTATTCTCTAGCTCAAAAATCATTTATCAATTATGTATATCATGCAAGTAAAATTAAAAGTTCCCATTATTCTCAATGTAAAATTTATTTTGAACGGCTTTAAAGTTTGTGTTTCTTCTTGATGAAATGTTGTTAACTAACTAACATATAATGCTATATATACAAGTCGTGTGGATTGTTTCTTATTATGTTCAAGTCTCTAGTTTACTTCCTTTTTATATTTTCAAATTAAACTAAGCTATCTTATGCTAAAAAGGGTAAACTATACTAATTAATCCATAATTTCTATAACTAATAAGTTAGATTGCTACTAAACTAAATGGCTAAAATATGAACTGAAAATACGAAATGCAGAAAATAGAGTATAAATACATGTAAATAGCAATGTATAAGTACTGGGAGAATAAAAATAAAAATAAAGAAAAAAATACAGAAAAATAGCAAAATAAAATGAAAGAGTCTATAGTGGTCACCAAAAGAATACGCCAGAGATGGCGACCTCCCCACACTTAAAATGAAGCATCGTCCCTGATGCTCACTCAAGCAGGGTGTGAAGGGGTGTCATCACTGGAAGGGTGGGTAGCTGGAGTCTCTGTGGTGGTGGTCTGAAGATCTGCCTGTTGCAGAGGAGGTGCTGACTAGATAGGGATCTCTGGGTCTACAGCCTGAATCTGAGGCGGAGCCTCCTGATGTGATGCGGCCTGCTCTGTGTCTGCCTGCGCAGCCTCGCCCTGTGGATGGGTCTCTGTCTCGTGATCATCCACCTCCTCCTTAGATACCTCGGATGGTGTGTCAGGCTCGGAGGGGATGTCGCCAGATTGTATCATCAGCTTCAGGTGCTCATAGCGTCGCTTGTTGCGACGCTCCATCTGGTCAAGCCGTCGAAACAGGCGGTGCACTAGATGATAGACGGGCTCTGGGGCAGGTGGAGGTGCAGTGGTGGTGGCAGGGGTAGCTGTGGAAGAAGAGGGGCCGGCAGATGGTGTGGCTGTCTCAGCAGTAGTAGTGAGGAAAGGAGGTCTGTATCCCAAAACCAGAAAGTTCCTGTTGTGAGGGATAATCTTCTTGCATTCTGCAGCAGGTGGCTTTTCATCAGCATCCTCCCAAGGCACGTCAGCTCGACGGCCTAGCTGTGTAATCAGATAAGGAAAGAGAAGAGTGCCTCGGACGTGGACCCTGGCCATATAGTACCGGATAAAGCGTGGCAGGTACAGGTCCTTACCCTCCATCACACACCATAGGAGGGTGATCATAGCGGCTGGTATCTCAGTCTCGTGAGTACTCGGCATAATGAAGTTGCTAAGTATCTGATGCCATAGCCGAGCCTCATCATTTAAGTAAATTTGCTTGATTCCCTTTGGCATGGTAGTGTTTTGACCCATAATCCAGGGGACGGTCGAGTCAAGGGCTATCCTGGCCTTGCCTGCATCCCAATCAAACTTCATGAAGCGCATATCCTCCTCAGCTCTTTGATAACCATCCAGCTGATCAGATTTAGGCAGAAGTTTCAGAACATCCTCTATGGCCTCTTCAGTGACCAGAATCTGCTTCCCTCTTAGGTTCACTGCATCTAGGGAAGTCTTGAAGTAATTGCAGTAGAATTCCCTTACCCAAGATGCATTGACCTCAGTCAGGTTTCTTTCCAGGAAGAACCAGCCTCTTTGTTTGATCTGATAAGAGGTGTATTGCTGGAGTTCTTCTGGGATCTTCAGAGTCCTCTCCAGGTACAGTTTCCTGGAGGTTGCAAACACCGGATACTTTAGCTCACAGTATCGGTTTGCAAACTTTACTGGATCAGAAGCAGGGAGTAGCTGGTCGGCCTTCTCCTGCGGGGTAAAGTTTTTCTCCCACCAGGAGTCATCGTGCATGATATCCATGATGGACATAGCGGATTCTCCTCTTTTACATTTTCCAGTAGTAGCCTTTGCTTTTCCTTTTCTTTGGCTGGCAGACATCCTGAAAGACAGAAACCAGGATATAAAAAAAACAGGAAAATAAATAGGCAAATAATCAAAAGAAACACAAAGTGGCAAAGTAGCAATAGAAGAGGAGATTAAGTTAAGTAAATGTGCATTAAGGATTGTATAGGAGTTAAAAGTCTGAAAAGAAGAATTCACAATCCAAAATGTAATAGAAGACACGTTAATTAGGAAAATTTATCAGTATGCCATGGTTAGAAGGTTAAAGAGAAAGTGAAAAACCAAGAAGAGAGAGTATGAAAGGTTAGGTTGGTTAGAATTGAAAAAGAGTTTAAGAAGGTAAAATTAGTGAGTTAGTAAAAAGTGGGTAAAGTAAGTGGCATAATAATCATATTCCAAGTAACAGGCATTCACAAATAGAAGCTATAGGTAACTCATATCCAAACAAGGAAATTAAATTGATGATGATTCAGATAGATATAGAAATAGCAAAAATTGGAATCTGATGAGCGGATATTTTATACGCTTTTTGGGGTTAATTTCATATAGTTTTGAGTATGTTTTAGTTAGTTTTTAGTTTAATTCCATTAGTTTTTAGGAAAAATTCATATTTCTGGACTTTACTATGAGTCGTGTGTTTTTCTGTAATTTCAGGTATTTTTCTGGCTGAAATTGAAGGAGCTGAGCAAAAATCTGATTCAGGCTGAAAAAGGACTGCTGATGCTGTTGGATTCTGACCTCCCTGCACTCAAAGTGGATTTTCTGGAGCTACAGAACTCGAAATGGCATGCTTCCAATTGCGTTGGAAAGTAGACATCCAGGGCTTTCTAGCAATATATAATAGTTCATACTTTGCACAAGGATAGATGACGTAAACTGGCGTTCAACGCCAGTTCTCTGCCCAATTCTGGCGTCCAGCGCCAGAAAAGGATCAAAAGCTGGAGTTGAACGCCCAAATTGGCATAAAAATTGGCGTTCAACTCCACAAATGGCCTCTGCACGTGAATTGCTTAAGTCTCAGCCCAGCACACACCAAGTGGGCCCCAGAAGTGGATCTCTGCATCATCCATCATAGTCTACTCATATTTTGTAACCCTAGGCTACTAGTTTAGTATTTAAACAACTTTTAGAGACTTATTTTGGATCTCATAACATTTCAGATCAAAACTTTGTATTCTCTGAAGGCATGAGTCTCTAAACCCCATTGTTGGGGGTGAGGAGCTCTGCTGTGTCTCGATGAATTAATGCAAGTATTTCTGTTTTCCATTCAAACACGCTTGTTCCTATCTAAGATGTTCATTCGCGCTTAACTGTGATGGAGGTGATGATCTGTGACACTCATCACCTTCCTCAATTCATGAACGTGTGTCTGACAACCACCTCCGTTCTATATACGATTGAATGAGTATCTCTTAGATTCCTTAATTAGAATCTCCGTGGTATAAGCTAGAATTGACGGCGGCATTCATGAGAATCCGGAAAGTCTAAACCCTGTCTGTGGTATTCCGAGTAGGATTCAAGGATTGAATGACTGTGACGAGCTTCAAACTCCTGAAGGCTGGGCGTTAGTGACAGACGCAAAAGGATAGTGAATCCTATTCCAACCGGATCGAGAACCAACCGGTGATTAGCCGTGCTGTGACAGAGCGCGTGAGCGTAGTTTTCACTGGAAGGATGGAAGGTAGCCATTGACAATGGTGATCCACCAACACACAGCTTGCCATAGGAGGACGTGCGTGCGTGAATCAAAAGACAGAGGAAAGCAGAGATTCAGAAGACAAAGCATCTCCAAAACTCCAACATATTCTCCATTACTGCACAACAAGTAACCTTTAATTTATGCTCTCTTGGTTATCCACAATTCAACTGATAAACATAATTGACTTCCTGACTAAGATTTACAAGATAACCATAGATTGCTTCAAACCAACAATCTCTGTGGGATTCGACCCTTACTCACGTAAGGTATTACTTGGACGACCCAGTGCACTTGCTGGTTAGTGGTACGCGTTGTGAAAAGTGTGATTCACAATTCGTGCACTAAGTTTTTGGCGCCGTTGCCGGGGATTGTTCGTGTTTGAACAACTGACGGATTATTTTGTTGCTTAGATTAGGAAAAATTTCTCTTTTTTTTGGTTTAGAGTCTTTTATTATTTATCCCTTGTTAAAACACTTTAAATTTATAGCTCAGTTAGTTAGAACGTGGTGTTTATGTTCATGGTAATTGGCTATCATAATTTTAAAACCTTTTTCAAAAATAATTTTTCTATTAAATCCTGTGCCAAACTTTAAGTTTGGTGTTTTCTTGTTGATTTTTCTAAAAAATTTTCGAAAATTTCTTTTGGTTTTCTAAAAATTTTAAGTTTGGTGTTCCTTGGTGTTTTCCCTCCAAAAATTTTCAAAAAATAAGGAGCATTAGATCTAAAAATTTTAAATCCTGTGCTATCTTTTTGTTTCTCCCTTTTCCCTTAAACATAAAAAAAAATATCTTTTCCCTCTATTTTTAAAGCATTTTTTTTCGAAAATCATTTAAAAAAAAAAAAATTTTAAATAAATAAAAAGGTAAATCAATCCAAGTTATATCCCTTTATCCATCATGGACATAAGTGGAATTGAACAGTCCAGGAGGACTCTGGGGTCATATTCTAACCCCTCTACTGCTTCATATGGGAGTAGCATCTGCATACCCTCCATTGGAGTTAATAGCTTTGAGTTGAATCCTCAGCTCATTATCATGGTGCAGCAAAGTTGTCAGTATTCCGGTCTTCCACAGGAAGAACCTACAGAGTTTCTGGCACAATTTTTACAAATTGCTGACACAGTGCATGATAAGGAAATAGATCAGGATGTCTACAGACTATTACTGTTTCCATTTGCTGTAAAAGATCAAGCTAAGAGGTGGTTAAATAACCAACCTAAGGCCAGCATAAGAACATGGAAACAGCTGACAGAAAAATTCCTGAATCAGTATTTTCCTCCAAAAAGGATGACACAGCTAAGGATGGACATCCAAGGCTTTAAACAAGGAGATAATGAATCTCTTTATGATGCCTGAGAGAGATACAGAGAGATGCTACGAAAATGCCCCTCTGAAATGTTTTCAGAGTGGGTTCAGTTAGACATCTTCTACTATGGACTTGCAGAAAGAGCTCAGATGTCTCTAGATTACTCAGCTGGTGGATCTATCCATATGAGAAAGACAATTGAAGAGGCTCAAGAGCTCATTGATACAGTTGCCAGGAATCAGCATCTGTACCTAAGCAGCAACCCTTCCATGAATGAAGAGGTTAAAACAGTAACTGCTGAATTCAGTACTGTAAAACAAGCTGCTGAATTCAATAAGCAATTGGATTTTCTAACAAAGCAGCTAGCTGAATTCAAGGACAGGCTACAGGAGACAAGGATAGCTAATATACATATGGACGAACAGTTTAAGCAAACAAAGCAGCAGCTATCAAGGCAAATAGCAGAAGAATGCCAAGCAGTTCAATTAAGGAGTGGGAAAACATTAAATACCCCACCTCAAGGCATCAAAAATTCAAGAAATGAGCAACCCACCAAAGATTCACCTGAGGACAGTAAGAGCCCAGGGAAAAATAATTCTGGCGCTAAAACGCCAGAAAATGGGTGGAAGGCTGGCACTGAACGCCCAGACCATGCCCAAAACTGGCGTTCAACGCCAGAAACAAGGCAGAATTGGCGTTCAACGCCAGAAATGGGCAAGAATCTGGCGTTGAACGCCCAAATGGGGCAGAATCCAGCGTTGAATGCCCAAAATGGGCACATTTCTGGCGTTCAGGCGCCAGGAACAGACAGTGAGCTGGCGTCTAACGTCACTCCAGCTTCTGACTCTGGCACTCAATTGCCAGTGAGGGATCAGACACACACAAGTGCTGATAACAACCCCTCTAAAAAGGCTTCTTTAACCACTAAGGTTGAGGAATATAAAGCCAAGATACCTTATCCTCAAAAACTCCGGAAAGAAGAGCAGGATAAGCAATTTGCTCGCTTTGCAGATTATCTAAGGACTCTTGAAATAAAGATTCCATTTGCAGAGGCACTTGAGCAAATACCTTCTTATGCCAAGTTCATGAAAGAGATCTTGAGTCATAAAAAGGAGTGGAGAGAAACAGAAAGAGTTCTCCTCACTGAAGAATGCAGTGCAGTCATCCTGAAAAGCTTTCCTGAAAAGCTTAAAGACCCTGGGAGTTTTCTGATACCATGCATATTAGAAGGTGATTGCACTAAGACAGCTTTATGCGATCTTGGGAAAAGCATCAACCTAATACCTGCATCCACTATCAGGAAGCTTGGCTTAACTGAAGAAGTTAAACCAACCCGGATATGTCTCCAACTTGCTGATGGTTCCACTAAATACCCATCAGGCGTGATTGAAGACATGATTGTCAGAGTTGGGCCATTCGCCTTTCCCACTGACTTTGTTGTGCTGGAAATGGAGGAGCACAAGAGTGCTACTCTCATTCTAGGAAGACCCTTCCTAGCAACTGGACGATCCCTCATTGACGTCCAACAGGGGGAAATAACCCTGAGAGTCAATGATGATGAGTTTAAGTTGAACGCTGTCAAAGCCATGCAGCATCCAGACACATCAACAGACTGCATGAAAGTTGATCTCATTGACTCTTTGGTAGAAGAGATCAACATGGCTGAGAGTCTCGAATCAGAGTTGGAAGACATCTTTAAAGATGTTCAGCCTGATTTGGAGGATTCAGAGGACATGAAAGAGCCTCTGAACTTTCTTCCGAAAGAGGAAAAACCTCCTAAACCCGAGCTCAAGCCACTACCACCATCCTTGAAATATGAATTTCTGGGAGAAGGTGACACTTTTCCAGTGATCATAAGCTCTGCTTTAAATTCACAGGAAGAGGAAGTACTTATTCAAGTGCTAAGGACACACAAGACAGCTCTTGGGTGGTCCATAGGAGACCTTAAGGGCATAAGCCCAGCTAGATGCATGCACAAAATCCTATTGGAGGATAATGCCAAACCAGTGGTTCAACCACAGAGGCGGTTAAATCCAGCCATGAAGGAAGTGGTGCAGAAAGAGGTCACCAAATTACTGGAGGCTGGGATTATTTATCCTATTTCTGATAGCCCCTGGGTGAGCCCTGTTCAAGTCGTCCCAAAAAAGGGAGGCATGACAGTGATTCATAATGAAAAAAATGAACTGGTTCCTACAAGAACAGTTACAGGGTGGCGCATGTGTATTGACTACAGAAGGCTCAATACAGCCACCAGAAAGGATCATTTTCCTTTACCATTCATAGACCAGATGATAGAAAGACTAGCAGGTCATGATTATTACTGCTTTTTGGATGGCTACTCAGGCTATAACCAGATTGCAGTAGATCCCCAGGATCAAGAGAAAACAGCATTCACATGTCCATCCGGAGTATTTGCTTATAGAAGGATGCCATTTGGGCTATGTAATGCGCCTGCAACCTTCCAGAGATGCATGCTCTCTATTTTCTCTGACATGGTGGAAAAATTTCTGGAAGTCTTCATGGATGACTTCTCAGTATATGGAGACTCATTCAGCTCCTGTCTTGATCACCTGAAACTTGTTTTGAAAAGATGCCAAGAAACCAACCTAGTTTTAAACTGGGAAAAGTGTCACTTCATGGTGACTGAAGGAATTGTTCTTGGGCATAAAATCTCAAACAAGGGAATAGAGGTGGATCAAGCAAAAATAGAGGTAATTGAAAAATTACCACCACCTGCCAATGTTAAGGCAATCAGAAGCTTTCTGGGGCATGCAGGATTCTATAGGAGATTTATAAAGGATTTTTCAAAAATTGCAAAACCTCTAAGCAATCTGCTAGCTGCTGACACGCCATTTGTGTTTGACACAGAGTGCCTGCAGGCGTTTGAAACACTGAAAGCTAAGCTGGTCACAGCACCAGTCATTTCTGCACCAGACTGGACATTACCATTTGAGCTAATGTGTGATGCCAGTGATCATGCCATTGGTGCAGTATTGGGACAGAGGCATGACAAGCTTCTGCATGTCATTTATTATGCCAGTCGCGTTCTAAATGATGCCCAGAAAAATTACACAACCACAGAAAAAGAACTACTTGCAGTGGTTTACGCCATTGACAAGTTCAGATCATACTTAGTAGGATCAAAAGTGATTGTGTATACTGACCATGCTGCTCTTAAATATCTACTCACAAAGCAGGATTCAAAACCCAGGCTCATCAGATGGGTATTGCTTCTGCAAGAGTTTGATATAGAAATAAGAGACAAAAAAGGGACAGAGAACCAAGTGGCTGATCATCTGTCCCGGATAGAGCCAGTGGAAGGGACGTCCCTCCCTTCTCTTGAGATCTCGGAGACGTTTCCTGATGAGCATTTATTCGCCATTCAGGAAGCACCATGGTTTGCCGATATTGCAAACTATAAAGCTGCAAGGTTCATACCCAAGGAGTACAACAGGATACAAAAGAAGAAATTAATTACTGATGCAAAGTACTACTTGTGGGATGAACCTTATCTCTTTAAGAGATGTGCAGACAAAATTATCCGTAGGTGTGTGCCTAGAGAAGAAGCACAGAGGATCCTGTGGCATTGCCACGGATCTCAATATGGAGGCCATTTCGGAGGTGAGCGAACAGCCACCAAGGTCCTCCAATGTGGCTTCTATTGGCCCACACTCTATAAAGATTCCCGAGAGTTTGTACGTAATTGTGACAGTTGCCAAAGAGCTGGTAATTTGCCTCATGGTTACGCCATGCCTCAACAAGGAATCTTGGAAATTGAGTTGTTTGATGTATGGGGAATTGACTTCATGGGACCTTTCCCACCATCATATTCAAACACTTATATTCTGGTGGCAGTTGACTATGTATCAAAATGGGTTGAGGCTATTGCCACACCCACCAATGATACTAAAACAGTGCTGAAGTTCCTCCAGAAACATATCTTTAGCAGGTTTGGTGTCCCTAGAGTGTTAATCAGTGATGGGGGCATTCACTTCTGCAATAAACAGCTTTACTCTGCCATGGTTCGGTATGGAATTCGCCACAAGGTGGCCACTCCATATCATCCACAAACCAATGGGCAAGCTGAAGTCTCTAACAGAGAATTAAAGAGAATCCTGGAACAGACAGTAAATACCCGTAGAAAGGATTGGGCACGGAGCTTGGATGATGCTCTGTGGGCTTACAGAATAGCATTCAAGACCCCTATAGGGACCTCTCCATACCAACTCGTGTATGGTAAGGCATGCCACTTGCCCGTGGAACTGGAACATAAGGCCTACTGGGCAACCAGATTCCTAAACTTTGATGCCAAATTAGCAGGAGAAAAACGATTGCTCCAGCTAAATGAGCTAGAGGAATTCAGATTCACAGCTTTCGAAAATGCCAAGCTTTATAAAGAAAAATAAAAAAAATGGCATGACAGAAAGCTGTCATCCAGAATCTTTGAACCAGGACAGAAGGTCCTGTTGTTTAACTCTAGACTCAGGCTATTCCCCGGGAAACTGAAATCCCGGTGGAGGGGACCATACGTGATTACAAGTGTGTTACCATATGGTTATGTGGAGCTTCAAGATATTGATTCTGATAAGAAGTTCATTGTCAATGGACAGAGAATCAAGCATTATCTTGAAGGCAACATTGAGCAAGAATGCTCAAGGCTGAAGCTAGATTAAAAGCTCAGCAAGGTCCAGCTAAAGACAATAAAGAAGCGCTTGCTGGGAGGCAACCCAGCCATGGGGCAACAATCCTCTAAGCATTTTGCCCTATTTCTATTTTTATTTTTATTTGTTTATATAGAGTTCATTGACAACAGGGTAAATAATCATTTACAGAAGACCTCGGCACACAAAACAGAGAAAAAGATCTCACTGGCAAGAAAACGCCAGTAAAAGAGCATTTTGGGCGTTCAACGCCCAAAATGGGCATCCACTGGGCGCTGAACGCCAGTAATGATAGCAGCTGGGCGCTCAACGCCAGAAAGGGGCACCCACTGGGCGTTGAACGCCAGTAATGGCAGCAGCTGGGCGTTGAACGCCCAGGAGAGCAGCAATTGGGCGCTGAACGCCCAAAACAGGCAGTGTTTGGGCGTTCAAACGCCAGGAATGCAGGGAGGAGCCAAATTCATATTTTCCACACGTATTTCCATTTTAATTTCAAATTTCATGCTTCAATGCATGATTTTTTTTTACAGGAACATGTCAAGAACCCTGATTTCTAAATTCCATAATTTCTAAAAACCCTACCACAAAAAAATTTTTTAAAATGTATTTTAATCCATAAGCACCAGGCATCTTTGCAAATTCAATCCAACTCTTTTAAAATCTTCTCTGAAAACAAATCCATCTTTCCAAATCCAATCCATATCTTTTTCAAATCCCCATATTATCTTTTTCAAAATTTAGATTTATCTTTTTCAAAAATCTATCATATCTTTTCAAAACTAAATTATATCTTCTATCTTATCTTTTTCAACTCAATCTTTTTATCTTATCTTGTCCAATTTTTCGAAAACCCACCCTCCCATCCCTTTAAATTTGGGTTCGGCCACCCCCTCCTCCATCAACAATTGCACTAGCTCTCCTTCTATCCCTCTCCTTTCTTTTCTTTTGCTTGAGGACAAGCAAACCTCTAAGTTTAGTGTGTGTATCCGAGATCACTAAGATCATGGCTCCCAAAGGAAAACAACCCACCCCAAGAGGCAAGAAAGAGAGCGTTCCAAAACCACTTTGGAATCAAGGGAAGTTCTTATCTAAAGAACATTCAGACCATTATCTTAAAGTAATGGGTCTGAGATCAGTGATCCCGGAAGTTAGATTCGATCTGAAAGAAGATGAATATCCGGAGATCCAGGAGCAAATTCGAATCAGGAACTGGGAAGTCCTAGCTAATCCTGAAACGAAAGTAGGAAGGAACATGGTCCAGGAGTTCTATGCTAATATGTGGCAGACTGACAAGCAAAAACTATCTGGAACTGCCTTCTATGAATTTCGGACCATGGTCAGAGGGAAGATTGTTCATACCACCCCTGACAAGATCAGAGAGATCTTAAAGCTACCTCAACTAAAGGATGATCCAGACTCCTTCAACAGGAGGATGATGAGAGTAGACATTGACCTGGATAAGATTCTAGAGGACATATGTATCCCTGGAGCCAGGTGGACCACCAACACAAATGGTGTCCCAAATCAACTCAAGAGAGAGGATCTCAAACCAGCCGCCAGAGGATGGCTGGACTTCATTGGGCGTTCTCTGTTGCCCACTAGCAACCGATCTGAAGTCACAGTTAAAAGAGCAGTGATGATTCATTGCATCATAATGGGGAAGGAAGTGGAGGTTCATCAGCTGATTTCCACTGAACTCTACAAGATTGCTAACAAAAATTCAAAAGAGGCCAGGTTGGCTTATCCAAGCGTGATTTCTCTGCTCTGCAAGGACGCTGGAGTAAGGATGGGAATAACTGAATATATCCTAATTGAAAAGTCAATCACCAAAGCATCAATGGAGAGACAACAAGCACAGGAGGATCCCATCAAGAAGAGAGCACAGGAATTCCTCCCAGAGATCCCTCAAGCTGAATACTGGGAATATCTTGAGACGTCCGTCACCAAGATACGGGAAGCTATGGAGCAAATAATAAAAGAACAGAAGGAACACAATCAAATGCTGACCTATATGTTTAAAGAACAAGAGGAGCAGGGGCGTGACTTAAGGGAACTGAAGTGCCAAAAGTCTTCTCTTGTAGGACCAAGCACCCCAAGGATCAGAGGAACCCCCGTGCCCCCAGAATAAAGGTTGTTAATTTCCAATTTCTGCCTTAACTCTGTGACAGTGTCCTTATAAAAGTTTACCTTAGAAGTCATATAATAGTAATTAGTATCTATTTGATTTTATCTCCAATTAAGCTATAGTTTATTTTTCTCATCATCATTAAACATGAATAAAATAGTAGATCTTTTGAATAAGAAGCAATAAAATTTCGAGTTTTAATAAGAGAAATTCTAATTAGCTAAATGTGGTGGCAATGCTTTCTATCTTCTGAATGAATGCTTGAACAGTACATTTGTCTTTTGAATTTGTTGTTTAAGACTGTTAAATATGTTGGCTCTTGAAAGAATGATGAACATGAGACATGTTATTGATAATCTGAAAAATCATAAAAATGATTCTTGAAGCAAGAAAAAGCAGCAAAGAATAAAGCTTGCAAAAAAAAAAAAAAAAAGAAGAAAGCAGGCAGAAAAAGCCAAAAGCTCTTAAAACCAAAAGGCAAGAGCAGATAAAAAGGATCCCAAGGCTTTGAGCATAAGTGGATAGGAGGGCCTAAAGGAATAAAATCCTAGTCTAAGCGGCTAAACCAAGCTGTCCCTAACCATGTGCTTGTGGCGTGAAGGTGTCAAGTGAAAACTTGAGACTGAACGGTTAAAGTCAAGGTCCAAAGCAAAAAGAAGAGTGTGCTTAAGAACTCTGGACACCTCTAATTGGGGACTTTAGCAAAGCTGAGTCACAATCTAAAAGGTTCACCCAATTATGTGTCTGTGGCATTTATGTATCCGGTGGTAACACTGGAAAACAAAGTGCTTAATAAAATAGGATACTCAATAAAATAGCTGTGTTCAAGAATCATCATACTGAAATAGGATACTCAATAACACTATCTGAGTTCTAAGTTCCTATAGATGCCAATCACTCTGAGCTTCAATGGATAAAGTGAGATGCCAAAACTGTTCAGAAGCAAAAAGCTACTAGTCCCGCTCATCTAATTAGAATCTGAGCTTCACTCAAAAACTCTGAGATATTATTGCTTCTCAACTTATTAGTCTTCTATTTTATTTGTCTAAGTTGCTTGAGGACAAGCAACAGTTTAAGTTTGGTGTTGTGATGAGCGGATATTTTATACGCTTTTTGGGGTTAATTTCATATAGTTTTGAGTATGTTTTAGTTAGTTTTTAGTTTAATTCCATTAGTTTTTAGGAAAAATTCATTTTTCTGGACTTTACTATGAGTCGTGTGTTTTTCTGTAATTTCAGGTATTTTTCTGGCTCAAATTGAAGGAGCTGAGCAAAAATCTGATTCAGGCTGAAAAAGGACTGCTGATGCTGTTGGATTCTGACCTCCCTGCACTCAAAGTGGATTTTCTGGAGCTACAGAACTCGAAATGGCATGCTTCCAATTGCGTTGGAAAGTAGACATCCAGGGCTTTCCAGAAATATATAATAGTCCATACTTTGCACAAGGATAGACGACGTAAACTGGCGTTCAACGCCAGTTCTCTGCCCAATTCTGGCGTCCAGCGCCAGAAAAGGATCAAAAGCTGGAGTTGAACGCCCAAACTGGCATAAAAACTGGCGTTCAACTCCACAAATGGCCTCTGCACGTGAATTGCTTAAGTCTCAGCCCAGCACACACCAAGTGGGCCCCAGAAGTGGATCTCTGCATCATCCATCATAGTCTACTCATATATATTGTATCAAAGCGTGAGAAAACAGCTCTATTGCCACGCTTTTAAAGCGTGGCGAAAAGCTGAAAAAAGCGTGGCAATAGCTTTTCGCCACGTTTTTTGAGCTACTGCCACGCTTTTGAAAGGGTGACCTATCAAAGGGTGGCGATTGCTCTGTCGCCACGCTTTTTCAAACCTATCGCCACGCTTTTCTTTTTGCCACGCTTTTTGTAGATTGTCACGTTTAAAAGCGTGGCTGTATGTGAAAAATATGGCCACGATTTTAAAGCGTGACAATAGAGGGAGATACGGCCACGCTTTTAAAGCGTGGCAATAGAGGGAGATACGGCCACGCTTTTAAAGCGTGGCAATAGAGGGAGATACGGCCACGCTTTAGAAGCGTGGCAATAGAGGGAAATACGGCCATGCTTTAAAAGCGTGGCCATAGGATTAGATACGGCCACGCTTTAAAAGCGTGGCAATAGGGTTAGATACGGCCACGCTTTAAAAGCGTGGCAATAACAAGAGATACGGCCATTAAATCACAAAGCTCACTATCATTGCTGTCATGTTAAAAAAGAAATTCTACTAAAGTTCACATATCAAATACCCAACACATTTAGAATTGTATCAAAGTTAATATTAATTATTAAGAGCTAAATCCAAAATAAACTGTCTTACACCAGTAATCAAATCATTCCATTAGTAGTATCTTTCTATGATCTACTGTACCATAACCAAAATAATCATTCTAGAGACATCAATTGAAACCTAAAAGGTTGTCAAGAACTATACAATGGCATAGGAAACTTGAACAATACTAAACTAGTAACACAAGGTGTATTCCGAAACGATCAAGGAGCATGAAATCAATCAGCCTAAGCACGTTCACCACGGATGCGGCGAGCAAGCTGAATGTCTTTGGGCATTATGGTGACCTCTTGGCATGGATGGCACACAAGTTGGTGTCCTCAAACAAACCAACCAAGTAGGCTTCAGCAGCTTCGTGGAAAGCAAGGACAGCATGGCTCTGGAACCTCAAATCAGTCTGCAAACATAATAAATCAATCAATAAATAGGAATCATTACATATTTTACAGCAAAAAATAACCCAACACACCAGGACTAAGAACTAGAAAATTTTTCATAAAAGAACTAATCCTATAACCTTGTAGCAACTTCATGTTGTAAGTAGGACTACTGAAGTTAATAAAATAGTGAGCTTACCTGAATATCAATATTATTTTGTTCAAAATCCTCAAATAAAAATTTAACTTCTCCACTAGAATATAAGGGTCATAAATTGTTTCAAAGCCATTTAACATTTGCCAAATTCTCTTATTAATTAAGCCTCTAATATTAAGTTATCTTATAAGACCACTTGCCCGTGTATAATGAAATTCAGATCAATTACAAAAAGGAAGAACACAAAACACAGCACTATCATATGGAATAGTTTCAAAAGAACATGCAAGAACCAAGCATTTAACACAAGATTAGCATTAAACATCATGGTTGAGCCAACAAAATGTAGTAAGATAGATAATAAAAATAAATTAAACAGATATCAAAGGGAGGCCAACCTTGGGTGCTAGATAACAGAGTCTTCTTTCACCAGTGTCAAAGAAAAAAGAAAAATCCGATGGGTCATCATATGGAATATAAGTAGGTTTGAAAGATGCAAAGTTCGCAAGGTACAACCAATTCGAGGATGTAATCAGCACATTCTCACGCTTAATATCCCCTGCAGAAATACAAGTACACTACAAAACAAAATGGGACATGCAATCCCATAATGTTGACATTAGCAATTCAGATATGAAGAAAATTGTACCTAAAATCTGGCCTTGAAATAAGACTCCTTATTAGCTGAAAATCAAATACACTCTGCATCAGGAATGTCAGCGAGCTTTATCTTAGATATCTGCATGAATGCAGAATATTTAACCCAATATAATAGAAATTTCATTAAACTTTTAAGCTAAGAAAAGCACAGGTCACTAGGTCATGCTCCTCCATGAGCATCCCAATCAATATCAACCATTTTTCTTCATGCCTAGCTCAAGTTATGTGTTCACCAGAAGGGAAAAAAAAAGATAGCACATGTTAGTGGCTGACTAGAGTAATTAGGAACACAGTAGGCTGATGATGCAAAATTGTGTGCAAGATTTTAGATGCATTAATAGCACCATTCAAGAAAAAAGAAAATGAAGAAATGAAAAAAGAAAAAAAATCACCAACAAATTAATTCTAGAGTAATGGATTCTGGAGTAGGGTGCCCACTTCTGTAATTAAACTAGAGTAAATAAAATAGGATTTGTCAGAAACACCAACTAGCAAACATACACACAACATGGAAATTAGCTATAGATATACCAAGACAAATCTTTTTTATGCAACAGAGCTGTATTTATTATGTTTATGGAATACCAAATAACCTATTAGTCAATGCACAATTGACCCATAATTAAAAAATATTAAGCCACCTTAATACCCCAATCATATTTCGGCCCTCCAGAATTCTGGCTAGCACTCATAATAAATCCACCATTTGCCTGTTAAAGTATAAGAAAATGAGAAAAATGATTGGCCACTTTCCTCACATCGACAACTGCAATTTTTTGTAAAATTATTATAAATTTATGAAAACTGCTACGCTTCACGATTCACAGAGAACACTTTTAGATTCGTTCATGCTTCATGCAATTACAAAATTCAATTTCCCAAGTATACCGCTAACCAAGTTTCTTTGTTGATCTTTTTTTAACTCCAATTAAAATTGTACTCATTAGTGGTTCAATTTACATACTCAACTGACTCGAGAACTAATTTCTTTTTCCTTCCCAATTTCTCATCCCAAATTATTAGAGAAACAAAATAATAAAAATTAAAGAAATTCAATGAACAGCGTCATTGGAATCTAATACCTCACAAATTGGGAATTTTTGTTGTGGAGGGTAAAATTGGAGGAGAAACAAATATTTTTACTAAAATTTATAAAGAAAATGCATGTGAGAACCTATTTTTATGATATTTTTTATTAAAAGAACTAAGGAAGCAATGTTACAGATTATGCAGTAGCAGGATCGAATGAAAGAAGAAAACAAAATTGTAGAGTGTAGAGTATGTAGAATGAGAAATAGGCACCTCAAGAACACTTATCTCTCTTTCAAGCATATGAAGTCTGCTGATCTCGCGACGCTTCCCGTAAAAATCCGGGTAGCCAGGCGGCGCTTTCGGGTATCAAGCCTTTGGGGATCCCTTTGCACTCGAAATCGCCATTTACTCCAAATCAAAACACTATTTGAAAAATGGCCCCTCAAAAACCAAGAGAGCTTATGAACTACTAACTGAGCTTGTGTCAAGTAATGCTGGAAAAGGGAAGTGAAGTGACAAAAAAGGAGGACAGGCAAATCAGGTTAGGTGTGTGAATGCCTGTCCACATGAAAAGACTGTTCCTCACTCCGCTTAATTCTTCTCTCTCTCTCTCTCTCTCACACAAGGGATGGTGGATAAGAAACGCCCAGAAAATAAAAAGAAAACAAACACACGGTTATCAATTTTAGCATTAACAAATCAAAGCATTAAAGGTTGAATAAATAATGACAATAATAACAACAAATGAATAAATAATCTGAATGATCCAATTTTAACATTAACAAATCAAAGTATTAAAGGTTGAATTTCAGCAACTGCTAATAATATCAATTTAAAATATCAAATATTCGATGTACAAAAGAGAAGGAAAAAAGAGGTTGAGTGAATTGGTTGTTGAAGTAAGGTCTAGAGAGTGAGGGGTTACCATGTATTCGGAGCAGGGGTAACCGGCGGGGAGAATGAGCTCGTCGCAGAGACTGAACTGTGATTCGGATTTGCCGCCACTGTCGAAGCAGTCAAAGGAATCTCCAAAAAGTGCGGCGACGGTTCTGGAAATGGCTGCCAGTGCCGCCAACAACCTCCGCGCCATGCCAGAAATTCAACACATGCACACAAACATCGTTTCTGTCGAAACACAGACCAAATTTTTTCACATTTGATGATAAATTTGAGTTATCAAAAAGATAAATACTAAAAGTAAATGCAAATTGGTAACTCAGAAAAAATGCTAGACATAAAATTAGTCCTTATCATAAATTCAAGCACTAAATTCATTTCCATATATATCACCAATTTGAGGGCAAAATGCAAACTTCCTAAGTTCGTCAGAACATAACATGTATCGTTTTGAGTACAAATTTGAAAATTTTACTGCAAAAACAAGCTGATAGAATCACGAAGCTCTATTTCCATTTTCAATTAACCCTAGCTTTTAAGAAATGTTTTGATTTGGGGGAAATAGGTGAAACTCACGGAAAGTGAAGGATTGAGAGAAAGAGCAGAAGAGAGCTTTGGACGAGTAAGGACTCGATTGCAGACAGAGCTCCATGATTTGCTGACGCAAGCAGCGGAAGTGAACCAACGAACCGGGAGCCTCGCCAGAATGTTCTGGAGAAAGTCCTCGTTCACCGAACCAAAACTTCCACCATTCCCGTTGGCTGAGAAGGCGATAGAGAAGATGAGAAGAGACGATAGAGGAAGGAGGGCAGAGACTGGTAGCGCGGAGGAAGGAAATGCGACCTCCGTTGGCTGACCGACACAGTGAGTAATGAGCGCCGAGGGAGTGCGAACGCCAGCAAAGCGGGTTAGGGGAGACGATGGAGGGAGCGCCGACAGATGAGAGTGTGCAAGCGCCGACGATAAGCTCTGTCTGAGTGTTAGGGTTTTCAGAGCCTTAGTGTAATAGGGTTACAGGCGAGAAGCGCAGAAGTTTGATTAGTGTAGCGCGTTTGGGACTTGGAGTCTCTTTTTTGAGTGGGAACCTTTTCGCCACGCTTTTTTAGGGGTGCCAAACTGCCAATAGAGTTATTGGATATGGCCACGCTTTAAAAACGTACCAAGATCAAAAAATTTTTGCCACGCTTTAAAAGTGTCTCTGTTTCTCTTTATGGCAACGCTTTTGAAGCGTGACAAAAAAAAAGTGTGGCCAAATCTTAAATTAATTGCCACCCTCATAAAAGCGTGGCCATAAACCCCTTTTGCCACGCTTTTTAAGCGTAATAAGAAAAAACGTGGCCAAATCTCTAATTAATCGCCACCCTCATAAAAGCGTGGCCATTGACCACTTTTGGCCACACTTTTAAAGCGTGGCAAGAAAAAAGCGTGGCCATAGGCCTTTTTTCTTGTAGTGTATATTTTGTAACCCTAGGCTACTAGTTTAGTATTTAAACAACTTTTAGAGACTTATTTTGGATCTCATAACATTTCAGATCAAAACTTTGTATTCTCTGAAGGCATGAGTCTCTAAACCCCATTGTTGGGGGGTGAGGAGCTCTGCTGTGTCTCGATGAATTAATGCAAGTATTTCTGTTTTCCATTCAAACACGCTTGTTCCTATCTAAGATGTTCATTCGCGCTTAACTGTGATGGAGGTGATGATCTGTGACACTCATCACCTTCCTCAATTCATGAACGTGTGTCTGACAACCACCTCCGTTCTATATACGATTGAATAAGTATCTCTTAGATTCCTTAATTAGAATCTCCGTGGTATAAGCTAGAATTGACGGCGGCATTCATGAGAATCCGGAAAGTCTAAACCTTGTCTGTGGTATTCCGAGTAGGATTCAAGGATTGAATGATTGTGACGAGCTTCAAACTCCTGAAGGCTGGGCGTTAGTGACAGACGCAAAAGGATAGTGAATCCTATTCCAACCGGATCGAGAACCAACCGGTGATTAGCCGTGCTGTGACAGAGCGCGTGAGCGTAGTTTTCACTGGAAGGATGGAAGGTAGCCATTGACAACGGTGATCCACCAACACACAGCTTGCCATAGGAGGACGTGCGTGCGTGAATCAAAAGACAGAGGAAAGCAGAGATTCAGAAGACAAAGCATCTCCAAAACTCCAACATATTCTCCATTACTGCACAACAAGTAACCTTTAATTTATGCTCTCTTGGTTATCCACAATTCAACTGATAAACATAATTGACTTCTTGACTAAGATTTACAAGATAACCATAGATTGCTTCAAACCAACAATCTCCGTGGGATTCGACCCTTACTCACGTAAGGTATTACTTGGACGACCCAGTGCACTTGCTGGTTAGTGGTACGCGTTGTGAAAAGTGTGATTCACAATTCGTGCACCAGAATCTAAACATCAAAAATGCAGATTAAGAACCAGAAAATAAAAAAGAATAAGAAAGCTTGCCCTAGCATTCATGAATTGGTTTGGTAAAAGCAGAGTAAACCAGAGTTTAAATAGCCAAAACCAAAACATGAATGAAAATAAAAAATAGTTTATAAAAATTTGGGCAGCATTCCGGCTGAAATTGGATTGTCCCGGAAAATAAACAGCAATCAGAATAGTTTATATGAATGAAAACAGATTGCAATTAAAGAGTATGAACAAGAATGAACTTGAAGAATAGCATATGAACATTATTAACATATAGTAACAGCAGAAATGCGAAAATTATAAAACAAGAAACACGAACAGCGCAATTAAACAGGCCTAAATCCACTAACCACATCCTAGGCTTCCTAACAACCTAAAATCCACTACAACATGCATAACTAACTAGCCTAAATATGAGCATAAACAGAAAAATATGAATTAACTACGAATGGATAGAAGGGTGGTGTTCGTCGGAACCTGGTAGGCGAATTAAGGAGATTGGGGCAGAGAGGTGGCTGGGGGATAGTGGCGGTGGCGTCGGGCGCGGCGGAGGAGGGTGGCGGAGGCGGCGGTTGCTGTTTGGAGGCAGGGGCTTCGGGAAGGGCAATGGGGGTAGGGGGAGAGAGGGAAGGAAGGGAAGGGGGGCTTGGGTGGCGGATGGGGGTGCGGCGGTGACGGCGGTGCGGTGGGGTGGTGATCGCGGAGGGGCAGTGGCGGTGGAGGGAGGAAGGAGAAGGAAGAAGAAGAAAGAAGGGGAAGGAGGAAGGGGGGTGGCGTGGCAACGGGGTCTGGGTGGTCGGCGGGGTGGCGGCGGTCGGTGATGGTGGCTGGGTGGTGGTTGGGTGGTTGGAGAAGAAGAGAGGAAGGAGAAGGGTTTGGGGGGGGGGGGCGAATGGTAGGGTTCGCGTGACTGGGGGGTTATAAATTTGAATCCACGCGATCGCGTGGGGAACGCGGTCGCGTGGTTGGGCTGAAATGGTGGTTGACGCGATCGCATGGGACATGCGATCGCAAGGAATGGATTAGGGAGCGAATGACGCGATCGCCTGGGGCATGCGATCGCGTCGCTGGAAATTGTGCGAAACGCACGATTCCAGCGTCGTTTCAGCGCAACTCTCTGTCTCCTTTTGGGGTGTTGTGCAATCCATGCGACGCGATCGCGTCGCTCACGCTATCGCGTGGGAATTTTGTGCAAAATGCACAATGGCCGCACGATTCCAGCCTAACTTTTTGGTCGTTGGATGTTTACGCTGACCTCCAGATCACGCGGCTGTGTAAATGACGTGGTCGCGTGGGAAGTGTTTTTCGCAACTTGACGCGATCGCATGAATGATGCGGTCGCGTCGCACACTCTTTTTTTTTTTGTGCAAAATGCAGAATGCAATGCTAATATGAATGTTATGCATGATTCCAGGTTCAATGAAGTAAAATAAAATAAAAATAAAAAATAAACAAAACAGAATAAAATTAAAATTGAAAAAAAGGAACGATCATACCATGGTGGGTTGTCTCCCACCTAGCACTTTTTGTTAAAGTCCTTAAGTTGGACATTGGATGAGCTTCCTATTATGGTGGCTTGTGCTTAAATTCATCCAGAAATCTCCACCAACGCTTGGAATGCCAATAGCCTCCGGGGTCCCAAACTAGGCATGTAAAGCTTCTGAGCAGCTTCAAATAGATTCTCAGGCTCCCGGGGTGACGAGTGTCAGAATAGATTCCAGGATCCCAAACTTGGCTTTTAAATCCGCCTTCGTCTTGATCTACATTTTCCCATCCGGGCGGTTTAGAAATTAGATTCTCACCAGAATAACCAAACATTTTCCGAGATCCATTTGATAGATCATGATGCCAATCCGCACACTTCGAGTCGAAGCGTGGAACCTTATTGAACCTTGTGCACCAGCTCTGAGTACGAGCCATTTCCCTTTTACTCTTAAAGCCGTAGAGAGCTCTAAGCTGGCCTTCTGTTTCAAGCAAACCATATTCAAGTGGAAAAATAAAGCTAAAAGGTTAAGGATTGTACCCACTTGAAGCTTGTATAGGGTGGTAATGGCCTTGGGATAGGTGGTTCCAGTGGTTCTGTGAGTTTTACTCCCTTGTGCTCTTCTGTGAAATTCTTCACTTCTTTGCAAGATTCTTCAAATGTATCCATGTCCTGATCAAAGCCTTCTATGTCTTCCTCATCACTCAAGTCATAAACGGGAGGTTGGGAAAAATCTACCTCTGTATCATCTTCGTACTCGCTTGGGGAAGATTCTTCGATCTCAGAGAATTCACTCGCAGATGCAAGTTCATTACTAGAAGAACTAGACTTGTGACTATCATCATCAAGAGAATTTGCTTCTTGGGTCATTCCATCTAGTTCTTCATAAGATACTTGCTTTGGGGGTTGTACACTATCCTCCTTAGCATCAATTGTAACGGCCTTGACAGAATTCTCCACAACTCTGGGTTCCCATGGAAGTTCAGCGTCTCCTAAGTCTTCAACCAACTCTTCTTCTTGTATAATGACAGCTTCCTCTGCTTGTTCTACTACGAAGTCATGCTCTGTCTTGTCCACTGGAGTTTCTAATATCTCCTTCATGCTACGCTTTTCATTAGATTGCCCACATGGGGCTCTGGGAGGCCCTTGAATGTTCGAACATCTAGAAGATAATTGACTTATTGCTTGCTCCAGTTGATGAAGGGTTGTTTGAAGTTGATCTACTGTTCCCTTGAGGCGAACTTCTGATTCTCGGGGTGATGGATTTGGACGTGGTACATTGGGAAGTGGTGGTGTTGGGGAGTAATTGGATTGGAATCGGGGTAAATGAGGATTATATGGTGGCGAATGGTGAAAAGGAGCTTGTGAGTGTGGTGGTTCAAGGTTGTATTGAGAGCATGGCCTATAAGCATAGGGTGGGGCTTGTTGGTAACTACGATGTTGTCCACCATGTCCATTACCTTGGTATGCATCGTAGAATGGTCTTTGTCCATGATATCTTGGAAGGTCTTGCTGCCAAAAGGGTTGATCAGATCCTCTTGGCTCCATCCATCTTTGATTGCTCTGACCTTGATGCATGTTCCTGTTATAACTTTCATTCCTTTCAACAATATTAGAACCAAACTCAAAGCGAGAGGGGTGAGAATTCATAGTAGCTAATGAAGATAAAAGAAGAAAATAAAAACAAATAAACACGTAAAAGAAAAATATTTACAATAACCAATAATAAGGCACACGATTGCAATTCCCCGGCAACGGCGCCATTTTGACTTTAGGATTTTTGCCAGTAAAGAATTTTATAAAAATAGTCGCGTTGTAGATATAGTCTCTAAACCAACAGAAATCCCTTCGTACAAATGTTTTGGTTGTCACAAGTAACAAACCCCTTTAAAATTGATAACCGAGTATTTAAATCTCGGGTCGTCTTCTCAAGGAACTGCAGGGAAGTATGTTCTTATTATTGGTTATGAAGATTGTAAATTGGGGTTTTGAAGGTAGTGAACAAGTAATTTAAATTGCAATTTAAAATAAGTAAAAGACTGTAATTTAAATAAATAACTGTAAAACACACTTTTGGCAAGGTATGAGAAATTAGAGGTCCTATCCTAGCTATCCTTATCAATGATGATAAAAATTGAATCTTAATTCCACTTTGTTAACCTTTACTAAGGCAAAGGAAGGTCAAGGGATTAATTGGTTTGATCTTTGGATCCTATTTATTTCCTAAGAAAAGATTGGGATTATTGAAGTTCAATTTAATTAACAAAGATAACAATTATCAATCATGTTTGAGTTTGATAACTCCTGAGTTACTGATTTCTTAACTAAGACCAAAAGGAGAAAAGTAAATCTACTGGAATAAAAATGTCTTCAGATGGGAATAACAATAATGTAAATAAAAGAAAGCAATAATAAACTGAAATACCTCAAATAACATTAATTCAAAGAGTAATCTGTAACATAGAAGAATTCATAAATAAAATTGGGAAATAATAAAAGGGAATATTGAACCTGATAAAAAGAGATAATCCTGAAAGCGCATAAAATCCTAAATCTAAATCCTAATCCTAAAGAGAGACGAGAGAATCTCCCTCTCAAAATTAAATCTAAATCATGGAAAACTAACTAATTGGAGACTCTCCTTGAATGGATGCATTCCCCCACTTCATAACCTCTGGTCTATGCCTTCTGGACTTGGATTTGGGCCAAAAAGGGCTTCAGAATTCGCTATGAGCGTTTTCTGCAATTTCTGGTGCGTGGCCTCTGTCACGCGTCCGCGTGGGTCACGCGGTCGCGTCATTCGGAGTTTTCCTTGTCACGCAGTCGCGTCAGTCATGCGGCCGCGTCAATGCCTTTTCGCGCTGGCATGCGGCCGCGTCGCCCATGCGATCGCGTGGCTGCCATTTTTTTCAAAAACTCTGTTTTGTGCTTTCCTTCTATTTTTGTATGTTTCCTTTCCATCCTTTAAGTCATTCCTGCCTTAGAAGATCTGAAACTACTCAACACACGAATCACGACATCGAATGGAAATAAAGGGTAATCAAAATAATTATTTTTAAGCATAGGAAACATGTTTTTCACATACATCACATAATAAGGAAGGGAAAGTAAAACCATGCAATTAATATGAATAAGTGGGTGAAGGATTGAATAAATCACTTAGATTAAGCACAAAATATATCATAAAATATGGGTTTATCAACCTCAAACCTCAATTTTCATTAAAACCAAACTCAATACTAACACTCTAAACATAAAAACAGCACCACAACCTTTCAATTTAGCATCATAACCCCACATTCTATCAAAACCAAGCATACCTCAACCTTACACACATTTTCTTCCAACATTTTCAATAATAGCATCAAAATCATAATCATTAACATATCCATAATTAACAGTTACCTTCATCACCATCAAAGTTATCATTCATTAGCCTCCTTACCACATCAACTATATTCATACCAAAAGACCAACAATTTATCATTTCTCAATAAACCAAACATGCAATACCAACTAAACCACCAAATAAATTCCAGCACTTATAATTCAACTTATCCTAAGTCGTCTAGTCTAAGTTTTCACGATACCGTACATGTTATATACGAGAAACCAAAACCATACCTTGGTTGATTTTCTATTAATCTCGGAACACCTCAAGCGTTCACCACACCACAAGCTCTACCACTCTAGCCCTTCACCAACGAATCCAGCTTCCAAAGTTCAATCTCTAGCTTCCAATTCCTCAAATGTTCTCCAATCCACAACCAATTTCAATCTAACATCATAATATTCACTATAATTAACATAGATTTTACTAATTCAATATTTCACAAAGGAATTGAGGATGCTTACCTGACCCACAGCTCCAATGAATTAAACCCAACAATATCAGTGAGTTAATTCGAACCTAAACACCAAATTCAAGCAAAACCTAACATTATTACACATTGAATTCGAAATTTGGGAAGGAGAGAACTGGAAAAAAGAAGTGGTTTTCTTACCTAATCAATGACTGGATTTTATAGAGCTCGTCATTGTGGTCGCGTGGCCGCAAACGGTGTGGTGATCGGAGCTTGGAGCGAAAAGTTATGTTGGATTGAAAATCAACTAAGGGTTTGCAAATGGGGTTTCTTCCCCTTCCTCAAGTTTCCAACGTGAAACATAATGAGGGAAGGAAGAAGGGTTCTTGCCTTTTAAGTTAGGGTGAAATTGGATTGGGCCTTGGGCCCGTTTTGGGTCCATTTCGTTCCGTTCGGTCCAATTTTGGGCCAATTTCTGTAAAATTGGTGTCAAAATTCTTATTTTAATTAATTCTACCACATTAAACTCTAAAATTTCATTTTCTAATTTTTCTGATTAATAACTAATTTATTCGTTAATTATTTACTAATCTCTCAGTTTTTACATCTTACCCCCTAACACAAATTTTCATCCTCGAAAATTCCAATTACTAAAGAAAGTAGATGGAAGCGGTCTTCGAATACCTCACCCTTGGAAACTGTCAAAGTCCATCAGGTCTATTACCGTCTTTATCACTGTTCCCAGTTTGCATGTGCCATCCTTTCCACAGGAGTTCACGTAACGGTAGCCATCTTCTCCAGAGCGGCAATAAGAATCAACCGGATAACCTATCTCGCATCCACGAGACGCCATTTGGGTCTTGTCCACACCGAACAGTTGATATTAAGGTGATCATTATTAATATCTAAAGTCAAGTGCTTCAAATCATCAAAGGTAATGCTCATGAACATTTACGCTATATATGTCAAGCAGACATCCTAAATAGCATGTACACACAGCCAGAGTATGCTCAAAAGTACAGTCAGTCCATTCCTCAGGCTCTACAGGAATGAACTGTTCTGATACCATAATGTAACACCCTACCACACAGAGTCTTATGCTTAAGACATAAAGCTGAGGTGGCAAGATATTACGACCTCTAAAAGTAAAAAAAATAGTTGAAAGGAATTTTATCTAGAAGCCTGTGAAGAAAAGTTAAGCAAAGAGTTAAACAGAAAATCGCATCACTCGCGTAAGCGATAAGTATGAGAGAAGAATTCCAAAGATACATGTAGCAAGGCTTCTGACTCGGCTCGCGAAGCTAGAACGGGCCAAGGCAAATATATACATATACATATATATAACCCGAAAAAGTAATCCCAAATATACATCCAAACACCTCTTTCTCCAAGTCAACCTCTAGGAGGGACAAAATACAAAATACATGGATGGAGAATCTATACACATATATATACAAAGCATAAAACAAAATACAGTAATCCCAGGATAACCAACTTTGCTTGCAGAGGGAACTCCAGACGCTCACCGAGGTGCATTTTGACCTGCATCTGAAAAATAATAATATCGTACGGTATGAGAACTGGGGGTTCTCAATATGGTTAAGGTGCCCACATATATAATAAATAAGGTCCTGGAAAAGCTAGAGGCAATCCTAGAACTCTGACGCTCTTGATTATAAAACTTAAAAGATTTAAAGATGAAAGCCATAAATAGGATGGTCCTCTAATGTTCTTAATTCTAACTCAACTTTAACTAAAACCCTCAACTATTTTCCATCCTTTACCATCCTCCAAAAGACCAGAAGATCCACACAGACAAACAAAGCAAACA
Source organism: Arachis hypogaea (assembly GCF_003086295.3). NCBI lineage: Eukaryota > Viridiplantae > Streptophyta > Magnoliopsida > Fabales > Fabaceae > Arachis > Arachis hypogaea. Next base: position 104,784,244 of record NC_092055.1, read on the forward strand.
AAGCATACACAAGTAGAATATGGATACAGCAAACAGAACATATAGTAGTTAAGCATGAAATAACAAGTAGGCAATCCCAAGAAAGCAAACCAAAGCAAACAGACAAAAGCATATGATGCATGCCTTTCCTACTAGCCGTGAGCACGCGTGTCGGTTAAGTCACCAGAACCCGACACATCTGGTAGCTAACCCAGACATTTGTCTCTAGGTTGTGCATCTCCAAGAGGATCATAAATGAAGAAGAGTGCCTTTTCACATCGAAGGAATATGCCTTTCCACCTTCTCCTGGAGGATATACGAAGGAGAGTGCTTTTTCACCTTGCAACCATAGAAGAATGTGGGGGAAACAATACGAAGGAGAGTGCCTTTCCACTTTTCCCACATCCCATCACGACAAGAGAGGGAACTTCCGTCCTCAACTTGCCATCCGAACACATTTTCAAGTTAACACGCAAGCGGGTTCGCACCCCAAACCTTGCCATCTCGACCATTCCGACCATACCAGTCATTGCCAATCTCAGCATTCACCCCTAAATTCTAATTTAGTCACATTTTCGCACTTTTCATTCTTAATTTGTCATTTTTTCAAGTTTACTTCACCCCTAAGTTACCACATATTCCTAGTTTCATCTCATTACTAGGCATAGAACTAAGATCTAGGGTTAAAAAAGTGAAAATAGAGATTTAGAGATTAAAATTTGAGCTTTAAAACACAAAAGTTCATTTTTGCTGAAACAGGGGTCATGCGTACGCGTGAGTGCACGTTTGGACCAGGACGCGTACGCATTGCCCTTCTCGCGTATGCATACACACCAGGCAGAAACAACCCTTCACGAATGAAGGGTATGCGTACGCATATGTTGAGTTCTTATCAGAAAAACGGCTAAGTCTGAAAATCTGCAGAATTTTAGTTTTGAACCCCAAACTTCCGACGAGCATAACTTTTTGGTTTCAAATCATTTTTCATCCGTTCTTCAAACGGCGTAAACTTCATAGACCCAATTTTCAATTGAAACAATTTGGAGGTCCGGAAGCCGAGTTATGGTTCGTCAAAGTTTAGCCAAAATCCTCTTTTTTCACAAAAATCTCAAACCTCAATTTTCATTAAAACCAAACTCAATACTAACACTCTAAACATACAAACAGCACCACAACCTTTCAATTCAGCATCATAACCCCACATTCTATCAAAACCAAGCATACCTCAACCTTACATACATTTTCTTCTAACATTTTCAATAATAGCATTAAAGTCATAATCATTAACATATCCATAATTAACAGTTACCTTCACCACCTTCAAAGTTATCATTTATTAGCCTCCTTACCACATCAACTATATTCATACCATAAGACCAACAATTTATCATTTCTCAATAAACCAAACATGCATTTCCAACTAAACCACCAAATAAATTCCAGCACTTATAATTCAACTTATCCTAAGTCGTCTAGCCTAAGTTTTCACGATACCGTACATGTTATATACGAAAAACCAAAATCATACCTTGGCCGATTTTCCGTTAATCTCAGAACACCTTAAGCGTTCACCACACCACAAGCTCTACCGCTCCATCCGTTCACCAACGAAGCCAGCTTCCAAAGTTCAATCTCTAGCTTCTAATTCCTCAAATTGTTTCTAATCCACAACCAATTTCAATCGAACTTCATAATATTCACTATAATCAACATAGAGTTTATTAATTCAATATTTCGCAAAGGAATTGAGGGTGCTTACCTGACTCACAACTCCAATGAACTAAACCCGACAATACCCGTGAGTTATTTCGAACCTAAACACCGAATTCAAGCAAAATCCAACATGATTACACATTGAATTCAAAATTTGGGAAGGAGAGAACTGGAACTAAGAAGTGGTTTCCTTACCTAATCAATGATTGGGCTTTGTAGAGCTCGTCACTGTGGTCACGTGACCGCAAACGGTGTGGCGATTGGAGCTCGAAGCGAACAGTTATGTTGGATTGAAAATCAACCAAGGGTTTGCTAATGGGGTTTCTTCCAGGGTTTCTTCCCCTTCCTCAAGTTTCCAGCGTGAAAGATAATGAGGGAAGGAAGAAGGGCTGTTGCCCGTTAAGTGAGGGTGAAATTGGATTGGGCCTTGGGCCCATTTTGCCTGGTTTGGCTTGTTCGGTCCAATCTTGGGCAAATTTCTTTAAAATTGGTGTCAAAATTATAATTTTAATTAATTCAACCACATTAAACTCTAAAATTTTATTTTCTAGTTTTTCTAATTAATAACTAATTTATTCGTTAATTATTTACTAATGTCTCAGGTTTTACAATTCGCGCCTTAAATCTGAAACAACGTTTCTTCTTCTTCTTCTTCCTCGAAACCACTACTGGAGTTCAAATCTCTCTCAAAATCTCTCAAACCTCGTTCATGTTCTCTGCAGAAACTACTTTTACTTAAGAATCACGAGAAGGTTTTGAAAGGAAGAAGAAAAAATAAACAAAAACAAGAACAGAGACTGCACAAGGTATGAGAAAAACTACTATTTATTTAAAATCTTACAATCTCGCATTTCTCCTAGTTGGATTTAAAGTTTAGTGGATTGAGTTACTTCGTTTAGTGGATCGACTTATTCTGATTCTAATTTTTTTGTGTAACTAGGGCATACGAATAGAAATGTGTTGTTATTTTCTTTCTGTGATATAAAGTTCGCTTCATTGAAGTTGGTGATTTAGATTCACTTGATTGTTAGTGTGTTCAGTTGAGTTCTTTTGCATGCAGAAATATTTTTCTTACTAATTGAATGTTTATCATGTTTTATTCAAAACATGAATATAGATCGGTTCATTGGAGTTGCTGATTTGATTTACTTGATTGTTATGTGTTTAGTTGAGTTCTATTGCATGCAGAAATATTTTTCGTGCTGATTGAATGTTTAACACGTTTTATTCAAACATGAATGGAGTTCGGTTCATTAGAGTTGGTGATTTTGATTCACTTGATTGTTACGTGATCAATTGAGTTCTTTTGCATGCAGAAATATTTTTATTACTGATTGAATGTTTAACACATTTTATTCAAACATGAATGGAGTTCGGTTCATTGGAGTTGGTGATTTTGATTCACTTGATTAAAATATGCATGCTTGTTCTTGTCGGTGTATTGAGTGAAGTATTGACCAAATTTTTTGTCCTTACAGTAAAAATGAAAAAGATGATGGTGACAAAAAAGCAGAAGCCACGCTATAACGTAAGTGTATATACACATTAAATATATTTATCACCTTTCATTCAAATAAACTCTATTTTGTATTATAAATATATCATAACATACTATTTCAAAACCTTACAAAAAACTCACGATCTCAGATGCCAGACAAAAGCAATAGCGTGGGTGTTAAAGAATATGAGTCAGCAAAAGAAAGATATTGTCGAAGAAATGGGATTCTGTGCACTGGCACATATCCCGAAAATGAATGTCTCTCATAATACTTCTTTAATGTATATATGTGAATACTAATGTAAATGTTATTGGAAATCTAATGTTAATGGAAAATCTAATGTTAATGTATATATCTGGTGGAACTGTCTGGCTGCTGTTTTTTTTCTAGGTTAAAGTGAATGGATTCAGCGTATTTGTATATCACTATTGCAGAAAGCTAATTTGGAAAAAATATTTATATCAGTATTCAGTTTCAGAAACATCTAAACTCTTTGACATAATAGAATAAAGTGACTATTCAATAAATAAATAAGTTACTATTCAATCAAAAATTTAAGAAAGCTAATTTCAAAAATAAAAAAGTGACTATTCAATAAAGACTAACATCAATCATAAATTAACCCTCCTATAATTTCAATGAACCAAAAATTGCTCATACATGAATGAAAATTTATGTTAATAAAAATTGAAACTCCTATAATCCTCTCTGGGATAATTATGTGCATCGTAAATGCTGGAGCTTGACTGAATCATTGATCCACCGTCTAAAAGGTTCAACTGCAAAAGACAAAATAAATCATATATTATCAAAATGCACAAACAAAAAATCGGCAAGTTTAGAATAATTTTTGTAGAAATTTTCAGTTTCTTCCAGTGTCTTGAAAATCATACAAACCTTTGGGATAATTGTTCATCCACAACACACCTGGTTTGCATAATGAACCGAACACATTATTAAAATGAAACCATTGTATAGTACTAAATGAACGGAACATTGTCCATTACATAAATTCAAATTCGAACAACTGTCTACATAATGAACCGAACACATTATTAAAGCGAAATAATTGTATAGTACTAAATGAACGGAATATTTTTCATTATATAAATTCAAATTCGAACAACTGTCTGCATAATGAATCGAACATGTTATTAAAATGAAACCATTGTATAGTACTAAATGAACAGAATATTATCCATTATATAAATTCAAATTCAAACATTGTATATATATAATCAATTTCAAAACACCTACATCTAGAATTCAGAGAGTGCATTCCATTCAATTCAATTCAGTTCAATCCAAATCAGAACACCTGCTTCTAGATCTTAGCAATTGCATTCAATTCAATTCAATTCAATTCAATAATAAAAACCTTGTCTACTTGATTCGATTCAGAAGAATAATCTAAATCGCTCTCATTCAACTGATTTGAAGTTGAATCATTCATTGTTTTGATAGCCTATTGAAATTTGAAAACGAAGAAGATAAATCCACAGACCTAAGAAGAAAACGAAGAAGAATAGAAAAAAGATACTACAAAATTAATATTTATTTGAAGGAGTATTTTAGTGAAGGTTTTTAAAACCTCCACAATACATTTTATTTATGGCAATTTAAAAAATTTCCACTCATAATTAATTAAAATTCAAAAGTTTGAAACAAAAGCTCATTTTCTCTTTTTCCCGGAATGAGAGGCGCTGAGTTAGCTGAGAGAGTGGCTATGAAACCTAAATTTTCTACGTTCGTTCCTGCGATCATTTTCGCCGCCGGCGCCATTACGACTACCTTACTCAACTTCCAGCTTTCAATTCAAAGCCTTCGCGCTTTGCTCATTTATCTCCGCTATGCTCCTTATCCAGCGAGCACTCTCAGAATCATCTTCTGGCCTTGCTGTTCTTCTCGAAGTCGACGGGTGAGTCTTTCTTTAGCTTTATTTTTATTTGTTTGCTTATGACATTTGAATTTTGTTTAAGCTATTCTATTGTTTTATATGTTTGTTTACTTGAATTTCATTGCTGTGTTAGGGTTCTTATGGACGCATACTGAGTGGGTAATAAATTAGCATTCAATAAAGGTATGCAAAATTGAGCTTTGCATCTTGTACGTATAATGTATAAGGTGTAATTAATTATTAATGCAAAATTGAGCTTTGCATTATGTATTATGCGAAATCGAAAGTGTAATTAATTATTATTGTGAAACTCTGTGATGTGTAGCATTTGAGAAGCTTGGGCTTGACTGTGCAAACTAGACTGAACCTATTTATGCAGATCTTTTAAGGTGTTTGAATTGTGAGTGTGTCTGCGCCAGGTGCGCTTGTGTAGAATGGATTTTAGATTAGATTGTTCTCTTGCTTATTTAAGTGACTGAATTTGCATGTATTTAAGACTCTTTGCTTTGTTGATTGATGGAAAAGCACGATCTTGAGTGCTGCAAGTCAATGTCTATGTACTTATGTTGCTTGTTAACCATGCTGAAAATACTCTTTCAGAAAAAGTAAATTGTTCTAAATTCTAAACTTTAATTCAAAATTTTTCTATCAACTTGGGAGATATAAAGAGATGATGGAAGCCTACAGGGAGATGTTGACTTATATTAAGTCTGCAGTGACTCGTAACTACAGTAAAAAATGCATAAAGAGCATTATGGACTATGTCTCAAGTTCAGCTAGCCAGAACTTTGGTCTTCTGTAAGATCTTGAAGGAACTTCACAAATCTTGTCAAAGAGAACCCAACTGTTGGAGGTTTATGCAATAGAAATCCAGATGTACATAGAGACCAAGAACAACACAAAACTCAAGGTCAGTAATTATTTTAGAAAATTACTTTTGTGTACCTAACACCTAACTATCTACCTCACCAATTTATTATTGCTTATTCTGGAATTTGCTTTCAATTATCTATCAGACTTCACTTACTATTTGTTAGTTTAGAACGAATTCTCAAATAACTAATATATATGTAAGTTTTATTCAATGAGAACTAATTGTATCTCTCTGGATGAAAGATGGAGTTGCTTAAACACATTGCAATCTCAGTACCTTGCTTGTTTTTAGATTTTTGAAGTCACTTTTTGTTATTCTTCACAATTTTCTATTTTCTTTAGTTAACTTACTTTAGTAGTTTAGATCTTATAATCTGTGGAAAAAAAATATTTGATATATAGGCAGTGACCCGGGGCTGAATATTAATGCGTAAGCAAAGTGAGGTGTCATCATGGTTGAGCATGGATAATTGAGCTATCATAACCTAATGGACTATAGTAATAAATTTTGATAGGCTTAAATATCTTTCAATTGTTGTGAACTATGGTTTTGGTCCCTGTATAAAAAAAGTTGGTTCAATTTCAAACACCATCTCAATACCTGGCTTGTAGTTAACCTAATTCTGTAGAAAATCTCTTGAATATGGGAGCAGCCTCAGAATTATTCTATATTCATTGATTAGTCATTGGTTTTTAGGGAAGTTTGTTTAACAATGTCTCTTGAATCTCTTTCATTCTTTCTCTCTCCACACATACTCTCATTCGATCTGAGTAATCTAAGATAAAAAAAAGTTAATCCTTGCAGAACCTTTACTCACCACGAACTTGAAGACTTAAGGTCTCTCTTCGATTCGCTTGCTGCCAAGTCTCAGAGCAATGCCCAATACATCTCTCCCTCTGTTTTTCAGGTTTTCTTTTCTCTCTCTCTCTCTCTCTCATGTGTTAATTGTTCAATAAACCCTATAATAATCCCTTCTTTTTCATTGTAGTCATATTTTAGACTCCATGTCCCGCTTGGGGATAGAATGTTCCATTTAGTTACTCAAGAGCGCAAGGATCAGCATTTAACTTTTGAAGACCTCGTTGTTGCTAAGGTCATTTACATAATCATCATCATCTTTTGTTGTTATATCCCTAAATTAGATTTATTTGAAGTTTGATTTTCTGTTTCGCAGGCTACATACAAGAAAGGAACAAGAGATGACATTGAAGAATTCATATTTCGCTTATTGGATGTAAATGGGGATAAATTTGTAGGGAGATAAATTTGCGATTCTTGCAACTGCTAGTTCTATGCATTTTAAAAGTTAACTCTATTTGTAGGTCTGATAATAGAGGAACACCCTTTTTCTTGTGTAAACAATTAAACACTAATGCTGTTTTACTTATTTTCTGATTCTTATTCTTATATTGATAGTTATATTTCTTTATGAATAGGTGAAGTTTAGTCACTTTATATCTTGATGTTTGTTGCCTCTATAATTATTCTATCTCCAAGTAGCGGGATTTCATTCCTTAGATTTAAAAAACTTTGTTGATTTAATCAGCTGATATTACTCCACTAATTCAGTTGAATCTTCTTCGCTTACTACTGCTGCAATTTTATAGGAAAAGATCAATAATTTGGAGTCCGACTTACATAATTCACAGCAAAAAGTCATGTGTCTAGAGTCTAAATTGCATCAATCATTTTATATGATGAGAGCATACCTAATGATAAAGGAAGGAGGAATTTGTGAAGCGCTTGTTGGTTTCTTTTATGCCCGAGAGGTAACTTTATAGTAAATTCAATGTTACAAATATAAGTTTAGATAGAGTAATACTCATTAATAGTGAAGTCTAATTATTAAAATTGAACATGGTATATTTTAAGAGTGTCACTTTAATTTGTCATACTTCATAATAAGATGTGACTCCACTGGTCTTTTTTCTTTCTTAGATAACAGACTGTTTTTAAGTTAGTTAGTTTTCAAGCATCAAAATTCTTATTTTTAGGAAATAAAAATGAAAAACGTAGACATAAGAAACCAACATACACTGTCTCAGTCAAATTACAGAAGATAACATAAACCTGAAATAGGGGTGTAAGGGACCATTATTTAATAAACTTTCATGTATATTTATAGTAAATTCATTTGTTAGGAATATAAGTTCAGATGGAGTAATACTTATTAATATTGAATATAGGTTTAGATGCTCTTTAAAATTGAGTTGTTAGGCTTATATCGAATCATTTTGATGCTTAACTTTACTAAAATTACTAATAACATCCTATGTTTACATATAGGCTAATGATGCTGAAAGTGAGTCTATTAGTCCCTTTGATGCTAGGAGATCAGCTGGTGATAGCAATGGACATCCAAGGACAAATATTTGAAATTTTTATGTAATTAGATGATATTGAAATATTGAAGTTGTTGTTTTATTTTACTTTTTAAGGAAAAATAGCAATAGTTATGTAGAACAATACCATATGCAATTATCTTTGGAACTATTGACATTGAGAATTTTTTTATATATAGAGTTATGTCTTATATTGAGGAATTGTGTTCTAAAAGATTTAGTTTTTAATTTTGATATTAAAAATAAATTTTTAATTTGAGAGTATGTAAATGAGATGAGATTAATGAATGATTTGAAATTAAAATAAATAAATAATTACACGTTTGTGGAGGTTTGAAAATCGCACAAAATAGTTAATTTTTATTAAATTAAAAATTCAATTTGTGAGGATTTTAAATTGCCACAAAAGTTCAATATAAAATTCCCACTAAACACACACAAAATCCCCACTGAATAGATTGTAGAGGTTTTTAAAAACCTCCACAAAAGATCTCGTGGCACTTTAAATTTTGGGGGTTTTAGAACCCTCCCCCCACAAACCACTTGGTGGGGGTTATAAACCTCCACAAATAAAAAAAAACTGCCACAAATAAACAAAAATCTTGTAGTGAGAACGACGAGCAGCAGAGAAAAAAAAGAAGAAGAACAACGCAGCAGCAGAGCATATCCAAAAATTACAATCAAATCGTTAATGTTGAAGAATGTTTACATTGAAGAAGAAGCTTTACGTAATTCTATTATGATAATAGGAGGGGGAGGAGGGTCTGCGTGTATTTCACATAACTTAGGAGAGAGGAGAGGGACATTAACAAAAAAGTGTTTGGATGACTTGATTAAATTTTTTACATGAATGTGAAGTATTATTGATTAATAAATATAAGAATTATATATTCTACTTATTTGCAAGGATTTGTTACTTGACCAAAAAAATTCGTAGTAAATCTAGTTTGATATAAACTCTCCATCTTAATTAGAAAAACCTAAAATTAACATGACTAAGCTAACCAATGTAAACACTAACCTTCGAACAATTCTTTTAACTCTTTAGAATTAATTGTTGTAACCTTCATAGATTCTATGGCAACCGTGAAAAAATGTAAGAATTAATTGTTGTAACCAATGCTTTTTTTTTTGTTAATTTAAAAAGGTCACAGAATAAATTTCATGTGATATATTAAGTCACTACACTATAAACACTAACCAATATAACTTTTCTAAAAATAGTATATTTTAAGAAATTTACAAAATAATAATAAATATTTGAAATTAACAAAAAATATGTATGTTTTTTTAACTAAAAAAATAAAATTTGAATTATACAATTATGTAATAATAAATATTTTTTAGGCTTGATTTTTAGTATATTAAATTATATATCCTACTAGTTGTAAACAATTGACCCTTCCTACTTATTTTTTAAGAAACTACACTATAAACTAAACCTATATAATGTTAGAAAAAACATACAAATATTAGCTACACCATGAAAATTGGAGTTGGTAAATTAGTAAAAATCATAGTGAAAAAGAAAGTAGTTATTTGTTTAAAAAATAATTGAGCATTATTTAAAAACTATATAACTCAAGAAAGTTACAAAATAATAATAATAAATATTTTAAATTAAAAAAACTTATGCATTGTTTTTAATAAATATTTATATATTAATAAATATTCTTGAGATTTGTTTCTTAGTATATTAAATTATATACCTTAATAGTTGTAAAAAGATAGCCCTTGGATTTTTTATTTTTATAAATAAAATAAATGTGATAATTACTAAAATAAATAGTTTAAAAATTATTTATCGTTTTAAATTCCAGGGTCTTATCTCATTTAAAGTGTAAATGAGATGACAGTGTGTGTATCTCGTTTACACTGTAAACAAGATAAGATACGTTAGCTGCCACGTGTATATCTCGTTTACACTATAAACGAGATATATGTGCTCATCTCGTTTATAGTGTAAACAAGATAGATAGAAGACAAAGTGGCAGCAGCTATATAAGGATGTGTAACCCTTAGTATTCTCCACAAACATTTTCTATCCTTTTCCTATCTGGTTTTTCTCACGAAAATAAGGCATTAATGGCCAGTAACAGTCTATACATTGTTATGCTTGTTTATCCCAATTGTCATATGAGAAATGGGGACAATGGGGTGACATTTGAGTGTGAGGATCCAATATTGTTTCGCATCGAGCATGTGAATACGTTGTCGAATTTGAAGAGTTTGATATTGAGCAAGCTCGGTGGTACAGAAGTGAGGGAGATTGGAAGGGTAGCGTATAGCTTGCTGGCACCCATGGGTAACGGAGTCTTCCGAGTTCGGCTATTCCGACTTTAAGGGGACGATCATGTGCGACTGATGTTCGACATCCATGGGAGGATCATGGTGGAGCAGGTAATAGAGCTTTCCGCCAAGGTGGGATATAGTGGTGGTGGTGGTTTGGTACACTCGACCTATGTACAGGACGATCGACTTCTCGCACCACCGCCCATTCGTGTCGCCATTCCAAGGGATGAGGCAGAGGAGGGCGAGGAGGAGTCGGACAAGGATTACGTGACGGAAAGTGCGGACAGTGATTCATCCGATGGTAGGGATGAGGATGAGTTTGTTCCGGAGACACCTGCCCAGACTATGGCATGCCATGTCCTGCCGCCACCTCACCAAATTCCAGCGCTATCGGTAGTGCCAAGTCACTATCACAGTATGGATCTGGATGCCATGCATGAGAGGACTCTATTTTCTGACACGGGTGAAGAAGATTACAACCTAGATGGCGGTGTAGAGTTTCGGATCGGCCACAGGTTCAAAAGCCGAGAGGCAGTGGTTCAGGGTGTGAAGAACCATAGTATTCGCAGGAGTGCGGAGTACCGGGTGATCGAATCGGACCGGTTGAAGTACCATGTGCAATGCCGTCAAGCTGAGAGTTGGTGTCAATAGAGACTCCGTGTGGCCCTTCGGCAGAACCTTCGGCAGGTCCCCCACTCTCCCTCATCATGGAACCAGGACGGGCACAAAGCCTGCACAACAGGGTCATCGTAGACTCTGCACGCAAACTGAAAAAAATGTTACCGGCATAATTAACCATATCATATCCATCTAACTATCGAAAATAAAATATAAAACGAAACATGCACTCACAAAATCATAATATCTTTTATTTCATGACTAACCTCATCGAACCGTAACTGGTTGATCGAAACCCTCCAACGCAGGACCCTGGCCTCATGCTGATCCCTACTCTGCTGCTGCAATCCAACCAACCTGAAACATCCCAAGAAAATAAACGTGCATATCATAAGTAACATACCATATGAGTTGACAACAATATTTAATGCAAATACATAAATAAACATTTGTTACCTCGCAGCCAGCGGATACTGGTAGATCCATCTATCGGGTGGACACCACTGAGAAAATCTCTGATAGATCCAACTCATCAAAAGTGGAGTGCAACCGGCGATGTCCGTGACGCCCTGCTGTGCCGCCGAACAAAGTGACTAGTATGTCCAGGCCAGCACAGCGGAGCCCCAGGGAAGCACCCTACACTGCCCGAAGTCCCATAGAAGCGGTGGCCATCGTATGTGCACCAGGTTGTTGGACTTGTCAGTCATCAGATACCCTCCGATAAGTAACATAATATAGCATCTGTCGTACTGTCGCAGGGTCTTCGGATCGTCTGTCGGGGGCATCTGGCAGACACGATCCCGCAGCCACACAAGCTTCAGCGTGAAGGACTCATTCCTTTGCGCAGCCTGCTGTGCCGCCACCAGGCCCATGGCAGACAGCAGCTTCTCCACCATAGCCCACGTCTCCATGCCGTACCACCTACCGAAGTCACAGAGGCACCCCAACGGGGTTACCGTGTGAGCGTAGGTCTAGGTGGTACACCACGTCCTGCAGGGTGATGGTGACCTCACCCCAAGGGAGATGAAATGTGTGCGTCTCCGGACGCCATCGCTCCACAAGTGCCGAAATAAGGGAATTGTCAAAAGTGAAGTCCCTGAGGGGCACCGTGTCGCCGAATCCGACCTCAGCCAGATAAGGGACGATGGCGTTGGGTGGAGGAAGGGTATAACTCACTCACTGAGGCAGTAGAAGGCAAGGCCTCTGAAAAATTATAAAAAAAAATTCAGCCAGATAAAGGGATGATTATAAATTTTTGTTTTACTGAATTCTTGCTTTTTTTTTTGTTTAGTAATTAGATCAACTTAACATGATACACATCACATTAGATGTTAAGCAAATATTTCTATCTAAACTACATCTACTTCTACTTAACAACATACTTCCATGTTTCTACTTTACACAAGTCTCTAAATTACATATGCTAGTAAGCAAATCCTAATTAGAACGTTATAAATAATAACAACCTACCACAAGAAAAACAGAGTTCCAAACCAATAATTAAGTCATAACATCTTTGCACAAGCAAATAGAATTCTAAATTCTTCCTAGAGACCTATCCCTAAACCATTTAACTACGTACTTGTCACTATAGGACTACCCTAAAAATGGCAACATACTAAGATTCACCAAATAGAACGCAACTAACCTCGAAGTCGGCCGCCCTGGCATAATGCGATGTCTCGTTCAGCTTGTTGATGTCTCCGTCGTTCCCCGCCTGGCGCGCCATCACCGGATTAGTCTAAAATAGGGTAGGAAAGGGTTAAAAGAGGGGAGAAAGAGGTTGACTAAGTCAAAATAGAGCCCGGAACAATGCTGTAAACGACTTATACTTATAGGCACGGACATGCCTTATCTCGTTTACAGTGTAAACAAGATATACACGTGGTAGCTGACGTGTTTTATCTCGTTTATACTGTAAACGAGATAAGACCCTAAAATTTAAAACGGTAAATAATTTTTAAATTATTTATTTTGATAATTATCACATTTATTTTATTTATAAAAATAAAAAATCCGACAGCTCTTCCTACTTATATCTTAAGTTACTACACCATGAATACTAACCTATATAGTGTTTGTAAAAAAATTACAAATATTAGTTACACCATGAGAATTGAATTTGATGACTTAGTTAAAATCACATTGACAAAGAAAATGATTCATTTAAACAATATCAAATTCCCAAATTCATTATCCCTAAATTTATAAAATTTAAATAAAATAGAATGTCAGGATATCACCTCAATATCTAATTCATCCTATATTTTTAAATTTTATTATTAAAATCACCTAAATGATTTAAATGTATTTCAGTTTAATCTTTTAAAATTTATATATTTGAATATTAGATAATTTTTATTTGATTAGAACTTATTGTTTTCATATATAAATTTTGTTGATTTTTTTTTATAAAATTATACACTTAGAATATATGTTAAAAAAATATAATTCACGAAATCACGAAATTTTTGAGATTTTTTAAGAATTATATAACTAAAAAAGTTTATAAAATAATAATAATAATATTTTAAATTAACAAAACTTATTTATAAATTTTTAACTTATGAATTAAATTGAAACTATACAATTGTGTAATAATAAATAATCTTGAGACTTATTTTGTATATTAAATTATAAAATGTAATTTTTGTGAAAAAGAAAAAGTAACCTTTCTTATTTATATCTTAGGTTACTAAACTACAATACTAATTTGTATAATGTACTTTTAAAAAATATAAATATTAACTATATCATATGTATGGGATTCAATGACTTCCTTAAACTCATATTAAAAAAAAATATTCATCTAGAAAAGTATAAAATTCCAAAAGTCATTTATACCTAAATTTATAAAAATTTTAATAAAATAGTTGAATCTCTTGAATTTTATTTATATAATATATTATATTTTTATTTATAAATAAAATAAATATTTTATTTATTAATATACATATTATTGAATATATTTACGTTTTTACATTGTCATTACGCATCACGAATACAGAAACCAAAAAATCATTAAATAATAAATACACATATCGAAGACTGGGAACCTAGGATATGACATAGTTAAAAAAAAGAACATTGTTGTGTATTCGGGATATGCACTATTACATAATTGTATTCGAGATATGCTTATATAGAAATCTTAGCTAGTATATCTAAGATATGTGCATATTTATTCAAATAATTTAAAATATTAAAATAATAAAATTTTTGAATTTAAAATTTAGATAGATATAATTAAAATTGATGATTTAATTTAATCCAATACAAATAAATGTATTCATATGATTAATTAGGAGTACTGTCTAATTAATATTTAAATTTTTTTAAATATGAGTATAGTACATTTATTTGTATTAGATTAAATCATTAATTTAAGTTATATTTATTTAAATTTTAAATTAAAAATTTTGTAATTTTAAAATTTTAAATTATTTAAATAAAATTAGATCAAATAAAAAAAAAATTAAACTAACAAAACACTCTCCGTAATATTATATCAAGTTATTAAATCATGAATTGATTTTGCACAAATATTAGATGGATTTAAAATTTTAAATTGTTAATTTTTTAATTTAAAATTTTTTAAGCATTTTTTTTAAAATTGAATATATAAACATAATTAACTATACAAGTATATAATATGAATATGTTTATTTGTATTGGATTAAATTAAATTATTAATTTAAATTATATTCATCTAAATTTTAAAATTAAAAATTTTGTCATTTTAAAATTTTAAATTGTTTAAATAAAATTAGATAAAATAAAAAATGAAAACAATACAATACTATCTTAAACATTATATCGATGTATTAATTCTTGAATTAGTTTTGCATATATCTTGGGGATGCATTTAAAGTTTTAAATCATTAATTTTTTAATTTAAAAATTTTATATCATTATTTTTTAAAAAATCAAATATATAAACATAATTTATCATATAAGTAAAATAATATAAATATGTTTATTTGTATTAGATTAAATTAAGTGGTTACTTTTAATTATATTTATCTAAATTTAAATTCAAAATTTTATAATTTTAAAATTTTAGATTATTTGAATTAATATGCATATATTCCGGACGGATTAAGATTTGTTAAAAATGTTATTCGTATACTAAAATTATTTATTAATATATTTGTGTATAAATACATGTATAATTATTTAATTTATTTTTAATATATATTTATATTTTAATATATATTTTATAGCTGATGACTGAGATTAATAATTAATTTTAATTTAGATATAGTATAGTCAACGATTTTTATATAATTATATGGCAAGTACTCAATACCCCCATTTATATACAACTACGATAGTTGTATATATTGTAGGTGCAACCGTATTTTTTTAAAACCTTATTATATTCTGGAAACACACAGTTTGTGTACTTAATGCATTTTTAGTCTAAATATTCAGGATTTGTAATGAATATTTAAAATTATAATTTATCTATATAATACACATTTTAATAAATATTATATTTTATTAATTTAAATAAAAAATCCATCTCAACATCATAATAGATGTAAGAAATTAATCTTTTTACTGATAGTACATCTTAAGTTATTCTAATCAAGATAATTTTGATTAAAATATAAATATTAATTATATCAGGGAACTAAATTTGATGACTTAATTAAAATAATATTGACATAAAAAATGATTCATTTGAAAATCTAAAAATTACTATGCCTAAGTTTATAAAATTTTAATAAAATTTATCATAAGCAGATCGATTTCCCCCATACTTAGTCACATCTCACCTTCTTTCTCCTTCTTTATCTTATTTAATTTGTTGCAGATTTTTCTCACACACCCAATCAAACATTTTTCGTAACAAAATAACCAAACTTTTAATGTACACGGTTATTTTTATATGAGTCCTGCTAGAGAGACAACGAGGTATCTATACAATATATACAATGAACTGTTTATTTGGCCTAATATATATTAATAATATAAATTAAACATCATTATCCCTAATTTCTAGTAGCTTTTTGTGATATCTACCTCTAATTTATCCCAAATTCTTTCACATTAACCCTTCATCACCCACCATTACCTACTCTCCAAAAAATTCCATTATTTGTTTCACAGATAAACCTCCCTTTCTCCGCCACCTCGCCGTGTGCGCAGCAACCTGCGTTCTACTGCGAACTGTCGCGCTCCGCCTCCTCACACCAATACCCTCGCCGGAAGAACCTCCGTCACTCCTCACGCGGCCGAACATCCGTGACCTGCAACTGTCAGCGTCGCCGACGTGAGTTGCAGCCCCGAACCCCCGCGCTTGCATCATCCCAGTGCTGCTGCCTGGGTCTTGTTGAATTACTTGAAGAATAAACATCCACGAAAATTGAGAAAGTGAACATCCAAAATCATACAAAAAAAAACATCCAATGTGAACGTGTATAAATCATAACCAGCAATCATCGTCTACAACTAAGCACCCAAGAATAACCATCTATGTTCACAGAGAAAGTGAACATCCGGCGACAGGAAGAAGGCACAAACCAGTTGCGATGGAGGCGCTGGACGTCCGGGTTGCTGCGGTGCTGCGAGCTCGACTCACACAATATGCGCATCCTCCCTAGGTGGCATGTGCGGACAACGGCGCCAGTCGGAAGAGTGTCGGCGCGATGTCCGACGGCGACTAGTAATTGTGGCGGCACTGTACCGACTTTTGCTTTGAGGAGAGAGTGAGAGAAGAGTTTACACTGTATTGGGAGAAGGAGATAATCCTAATTTGATTCTGACAGGAATCATGATTTGATTCAAATTTTAAATGGGAAACTACTCAAAATTAATTAATCGCCATAACTACTCAAAATTAATTAATTGTCATAACTAACGGGAATCATGATTTGATTCAAATTTTAAATTAGAAACTACTCAAAATTAATTAATTGTCTCTAATTTAATTCTAATTTTAATTTAATCCCATTGTACATATTGTATAAAACATACGTTAACTCCTCATACTTTTCCTTTTTATATATGTGTAGATTTATTGTATTTTAACTATAAATACGAATACATAATTATTTTGCATTTCAAAATTCTAAACCCTTAATCATAAACTCCCAACTCTAAATCCTAAATCTCAAATATTAAATTTATAAGATTTTATTAAAATTTAATGTCTCTAATCACCCTCCCATACTCGACCATTCCTCACCTTCTCTCATCTTTGTCTCCCTACTCTATTCTCTTTTTGATAATTTTAGTAGTAAAATTTACGGTTAGCAAAAATAAATTTATATGGTTGAATTTAACCTAATTAACTTTCAAAATAAAATTTACTTTAGGTTTTAATTATTTAATATTATTTAAGATATACTAAATAATAATTTAGAATTAAATATTGTGTACTTTAAACTAATAAATATAACTCAAAATATAGATGTTAGAATTCAAAATTTGATGTATGAAAATTATTTAGCCATAATAATTACCTAATTCTAAAAGAATCTATGCTGACCTGCATAATATTTTTATTCAAACACTAAAAGAAATACGCCAAATATCATTGGATTTTCCATAAGATTTAGTGTCTCGAATTACCATCGGCTTTACCGATGGATTTATGGAGGGTTTTGTTATAGAATTCG
The DNA here is from genome assembly GCF_003086295.3 of Arachis hypogaea. Taxonomy (NCBI): domain Eukaryota; kingdom Viridiplantae; phylum Streptophyta; class Magnoliopsida; order Fabales; family Fabaceae; genus Arachis; species Arachis hypogaea. The sequence continues at coordinate 104,802,084 of NC_092055.1, forward strand.
TTACGCTAAATAATTACTGGCGGATTAACTTTTTCGACGGTAAATTCGTGGGTAATACTTGGTGGGAAATGCGAGAGAACTGGTGCAAACTTTAGCGTCGGATTTTGTTAAATATTATGTTTTGGTGACACGCAAGGAGTTACCGTCGGATTTATTTGACGGTAAATCCAATGGTAATCAGCTCTAAAATTGAGAGCGTAAACGCGCTCCCCTTTCATTTTGAAAAGTCTCTCTCTCTAAACTCCTCTTCTTCGTTTCTCTCTACTCGTTTCCGCTGCTGCCGCTCTAGCCCCGCCGCCATCGCTCCAGCCTCGGTCTCTCATCGCCGTCTCTCTCTCTCTCTCACAGAAATCATCCAGTTGCCCGTTGCCGTACCGCTGCTGTCGCCATCCAGCACTACCGCCGCTGCATCTCTCTCCATCACTGTGAGGTTCCATGCATTTCCATCTTATATAAATCATAATTTAAATTTTATTTAAATGTTAATTTATGGATTAGTTATATATGAATTTAGGAATTTAGAATTTAATTTTTAGATGCTAATTCAGGGTTTAGGGTTAACTTAGTGTAGGATTTGTGATTTTGGTATCATATGGTAATTTAAGGTTTACTCGTATTTGTTATTAGTTATTATAAAATAGGATTTGTGTTGATTATGTTAGGTTTGTGTTGATTATTCTGGTAATGAAGAAATTAAAATAAATTATATGATTTAGTGTTTGTTTATTTTTACAAAGTTAGATTGCTTTGAATATCTATGAAATGTACTGTGCATTTGAATTGTTTAGTAAAAATGATTGAAGCATCTTGGTGGGTGGATTAGGATTTCAACCCTTGTATGTTGGGTTGGATAGATATTTGGTTTTGATGGAACCCTTGAGGGATAGAGAATTCCGAATTTTAGAAGAGACTCTGTCAAAATTTTTATAAGATTTTGAGTGAAATTAAAAAATTAAAATTATGTTTTCAAAAGTCTTAGAATTATGTTTAGGGTTGATAGATATTTGTGATAATTGTAATATGAATTAGTTTCTCCTTAAAATTCTTATTTTAAGTGTTTTGGGTTATTTGTTATAATTATTTGTTATTCATACCTTTTCTCATATTTATTATAATTATTTGTTATTTCTTGAGTTTATTCTTATGTTATTATTTATTGGTGTTTGTTATGTTATTAATATGTTTACTGTATTGAGTGTATTAATATATTTAGAGTTGGTGAATTTAATTGTGTTTTGATTAGTGTTAGTAATAAATTCACTGTGCAGACATGACAACATGTAGCAGAGGTAGGTCGAGTAAGTCACATGTTGTGGTAGAGGATGGGATTCCACCAAATCTCCAAGGACTTCCCAATCATCGTCCTCTATCCCGACTACCCCGTCGACCCCTCTGACATTACAGGCGGATCCAGGGGACCAGCAATTCATCATGGTCCAAACCCAAATTGCGTGCCTCCTTCTGCTACCCCCTACAGATCCAGCGACGATAGAGTCCGCAGTGGGTGATTCCTCCAGTGCCGCCCCAGCAGGATGCTCCTCCACCACCGCCTCTTATTTGGCTGAGAATTTGGCCCAATAGCATACAGACGTGAGTACATACAATTCTTTAATATTACATTTGTTAATTTTAAGTTTATGCATTTTGATGTGTTTGTTAATGTTATGTTTTTTCTCTTCTAGGTTTGCACCAAACCCCAATGCTTGTACACAGGAGATCTCCGACGTTATTAAGTTGATGTACAACCACCGTGGCCAACCTACACGCAGATCCCGGCTAAGACCGAAGATTGACGGTTTTAGAAGTGGACGGTTAGAACCCAATAATGTTGAATTAATTAATTGTATTTGAAATGTATTTTATTCCGACTAACTAATGTTGGTGAATCACTTTGTACAGTTGAAATTCATATGGGATGCGGAGCATAATCTCATGATCAGAAAGATCTACGACCACCGAGCAGCTAAACGTTTTCAGTAAATGATGAGCGACGTTTGTAAGGGGTGTGACCACCTAATGTCGTGGATCTATCCAGCCATCCAGAAAGACCTGGAGGCCTATTTTACTCATGATGAGGGGTTCCAGCATCACCTTCTGATGAACGTCACCTATTTTACTCATGTTGAAGATTTGGATCAATAAACTTAGTCTGCATGCACCTTCCCTCTTCACTTGATGAATATATATTTTTGAAGATATGAAAGACCAGTTGCTCTTCATGAACTCTAAGCACTAATTCACCCTCTTTTACATCAATTAGAGCTCTCTCAGTGGCTAGAAATTGTCTTCCTAGAATAATGGAAGCGTTGTCATCTTCTCCCATGTCAAGAATGATAAAGTCAGCTGGGAGGAAGAACTTTCCCACTTTGACCAAGAGATTCTCCACTATTCCATAGGCATGTTTTAGAGATTTGTCCGCCATGTTAGTGCTATCCTTGTTGGTTGTACCTATTTGATTTGCAACTTCTTCATCACAGACAAGGGCATTAAATTTATACTTGTGCTAGATCACACAAGGCTTTCTCAAATGTTGTGCTCCCAATTGTACATGGAATTTGAAAGCTCCCTAGATCCGACATCTTTCTTGGCAATTTATTCTGAATTATGGCACTATATTCCTTGGTTAAGATCACTGTCTCATTTCCCTTTAAACTCCTCTTCTTTGGTTGCAACTCCTTCATGAATTTAGCATAGAGAGGCATTTGCTCCAAGACCTTAGCAATGGAAATGTTAATTTGCAACTTCCTGAAAACTTCCAAGAACTTTGAAAACTACTTGCCCTTGATTTTCTTTTGAAGCCTCTGAGAATAAGAAATTTTAGGCTTGTACTCAGGCACTGGAGACTTTGTCTTGTACTGTTCAACATTGGCCCAAAAAAGGTTGCCAGGATACCTTTCAGGGACGTACTTCTCCTTAGCTTGTACTTTTTCCAGAGCTTCTTTTTCAACCGGCTCCTTAGTAATCTGTGCTTCTGTACTTGCCACTTGTTTACCTACCAAGGGGATAGCCTTGCATTCCTCTCTTGGATTTGGAATCGTGTTACTAGGAAAGGTATTGGTGGACCTCTTATCAATTTCAACAACTTGTGTGGCTAGTTGACCCATCTGAGCCTCCAAGTTTCTATTGAAGCTCTGGTTTTCTGCATTAAACTATTAGTATTCTTCGCAAGTTTTGCAACTAAAGATTTTAAGTCAGAAGATTTTTGAGAACTAGATGGTGGATTGTTGTTATTGATTGAAACTATTCTGATGGTCATGATTGTTTTTGAAATTCTATTACCTTTGTGGTTGATGTTTCCATCCAAAATTTGGGTGATTACTCCTCCCCGGATTGTAAGTCTTAGAAAAAGGATGATGGTTGGGGGGTCTATTGAAATTGCCCATATAATTAACCTATTCGGAGAAAAATTGATCATAATCAAAATTCTCACCTTGAGAAAGTCTACCATTCATGTCATAAGAAGCATCTTGGGTATTAATAGCTGAAAGTTGTAATCCACCCAAGTGTTGAGTAATGACATTTATCTGTTGAGACATGTGAAGAGAGATATGAGGAAGGAGATTTGATTGAAGAGAGAATTGGGGAAAGCGCAAACTGACAGGGGGAATAGAGACATGCAGTTGGGGAGAGAATCATGGGTGATATGAATTTAAAATTTGAATTTAAACACGAAGAGGCCCTTTAGCACACCTGGCACCAAATGCCAGTGATGCGGCATTTGGCGCTAACCCTCCCACACTGAATTGGAGACATTGAACTCACTTGGTGCCAAACACCAGTGATGTGGCGTTTGGCACAGACCCAATTTTCATTTTTTCTGGCGCCAAATGCCAGATGGCCAAGTTTGGTACTAGCCCTCCTGGAAGAAATTTCTTGGAGTGCGTGCCATAGTGCCAAATGCCAGATGGCCAAGTTTGGCGCCAACCCTCCCGAGTGAAACTTTCTTGGAGTGCGTGCTACGGTGCCAAACGCCAGATAGCCAACTTTGGCACTAGGGCACCCGAAAGCAATTCCCACTAGGATGGTCTGTATGTCATTTTGAATGCATCTGTTCCTCTTTTAAACACTTTGCATGAACCAATAAAAGATAAAAATAAGGAAAAATGAAGAACAGCGGGCAAAACATGAATAAAACAAAAATGAATAAAAAATCACAAGATACTGTGGGTTGAGTTGCCTCCCACCAAGCGTTTTTTTAACGTCACTAGCATGACGATGGATTTCTTGTTAAGGTGGGGGTTGATCATAGTGCTTCAACACCTCCCCTTTCACTGTGAATTTTTTCCTATGTCCCCATGAAGTAGCTCAATATGCTCAAGAGAGAGGATTCTGCTCACTGTATAAGGTAACATTGGATTATTAGTCAACACCACCTTCAACCCAGGGAAAAAACCTTCAGTGGAGATCTTTTTATTTCTCCATCCCTTGGGTACTTTCTTCTTGGGAGCCTCCTCCTTTCTTGATACTGCATTCCCAACACCAAACTTAGATTTGATGTCAAGGTGGATTTTGTTGATTGTCACCAAAGGAGGTTTGAGATGTAGATCATATTGTGCATCATCAGGGGGTTCTTGAAGGTTTGGATCGTTAAGCTCAGTCTGCATGCACATCCCCTCTTCACCTGATGAATATATATTTTTTAAGACACGAAAGACCGATTGCTCCTCATGAACTCTAAGCACTAATTGACCCTCTTATACATCAATTAGAGCTCTCCCAATCGCTAGAAATGGTCTTCCTAGAATAATAGAAGCGTTGTCATCCTCCCCCATGTCAAGAATGATAAAGTCGGTTGGGAGGAAGAACTTTCCCACTTTGGCCAAGAGATTTTCCACTATTCCATAGGCATGTTTCTGAGATTTATCCACCATTTTAGTGCTATCCTTGTTGGTTGTGCCTCTTTGATTTGCATCTTCTTCATCATAGACACGGGCATTAAATTGATACTTGCGCCTAGATCACACAAGGCTTTCTCAAACATTGTGCTCCCAATTGTTCATGAAATTTGAAAGCTCCCTGGATCCGACATTATTTTGAATTATGGTACTACATTCCTTGGTTAGAATCAATGTCTCATCTTCTTTTAAAGTTCTCTTCTTGGATAGCAACTCATTTTTGCTCTAAGATCTCAGCAAAGGAAATGTTAATGGGCAACTTCCTGAAAACTTTCAAGAACTTTAAAAATTGCTTGTCCTTGATTTCCTTTTGAAGCCTCTGAGGTTAAGGAATTTTAGGATTGTACTCATGCAATGGAGACTTTGCCTTGTACTGTTCAACATTGTCCTGAAAAAAGGGTTGCTAGGATGCCTTTCAGGGGCATACTTCTCCTTAGCTTGTACCTCTTTCGAAGCATCTTTTTCAACTGGCTCCTCAGTAATCTGTGCTTCCGTACTTTCTACTTGTCCACTTACCAAGGTGATAGATAGCCTTGCATTCCTCTCTTAGATTTAGAATCGTGTTACTAGGAAAGGTATTGGTGGACCTCTTATCAATTTCAGCAACTTGTGTGGCTAGGTGACTGGTGTGAAAATTTGTGAACTCGCACAACTGAACCGGCAATTGCGCCGGGACGTCCAAGTAATGCCTCGGTGAGTGAGGGTCGAATCCCACGAGGATTGCCAGATTGAGCAAGCTGTGGTTATCTTGCAGATCTTAGTCTGGCGAATAGAAAGAAGGTTTGATTGGTGTAAACGCATAAACAAACAATAAAAAAAATGATAAATGGATATGGTAGAGACATTGATGAGACATCAGCTAAGGCTTCAGAGTTGCTTCTTCTTCTGGATTAACACGTCATACTCACTACTCCAATGATGAATGATTCCTTCAATGGCAAGGCTGTAAGTGATTAAGCTATGGGTCGTGGTCATTAATCTCCTCTGGTCCAGATAAAACATACGAATGGACTAGATCAATCTGGGAGAGGGTGAAGTGAGCGCACGTCAATTCCTTTTGTTGATCCTACTCAAAATGCCACAGACAAGGTCGGATCTTTCGGATTAGAAACTGCTGCTCTTATGGTTATAGCCCTTGCTGCTCTTATGGTTATAGCCCTTAGAGCCATAGGAACATCAATTCCCCCTGACTAATGAGGTTATATGTCACATACCCCAATTAATCCAGATAATTCTGTTGGAACCCATGATGCATCATCAAGCTGTAGCTCAATACTATCCGGGTCAGGACTCGTAAGGAACTCATGTAGAATAGAGATTCATAAGGATAAAGAACGACAATGCATCATAGAATAGGATCACACATTCATTGGAATAGAAAAGTAATTGTGTAGAACCTATGCACAATTACTCAAGAGGGGGGGTGAATTGAGTATTGCAACAACAATGAATCTTTTTGCGAAAGTTAAAGACAATATACAAAAGTGTTATTGTACTAGTATTTTTCCAAGAGCTTAACTCAATTGCTAAGCATTTATAAGGAGCTTTTACTTTCCAATAGACACCAACTCAAATAAATTGATCAAGCTTTTCACCAATCGGACTTAAGCTATTCCTTAAGTACTTACGAAGCTACTTTTCGATCACAATTTATTTGCTCAAAGGTAAAAGACAATAATATTGAAGAGATGAGTTTGGAGAGATGCAAACGCTATTTAGAGTGGTTCGGCACAATCCTTGTCCTACGTCCACTTTCTTTCTCAATCGCTATTGAGAAGTTCCACTATTGCCAAGCTTCAAGGTGCTCGCGCAAAACCTTTTACAATCCGAGTCCTTAGTTTCTAACACCTCACGGTATATGATCACCACTCGTATACTAATGCACTCCACTTAAAGATACCTTCTCTAAGATTTGCCTTGAGTACTTAGTATACTTCTTTGGTATCCTCACCGACTATAGTGTTTATAACTCTTGACTCAACCTTGGAGATCACACTCCAATTTACAAAGTGTACAAGAAAACAATTCTCAAAGAATTGTTGAGACGAAATGAGTACTCTCTAGAAGAGTGTATGATTACAAGTTTAGCACTATTGAACCAATTGATATTGCTCTCTCAAATTGTGTATTATAACACCTTAAAAAAATGTGTAGAATGAAAGAATATGAACAAGATAGTTTGCAGATACTCAAGTATTTGAAATAAGGCTTCAATCCATCTATTTATAGACTCCCCAAACCTTAGAAACGTTGGGGAGTTAATGGGATGGAGCCTTTTTGTCAAAACTAGCCGTTTTTTTATGTTTTTGAATCATTTGCATCGATGCATAACACTTTGCATCGATGCAAATGTGTCTTTGAAGCTGAAATTTGAATTTTCAGCTAGGTTGCATCGATGCAAACATCTTTGCATCGATGCAAACCTTAAAGAATGGCTTAAAATCACTTCAAAATACTTAGGATTGATCTCAAACTTGTTGGAGTCAATTCCTATGCTTTTGTACCTTTGAAAACAAGTTTTTAAACCATTTGGCTAGCATCGAATTGCAAGATGTGCATCAAAACATTTTGTGAGTGTGTTTGAGAGATTTAGCAATTGGTTCTTAACAAGAAGTTACCTAAGTCCTAAGACACTATACTTGTCTTCAAATGTTGTGGACTTGAGTTTCTTGTTGTTGTTGTGTTGCTTTCAACTCTTCATTCCTCAACGTTGAATGTTGGTTGATCTTTCAACATGCTTGTTCATTCAAGTTGTTTGTTGGTTTGTCTTTCATGTCGTTTGTTGGTTTGTCATTCATCAAAACCTACGAATACAAACTTCGTATACAAGCAACATGATTTACAATTTCTCCCTTTTTGATAATGACAAACCAATTTTGAGGATATGCATTTATAAATGATTTTGAAAGCAACAATAATGCACTTTGTTTTATAGAAAGCTTTGGAGAAGACTTCACAAAAAAATTTTGCAGGAGTTCCCCCTAAATATGTGCATTTGTTCCCTTAAAGGGCGTTTATCAAAGAAAACGATTTAGATATAAAAAATTTTTTGCTTAGCGGAAGTCTTTTTGAAATCATTGTTTCGCAAACTTATTTCTTCTTTTCAAATCCTCAAACTTCTTCTTTTTCAAAAGTTCAAAACTTCAAATATCCTCAAACTTTTCTTCCCCCTTTTGACATTATCAAAAAGAAAGGAGTTTGAAATGTGTCATAGAAGCATGCATAAAACAATGAATTTTTTTTAAGTTCAATATCTCTATTAATCTCAAGGATGAGATATTCCCCCTTTCAAAAAGAATTTGATTTCCTCTTTTTATATATAACAAGCATGCATAATTCCCCCTAAAGAAGTGAAATATATCAAGGCATACACATTAACTTAAAATAGGGGTACCAAGCCTATTTTGAGTTATTCACCAAATAAGCATACAAGCATTAATCATTAAACAAAATTATGAAGGAAATATCAAAGTATTTAAACCATAATAGAAATCCTTAGCTTACTAGGAGTTAGTTTAACAATTCATATAATCAAATAAACATAAAGCAATAAAAAGTGACTTGATGAAGAGGAGACAATCAATCTTGGTCTTCATCATCATCATTATCCTCTTCATACGGTAGGTGGATGCCGAAATGCTCATATAAGTCATCAATACGACGATCCAAGCGACCCGTGTGATGATCTACACGAGACACACGACGATTAAGTGCTTCAAGTTGCCTACCATGCTCTACTTCAATCCTTTGGATGTTTTGGTTGATGGATTGTAATTCTCTCATTACATCAACCAAGGAGGGTGGTTCTTGAGCTTGAGGTGCTTGTGGAGGAGCTTGCTCTTGAGGACCTTGTTCATCAACATTTCTTCTTCCCATTTTGTTGAGAATATGAGTGTTGATACAAGATTGAGGTGGTACTTCCTTGGCAATCTCATTTGATATATCAATACCAACATAATCAAAGACTTTAGACCATAGGCAAAGGAATCCTAATCCACCATTCCTATCCTTCATCTTGAGCCTAATCATATGTTGTACTATAAAGTATGGCCAATTAATCTTAATCCCATTCATCATAGCCCACATGACAATCAAATCTTCATCATTTACATTCGCATGCCCGGATATTCTAGGTTGCAATACATAGGTGACTAGATATAACAAAGTTCTATGTTCCGCACTCATTGAATTGCAACTAATTTTGGAGTGAGCTCCTTGTACAAGGTTGAACAAATGCATGGCATTGTCCTTTGAATAACCCCATTCATCAATTGGGGTTTTACCACCTTGAAACAAGTCACCTTGATTTGGCAACTCCCAAATGGTGGCTAACTCATCACCATCTAGCCTATAATCCTTTCTTCCTATCTTGAAGAATAATGTGAAATTTGATTCATCTTCCTCATTAATCTCAAGCATGAGTGTACTATAGGCTATGACAACTAAATCCGGATAATATTTACTCTTAATTTGAACAAAATCCATGAGGCCTTGATGAACTAGAATAGCCTTAAGAGTATCAAACTTATGAATGACAAGAAGGGTCGGATCCAAATACCTCAGAGGAATTTCCTTTCTTCCGGCGAGCCTTGCCTCATAGAATTGAAGATCTTCATTAGAAGCAAAGTACCTTGCCAAAGGATGATCATTTGGAGGTGGAACCACACTTGAAGAGCCTTTTGACTTCTTGATGGTTCTCTTGATTCTAGGCATTGTGGATGATTTTGTTTTATGGGTTTTGTAGAGGAGAATGTGGGGACTTCAAATATGTAATTTGTTTGTAGTGGGTATCTAAGTTTTGTGAGTTGTATGAAGCTATATGTGAGCTTGTTTTGGAGGTTATGGAGGTTTGAATGTGGGGATATGAGTTGTGAGGTTGAAGATGATGAAAAAGTGGGGTTTTGTTGCTCAAAAATGCCAAATTCACGTGTTTTTGTGCAATTTGGTCGTGTTTGCATCGATGCAATAGGCTTTGCATCGATGCACATAGCACGTTGTGTGCTTTGCATCGATGCAAAGCTTGGTTGCATCGATGCAACATGCATCATTTTGCCCAAAATCACCAAATTTTCATCCTTTGGTGGTTCTTTCTTCAATCCTTTGAGTTCCATCATGTATATACTCACTTAAACTATTATAAACTTCAATTTGTTGATCCTCCATTGTTTATAATCTTCAAATTCTTCAATCTACCTCAAGATTAATCACTCATTCATCAACTCATAAACCTACAAAACAATGGCTAATTGGATATCTCCAATGCTTAAGTTAGTAAGAGATACAAAAATAGCAATATAAATACAATGAATTCAAACAAATCATATTAGATTAGAATCCAAGATACCAAGTTCATTTCGGATGTTAAAAAAACTTTCTTTACATAAAGGTTTAGTGAAGATGTCCGCTAGTTGTTTACTAGTTTCGACAAATTCAATAACCACATCACCCTTTTCAACATGGTCTCTTATGAAGTGATGTCTAATCTCAATATGCTTGGTTCTTGAATGTTGAACCGGATTCTTGGTTAAATTTATTGCACTAGTATTATCACATTTGATAGGAATGTGATCAAGCATGAGTCCATAGTCCACAAGTTGTTGTTTCATCCATAAAATTTGGGCGCAACAACTACCGGCGGCTACATACTCGGCTTCGGCGGTAGACAAGGCTACACTTACTTGTTTCTTACTATGCCATGAAACAAGAGAGTTTCCTAGCAAGTGACAAGTGCCGCTAGTGCTTTTCCTATCCAATTTGCAACCGGCAAAATCGGAATCGGAATAACCAATCAAATCACAAGTGGATCCTTTCGGATACCACAATCCAACATTTAATGTTCCTATGAGATACTTCATAATCCTTTTCACCTCACTTAAGTGAGATTCCTTAGGATTAGCTTGGTATCTCGCACACATGCATACACTAAACATGATATCTGGCCTACTTGCCGTTAGATAAAGTAATGATCCTATCATGCCTCTATACTTCTTTACATCTATGTTTTTACCTTGTTCATCTTTGTCAAGGTAGCAAGTAGTGCTCATTGGTGTGTCCATTGCCTTAGCATTGTCCATTCCAAATCTTTTGAGCAATTCCTTGCAATATTTGGTTTGGCTAACGAAAGTTCCTTCTTTTCCTTGTTTGATTTGAAGACCAAGGAAGAAGTTGAGTTCGCCCATCATGGACATTTCAAATTCACCCTTTCGAAACATCACCAATGACGTTGTCTAGAGGATGATCCTTTGAAGTACGCCAGTCCTTTGGAAGTGCATTTATTTGTGCTTGTGATGGTTCAATTTCTTCAACTTGAACACTATCCTTTGTTGAGCTTGTAGAGGCTTCATTTAAATCTTTTTCTTTGTCTTCACCATTCAAATTTAGTGAATCAAAGTTTTCTACATTTTCATCAAAATCTTTTCTAGCACAACAACGGTTAGTTTCATCAAAAGAGACATGAATACTTTCTTCCATAGTCATGATGCGTTTATTATATACTCTAAAAGCTTTGCTAGTTAAAGAGTAGCCTAAGAAGATTCCTTCATCAGCCTTAGCATCAAATTTGCCTAAGTTATCTTTTCCATTATTTAGAATAAAGCATTTACAGCCAAAGACGTGAAGGTGGGAAATATTTGACTTTCTTCCTTTGTACAATTCGTACGGTGTTTTCTTAAGAATAGGTCGAATGATAATCCTATTCATAACATAACACGCGGTACTAACCGCATCCACCCAAAAGTACTTAGGAATATTAGCCTCATTGAGCATAGTTCTCGCCATTTCTTCTAAATGACGATTTTTCCTTTCAACCACACCATTTTGTTGTGGTGTTCTAGGAGAGGAAAAATTATGCTCAATGCCATTTTCTTCACAAAAAGTTTCAAAAAGATTGTTTTCAAATTCTCCACCATGATCACTTCTAATAGATGATATATGCAAATTCTTTTCATTTTGAATAACTTTGGCTAATCTTTTGAATGCTCGAAATGCATCACTCTTGTTTGCTAGGAACAAGGTCCATGTAAATCGAGAGTAATCATCAACAATAACTAAAGCATAGTAATTGCCACCAAAGCTCATAGTCCTAGAAGGACCAAATAAATCCATGTGCAAAAGTTGTAATGGCCTTGTTGTTGAAACAATGTTTTTGGATTTAAAAGAGGCCTTTACTTGTTTTCCCTTTTGACATGCGTCGCAAAGGACGTCTTTTTCAAAACGTAGCTTTGGTAAGCCAATTACTAACTCTTTAGAGACCAACTTGCTAAGATGGTCCATGTTAGCATGAGCTACTCTACGATGCCATAACCAAGTTTCATCATTTTTACTAACAAGGCATTTCACATCATTTGAGGAAACTTCATCTAGATTAATCATGTATACATTGTCAACACGGTGCCCAATTAGCACAATTTCATTAGTGTCTTGCCTTTTTATCAAACAACATTTTGAATCAAAGGTGACTAAGTTTCCTTTGTCACAAAGTTGGCTAACACTAATGAGATTATGTTTGAGACCTTTGACAAGTATAACATTATCTATGGAGGTAGAAGAATTTTTACCAACTTTTCCAACGCCGATTACTTTGCCGGTGTTGTTGTCTCCATAGATCACGTTTCCTCCGTTTGTAGGCTCTATTGCGGTGAACTTTGATTCATCGCCGGTCATGTGTTTGGAGCATCCACTATCAACATACCAATTTGTATCCTTAGCTCCAACACGTACCTACAAAACAATTAAAATTGGGATTTAGGTACCCAAGTGAATTTGGGTCCTTGATGGTTAGTATGAGCATAATGCCCATAAGGTGCCCATCTTGTATCTTGACTACTAAAGTTTATATGTTTAATTCTAGTAAAGCATACGGGTGCTATATGACCTACTTTATTACAATAATGACATATGACATTTGGATTATGCATCCTATGCATGTTTCTAAATGGTTGCCTAGGTTGTTTCCTAAATGCAACATCTTTTGATCTATATGCATTGTGATTATAATTTCTAAATGAAGCATGTTGAGGAGGATGTTTAAAGGCTTCATTCCTTTTAGGCATGCTTGCCTTTTGGGCTTGCGGTTGCCTAATAGGAGTTTTAGTATTTTTAAATTTTCCTTTTTCAAAACCTAAACCTTCCTTATTATGAACATGCTTTTGGTTTTTCAACATTTTATCTAAGTTCTTTGAAGATTCATTGAACTTAGCTAAAGTGTTCTTAAGATTTGTAATTTCATTTTCATGCATTTTACAAGATTTGTATGGATCACTACTTGTGCTACACTTATCTTTTCCAAGATTGATATTCTCATTTTTCAACATCTCATTTTGTTTTAAAAGATCCATATTCTTTTTCTTTAGGAGAGAATAATCTTGGGTAAGTTTTGTGTACACCTCAAGTAAGGCATCATATTCATCTTGTAAATTAAAAGAAGTGGAGTTGTCATCACTAACCTTTTCTTCGCTTGCCATTAAGCAAAGATTTGCAACCTCGTCGTCATCGGAGTCGGATTCATCCTCGTTCTCCCATGATATGTATGCTTTCTCCTTCTTCTTAAATTTCTTGTTTTTGTCCTCCTTTTGAAGTTTTGGACAATTGGGTTTAATGTCTCCAACTTCTCCACACTCATAGCATTTTGGTACCTTTGTTTTGCTCTTGAAGTTTTTCTTCATTGCAAACTTATTGAATCTTTTTAATAAGAGTGCAAATTCTTCATCTCCTTCTTCTTCATTATCATCACTCTCTTCTTGTAGTGATGTTGTTTTAAGGGCGAGACTTTTCTTCTTGCTTTCTTCACCTTTTTGTCTATTTAGCATAGTCATTTCATAGGTGAGAAGATTACCTCGTAGTTGATCAAATGTAAGTTGATCATAGAGCCTTCCTTCCACAATGGCGTTCACTTTGGAGTTCCATTTTGGTGTAAGGCTTGTAAGCACCTTGGTCACAATTTGTTTATCATTGTATTTTGTGCCAAGCATGCTTAGGTTGTTGAAGATCTTGGAGAGTCTTTCAAGAGCTTCTTCAATGCTCTCTTCATCTTTCATTTTAAAATTTTCCCATTCATGAACCAACATAAATACCTTTGATTCTTTAACGTGGTCGGTTCCTTCGTAAGTGATTTGGAGTTTATCCCAAATCTCTTTAGCGGTTTCACATGTAGAGATCTTCATATAATCATGCTCGTTAAGTGCACAATGAATGAAGTTGATGGCTTTATCATTCATTGCCACTTTCTTCCAATCATCGTCACTATATTCATCTTCTCCTTTCGGTACTTGCTTTGAGACGGAGACTTCTCCTTCTTTAGCGCTTGTTGTCTTTGTTGGAATGTGATTTCCATTCTCAATCACTTTCCAAATTCTCACATCTTGAGAACGGATCCAAATTCTCATCTTATTTTTCCAATAAGAGTAATTTGTTCCGCTAAAAAGAGGAGGTCTAGCGGTTGAGTTACCTTCACTAGTGTTGTTGTTGTTAAAGCTTGTGCTTGCCATGATCTTTTCCCTTAAACGGTTAAGTCTTTCAAAGGGTTAAGCTCTGATACCACTTGTAGAACCTATGCACAATTACTCAAGAGGGGGGGGGGTGAATTGAGTATTGCAACAACAATGAATCTTTTTGCGAAAGTTAAAGACAATATACAAAAGTGTTATTGTACTAGTATTTTTCCAAGAGCTTAACTCAATTGCTAAGCATTTATAAGGAGCTTTTACTTTCCAATAGACACCAACTCAAATAAATTGATCAAGCTTTTCACCAATCGGACTTAAGCTATTCCTTAAGTACTTACGAAGCTACTTTTCGATCACAATTTATTTGCTCAAAGGTAAAAGACAATAATATTGAAGAGATGAGTTTGGAGAGATGCAAACGCTATTTAGAGTGGTTCGGCACAATCCTTGTCCTACGTCCACTTTCTTTCTCAATCGCTATTGAGAAGTTCCACTATTGCCAAGCTTCAAGGTGCTCGCGCAAAACCTTTTACAATCCGAGTCCTTAGTTTCTAACACCTCACGGTATATGATCACCACTCGTATACTAACGTACTCCACTTAAAGATACCTTCTCTAAGATTTGCCTTGAGTACTTAGTATACTTCTTTGGTATCCTCACCGACTATAGTGTTTATAACTCTTGACTCAACCTTGGAGATCACACTCCAATTTACAAAGTGTACAAGAAAACAATTCTCAAAGAATTGTTGAGACGAAATGAGTACTCTCTAGAAGAGTGTATGATTACAAGTTTAGCACTATTGAACCAATTGATATTGCTCTCTCAAATTGTGTATTATAACACCTTAAAAAAATGTGTAGAATGAAAGAATATGAACAAGATAGTTTGCAGATACTCAAGTATTTGAAATAAGGCTTCAATCCATCTATTTATAGACTCCCCAAACCTTAGAAACGTTGGGGAGTTAATGGGATGGAGCCTTTTTGTCAAAACTAGCCGTTTTTTTATGTTTTTGAATCATTTGCATCGATGCATAACACTTTGCATCGATGCAAATGTGTCTTTGAAGCTGAAATTTGAATTTTCAGCTAGGTTGCATCGATGCAAATATCTTTGCATCGATGCAACAAGTCGTCGCATGCTTTGCATCGATGCAAGATGAGTGTGCATCGATGCAAACCTTAAAGAATGGCTTAAAATCACTTCAAAATACTTAGGATTGATCTCAAACTTGTTGGAGTCAATTCCTATGCTTTTGTACCTTTGAAAACAAGTTTTTAAACCATTTGGCTAGCATCGAATTGCAAGATGTGCATCAAAACATTTTGTGAGTGTGTGTTGAGAGATTTAGCAATTGGTTCTTAACAAGAAGTTACCTAAGTCCTAAGACACTATACTTGTCTTCAAATGTTGTGGACTTGAGTTTCTTGTTGTTGTTGTGTTGCTTTCAACTCTTCATTCCTCAACGTTGAATGTTGGTTGATCTTTCAACATGCTTGTTCATTCAAGTTGTTTGTTGGTTTGTCTTTCATGTCGTTTGTTGGTTTGTCATTCATCAAAACCTACGAATACAAACTTCGCATACAAGCAACATGATTTACAAATTGTATTAATTCATAGGAATCAGCAGAGCTCCTAACCTTAACCTAGGAGGTTTAGTTGCTCATACTGTACAGAGAATAGTATGAAATGTTCAAAACTGGTGTAGAAGATAAAGTTCAAAGATCCAAACTAGGGTGATCTATTTTCTATATATACTAAGCTAATAATTAAAAATTACAAAAGTAGAATAAACTAAGTAGAATTGTGCGAAAATCCACTTCTGGGCCCACGTGGTGAGTGTTTGGGCTGAGCTTGGCTTCTGACTTGAGGGAGTGGGCATTGAGCGCCCCGTAGGGAGTGTCCATGCTACTTCTTTGCTTCCCTTGTGTCGTTGGATGACAGGTTTGGGTGTTGAACGCCAGCCTTGGTCCTCTTGGGGCGTTGAACGCCAGAAAGGAAGTAGTTTGGGTGTTCAACGCCCGTTTTGGGCAGTCCAATCTGAAGAAAAGTATAAACTATTATATATTTCTGGAAAGCTCTAGAAGTTTTCTTTCCAACTCCATTGAGCATGCGTCATTTGGGCCTTTGTAGCTCTAGAAATGCTCGTTGGAATGCACAGAGGTCAGATCCTGACAGCATCTGTTATACTTTCCTTGCCTCTAAATCAGACTTTGCCAAAACTTGCCAAAATCACCCAAAATTCACCTAAAATCATAAGAAAAATATAAAATCTCAAAGTAGCATCCAAAAAGTGAATTTTTCATTAAAATCTACTAAAACATAATAAAACATAACAAAACATACTGAAAATACTAAAAAAAATGATGCCAAAAAGTATATAAAATATCCGCTCATCAGAACCCATCTGAACCACCAAGTTTCTAATTGATGCTCTGATTTTCTGCATGAAACTATTAGTATTCTTGGCAAGTTCTGCAACTAAAGATTCCAAGTCTAAAGATTTTTGAGAACTAGATGGTGGATTGTTGTTGTTGATTTAAATTATTCTGATGGTCACAATTATTATTAAAATTTTGTTGTTCTTATGGTTGATTTTTCCATTCAAAATTCGGGTGACTCCTCCACCTCGGATTGTAAGTCTTAGAAAAAGGATCATGGTTAGGGGGTCTATTGGAATTGCCCACATAATTAACCTATTCAGAGAAAAATTAACCATAATAAAAATTCTCACCTTGAGAAAGTCTACCATTCATGTCACAAGAAGCATCTTGGGTATTAATAGCTGAAACTTGTAATCCACCCAAGTGTTGAGTTATCTGTTGAGACATGGCTTTATTCTAAGCAAGAATGGTAACCAAGGCATCGAGTTCCACGACTCTTTTCCTCATGGCAATTCTCTTAAAAGAGTATAAATACTAGTTATTAGCAACCATCTCAATAAACTCTAAAGTCTCTTCAGTGGTCTTCTTCATGTGAAAAGATCCTCCTGCAGAACTATTCAAAGAAGTACTGGCAGCCTGAGTAATCCCATCATAAAAGATCTACAACCCTATCCATTCTGAAAACATGTCTGGACGGCACTTTCTGAGCATAACTTTGTATCTCTCCCAAGCCTTACATAGAGATTCACTCTCTTATTGTCTGAAGGTCTGAACATCAGTCTTTAGCTTAGTCAGCATCTGAGGTGGAAATAATTTAGTCAATAATTTGCTGACCATATTATCCCATGTATTCAGGCTCTCCTTGGATTGTGTGTCAAGCCACTGCTTAGCTCGGTCCCATACAACAAACGAAAAGAGCAACAACCGGTAAACATTAGGATGGACTCCATTGGTCTTTACTGTATCATAAATTTACAGGAAATTGGAGATAAACAAGTTTGGGTCTTCCTACAGGAGTCCAAAAAACTTAAAGTTTTGTTGCACCAAAGTAATGAGTTAAGACTTCAACCCAAAAGTTGTTGGCATTCACAGGGGGCACAACAATGCTACTGTCATAGAAAGTGGGATTTGGAGAAGTTTAAGAACCAAGAGCTCTTCTAGGTTGCTCAAGAGCATTAGGAGCATTGGAGATAGCAACATTGTTGTTGTTATTTGGCTCCATGGTGATTTCTTTGGCTTCTTCCTTTGAATTGTCTTTAAGACTTTCAACATATCTATAAGCTCTACTCTGTTATTGGCGTCTTCTAACGGTTCTTTCATTCTCAGGATCAAAATCGAGAAGAGGTTCCTTGTCTCTGTTCCTACTCATAAACAAATAGAAAACAAGAAAAAGTGAGAATCTCTACGTTAGAGTGAAAAGAATTTGAAAAAGGAAGCAATATTTTCGGAAATGAAAAAGAAAATTAAAGAAAAATTTTGAAATTAAGAAGGAAAATTAAGAAAATAAACTTAATAAATTAAGGAAAATTTAAGTGAAGAACTCAAAAATTAAAAAGGAAAACTTAAGCAACTTAATGCAAGAAGACGTCTAATCTAGGTAATCAAATAACGGGTAGTTGTGAATCACAGTTAATACCCGGCAACGGTGCCAAAAACTTGGTGCATTGTTTTGAATACCACAACTTACCGACAAGTGCATCAGGTTGTATCAAGTAATAACTCAGGTGAGTGAGTGTCGACCTCACGAGGATTAATAGATTGAGCAACAATGGTTGAGCGATTAGGCTAGTCACACAAGCTAAATTGAGTGTTTTGTATTCCAATTATCACAAAACAATAGTTCAGAGAATTCAAGAAAGCAAGTAATGAATAGTTTGTGAAAATAGTATGAGAAAATAGTTAAGGCTTTGGAGGTGATTAATTTTCCGGATTAATAATTCTTATCAACTTCTTTAATCATGCAAATGTTCAATTCATGGCAAGTTTTAATTGATTAAACCCTAATTTCTTAGTAATTTAATCTTATCTAACCTAGTCAACTCCCAATTCCTTGGTCACTTAATTTCAATTATAGGATTATGTCTAATTCTAGTTTATGAGCTACACAAACCCTAAGTACCTAAAGATAAGATGATTATATGTCACGTATCATATTAAGTCCAAGTAGTTAGAGAGTTATGAGAAATTGATTTCAAGCTGTTATTCAAGTGATTTAACTTTTCATAGATTCAACAAGAACTCAATTAGAAAAAGAGTTATCATCCAATATACTCTAATCGCTAGGATGAAGAACGAAAACAATCCTTGAATTTAAATCAGTGCATTAATTAAGAGTAGAATGGCAATAACATTAATCTATTAAAATAAACAGAGCTCCTAACCTTAACAATGGAGGTTTAGTTGCTCATGGTATGGAGAAACCCTAGCAGAGAAAAAAATGTAAAAGTGCAAAAGAAGAGAGGAAGCAACCCTAGGCCATGATATCTTCTCTTTTTATATATAATCCTAAATTGATACAAAATTTAAATTCTAAAACCTAAAAGTATCTTTTCTTAATTTAAAATTGATTAAAAATCAAATTAGAGCAAGAGATTTGGTGCTAAATCACGTGGGGACCACTCTGGTTTGCGCTACTGGTGTTGAACGCCGGCTTGGTGGCATTCAGTGCCACCTGGGCAGCAACTTTCACACTTCACCAGCAATTTTACTATGAAAAAATTGGATAAAATTATTAACTTAAAAAAACTGGTCTTTTGAAGATATCTAGAGTTTCGGAGCCAGACCAGACTATGAATAAGGAAGGGTAAAAATTTAATTCCACTGCACCCTTAAGACATCCATTTAAAATAGTTACCATTTAAGCATATTATCTGAATTATAATAATTTAAGTAATATTTGTATTTTAATTTAACAATAAATGATGATGAAATATATTATTTACAAGAATACTAAATAAAGATACGCCTATAATTTTTTTAAGGAATGGCTTTTTTATCATTTTTTTATATTCTTATTTAATTGTATATTTTACACTATTGCAACATTCTGAAAGAGTTTACATTTTGGTCATAATCTTAATCTATGTAAATTGATGAATTCATATTTGATAATATATTTTTGCTATAATTGGATGGATTTCATCACATAAACTCACACTTATTCACCAAAATAGCATACTTTTGTGTTTGATCCCTAGATTGAGCCTAAATGTGAAAACATGCGTTTTTGTGCTTAAATTGAGCAATTTAATCCCACTTTTATTTCATTCGATGTCGTGATATGTTTGTTGAGTGATTTCAGGTCCTAGAGGCAAGAATGGGTGGGTAGAAGCGGAAAAAAGCTTGCAAAAAGGGAGAAAATATGAAAAAAACAAAGGAGAAAAGCATCTCAGCCTGTGCCCACGCACAGGTGTCAAAAACAGCACCTGTGCCCACGCATAGGGCAGGGTCAAAATCAGGACCTGTGCCTCCGCACACCTTCTGTGCCCACGCACAGGGGTCAAAATCAGGACCTGTGCCCACGCACAGGCTGTGCCCATGCTCAGGGCAGAATGGAAATCAGGACCTGCGCGTCCGCACAGGTCTGTGCCCACGCACAGGAGGAAAATCAACAAGTGTGCCCATGCACAGACCTGTGCGTCCGCACAAGTACCAGCGCATGCCTCCATTAAAATTGCACGTGGACTCGCATTTTGGGGGTTTTTTGGCCAATTTTTGAAGGCTTTGGAGCATATTTGAAGGGGAAACAACCATATATCATACCATACACTACCATACATCTTAGAATAGTTTTTAGGAGTAGTTTTAGAGTAGTTTAGTTTTAGGTTTTCTCTCTTAGGGTTTTAATTAGGGTTTCAATGTAGCATTTTATACTTCAATTTTGTTCTTGGATTTTGCTATCTTATTGTAAGTATTTCTTTAATTCCTCTTTTATTGCACTACTTGTTCTACAATTTCTTCTACTTTAATTTTCTTTTATCAATACATACATAGTCTTGCAATTTTGGATTCCTAGTTGTTTAATTTGATGTTTGATGGCTTTTATATGTTTGTTTGAGTTGCTTTAATTGATTTTGATCATTTATGGTTCATAGCTTTTACCATTTTCCCAATTTTGCCATGTTTTATGTTTATGCCCTCTATGTGTTTGATGAAATGCCAATTTTAATTATGTGGTAATTTCCACCCTTGACTTGGGAAAAATGAGTGTATGGATTGCTAGAGCCATAATGTCCAACATTTAGTGATAATTCTTGAGTTGTTAGTTGTTATTGTTTCCACTAACGCTAGCTTTTTACCAATTAATTTGGTAAGTTAGCTAGGACTTGTGGACTAATAACAATTATGCTCACTTAACTTATCCTTCGATGTTAAGGGTTGACTTAGTGAGATTAATCCATCATAATTATCATAGTTGTGGTTATGGAAAGGAAGGGATTCTATAACTCATCCCAAGTCAAGGTTTCATTTATGTTTTGAACCACTTTTCCATTACTTTTTAGCCTTGCTTATTTATATTACATACATAGTTCTTTTATTCCTTTATTTAGTTTATTAATTACAATTTTGTCTAGTTCTTTTATCTCTTTATTTGTTTGCTTCCTTATCATCGAAAACCCATTTGCTCTCTTACAACCAAAATTGTGCACTTATAGGCACTAGTTCCTAGGGAGAACGACCTGGGAGTCTAAATACTCTCGGTTTATATTGTGATTTGAATTGTGACATCTTTAGGATTATAATTTGATTGATGATCAATGGTTAGGTTTGGACTATACTTGCAACGTCAGTCCTATTTTTAGTGCAAAATTCCAAACCCATGCTTTTAGTCATCATCAAATTTTGGCGCCGTTACCGGGGAGCTAGCGTCATGAGTGCTATAGTTTGGTTGTTGTAAATATGTCCATAGTGTGAATAGATACTTTTTGGTTGCTTGTTTGCTTTTGTTGGTAATTAGAATTTTGTTTATTTTGTTAATTGATGTCTTTAGTTGTTATTTTCAATTTTCTCTATGAGTTATCACCCTCTTGGTTTGGAGTTTGGTTGTGCTTATTTTGTAGGGCTTGATAACCTCAATTTTGGATTGCATCATGGGATTGGAGCATCAATTTTGGAAGGATTCACCTCCTCTATATTACAATGAGCCATACCCTTCCCAATGCACATACCCAACCCAAAGATATGGTGGATTTCACTTTGATTATGCACCTCCACCACCATATGCCTATGACCCATACCACCAACATAAACCTCAATCGCCACATTTTCAAACACCACACCAATACCAACATACACCTTCTTACATACCACCTCAAAACACCTACCAATATGAACTACCTCCCACATATACCACCCTTCTCCCAAACTATGAACCTTCTTTTTCACCACAATACGAAGCTTTTTGGTGCACGAAATTGTGATGTCCAGGCTCGAACAATCCCCGGCAACGGCGCCAAAAACCAAAAACTTGGTGCACGAAATTGTGATCTCCAGGCTCGAACAAATCCTGGTAATGGCTCCAAAGCTTGGTGCTCTGATCTTAATTCATAATTGTCACAACTTCGATACAACTAACCAGCAAGTGCACTGGGTCGTCCAAGTAATACCTTACGTGAGTAAGGGTTGAATCCCACGGAGATTATTGGTATGAAGCAAGCTATGGTCACCTTGTAAATCTCAGTCAGGCAGATATAAAGTGATAATGGTGTTTTCGAATATTATATAATAAAATAGGGATAGAGATACTTATGTAAACATTGGTAGGAATTTCAGATAAGCGAATGGAGATGCTTTTCGTTCCTCTGAACCTCTGCTTTCCTGCTATCTTCATCCAATCAGTCTTACTCCTTTCCATGGCTGGCTTTATGTGATACATCACCACTGTCAACGGCTACTTTCGGTCATCTCACGGGAAAATGATCCAATGCCCTGTCACGGCACGGCTAATCGTCTGGAGGCATCACCCTTGCCAATGGCTTCATCTTATCCTCTCAGTGAATAATATGCTCACGCACCCTGTCACGGCACGGCTATTCATCTGTCGGTTCTCGATCATGCTGGAATAGGATTTACTATCCTTTTGCGTCTGTCACTAACGCCCTGCAATCGCGAGTTAGGAGCTCGTCACAGTCATTCAATCATTGAATCCTACTCGGAATACCACAGACAAGGTTTAGACCTTCCGGATTCTCTTGAATGCCGCCATCATTCTAGCTTACGCCACGAAGATTCTGGTTAGGAGATCTAAGAGATACTCATTCTAGCTTATTTCATGTAGAACAGAAGTGTTTGTCAGACACGCGTTCATAAGGGAGAAGGATGATGAGCGTCACACATAATCATCACCTTCATCACGTTCTTGGGTGCGAATGGATATCTTAGAAGAGAAATAAGAAGAATTGAATAGAAAACAGTAGTACTTTGCATTAATCTTTGAGGAACAGCAGAGCTCCACACCTTAATCTATGGAGTGTAGAAACTCTACCGTATGAAAATACATAAGTGAAGGTCCAGGCATGGCCGTGTGGCCAGCCTCCTATGATCTAAGAACCAGGCATCCAAAGATGGTCCTAAGATCCTAAGATGATCAAAAGATACCTAATACAATAGTAAAAGGTCCTATTTATAATAAACTAGTCACTAGGGTTTACATGAGTAAGTAATTGATGCATAAATCCACTTCCGGGGCCCACTTGGTGTGTGTTTGGGCTGAGCTTAAGTGTAGCACGTGCAGAGGCCATTTGTGGAGTTGAACGCCAGTTTCTATGCCAGTTTGGGCGTTCAACTCTGGTTTTGGATCCTTTTCTGGCGCTGGACTCCAGATTTGGGCAGAAGGCTGGCGTTGAACGCCAGTTTACGTCGTCAATTCTTGGCCAAAGTATGGACTATTATATATTTCTGGAAAGCCCTGGATGTCTACTTTCCAACGCAATTGAAAGCGCGCCATTTCGAGTTCTGTAGCTCCAGAAAATCCACTTTGAGTGCAGGGAGGTCAGAATCCAACAGCATCAGCAGTCCTTTTTCAACCTCTGAATCTGATTTTTGCTCAAGTCCCTCAATTTCAGCCAGAAAATACCTGAAATCACAGAAAAACACACAAACTCATAGTAAAGTCCAGAAATGTGAATTTAACATAAAAACTAATGAAAACATCCCTAAAAGTAACTAGATCCTACTAAAAACATACTAAAAACAATGTCAAAAAGCGTATAAATTATCCGCTCATCACAACACCAAACTTAAATTGTTGCTTGTCCCCAAGCAACTGAAAATCAAATAGGATAAAAAGAAGAGAATATACTATAAATTCCAAACTATCAATGAAACATAGCTCCAATCATATGAGCGGGACTTATAGCTTTTTGCCTCTTGAATAGTTTTGGCATCTCACTTTATCCATTGAGGTTCAGAATGATTGGCATCTATAGGAACTCAGAGTTCAGATAGTGTTATTGATTCTCCTAGTTCAGTATGATGATTCTTGAACACAGCTTCTTTATGAGTCTTGGCCGTGGCCCTAAGCACTTTGTTTTCCAGTATTACCACCGGATACATAAATGCCACAGACACATAATTGGGTGAACCTTTTCAGATTGTGACTCAGCTTTGCTAAAGTCCCCAATTAGAGGTGTCCAGGGTTCTTAAGCACACTCTTTGTTTTTGCTTTGGACCTTGACTTTAACCGCCCAGTCTCAAGTTTTCACTTGACACCTACACGCCACAAGCACATGGTTAGGGACAGCTTGGTTTAGCCGCTTAGACCAGGATTTTATTCCTTTCGGCCCTCCTATCCACTGATGCTCAAAGCCTTGGGATCCTTTTTATTTTCCCTTGCCTTTTGGTTTTAAGGGTTATTGGCTTTTTCTGCTTGCTTTTTCTTTTTTCTTTCTATATTTTTTTTTCTTCGCCTATTTTTTTTCTCTCTTTTTTTTTTCTGCAAGCTTTGTTTTTTTTTGCTACTTTTTCTTGCTTCAAGAATCATTTTTATGATTTTTCAGATTATCAAATAATATGTCTCCTAGTCATCATTCTTTCAAGAGCCAACATATTTAACATTCCTAAACAACAACTTCAAAAGACATATGCACTGTTAAAGCATACATTCAGAAAACAGGAAGCATTGTCACCACATCAATATAATTAAGTTAAGTTCAAGGATAAATTCGAAACTCATGTACTTCTTGTTCTTTTGAATTAAAACAGTTTTTATTTAAGAGAGGTGATGGATTCATAGGACATTCATAACTTTAGGACAAAGTTACTAACTACTAATGATCATGTAATGGGGACACAAACATAGATAAGCACATAGAAAACGAAAAACAGAAGTAAGAAGAACAAGGAATGAATCCACCTTAGTGATGGTGGCGTTTCCTTCTTGAGGAACCAATGATGTCCTTGAGCTCTTCTATGTCTCTTCCTTGTCTTTGTTGCTCCTCCCTCATTGCTTTTTGATCTTCTCTTATTTCATGCAGCATGATGGAGTGCTCTTGATGTTCCACCCTTAGTTGTCCCATATTGGAACTCAATTCTTCTAGGGAGGTGTTGATGTGCTCCCAATAGTTTTGTGGAGGAAAGTGCATTTGAGGCATTTCCGGAATCTCATGGTGATGAGCTTCTTGCGCCTCTTGAGCTCCGTGACTGGGCTCTCTTGCTTGCTCCATCTTTTTCTTGGTGATGGGCTTGTCTTCTTTGATGAGGATATCTCCCTCTATGTCAATCCCAGCTGAATTGCATAGGTGGCAAATGAGGTGAGGAAAGGCTAACCTTGCCATGGTGGAGGACTTGTCAGCCACCTTGTAAAGTTCTTGAGGTATAATCTCATGAACTTCCACCTCTTCTCCAATCATGATGCTATGGATCATGATGGCCCGGTCTATAGTAACTTCAGACCGGTTGCTAGTGGGAATGATTGAGCATTGAATAAACTCCAACCATCCTCTAGCTATAGGCTTGAGGTCCAATCTTCTTAGTTGAACCGGCTTGCCTTTGGAGTCAATCTTCCATTGAGCTCCTTCTACACATATGTCCATAAGGACTTAGTCCAACCTTTGATCAAAGTTGACTCTCCTTGTGTAGGGGCGTGCGTTCTCTTCCATGTATGGCAAGTTGAATGCCTACCTCACATTCTCCGGACTAAAATCTAAGTATTTCCCCCGAACCATTGTAACATAGTTCTTTGGATCCGGGTTCTTACTTTGATCATGGTTCTTGGTGATCCATGCATTGGCATAGAACTCTTGAACCATTAAGATGCCGACTTGTTGGATGGGATTTGTTAGAACTTCCCAACCTCTTCTTTGAATTTCATGTCGGATCTCCGGATACTCATTTCTTTTGAGTTTAAAAGGGACCTCAGGGATCACCTTCTTCTTGGCCACAACATCATAGAAGTGGTCTTGATGGGCTTTGGAGATGAATCTTTCCATCTCCCATGACTCGGATGTGGAAGCTTTTGTCTTCCCTTTCCCTCTTTTAGAGGATTCTCCGGTCTTAGATGCCATCAATGGTAATGGAAAAACAAAAAGCTTATGCTTTTACCACACCAAACTTAGAATATTGCTCGCCCTCGAGCAATAAACAAAAGAATAGAAGTAGAAGAAGAAGAAATAGAGGAGAGGGAGAGGGTGATGTGGTTCGGCCAAGAAGGGTATAGAGGGGTTGTGTTGTGTGAATTTGATGAAGAATGGAGGGCTTTATATAGGGAGGGGAGGGGGGGTTAAGGTTCGGCCATATGGGTGGGTTTGGGTGGGAAATTGGTTTTGAATTTTGAAGGTAGGTGGAGTTTATGAGGTAGGTTTATGGGAAAGAGTGGATAGATGTGAGTGGTGAAGGGGTGATGGGGAAGAGAGATTGAGGTGATTGGTGAAGGGTTTTTGGGGAAGAGTGTTTATGGGGTTGTGTGAAAGAGAGTGGTGAGAAGAAGTGAGTGGAGGTAGGTGGGGATCCTGTGGGGTCCACAGATCCTGAGTGGATCCTGTGGGGTCCACAGATCCTGAGGTGTTCAAGGAATTACATCCCTGCACCCATTAGGCATGTAAAAATGCCTTTGTACCCAACTCTGGGCGTTCAGCGCCAGGTTGGTGGCCATTTTGGGCGTTCAACGCCCATTTGTGTGCCATTTCTGGCGTTGAACGCCAGAACCATGCCTGTTCTGGCGTTCAGCGCCCAGAAGCTGCCCATTTTGGGCGTTCAGCGCCAGAACCATGCTCTGTTCTGGCGCTGAACGCCAGACAGATGCTCCTCCAGGGTGTGATTTTTCTTCTGCTGTTTTTGATTCCGTTTTCAATTTTTCTATTTATTTTGTGACTCTACATGATCATGAACCTAAGAAAACACGAAAAACAATAAAAATAAGAATTAGATAAACATTGGGTTGCCTCCCAACAAGCGCTTCTTTAATGTCAATAGCTTGACAGTGGGCTCTCATGGAGCCTCACAGATGTGCAGAGCTTTGTTGAAACTCTCCAACACCAAACTTAGAGTTTGGATATGGGAGTTCAACACCAAACTTAGAGTTTGGTTGTGGCCTCCCAAAATCAAACTTAGAGTTTGACTGTGGGGGCTCTGGTTGACTCTGCTTTGAGAGAAGCTTTTTCTGCTTCCTCTCCATGGTTGCAGAGGGAGATCCTTGAGTTTTGAATACAAGGGAGTTCTCATTCCATTGAAGGACTATTTCACCTCTGTCAACATCAATCACAGCTCTTGCTGTGGCCAGGAAAGGTCTTCCTAGGATGATGGATTCATCCTCTTCCTTTCCAGTATCCAGGACTATGAAATCAGCAGGGATGTAAAGGCCCTCAACCTTTACTAATACATCTTCTACTTGTCCATAAGCCTGTCTTCTTGAGCTGTCTGCCATCTCTAGTGAGATTTTAGCAGCTTGCACCCCATAGATTCCCAGTTTCTCTATTACAGAGAGGGGCATGAGGTTTATTCCTGAACCAAGGTCACACAGAGCCTTAAAGATCATGGTGCCTATGGTACAGGGTATTATGAACTTTCCAGGATCCTGTCTCTTCTGAGGCAATGTCAGTTGATCCAAATCACTTAGTTCATTGATGAACAAGGGAGGTTCAACTTCCCAAGCATCAATGCCAAACAATTTGGCATTCAGCTTCATGATTGCACCAAGAAACTTGGCAGTTTACTCTTCAGTGACATCCTCATTCTCTTTAGAAGAGGAATACTCATCAGAGCTCATGAAGGGCATAAAGAGGTTCAATGGAATCTCTATGGTCTCTAGATGAGCCTCAGAGTCCTTTGGTTCCTCAGAGGGAAGCTCCTTATTGATCACTGGACGTCCCTGGAGGTCTTCCTCCTTGGGATTCACGTCCTCTCCTCTCCTTACAAGTTCGGCCATGGCCCTTATGTCAATGGCCTTGCACTCTCCTTTTGGGTTCTCTTCTGTATTGCTTGGGAGAGTACTAGGAGGGATTTCAGTGATCCTTTTACTCAGCTGGCCCACTTGTGCTTCCAGATTTCTAATGGAAGACCTTGTTTCATTCATGAAACTTACAGTGGCCTTAGATAGATCAGAGACTAGATTTGCTAAATTAGAAGTATTTTGTTCAGAGTTCTCTGTCTGTTGCTGAGTTGATGATGGAAAAGGCTTGCTATTGCTAAACCTGTTTCTTCCACCATTATTAAAGCCTTGTTGGGGCTTTTGATCCTTCCATGAGAAATTTGGATGATTTCTCCATGTTGAGTTATAGGTGTTTCCATAAGGTTCACCTAAGTAATTTACCTCTGCTATTGCAGGGTTCTCAGGATCATAGGCTTCTTCTTCAGAAGATGCCTCTTGAGTACTATTGGATGCAGCTTGCATTCCATGCAGACTCTGAGAAATCATATTGACTTGCTGAGTCAATATTTTGTTCTGAGCCAATATGGCATTCAGAGTATCAACTTCAAGAACTCCCTTCTTCCTAGGCGTCCCATTATTCACAGGATTCCTTTCAGAAGTGTACATGAACTGGTTATTAGCAACCATGTCAATGAGTTCTTGAGCTTCTGCAGGCGTTTTCTTTAGGTGAATGGATCCACCTGCAGAAGTGTCCAGTGACATCTTTGATAGCTCAGATAAACCATCATAGAATATATCCAGGATGGTCCATTCTGAAAGCATGTCAGAAGGACACTTTTTGGTCAACTGTTTGTATCTTTCCCAAGCTTCATAGAGAGATTCACCTTCTTTCTGTCTGAAGGTTTGAACATCAGCTCTAAGCTTGCTCAGCTTTTGAGGAGGAAAGTACTTGGCTAAGAAAGCCGTGACCAGCTTATCCCAAGAGTTCAGGCTGTCTTTGGGTTGAGAATCCAACCATAATCTAGCTCTGTCTCTTACAGCAAAAGGGAAAAGCATGAGCCTGTAGACTTCAGGATCTACTCCATTAGTCTTAACAGTATCACATATCTGCAAGAATTCAGTTAAGAACTGAAAAGGATCTTCAGATGGAAGTCCATGAAACTTGCAGTTCTCCTGCATTAGAGAAACTAATTGAGGTTTCAGCTCAAAGTTGTTTGCTCCAATGGCAGGAATGGAGATGCTTCTTCCATGTAAATTGGAATTAGGTGCAGTAAAGTCACCAAGCATCTTCCTTACATTATCATTATTTTCGGCTGCCATCTCCTCTGCCTGTTCGAAAATTTCTGAAAGGTTATCTCTGGATTGTTGTATTTTAGCTTCTCTTAATTTTCTCTTCAGAGTCCTTTCAGGTTCTGGATCTGCTTCCACAAGAATGTTCTTATCCTTGCTCCTGCTCATATGACAAAGAAGAAGGCACAGAAAAATAATAATAATAATAGAGATCCTTTATACCACAGTATAGGGATCCTTGTGTGAGTGGAAGAAGAGGGGGAGACAAAGAATGTAATATAATGGAAGAAACACAACTGTGAGGAGGCTAGAGATGTGAGATGAGATGTTAGGATATGAATGAATAAATAGAATAAGATAGGGGAGGGAAAATTTTCGAAAATTATTTTAAAAAAGAGTTAGTGATTTTTGAAAATAGTTTTTGAAAAATGTTTAGTATTTTTTTTTCGAAAATTTTTTAAATCAAAAATAAAAATAAAAATAATTAGTTAATTAAAAAGAAATTTTTGAAAAAGAGGGAAGATTTTTTTCGAAAATTAGAGAGAGAGAGTTAGTTAGGTAGTTTTGAAAAAGTTAAGAAACAAACAAAAAGTTAGTTAAAACAAATTTTGAAAAGATAAGAAGTTAGGAAGTTAGAAAAGATATTTTGAAAAGATATTTTTGAAAAAGATAAGATAAGAAGATATTTTTGAAAAGATATGATAGAAATTAGTTTTTGAAAAAGATTTGATTTTTAAAATCACAATTAATGACTTGATTCATAAGAAATCACAAGATATGATTCTAGAACTCAAAGTTTGAATCTTTCTTAACAAGCAAGTAACAAACTTCAAATTTTTGAATCAAAACATTAATTGATTATGTTATTTTCGAAAATTTGTTATAAAAATAAGAAAAAGATTTTTGAAAAATATTTTTGGAATTTTCGAAAATAATTAAGAATTTTGAAAAAGATTTGATTTTTGAAAAAGATTTTGAAAAAGATAAGATTTTCAAATTGAAAATTTGATTTGACTCATGAGAAACAATTTGATTTAAAAAAATTTTGAAAAAGTCAATCCAAATTTTCGAATTTGATGAGTGAAAAAGGGAAAGATATTTTTTTGATTTTTGAATTTTTATGATGCAAGAGAGAAAAACACTAAAAAGATGCAATGCATGAAATTTTTGAATCAAAACAATGAATGCATGTATGAATGATATGAATGTCAAGATGAACACCAAGAACACTTTGAATGTCAAGATGAACATCAAGAACATATTTTTGAAAAAAAATTTTTGATGCAAAGAAAACATGTAAGACACCAAACTTAGAAATCTTTTATGTTTAGACTCTAAGAAACGAAAAATGCACATGTAAAACAAGAAAAGACACAAAACATGAAAACATCAAGATCAAACAAGAAGACTTACCAAGAACAACTTGAAGATCATGAAGAACACTATGAATGCATGATATTTTCGAAAAATGCAAGATGCATATGCAATTGACACCAAACTTATGATATGACTCAAGACTCAAACAAGAACACAAAAATATTTTTGATTTTTATGATTTTCTAATTTTTTTGGATTTTTTTTTTCGAAAATAATATGAAAAAGAAAAAATAAGGATTCCAAAATTTTTAATATGAATTCCAGGAATCTTGCCATGTTAGTCTAAAGTTTCAGTCCAGGAATTAGACATGGCTCACTAGCCAGCCAAGCTTTCAAAGAAAGCTTCAGTCCAAAACACTAGACATGGCCAATGGCCAGCCAAGCTTTAGTCTTTAACACGAGAGTATATTGCTCTTTATAACAAATTGCAAGCCTCAGTCCAAATAAATTTAGACATGGCTTTACAGCCAGCCAGGCTTTACATGCTTCATGAAACACTATAATTCATTCTTAAAAATCTTGAATAAAATTTTTTTTTTGAAAACATTTTTAATTTTTTTTTCGAAAACAGATGAGAAAATTTTTGAAAAATATTTTTGAAAAATTTTTGAAAATAAAATAAAAATAAAATTACCTAATCTGAGCAACAAGATGAACCGTCAGTTGTCCAAACTCAAACAATCCCTGGCAATGGCGCCAAAAACTTGGTGCACGAAATTGTGATCTCCAGGCTCGAACAAATCCTGGTAATGGCTCCAAAGCTTGGTGCTCTGATCTTAATTCATAATTGTCACAACTTCGATACAACTAACCAGCAAGTGCACTGGGTCGTCCAAGTAATACCTTACGTGAGTAAGGGTCGAATCCCACGGAGATTGTTGGTATGAAGCAAGCTATGGTCACCTTGTAAATCTCAGTCAGGCAGATATAAAGTGATAATGGTGTTTTCGAATATTATATAATAAAATAGGGATAGAGATACTTATGTAAACATTGGTAGGAATTTCAGATAAGCGAATGGAGATGCTTTTCGTTCCTCTGAACCTCTGCTTTCCTGCTATCTTCATCCAATCAGTCTTACTCCTTTCCATGGCTGGCTTTATGTGATACATCACCACTGTCAACGGCTACTTTCGGTCATCTCACGGGAAAATGATCCAATGCCCTGTCACGGCACGGCTAATCGTCTGTCGGTTCTCGATCATGCTGGAATAGGATTTACTATCCTTTTGCGTCTGTCACTAACGCCCTGCAATCGCGAGTTAGGAGCTCGTCACAGTCATTCAATCATTGAATCCTACTCGGAATACCACAGACAAGGTTTAGACCTTCCGGATTCTCTTGAATGCCGCCATCATTCTAGCTTACGCCACGAAGATTCTGGTTAGGAGATCTAAGAGATACTCATTCTAGCTTATTTCATGTAGAACAGAAGTGTTTGTCAGACACGCGTTCATAAGGGAGAAGGATGATGAGCGTCACACATAATCATCACCTTCATCACGTTCTTGGGTGCGAATGGATATCTTAGAAGAGAAATAAGAAGAATTGAATAGAAAACAGTAGTACTTTGCATTAATCTTTGAGGAACAGCAGAGCTCCACACCTTAATCTATGGAGTGTAGAAACTCTACCGTATGAAAATACATAAGTGAAGGTCCAGGCATGGCCGTGTGGCCAGCCTCCTATGATCTAAGAACCAGGCGTCCAAAGATGGTCCTAAGATCCTAAGATGATCAAAAGATACCTAATACAACAGTAAAAGGTCCTATTTATAATAAACTAGTCACTAGGGTTTACATGAGTAAGTAATTGATGCATAAATCCACTTCCGGGGCCCACTTGGTGTGTGTTTGGGCTGAGCTTAAGTGTAGCACGTGCAGAGGCCATTTGTGGAGTTGAACGCCAGTTTCTATGCCAGTTTGGGCGTTCAACTCTGGTTTTGGATCCTTTTCTGGCGCTGGACTCCAGATTTGGGCAGAAGGCTGGCATTGAACGCCAGTTTACGTCGTCAATTCTTGGCCAAAGTATGGACTATTATATATTTCTGGAAAGCCCTGGATGTCTACTTTCCAACGCAATTGAAAGCGCGCCATTTCGAGTTCTGTAGCTCCAGAAAATCCACTTTGAGTGCAGGGAGATCAGAATCCAACAGCATCAGCAGTCCTTTTTCAACCTCTGAATCTGATTTTTGCTCAAGTCCCTCAATTTCAGCCAGAAAATACCTGAAATCACAGAAAAACACACAAACTCATAGTAAAGTCCAGAAATGTGAATTTAACATAAAAACTAATGAAAACATCCCTAAAAGTAACTAGATCCTACTAAAAACATACTAAAAACAATGTCAAAAAGCGTATAAATTATCCGCTCATCACTTTTCCACCCTTAGCCCAAGACCATCAAGACCTTCAAGCCTTTCTCCAAGAGCAAGAAAGATTTCGATGAACACAAGGGCAACTCATGACTACCATAGCCGAGGTGGTAAACCACTTGGTCCTACTTCGCTCATCCGATCAAGACACTTCTCTTGAAGAAGGTGGAGGATCAACTAAAGAATAGAGTGAAGAAGAGAATGTGAAGCCTCAAGGGAAAGAAGAAGAGTTAGGTCATGACATGAAACAAGAGGGAGAAAGGGAAGTATATGAACCGGAGGAGAGAAAGGGAGAATTGAGGGAGATTGCTCAAGATGAGGATTCCATCATTGATGATTTTTTGTCCTCCTTGGTCAATCCACTTAATGATCCCATTGAGCCTCTTCCCATTGAGTTTGAGAGAGACATGGAGGTAGACTTCTCACAACCTCCTTGTTTTGATGTAAGTGATGGGGAAGAGGAGGAGGAAGTTGGTGAGGAAGGAGTTGACAACCAAGAACATATTGAGTGGGTGGCAATTTCACCTATGAACTTCATTGGCCCCCATCAATATGCTATCTTGGAGACAGATTACCAACTCAAGGTCCTTCTTGGGTTGGTACATGATGGAGGAAGGGGTATTGGTTGCCAAGAGAATCCAAGACCCTTCAAGAAGAATAATTCAAGAATTAGAGTTCAAGAATGGTGTGGAGCACAATTGGGTGATTTTTAGAAAATGTTGGGTTGTTACAAGGGTCAATTAGGAGCTTATCTATCCAGCTTGGAGCATAAAGATCAACAAGAAGGTGAGCGGATGCCTAGAATATGGGATCCCAAAGGAGAGTCAAAGAGCAAGCATGGATGGAGATTCAAGGAGGAGTGGAAACACAAGCCACCCTAGCTAGAGTCTCCTCAAAAAGTCCAACTTAGGACTATAAACCAAAGTAATAGGTGGGAGATACCCCACCATTGTAACATCTTTCTTACCCTTTCTATTTGTTTATAGTCTTGATTTCTTACATGTTTGCTTGTCTTAGTTAGCTTAGGATTGGTTTAGTTATGAGTTTAGTAGGTTGATTTGTGTATGGATCATGATTTTGTGATGTTTTGAATGTTTGGGACTAAGGCTTGGTACCTTAGATTTTGAAGAAAATTTTTTTTTGAAACAGGGCATCTATGCGCACGCACGGTGCTGTGCGTGCGCATGCAACTGAGTTTCGCGACTTGTGCAAACACACAAGCCTGTGCGCCCGCACACTCTTCGTATTACCCTCTGTTCGCAGCGCCAGCATGGTCTGTGCGTGGGCGCTCCCCTGTTTTTCTTGGACTGTGCGTACGTACCACCTTGTGCGTACGCACGCATGTTCCTTATCGCGCCCTCTGTGCGGCTGCACAGGCGTGTGCATCCGCACGCCAACTTGCAACCACTCTGGTGGGAGCGTTGGCATAGCCTGTGCGCATGAACCCCTTCCCTTTTTGCTCTTGTGCGTGCGCACGGACCTGTGTGCGCACGCACACATGATCCTGCTTAAAAAAAAAAAATTCTGCGTCCGCACATTTAGGTGCGCACACACACTTCTACATCTCCGTTCTGTTCGGAGCATTTGCACACCATGTGCGAGCGCACATCTCCCCTTTTCACCTTGTGTGCGTACGAACACATACCTGTGCGTACGTACAAGTGCTGTTTTGGGCAAAATTTTTATTGCACTTTTCTTTGAGCCCTAACACACTTCCACCACCTCTATCCCTCCCCTACCTTGCTTTTTCCATATTTTTCTACTTGTTTTACTTAGTTTTCATTGAATTTTATTTTTTATTTTAGTAGTTATATTAGTTTTGTTTACTCACTTGTTAATTGAATAAGTTGCAAGTGTTTGTTTGATATTGATTGGGTTGTTTGTTGCTTGAAGTTTCCACCAATGCACTTATACTTTGCCTTAATTTACTAGTACCTAGTGGGTTTGAATACTCATGTTTTGATTGTACCACTAGGACAATTATGTAAGTGCATATGGAATTAAGTGAATTGAGTTGAAATTACTTGTTCATTATAAATTTTATATTAACTTCATCACATGACCGGTACTTGTTCCTTGTTAATGCCTTGCATTTGTTTGAGTGTCTCAACTTGATTCTTATCAAGTCCGTCACTTTTTGTAACAAGTATATTTACCATGTGACTTTTTCCTTATGTTTCATGATGAATAAGTAGTTTTCTTTTCATTAATGGATTGGTTGTTATTTATTGTGCTATTTTATATCAATCTTGCGCCTTTACTTGCACAATTTTAATATCCAATACCTCATATACTCAATTCAACCTTGTGGTTACCTTGGTTTGCTTGTGCTTAAATTTTTGCTTATTCTTTAATGGCAACCTAGGCCATCTAATTGAGGAACATATGCTTACTTTTTGATTGTGTGGATGCCATTTAAACCGGCCGTTGTGTGTTCCAACTGCACACATAATTGGAATACACATATGGCTAATAATTTTTTATCATACCACAACTCTATGCAAACTTCCTCAATTAGATGCTTATTAGCTCCCCTTTTATCCTTTTGTGCTACTTGCCTTATGATTCCTAATTATACCTTATTGACTCTTTTTGAGGATGAGACAAAAAGACAAGGAGTCGGGAGAGGAGGAGGACACTGAGGATGGAGATGCCGAGCATACATTGGACTTGGCAATTTCCACACAACCCAAGCCTCCGCATCCACCAACCTAAGGTGGAGGAACGTAAAGCTTCATTCCCCCCGGATCGTGTTCGTGCATGGAGGACCATGCAACGCTTAAGTGTGGGGGAGGATTCGTCATTTTGGGGTGTAAATTTTTTTTTCCCGAACACTTTGCACTTTATTTTTGTTTTCTTTTATCATATTTTTTTTAGATATTTGTTAGTATTTTTGACTATTACATCCTTACTCTAGTTAATATATATATATATATATATATATATATATATATATATATATATATATATATATATATATATTGCATTTGCTTAGTATATATTTTATAGATAGAAGTTGTGATTGGATGATGTGAATAGTATAGCACCTAGTTCAATTTTGTCCTAATTGTTCATGTTAATTTTTGGATGTTGAAAATTAGGAATAGAACTAGGAAAGTTTTTGAAATTGCATCCATCACATCATACATACATATAGGAAATAATTTTGGTGAAAAACAACAAGGATTTTTCAAGAATTTTGTTTTTAGGGCATTCTATTGAATTGATTTGGAAAATTGTTTTTAAACTTGCTTGAATGAATTTTTGTGGAACATAGAAGAGAGATAGAATAAAATGCCTTGTGAGTTTTTGAGCTTTAATGAGTGGTTACACATGCTAACCACTAATTTTGTTCATAGTGTGATTTTTCTCCTTCTATGATTGTGATCTTGGTTTTGCTTGATTCTTTATTTCCGATGTTTGATGTCTTGAATGCATTTAGCATGATTGAGGCCATCTTTGAATTAAGCTCACTCACCCATATGGACCTACCCTTACAACTACCATTATTAGCCAATCTTGAGCTTTTTAATCCCTTTTGTTCTAATTGTTAGCACATCACAACCCTAAGCATAAAACCATGAATAACCTTAAATTGCATCTTTGATTAGCTTAGGTTGAGGAGTATGTGTCATTTAAGTGTGGGAGAAATTTTGGGAAGCATTGGCAGAGAAAAATTTTATTTTGGGTAATTATTGAAAAAAATTGGAAAATGGGTGCACATTCATGTTTCAATTTGCTTTAACCGTATGCATTTGTCATAGAAAAAGAAAAAGAAATAGAAAAGAAAAACAAAAGAAAAAATAAAATGAAAAAATTATAATAAGAGGGACCAAAGTTATCCCAAAAAAAAGAAAAAAAATTTGGAATAAGAAATGCATGTGTTTTGAATAGAAACTAAGGCATGAATGTGTGTGAAAAGAAGTAATGGGTGGCAAGGATGCATTGTTGTGATTTGATTAATATAGGTTGAGGTGGATACTTAAGCTAATCAAAGATTCAATCTTTTAGTCTACTTAGCCATATATTCATCTTACCCTTACCCCAACCCCATTACAACCTTCTAAAGACCTCATGATACTTGCATGCATGCATCAAATACTTGTTGATTGTTAGATGAAAAGCAATTCCTTGAAAGCATTATTAGAGGAGACTTGAGTGATTAAACCCTAAACACCGAGTGATGAGAGTGTATACACACCTAGTGAGGGTTCGATCACTCAATTCTATATCTCCACCCTTCTTATCATGCATTCTTGCAAGTTGCTTCATTTTGAAACTTGAATCAATTCTCTAGATTTTGCTTGCATTGAGCTACTTCTTTGCTTTGCCCCAAATTTTTATACTTACTTGGAAATTTGATTGTTTGTCTTCACCAAATCAATAGGACATTATAGATAGATATATATAGATAGTATATAACATAGTTGCATGCATGTAGGTAGATGCATTGAATAAGTTGCTTGCCCTTTTATCCTTCTTTTTTTTTTATGTGTTTAGCATGAGGACATGCTATTGTTTAAGTGTAGGAGAATTGATGAATCCATATTTGATGATATATTTTGGCTATAATTGGATGGATTTTATCACATAAACTCACACTTATTCACCAAAATAGCATACTTTTGTGTTTGATCCCTAGATTGAGCCTAAATGTGAAAACATGCGTTTTTGTGCTTAAATTGAGCAATTTAATCCCACTTTTATTCTATTCGATGTCGTGATATATTTGTCGAGTGATTTCAGGTCCTAGAGGCAAAAATGGGTTGGTAGAAGTGGAAGAAAGCATGCAAAAAGGGAGAAAACATGAAGAAAACAAAGGAGAAAAGCATCTCAGCCTGTGCCCACGCACAGGGGTCAAAAACAGCACATGTGCCCACGCACATGGCAGGGTAAAAATCAGGACCTGTGCGTCTGTACACCTTCTGTGCCCATGCACAGGGGTCAAAATCAGGACTTGTGCCCATGCACAGGCTGTGCCCATGCTCAGGGCAGAATGGAAATCAGGACCTATGCGTCCGCACAGGTCTGTGCCCATGCACAGGAGAAAAATCAGCAAGTGTGCCCATGCACAGACCTGTGCGTCCGCACAGGTACCAACGCGTGCCTCCATTAAAATTGCACGTGGACTCAGATTTTGGGGATATTTTGGCCCATTTTTGAAGGCTTTGGAGCATATTTGAAGGGGGAAGCAACCATATATCATACCATACACTACCATACATCTTAGAATAGTTTTTAGGAGTAGTTTTAGAATAGTTTAGTTTTAGGTTTTCTCTCTTAGGGTTTTAATTAGGGTTTCAATGTAGCATTTTATACTTCAATTTTGTTCTTGGATTTTGCTATCTCATTGTAAGTATTTCTTTAATTCTTTTTTTATTGCACTACTTGTTCTACACTTTCTTCTACTTTAATTTCCTTTTATCAATACATACATAGTCTTGCAATTTTGGATTCCTAGTTGTTTAATTTGATGTTTGATGGCTTTTATATGTTTGTTTGAGTTGCTTTTATTGATTTTGATCATTTATGGTTCATAGCTTTTACCATTTTCCCAATTTTTCCATGTTTTATGTTTATGCCCTCTATGTGTTTGATGAAATGTCAATTTTGATTATGGGGTAATTTCCACCCTTGACATGGGAAAAATGAGTGTATGGATTGCTAGAGCCATAATTCCAACATTTAGTGATAATTCTTGGGTTGTTAGTTGTTATTGTTTCCACTAACGCTAGCTTTTTACCAATTAATTTGGTAAGTTAGCTAGGACTTGTAGACTAATAACAATTATGCTCACTTAACTTATCCTTCGATGTTAAGGGTTGACTTAGTGAGATTAATCCATCATAATTATCATAGTTGTGGTTATGGCAAGGAAGGGATTCCATAACTCATCCCAAGTCAAGGTTTCATTTATGTTTTGAACCATTTTTCCATTACCTTTTAGCCTTGCTTGTTTATATTACATACATAGTTCTTTTATTCCTTCATTTAGTTTATTAATTGCAATTTTGTCTAGTTCCTTTATCTCTTTATTTGTTTGCTTCCTTATCATCGAAAACCCCTTTGCTCTCTTACAACTAAAATTGTGCACTTATAGGTAGTAGTTCCTAGGGAGAATGACCCAGGAGTCTAAATACTCTCGGTTTATATTGTGATTTGAATTGTGACATCTTTAGGATTATAATTTGATTGATGATCAATGGTTAGGTTTGGACTATACTTGCAACCTCAGTCCTATTTTTAGTGCGAAATTCCAAACCCATGCTTTTGGTCGTCATCATAAATCATAACACCCTACATGATTTTACACATTTTTATGTAAACCACCATACCTTGTTGCAGATTACATAAAAATTGCACTAAACCCTATATTGCGACACCCTACTGTGGATTATTGTCAACCAAAAAAACCTAGGAAATCACGAGACCCTATAGAAGATAATGAAGAGATGTGTGGTGATAATCCACTGTGGGTTATAGTGTATTATGAGCACACGAAGCCACTATATAGCAGGTGATCGTGATTATCAAGTAGAGTGTCAAATTCACAATGTCTGGTGAGGATAGTATCTTAGTTTTTGTGCACTACATAGAAAAAATCCAAAAAAACAAAAGAGAGGGTGTGAAGTATACTGAGAAAGAGCCACTGAGTATCTTTATTCATTCATCGAATAGTTTATCAAATCTCAAAACCAATATATTGCAAAAGTTTAGGGTGTGTGGGACCAAGCAAGTGAAGTTATTTGATAAGATCCTGATTGCCATTGTGTTAGCTGGTGGGAAGTATAATATGTTTGTGATAGGGTCCAATGAGGATATGCAGGTTCTATTTCATTGTCGGAGAAGTTTTTCATATGTGAGAACACACAAGTTTTATGTGAAGTTGGAGGATGTTGTTGATAAACCATTATTTTATGGTTTATATTGTGTTTAATTGAGTGGTTTTATCATATCTTTATCCACTTATTCATTTAAATTAGCATGTATTTACAATTCCTTTCCAAAAATACTTCATGGTTGAAAACTTGCTTCCTAGAGACTTTTAATTATGTATTTTAATTCTCCTTTATTCCATTCGATTCCGTGATCTGTGTGTTAAGTGTTTCAGGCTTTATAGGGCATGAATGACTTGGAGATTAGAAAGGAAGCTTTCAAAAATGGAAGGAACACAAGAAGTTAAGGAGATGACCAGCGAGAAGCGACGCGGACGCATGGCTCACGCGACCGCGCGAAACAGAGGAAATTCCAGTGACGCGGACGCGTGCCTGACGCGAACGCGTGAACTGAAAACAGCACAAGTGACGCGAACGCGTGGACGACGCAATCGCGTGACGTGCGCGATCTGCAGAATTTGCAGAAATCGGTGGAGGCGATTTTGGGCCCTGTTTTGACCCAGTTTTCGGCCCAGAAAAGCAGATTAAAGCCAGGGAACATGTAGAGACGAGGGGAGAACATTCATTCCGCATAATTTTAGTTTTAGATCTGATTTTACTCCTTCTCTAGGTTTTCTCTCTACATATTCATAGTTCTTAGGATTTTGATTTTATTGCTTTTTGGATTGGGATATTGAGAAGAGTTATTACCTCCGCCAAGACTTCATTATTCTAGTTTGTTTTCCTTACTTGTCTCTTACTCTTCCATGTCCTCAATCTATTCAGAATTACTATTGGATTATTTTTAGAATTCATTAATACAAAAACTATTTTTATTTTTAATTGATCTTTTTGATTATTATCTATCATGTCTTTCTTTATTTCTCTTTATTATTTTGTGAAGTTTACATTCATAATGAGCGAGTAGTTCCATAACTTGATGGGGAGTTGATTGAAATGAGGACCTTGAGTTGGAATGTTCAAGAGAAAAATTGTAATTGGGTTTATTGTTAGATTGTCCTCTAGTCACTGACACTAATCCTTTCCAAGGGAGGGGATTGGAACTTGTGAATAGAAATAGCTTTCCAACTTGCTTGACTTTCCTCTACCTAGTAAGGGATAACTAAGCAGAACAACCTTTAATCATCAATTAATCTTGAGAGTACTCCAACAAGAATAGGGCTTCTAACTAATCTACTCCCGGTTAAGATTTTATTTAAAATTACATAAATTCTCTAATTTAATTTCCTGTTTATCAACTCAAACCATTTTTGAAAACATCTGATTAATAAAACAGCACATCTTTTTGCAACTCGTTGGGAGACGACCTGGGATTCATACTCCCAGTATTTTAATTTTAATTTTGTGACAACCCTTCTAAATTGATAAATAGATTTTTGGTTGGCTAAGAACTGTACTTGCAATGTATCTCTTATAATAATTTCTTAACTCGCCAATTTTCGCCACGTCATTTGTCGACTGTTTTGGGGCATCAGCTCTGAATCCTCAATTAACTACGTTGGGGGGAGCCTCTAGTTTAATGCCCATGGTTGCACCATCCAGTTTGTTGGTTGCATCTCCATCTTTTTTAGTTGATTTGAACCGCGAGGATAAAGATGCTTATGTTGTATGGGACAATCATTCCTTCCCCGAGCTGGTGGTTACGATGGCTTGTTCTCCTCGATCGCATGATTTTTTATTGTGCAGACAACAGAGAACCAAATCGAGTTGAAAATGCAATACGAGAGGATGATACAGATGAGGAGCCTATCGACATAGCTGGGGGATGGTGATGAGGGTATTAGGAGTAATCCACTTACACAATATGGTCCTTCAAGTTCCAGCACACCGCAATTCCCTCCACTCTTTTTCACCCTAAACTTGGAAGTTATGCGGCATGAGCTGGTCTTTGATTTA
This sequence comes from Arachis hypogaea, assembly GCF_003086295.3. Taxonomy (NCBI): domain Eukaryota; kingdom Viridiplantae; phylum Streptophyta; class Magnoliopsida; order Fabales; family Fabaceae; genus Arachis; species Arachis hypogaea. Next base: position 104,843,948 of record NC_092055.1, read on the forward strand.
GCTTTTGGGGTTCAAATATTGCATGATACAACCGCTTCTACACAATTTTAGATTGGACAATCATTCCAAATCAAATAGAAAGATGCGTTGAATGTCAAGAGTTATATGGTGAGCTGCTGCGTTGGATGCTTGGTGTGCAGTCAACCATGGCCGGAACCATTGCAATGTTGAAGACTTTTCCGATAAGAGTGCAAAATCAAATTGATGAATCTATAGTCTACTTTTATCGTCTTTTTTGGACATTTCATCTGTGTATTAAGGCCTTTTGATATTGGAAGCCACTAGTGAGCATTGATGGGACTCATTTGTATGGCAAGTATGAAGGTACTTTGACTTTGGAAATCACACAGGATGAAAACCCAAACATAATCCCAATGGCATTTGCACTTATTAAGGGAGAAAATATAGAGTTATGGTCTTTTTTCTTGCCCAATCTACGACAGCATGTGATCCCGTAGGAGGGTATTCTGGTTATCTATGACAGGCACAATGGCATCAAGGCTGTTCTAGAGGCCCCTGATAGCGGTCAGCTACCTTCAAGTGCTTATCGTATATTCTGTATTTTCCATGTTGCAATAAACTTCTCTCTAATTTTCAAGGGTCAGGATGCAAAAAGCTACTTGTCAATGTTGCATATGTGAAGATGTAGGTGGAGTTTTACTATTGGTTTGATATTACAAGGATTGAGAATCTGACCATGTGTGATTGGATAAATAGAATGGAATACGACAAGTAGACCCAGCACCAAGATAGTGGGAGGCGCTTCGGCCACATGACCACTAACATATCCGAGTGTGTTAACAGTGTTCTAAATGGCACAAAGAATCTTCCACTCACTTCGTAGGTTAAGTTCATATATGGTAGGCTTGCAAAGTTATTTGTTTTTCGGGGACAAATGGCAGAGGCGCAACTGGGGATCGGGCATAAACTCTGCCAGGTTTTGATGAAGGAAATAGAGCACAATTTTAGATATTTGAGATGGTTCCTAGTGACTTTGTTTGATAGCATCACTCTGAGTACATTGTGGCAAAAATGAGTCTAACCGGCTCAAGTTGATGCTATATGCCACCGAGCTATGGTATCACTCTGTCAACTTGATGTCACTCAATCATGACAAAATATATCAAGCTCGTGATCAGCTACTATAACCTAGAGTGCTCCTTAGTAAGTATCCTCAGATGAACCAGAACGATCACATCAGCGGTAGAATAAAACTCCCATAGAAACCTTCAAAAGAGAATCTATGATGAGGGAATGCCATAAAAAAGAATCATATCACCTATATATGATACAAATAACCACTGTAAACAACCGACGTGTCAAGCACGCAACTTATCTAATGCAAGCCGAATCTGAATAAGTCTCTGCTCCTTGGCATTTGAGGTCGGTAGATAACTCGCCCACCTACAAATTTTTTTTGTTAGTTGAACATGCATGCATGCTACTACATTAATATAAACATGTATAGCACGAAACACATTAAATGATACTTGGATGCCAATGAAAAAGTAAATGTGTTGAATCCATACGACCTCAATGTCAAAAGCTGTCAGAATATCCAAGAATGTAGTAGCTGAAGTGGTCTAGCCAGGTTAGTGACATTTCTATTGGCAACTTGACACACGGATCTATACAACCATGACAATACAACTGAACCCCAGCTATAATTACCCAACTCGTTAAGCTTTGCCACATACGCCAACCACCGAAGGTGAAGCCAATTCCTATTCTTGTTACCAAATAGTTGAGTGGATAGTAGCATCAAAATGTAAGCCCGAGCGTATATACGCATTGCTCACTATCATCGGTAGGGAGCACCCTGAGCCTCTCATGAAATCATGTGAAGTGAATTGTCATCTGCTTGACTTTATTCAGTAGCGGTAGCTCGCCGAATAGCTTCTCAAACCACTCCCACGTTGGCTTTCCATCAGGAATGAACTGTTCGAAGTTAATAAGGCACCCACTAATAGCCTCCCTATTAAGAAGCAACTCCAATTGGTACGCCATGTCTTACCGCGTGATGGTTCATTCTCTGAATGGCACATGGAAGGTGTGCGTCTCAGGACGCCACCTCTCAATAAATATGCTCACCATAGGCTCATCTACTTAGAAATAATGGTTGTTTAGGCTAACCAAGTGATACAAATCAATAGACTCCAAGTAAGGTATGATTTGGTCATGTAGATGATAAGAAATTAAGAACAAAGAACGAAAGATAAGAAAAGAGACACAGTAGAAACATAAAAAGATATATAAAGGAGGTTTTTCTACTAGACCTCTAAGAAACCTGTTCTTAGCAACCTAGGTCATTGGAAGGGATTCCCTACTAGATCTTCAAAGAACTTGTCCTTGAACACCTAGATCAAAGGATGAAAATTGAGAGAAACTAACACACAGAATTACCTTAAGTTGGATCCTTCAATTTTCTTCATACAAAAAGCAAATAAAATTACTCACCTCACATGATCACACATAAAACAACGTGCATATTGGTACGGATTTCCTAGATTCACAAACTAAATGAAAAGTACACCGGGTCATACCAAGTAATATCTCATATGAGTGACGGTCGATCCCACGAGGATTGATAGACTGAGCAACAATGGTCGAATGATTCCATAGTCAGGCAAGCAGAAAATGATGTTTTGAGAGTTCAAAAAATATTAGATAGTAGTTTAGAGAGTAGAGAGCGCAAAAAATGAGAATTGTGTGAAATAAATGTGAGAAGGTAGTTAACGTATCAGAATTGTTTATCGTTCCGGATTAAGTTTTCTTACCATCTAGTTTAATCATGCACAATTCATTTCATGGCAAACTGTCAGTGACTAAACCCTAATGTCTTAGTAATTTAGTCTCCTCTAACCTAGTTAACCGCCAATGTCTTGGTCACTTAGTTTCGATTAGAGGGTTAAGTTCAATTCTAGTTTATAGCCATAAAAACCTAATTACCCAGATATAAACGGATTATATGTCATGTATCCCGTTAAGTCAAAGTAATTAGCAATTTAGGAGGAATTTAATTTTAAGCTGTTGTTCAAGTGAGATAACTCTTCCAAGAATAACAGGAATGCATATAGAATAAGGGTATTCTTTCTATCTACCCAGATTCATAAAATGAAAAACAAAAGTAATTATTGAAACTGAATCAATGCATTAATTAAAATAGAATAGTAATAGTCTTACTCCATAGAAATAAACAGAGCTCCTAATCTTAACCAAGGAGGCTTAGTGGCTCATGTTTCAGAGAGAAAACTAGGGTTCAGAAAATATGAAAGTGCAGAACTGAGAAGCTCCTTCGAAGGGCTGAATCTTTTTCCTTTTATATCTAACCTAATCTGATTTGAAACTAAAACAGAATAATAACTACTAAAGCCTAAAATATTGTGTTTAGGAATAAAAATAACTAAAACGAAATAAAATAAAATAAATATGACCCAAATCTAACTAATGAAGCCCTTTCCTTAAAGTTGGATCTATCCTACTGGCGCTAAACACCAGAATCGACGTTTAGTGCCCCTGGAGGTCATAAACTCCAATTTTATGATTTATATTATGTAGAGTTTGGGGGGTTTTGTCAATATTTTTCACACTTATTCATAAGAATTGCATGGTTTTGTGTTCCTTTCCTAATATTGCTCTATGATGAAAAACATGCTTATTTTGCCTTAGAATTGCTATATTTTGATCCTCTTTTATTGTCATTCAATGCCGTAATATGTTTGTTGGGTGATTTCAGAAATTATAGGGCAAGGATGGCCTAGAAGGGAGAAAGAAAGCATGCACAAAAGGAATGAATATGAAGACTTGGATTTTGGGAACTTCAGAATGGGCGCGCACGCGCACTTCACGTACACGCGTGGATGTGGATAGCTGGAAGCGGTGTGCAAGGATGGACGCATCCGCGCGGATTAGAGAAATCCCACCAACGCGTGCGCATATGGCGCGCACGCGTGGATCACAAAAGCAATCGGCGCGCACGCACGCATGGCGCGCACGCGCAGAAAGCTGCACGTGACCTCATTAAAGGAAATCATACTTGGCGATTTCTGAGGCTCATCAGGCCCAAATTCAAGCTGTTTCTGCATGGAAAAGACCCAAGGATGCTAGGGGGAGGATCAATCATTTTACACTTAGACACAATTTTAGCTAGTTTTTTGTTCTTTGTTCTTCTAGAGAGAAAAACTCTTGTTCCTCTCTAGATCTAGCCTTAATTTGATCTTCCCTTATTGAATTCTGAATTGGATCTTGTTAATTACTAGTTTTAATTGTTTAATTTGAATTCTCTAGTATAATTTTGTTTAGATCTTGTGTTGGTTTTATGTTTCCTTGTTGTTTGTCATTTTATACCCATTTCATGAATCTTGTAGATCTTGACTTGTTATTGTTGCATTGATGATTTCCATGATTAATTGCATTGTTTGAGTGATTGTATGTTGATAATTGTTAGTGGGTACTTGTTAGTTCCAATTTAATTGCAATTTGAATAGGTCTTTTATTAATGCTTACCATGTGTTTGATGAAATGTTTCCTTTGATTATGGATTAGTCCTTTTTACTCTTGACCTAGGCTAAGGTAATTGGGTAAACTTGAGTCATTGGGTCTAATGGATTTGATGATTTGGAAACCCTTAGTGGTTAATTTGATAGCCATTGACACTAGCCTACTATTAAGTTAATTAGTAGTTAGGTTGGACCTTATGGGTTGATGTTGGCCAAACCATTTAACATACTTCAAGTATAGAAGTAAACTTAATGAGTTTGGTTCCTCATAATTGTCAAGATATGGTTATTAGATAAGGATAGTGACCCCAACTCCCATGTCTAGCCAAGAGTTGCTTTTATCATTCGTATTTGAAAACCCAAAAATCTCAATTGCCTTGTCTTAGTTATAGTTACTTGTTTAGTTTAGAATATAATTACATTGGATATTATTTTATGAGTTTGGAATTATTTATATTTTTCTCTAATTGTTTGAATTAGTTTCTTGCATTCCAAGATTACTTGCTTGTTAATATTCCTAGTTTAATTTCTTGCTCATGACTTGCAACCCCGGATTTCTAACCAATGTTGAAGCACATGTTTGCCCATTTCTTGTGAGACGACCCGAGGTTTGAATACTTCGGTTACTTTTATTGGGGTTGAACTTGTGACAACCAATTTCCCTTCTAAATTTGATACTCGAGGATTGTTGTTGGGAAGAGCTATACTTGCAACGAGATTTTATTGAGGAATTCTATACCAACATAGTCTTTGGGGTGCATCAAATTTTTGGCGCCGTTGCCAGAGAATGGTTGTAACATATGTCTTGATATTGGTTATGTGAATATGTGAATATTATAGATAGTTTACCTTCTTTCAATACTTAGCTATAGTTTAGATTTCTTTTGTATGTGTGCTATGACTCCCAAGTTTGATGACTCGGTCTCAACCGAATTCTAGCTTAGCCGAGTTTGACCCTGAGATTGAAAGAACCTTGTTATACACTCGGCAAGCTAGACGGCAGTTGGATTATACGGCTAGTGATGAGCGGATAATTTATACGCTTTTGGCATTATTTTTATATAGTTTTTAGTATGTTTTAGTTCATTTTTATTATATTTTTATTAGTTTTTATTTAAAAATTACATTTCTGGACTTTACTATGAGTTTGTGTATTTCTCTGTAATTTTAGGTATTTTCTGGCTGAAATTGAGGGACCTGAGCAAAAACCTGATTCAGAGGCTGAGAAAGGACTGCAGATGCTGTTGGATTCTAACCTCCCTGCACTCGAAATGGATTTTCTGGAGCTACAGAAGTCCAATTGGCACGCTCTCAATTGCGTTGGAAAGTAGACATCCTGGGATTTCCATCAATATATAATAGTTCATACTTTTCCCGAGTTTTGATAACGCAAACTGGCGTTTAAACGCCAACTTTCTACCCTTTTCTGGAGTTAAACGCCAGAACTGGCATAAAAGCTGGAGTTAAATGCCCAACTGGCACAAAAGCTGGAGTTTAACACCAGGAATAGCCTCTACACGTGAAAGCTTCAATGCTCAGCCCAAACACACACCAAGTGGGCCCCGGAAGTGGATTTCTTCACTATCTATCTTAGCTTACTCATTTTTTGTAAACCTAGGTCACTAGTTTTAGTATAAAAATCACTTTTAGAGATTCATTTGGTACCTCATGACATTTTATATTAGAACTTGTATTTTTTACGGCATGAGTCTTTAAACCCCATGGTTGGGGATGAGGAGCTCTACTGTGTTTCGATGGATTAATGCAATTACTACTGTTTTCCATTCAATCACACTTGTTTCTATTCTAAGATATTCACTCGCACTTCAACTTGATGAATGTGATGATTCGTGACACTCATCATCATTCTCACCTATGAACGCGTGCCTGACAACCACCTCCGTTCTATTTGCAATAGCTTGAGTGCATATCTCTTGGGTTTCTAATATAAGATTAGAACCTTCGTGCTATAGGCTAGAATTATTGGCGGCCATTCTTGAGATCCGGAAAGTCTAAACCTTGTCTGTGGTATTCCGAGTAGGATTTGGGAAGGGATGACTGTGACGAGCTTCAAACTTGCGAGTGCTGGGCATAATGACAGACGCAAAAGGATCAATGGATCCTATTCCAACATGAGTGAGAACCGACAGATGATTAGCCGTGCGGTGACAGCGCATTTGGACCATTTTCACTGAGAGGACGGATGGTAGCCATTGACAACGGTGATCCACCAACATACAGCTTGCCATGGAAGGAGCCTTGCGTGCATGAAAAAGAAGACAGTAGGAAAGCAGAGATTCAGAAGACAGAGCATCTCCAAAAACCTCAACCTGTTCTCTATTACTGCATAACAAGTATTATTTAATCCATGTTCTTTCACTCATTCCAATTAAATCTGAGAATTATTGATATCCTGACTAAGAGTTACAAGATAACCATAGCTTGCTTCAAGCCGATAATCTCCGTGGGATCGACCCTTACTCATGTAAGGTATTACTTGGACGACCCAGTGCACTTGCTGGTTAGTTGTGCGGAATCGCAAAAGTGTGATTGTGATTTCGTGCACCAAGTTTTTGGTGCCGTTGCCGGGGATTGTTCGAGTTTGGACAACTGACGGTTTATTTTGTTGCTTAGATTAGGAATAATTTATTTTTGTTGGTTTAGAGTCACTAAATTTGAGTCTTTTATTTGAGTTTAGTTTTATATTTTAAGTTTGGTGTCAATTGCATGCTTTTATTTTCCTTCAATTTTTCGATTTTACATGTTCTTAGTTCTTTCTTGATCTTCAAGTTATTCTTATTTATTTTCTTTATTTGATCTTTAGTTTTTCTTGTTTTGTGTCTTTCCTTGTTTTTCTTGTGCATTTTCGAATTATTAGTGTCCAAAGTATAAAAAATTTTAAGTTTGGTGTCCCTTATGTCCTCATTTCCTTAAAAATTTTCAAAATTTATTCTTGGTGTTTATCTTGACACTTCAAAGTGTCCTTTGTTTGTTTTCTTTGTTTTGATCTAAAAATTCTAAGTTTGGTGTCATTTTATTATTTTCTCTTTCCTCATTAAATTCAAAAATATCTTCTCTCTTATTTTAATTGATTTTTGAATTCTACCTTTAAAACTTCAGATTTTCATTTTAAAAACTTCTTATTTTATCTTATCTTAGTTTGGAATTACAAAATTTAAATCTTTTTCAAAAATCATATCCAAGGTTTTTTAAATTTTTTTAATTAATCAATTATTTTAGTTTTCAAAACTTTTATTTTGTTTTCCATTTATTTTGTTTTATTTTATTCGGTTACTTTTAATTAAATAAAATAAAAATAAAAATATAATTTATTTGCAATTCATATCAATTCCCTTTTCTCCATCATGGACATAAGTGGAAATGAACAGTCCAGAAGGACTCTGGGGTCATATGTTAACCCCATTACAGCTGCATATGGGAGTAGCATCTGTATACCTCCCATCAAAGCAAGCAGTTTTGAGCTAAATCCTCAGCTCATTATCATGGTGCAGCAAAATTGCCAGTATTCCGGTCTTCCACAGGAAGAACCTACTGAGTTTCTGGCACAGTTCTTACAAATTGCTGACACAGTACGTGATAAATAAGTGGATCAGGATGTCTACAGATTATTACTATTTTCATTTGCTGTAAAAGATCAAGCTAAGAGGTGGTTAAATAACCAACCCACAGCAAGCATAAAAACATGGAAATAGTTATCAGACAAATTTCTGAATCAATTTTACCCTCCAAAAAGGATGACACAGCTAAGGCTGGACATCCAAGGCTTTAAACAAGCGGATCATGAATCCCTTTATAATGCCTGGGAGAGGTACAGAGGGATGCTAAGGAAATGTCCCTCTGAAATGTTTTCAGAGTGGGTACAGTTAGACATCTTCTACTATGGGCTTACAGAAAAAGCTCAAATGTCTCTAGACTACTCAGCTGGTGGATCTATACACATGAGAAAAATGATTGAAGAGGCTCAAGAACTCATAGATACGGTTGCTAGAAATCAACATCTGTACTCAAGTAGTGAGTCCTTCATAAAAGAAGAGGCTAGGGCAGTAACTACTGATCCTAATCCTCAAGAACAGATTGTTGAACTTAATCAGCAATTGCTCCTTATGACAAAACAATTAGTAGAATTTAAAGAGATTCTCTAAGACACTAAAAATGCTAACAAGAATATGGAAGCACAATCGAATCAGACAAGACAGTAGCTATCTAAACAGATAATAGAAGAATGCCAAGCTGTTCAACTAAGGAGCAGGAAGACATTGAATAATTCAGCTCAAAGTAGTAGAAAGCCAAGAAAAGAACAAATGACAGAGGATGACCAACCCACTGTCCAAAATCCCTCTGAGGACAATAAGAGCCCAGAGAGGAATAATTCTGGCGTTCAAACGCCAGAAAAGGGTGAAAAATTGGCGTTAAACGCCCAGTGGATGCCCACTTCTGGCTTTCAAACGCCAGAAAAGGGAGAAAAGTTGGCGTTAAATGCCCAATCCTTGCCCAGTTCTGGCGTTCAAACACCAGGAAAGGGTGGAAAATTGGTGTTAAACGCCCATCCAACCTCTACTCCTGGTGTTCAAACGCTAGTGAGGGATCAGACACCTACAAGTGCTGATTGTAACCCTCCTAAGAAGGCTTCTCAACCTGCCTCTGTAGGAAATAAACCTGCAGCAACTAAGGTTGAGGAGTACAAAGCCAAGATGCCTTATCCTCAGAAACTCTGCCAAGCGAAACAGGATAAACAATTTGCCCGCTTTGCAAACTATCTCAGGACTCTTGAAATAAAGATTCCATTTGCAGAGGCACTTGAGCAAATACCCTCTTATGCTAAGTTCATGAAAGAGATCTTAAGTCATAAGAAGGATTGGAGAGAAACTGAAAAAGTTTTTCTCACTGAAGAATGCAGTGCAGTCATTCTAACAAGCTTACCAGAAAAGCTTAAAGATCCTGGAAGCTTTATGATACCATGCACATTAGAGGGTACTTATACCAAGACAGCTCTATGTGACCTTGGGGCAAGTATCAACCTAATACCTGCATCCACTATCAGAAAGCTTGGCTTGACTGAGGAAGTCAAACCAACCCGAATATGCCTCCAACTTGCTGATGGCTCCATTAAATATCTATCAGGTATAATTGAGGACATGATTGTCAAGGTTAGGCCATTTGCCTTTCCCACTGACTTTGTAGTGCTGGAAATAGAGGAGCACAAGAATGCGACTCTCATTCTAGGAAGACCTTTCTTAGTAACTGGACGAACTCTTATTGATGTACAAAAAGGGGAAGTGACCCTGAGAGTCAATGAGGATGAGTTCAAGTTAAATGCTGTCAAAGCTATGCAGCATCCATACACATCAAATGACTGCATGAGCGCTGTTATTATTGACTCTTTGGTAGAAGAGATCAATATGACTGAGAGTCTCGAATCCAAGCTAGAGGACATCTTTAAGGATGTTCAGCCTGATCTGGAGGAACAAGAGACAATGAAAGAACCTCTAAAAACTCCTCAAGAATAGGAGAAACCTCCTAAACCCGAGCTCAAACCACTACCACCATCCCTGAAATATGCATTTCTGGGAGAGGGTGACACTTTTCTAGTGATCATAAGCTCTGCTTTAAATCCACAGGAAGCGAAAGCACTAATTCAAGTGCAAAGGACACACAAGATAGCTCTTGGATGGTCCATAAGTGATCTTAAGGGCATTAGCCCAGCAAGATGCATGCACAAGATCCTATTGGAGGATGATGCTAAGCCAGTGGTTCAAACACAGAGGTGGTTAAACCCAGCCATGAAGGAGGTGGTGCAGAAAGAGGTCACTAAGTTACTAGAGGCTGGGATTATTTATCCTATTTCTGATAGCCCCTGGGTGAGCCCTGTCCAAGTTGTCCCCAAGAAGGGAGGCATGATAGTGGTTCATAATGAAAAGAATGAACTGGTTCCTACAAGAACAGTTACAGGGTGACGTATGTGTATTGATTACAGAAGGCTCTCAATACAGCCACCAGAAAGGATCATTTTCCTTTACCATTCATAGATCAAATGCTAGAGAGACTAGCAGGTCATGAATACTACTGCTTTTTGGATGGCTATTTAGGTTACAATCAAATTGCAGTGGATCCTCAAGACCAAGAAAAAATAGCATTCACATGTCCATCTGGAGTATTTTCCTACAGAAGGATGCTTTTTGGTCTGTGCAACGCACCTACAACCTTTCAGAGGTGCATGCTCTCTATCTTTTCTGATATGGTAGAGAAATTTTTGGAAGTCTTCATGGATGACTTCTCAGTATTTGGAGACTCATTCAGCTCCTGTCTTGACCATCTAGCACTTGTTCTGAAAAGATGCCAAGAGACTAACCTGGTTTTAAACTGAGAAAAATGTCACTTTATGGTGACTGAAGGAATTGTCCTTGGGCACAAAATTTCAAACAAGGGAATAGAGGTGGATTAAGCTAAGGTAGAGGTAATTGAAAAGTTACCACCACCTGGCAATGTTAAGGCAATCAGAAGCTTTCTGGGACACGCAGGATTCTACAGGAGGTTTATAAAAGATTTTTTAAAAATCGCAAAACCTCTGAGTAATCTGCTAGCTGCTGATACACCATTTGTCTTTGACACAGAGTGTTTGCAGGCCTTTGAGACTCTGAAGGCTAAGTTGGTCACAACACCTGTCATTTCTGCACCAGACTGGACATTACCATTCGAGTTAATGTGTGATGCCAGTGACTATGCTATTGGTGCAGTGTTAGGACAGAGGCATAACAAGCTTCTGAACGTCATTTACTATGCCAGCCATGTCCTAAATGACGCACAGAAAAGCTACACAACCACAGAAAAAGAGTTTCTTGCAGTGGTTTATGCCATTGACAAGTTTAGATCCTATTTAGTAGGTTCAAAGGTGATTGTGTATACTGACCATGCTGCTCTTAAATATCTACTCACAAAGCAAGATTCAAAACCCAGGCTCATAAGATGGGTGTTGCTTCTGTAAGATTTTGATATAGAAATAAGAGACAGAAAAGGGACAGAGAATCAGGTAGCTGATCACCTGTGCCGGATAGAACGAGTAGCAGGGGCGTCCCTCCCTCCTACTGAGATCTCTGAAACCTTTTCGAATGAGCAACTCTTCACCATTCAGGAAGCACCATGGTTTGCAGACATTGCAAATTATAAAGCTGTGAGGTTCATACCCAAGGAGTACAGCAGGCAGCAAATAGAAAAACTAATTTCTGATGCAAAGTACTACTTATGGGATGAACCATATCTCTTTAAGAGATGTGCAGATGGAATGATCCGTAGATGCGTGCCTAGAGAAGAGGCACAGAAGATCCTATGGCATTGCCATGGATCACAGTATGGAGGACATTTCGGAGGTAAGCGAACGGCCACTAAGGTCCTCCAATATGGCTTCTACTGGCCTACTCTTTATAGAGATGCCCGAGAGTTTGTGCGTAACTGTGACAGTTGCCAGAGAGCTGGTAACTTGCCTCATGGTTATGCCATGCCTCAACAAGGGATCTTAGAGATTGAGTTGTTTGATGTATGGGGTATTGACTTCATGGGTCCTTTCCCACCATCATACTCAAACACTTACATTCTGGTGGCAGTAGACTACGTATCTAAATAGGTAGAAGCAATTGCCACACCCACTAATGATACTAAAACAGTGCTAAAGTTCCTCCAAAAATATATCTTCAGTAGATTTGGTGCCCCTAGAGTACTAATCAGTGACGGGGGCACTCATTTCTACAATAAACAGCTTTACTCTTCTATGGTCCGATATGGAATTAGCCACAAAGTAGCAACTCCATATCATCCACAGACAAATGCGCAGGCTGAGGTCTCTAATAGAGAACTAAAAAGAATCCTGGAACAGACTGTAATTGCCCATAGAAGGGATTGGGCAAAAAGCTTGGATGATGCTCTGTGGGCATACAGAACAGCATTCAAGACTCCTATAGGAACCTCTCCATACCAGCTTGTGTATGGCAAGGTGATGTGGCAGAAATTGGTGAGTTAAGAAATTATTATAAGAGATGCGTTGCAAGTATAGTTCTTAACCAACCAAAAATTCGCTTATCAATTTAGAAGGGGTTGTCACAAAATTAGAATTAAAATACTGGGAATATGAATCACAGGTCGTCTCCCAACGAGTTGCAGAAAGGTGTGCTATTTTATTAATCAGATGTTTTCTAAAATGGTTTGAATTGATAAACAGGAAATTAAATCAGAGAATTTATGTAATTTAAATAAAATCCTTGACTGGGAGTAGATTAGTTGGAAGCCCTATCCTTGATGGAGTTCTCCCAAGATCAGAGTGATAATTGAAGGTTGCCTGCTCAGTTATCCTTTACCAGATAAAGAAAAGTTAAGCAAGTTGGAAGTCAGTTTCTATTCACAAGTTCTAATCCTCTCCCTTGGGAAGGACTAGTGTCAGTGATTAGAGGGCGACCCAACGCTAAACCCAACTATAATTTTACTCTTGAGCATTCCAACTCAAGGTCCTCCTTTCAACCAACTCACAATCAAGTTATGGAACTACTCGCTCATTATGAACATAAACTTCGCAAAATAAAAAAAGGAAGTAAAGAAAGGCATGATAAATAATAATCAAAAGGATCAATTAAAATAAAAATAGTTCTTGTATTAATAAATTCTAAAAATAATCCAATAGTAACTCTGAATAAATTAAGGATATAAAAGAGTAAGTGATAAGTAAGGAAACAAACTAAAATGATGAAGTCTTGACGGAGGTAATAACTCTTCTCAATATCCCAATCCAAAAAGCAATAAAATCAAATTCTTAAGAACTATGAATGTGTCGAGAGAAAACCTAGAGGAGGAGTAAAGTTAGATCTAAAAACTAAAATTATGCGGAATGAATCTCCTCCCTGGTCTCTGCATGTTCCCTGGCTCTAATCTGCTTTTCTAGGCCAAAAACTGGGTCAAAACAGGGCCCAAAATTGCCCCTAGCGAATTCTGCAAATTCTGCAGATCGCGCACGTCACGCGATCGCGTCATCCACGCGTTCGCGTCATTCAGCATTCTGCCTTTCCACGAGTGTGCGTCGTTCAGGCGTTTGCGTCACTTATGCAGTTTCCAATCCATGTGTTCGCGTCAGGCACGCGAGCGCGTCACTGCAATTTCCTCTAATTCGCGCGGCCGTGTGAGCCATGCGTCCGCGTCGCTTCTCGCTGGTCATCTCCTCAATTTCTTGTGTTCCTTCTATTTTTGCAAGCCTCCTCTCCAATTTCCAAGTCATTCATGCCCTATAAAGCCTGAAACACTTAACACACGGATCACGGCATCGAATGGAATAAAGGAGAATTAAAATACATAATTAAAAGTCTCTAGGAAGCAAGTTTTCAATCATGGAGTAATTTTGGGAAGGAATTGTAAATACATGCTAATCATATGAATAAGTGGGTAAAGACTTGATAAAACCACACAATTAAACACAATATAAACCATAAAATAATGGTTTATCAACCTCCCCACACTTAAACATTAGCATGTCCTCATGCTTAGTTGAAGGAGATAAAATAAATGAGTAGGAACATGTAAAGCTCATGAAATGTAATGCAACCTATACATATGAATGCAACTATATGATTCTTGTCCACTTGGTTAAAAGTGAATAAGCTCTTCAAGACAATCACAAATCAAATTCCACTAACTCAATTCTTATACAGTAAGAAAAGATAAAAATGCAAGAAGGTAGTTCATGAAAGTGGAGAACATAGAATTCAAGCATTGAACCCTCACTGATGGTGTATGTATACTCTAATCTCTCTAGTGTATAGGGTAATCACTCTATCCTTCTCTAATCATGCTTTCTAAAATTTGTTCTTCACCTAACCAATCAACAACATTTAATGTATTAATGCAAACATCATGAGGACTTTTCGAGGTTGTAATAGGGCCAAGGTAAGGGTAAGGATACATACATGGCTAAGTAAGCTTATAAATTGAATCTTTAATTAACCTAAGCTTTGACCCAACACATATATATATTTTATATAACTTTAAATTTCATACCTAGCTACCCAAAACTTCCCTTTCACATTCCTTACTCATGTATCAACTTTTATTTTAATTTTATCATACATGCATTGATTTTTGAATTTTAACTCGACATTGGGGTAATTTTGTCCCCTTATTTATTTATTAAATATTTTTAGATTTTTTTATATATAAACACAGCTTATCAATGCACATAGAATTTTAATTTTTCTTTTATAGTTTCACATGAGTAGATAGCCAAATTCTCATTATATTATCATGACACATTCCCTTATTTTCTTTTGTTCCCACAATCTTTCCATGCTCAATTAACACACAATTCTATCTTAAGCTAACCAAAGATTCAATTGGGATATATAATTGTTTTTCCGCTTAAGGCTAGTGATGTGGTAAAATAAAGAACAAATGGGATTTAAAGGCTCAAAGTGGCTAACAAAGGTAACTTAAGGGGTAGGCTTAATTTGGATAAGTGAGCTAAACAAATAATGGCCTCAATCATATGCAAGCATATAAATATATTAAACATTGGACATATAGGATGAAACAAAATATAGATTACAATCATAGAGAAGTAAACACACATGAATAAAATAATTATGGTTAAATAATGTAACCATGTATAAAGGCTCAAATCTCACAGGTTGTTGTTCTTTAGCTCAAAAACCATGTTCCAAATACAGCTTCAAGCAAATTTAACATAAAAGTTTTAATTAAAATTAGTGAAATTTTGTTCTAAAAATAGGGTCTTAGAAGAAACTTACTGTCTTTTCAATCAAGTAGAACATGCATGCAACTAACCTATTACTATGCAATTTATCCTATTCTACAAAAGAAAAACTAACTAAATATCCTATTTTATTGGTGTTAAGGAAGAGAAATTACCTCTGGAAGTTAGGTACTGACCGACCTCCCCACACTTAAGTCTTTGCACCATCCTCGGTGCCATCTGTCAGGAACAAAGGTGGGCCGGTAGCAGTATCTCCACAGTCGGGACCGTCATGGCTCCCTGTGCTGGTAAACGAAGTGGAGTCCGGGGTGTCTGAGTCTCGGTATTTTCCCTTAAGAAGCTCCTTGATGTATGTGAATCAGCGCTTGTTACGGCGCTCTCTTAGCTTTGCTTTGTGTTCCTGCTGATCCAACCTTTTAAGTATCTGATGGAGCAGTTGATTTGTTGTAGGTGCTTGTGGTGTTGAAGGAGGAATGTCTTCAGCCGGTTCAGTAGGCTGGCTTGTAGTGGCTGCTGGAAGTCTGATATATTTTCCGTTAGGGACGTATTGATCATCCCGTGGGAGCATGGCTTTGGTGTCCCCAGCTCTGTAGGAGACTCCGGCTGCTGAGACGAGATCTGAAACCAAGGCAGGAAAAGGTAAGTTGCCCACAATTTGTACGTGTCCCATGGCATTCTGGATGTGTCTTGGTAGGTTCAGAGGCTGGTCTGTAAGGATGCACCATAACAGAATGGCCATGTCTGCAGTGAAGGAGGACTCGTGGGTGCTCGGAAAGACATAATGGGACATAATTTGTGCCCATACGCGAGCTTCCAAGGTAAGTGCAGAAGCCGATATTCCCTTAGGACGGGAACGATGGTATCTGTAGATCCATCTGCTGCCAGGTAGTGCGATAACTCTGAGAACAGCGTCCCAGTCAAATTGGTACATCTGGCGCTTGAGTGCGGCCTCTTGAAATGTGTCCAGTCCTTCTGGAGTAGGGGGAAGATCTAAAGCTCGCTGAATGGCCTCTTCTGTAATGGGTACTTGCTTCTGACGGACATAGACAGACTGCAGGTTTGGCAGGTGGAAATTAGAGTAGAACTCGACAACCCAGGAAAGATTAACCTGCCGTGGCTGTCTCTGTAGGAATCCCCATTGTCTTCGTTCAATTTGTGGCTCAACAAATTCAACAATACGTGGCGGGAGGATAAGAAGGTATTCGTTGTTGTAACTCCTTTCTGCTAGGATGGGGAACATCTGCTCACAGTAGCGATTGGTAAATCGCGCAGTGTCCTTATCTGGGAAGGCTTTCTCTTTTTCATCAACCTTGATAATCCTCTTAATTCTTTTTGTTAAGGGCTTAACTGCAGTTGAAGATGGCTCAGCCACTAATGCTCTTTTAGTTCCTCTTCTTGCTGTTGATTTGGGAGTCGCTTTCTCTTTTCCTTTCTTGGTGGCCATCCTGAAAGGGGAAGAGTAATGATGTTAAAATTTCAAGGGATAGAGCAAGGAAGAGGATGGGAACGGTGGTAATCAATGCACATTAAAAGATGAGTGATGTTAACACATGGTCATCACTACATGTGAAAAATCTTCAATGGAAATATAGCAAGTGCATATGATGACAATTAAATGCAAGGTGTTTATTGGCATGCCGGCAAAGGCATGAGTAGCATAGATCAAGCATTCAATGTCTAAGTTAGATTACCAAGTCTGCCATACTAACAATCTATTTGTATTAACAATTATATTTAACTAATAAAATATAAAAAAGGGTTTTGTGAAAAGCAAGCATATAGAGTAGTAGATTAAAAGAAATCTAAAAATAGTGCACAATGCCATACGGACATTTTCACAAACACATAGCATGCATGGTGAACAAGTTATCGAATGTATTAAATTGAACATGCAAGTAACCCTTTTTAAAATTAATATATAATTGTCAAATAATTCCTTTAATAATTCACAAGCAAAATATAGAAAATAATGACCCAAATAAATTTCCAACACCAATTAAAAGAAAAAGAAAGAAAAAGAAAACATGGATAATGAAAGTAAAAAGAAAAGTAAGGAAGAAGAAAACATGAAAATAAGAAGAATAATAGAAAAGCAAGGAGGGAAGAAGAAAAAAAAAACCTTGATGATGGTAGTGGGAGAGAGAAAGTAAAGTGAGAAAGAAGGAAGAAGAATGAAAGGGTAAAAGGAAATAAGGAGGAAAAGAAAAAGTAGGATTTGGGGAAGAGAAAGATAAGATATTTTGGCAGATTAGGATAAGCTGTGCGGCGCTAGTGACGCGGATGCGTGGAGGACGCGTTCGCGCGAATAGCGCTTATAAGAATCGACGCAGTCGCGTCGGTCACGCGGACGCGTGACTCGTTCGGTGCTACTGGCGCGAGGGCAGCCTCGCACTCGCACAACTCTCTGTTTGAAACTCTTTTTGCTAAATTTTTGGGTGACGCGATCGCGTGGGTCATGCGATCGCGTGGGTGGCCATACTTTGAAAAGGACACGGACGCGTGGTTGACGCGTTCGCGTGGTGGGGCTTGTGCTGCTAGCATGGTTCTAGCCCCACTCCAGCACAACTTTCGGCTATGCACCCTTTCTTACGTCGATTTTCAGGTCACGCGTCTGCGTGGGTGACGCGGACGCGTGGGAGGCATGTTTCCCAAATGACGCGGATGCGTTAGTGATGCGGTCGCGTGGATCAATTTATGCCAAAGGCACGCCTCCAGCCACGCTCTCGCGTGACTTTCTGTTCGATTTATTTTTCTTTCTTACTCACCTGCGACGCGGACGCGTCGGCGACGCTGTCGAGTCGCGTGATCCCTCTCTCTTTTTTTTTTAAATCCAATTGTGCAAATGAAGATGCAAACTAAATGTGCCAATAATGGGAAGAGTTATTGAAAAAAAAGAAAACTAAGAAGAAAGAAAGGAATGATCATACCATGGTGGGTTGTCTCCCACCCAACACTTTGCTTTAACGTCCTTAAGTTGGACGCTCCACTAGCTCAGTCTTCTGCTGTGGGTGGATCCTCCAAGAGGAAGATCTCTTGCTCCTTGGTTTTCGTCGCTTTCTCACCATGATATAGATTTAAGCGGTGTCCATTAACTTTGATGAATTCAGAGCTTGAAGGATGACTCAGGTGGAAAACTCCGTATGGCTCGGCCTCCTACTCTATATGGATCTTCCCATCTTGATCTTAACTTGCCTGGCATGAGCCTCAGTCTAGAGTTGTAAAGGAAGACTAAGTCCCCAAGTTGGAACTCTCTCCTCTTGATGTGCTTATCATGCACAGCCTTCATCTTTTCCTTGTACAACCTTGAGTTCTCATAAGCTTCTAGGTGAAGGCTTTCCAATTCTTGCAGTTGCAACTTTCTTTCAGCTCTGGCTTTCTCAAATCCCATGTTGCACTCCCTTACTGCCCAGAAGGCTTTGTGCTCTACTTCAACTGGGAGGTGACAGGCTTTTCCATAAACTAAGCGGAAGGGGCTCATCCCAATGGGTGTCTTGTATGCTGCTCTGTATGCCCAGAGTGCATCTTGTAGCCTGGTGCTCCAGTCTCTTCTATTAGGTTTGACTATCTTCTGCAATATACTCTTTAATTCTCTGTTAGACACCTCAGCTTGCCCATTAGTCTGGGGATGATAGGCTGTTGCCACTTTATGAACTATCCCATGCTTCTTCAGTAATCCTGTTAGTCTCCTGTTACAGAAATGGGTGCCTTGATCGCTCACGATTGCTCGTGGTGATCCAAAGCGACAAATAATGTGGTTTCTAACAAAGGAAACAACAGTGTTAGCATCATCAGTGTGGGTAGGAATTGCTTCCACCTATTTAGAAACGTAATCTACAGCTAACAATATATAAAAATAACCATTAGAATTTAGAAATGGACCCATGAAGTCAATGCCCCAAACATCAAAAATTTCACAGAAAAGCATAGTCTGTTGAGGCATCTCATCCCTCTTGGATATATTACCAAACCTTTGGCATAGGGAACAAGATTTACAAAATTCAGCAGCGTCTTTAAAAAGAGTAGGCCACCAGAATCTACAGTCTAAAATTTTTCTAGCTGTTCTTTGAGGGCCAAAATGTCCTCCACTCTCAGATGAGTGGTAGACCTCTAAAATGGACTAGAATTCTGATTGAGGCACACACCATCTAATTACCTGGTCAGTGCCACATCTCCATAAATATGGGTCATCCCATATATAATATTTGGACTCGCTTTTCAGCTTGTCTCTTTGATGCTTAGTAAAGTTTGGAGGAAAACTGCGGCTAACTAGATAATTAGCTACAGGTGCATACCAAGGGATTACTTCAGATACTGTGTGCAGGTTATCAAATAGGAAATTATCATTTATAGGAGTGGAGGTATCCTTAATGTGCTCAAGGCGACTCAAGTGGTCTGCCACTAGATTCTGGTTACCACTCCTATCTTTAATTTCTAAATCAAATTCTTGTAGTAGCAGTATCCAACGTATAAGCCTTGGTTTGGACTCCTTTTTAGCTAATAAATACTTTAGAGCTGCGTGGTCTGAGTATACTACTACCTTAGTACCAAGTAAATAGGCTCGAAATTTATCCAGAGCAAAAACAATAGCAAGAAGCTCTTTCTCAGTAGTGGTGTAATTAGACTGAGCAGTGTCTAAAGTCTTAGACGCATAAGCAATTACAAAAGGATCCTTACCTTCACGCTGAGCCAACGCTGCTCCTACTGCATGGTTGGAAGCATCGCACATGATTTCAAATGGCTGGCTCCAGTCTGGTCCTCTCACAATTGGAGCTTGAGTCAAGGCGGTCTTCAGCTTATCAAACGCTTGTTTGCAATCCTCACTGAACTCAAACTCAATATATTTCTGCAGTAGTCTGGATAAGGGTAGTGCTACCTTACTAAAGTCCTTAATGAATCTCCGATAAAAATCTGCATGGCCAAGGAACGAACGGACTTCCCTCACAGAGGAGGGGTAAGGTAAACTAGAAATAACATCCACCTTTGCTGGATCTACAGAAATGCCCGTATTAGACACAACATGTCCTAGTATAATCCCTTGTTTTACCATAAAGTGACATTTTTCAAAATTCAATACAAGGTTTGTACTGACACATCTATCTAATACTCTAGATAAACTATCTAAGCAAAGGCTGAATGAATCACCATAAACGCTAAAATCATCCATAAAAACCTCTATACAGTCCTCAATAAGGTCAGAGAAAAGACTCATCATGCACCTTTGGAAAGTAGCTGATGCATTGCACAAGCCAAAGGGCATTCTCTTTTAAGCATAAGTGCCAAAAGGACATGTAAAAGTAGTCTTTTCCTGATCTTCAGGAGCTATATAGATTTGAAAATAGCCTGTATAACCATCTAAAAAACAATAATGGGATTTACCTGATAGGCGATCAAGCATCTGATCAATGAATGGCAAGGGGTAATGATCCTTACGAGTGGCTTCGTTGAGACGCCTGTAATCAATGCAGACCCTCATGAATTCTGCACTCTAGTTGTCAGAAGCTCTCCCTGCTCATTTCTTACTGTTGTGATTCCAGACTTCTTGGGCACCACTTGTATTGGACTGACCCATTCGCTATCTGAGATGGGGTAAATGATATCTACTTCAAGTAGCATGGTCACTTCTTTCTTGACAACTTCTAAGATGGTGGGATTCAGTCTTCTCTGAGGTTGACAGACGGGCTTTTCTCCCTCTTCTAGAAATATTCTGTGCTCACAAACTTGAGGGTTAATGCCTACTATATCCATCAAGCTCCATCCAATTGCTTTCTTGTGTTTTCTCAGCATACTGAGTAGCTGTTCTTCTTGTTGGGAAGTGAGTTCCCTTGCAATGATAACTGAAAACTTCTGCTTGTCCTCAAGGTAAGCATACTTGAGGTGTGGAGGTAGGGGCTTTAATTCCAATTTCTGCTCATGGCCAGGCTCTGGATCATCCAGAGCTGGTGATAATGGCAAAGTGCCCTTATTGTCCTCTGAAAGTGTCCCCACACTTGGACCTTGTCCCGTGTACTTCTCTTCTAATTCCTCCTAGTGAACTTCAGCCACGGTTTCATCTATGATGTCACACTGGGAGATAGAATAATCATCCGGAGGGTGCTCCATAGCTCCATTTAAACTGAACTTTACTATTCTGCCATCTATTTCAAAAGAATAAGTTCCGGAAAATGCATCCAGCTTGAACTTTGAAGTCTTCAGGAATGGTCTTCCAAGCAGGATTGATGATGGCCTTCCTGAGTCATTAGGGGGCATTTCTAGAATGTAGAAATCAATGGGAAATGTGAGTCCCTTAATGCTCATTAATACATCTTCAGCAACTCCAACCACTGTAATAATGCTTTTATCTGCTAACACAAAACGAGCTGCCAACCTTTTTAAGGGAGGGAGCCTCAAAGTATCATATATAGACAAAGGCATTATGCTAACACAAGCTTCTAAATCACACATGCAGTCAGAAAATATCACACCACTAATAGTACAATTAACCATACATGGACCTGGATCACTACACTTTTCAGGTATACCTCCCATTAAAGCAGATATAGAGCTACCTAAAGGAATAGTTTCTAATTCATTAATTTTGTCTTTATGTATACATAGGTCTTTTAGAAACTTTGCGTATTTAGGTACCTGCTGAATAACATCAAAAAGGGGAACAGCTACCTCAACCTTTTTGAATATTTCTACCATTTTGGATTCAAGTTCCATCTGCTTTCTGGGCTTCCTTGCAATTTGTGGGAATGGAATAGGAGGGGCGTTTTCTGCAGCATCTGCAGCCCTTGGTGATTCTCTCTGTGGTTGAGCTTCTTCTTCTCCAACCATGTCCTGTATGTCTTCTTCCTCTTCAGCATCCTCTACTTCTACCACCTCTTCAGCTGAGGTGTGTTCTGATGGGTTGGGCTTCTCCTGATTCCTCTCTTGCAGTGTGGTTCTGAACCTTAGGGTGATGGTATTGATGCCACCCTTTGGATTAGGCAATGGTTGAGAGGGGATTCCACTGGAGTTCAAAGGCTGGTTGTTGGAGTTATTTAGTGATCCAATCTGTGAGACAAGAGCTTGCAAGGTAGAGTTCAGACCATTTAGAGTAGAAGTAAGGTTGTTTTCCATGGCCTGCTGTCTCCGATCAATAGATTGTAGTAACTCATCATTAGAAGATGAAGAGGGATAAGTGATCTGAGAGGTCTGCTGTTGGTTGTGCTGTGGTCCTTGGAATTACCTCAGGTGAGGTGCTCTGTAAGGCTGGTTCTGGTTCTGCTGCCTGTTATTGTTATTATTCCACCTCTGATTTCCCTGATTGTCTCTGCCTCCTCTGTTATTGTTGTCCCTCCAACTCTGGTTAGAATTATCTCTCCAACCTTGGTTGGAATTGTCCTGCCATCCATGGTTGTAGCTGCTACCTTGATTTTATCCTTGATTGGGGCGGTCATAAAAGTTATGAGTGGCTGCTACAGTGTTGTCTTCCTGTTGGAGCTGCGGATATTCATCAGTATAATGGCTATAATCAGCACAGATTATGCACACTCTCTGTGGGACTAACTGTTGGCTTTGCTGTGGTGGAGAGGGCTGAGCTTGCTGAGCTTGTTGTTAACTCAACTGCATCTGCTTCAGTAAGTTGGTCATTTCACAAATACTCTGAGTTAGAGCAGTAGTCTCTCTACTAGAGGATACTTCTGCAACAGCTTTTGACCGGCTTTGTTTCTGCCTGTGATTCCGAGTAGATTCAGCTAAGTCGCTGATCAATTGCCATGCCTCATCAGTGGCCTTATACTTCTTCATAGACCCATTGCTAGCACTTTCCAATATGGTCTTATCTTGGGGCCTCATGCCCTGTGTGACGTAGCTGAGCAACACTATCTTGTCAATCATATGGTGGGGGCATGCTTCTAGAAGATTGTTGAAGCGCTCCCAGTATTCGTAGAGAGTCTCGGACTCGTCCTGAACAATCATGGAAATGTCTTTTCTCAGTTTATCAGTAACTTCAGCTGGAAAGAATTTTTCCAAAAATCCTCTTCTAAGCATATCCCAGTCAGAAATAGTTGCTGCGGGTTGAGTGTAGTACCACTCTCTTGCCTTTTCCTCAAGAGAGAACGGAAAAGCTTTTAACAGAATAGAAGTTTCATCTGCACCATCATGCCTGACAGTAGAACAAGCTGCTTGGAAATCCCTAAGGTGCTTGATAGGCTCTTGAGCAGGTAAGCCATGAAACTTGGGCATCAAGTTGAGTAGTGCAGTCTTTATTTCAAAGTCTGTAGCCACTGCTGGATGATGCGTTTGAAACAGTTACAGTGTGAAATCAGGGGTTCCAGCCTCCTGGATAGTAACTCTCCTAGGTGCTGCCATGTCACCTGCATGTAAATCAACCGAATCAATAGAAAGGGAGCTTGTTTCTTCCTCAAGTGACGTTTCAGATTCACCCTCGGAGAGGACTAACCGACGCCGAGCTTGCCTTATACGTGAAATAGTTCTTTCAATCTCAGGATCAAATACCGGCAAGCTTGGATCAGGAAGTGAACGCGTCATTTAACGAAAGAAACATGCAGCTCATAGTAACAAAATAAAATAAAATGCAAATAAATAAATTCCAATTAATAACTTTAGCACTCTATTGCAACTCCCCGGCAACGGCGCCAAAAATTGACGTGGCAGAAATTGGTGAGTTAAGAAATTATTATAAGAGATACGTTGCAAGTATAGTTCTTAACCAACCAAAAATCCGCTTATCAATTTAGAAGGGGTTGTCACAAAATTAGAATTAAAATACTGGGAGTATGAATCCCAGGTCGTCTCCCAACGAGTTACAGAAAGGTGTGCTATTTTATTAATCAGATGTTTTCTAAAATAGTTTGAATTGATAAACAGGAAATTAAATCAGAGAATTTATGTAATTTAAATAAAATCCTTGACCGGGAGTAGATTAGTTGGAAGCCCTATCCTTGATGGAGTTCTCCCAAGATCAAAGTGATAATTGAAGGTTGCCTGCTCAGTTATCCTTTACCAGATAAAGGAAAGTTAAGCAAGTTGGAAGTCAGTTTCTATTCACAAGTTCTAATCCTCTCCCTTGGGAAGGACTAGTGTCAGTGATTAGAGGGCGACCCAATGCTAAACCCAACTATAATTTTACTCTTGAGCATTCCAACTCAAGGTCCTCCTTTCAACCAACTCCCAATCAAGTTATGGAACTACTCGCTCATTATGAACATAAACTTCACAAAATAAAAAAAGGAAGTAAAGAAAGGCATGATAAATAATAATCAAAGGATCAATTAAAATAAAAATAGTTCTTGTATTAATAAATTCTAAAAATAATTCAATAGTAACTCTGAATAAATTAAGGATATAAAAGAGTAAGTGACAAGTAAGGAAACAAACAAGAATGATAAAGTCTTGACGGAGGTAATAACTCTTCTCAATATCCCAATCCAAAAAGCAATAAAATCAAATTCTTAAGAACTATGAATGTGTCGAGAGAAAACCACCGGAATACTGGCAATTTTGCTGCACCATGATAATGAGTTGAGGATTTAGCTCAAAACTGCTTGCTTTGATGGGAGGTATATAGATGCTACTCCCATATGCAACTGTAATGGGGTTAGCAAATGACCCCAGAGTCCTTCTAGACTGTTCATTTTCACTTAAGTCCATGATGGAGAAAGGTAGATGATGTAGATTGTAGATAAAATATATTTTTGTTTTTTTTTTATTTTATTTTTTTAATTTTTATTTTATTTAATTAAAAATAACCGAAAATAAAGCAAAATAAATGGAAGATAAAATAAAACTTTTGAAAATGAAATAAAAGCAAATTGAAAACTAAATTAATATATTAATTAAAAAAAGATTTTGGAAAGAGCAATAAAAAAGATATGATTGAAAATTATTTTAAAAAGATATGATTGCAGAAATTAAAAAGATTTGATTTTTTTGGAAAAGATTTGAAAATATCAATTTTTAAAATTAGAATTTTGACTTGACTAAAAAAAAGATATGATTTTGAAAATCTTTGACTAATTTAATGCAAAATTTCGAAATTTATGAATAAAATATGGAAAATCTTTTCAATCACATCTTTTTCAAAATTAAGTCTCAATCATACCTTTTTTATTTCTAATTTCAAAATCTTTTTCAAAAATCACTTAATTTCTTTCCCAATCTTAGTTTTCGAAAATCATCAATCAAATTTTCAATTTTCTTTTAATTTTTTTAAAAATCTTTTTAATTTATTTTCGAAAATTCTTCCCCTCTTTTCACACCCTTATATTTAAGGACTAACACCCCTCCTCAATGAGCAATTCGAACTCTATCTCCTTTGATAAGTTCGAATTCTCTCTTCTCTACCTCCTCCTTCTATTCTTCTTTTCCTCTGACACCTCAAGGAATCTCTATACTGTGACATAGAGGATTCCATATTTTCTTCTTCTCTCTTTTCATATGAGCAGGAGCAAGGACAAGGGCATTCTTGTTGAAGCTGATCCTGAACCTGAAAGGACCTTGAAGAGAAAGCTAAGAGAAGCTAAAATACAACTCTCTATAGAGGACCTAACAGAGCTTTTCAAACAAGAAGAAGACATGGCAGCCGAAAACAACAACAATGCCAACAATGCAAGGAAGGTGCTTGGTGACTTTACTGCACCTACTCCTGACTTCTATGGGAGAAGCATCTCAATCCCTGCCATTAGAGCAAACAACTTTGAGCTTAAGCCTCAATTAGTTTCTCTGATGCAACAGAATTGTAAGTTTCATGGACTTCCATTGGAAGATCCTCATCAGTTCTTAGCTGAATTCTTGCAAATCTGTGACACTGTCAAGACCAATGGGGTTGATCCCGAGGTCTATAGACTTATGCTTTTTTCCTTTGCTGTAAGAGACAGAGCTAGAACATGGTTGGATTCACAACCTAAAGAAAGCCTGAACTCTTGGGAAAAGCTAGTCAATGCCTTCTTGGCAAAGTTCTTTCCACCTCAAAAATTGAGCAAGCTTAGAGTGGAAGTCCAAACCTTCAGACAAAAGGAAGGTGAATCCATCTATAAAGCTTGGGAAAGATACAAACAATTGATCAGAAGGTGTCCTTCTGACATGCTTTCAGATCGGAGCATCATAGGTATCTTCTATGATGGTCTGTCTGAACTGTCCAAAATGTCATTGGACAACTCTGCTGGAGGATCTCTTCATCTGAAGAAGACGCCTGCAGAAGCTCAGGAACTCATTGAAATGGTTGCAAATAACCAATTCATGTACACCTCTGAAAGGAATTCTGTGAATAATGGGACAAATCAGAAGAAAGGAGTTCTTGAGATTAATACTCTGAATGCCATACTGGCTCAGAACAAAATATTGACTCAACAAGTCAATATGATTTCTTAGAGTCTGTCTGGAATGCAAGCAGCAACAGGCAGTACCAAAGAAGCTTCATCTGAAGAAGAAGCTTATGATCCTGAGAACCCAGCAATGGAAGAGGTGAATTACATGGGAGAACCCTATGGAAAGACCTATAATCCTTCATGGAGGAATCATCCAAACCTCTCATGGAAGGATCAACAGAGGCCTCAACAAGGCTTCAACAACAATAATGGTGGAAGAAATAGGTTTAGCAATGGCAAACCTTTTCCATCATCTTCTTAGCAACAGACAGAGAATTCTAAGCAGAGCCACTTTGAATTAGCAACTGTAGTCTCTGATAAAATTAAAACCACTCAAAGTTTCATGACTGAAATAAGGTCCTCCATTAGAAATTTGGAGGCACAAGTAGGTCAGCTGAGCAAGAAAGTTACTGAACTTCCTCCTAGTGCTCTTCCAAGCAATATAGAAGAGAATCCAAAAGGAGAGTGCAAGGCCTTCACCATAACCCACACGGCCAAACCTGGAGAGGAGGAAGAGGCAGTGATCACCACTGAGGAAGACCTCAATGGACGTCTATTGGCCTCCATGGAGTTCCCTAATGAGGAACCATGGGAATCTGAGGCTCACACTGAGGCCATAGAGATTCCATTGAATCTACTTCTACCATTCGTGAGCTCTGATGAGTATTCTTCCTCTGAAGAGGATGAAGATGTTACTAAAGAACAAGTTGCTAAGTACCTTGGAGCAATCATGAAGCTAAATGCCAAGTTATTTGGTAATGAGACTTGGGAGGATGAACCCCCATTGCTCATCAAAGAACTGGATGACTTGACTAGGCAGAGATTACCTCTGAAGAGACAAGATCCTGGAAAGTTCTCAATACCTTGTACCATAGGCACCATGACCTTTGAAAAGGCTCTGTGTGACCTAGGGTCAAGCATAAACCTCATGCCTCTTTTTGTAATGGAGAAACTGAGAATTTTTGAGGTACAAGCTGCAAGAATCTCATTAGAGATGGTAGACAATTCAAGGAAACAAGCTTATGGACTTGTAGAAGATGTCTTGGTAAAGGTTGAAGACTATTACATCCCTGCTGATTTCATAATCCTAGAGACTAGGAAGTGTATGGATGAATCCATCATCCTTGGCAGACCCTTCCTAGCCACAGCAAAAGCTGTGATTGATGTTGACAGAGGAGAATTGATCCTTTAAGTGAATGAGGACTCCCTTGTGTTTAAGGCTCAAGGATCTCCCTCTGTAACCATGGAGAGGAAGCATGAAAAGCTTCTCTCAATGCAGAGTCAAACAAAAACCACCACATTCAAACTCTAAGTTTGGTGTTGGGAGGCCACAACCAAAATCTAAGTTTGGTGTTGAGAGGCCATCATCATGCTCTGAGTATCTGTGAGGCTCCATGAAAGCCCACTGTCAAGCTATTGACATTAAAGAAGCGCTTGTTGGGAGGCAACCCAATCTTTACTTATCTATGTTAAAATTTTATTTTCTATTGTTATTTTATGTTTTCTGTAGGTTGATGATCATATGAAGTCACAAAAATAACTGAAAAAGCAAAAACAGAATGAAAAATAGTATTAAAAATAGAACACCCTGGAGGAGAAACTTACTGGCATTTAAACGGCAGTAAGGGTAGCAGAATGGGCGTTAAACGCCCAGTCTGGCACCATTCTGGGCGTTTAACGCCAGAAAGGGGCACAGAGCTGGCGTTTAACGGCAGAAAAGGGCAAGAAGCTGGCGTTAAACGCAAGAATTGGTCAGCAACCTGGTGTTTAACGCCAGGATTGGCAGAAAAGGGCGTTTTGCACGCCACTTGGTGCAGGGATGAAAAATCCTTGACACCTCAGGATCTGTGGACCCCACAGGATCCCCACCTACCCCACCTCTCTCTCTTTTCTTCACCCATTCACCAATCACCTCAATACCACTTCCCCGAAAACCCTCACCTATCAAATCCTACCCTCTTCTCCATAAACCCTTCACCAATCCACATCCATCCATCATAAAACCTCACCTACCTCACCATTCAAATTCAAACCACTTTCCCTCCCAAACCCACCCTATTTGGCCGAACCCTAACCCTCTCTCCACCCCTATATAAACCCATCTTCACTCCCTCATTTTCACATAACATAAACACTACTTCTCCCCCTGGGCCGAAACACCAACCCACCTCCATCTCCTCCATTTCTTCTTCTTCTACTTTCTTCTTTCTTCTTTTGCTCGAGGACGAGCAAATCTTCTAAGTTTGGTGTGGTAAATGCATTACTTTTTGTTTTTCCATAACTATTTATGGCACCTAAGGCCGGAGAAACCTCTAGAAAGAGGAAAGGGAAGGCAAAAGCTTCCACCTCCGAGTCATGGGAGATGGAGAGATTCATCTCAAAGGTGCATCAAGACCACTTCTATGAAGTCGTGGCCAAGAAGAAAGTGATCCCCAAGGTCTCTTTCAAGCTCAAAAAGGGTGAATATCCGGAGATCCGACATGAGATTCGAAGAAGAGTTTGGGAAGTTCTCACCAACCCCATTCAACAAATTGGAATCTTAATGGTTCAAGAGTTCTATGCCAATGCATGGATAACCAAGAACCACGATCAAAGTGTGAACCCGTACCCTAAGAATTGGCTTACAATGGTGCGAAGAAAATACTTAGATTTCAGTCCGGAAAATGTAAGGTTGGCATTCAACTTGCCCATGATGCAAGGAGATGCACACCCCTACACTAGAAGGGTCAACTTTGATCAAAGGTTGGACCAAGTCCTCATAGACATTTGTGAAGAGGGTGCTCAATGGAAGAGAGATTCAAGAGGAAGCCGGTTCAATTAAGAAGGCATGACCTCAAGCCCGTGGCTAGGGGATGGTTGGAATTCATCCAACTCTCAATCAATCCCACTAGCAACCGGTCTGAAGTTACTATAGACCGGACTATCATGATTCATAGCATCATGATTAGAGAGGAAGTAGAAGTTCATGAGGTTATATCCCAAGAACTCTACAAGGTGGCGGACAAGTCCTCCACTTTGGCAAGGTTAGCCTTCCCTCATCTCATTTGTCACCTCTGCAATTCGGCTGGAATTGACATAGAGGAAGACACCCTCATTGATGAGGACAAGCCCATCACTAAGAAAAGGATGGAGCAAACAAGAGATCCCACTCATGGACAAGAGCATGAAGAGATTCCTCACCATGAAATCCCTGAGATGTCTCAAGGGATGCATTTTCCTCCACAAAACTATTGGGAGCAAATCAACACCTCCCTAGGAGAATTAAGTTCCAACATGGGACAACTAAGGGTGGAGCACTAAGAGCATTCCATCCTCCTCCATGAAATTAGAGAAGACCAAAGAACCATGAGAGAGGAGCAACAAAGGCAAGGAAGAGACATTGAGGAGCTCAAGCACTCCATAAGATCTTCAAGAGGAAGAACTAGCCGCCATCACTAAGGTGGACCTGTTCTTTAATTTTCTTGTTCTTTATTTTCTGTTTTTCGAATTTTTATGCTTTATGTTTATTTATGTTTGTGTCTTTATCACTAGTGTCTAAGTGTCTATGCCTTAAAGCTATGAAAATGAATCCATCACCTTTCTTAAATGAAAAAAATATTTTTAATTGAAAAAGAAAAAGAAGTGCATGAATTTCAAATTTTAAAATAGTTTAGTTATTTTGATGTGGTGGCAATACTTTTGTCTTTCTGAATGATTGCTTGAACAGTGCATATTTTTGAATTTGTTGTTTATGAATGTTAAAATTGTTGGCTCTTGAAAGAATGATGGAAAAAGGAGAAATGTTATTTGATAATCTGAAAAATCATAAAATTGATTCTTGAAGCAAGAAAAAGCAGTGAAAAGCTTGCAGAAAAAAAAAGAAAAAAGAAAGAAAAAGAAAAAAAAGCAAGTAGAAAAAGCCAATAGCCCTTTAAACCAAAAGGCAAGGGTAAAATAAAAAGGATCCAAGGCTTTGAGCATCAGTGGATAGGAGGGCCCACAGGAATAAAATCCTGGCCTAAGCGGCTAAACCAAGCTGTCCCTAACCATGTGCTTGTGGCGTGAAGGTGTCAAGTGAAAACTTGAGACTGAGCGGTTAAAGTCGTGGTCCAAAGCAAAAAGAGTGAGCTTAAGAGCTCTGGACACCTCTAATTGGGGACTCTAGTAAAGCTGAGTCACAATCTGAAAAGGTTCACCCAGTTATGTGTCTGTGGCATTTATGTATCCGGTGGTAATACTGGAAAACAAAATGCTTAGGGTCACGGCCAAGACTCATAAAGTAGTTGTGTTCAAAAATCAACATACTTAACTAGGAGAATCAATAACACTATCTGGATTCTGAGTTCCTATAGAAGCCAATCATTTTGAACTTCGAAGGATAAAGTGAGATGCCAAAACTATTCAGAAGCCAAAAGCTAAAAGCCCCGCTCATCTAATTAATACTGATCTTCATACATGTTTTTGGAATTCATTGTATATTCTCTTCTTTTTATCCTATTTGACTTTCAGTTGCTTGGGGACAAGCAACAATTTAAGTTTGGTGTTGTGATGAGCGGATAATTTATACGCTTTTTGGCATTGTTTTTAGTATGTTTTTAGTATATTTTAGTTAGTTTTTATTATATTTTTATTAGTTTTTATTTAAAATTCACTTTTCTGGACTTTACTATGAGTTTTTGTGTTTTTCTGTGATTTCAGGTATTTTCTGGCTGAAATTGAGGGACCTGAGCAAAAATCTGATTCAGAGGCTGAAAAAGGACTGCAGATGCTGTTGGATTCTGACCTCCCTGCACTCAAAGTGGATTTTCTGGAGCTACAGAAGCCCAATTGGCGCACTCTTAATTGCATTGGAAAGTAGACATCTTGGGCTTTCCAGAAATATATAATAATCCATACTTTGCCTAATATTTGATGGCCTAAACCGGCTTTCCAAGTCAGCATAGAAATTCTAGCGTCAAAACGCCAGAACTGGCATAAAAGTTGGAGTTAAACGTCCAAACTGGCACAAAAGCTGGCGTTTAACTCCAAGAAAAGTTTCTACACATGAAAGCTTCAATGCTCAGCCCAAGTACACACCAAGTGGGCCCGGAAGAAGATTTCTGCATTAATTACCTATTTCTGTAACCCTAGGCTACTAGTTTTCTATAAATAGGACCTTTTGCTATTACACACACATACAGAGACTTTCATATACATTTTGATCTTTATTTTCACGTTTGGGGAGGCTGGCCATTCGGCCATGCCTAGACCCTGTACTTATGTATTTTCAACGGTGGAGTTTCTACACACCATAGATTAAGGTGTGGAGCTCTGCTGTTCTTCATGAATTAATACAATTACTATTATTTTTCTATTCAATTCACGCCTACTTCTTCTCTAAGATATTCATTCGTTCTTCAACTTGATGAATGTGATGATCTGTGACACTCATCATCATTCTCACCTATGAACATGTGCCTGACAACCACCTCTGTTCTACTAGCAATGGCTTGAATGCGTATCTCTTGGGTTTCTAATCTAAGATTGGAATCTTCGTGGTATAGGCTAGAATCAATTGGCGGCCATTCCTGAGATTCGAAAAGTCTAAATCTTGTCTGTGGTATTCTGAGTAGGATCTGGGAAGGGATGACTGTGACGAGCTTCAAACTCGTGAGTGTTGGGTGTGTGACAGACGCAAAAGGATCAATGGATCCTATTCCAACATGATCGAGAACCGACACATGATTAGACGTGCGGTGACAGCGCATTTGGAACATTTTCACTGAGTGGACGAGAAGTAGCCATTGACAATGGTGATGCCCAACATAAAGCTTGCCATGGAAGGGAGTATGAATGATTGGAAGATGGCAATAGGAAAGCAGAGGTTCAAGAGGAACAAAGCATCTTCATACGCTTATCTAAAATTCCTACCAATGAATTACATAAGTATCTCTATCTCTATCTCTATCTTTATTTTATGTTTATCTTTTAATTATCACTTCTCCATAACCATTTGAATCCGCCTGACTGAGATTTACAAGATGACCATAGCATGCTTCAAGCCGACAGTTTCCGTGGGATCGACCCTTACTCACGTAAGGTATTACTTGGATGACCCAGTGCACTTGCTGGTTAGTTTTGCAGAATTGTGACAAAGTGTGATTCACGTTTGAGAGCTCCAAGTCTTTGACGCTATTGCTGATGATCACAATTTCGTGCACCAAGTTTTTGGCGCCGTTGTCGGGGATTGTTCGAGTTTGGACAACTGACGGTTCATCTTGTTGCTTAGATTAGGTAATTTTAATTTTAATTTTCGAAATTTTTTTTTAAAATACGAAAACTTTTTTTTTCTATTTTGTTCTTCAGAGTTTTTAAGAATGAATTCTAGAGTTTCAAGATGATCTGTTGAAGTATGGCTAGCCGTGAAGCCATGTCTAATCTTATTGGACCGAGGTTTCAACTTATCATCACAAGAGCTTGTTGATTTCTATTAATTTTGCTGTTATGAGCAATGATCTACTAAAGCTTGGCTGGCCATTGGCCATGTCTAGTGTTTTGGACCGGAGCTTTCATTGAAAGCTTGGCTGGCTAGTAAGCTATGTCTAATTCCTGGACCGGAGTCTTAGACTAGCATTGCAATGATTCATGGAATTGTTATTAAAAATTTTGAATCTCTTTATTTTCTTTTCCACTCAATTTTCGAAAAATCACAAAAAAATTTATAAAACCATAAAAATAAAAAATATTTTATGTTTCTTGTTTGAGTCTAGTATCAATTTTTAAGTTTGGTGTCAATTGCATGTCTTTATTCTTCTTGCATTTTTCGAATATATGCATTATGTTCTTCATTGATCTTCAAGTTGTTCTTAATGATTTCAGTGCTCTGATCTTTAATTTCTCTTATTTCGTGTCTTTTGTTGTTTCTTATATACATTTTCAAATTGTTATAGTCCTTAGTATACAAACTTCTAAGTTTGGTGTCTTGTATGCATTGTTTATTTGATCTTAGTTGCATTTTTATTGTTTCTCATCATTAAAAATTCAAAAAATTTTCAAAATTGTGTCTTTTCAAGTCAATAACACAGAGGAATTACACAGAAAAGCTGGGCATTCAAAACGCCCAGTGAAGAAGGAAAACTGGCGTTTAAACGCCAGCCAGGGTACCTGGCTGGGCGTTAAACGCCCAAAAAGGTAGGATTTTGGGCGTTAAATGCCAGAATGGATGCTATTCTGGGCGTTTAACGCCAGGATGACACTAGAGGGAAGATTTTGTTTTTAATTCAAATCTTTTTCAAATCATATCTTTTCAATCATATCCTTTCAAAATCAATTTCTTTCCATTTTTTATTTATTATTATTTTCGAAAATCCTTGCTACAATTAGTAATTTAATTCAAAATTTTCAAGTTATTACTTGCCTATTAAGAAAAGATCCAAAGTTTTAATTCTAGAATCATATCTTCTAATTTCTTGTTAGTCAAGTAATCAACTTTAATGTTAAAAATTTCTTCTTTTAAATTTAATTCTCAATGATTCTCACCTATGAACATGTGCCTGACAACCACCTCTATTCTACTAGTAATGGCTTGAATGCGTATCTCTTGGGTTTCTAATCTAAGATTGGAACCTTCGTGGTATAGGCTAGAATCAATTGGCGACCATTCCTGAGATCCGGAAAGTCTAAACCTTGTCTGTGGTATTCCGAGTAGGATCTGGGAAGAGATGACTGTGACGAGCTTCAAACTCGCGAGTGTTGGGCGTGTGACAGACACAAAAGGATCAATGGATCCTATTCCAACATGATCGAGAACCGACAGATGATTAGCTGTGCGGTGACAGCGCATTTGGAACATTTTCACTGAGAGGACGGGAAGTATCCATTGACAATGGTGATGCCCAACATAAAGCTTGCCATGGAAGGGAGTATGAATGATTGGAAGAAGGCAATAGGAAAGCAGAGGTTCAAGAGGAACAAAGCATCTTCATACGCTTATCTGAAATTCTTACCAATGAATTACATAAGTGTCTCTATCTCTATCTCTATCTTTATTTTATGTTTATCTTTTAATTATCGCTTCTCCATAACCATTTGAATCCGCCTGACTGAGATTTACAAAGATTACCATAGCTTGCTTCAAGCCGACAGTCTCTGTGGGATCGACCCTTACTCACGTAAGGTATTACTTGGATGACCCAGTGCACTTGCTGGTTAGTTGTGCGGAATTGTGACAAAGTGTGATTCACGTTTGAGAGCTCCAAGTCTTTGGCGCCATTGTTGATGATCACAATTTCATGCACCAGACGCGTTGGTGCGGGCACAGGTTAGGCACAAGTATGGTACAACTCTCTGGTTTTTGTACCAGGGAGTCCACATAGCACCATCGGCGCGCGCGCGCAGTGCGCTTGTGTGTCGATGGTCAAATTGCAAGGGGCGCGCAGGCGGCACGTACGCTGGCGCGTGGGTGCCTAACACGAAATGGGCACAAAGTGGGCATGAGTCTCGGATTTTTGGCCCAAGAGTAAGAAATACACCTCCAGCGCGCGCGCGCACAGTGCGCTCGCACGCGGATGCCCTTTTTCCTTGCTTTTTTTTATACAACATAGGGAAAAGCTATTCTAACACATTTTTGGCAGGTCTTCAAGCTAGGAGTCAGGAAAACACACATAAATTCATGCTGTAATTTAAAACATAGCATTCTCTTTACTTCAACAATTTATCCATACCAAAAACGATGAAATCTACATGAACATCCTAATTATCCAACAAGATCAACAAAACTAGCAATCATATGCAATCAACAACATCAAGAAGTCACAAAATATACAAAAATCTAGAGCTAAAAGCAAGAATATATATACACAAGGAAGATCTTACCACGGTGGGGTGCCTCCCACCAAGCACTTTTCTTTAACGTCCTTAAGTTGGACGCTCAGTCGCTTAAGCTTCTCCTCCTGTAGGTGCATCCGTTAGCAGGAACACCTCTAGCTCTTTTGGGAGCTTGTAGCCATGGTACTTCTTTACTCTATGTCCATTCACCTTGAAAGTTGCTTCACTTTTAGGATCAAACAATTCCACCACTCCATAGGGCTTTATCTCCTTCACCTTGAAGGGTCCTTCCTATCTAGAACGGAGTTTGCCAGGCATGAATCTAAGCCTCAAATTGTAGAGGAGAACCTCATCACCTTCTTGAAAATCCTTCTTCCGGATGTGATGATCATGAAATGCCTTAGTCTTTTCCTTGTAAATCCGGGCATTCTCATATGCTTCGCTCCTCAAACACTCGAGCTCCTCTAGCTGTAATTTCCTGGCCACTCCCGCCTTGGTTGGATCCATGTTGCACTGCTTTACCGCCCAATAGGCTTTATGCTCGATTTCCACCGGAAGGTGGCATACCTTACCATAGACGATCCGGAAGGGACACATCCCTAACGGAGTCTTGTAGGCCGTCCTATACGCCCACAGTGCATCTCCTAGCCGGAAGCTCCAATCCTTCCTTTGTGGATTGACCACTTTCTCCAAGATTCTCCTGATCTCCTGGTTGGACACTTCCGCTTGCCCATTGGTTTGCGGATAATAAGAAGTGGCAACCTTATGCAATACCCCATAGCGCTTGAGCAGTGCCTCTACTTTTCTGTTACAAAAGTGGGACCCTTGGTTGCTCACGATTGCTCGTGGTGACCCATAACAACACACAGTGTGATTTCTAATAAAAGAAACAACGGTATTGGCATCGTCAAGGCGGGTAGGTATTGCTTCTACCCACTTTGACACGTAGTCAACCACTAACAGAATATATAGATACCCACTTGAGTTGGGAAACGGTCCCATAAAGTCAATACCCCATACATCAAATATCTCACAGAACAACATAAGCTGCTGAGGCATCTCATCCCTTTGGGACGTGTTTCCCGATTTCTGACACTGATGGCAAGACACACAGAATCGGTTAGCATCCTTGAATAAGGTTGGCCGCCAGAATCCACAATCCAACACCTTTTTGGCTGTCCTTTGTGGGCCAAAGTGGCCACCATATTCGGACGAATGGCAAGCTTCAAGAATTGGTTGAATTTCAGATTCTGGCACACATCTTCAAATTACTTGGTCTACGCCTCTCTTCCACAAGTGAGGTCATCCCAAATGTAGTATTTGGAATCACTCCTCAACTTGTCCCTTTGGTTTTTAGAAAAGTTGGGAGGGAAGATTTTCGCAACCAAGTAGTTCGCCATTGGGGCAAACCAAGGGAAGCTATCCGACACATCATGCAAACTATCCAATGGGAATGAGTCATTGATCGGAAATGGGTCAAATTTTAAATTCTCAAGGCGGCTTAAATGATCCACAACCAAGTTTTGAGACCCACTCCGGTCCCTAATCTCAATGTCAAATTCTTTAAAAAGCAAGATCCAACGTATGAGTCTAGGCTTTGACTCATTCTTTGTCAATAAGTACTTTAAAGCTGCATGATCCATGTATACCTGATAAACTACTATTTTATGGTTTATATTGTGTTTAATTATGTGGTTTTATCATGGTCCTTACCCACTTATTCATTAATTTAGCATGCATTTATATTTTCTTCCTAAAATTATTACGTGATTGAAAACTGCTTCCTAGGGAATTTTAATTATGCATTTTAATTCTCTTTTATTCCATTCGATGCCGTGATCTGTGTGTTAAGCGTTTCAGGCTTTATAGGGCATAAATGAGTTGGAGATTGGAAAGGAAGCTAGCAAAAATGGAAGGAACACAAGAAATTGAAGAGATAACCAGTGAGAAGTGACGCGGCCGCATGGCTCACGCGACTGCGCAGAAGAGGAGAAATTGCAGTGACGCGGCTACATGGCTCATGCGACCGCGCGGAATGGAAAAGCACAAGCGACGCGGAGGCGTGACGACGCGAACGCATGGCAGGGAAAAACGCGAATGACGCGTCCGCATGGATAACGCGATCGCGTGACATGCGCGATCTGTATAATCTGCAGAATTCGCTGGGGGCGATTTTGGACCCTATTTTGACCCAGTTTTCGGCCCAGAACAGCAGACTAGAGCCAGAGAACATGCAAAAACCAACAACAACATTCATTCTACACAGTTTTTAGTTTTAGATCTAGTTTTACTCCTCCTCTAGGTTTTCTCTCCATACACTCATAGTTCTTATGATTTTAATTTTTCTCTTACTTTTTGGCATTGGAACACTGAGAAGAGTTATTACCTCATCAAGACTTCGTTATTCTAGTTCGTTTTCTTTACTTGGCTTTACTCTTCCATGTTCTTTGCTTTGTTTAATTTTACCATTGGAATATTTTTAGGATTATTTAATACAAGGATCACTTTTATTTTTAATTGACTATTTTGATTTTTATTTACAATGTCTTTCTTTGATTCCTTTTTATATGCTATGAATTTTACATTCACAATGAGCGAGTAGTTCCCTAACTTGATGGGGAATTGATTGAAAGGAACCCTTGAGTTGGAAGGCTTGAAAGAAAAATTGTAATTGGGTTTATGGTTGGATTGTCTTCTAGTCACTAACACCAATCCCTTTTTATTAAGTGGATTGCAACTTGTGAACAGACGTAGCATTCCAACTTGTTTGACTTTCCCTTACTTAGTAAAGGATAACTAAACAAGACAACCTTTAATTGTCAATTAATCCTGAGAGCATTCCAACAATAATAGGGATTCCAACTAATCAACTCCCAGTCAAGGCTTTTATTTACATTATTCAAATTCACCAATTAAATTTCCTGTTTACTCAACTCAAACCTTTTTCAAAACATCTGATTAATAAAATAGCACACTTTTCTGCAACTTGTTGGGAGACGACCTGGGACTCATACTCCCAGTATTTTAATTTCAATTTTCTGTGACACCTTTTTAAATTGATAGGCAGATTTCTGGCGAGTTAAGAACTATACTTGCAACGTATATAAATTAACAATTTTTAATTCGCCAATTTCTGCCCGCATCAATTTTTGGCGCCATTGCCGGGGAGTTGCAATAGAGTGCTAAAGTTATTAATTAGAATTTATTTATTTGTATTTTATTTTATTTTGCTACTATGAGCTGCATGTTTCTTTCGTCAAATGACGCATTCACTTCCTGATCTAAGCTTGCCAATATTCGATCCTGAAATTGAAAGGACTATTTCACGAATAAGGCGAGCTCGGCGTTGGTTAGCCCTCTCTGAGGGCGGATCTGAAACGTCAGTTGAAGAAGAAACCAGCCCCCGTTCTACTGATTCGGTTGATTCACGTACAGAAGACATGGCATCTAGGAGAGTTACCATCCAGGAGGAAGGAGCCCCTGATTTTACAATGCAACCGTTTCAAGCGCATCACCCAGTAGTGGCTATAGATTTTGAAATAAAGACCGCACTGCTCAATTTGATCCCCAAGTTTCATGGCTTACCTGCTCAAGAGCCTATCAAGCACCTGAGAGATTTCCAAGCAGCCTGTTCTACTGTCAGGCGTGATGGTGCTGATGAAACTTCAATTTTGCTGAAAGCTTTCCCGTTTTCTCTTGAGGGAAAAGCAAGAGAGTGGTACTACACTCAACCCCTAGCAAATGTATCCAACTGGATATGCTCAGAAAAGAGTTTTTGGAGAAATTCTTTCCATCTGAAGTTACTGATAAACTGAGGAAAGACATTTCCACGATTGTTCAAGATGACAACGCAACTCTCTTTGAATACTGGGAACGCTTCAACAATCTTCTGGAAGCATTCCCCCACCACACGATTGACAAGATAGTACTCAGCTATATCACACAGGGTATGAGGCCCCAAGATAAGACCACATTGGAAAGTGCTAGCAATGGGTCTATGAAGAAGTACAAGACCACTGATGAGGCATGGCAATTGATCAGCGACTTAGCTGAATCTACTAAGAACCACAGGCAGAAACAAGGCCGTTCTAAAGCCATTACAGAAGTATCCTCTAGCAGAGAGACTGCTGCTCTAGCTCAGAGTATCTGTGAAATGACCAACTTGTTGAAGCAGATACAATTGAATCAACAACAAGTTCAGCAAGCTCAACCTTCTCCAGCATAGCAAAGCCAACAGTTAGTCCCACAGAGAGTTTGTGGAATTTGTGCTGATTATAGCCATTATACTGATGAATGCCCGCAGCTCCAGCAGGAAGACAACATGGTGGCATCCGCTTATAACTTCTATGACCGCCCCAACCAAGGGTACAATCAAGGTGGAAATCATAACCATGGATGGAAGGACAATTCTAACCAGAATTGGAAGGACAACAATAACAGAGGAGGCAGAGATAATCAGAGAAATCAGAGGTGGAATAATAACAACAACAGGCAGCAGAACCAACCTTACAGAGCACCTCACTTGAGGCAATCCCAAGGACCACAGAATACCCAACAGCAGCCCTCTCAAATCACTTATCCTTCTTCATCTCCTAATGATGAGTTACTACATTCTATTGATAGGAGACAACAGACCATGGAAAACAACCTTAGTGCCACTCTAAATGGTCTGACCTCTGCTGTACAAGCTCTCGCCTCACAGATTGGAGCAATACAAAATTCCAGTAACCAACCTTCAAGCTCCACTGGAATCCCCTCTCAACCATTACCCAATCCAAAGGGAGGCATTAATACCATCACCCTAAGGTCCGGAACTACACTGCAGGAGAGGAATCAGGAGGAGCCAAGCCCACCAAAACACGCCTCAGCTGAAAAGGTAGTAGAAATAGAAGATGTCGAAGAGGAAGAGGACATACAGGACATGGCTGAAAAAGAAGAAGCTCAACCACAGGAGGAAGCACCAAAAGGCGCAGACACTGCAGAAAACACCACTCCCATTCTATTTCCACAACTTGCAAGGAAGGCCAGGAAGCAACTGGAACCCGATCCCAAAATAGTAGAAATATTCAAAAAGGTTGAGGTAACTGTTCCTCTTTTTGATGTTATTCAACAGGTACCTAAATATGCAAAGTTTCTAAAAGATTTATGTATACATAAAGACAAAATTAATGAATTAGAAGCTATTCCTTTAGGTAGTTCCATATCTGCTTTGATGGGAGGATTACCTGAAAAGTGTAGTGACCTAGGTCCTTGTATAGTTAGTTGTACTATTGGTGGAGTAGTAATTTATGATTGCATGTGTGATTTAGGAGCATGTGTTAGTATAATGCCTTTGTCTATATATGATATTTTGAGGCTCCCTCCCTTAAAAAGGTCGGCAGCTTGTTTTGTGTTAGCAGATAAAAGTATTATTACAGTGGCTGGAGTTGCTGAAGATGTTTTGGTGAACATTAAAGGGCTTACATTCCCCACTGATTTTTATATCTTGGAGATGCCCCATAATGACTCAGATAAGCCATCATCAATCCTACTTGGAAGACCATTCCTGAAGACATCAAAATTCAAATTGGATGCTTTTTCAGGAACATACTCTTTTGAAATAGATGGCCGAATAGTAATCTTCAATCTGAATGGAGTCATAAACAACCCTCCAGAAGATCATTCTATCTTCTAGTGTGATGTCATAGATGAAACTGTAGCTGAAGTTCACAAGGAAGAGTTAGAAGAGAGGCACATTGGACAAGGTCCAAGTGTGGGGACCCTCTTGACTGACAATGATGGCACCTCAGCATTTTCACAAGCTCCAAATAATCCAGAGCCTGCCCATGATCAGAAGTTAGAATTAAAACCTCTTCCTCCACATCTCAAATATGCTTATCTTGAAGATGAGCAGAAGTTTCCAGTAATCATTGTAAGGGAACTCACTTCTCAACAAGAAGAGCAGTTACTTGATGTACTGAGGAGGCACAAGAAAGCAATTGGGTAGAGTTTGGCAGACATAGTAGGCATCAACCCTCAAGTATGTGAGCACAGAATATTTTTAGAAGAGGGAGCAAGACCTGTCCGTCAACCCCAAAGAAGATTGAATCCCACTATCTTGAAATTTGTCAAAAAGGAAGTGACCAGACTGTTGGAAGCAGGTATAATCTATCCTATTTCAGACAGTGAATGGGTTAGCCCAGTACAAGTGGTGTCCAAGAAGTCCGGAGTCACTACAGTAAAGAATGAGCATGGAGAGCTCATAGCAACTAGAGTTCAGAATGATTGGAGAGTCTGCATTGATTACATGCGTCTCAACCAAGCCACCCGTAAGGATCACTACCCACTTCCATTCATTGATCAAATACTGGATCGCCTGTCAGGTAAATCACATTATTGTTTTTTAGATGGTTACACATGTTATTTCCAGATTCATATAGCTCCTGAGGATCAGGAAAAGACCACTTTTACATGTCCTTTTGGGACTTATGCTTACAAGAGAATGCCCTTTGGCTTATGTAATGCACCAGCTACTTTCCAAAGGTGCATGATGAGTCTTTTCTCTGATCTTATTGAGGACTGTATGGAGGTTTTTATGGATGATTTTAGCGTTTATGGTGATTCTTTTAGCCTTTGCTTAGATGGATTATCTAGAGTATTAGATAGATGTGTTAATACAAACCTTGTATTGAATTTTGAAAAATGTCATTTTATGGTAAAACAAGGGATTGTATTAGGACATGTGGTATCTAATAATAGAATTTCTGTAGATCCAGCAAAGGTGAATGTTATTTCTAGTTTACCTTACCCCTCCTCTGTGAGAGAAGTCCGTTCGTTCCTTGGCCATGCAGATTTTTACAGGAGATTTATTAAGGACTTTAGTAAGGTAGCACTTCCCTTATCCAGATTACTGCAGAAGGATATTGAGTTCGAGTTCCGTGAGGATTGCAAACAAGCGTTTGATAAGCTGAAGGCCGCCCTGACTAGAGCCCCAATCGTGAGAGGACCAGACTGGAGCCAGTCGTTTGAAATCATATGTGATGCTTCCAACCATGCAGTAGGAGCAGCGCTGGCTCATCGTGAAGGTAAGGATCCTTTTGTCATTGCTTATACATCTAAGACTTTAGACGCTGCCCAGTCCAATTATACTACTACTGAGAAAGAGCTTCTTGCTATTGTTTTTGCTCTGGATAAATTCCGAGCTTATTTACTTGGTACTAGAGTAGTAGTGTATTCGGACCATGCAGCTTTAAAGTATCTATTTGCTAAAAAGGATTCCAAACCAAGGCTTATACGTTGGATCCTGCTATTACAAGAATTTGATTTAGAAATAAAGGATAGGAGTGGTAACTAGAATTTAGTGGCAGACCATTTGAGTCACCTTGAGCACATTAAGGATGATTCTACTCCTATAGATGATAATTTTCCATTTGATACCTTGCAAGCAGTATCTGAGGTATTCCCTTGGTATGCACCTGTAGCTAATTATCTAGTTAGCCGCACATTTCCTCCAAACTTTTCTAAGCATCAAAGAGACAAGCTGAAAAGCGAGTTTAAATATTATATATGGGATGACCCATATTTATGGAGATGTGGCGCTGATCAGGTAATTAGACGTTGTGTATCTCAATCAGAATTCCAGTCCATTTTAGAGGCATGTCACTCATCTGAGAGTGGAGGGCATTTTGGCCCTCAACGAACAGCTAGAAAGATCTTAGACTGTGGATTCTGGTGGCCTACTCTTTTTAGAGACGCTGCTGAATTTTGTAAATCTTGTCTCCCATGCCAAAAATTTGGTAATATATCCAGGAGGGATGAGATGCCTCAACAAATTATGCTTTTCTGTGAAATTTTTGATGTTTGGGGCATTGACTTCATGGGTCCGTTTCCAAATTCTAATGGTTATTCTTATATATTGTTAGTTGTGGATTACGTTTCCAAATGGGTGGAAGCAATTCCTACCCGCAATGATGATGCTAACACTGTTGTTTCCTTTGTGAGAGACCATATTATTTGTCGCTTTGGATCACCACGAGCAATCGTGAGCGATCAAGGCACCCATTTTTGTAACAGGAGACTAACAGGATTAATGAAGAAGCGTGGGATAATTCATAAGGTTGCGACAGCATACCATCCTCAGACCAATGGGCAAGCTGAGGTATCAAATAGAGAGATAAAGCGTATCTTGCAGAAGATAGTCAAACCTCATCGAAAAGATTGGAGCACCAGGCTACAAGATGCACTCTGGGCATACAGAACAGCATACAAAACACCCATTGGGATTAGTCCTTTCCGCTTAG
The DNA here is from genome assembly GCF_003086295.3 of Arachis hypogaea. NCBI lineage: Eukaryota > Viridiplantae > Streptophyta > Magnoliopsida > Fabales > Fabaceae > Arachis > Arachis hypogaea. The sequence goes on from NC_092055.1 coordinate 104,887,623, forward strand.
TTTATGGAAAAGCTTGCCATCTCCCAGTTGAAGTATAGCACAGAGCCTTTTGGGCAGTCAAGGAGTGCAATATGGGAATTGAGAAAGCCGGAGCTGAAAGGAAGTTGCAACTGCAAAATCTGGAGAGCCTTCGCCTAGAAGCTTATGAGAACTCAAGAATATACAAGGAAAAGATGAAGGCTGTACATGATCAACACATCAAGAAAAAAGAGTTCCAACCTGAGGATTTAGTCCTCCTTTACAAATCTTGACTGAGGCTCATGCCAGGTAAGTTGAGATCAAGATGGGAAGATCCATACAGAGTAGAGAAGGCCGAACCGTACGGAGTTTATCACCTAAGTCATCCTTCAAGCTCTGAACTTATCAAAGTTAATGGACAACGCCTGAAGCTATACCATGGCGAGAAGATGCAGAAAAACAAGGAGCTTGAGATCTTCCTCTTGGAAGATCCCCACATAGCAGAAGATTGAGCTAGTGGAGCGTCCAACTTACGGACGTTAAAGCAAAGTGCTAGGTGGGAGACAACCCACCATGGTATGATCGTTCTTTTCTTTATTTTTAGTTTTTCATATTCAATAACTCTTCTCTTTATCAGTACTTTCGTGCATTTGCATTTGCATATTCTTAAATAAAAAAAAAAGAAAAGGAGCCACGCGACGCGACCACATCAGCGACGCGTCCGCGTCGCAAGGAGAGGGGAGAAAAATAAAAAAACGAACAGAGAGTCATGCTGAAGCATGGCTGGAGGCATGCCAGTGGCACGTGACGCGTTGTATGGGCATAATGGCCTCCCACGCGACCGCGTGCCCTGAATTTCGACGTAAAAAGGGTGCACAACGAATTATTGTGCGAGAGTGGTGCTGGATTGGTGCTGAACGCACAATTCTACCCACGCGGACGCATGGCCCACGCGTCCGCGTCATTCCCTTCTGAAGCCCACTCACGCGATCGCATGCCCCACGCGATCGCATCACCCCAAATTTGGCAAATATATCAATTCGAACAGAGAGTTGTGCAGGCGCGAGGCTGCACTCGCGCCAGAAGCACAACATGGGTCACGCGACCGCGTGACCGACGCGACCGCGTCACCTCACTTGAAGCGCAATCACGCGAACGCGTGCCCCACGCGGCCGCGTCGCTTGCGCCGCACAGCTCAACCTAAATTGCCAAAATATCTTATCTTTTTCCTCTCCAATCCTAATTTTTCTTTTCCCTCCTTATTTCTTCCTTCTCTCTTCTTCTTTCTATCTCACCTTTCACTCTCTATCTCTCTCACATCCATTAACAAGGTTTTATTTTCTTCTTTCCTCTTTCCTTTTCTATCATCCTTCTTATTTTATATGTTATTTTCTTTTCTTTCCTTTTTCTTTTCATTATCCATATTTTCTTTCTTCTTCTTTCCTTTTTATATGGTGTTAGACTTTTATTTGAGTCATTATTCCTCATTATATGCTTGTGGATTATTGCCCTTGTTTGACAATTATATATACATTTTTAAAGGATTGCTTGCATGTTCACTTTAATACTTTCTATACCTTATCTACCATGCATGCTATGTGTTTGTGAAAAAGCCCATATGGCATTATGCACTTCTCTATGTTATTCTACTATTCAATGCTGCTTTTCATAAACTCCCATTATATGCACTAACTATTTTCCGTTGATGACTTTTCACATGTACTCATGAGCGTGTGTTAATGTCAGTTACCTCTTAATGTGCATCCATCACCACCTTTTCCGTTCTCTTCCTTTCTATATATCCCTTTGAATTTAATTTACTTTCTCTTCCCTTTTTCAGGATGGCCACCAAGAAAGGAAAAGAGAAAGCTACTCCCGAACCCCCAGCAAGAAGAGGAACTAAAAGAGCACTAGTGGCAGAGCCTTCTTCAACTGCAGTCAAGCCCTCAACAAAAAGAGTTAAGAGGATCATAAAGGTTGATGAAAAGAAGAAAGCCTTTCAAGCAAAGGACACTGCGCGATTTCCAAATCGCTACTGTGAGCAGATGTTCCCTATTCTGGCTGAAAGGAGCTATAACAATGAACACCTTCTTATCCTCCCGCCTAATATTGCTACTTTTGTTGAGCCGCAAATTGAACGAAGACAATGGGGTTTCCTACAAAGACAGCCAAGGCAGGTCAATCTTTCTTGGGTAGTCGAATTCTACTCTAACTTCTACCTGCCTACCCTGCAGTCTGTCTTTGTCTGTCAGAAGCAAGTCCCCATTACAGAAGAGGCCATTCAAAAAGCTTTAGGTCTTCCCCCTATTTCAGAAGGATTGGACGCCTTTCAAGAAGCCGCACTCAAGCGCCAGATGTACCAATTTGACTGGAAAGCTGTTCTCAGAGTTATTGCACTACCTGGCAGCCGTTGGATCTACGGATACCATCGTACCCGCCCTAAGGGAATATCGGCTTCAGCACTTACCTTGGAGGCTCGCATATGGGCACAGATCATGTCCCATTACGTCTTCTCGAGTACTCACGAGTCCTCCTTCACTGCAGACATGGCCGTTCTACTATGGTGCATCCTTACAGACCAGCCTCTGAATCTACCAAGACATATCCGGAATGCCATGGGACACGTACAAATTGCGGGCAACCTACCTTTTCCTGCTTTAGTCTCAGATCTTGTCTCAGCAGCCGGAGTCTTCTACAGAGCTGGGGACACCAAAGCCATGCTTCCACGGGATGATCAGTATGTCCCTAACGGGAAATACCTCAGACCTCCAGCAGCCACTACAAGCCTTCCTACTGCACCGGTTGAAGATATCCCTTCTTCAACACCACAAGCACCTACAACAGACGCACTGCTCCAGCAGATAATCAAAAGGTTGGATCGGCAAGAACAGAAAGCGAAGTTAAGAGAGCGCCGTAACGAGCGCCGATTCAAACACCTCAAGGAGCTACTCAAGGGACACTTCAAGGACTCAGACACCCCGGACTCCACTTTCTTTACCAGCACAGGGAGCCATGATGGTCCCGACTGTGGAGATACTGCCACTAGCCCACCCCTGTTCCTGACAGATGGCACCGAGGACGGTGCAAAGCCTTAAGTGTTGGAAGGTCGGTCAGTACCTGACTTCCGGAGGTAATTTCTCTTCCCTAGCACCAATAAATTAGGATATTTTAGTTAGATTTTCTTTCTTTTATAGAATAGGATAAACTGCATAGTAATAGGTTAGTTGCATGCATGTTCTACTTGATTATAAAGATAATAAGTTTCTTCTAAGACTCTATCTTTGGAACAAAATTTCACTAATTTTTAAAAATTTTTTATGATAAATCTGCTTGAAGTTGTATTTAAAACATGATTTTTGAGCTAAAGAACACACAACCTGTGAAGATTTGAGCCTTTATGCATGGTTACATTATTTAACCATAATTATTTTATTCTTGTGTGTTTACTTCTCTATGATTGTAATCTATATTTTGTTTTATCCTATATGTCCAATATTTATTATATTTGTATGCTTGCATATGATTGAGGCCATTTTTTGTTTAAACTCACTTATCCAAATTAAGCCTACCCTTTTCAATTACCTTTGTTGACCACTTTGAGCCTTTAAATCCCGTTTGTTCTATATTTTACCACATTACTAGCCTTAAGCGGAAAAATAATTGTATATCCCAAATTGAATCTTTGGTTAGCTTAAGATAGAATTGTGTGTACTAGTTAAATATGGGAAATTGTGGGAACAAAAGTTATTAAGGGAATGTGTCATGATAATACAATGGGAATTTGGATACCTACTCATGTGAAACTATAAGAATTTAAAATCTATGTGCATTGATAAACTATGTTTATTTTTATGTCCAAAAAAAAAACAACAATATCAATAAATAAATAAGGGGACAAAATCACCCCAATGCTGAATTAAGAATTCAAAGATCAATGCACATATGATAAAATTAAAATAAAAAGTTGATACATGAGTATGGAATGAAAAAGGGAATTCTAGGTAGCTAGGTATGAATTCTAAGGTTACATTAAATATATATAGGTTGGGTTAAAGCTTGGGTTAATTAAAGATTCAATTTATAAGCTCACTTAACCATATATGTATCCCTACCCCTACCTTGGCCCCATTACAACCTTGAAAAGACCTTATGATGTTTGCATTGGTATATTAACTATTGTTGATTGGTTAGGAGAAAAACAAAAGTAAGAGAGCATGATTAGAGAAGGATAGAGTGATTACCCTATACACTAGAGAGATTAGAGCATACATACATCATCAGTGAGGGTTCAATGCTTGAATTTCCATGTTCTTTGCTTTCATGAGCTATCTTCTTGCACTTTTATCTGTCTTACTGTATAATGATAGAATTAGTGGAATTTGATTTGTAATTGTTTTGAAGAGCTTATTTACTTTTGATCAAGTGGGAAAGAATCATATAGTTGCATTAATATATATAGGATTGCATTGCATTGCATAAGTTTCTACATGTTCATACTTATTTATTTTATCTTCTTCAATTAAGCATGAGGACATGCTAATGTTTAAGTGTGGGGAGGTTGATAAACTACTATTTTATGGTTTATATTATGTTTAATTGTGTGGTTTTATCATGGTCCTTACCCACTTATTCATTAATTTAGCATGCATTTATATTTCCTTCCTGAAATTATTACGTGATTGAAAACTGCTTCCTAGGGACTTTTAATTACGCAATCGCGTGACATGCGCGATCTGCATAATCTGTAGAATTCGCCGGGGGCGATTTTGGACCCTATTTTGACCCAGTTTTTGGCCCAGAACAGCAGACTAGAGCCAGAGAACATGCAGAAACCAACAACAACATTCATTCTACACAGTTTTTAGTTTTAGATCTAGTTTTACTCCCCCTCTAGGTTTTCTCTCCATACACTCATAGTTCTTAGGATTTTAATTTTTCTCTTACTTTTTGGCATTGGAACACTGAGAAGAGTTATTACCTCATCAAGACTTCGTCATTCTAGTTCGTTTTCTTTACTTGGCTTTACTCTTCCATGTTCTTTGCTTTGTTTAATTTTACCATTGGAATATTTTTAGGATTATTTAATACAAGGATTACTTTTATTTTTAATTGACTATTTTGATTTTTATTTACAATGTCTTTCTTTGATTCCTTTTTATATGCTATGAATTTTACATTCACAATGAGCGAGTAGTTCCCTAACTTGATGGGGAATTGATTGAAAGGAACCCTTGAGTTGGAAGGCTTGAAAGAAAAATTGTAATTGGGTTTATGGTTGGATTGTCTTCTAGTCACTAACACCAATCCCTTTTTATTAAGTGGATTACAACTTGTGAACAGACGTAGCATTCCAACTTGTTTGACTTTCCCTTACCTAGTAAAGGATAACTAAACAGGACAACCTTTAATTGTCAATTAATCCTGAGAGCATTCCAACAATAATAGGGATTCCAACTAATCAACTCCCAGTCAAGGCTTTTATTTACATTATTCAAATTCACCAATTAAATTTCCTGTTTACTCAACTCAAACCTTTTTGAAAACATCTGATTAATAAAATAGCACACTTTTCTGCAACTCGTTGGGAGACGACCTGGGACTCATACTCCCAGTATTTTAATTTCAATTTTCTGTGACACCTTTTTAAATTGATAGGCAGATTTCTGGCGAGTTAAGAACTATACTTGCAACGTATATAAATTAACAATTTTCAATTTGCCAATTTCTGCCCGCATCAATACCACTATCTTGGACCCTAGCAAATAAGATCTGAATTTATCTAAAGCATGAAAAATAGCTAGGAGTTCCTTTTCCATAGTGGTATAGTTGGATTGTGCTGCATTTAGTGTTTTAGAAGAGTAAGCAATGACATGAGGGAGTTTACCATCGCGTTGTGCAAGCGCGGCACCTACAGCATGGTTTGACACATCGCACATTATCTCGAATGGCAACGTCCAATTGGGGCCTCGCACAATTGGTGCTGTGGTAAGAACTCTCCTTAGCTCTTCAAACGCTTTCACACATGCACTGTCAAACTCAAAATCCACATCTTTTTGGAGTAGGCGCGACAATGGCAAAGCAATCTTGCTGAAATATTTGATAAAGCGCTTATAGAATCCTGCATGTCCAAAAAACGAGCGGACCTTCCTCACAGATGAGGGGTGAGGTAAAGTGGTGATAACATCGACTTTGGCCGGGTCTATAGAAATGCCTTCACTCGATACTACATGTCCTAACACTATACCTTGTCTCACCATAAAGTGACATTTTTCAAAATTCAAGACAAGGTTGGTGTCAACACATCTAGCTAAGACGTTGGCCAAGTTCTCTAAGCAACAATCAAATGAAGTTCCATAAACACTGAAGTCATTCATAAAGACTTCCAGACAATTCTCCATTAGATCGGAAAAGACACTGGTCATACACCGCTGAAAAGTAGCAGGTGCATTACATAGTCCAAATGGCATCCTCTTGTAGGCAAAGGTGCCAAAAGGGCAAGTAAATGTTATCTTTTCCTGATCTGCAGGAGCAATGTGAATCTGGAAGTAACCAGTGAATCCATCAAGAAAGCAATAATGGGATTTACCCGCCAAATGGTCCAACATCTGATCAATAAAGGGCAAAGGGTAGTGGTCCTTTCTTGTAGCAGCGTTCAACCCCCTATAATCGATGCACACTCACCACGCATTTTGTACTCTCTTGGTGACCACTTCACCATCATCCTTTTTAACCGCAGTGATGCCCGATTTCTTGGGAAAAACCTGGACCGGGCTCACCCATTCTCTATCAGAAATTGGGTATATGATACATGCATCAAGTAGTCTAGTGACCTCCTTCTTCACCACATCGAGGATGGTCGGGTTGAGCCTCCTTTGCGGTTGCCTAACCGGCCTAGCTCCCTCTTGGAGAAATATACGATGCATGCACTTGCGAGGGTCAATCCCCACAATATCAGCTAGGCTCCAACCAATTGCCTTCTTGTACTTTCTTAGGACAGCTAGGAGCTTTTCTTCTTCTTCACTAGAAAGCTCACTAGCAATAATGACTGGAAATTTTTGGTTGTCCTCTAAGAAAGCATACTTCAAATGAGATGAAAGAGGCTTTAGTTCACTCTTTGCCTCAAGCTGAGGTTCCTTTTCATCAAGCTCACAGAGTTCATTCTCAACAACTTTCTCATATTCACCCTCTTGGTCATCTGTCTCTTCAACAATAGGGTAGCATAGCTTGTTGTGGTCTTCTTCTTACACTTCCGCTACCACTTCATCGATTACATCACATCGTAGAACGGAATGATCTTTGGGAGGATGCTTCATGGCTTCTTCCAAATTGAACTTGATAGTCTTGTCTCCAACCTCAAAGGAATATGTACCGGTGAAGGCATCTAACTTGAATTTAGAGGTCTTGAGGAAGGGTCTACCAAGTAGAACAGAGGATAAGCTTCTATTTTCTGTTGGAGGCATTTCAAGGATGTAAAAGTCAACTGGAAAGACTAAGTCCTTGATTGCCACAAGTACATCTTCTGCTATTCTCATCACAGTGATCACACTCTTATCGGCTAAGGCAAACTTCGCCGCCGACTTCTTTAATGGAGCTAAATTCAACTGCACAAAGATAAAAAGTGGCATGATGCTTACGCAAGCTCTTAGGTCACACATATAGTCATGAAAAGTGCGCCCACCAATACAACAAGACACCAAACAATGTCTAGGGTCACCACATTTCTTTGGAATAGGTTCCATCAAGGAAGAAATTGAACTACTCAAGGATAATGTCTCCAACTCTCCTATCATATCCTTGTGTGTACACAAGTCTTTCAGAAATTTTGCATACTTCGGAATTTGTTGGATAGCATCAAGAAGCGGTATGGTTACCTCCACTTTCTTGAACACTTGAAGCATGTTTAAATCAAATTTCGGAGTCTTCTTTGCTTTCTTCACCAATGAAGGGAATGGGATAGAAATGGACTCATCCACTATAGCTTTCCTCTTGGGTTCCTTAAGTCTTACACCTTCTTCATCTTGCCTTTTGTCTACCTCCTCCTCTTCATGTGGAGCTTCAACAACCACTTCTTCCTCATGAATGTCTTCCATGACCCTAGGAGGTATCTCCTCCAATGTAGTCCCCGACCGTATAGCAATGGCGTTGAGACCACCCTTGAGGTTTGGTTGGGTTTGGAAAGGAAGGCTAGAAGAGCTTGAGGGTTGGTTGGCGTTGTTGGAGGAGGACACAGACATCTTCGAAATCATGTCAGTGAGATTGGCCAATTGAGCGCCCATGGTATCGAATTGATCCTTGTAGCTCTCGTCTCGTTTCTCCATAGCGGCTCTAAACTCGTCAAATTGATTGGTGGAAGATGAAGAGGAAGCTGGCGTTAAACGCCAGAATTGGGCAGCAACCTGGTGTTTAACGCCAGGATTGGCAGAAAAAGGTGTTTTTTACGCCACTTGGTGCAGGGATAAAAAATCCTTGACGTCTCAGGATCTGTGGACCCTACAGGATCTCCACCTACCCCACCTCTCTCTCTCTTCTTCACCCATTCACCAATCACCTCAATACCTCTTCCCCAAAAAAACCCCTCACCTATCAAATCCTACCCTCTTCTCCATAAACCCTTCACCAATCCACATCCATCCATCATAAAACCCCACCTACCTCACCATTCAAATTCAAACCACTTTCCCTCCCAAACCCACCCTATATGGCCGAACCCTAACCCTCTCTCCACCCCTATATAAACCCATCTTCACTCCCTCATTTTCACACAACATAAACACTACTTCTTCCCCTTGGCCGAAACACTAACCCACATCCATCTCCTCTATTTCTTCTTCTTCTACTCTCTTCTTTCTTCTTTTGCTCGAGGACGAGCAAATCTTCTAAGTTTTGTGTGGTAAAAGCATTGCTTTTTATTTTTTCATAACCATTTATGGCACCTAAGGCCGGAGAAATCTCTAGAAAGAGGAAGGAAGGCAAAAGCTTCCACCTCCGAGTCATGGGAGATGGAGAGATTCATCTCAAAGGTGCATAAAGACCACTTCTATGAAGTCGTGGCCAAGAAGAAAGTGATCCCCGAGGTCTCTTTCAAGCTCAAAAAGGGTGAATATCCGGAGATCCGACATGAGATTCGAAGAAGAGGTTGGGAAGTTCTCACCAACCCCATTCAACAAGTTGGAATCTTAATGGTTCAAGAGTTCTATGCCAATGCATGGATCACCAAGAACCATGATCAAAGTGTGAACCCAGACCCTAAGAATTGGCTTACAATGGTCCGAGGGAAATACTTAGATTTCAGTCCAGAAAATGTAAGGTTGGCATTCAACTTGCCCATGATGCAAGGAGATGCACACCCCTACACTAAAAGGGTCAACTTTGATCAAAGGTTGGACCAAGTCCTCATAGACATTTGTTAAGAGGGCGCTCAATGGAAGAGAGATTCAAGAGGGAAGCCGGTTCAACTAAGAAGGCATGACCTCAAGCCCGTGGCTAGGGGATGGTTGGAGTTCATCCAACGCTCAATCATTCCCACTAGCAACCGGTCTGAAGTTACTATAGACCGGGCTATCATGATTCATAGCATCATGATTAGAGAGGAAGTAGAAGTTCATGAGGTTATATCCCAAGAACTCTACAAGGTGGCAGACAAGTCCTCTACTTTATCAAGGTTAGCCTTCCCTCATCTTATTTGTCACCTTTGCAATTCAGCTGGAATTGACATAGAGGAAGACATCCTCATTGATGAGGATAAGCCTATCACTAAGAAAAAGATGGAGCAAACAAGAGATCCCACTCATGGACAAGAGCATGAAGAATTTCCTCATCATGAAATCCCTGAGATACCTCAAGGGATGCATTTTCCTCCACAAAACTATTGGGAGCAAATCAACACCTCCCTAGGAGAATTAAGTTCCAACATGGGACAACTAAGGGTAGAGCACCAAGAACATTCTATCCTCCTCCATGAAATTAGAAAAGACCAAAGAGTCATGAGAGAGGAGCAACAAAGGCAAGGAAGAGACATTGAGGAGCTCAAGCACTCCATAAGATCTTCAAGAGGAAGAACTAGCCGCCATCACTAAGGTGGACCCGTTCTTTAATTTCCTTGTTCTTTATTTTCTGTTTTTCGAATTTTTATGCTTTATGTTTATTTATGTTTGTGTCTTTATCACTAGTGTCTAAGTGTCTATGCCTTAAAGCTATGAAAATGAATCCATCACCTTTCTTAAATGAAAAATGTTTTTAATTGAAAAAGAAAAAGAAGTGCATGAATTTTGAATTTTAAAATAGTTTAGTTATTTTGATGTGGTGGCAATAATTCTTGTCTTCTGAATGAATGCTTGAACAGTGCATATTTTTGAATTTGTTGTTCATGAATGTTAAAATTTTTGGCTCTTGAAAGAATGATGGAAAAGGAGAAATGTTATTTGATAATCTGAAAAATCATAAAAATTGATTCTTGAAGCAAGAAAAAGCAGTGAAAAGCTTGCAGAAAAAATGCGAAAAAAAAGAAAAAAAGAAAAAAGAAAGAAAAAGAAGAAAAAGCAAGCAGAAAAAGCCAATAGCCCTTAAAACCAAAAGGCAAGGGTAAAATAAAAAGGATCCAAGGCTTTGAGCATCAGTGGATAGGAGGGCCCACAGGAATAAAAACCTGGGCTAAGCGACTAAACCAAGCTGTCCCTAACCATGTGCTTGTGGCGTGAAGGTGTCAAGTGAAGAGCTTGAGACTGAGCGGTTAAAGTCGTGGTCAAAAGAAAAAAAAAGAGTGTGCTTAAGAGCTCTGGACACCTCTAATTGGGGACTCTAGCAAAGCTGAGTCACAATCTGAAAAGGTTCACCCAGTTATGTGTCTGTGGCATTTATGTATCCGGTGGTAATACTGGAAAACAAAATGCTTAGGGTCACGGCCAAGACTCATAAAGTAGCTGTGTTCAAGAATCAACATACTTAACTAGGAGAATCAATAACACTATCTAGATTCTGAGTTCCTATAGAAGCCAATCATTCTGAACTTCAAAGGATAAAATGAGATGCCAAAACTATTCAGAAGCAAAAAGCTAAAAGCCCCGCTCATCTAATTAATACTGATCTTCATACATGTTTTTGGAATTCATTGTATATTCTCTTCTTTTTATCCTATTTGACTTTTAGTTGCTTGGGGACAAGCAACAATTTAAGTTTGGTGTTGTGATGAGCGGATAATTTATATGCTTTTTGGCATTGTTTTTAGTATGTTTTTAGTATATTTTAGTTAGTTTTTATTATATTTTTATTAGTTTTTATTTAAAATTCACTTTTCTGGACTTTACTATGAGCTTGTGTGTTTTTTTGTGATTTCAGGTATTTTCTGGCTGAAATTGAGGGACCTAAGCAAAAATCTGATTCAGAGGCTGAAAAAGGACTGCAGATGTTGTTGGATTCTGACCTCCCTGCACTCAAAGTGGATTTTCTGGAGCTACCAAAGCCCAATTGGAGCGCTCTCAGTTGCGTTGGAAAGTAGACATCCTGGGCTTTACCGCAATATATAATAGTTCATACTTTGCCCAAGATTTAATGGCCCAAACCGGCCTTTCAAGTCAGCATAGAAATTCTGGCGTCAAAACGCCAGAATTGGCATAAAAGCTGGAGTTAAACGCCCAAACTGGTACAAAAGCTGGCGTTTAACTCCAAGAAAAGTTTCTACACATGGAAGCTTCAATGCTCAGCCCAAGCACACACCAAGTGGGCCCGGAAGAAGATTTCTGCATTAATTACCTATTTCTGTAACCCTAGGCTACTAGTTTTCTATAAATAGGACCTTTTGCTATTATACTTTACACACACAGAGACTTTCATATACCTTTTGATCTTTATGTTCACGTTTGGGGAGGCTGGCCATTCAGCCATGCCTAGACCCTGTACTTATGTATTTTCAACGGTGGAGTTTCTACACACCATAGATTAAGGTGTGGAGCTCTGCTATTCTTCATGAATTAATACAATTACTATTGTTTTTCTATTCAATTCACGCCTACTTCTTCTCTAAGATATTCATTCGTTCTTCAACTTGATGAATGTGATGAGACACTCATCACCATTCTCACCTATGAACATGTGCCTGACAACCACCTCTGTTCTACTAGCAATGGCTTGAATGCGTATCTCTTGGCTTGAATGCGTATCTCTTGGGTTTCTCTTGGGCGCCAAAGACTTGGTGATCTCAAACGTGAATCACACTTTGTCACAATTCTGCACAACTAACCAGCAAGTGTACTGGGTCGTCCAAGTAATACCTTACGTGAGTAAGGGTCGATCCCACGGAGACTGTCGGCTTGAAGCAAGCTATGGTCATCTTGTAAATCTCAGTCATGCGGATTCAAATGGTTATGGAGAAGTGATAATTAAAAGATAAACATAAAATAAAGATAGAGATAGAGATAGAGATACTTATGTAATTCATTGGTAGGAATTTCAGATAAGCGTATGAAGATGCTTTGTTCCTCTTGAACCTCTGCTTTCCTATTGCCTTCTTCCAATCATTCATACTCCCTTCCATGGCAAGCTTTATGTTGGGCATCACTGTTGTCAATGGCTACTTCCCGTCCTCTCAGTGAAAATGTTCCGAATGCGCTGTCACCGCATGGCTAATCATCAGTCGGTTCTCGATCATGTTGGAATAGGATCCATTGATCCTTTTGCGTCTGTCACACACCCAACACTCGCGAGTTTGAAGCTCGTCACAGTCATCCCTTCTCAGATCCTACTCGAAATACCACAGACAAGGTTTAGACTTTCCAGATCTCAGGAATGGCCGCCAATTGATTCTAGCCTATACCATGAAGGTTCCAATCTTAGATTAGAAATCCAAGAGATACGTATTCAAGCCATTGCTAGTAGAACAGAGGTGGTTGTCAGGCACATGTTCATATGTGAGAATGATGATGAGTGTCACGGATCATCACATTCATCTAGTTGAAGAATGAATGAATATCTTAGAGAAGAAGTAGGCGTGAATTGAATAGAAAAACAATAGTAATTGTATTAATTCATGAAGAACAGCAGAGCTCCACACCTTAATCTATGGTGTGTAGAAACTCCACCGTTGAAAATACATAAGTACAGGGTCTAGGCATGGCCGAATGGCCAGCCTTCCCAAACGTGAAAATAAAGATCAAAAGGTATATGAAAGTCTCTGTATGTGTGTGTAATAGCAAAAGGTCCTATTTATATAAAACTAGTAGCCTAGGGTTACAGAAATAGATAATTAATGCAGAAATCTTCTTCCGGGCCCACTTGGTGTGTGATTGGGCTGAGCATTGAAGCTTCCATGTGTAAAGACTTTTCTTGGAGTTAAACGCCAGCTTTTGTGCCAGTTTGGGCGTTTAACTCCAGCTTTTATACCAGTTCTTGCGTTTTGATGCCAGAATTTCTATGCTGACTTGGAACGCCGGTTTGGGCCATCAAATCTTGGGAAAAGTATGGACTATTATATATTGCTTGAAAGCCCAGGATGTCTACTTTTCAACGCAATTAAGAGCGCGCCAATTGGGCTTCTGTAGCTCCAGAAAATCCACTTCGAGTGCAGGGAGGTCAGAATCCAACAGCATCTGCAGTCCTTTTTCAGCCTCTGAATCAGATTTTTGCTCAGGTCCCTCAATTTCAGCCAGAAAATACCTAAAATCACAGAAAAATACACAAAATCATAGTAAAGTCCAGAAAAGTAAATTTTAAATAAAAACTAATAAAAATATAATAAAAACTAACTAAATATACTAAAAACATACTAAAAACAATGACAAAAAGCGTATAAATTATCTGCTCATCAGCATCCGCGCACTGCGTGCGTCCGCACCGGTCGCCAATTCACTCAGGCACGCGTCTGCGAACTGTGTGTGTCCGCGTGCCTGTGCTGCTTGTCAACTCTGGTACAAATTACCCGAGACTTAGGCCAACTTTGTGCCAATCCTGTGCCAGGGGTACAGCTGTATTCACGCGTACGCACCAATGACGCGTACCTGTCCCTCGCTCTACCTTCATCGACACGCCAGCACACCGTGCGCGCGTGTGCCAGTCATGCGAACCAGTTTTAAAGCTGCGCTCCCTGCTTTTACCCCTCTCCCACCTTCTTTCTTATTTCTTTCTTCTCCCTTCTCCATCACCTCTCTTCTCTTCTTCTTCTTCCACAATCCACCACCACTGTCTCCGGCTACTTGCCGGAGACCACCACCACTTCCGGTGGCCCTACACCTCTTCTCTCCTTCTCATTCTCACAAGAAGAGAACTTCATTTTCTTCTTTTATCCTTCTTAAGGTTCTACCTCTTCCATATCTCATCTATTACTTTCTTTGCATAATCTCTTCTTCTAGTTGGATTTTTCTTGTTGATTTACTTATTTTTTCTTTTAGTTACATGATTTTACTACTTGCTTTTTGTTTGCTTACTTTTCCTTTTTCTTGTTTTTCCATGGATGTTGAATTTGAGTTTTAATTTGCTTTGATAGATCTTCTTGTTGTCTCTCATTGTCTTTGTCATGTAAGTGATGTTATGTGATGATTGTTCTTCCATTTTGGGGTCAAATTGGTTGAGTATCTCATAATTGCTCATTGCTTGATATTTTCACACCAAGTGTTCGAGGAAATGCACGAACGCCATTTTGGTTTATTTTAATCATGTATCTTCAAATTGGTGCTTGCCCCTCACTCACTTGTTGTCTTCTAAATGCATTGAGTCCACTTCACTTGCTAATTAGATACTCATTGAACATGACTTGCTCTCTGTTATGGATGCTTGAGATTATTCTTCTCATGCCATATTGCATGCTTTACTTTCTCTTGCATCCCATGCCAAGTGTTGTGACCCATGTCTCTATGATTATTTTGTCGCAATATTTCTTTTGGGCACTATCTTTCACTTGCATGTTTTTTGTTGAGATGATTCTTTGGGTTTAATGCTTTCCTTTTTCCCTTCCTTTTTTAGGATGGCCACCAAGAAAGGCAAGGAGAAAGCTTCAAGGAAACCGGCCGCAAAGAGGGCACCCCAAAGATCAAACCCTAAGGGGCACTCTTCATTAGGAGCCAAACCGCTATCTAAGAAGGCGAAGGCACCCGCTCCTGTTGATGAGAACGAGAAGAGCAAACCGGCAAGGGATTCTTCAAGGTGGTTCCCTAACTGCTTCTGTGAACTTGTGTTCCCCGCCATGGTTGAGAGTAACTATCATGCTGAGCATCTACTCGCTCCGCCGAACAAGGTTGCTCCTTGTATTCTACCCCACATTGAACGGCGAGGATGGGAGTTTCATATGAGAAAACCACAAGAGGTCAACCTCTCGTGGGTGGTATAATTCTACACTAACTACCATCTCCCCTCTCTTCATTCGGTATACGTGCGCCAGAAGCAAGTCTCAGTTTCAGAAGAGGTTATTTAGCATGTGCTTAATGTCTTACCGGTACCAAGTGACATGATTGGCTATCAAGAGGTCTTACGTCAGCGAGAAAAGTTTTGATTTGATTGGGACTCGATTCTCCGAGTCATTGCTGAACCAGAGACATTTTGGACCCATGGTCGATTCAGGATGAGGTCCAAGTGCATTGATGCACGTTTCCTCACTGTAGAAGCGAGAGCTTGGGCCCAGATCCTATCCCACTATGTGCTACCTAACACCCACAAATCGTCATTCATGGCGGATCTCGCTTTGCTTGTTTGGTGTATTCTCACGGAGAGACCAGTGAACATTCCACCCCTTGTCAAGCAAGCGATGGGACAAGTCCACGCCCGGGACAATTTGCCATTTCCAGCATTGGTATCCGATTTAGTTGCTGCTGCGGGTGTTCCTTGGGAAGACATGGATACAAAGGCCATAATTCCGGCTAAGGGCGATGTGGTCCCAAGCGGAAAATACTTACATCTTCCCATTAACAACCCAAGCCTTGACATAGCCCTTCCATCTACTATTCTTTCCACCTCATCGTCACCACCACGGCAAAGATCCTCACATCAAAGGATAGAAGATCTACACCGGAAGATTGATAGATATGAGCGGCGCAACCAACGCCGATACACTCATATTAAGAAGCTTCTGCGTTGTGTTATCCCTAGCATGGAGGAACCCGAAATATTCACATCCACCTCAAACCCAAGTGATGGGAGCTCTGATGGAGAGGATAGTGAAGGTTCCGGTCCCGATCGTCCTTTGCGCATTGTTGGTAGCACAGTGGACCGTGCTAAATTCTAAGTGTGGGGAGGTCGTTCGACCGATCTCCATAGGTAACAATCTCTTCCTTTCAACACCCATGGATTTATCTTTTGCTTAGTAGTTAGTACATTGCATGTGTAATTAATCTTGCTTGTAAATACTCCTTGCATGATAGTTAGTTTCTATAGAGTGCTTGGTCAAAATAATGACTTCTTCCCCAAGAAACTGTGTTTTGGGGTACCCTACCAATTTTGAAAAAAAATTTTGCAGAAAACTTGCTTCAAGGATGTATTTTGGAACATAGTGATTGAGCTAAGAACACAAGCATGTGAGTTTTAAGCCTATTGTGTGGTTACATCTTCTAACCATTAATCCCCATTCTTGTGTGCATTGTTCTCTCTCTATGATTGTAATCCATGCTTTGACTGATTCTATATGTCCATTACTTTGTGTATGAATGCATTTACATGATTGAGGCCATCATTTCAATAGTCACTTTTCTCAAATGGCTTTACCCCTTTTATCTACCATTGCTAACCAGTTTTGAGCCTATGATAAACCCTCTTTGTTCTTAAATAGAGCACATCAACAACCCCAAGCAAAAAACAATGAATGTCCCTAGATTTGGATCCTTGATTAGCTTAGGAAAGTTAGGGTGTGTGTCATTCAAATGGGAGGGTGCACTTGGGAACTTGGGTAGATGTAAAGGTGTGTATTTGTAATTGAATTTGAAAATTTTGGAAAGTGGGAACATACTCATGTATTGAATGATTGAACCGTATGCATTGAAACTTTTGTACATGAAACTCCAAGAAAAAGGGGACCCAAAAAAATTTAAAAAAAATAAAAAAATAATAGAAAAATAGAAGAAACAAAAATAGAAAAAGAGAAAGCAATGAAAGGGGACAAAAAGGCCCCAAGACAAAGTAATAATAACAACGCATATGAGATGTGAATTGGAAAGAATGCATGAGTATGCAAAAAGTGAAACCCATGGGTAGCTAGGTATTATATTATAGTTGTATAGGTTGTTCTATGTGCCTAGTGGGATCTTAGGTTAATCAAGGACTCAAATTTTAAGCTCATTTGACCATACACATCCTTACCTTCACCCTAGCCCCATTACAACCCATGAATAAGACCTCATGATACTTGTAAACACGCATTAAGTAATTGTTGATTGTTAGAAAAAAGACAAATCTTGGAAAGCATGATTAGGAGAGGATTGAGTGACGAACCCTATACACTCGAGCGAATAGAGCGGATACACTTCCGGTGAGGGTTCGATGCTCAACTCCTTGTTCCCGACTTTCACAAGCGTTCATCTAGCAAGTTATATGCACTTCATGTTGATTTTCAAATTGATAGGATTTATGAACTACATATCATTTTCACCCCGTATGCTCATATGTGTTCTTGGAGGATAGATTTACCCTTGACCAAGTAGATAGACGATTTTACTTTAGTTCCATGTATTCACTTAGGTAGTTTGCATTTCATAAACCCTTTCTTACCATGATCTTTGGTCTTTTTATTTTAAGCATGAGGACATGCTTGGTTTAAGTGTGGGGAGATTTGATAAACCCTAATTTTGTGGTTTATATTGTGTAGAGTTTGGGGGGTTTTGTCAATATTTTTCACACTTATTCACAAGAATTGCATGGTTTTGTGTTCCCTTCCTAATATTGCTCCATGATGAAAAACATGCTTATTTTGCCTTAGAATTGCTATATTTTGATCCTCTTTTATTGTCATTCGATGCCATGATATGTTTTTTGAGTGATTTCAGAAATTATAGGGCAAGGATGGCCTAGAAGGGAGAAAGAAAGCATGCACAAAAGGAAGGAACATGAAGACTTGGATTTTGGGAACTTCAGAATGGGCGCGCACGCGCACTTCCCGCGCACGCGTGGATGTGGATAGCTAGAAGCGACGCGCAAGGATGGACGCATCCGCACAGATCAGAGAAATCCCACCGACGCGCGCGCGTATATGACGCGCACGCGCGGAAAGCTGCACGTGACCTCATTAAAGGAAATCACGCCTAGCGACTTATGAGGCTCATCAGGCCCAAATTCAAGCTGTTTCTGCATGGAAAAGACCCAAGGATGCTAGGGGAAAGGGGGGATCAATCATTTTACACTTAGACACAATTTTAGCTAGTTTTTTGTTCTTTGTTCTTCTAGAGAGAGAAACTCTTGTTCCTCTCTAGATCTAGCCTTAATTTGATCTTCCCTTGTTGAATTCTGAATTGGATCTTGTTAATTACTAGTTTTAATTGTTTAATTTGAATTCTCTAGTATAATTTTGTTTAGATCTTGTGTTAGTTTTATGTTTCCTTGTTGTTTGTCATTTTATACCCATTTCATGAATCTTGTAGATCTTGATTTGTTATTGTTGCATTGATGATTTCCATGATTAATTGCGTTGTTTGAGTGATTGTATGTTGATAATTGTTAATGGGTACTTGTTAGTTCCAATTTAATTGTAATTTGAATAGGTCTTTTATTAATGCTTACCATGTGTTTGATGAAATGTTTCCTTTGATTATGGAGTAGTCCTTTTTACTCTTGGCCTAGGCTAAGAGAATTGGGTAAACTTGAGTCATTGGGTCTAATGGATTTGATGATTTGGGAACCCTTAGTGGTCAATTTGATAGCCATTGACACTAGCCTACTACTAAGTTAATTAGTAGTTAGGTTGGACCTTATGGGTTGATGTTGGCCAAACCATTTAACATACTTCAAGTATAGAAGTAAACTTAATGAGTTTGGTTCCTCATAATTGTCAAGATATGGTTATTAGACAAGGATAGTGACCCCAACTCCTATGTCTAGCCAAGAGTTGCTTTTATCATTCGTATTTGAAAACCCAAAAATCTCAATTGCCTTGTCTTAGTTATAGTTACTTGTTTAGTTTAGAATAGAATTACATTGGATGTTATTTTATGAGTTTGGAATTATTTACATTTTGCTCTAATTGTTTGAATTAGTTTCTTGCATTCCAAGATTACTTGCTTGTTAAGATTCCTAGTTTAATTTCTTGCTCATGACTTGCAACCCCGGATTTCTAACCAATGTTGAAGCACATGTTTGTCCATTCCTTATGAGACGACCCGAGATTTGAATACTTCGGTTACTTTTATTGGGGTTGAACTTGTGACAACTAATTTTCCTTCTAAATTTGATAGTCAAGGATTGTTGTTGGGAAGAGCTATACTTGCAATGGGATTTTATTGAGGAATTCTATACCAACATAGTCTTCGGGGTGCATCAGGAGGTAGTAAGCTTCTAGTTGTTGCTGTCTTCCTGGAGCTAAATGCCAGATTCGGGGTTTAGTGCTGATAAACCCCAACTTTAGGGTTTATCTTGTGTTAAATTTAGTGGATTTTCATCAACTTTTCTCACATTTATTCAATGAAATATTAGGTTTTGTGAATTTCTCCTAAATTGTGCTTAATAGTGAAAACATGCTTTTTAGGCGTTAATTTGCTAATTTTAATTCTCTTTAATTCCATTCGATTTCTTGATGTGTTTGTTGAGTGATTCCAGGTTTAGAAGGCAGAGATTGGATTGAAGAAATGAAGAAAAAGCATGTAATAGTGGAGAATTCATGAAGAAATGAAGTTTTGGAAATCTGCCATGCGAGGCGTACACGTGACTAGAAAACCCCCAAAAATACCTCATAGTTTTATATAATTCTTAGTTGTTAGTTTTATATTTTCTTGTTCATCAAACCCAACCCCCCCCCCAAATACCTCAACCAATAATTTGCACACTTCCCTGCAATTCCTTGAGAGACGACCCGAGGTTTAAATACTCTCGATTTTTATTGGGTTTCCACTTGTGACAAACAAATTAAACTTTGATTGAGGGTTTTCTGTCGGTTTGTATCTATACTTGCAACGTGATTATTTTTTATAAAAATTCCTAACCGACGATTCCCCTATATCACGTTTTTGGTGCCGTTGCTGGGGAGTTACGTATGTGCGCTTGTTATTGGTTATTGTATATATGTGGATATTGTGAATAGTTTGCTTTTGTTTTTTGGTTAGTTTTTGTTAGTTTTAGGACTTTGTTGCTTACTTATTATTAGTTTTTGCCTTTATTTTCTCTTGCTACTATGAATTCTCACCACTTTGGCTATGAGTTTGGCTCTATGCTTTAGGAGATGGGAATTATAATGAGAACATGCATCAAGAATGGGACAATCAAAGGTGGGAGGTGCCATATGCTTATGATCAACCTTCTTGGCAACAACCTCCTCTAATGTACTATGAGCAAAAATCATACCATGATGCATACCAATCCAATGGCTATGGTGGACCTCCTTGTGATTATCAACAACCACCATATGCCTATGAACCACCTCATCAACATAGCCCTCAACCACCATACTCATAAGCATCATCTTACCAAACACTTTCATATGACCTTAACCCTTATCCACCTTACCAAGAACCATAGAAGCCATATGAACCATACTTAGAGCCATCACAATTCCAACACCAATACTCCCAAAAACTACCAATTTTATATACACCACCTCCATATGCTTACCAAGATGAACCACCTTCCTATTATGAGCCCTTTCTCCCAAATAATGAACCCTCCTATCCATCCCAAGACCCAATGTATGATTCTCTAATTTCATTACTTCAAGAGCAACGTGAAGCTCAAAGGAGGACACTAGAATTCATGGCTGCCTTGACCGAGCTAGTAAATAATTTTGCCTCCCAATGCTTGGACACTCAAAGTACTCCCATGGCCACATGTGGAGAATCAATTGAAGAGCATATCATGAAGGAGAGATTAGAGACTCCAGTGGAAAATAAGGAGTGGGATTTTGTATTGGAATAATTGGAGAAAGCCATAATTATTGAAGAGGAAGAAGTGGTTGAAGACTTAGGAGATGTTGAAAGCCCATGGGATTTTGAAGTTATAGAGCCCTTCAAGATTGGAGATGTTGATCAAGAGATGGATTCAATTATTGATGATTTTTTATCTACAATTGAATCCTCTCCCATTGGACATTAATTAGAGGTCGAAGAAGAAGGTGCACAACCTCCAAGACCCTTGGTAAATGATGAAGAAGAGATTGAATTGGAAAAAAGCTACCAAGAGGAAGGTTTTGAAGAGTTGCCAAGCAAGAGGAAGAGGTTGGAGTTGAAGAAGCTTGCCAAGAGATGGAAGTGGTCAAGGAAGGACACAAGGGAGTGAAGCATACATTGTCAAAACCGTTGGAAACAACCCTTCCTAAGTCACCATCCAACACAACATTCAAGTGGGTAAAATTTTTATCCATAAGCTTTACTTTCCCGCATGAATATGGTTTACTTGAGACCGATGGTCAACGTAGGGCTCTTTGTGGAATTAAGAGAAAGAGAGAAATGGTTAGTGGTTGAAAATGTCATTCAAGTTTCATTGTGGTTGAGAGGTCCAAGTTGAATTGCAAAGGTTGGAGTCATGCTAAATTGAATGGGTTTGGGAGGATAGTTTGGTGCCTAAAGGAGAATTCTAAGAACTTACCACCCGATTAGAATTATGATGATCAACTTAAAGATGGTGAAAAAATAAGATATGGGATCCCGGATTACAAAATAAAGACCAACTTTGGGAGTCCTTAGCTTGTGTGGAGCTTCATCGAAGCTTGGTGCTATTAATTTTGAAATTTGGAACATACTTGAAGTCTAAGCATTGGTGGGAGTTCAAGGATGAATACAAGCACAAGCCACCTTGACAAGGAGCCTCTCACATGTCCAACTTAAGGACTATAAATAAAAGTGCTAGGTAGGAGACACACCACCATGGTAAACTCTTTTCATTTTTTTTTCTTTTGTATATATTGATAAATAAATTTTATTTCATGTTTAGTTTGGTTAGTTGAGTTTATTTGATAGTCTAGTATGTTTAACAAGGCTTGGTGATGTTTAGATGACTATTTGGATGTTTGGAATGCTTGGTTTGGTGCAAGAAATTGAAAAATTTTGAAAAACAGAGCACGTGTCACACGTACGCATGACCCACGCACACGCGTGACCCCAATATTTTAAACGTGCCAGGATCGTGCATGGATTGTGCCATCGCATACGCGTGGACTGTGCTGGCTTGATGCGGGGCGCACAATGCTTCTCACGCATACGCGTGCCCCACGCGTACGCGTCACCCCATAAACTTGGATCGTGATTTTTTCGTGCAAGCATTGTGCCATCGCACGGCCCAGACAGTAAGTTGTGCATGTAGCGTGCGGAAACTATGTCTAGTACAAATTCCTCCCACGCATACACGTGACCCATGCGTACGCGTCACCTTCTATTTTCCCATTCTACGCTTACGCCTTCTATATGCACACACGTCACATTCCATTCTCCCAACCTACGCGTACGTGTGGGCACCCCTGTTCACACACACTTATTTTCTTCTCTTCTTCCATTTCTTTTCTTTTCTTCTTCTGTCTTCTATTCTTTTCTTTTCATCCTTCAACCATCATCCACCACCACCACCATTCACCATTCTCCATAATCTTCTTTAGTTAGTTAGTTAGTTGGTTAATTAGTTAGTTAGTTAGTTTAATTTTCTGTTTTTGGTACAAAATATTGGATTATTAATCTTATTTGCTGTCTATTGCTGCTGATTACTGATAGGATGCTATTTTAGCATCATTGTTGTTAATATTCATTTTTAGATTCCTTTATTGAGGTTAGAAATTGTTTCTTGGTTTTGAATTCTTCATGTTTAATTTTGTTCATGCCAAGTACTTGTAAATTGCCTTCACGCATTTTAAATCTTTTGAATTGCATGTTTTGGCCAGCATGTGATTTGATTTCATTATCTAACTTAAGGCAATTATTTCTATTCGATGCATTTTTTGTTAAGTGATACTTGTTTATGATTGATCTTTATTTACGTCACCTAGTTCATGCATTGAGATTGTGGAATTGTGAAATTGGATCGTAAGCTTACCTAGTGGCATATGTTTGAGCTTTTCAAGTTATGTGGACCATGCTTACTATGTGATTGATTTTCATCTCTATTTGTCTATTTTCCTGAGTTGCATAGCACCCATGTTCCACCTTCTATGTCAATTAGGTAATGCAAAAATCAAATTAAAAATGTGTCATTGATTAGTGTGTGACTTCTGTATTTTCTTTGTTGCATTGAATTCTCTTGCACATCAACTAATGTCCATTCAATATCCATTTTACAATTGCTTGATGATTGCTTGAATGCTTTCATGATTCTTTTTTACTTGTTTGATTGTCTTAACCTACAAGTTTTCTTTGAAGTATTTCAAGCACACTAGAATGAGTGAAGTGCATGCTTCTTTTGTGTAATTGTGACATAGCTTTTTATGCTAGTGTGTGTTCTAAATCGTGCACAAACTTAGAACTCACATATTACTCTCCTTAATGTCACACATTGATTAACTCACTCCATTTTAGTGATCATCACCTCATTCCAACAATCCATGCTTCCTTGCTTTTGTAATTACTTGTCTTACTATCCTATTTTCTATATTTTAGGATAAGTCACCATAAACGACAAGGGAAGTGGAAGAAAGAACATACAGCAGCCAGTTGATCCACCAGTAGAAGGTGGCAACCCGTGTAGTCGTCGTACCCCCTTGCTCATCTTTGAATGCACCGAAGACAGTGCAAACTTTTAAGTATAGGGAGGTCGTCCGACCAATCGGCCATTTTTGGGTGAAAAATTCTAATCCCAATACTTTCACATTTTATTTTATTTTATTACTAGGTCTTTATATATGTATATATATATATATATATATATATATATATATATATATATATATATATATATATATATAATAAACTTAGTCAAAATAATGAAATTTTTCAAGGAATTTATCTATAGGGCATCAACATCCCAATTGATTTGAGTAAAAAAATTTTATTGAACTTGCTTGAATTATAAATTGTGGAACATGTTTTTGAGCTAAGAACACATAAGCATGTGAGTTTTGAGCCTAATTGTGTGGTTGCATCATATAACTACTATTTTCATTCTTATGTGTATTATTCTCTTTCTATGATTGTAATCTTTGATTTGTTTGATTTTTTATATCCATTGTTTATGTATATATGCATTTATATGATTGAGGCTATCGTTTTATTTAGCTCACTTACCCAAATAGCGTACCTTTCATCCACCATTATTAATCGATTTTGAGCCTATTTTAATCCCCTTTTGTTTTTAATTTTAGCACATCACTACCCTTAAGTGAAAAACAATAAATATCCTTCATTTGGATCTTTGATTATCTTAGACTAGTGAGAGTATATATCATTTAAGTGTGGGAAAATTTGAGAACATTAGTTGAGATAAAAGTGTATTTTTAAATTTTCATTGAAGATCTTGGAAATTGGGTACATACTCATGCATTAGATGTTTAAACCATATGCATTGATGTTCTTGTATATATTTTAGTTTGAAAAAAATATAAAAAAAAAAACAAGAGAAAGAAAAAGAAAAAATATAAAAAAAAAAAGCAATAAGAACGGAACAAAATTCTCCAAAGAAAAGTTCAATAATAATCAATGCATATGGAATGTGAATTGAAAAGAATGCATGAGTGTGTGGAAAAAAAAGTGAAGAATGGGTAGTTTGCATTAGAATTGTATAGGTTGTTATATGTGGTTGGTGAGAGCTTAAGTTAGTCAAAGATTCAAATTTCAAGCTCACTTGACTATATGCATCCTTACCTTTATCCTAGCCCCATTACAACCTATGGATAAGTCCTTATGATATTTGTATACATGTATTGAATAATTGTTGATTGTTAGATGAAAAATAAATCCTGAAAAGTATGATTAGAGGAGAATTGAGTGAATCAACCCTAAACACTTGAGCGATTAGAGTGTATACACATCTGGTGAGGGGTTCGATTTCTCAATTCTATGTTTCTACCGGTTATTATTTCTTATCTTGCAAGTTGTAAACTCCTTTCAATAACTCAATTCAATTGTGGATTTAATTTGATTATGATTGATTTAGCCCTTATGTTCATATATGTATTCTTGGAGATTGATTTATTTTAACCAAGTAGTTGCATGCATTTAGATAGATTCCATATAGATAGCGTGCATTGAATAAATGTTATTACCCCTTTTTTGTCTTTATTGAGTTTAACATGAGGACACGCTATTACTTAAGTGTGGGGAGGTTGATAAACCCCAATTTTAGGGTTTATTTTGTGTTAAATTTAGTGGATTTTATCAACTTTTCTCACATTTATTCAATGAAATAGCATGATTTTGTGAATTTCTCCTAAATTGTGCTTAAAAGTGAAAACATGCTTTTTAGGCCTTAATTTGCTAATTTTAATTCTCTTTAATTCTATTCAATGTTTTGATGTGTTTGTTGAGTGATTACAGGTTTAGAAGGCAAAGATTGGATTAAAAGAATGAAGAAAAAGCATATAAAAGTGGAGAATTCATGAAGAAATGAAGTTTTGGAAATCTGCCATGCGAGGCGTACACGTTATCCACGCGTACGTGTGACAAGCAACACGTGACCTCATTTAATGCAATATGCTGGGGGCGAATTCTGGGCTTCCAGAGACCAATCCAACTCATTTTTTAAGCTATTTCAAGAGGAAACAAGGGGAGAGCAATTAGGATAGTTTTAGAAACATGCTTTAGGTTATATTCTAGAGAGAGAAGCTCTCTCTTCTTTCTAGAATTAGGGTAGATTTAGTTAATCCCTTCTTAGATTTAGGTTTAATTCTTGTTTTATGTTAGTTTTTCTTGTAATTTATTGTTCTTACATCTTTGCTTTCCTAGTCTTACTTGTTATTTCCTTTATTTTGTTTCCTTTATGTTCATGACTCTTGTTGATTTCAATTTCTTTTAATACAATTTATGTTTTATGTTTCTTTTATTGTTTAATTGAGTTGTTATTATTATTTCCTTGCATTGGGTAGTTGTAGATTTCATATTTTTTGCTATTTTAACATTATTTCTTTTTATGCCTTCCAAGTATTTGATAAAATATTTGGTTGGATTTTAGTGTAGATTTTGGTACTCTTGCCTTGTGATTGAGGACTTAGGTCCCTTGAGATTATTAATGTCCAGTTCTATTGGTGATTTTGGGTTGTTAATTGGTTCTAGGACCAATTATGTCCACTTGAGTTAACCCTCCAATGTTAGAGGACAACTAAGTGGAATTAATCATTTGTAATCACCATGTTGTTGTCAATGATCCAAGATAGGATACCTTGACTCTTAATTCTTGCCTTGAGTAGTTTTTAGCATTTATAATTCTTAGTTGTTAGTTTTATGTTTTCTAGTTCATCAAACCCAAACCCCCCCCCCCAAAAAAAAATACCTCACAACCAATAATATGCACACTTCCCTGCAATTCCTTGAGAGACGACCCGAGGTTTAAATACTCTCGATTTTTATTGGATTTGCACTTGTGACAAACAAATTAAGCTTTGATTGAGGGTTTTCTATCGGTTTGGATCTATACTCGCAACGTGATTATTTTTTGTGAAAATTCATAATCGACGATTCTCCTATATCAAGCGCCCCACGAGGCAGTGATGCCAGAAAAAAAGTATAGACTTATATCGTTGGAAAGCTCTAGAAGTTGGCTTTTCCAATTCTGGTAAAACTGCATCAATCGGATCTCTGTAGATCATGTTCTGCTCATTGGAGTGCAAGAAGGTGAAGGTTGACAGCATTCACTTTCTTCCTTTTTCTTCTGCACGAACTCTGTCAAACTCGCCCGAATCTTTCCTAAAATTAATAAAACCACAATGCGCATCAAAGTAGCATCCAAATAGGCTTCAAATACTAAAATCTCAATAAATCTCAATAAATTCATATCTAAAATAATAAAAAAATAAAGAAAAGATGCTCATGCATCACATATTAGCACCCATAAAATTAATTCATCAAAAGTTGTATAAATTGTCTTATAAAAAGTGTTTAAATAGACTCCTAACAAATTATCCTAAAAGATAAGATAAGATAACTTAATTTAAATCTTCTAAAGACAAAATAACTTAATTTGAATCAAATGTGATCTTATTGGATTAGTTCAGATTGATTTAATTTAAAATTCTTAAAAATACTACTAAGCAAATCAGAACTAAATCAAATCTTCTAACAAATCTTAACAAAAAATCAAACTAACATAGAGGATACATAAATTTGAAAATAATTGTTAAATTTGTGTCTTCCACTGAACTTGAAAAATACTATTCGATCTCTTGTTGTCCTAACTTAGCCCAATGGGCCTTATAAGTTGCCGTCATTTCAGCACTACTATCTTTGAGATAAACTATTGGTCTCCTTGATGTCCAAGACCGGCATGGTACAATTCTTCTAGTATTCATATCATTGAACGTGATAAGATTACCATTATGCCCCTTAGCTCTAAAATGTCAAAAATACCCTCTTGAACATGTATCATTCTCTCCATCTTCAAAAAGATTTGTCCTTGAATCTGCATATATATCAAAAGGTGAAATATTAGATACACTAAACACAATTGGACCATAATACCTATCAAAAAAATTATTCTTGTTGAAATTGTCCTTGATAATCCCCAACACTTGAAACGAACCATCTTCTCTAGCAACAAGTACTATTTTCCTCTAAATGAGAAGCTCTTCTTCCCTCCAAAGAATCCAAACCCAATCTCTAGATTCAAATAACATGGTTTGATGGCTCTTCTTTACCCACTGAATTGTGGCTATATCCCTCATGTGTGCAAGTTCAATCTTTTCAACCTTACTTTCACCATTTAGAGTAAAACCATTACTCAAGGACAAAAATAATAATTCCAAAATAGTCAAATACTTAAAATTATTTGGATAGGGTATAATAAGATTTGCATGCAATCCATGATAGGGTATAATGGTTTACATAAAAATATGTAAAACTCTATAAGGTGTTGCGGTTTACATAAAGTAAGATTAGGACCGAAATGTAAGTTGTAACACCCTAATATTCAAATCCTTATGCTCGAGTCATAAGTCAATGATACTAAGGTGGTACGACTCAAGGTGGATTTATAATACATATATAATTGAAAGGAATTATTACACGAAAAGCCTAAAAAGGAGTAAGATAAAAAATGCGATCGGAAACACTCATGTATATATATATATATATATATATATATATACATATGGCCTACCCTAGGGCCGATGAGTCTCATCTATCGGTTATATATATAGCCAACCCGACATGTCCGGTAGCAAATCCTGGACAGTCCTTAAGCACGCATCCCCAAGAGTCTATGCATATATTCATAATCATTCATTAATGAATTCTCATCTCATTGGGGGAATTCGGGAGTTAAAGTGCCCGATTGCAACTTGCGATGAAGGGTTAACAGAATCTCAAATCTCAACTTGGAGCAAGTGGAGCCGACCCACTGTATCTACCTAAGCAAATTTGTGACTCAGATAAATTCTCATATCACATGTCATTCTTGACCGGGAGCAAGAGGAGGTGAACCACTGTATCTACCTCGGGAGTCTCAAACCATAACCCGGAGCAAGTAGATAAACGCTACTGCATCTACCCATGCATGTATATCTTAATCAGAATCATTCTCATTATCAATTTCATTATCAATATCATTCTCAATTTCACCTTCAACCTCATCTCAATTCATCCTCCATAATAATTAAACACATTCATCATCATCCTTTATCATCATAATCAATTAACAATCATTATCACATTCATCCTCATCATGCATCACGTCATATATTATTCATTTTCCTCTAATTCACTAACTCAACACTTTAGGTTTCGTTCCTAACTCTTCAATCCTTAATTACACCAGCTCTAGAATCGTATCGGGATTTATAAAGGTTTAAAAGGCTCGAGGAATGGTTGAGAACTTAAAAATTCACTTTTTAGAAAAACAGGGGTGGTCGCATACGCATGCACATGTTCGCGTATGCAGGAGTGTAAATTTTCAAAACTCGCATACATGGATCACCTTTGCGTACACGGGAAGTTTGGGTAGTGGAGCTCTCTCACGTATGCATGACTTGCGTCTCGTATGTGTGGGTGTTGGCAGTAACCAACTCCTGCATACGCATGATGGTGTCCACGTACGCATGGCATATCAGAACTTGAAAATGCTGATATGCTGCAGAAACCAATTTTTCAGCCCAAATTTCAAACCCTCATAACTTTTTTAACAAAATTCATTTTTCAACCATTCTTGAACTGTTAGAAAGATTGATAAATAAATTTTCATAAAAATATAGTTTCATAAAATTTCCAACTCCGAGAACCGAATTAAGGCCTACCGAAGTTAGTCAAAAATCAATTTTAACCAAAACAAAATTTATTAACTTTTCCAAAAGTTCACAAGGCAAAACAGTTTTAATTCAACAAAATGACCCCAGACCCTTCAATTCACACATTCAAAATCTACCAAACTCAAACCTACTCCATTCTCACATTTTAACTCAAAATATATCCACTTCACATCTCAAATTCTCAATTTTACTACTCTAACATATCATTACCAAAATTCCACATACTCAATATCAAAATTCTCATTCAAACTCATGCATCATCATACAATACATTCACCAATTTACCTATCTTATCTTTTTCGGCCTCCGGTCCAACATTCCTCAATTCAATACATAACTCATAAATACACAATTCACCATCCAAATCAATAATTTCAACAACATATCATTTACACACATCAATTCCAACCAAATACACAATTCAAGCTTAATCTTAGGGGCATCTAACCTAGGATTTCATACTACATTATACGGTATTTAAATAAAATTTAAATTGTATCTCTTGGAAGTCAAAATCAAGCCTCTCACTTGTGAATACCAAGCCTTAGCTCCATGCCTTACCAATGAGCAATCTAATGCCTCTAACACTACTCTATAGTATTTTCACATAATGTACACAATGTTCAATAAATTATGATTTCATAAAGCATCATAAACACAAGAAAAATGGTTTTTACCTTTTATCCACTAGAATATATGATGAAACCTAGCTAGAGATCGTTCTAGAGTACCCTAAACTATCAAAATCACAAGATTTTTCAAGACCCAAAACTCAAATTCGAATTTAACATGTACTATGAAAATAGGATAAGAGAATTCAAGAATGTTACCAATCTATTTAGATAGAATTGTAGATGATGAGATAGACTTTGCGTGGCCACAAACGGTTCGGCAATTGGAGCTCCGGAGAGAAAGTTATCGTAGTTTGAAGAATTAAAGGCTAGGGTTTTTTCTCTTCTCCCATCTCTTCTCTTATTTCAGCACAAAGCAATAATAAATGGGTGTTGGTTCTGAATGGCCTTAGTTAAGGGTTTATATATGTTGGGTTGATGGGCTCAGTTCACTTATATGGCCCGTTTGGTCTAATTTTGGACAAAAATCTTTAATATTAGTGTTTAAACCTATGTTTTAAATATTTTTACCTTTTTAAATCATAAATTCTAATTTTTCAACCTTTCTCACTCATAATTAATTTTCTCAACTGCAGTACCGGACAGATTTAAGCCAGTACTACCAGTCAAATTTTTAGTATGCATTGTTACGTAGAAAAATATGTTTTTCCACTCGAAAAAATCCTCTGAATCCAAATATCATCTTTAAATTTTTAAATTATGATTGTTAAATTTTCCAACCTTTTTTATCCGTATTTAATTAATTACTTATTTGATTATGATTTGACCGGATTGTACATAAACTCTTTCAGAATATTATAATTGTGTAAGTTCGCTCTCCAATTGTTTTATATGTGTGTTTTGTCTTTATACTAAATTAGATTTTTTTTTTAAAACAAAAAATGAAAGGAAAAAAGAAAACACAAAGGAACCAACATAAGCTAACAATAATCAAAGCATGAGCTAACATAGCAAAATAAGCTAAAATCTAAATACGAATGCAAGAATAATTCAAAAATAAGCCAACAAGAAAACAATAAAACAAAAAAGTAAAGCAACAATAAATAAAAATTACACTGCACTAATTTCTTATGAATTTGTCTTGTGTGATTTAAAAAAACAATCCTTATGTTTTTTGAGTTACTTAACATTTTTGTTTATTGTCCTTAAGTTGGACGGTTAGTAAGGTTCTTGTCATGGCAAATTATGCTTGAATTTATCTTTAAATTTCCACCAATGCTTGAACTTGATATGCTCTCCAAGATCCTAAATTACTAGAAAGAAGCTTCTTTGAATTTCAAGAAATGCGATGAGTCCCTCAAATTATTTATTATCACATTGTATTTTGGGGTCTCAAACTTTGTATGTCCACCCACCTTCTTGTTGATCTTCAAACGTCGATTGGGTTGACAAAAATTTAGAATTTTCCTTTAAGCTCCAAACCTTCACTCAAAATCCATTGAGTTAAATCTTGCACCGCCTTTGGAATCCAAGTCTTGATATTCTACCCTTAGTGAATCTTAATTCACATTGCCACCTGATATCCAATTCATTCTTTCTTAGTACCCCAAAAAGAGTTCTAAATTGACTATCTATTTCTAACAAAGCATATTGATATGAGCCAAGAAAGTTAAAGGATGAGATTTTAACCCACTCAAGCTATATGTTAGATGGTGACTTAGCAAGGGAGATTTTCAAAGAATTTGCCAATATGATTTCTACTCCTTTTGACTCTTCTTTGATGACCTTTACCTCTTGGTTGCCAACTTCTTCCACAACTTCTTCATTGCTCAAACTATGTTTTAGAGGTTGTGCACATTCCTCCTCAACATCGCTTTCATATCCCACGGACGAAGGTTCAATAAACTCATTGAGGTTATTGGTTATTGAGGAATCATCCTCAATGGTGAAGTTCGGTCCTTTCTCAATTCCTCCAAAACTTTCAATCACTCCTTTCGATTTAATGCACTTATCCTCCTCCTCTTATAGTGACTTACTCCTTGACTCCTCTTCTTTCACTTCAAATTCCAAGCTTTCTTTCATACTACTCTCTTTGGTCAATTCTATTTCTGCACATTCGTCTAATGGTAGTACAAGAAAAGAGAGGGTAGGTAGGCTTATAGCAATCTGGTCCATCAATTTCTTAAGGTAGTTTAGTTGCTTATCTCCCACTTTGATGATAGATTGAAGTTCTTTTTGTTCTTAGATCAATGGTTGAAAAGTTTCTTCTATTGAGGGTTATGGAAAAAAAGAAAGTTGGTCATGTTGGAAGAAATCATGGTGCATGGAGGTAGTGTTTCAAGAGGACTATAAGAGTAAGGATGTTAGAATGGTTGTGGCTCAAATGATGATTGTTCATAAGGCTCATATGGATAGTGAAAGGGTGGAGATAAATTTGGATCCCATGGAGGTATTTGGTAGTGGTGGGAGGGGATTTGAGAATATTACAGTTGAGGACAATGTTGAAGGTGAAAGTCAAATGAATATGGTGGTTGAGGTACATAATCATAGTAAAAACTACCATAGTCATTGGGTTGATATGCACCATAGGATGGATTGTGATTATAGTGGGGTGGAGAAGATTGATGTCATGAAGATTGTCCTTGAATATAAGCCTCCTCCATCATTTGATAATCGATTCTTTGGTGCCAACCGTCATTAAAATTGCACTTTTTTTACAATATTTTTACAACCATACAGCTCAAAATCACAAATATGAGAATTCATAAAATAATATAAAATAGAAACAAAGGATATCACGAAGCATAAAAGAAATTTCTAACTACTAGCAAAAAAGGAATAAGCAAAAATAAGCTATTCACACTATTCACATATTCACAATAGCCAATAATAAGCACACATTGCAATTTTCCGACAACGGCGCAAAAAAAATTAATGAGTGCTAAAAATGGTTTAGAACAAGTTTAAAACTCAAAATTCGTTGTAGCTCTAAATCGAAATTCAACACTTTTAAAGTTTAGTTTAAAATATCACAATTCAAAATAATAACCGAGAATTTAATCCTAGTTCGTTCTCTCTAAGAATTACAATTGAGTGCATGATCATTGGATATGGAGTGTAACAGCCCAGACCACCCGCTAGCACGATATTGTCCGCTTTGGCACACAAGGCCTCACGGTTTTGCCCTTGACGATAGGGATGATAGCCTAAGCCCCCCACACTCACTCGTCAAAACGCGTCATGCTAGGAAGAGGTATCCACACCCTTATAAGGCATGCTTCGTTCCCCTCCCCAACCGATGTGGGCCTTACAATCCACCCCCCTAAGGGAGTCCAGCGCCCTCGCTGGCACATCGATCCGGGTTCCGGCTCTGATACCATCTGTAACAGCCCAGACCACCCGCTAGCACGATATTGTCTGCTTTGGCACACAAGGCTTCACGGTTTTGCCTTTGACAATAGGGATGATAGCCGAAGCCCCCCACACTCACTCGTCAAAACGCGTCATACCAGGGAGAGGTATCCACACCCTTATAAGGCATGCTTCGTTCCCCTCTCCAACCGATGTGGGCCTTACAATCCACCCCCCTAAGGGAGCCCAGCGCCCTCGCTGGCACATCGATCCGGGCGGGTTCTGGCTCTGATACCATCTGTAACAGCCCAGACCACCCGCTAGCACGATATTGTCCGCTTTGGCACACAAGGCCTCACGGTTTTGCCCTTGACGATAGGGATGATAGCCTAAGCCCCCACACTCACTCGTCAAAACGCGTCATGCTAGGGAGAGGTATCCACACCCTTATTGATAGCAATTGACGAAAATTTAAATAGCTAGAAATAAAAAAAAAAGCAAGCAATGAGCAAATGTCAATAGAAATTTAACTAAGAGCAATTAAGGCAATTTTAACTAGAAAAAAAAAAGTAAATTCAAGTTTTAAAAGATCTTGGCAAGGATTGAGATTTAAAGATCATTATCCTTGTCACTAATCACAACATGATAATTACAAAGAGCAAATCCAATTTGTTAACCTCTACAAATTGAGAAAAGTCAATTAGACTTAACTAACCCTAATCCACAAGTCCTAACTAACTTACTAATTAAATTAGTAAAAGATTAGCGTTAGTGAAAATAAGATTAATTAATATCTCTAAATTATAAATCAATTTGGACAATAATGACTCAAGGTTATCTAATATAATTTCTCAACTCCAAGTCAAGAAAGAGAAAATATACTCCATAACTAATGTAAATATTTTATCAAACACTTAGTGTGCATGGAAATAAAGTATCATAAATTACAAGAATAATAAAAACTACAATTACTCAATTTAAGAAAGCAACAATAACATATTAAATAAGCAAGAATAAAACATAAAACATCAAATTTATTAAAGAAAATTAAGAATTCAACAAGAATTCACAAATTAAAATAACAAATTAGAAGAAATAACAAGAAATTCTAAGAAATTAGATTAGCAAAATAAGAAATTATATACTAAGAATTATAATTAAACAAACTAAAACCTAAAAACAAGATAGAAATTTATAACTTAATCCGAATTATAGAGAGAAGTTGAAATTTTTCTCTCTAGAATTCAAGGTCCTAAAGCCCTAAAAAAAAAAAGAAAAACGAGTATATGCAAATGTATGTGTGATCCTCTTCAAGGCTTGCTTCTAATATGACTTAAAAATGGTTTGAAATTGGCTAAAATGGCCCTCAAATCGCAAGTCACATGCCATTTTAAATAAGTCACGTGCTGCATATGGTGCGTACGCATATCAAGCGTACACATGCATGATGCGTACGCATCTCTGCAGCTTTGCCAATTCTTTATTTCTTCATCAAATCTCCACTTTTATATGTTTTTCTTCCATCTTTCCAAATCATTCTTTCTCCTAAACCTTAAATAGTTTAAACAAATATATCAAGGCATCGAATGAAAAAAAAAAGTGAAATTAATTTGATGATCCTAAAGACCTAAAAAGCATGTTTTAATCAATTAAGCACAATTAGAAAAAAAATTATCAGAGCATACATTTTTAAGGAATAAGTGAAAGTTGATAATTCCACTCTTTTCAATCCAAAAGTCATCATAAATTATGAATTTATCAATCCTCTTAAAAGAGTGATTGTTCTCAACACTTCTGAAATTATGCTAATCTGAAAATGAGTATTTCAATGTATATATACTGCTAAAATCATATCACAGTAATTTAATATTAATGTTATTTAAGTCATCAAGAGAATAAAAGTGCACAAAGGTGTACAAGAATGGTTAGTAAAATTGGCTATTGAAATAGAGAATTGGTTTACACATCTGAAAGGATGAATGGATTAGTATTTTACTATGGAAAGGTATGGTGGAGAAAAAAAAACAGAGGATTCAAAAATTTTTCCCAATTAAATTCCTTCGGTGCATTTTCAATTGATCTTTTTTGAATTTTTGATTTGTTAACATTTGATCATTGCTTATCTTGCATTTCACATGAGGATCTTTTTCAATATCATGAGTCTAGACAATGTGAGCGTTGATTAAAAATTGTCTTATTCCTTTGCCCTAATTTTTGCGTAGATTGCTCGTGTGAATTTTCAACCTAACGAGTCATTTTTTGTTTTGTTTTTTTGTTTTGGTTTTTTTTTTTTTTTTTTGCCTTAATTTTTTTCTAGATTTTCAACCTAGCAAATTTTTTTAAGCATAAAATCTCTTGATAGCATTAGCATTAACAGGTTTCAAAAATTGTTATCCATTCGGATCCTGTATGATTATAACTCTACCTAAAGATACCATTTTTACAACAAAAAATCATTCATAATTTGGGCCCCATTTTCTTCGTGTGTATCCTCTTGATTTGGAAATATTTTTTCAACACTAAATCTCTTTCATCATATTCTCTAGGGCAAAATTTTTTTTTTTTGAATGCTCTAGCCATTCTTTTTTAATACAGTTGACCATAGAAAATAGCTGATAATCTTTTTCTTTTATTATGTTCAACTATTCATATCGAATTTTCATCCATTCTGATTCTTCTAATTTAGCCTCTATCAAGACTCTTAAGAATGGAATTTCCATTTCAATTGGGGATACAACTTTCATTTCATACACCGATAAAAATGGTGTCACCCCGATCCTTGATCGTTTGTTGGTACGATATGCATGTAAAGCATATGAAAGCATTTCATGCCAATCTTTGTAATTCACCACCATTTTAGAAACTATCTTTTTGATATTCTTATTTACAGCCTCGAATGTGCCATTCATTTATGGTCTGTAAGGAGCTAAATTAAGATGTTGGATCTTGAATGATTCAAAGATTCTGTGAACCACATTGCCATTGAAATTTGGAGCATTATCGATAATGATCCTTTTTGGTATCCCATATCTACAAATGAGATACTTTTTCACGAACTTAATGATAGTTTTTGAGTGATGTTAGCAACTGATGCTGCTTCGATCCATTTGGTGAAATAATCAATTGCAACCAAGATAAATTGAAGATCATTTGAAGCCTTAGAGTTGATAGGCCCAATAACATCGATGCCCCACATTGAGAACGACCATGGAGATACCATGTTATGCAATGGGAATGGAGGAGCATTACTTTTATCTGCATACATTTGACATTTGTGACATTTTCTAACATGAACAATGCAATTAGCCCTTCATGGTAAACCCTTAGAATTTTTCATGCCATCATATGACGATTGGCATAGATTTCACAACTACCTCCATGAACTTCGATCATAATGGTAATGGCTTTATGAGTATCCACACATATGAGAAGTGTGCCATTAAACTTCTCTTGTAGAGAATCTCCCCACTCAAAAAAAAGGCCACTGCTAGTCGTTGAATGGTCTTTTCACTCAACTTATTTTTTCCTGGTGGGTATTTTTTTTATTTGATGTATTGATTGATATCATGGTACTATGGGTTACCATCTGTTTTTCGTTCAACATAATTGTAATGCGAAGATTCTTCTTGAATTTTTACTTGGATTAGCAAGACATTTGCATGGACTTGTAATTTAGTCATCATAGCTAATGTTGCTAAAGTGTCGGTAAATTGATTGTTATCTCAAGACAAGTGTGAAAAATATATTTCATCAAATTTCCAATCATCTCTATCAAGTACTTTTGGTATGAAACTAATTTCGGATCTTTTGTCCTCAATTCTCCTTTTACTTGATAAATAATAAGTGCAGAATCACCAAAGACTTTTAATTGTTTGACTCCTAAGTTGAATGCAAGATGCAACCCATTCACTCATGCCTCATACTCTACTATATTGTTAGTGCATTCAAAATCCAATTTTATAGCAATTGGATATTGCTTTATAGATGGTGAAACTATTATAGCACCAATTCCACTACCATGCATATTGACAACCCTATCAAAGTACATCTTCCACAATTTATCTTTTGCTTCGTCAGCTTGTGCTACTACCATTGCATCATCAGGCGATTCACGAGTGGATAACCTTGATTCTCCAATGGAATTTGTAGCCAAATGATCAGTAATAGTACTTCTCTTGATGGATTTTCTGGTCACACACTTAATGTCAAATTCTAACAATAGTACTTGCTATTTTGACATTCTTAGGGACATATGAAAACTTTTGAATATATACTTTAACGGGTCAAATCGAGAAATTAACAAGGTAATGTAGTACAACATGTATTGTTTGAGTCTTTTGGAAGTCCACACTAACGCACAACAAGCTTTTTCCACTATCAAGTAGTGAGCTTTACAATCGTTGAACTTTTTACTCAGATAGTAAATCGCTTGTTCTTTCTTTCCCGATTCATTTACTTGACCCGAAACCGAACCAATTGAGGTGGGAAATATTGTCAAGTACAAATATTAATGGTTGTTTCAGCGTGGGTGTACCAGAATATGTGGGTTCATAAAATAAGTTTCTATCAATAGGAAATATTATTCCACTTGGTTGATATTTTTTTAGTAGATTAAATATAGGCTTACATGTGCTAGTCAAGTT
This sequence comes from Arachis hypogaea, assembly GCF_003086295.3. Taxonomy (NCBI): domain Eukaryota; kingdom Viridiplantae; phylum Streptophyta; class Magnoliopsida; order Fabales; family Fabaceae; genus Arachis; species Arachis hypogaea. The sequence goes on from NC_092055.1 coordinate 104,925,623, forward strand.
TGCAAAGAACATAGTAATGTAATTAAGTCTTCCTAAAAAAATTTTAACCTCCCGTTCAATTTGAGGTGTAGCCATTTCTTGTATTGGTTTTACTTTATCTGAATCTACTTTTATCCCTTCTTTGCTAACAATGAACCTGAGCAACTTTTTGATGGATTCTCCAAAGACACATTTATTTGGGTTTAACTTCAATTGGTACTTTCGAAGCCTCTAAAATAACTTTTACAAGACCATCACATGACTCTCGCCTTCTTTTGATTTGGCAATGACATCGTCTATACAAACAGACCTAGTATGCTCTTTTTCGAACTGTTAAAAGCTCTAACAGCCATAAATTCTGGTGAGAGGTCTTTTTCACTCATGTTTAGTTGTACTAGTGTTGTCATTGGCAATATATTCAGTCCGACTCTCCCATCTATCAAAGCTTGGTTATTATGTAGCCTCTACATTTGAGAGTTATATGCAAAGGGCAAAGATTTTTTTGTGGCACAATCTCTTCATCTGTGAGTGAGATCATGTTAACCCATCTGTTGGGATCTAGCATAGTGACCATATTTTCGGGTGACATCTACCTTTACATGTGCTTCTTTCAGAATGACCAACAATGCATTTCTGTGTAGTTTAGATGTCAATATCAGCTCAAGTAGAGATATTCTCGCGGGTGTTTTCTTCAACTGTTCAAGAATATCATACTTGCTTTGTTTTATAATCTGCAAAAACTCTTGTTCTTCTCTCCTTTTCTTTGTTCTTTCTCTAAATTTTTTCATCTTCAATCGTATTTTCTTTTTCAATATTTCTCGGCCATAAAATCTCCCGCTCCTTGTGAATTTTTTCATTTCACTTATGTTGAAAAAGCACGCATGCCCAGGAATTATTCAAGTTGTGCGTATGCACAGGGGTCATGCGTACACACAAGCTAGGAAGCCTTTCTCGCTTAAACTTTATTTTTGGCTGCTTGGCTTTTTCGGTAAGCTTGTAAACTTTCGTAACCCCCAATTAAGATCCGATAACTAGTTTCTAGGCCCTGGTTTGAGTGTGAACATATGGATTGGATGAAATGGATATTTTGGATGAGATTGTGGATCAAAATTAGTGAGTATTGATGAGGGCGTGTGGTGAATGTGCTTACTGAGTAAAGATTTTACTGTGAACTGAATGAGATCCGAATCACTATTCTGGCAAGGTCCGGGCGATATCCCGCTTGCGTACTGATTTGACATTGCTTTGGAACCTGCACCTGGCAAGGGCAGAGATCTCATCCTGCTTGTTCCGTGGTTGCGATATAGTTGTGGGAATAGAGGTTTTATCCGGCCTGTGGTGAGGACGGAGATTTCATTTCGCTCACATGTTAAAGAATTGGAAAAACGGTGCATGATAGGGAATTTATGAATTCATATAGATGAAAAGGATAACTAATTGGAGGCAATGAATTAAACTGCTTGTGAAATTACTAAAGAACACTAATAAAGATTGGTTGTGGCTTGAATGGCTAGATTGGCAAGGTTTGGGTGATATTCTGCTTGTTGATTGGACATCTGTTTGTAGCAAGGTTTCGATGTTATCCCGCTTGCATACCGATTGGATATTCGGTTTGGCAATCGCACCAATCAAGGACGGAGGTTCCATACCGCTTATTCTTAGTGGCGGTATCATTGTGTAGATGGTAGTTTTGTCCTGTCCACAGTAAGGACAGTGGTGCTGTCTCACTCATGGTTTTGGTAAGTTAAGGATGAAGGATTCTCTCTCTTTTGTGTGATTGAGTTGAGGATGAAGAATTTCCTCTCTTGTCATGGTATAGATGTGGGGAAGGTAAAAAAGAACACTCTTTTGTATTTTTTTCCCCGCATCTTTCTCTGGTTGCAAGGTGGAAAGGCATACTCCTTCGATGTGAAAAGGCACACTCCTTCGTAATACCTCCAGGAGAAGGTAGAAAGGCACACTCCTTCGATGTGGAAAAGAACTCTCCTTCGTTTATGTTCCTTCTGGGAATGCACGACCTAAAGACCATATCTGGTTAGCTACCGGGTGTGTCAAGTTCTGGCAATTTAACCGATACGTGAGCTCATAGCCAATAGGACAGGCATGCATCATTTGCATTTGTATGTATTGATTGGGTGTGCATATTGTATTTGGCTTGCCTTGTTAAATAATTGTATCTATATGCTATTTGAACTACTTGCTTATCTATTCTCTATACTTGTGCATTCCCTGTATTGTTTTGTATATGTTTGAACAACTGAGAGGTCTCTTACGCTGTCGATGGTAATGCTAAAGGTTGTTACTGATGCAATATGTTAACAAGACTGATGATAGAAATGTGTTTGCTTATATGTTGGGCCGGAGGCCGTGGGTTGCTTATATGTTGGGCCGGAGACTATGGTATGATTATGATTTGAGCCGAAGGCCGTAATTAGCTTAATTATGGATTGTGATATTGAGAGGATTACTGATGGCTTGTATTTGATTGTTTTACTTGGTCCGGAGGCCGTAATTGATCATATGTTGGGCTGGATGTTGTGTTTTGATTTTAGCTTGGACCGAAGGCCGTGATAATTTGAATTATGACTACTCTGGACTACTAAACTTAAACTATTGTTTACTATATTACTGGAATTGGTTAATTGTGATATTAGGAGAAATGCCGAATTGTGTTGCGAAGAGTTGAGAATCTGAAAATTCTTTATAGCTGAGACTTAGTCAGATTTTTCCTTGTATGGATATAGAATGGACCCTAGGCTTGAATCTGGTGTATTTTGGAGTTTAGGATTGCCTAGTATCTTTTTACATAGTCTCTATTTGAAATTATTACCCTACTGGGAACCTTTGGGTTCTCACCTGTTGTCGGATTTTGTTTTCAGGTGCAGGACGGAACGCACCTCGTTGAACGTGCTACTTTCCTCTCAAAAGTGAAGATTGTCTTTTGGGTTTAATTTGAGATATGTAGTATTTTCTCCACTTTGAGATATGTATTTTTGTATATCTCTCTTAGAGGTTGATTAATGGAGAAACAGATTGTATTTTGTTTATTTCTGGTTTGTATTATACTTTCTAGCCGACCTTGTCTTCGGAGGTGGAGACTAGTCTTGTTATGTATCTCCTTTTGAGTCATATATATATTTCTATTTTTTATATATATCGTCGACATTCAAGTGTGATACAACTATTGATTATGTCTTTTCTTCACTGGCTTAGTTAAATTATATTTCTTCAATTTGTACATATGTACTTTGTTTTTAGAGGTTGTAATGTCTCACCACCTTTGACTTATGACTGTAGCATAAGGCCTTGTGTGGTAGGGTGATACATGAAGAACTTTGAGAGGGAATGAAGAAGAAGAAGAAGAAGAAGAAGAAGAAGAAGAAGAAGAAGAAGAAGAAGAAGAAGAAGAAGAAGAAGAAGGGTTGAGTATTTATAAAACCCAATGGGCAAAAGGGTAATTTTATCCCTCCTCATTAATGACGTGCACGGTTATCAAAGTAACCGTAGAGAAACATGTAACTAACGATAAAAAGACATGACGCTACAAGTTCGCAAAAATACGTCGAGTACCCAACCTAGCTCCTAGAAGGGCAGCGTGCCCAACGTGATGCATTAACACACAAGAGATCGGGCTAACCTACAAATGCTCGAGCCCGACCTCGTGAAACTCGGATTCAAACAAGGGTACTATTCATACCCTGGCCCAAGAATTCTAATCAGGCCCAAAATGAATAAAGCCCAATTAAGAGATCCAACTCAATCCACCGAAACCCGACCTCATAGAAGTTGAACACCACGACGAGAGTCTGGCCCTACTTATCCAAATAAGTAACCGACTCTTAAGATATCTCCCACTCATCTAGAAGGGAGATCTCAACAACTTTCTTAGAAAAAGGGAACGGTCATCCACCTTCAAAGGTGGAACTACTCTAAAAGGTTGTTATCTATTCTACTATAAATACACTGACACTCTCAGGTATATTGAGAACCCAATCTACTAAAAAAAAAAGCTGCTTAAACCCTTACTAACTTAAGTATCGGAGTCCCTTATAAGTACCACCCACACCTTCTCACGAGAAACTCTTACAGTAGCACCTCGATACTTGCATAAATTGATGCAGCTTGAAAAGGAGTCTGAATCTCACATCAAGACCCAAAAGCAACCCAGTTTCAGGTAATCCTTGAAACAGCAACCATCACTTTTTATGATAAAAATACTAATACTTGCATATTGAAAAACACTTTTAGATAAGACATATCCAGTATCTATAATTTTTTTTTTTTTTCCATATTGTATTACGTATTTTTTAGTGAACATGTGAGAATCAACATTATTTTTATTTTATGATATAGTTAAAAAATATTAAATATATTTTATTTTAACTATACTTGAATTAACATAATTTTTATTAAATTGAATAAATTTTGAGACTATATTATTTTGTAGAAAATGAGGTAAACAAAATATTTCTCTGTCATGCAGAATGAAAATAGAAAAAAATTCAAAAATATAGGGTAGAGAGGGGATTATTCCTTACTTGTTCTCGTGTATTGTCATCCCTACTCTAGTTGACTAGTTGGATGACTTAACCCTCAATTAAATTTTTTTTTTCAAATAGAACGTTAGTGAGGAGATGCAACTTATCCTGAATTTCTAATTTGGTTTTTCCATTTATAGAAAATTGAATGTATTGTTGATCTTAGACTCAACGGTGAATTCGAAAAAATTTAGTAACAGGAGGCAAGGGCCAAAGTATACAAGATAAAATTGTATAGAAAAACCTTACCAAAAAAATTATATAGAAAAAAAAATACAAAATAATATTTAAGTATAGATGCATTTATAGAGTTAATATTCAAAATGATCCACAAAATTTGCCCATTGACTCAATTTGACCCTCTAATTTTTAGTTGACTCAATTTATATTTTGAAATTTTAAAGCGTGGCTCAGATTGGCCTTTTCGTCCAACTCCATCACCAGAGTAATGACGTGGCACCTAAACCTCACCACATGCCTCTCTTTCTTCCTCTTACTATCACCATCACCACCTTTCCTCTATCAACACTCTCTCTCCCCCAACAAACAACAACATTCACAACTCATCAACACTCACACATTTCCACCACCATAGTTTTGAAGAGCATAACACCTACACTCACCATTCCTTTATGAGTGCAAGCAGACAGCAAACCAATGAATGTGACATCATTAGAGGCAACACCATGAACCACCATTTGTGAAAAGAGCTGAAATGCTTGCTTACTGTGATCATTTATTGTCATGCCATAAATAACGGCACCCCAAGAAATAACATCTTTATGTATAATTATGTTGAAAATCTTGAACCCCATTCTTATGTACCACACTTAGCATACATGTTGAGCAATGCATTCTCAATATTACCATCAATTACAAGGTCACATCATCCATGGTCCTAAATTCAAGAAGCACCCTAAACCATTGCATCCATCTTTGTGTTCTTATTAAAAGGAATCTAAAATGTGGTGTTGTGTTTTTTTTTTTTTTTCTTTTTCTATTTCTCTTCAATTTGTTAATGTTAATGATTTTTAATGTTGTTTGTTGGGGAGAGAGGACGCTGGTAGAGGAAAGATGGTGATGGTAATAGTGATGGTGAGAAAGAGAAGGACCAGATAATAAAAAGGTCCTTCATAAGTGGCGGTGGAAATATGTGGGTGATGGTAGGTTGTGAATGTTGTTATTTGTTGGGGGAGGGAGAATGTTGGTAGAGGGGAAGTGGTAATAACGATAGCAAGAGGAAGAAGGAGAGGCATGTGGTGAGATTTGGGTGCCACATCATCATTCCATTGATGGAATTAGACGGAAAGTCTAATGTAAGCCACGTCTTAAAATTTCAGGATATAAATTGGGTCAATTAAAAATTAAAGGATCAAATTAAATCGGTGGTCAAATTTCGAGAATCATTTTAAATATTAACTCATAATTTAAAATTTTAACTATTTACATGTATCGAAAAAAAAAAAAGACTAAAGCCCCACACAGTCACACACACTAACTATATAATAAATTGGTTATATTTTCCCTGTATATACTTTTAAACAATTGTTTAACCATTCGTTATCTTCAATTAATTATGAAGTCCACATTTTTATAGTATTCATGATATAAATAACCTTTTTAACAAAATCAATTACTATTAAACAAGACTACTTTAATAAAGAATATTAATATTAATGTATTGATAATTTTTTTTTTTAATATCTTAAACAACTTTTAAAAAATCACTAATATATTTTAGTAACATTTAAGAAACTAAGTTTCAATATGATTATTAACTAATGTAACAAAGTTAACTATAATTACTTAATGTTTTTTAATCGAGTTCTTTTATTATTTATCTTTAATTTTCATATTATATGAAATTTAACAAAATAATTATTATATATTAAGTTTAACGAAAATAAACTTTTTTTAACATAAATCTCAAAAACAAATGATTTATATTTTATTTTGGAAACAAATATTTATATATAATTTTTTTTTTCGAAATATTTATACCACGTCCCCGACACTTTCTACTTGGACTCGTTTCTGTCTGGACTTCCATGAAACAACTTGGATATGGAGTATTAGACTCGGGAGCAACAAGTCTACAACCAATACAGAGCAAATCTTTCGATGATAGATCAGATAAACTTGGCCATGGAGGCAAAGCAACGGAGAGACCTAAAAGAAGAGATTTCATAAGGGATGAGGAATGTTGAACAAGAAAGAGTTTAGTGAAAAGCTATTGTATCACTTCAATTCTCACAAAGTCAAATCTGTATTCAACCGAAAAAAAAGGGGGTTAGAACAGGGTTTATAGAGTTAGCAATACTAATCCATCTATGTGTACTTAATCCGACCAAAATCGATCAGGTACGATTGGCAAAGTTGACAGCAGAGCAGGTTGGGCTGCGAATAGGATCGGGTACAAATTTAGGCTTAATCCTATCTGATCTATATTCTGGTACAAATTTAGGCTTAATCCTATCTGATCTATCTGCACCCGTTATATATTGTAGTATGTAATTAAAAATTTTATACATGTATAATGAAGTTTATGGGGATTGAACCCACATCCTTTGCATTCTATAATTTTATACATGTATAATAAAGTTAATAAATTGATGATTATGATACTTGTAATTTTAATATGGATTTCATTATGATTTTGTTGTTTTTAATTTTAATATGGACTTAAGTTTGTAATTTTCAATTTCTGTGAAATATAAAATGACTAAATATTGGGTTTCATTCAAAAAAAAAAAATAAATGTTGCAGATAGTGTCGGATAGGATCGGGTGAGAAACTTTTGAGTGCGAGTAGGGTTAGGACTAAAAAAACATCAACCCATGAATAAGATATGATTGAATTTTAAAGAGATTATACACTTGCAAGTAGATCGTACCCGTTGGAGGACAAGTATAGGAATTCTTTAATTTTAATATGGACTTAAGTTTGTAATTTTCAATTTATGTGAAATATAAAATGACTAAATACTGGGCTTCATTTAAAAAAAAAATTAATTGTTACAGATAGTGTTGGATAGGATCCGGTGAGAAATTTTAGAGTGTGAGTAGGGTTAGGACTAAAAAAACATCAACCCATAAATAAGATATGATTGAATTTTAAAGAGATTATACACTTGCAAGTAGATCGTACCTGTTGGAGGACAAGTATAGGAATTCTACCTGCAAGAGACGGTGTATGGGAGATTTTCTACCCGTAGGGTGGGGGATCTGCAGAGGAAGAGATTCCTACTCCATAGGTACCTGTATAATACCAATTTATGTTAAATGACTGAATTATCCATCATAGATATATAAAGTTAGAGAACTCTAATTTTTTCTCACCCTCTTTGCCTCTGGACTGCGCCTCCCTCTCTCACATTCAAACACCAATGCTCTCTTTCTTTCACACATACACAAAATTCTTTGAACCATACGTTCTTTGTACTTGTACCCTTCACTACCAAAATCAATCACCGCAACAAATTTTGATTATCACTTTCTAACAAATTGACCTTTTGATTCACCAAGTTTCTATAACATAGTATGAGCCTAACGTTGAACACTAGAAAATCAAGGTTCGTTGCCTTACAAACCATTCATTTCTAAGGCTCAAACTTTAGTATAATGAAGATTTGTATTGGAAGAAAATAAGAACCAATTACATGACTAATTTCAGTTCGCGCATGTGGGGCAAATTTATTTCAGAGATACAAGTGCATAACCATTGACAAATTACATTTGAGCATTCGAAAACGTAAGATAATCGAAGTCCGTAACCATTCTCATCAAAATCATTAAATTGTTATGGTTCAGTATTCCAGGCAACCAGACTAAGAAAAAAACATCATTATCCCAACATAACTGATATTTAAATCATAAGCAGCAAAAGAAAATTAAGTTCTTAACAAGATTGAATTAACAAGGCCTAAAATTATAGAATGAGTTCAAGCACGTGGAGCAGCTCCAACTCCAGCAGGACGAGGAGCTTGACCAGGTTGACCGGGCCTTGGTGCATCATCCTTTAAAAGAAATAAAAGACACTAATCAAACAACAGGAAGTGAAACACAGTATATAAAAGCTATGTTTCATAATGAATGAAAACAACTAGTAAGCAGATGTTTGGACACATCATAAATCGCATTAGGCTTCAGCAGAATACATCCATCTATTCAATAACTAAAGAGCTAACAAACTCAAAATAAGATCATATCAACAGCATTAAAAATCATGTTCAATCAGTGATCCTTAGCAATGCACTAGTCAGCAATCTATAAGAAACAATTGGAGCACAAAGACATACCCTGCGTCTAGCAAAGCGTTGCGGAGGCTCACGGTTCCTCCTATCAGTGCGAGAACGCACCCTCACAACATGAGAGTGAATAGCACACGAAACACAGTACTGCATCTTCACATACAGCTTCGGAAGAGTGTATTCTACAAACATAAGAACAATTAAATAACATTCAAAATTCAAATCTTGATGAAGAAAAATACAGATCGGGTAAGAATCATTACGCTCATAGACACAGGCTTCCTGAACATCTCGAACTGCAGCCTGCTCAACAATGTTCCTCACAAGAAACCTCTTGATTGATTTGTCCTATTAATTTTGAAAAAACAGCCAGAAATTTCATCGATTGAAGGAGGGCATGAAAGAAATCTGAAAGGAGAAAGGATAAAGAGGAGAGTACCTTGGGACAGCACTTGCCGCAATTGGAGCAGCGAATGAATTTTACGTGGCCACGGCCATGCTTGTTTCTTCCTCCGTTCCTGCGCTTGAAAGTCTACAAAGGAGAGAGAAAGTAACGATTAAGCAGTGAAGGAGAAGAAACCGAGATGAGATGAGATGAGAGGAAGGAGAGATCGAACCATGGTTGAAGCTCGTTACGCTCTGAAAGCTCTCTAGGGTTATGGAGGTGATACTCTCAGGGGACAGGGGCACAAGTGCACAACAGTTAGGGTTTTCTTTCTATTGGAATGCCGTTTATAATTTTTTGATGGGCTAAGGAGTTATTTTATCTGTTAACTGTTAAATATAAATTAAAAACTAATATTTTACAAAAATAAAATAATAAATTATATAAATTATGCATTTTCGATTATGTGAATTTGGGTTACATTATAGAAATGATATGTAATTATGTGTTATTTTTTTAGATAGGGTTAGATGTATAAAAAAATTGAAACAAAATAAATAAAATTAATTTATTCGCAAAAATAATTTTGATGGTTTGAATTAGATTTATTTAATTGAATTTAAAAAAAGAATAGTGCTACTTAGCCAACAAATGTGATCAGTTTTTAGTAAATACTTGATTAACACTTCAAGGCTTGTTTGGGTGAGCTTCTAAGAAAAGATCTTTTTTTTGAGTTATCTTTTTTTTAAAAGATCTTATAGAGAAGTAAAAGTAATTTTATGTTTGGATATCTGATGTAAAAAGGTCTTTTTATCAATTAATTATGTTTGGGTATAACAATATAAAAATACTTTTTTGTTTATTTATTACATGAAAAACATCTTTTTTTAAGGAAAAAAGATCTTTTAAAAAAGGATGTAAATTACAACTTCTCAAAAAAGATCTTTTTTTTATTTTACTAGTGCTTTTACTTTTATTACTAAAAATTTGCCAAACACGTTAAAAAATAAAAAAAAGATCTTTTTTCAATGAAAAAAAGATCTTTTTTTAACAAAATAATGGCGCCTAAACATGCACTAAATACTAATCACTCAATTCTAAAATTTAAATTCTAAACGGTAAATTTTAAGGATACAAAAATAGTATTGATAAAAAATATTAACACCGAAAAATCTAATATTTTTCTTAAAAAATAGAATTTTAAATTACATTTAAGTTAAATATAACTTTTCAATATAAAATAGACTTTTAAAATTATCTCAAATTATCTCAAACGGTTCCAGTCACCAAAAAAACGGCAGCTTTCCATTTTTTTTTCTTTTCCTTTGATTTCGCCTTTCTTTTTTCCTCCAAAATTACAAATTTTTTTTAGCTTTTGTTGGTTTGAACTAAATTTAGAATCAAGTACAAGTGTAATAACCCGTGTATGATAAAATTAAAATTATAATTTTAAATTATTTTATTAAAATTAATTTAAATTATAATAATTTAATTAATAAATAAATAATATGATGTATATTGTTCGTGTTTTTTAAATATAATATTAAATATATTAACTCGAATGTAGCTATTAAGTATATAAAAATTATGTTTGAATTATGAATTCTCTAAAAAAATTATTCCGTTTAAAACATTTAAATTATGGTTTCAATCCTAAATTACAATTATGATTTAAAAAAAATTTGATATAATATTATATTTTTTCTCTATTTTACTATTAATATATTGATATTGCAAGTCTAAATTACAGTATTTTACTTAATCTTGACTGAAAAAGAAAATAATTACTTGTTTCTATCATTTAATTTATTTAATACACCATGTGCTAACATTAACGGTATTTTTTTTAAAAAAAATATATTGATAAAAATAGATATAATATAATTACAAATATAACATAAATAAATAAAATATATAAATAAATACAAAACCAATATGTTTACCAATGTCTTTGTTAAATTTTATAAATTAGAGAATAAATTATGTATTCGGTTGCTCGATGATCACATAAATGATCAAGTAATTAGATTGTAAATTGATCTCATAGTGTACATCTTATTTTTTTCTCATTTTTGAATGAAAGTGAGAATTAAGAAAGTAAGTAGTAATACATAAAGAAAAAAAATTGCAACACAACACATAATTATTACCAAAAGAAATATTCATATTAAAATATTAAAATTTTACATACTATAAATAATGAAGATCATCAATTATAATGTACTGATAACTTCTCTCTATTTTTGACCATGATATAAGTTTTTCTTTTCCCGTCAAGAGTCCAATAACATCTCATTGAACAAAAAAACAATTGAATTAAAAGTAACAAATTAAGGATAAATGAGTGATTAATATAAGAAATTATAACTTCGTACGTGTATAAAATAAAGAAAATTTACTGATTTATTTTATGTTAAACGATAAAATTAACAATAGTATATTAATAAAAGGATATCCTTTAAAAAAAGTCACAATACAATTTCAAATATTTTCATAAATAAACTGTTAAAATTTTTGTTGTCAATAAAATGATGCTATTATATAATTTTTTGGCAAAATTGAAAATCAAAAGGAAAATAATTGTGTGTGAGTTAATATAAATTAATTACGTACCAAATAAGTAGAATCATTCATTTGTTTGTTTCAATATATCAGTATGGGCAAGCAAATTAAAATGATTATCCGAAATTTTACGATCATCGACGGTATGTACTAAATGTGACTCAAGGGCGGAGCTACCTATAAAGAAAGGGGGGCAATCGCCCCCTAATTTTAATTTTTTACATATAAATTATATGTAAATTTCAGTTTAACCCCCTTAAAATTTTATTTTAATCTTATTTTATTGTGTAAATATTTTTGACCCCCTCTAATATTTTATCTAGCTCCGTCCCTGACGTGACTCCTTCTTAAAAGATATTTTACACGTGTGTACAGTCAGAAGATATATTTCGCTTGATTTCTCAATCTCAAAATTTGAGAAGACATAGACCTTCCTTTCTACTAATTCATTCTCAAATATTTTTATCAAATAATTCTTGATTGAACAATGAATTTTATCGTACTACAAAATAAATTAAATATAAAAACTATTAGCATTTACAAAGCTATTAAAAAAATTATCTTTGACTTGTGAAATGGTGTACTTATAAAATTAACTTAAAATATGAACTACAAATATTTATAAGAATTAATTTTGATGTACTAAAAGTGTAAAGTAGTTTTACACATGCATCTAATTACATAATGACACATCAATAAAAATAAATACATTTCACATTGACCGCATGAGTGGTCATCCAAAAAAACGGATGTGATTGCACCACTGTGTAAAACGTTTTACACTGTCAGTGCATCGAAATTAAACTCTATTTATAAATTGAACTTAGCATTACTTGAAAAAATTTAGTAAATGAATAAACTAATATTATCATCTATTAGAACTATTTCTATGTAAATCGTCTTGCTTGTTGTCAAACTTGGATAGGACTTTTTATAACCTTATAATTCTTGTCTTTATTTTTCATATTTTCTCTTCGTATAATTTACTACAGGTGATACTATTGATAGGATCGTAGTCAATAGTCATTAGGTATGGAAAAAAAATATAATAAAAATTATATCAAAATTATAAATTTTTTAAATGATAAACATGAAAGAAAATTTACTATTGCTTATTATATATACTAATATGTGCAATAATTTTAAAAATATACTAATAATACGAATAGTCTAAGGATAATTGTACTACAGTTATAATAAATTTAGTTATTACTCTAAATAAATAAAATAAATAATATATTTGAAAACTAAAGAAAAAAGATTAGTGGTAATTATGTTTAAAATGTTCCTATATTTTTTTTTGTCATTCTTTCACCGCAATGTTAGATCAAGAAAACTCTAAATTTAAAATATAATAATAAATATGTCATGTGATAGAAAAATAATAAGCTAAAAAGATATATATATATATATATATATATATATATATATATATATATATATATATATATTATTGCTATATAGGGAGTTGATACACAAAGATATGTTATCGTAATAAAATATCACACTATGAATAATTATATTTGTCAAGTAAATTTTTTTATACTCTATATCTATTATATTATTTTATGTAAAATTAAAATCTATTTTTTAATTTAATATTTTATATATATATATATATATGAATTTGGATCCTCTAAAGTTTGAATTTTACTTTAGAGAATAAAGTGTGATCTTCTACCCTTGAATGATTTCTCTTTCATATTTATTTTTGGTCCCACCTATGAAATAAATGGTGAGAGATCACACTTTACTCTCTAAAGTGAAATTCAAACTTTAGAGGATCCAAATCCGTTTAGATTTGTTTAGGAAGATATAATAGAATTTATATTTCTAAATTTTAAGACATATATTTCTATTTTAATCTGTATATATATATTAGATATAATATTCTTATTTATTGTCCGAAATTTCTCTTATTATGATAGAAGATAATGATTCTAATCATGATATGATAAAATTATATAATTTAAACAAAATTAATATATGATGTGTAATTACTGTATATAATAAAAAATATCTTTATTAGAATTATATTACAACTAGCATTTAATGAATAATGCATAATTATACTAATTTAAAAAAACATCTTAATTATAATTATATAAAAATTAAACATAAATTTATAATTTTAATTGTCATAAATATGATATTAATGTTCATAGTGGTAAATTGATATTGCAATAATTAATTTTTATAATTATTTTTGTACTACTAAAGGCTATATATAGTGTTTCTTTTTAGTTAGTGAGTCCAAATCTAAGAATCAAAGCATTCTTTTTTTTTTTTCTAATCTGTTATTCTTCTTTAATTGGACAATTGTTTCTAAGGAATTTTGTAGGTCAAGTTCAAATCACATCCCTTCCATGTTTTCTACGTTTGTCTGAAAATATTTGAAGTAGAGCATATAATGAATTTCCTCAATTTAGGTTCAGTTTTGAAAAATTCGTGTCAACCTTGAAGATGCAATTCAAAGATTGGTATTATATTTAAATTTTCTTCTCTTAAGCTTTTTGTATTAAAAGTAATTTTATAACATATTGTGATTTTTTTTTCAAAAACTACCGGCCTTCTAGTGTATTAATGCAATGCCATTGAGGAGAATAAAAGTCAATTTAGTTTGACAATTTTAACAAGATAGTCTAAATTTGTACGGATTCTAAATGTTCGATCTTATGATGTTATTTCGGTTGGGTGTTACAAGATTGACTCTAATCTATACGTATTTAATGATTAGAATAGATTAAATATTATTTAAATAATTTAGTTCTAATATTGGTATTATTTGATTAAATTAGTTTTAGAAAAATTTAAATTATTGTCTCAATTTATATATTATGACTATTCTTTTTGGATATGTTATTTTTAAACTTTTTAATATGAAATTTTTTCTTTTTTTTATTTTTAAGTTTGTTTTCTTTTTTAGATATATGTATCACCTTTTTTTTGTATTTCAGATTAGTAATGTAATTATTAAGAGAAATATAATTCATCAATAGATTAGAATGATTAAAAGTTTAATTATATTGTGTGGACACAAGATTGATTAGTTAAGATTAAAGCGTGAAAAAAGGAAAAAGAGTGCTTTCTTGCTAATATATAAAAATATCACCATTTAAAAAAAATTGTTAATCACGCATATAAAAAGGGATCGGAGAATATGAATGGATATAAAAAATAAAAAATTATTACTCGATTGTAGAATAAAAAATAATCATATATATATAAAAAAATCATAACAAAAAAATAATTAATATATGTGACTTAAATTTTTATATGTACAATTAATATATATAAATAAACAAATATTTAAAATTATTTAACAAAATTATTATATATGTATAGATAAATAAAAAAATTATTATAATTTATGAAAATTACACATATGATGGCATTAATAATAAAAAATAAAAAAAAAATTATTGGCTCAAAAAAAATTAATCATGATCAGAAAATAATTAATATATGCGATTTAAATATATATATATATATATATATATATATATATATATATAAAGAAGTATTTAGAATTATTTAACAAAATAAATATATTCTAAAAATAAAAAAATATTAACTAAACAAGTGATATATATACATATAAATAAATACGGAAATTAGTATGATTTATGAATATTATTATGTGTATGATGGTATTAATAGAATAACAAAATTATTGAATGATTGTAGGCTAAAAAAATATATTATAATAAAAAAATAAAAAAATAATTAATATATATGACTTAATATATATGTATACTTAAATAAGAAAAAATTTAAAATTATTTAAACAAAATAAATAAATATATCCTACGAATAAAAAAATTATTGATTAATCGATCAATATATACTGGTAGTATAAATAAAAAAAACCATTAAATAAAAAATAAATAGTATGTTTTAAATTTTGGGAATAAAATGTAAATAATTATAATATAATAATTTATTTAATTATTAATATTTATAATTGTTATTTTAAATCATAAATTTAGAAAAAAAAAAGTAGATTAACAAAAACTATTAATAACCATATTAGAGTTGATATACATAACACTAGATTAAGAAAAAATGAATGCATAACATGTTACTTTTTTATTAATCAAATTACTACAAATCTACAATCAAATTAATTTCAATAAAATAATTTAAAATTATAATTTCAACCTTATCACGTGCATAGTACGAATTAGTGAACAATTTATTATCATCTACATGGCACAGATTATTAAACAATTTCTCATGTATTTTTTTTTCAAAATAAAAATATTATTTTTACTTATAATTATTATTCTTTATCAATTCTTTCATTTAAACACTAATATTATTTATTAATTTTTTTTATTTTTATTTCTCACATTTATTAAAAATTTCTTTTCAATATTTTAGATATTAATTGTTATTATTTAATTAACTTATTTTAGGTATTTAATTATTAAAATTTTAGGTATTAATTATACCTCAATTACGGTATTAAGACTTTGAACATAATTTTAATTTAATTTTGGATAATATCAAATATATATATATATATATATGATATTTAGGTATTAATTATTGTTATTTATTAACTTATTTTAGGTATTTAATTATTAAAATATTATATATTAATTATATTCCGTTTAGCGTGTTAAGACTTTAGACATAATCCCAATTTAATTTTGGACAAGGGTAGAAGATCACACTTTATTCTCAAAAGTAAAATTCAAACTTTAGAGGTTTTATCGTATTACAAAATAAATTAAATATAAAAGCTATTAGCATTTACAAAGCTATTAAAAAAAATTATCTTTGACTTGTGAAATAGTGTACTTATAAAATTAACTTAAAATATGAACTACAAATATTTATAAGAATTAATTTTGATGCACTGAAAGTGTAAAGTAATTTTACACATGCATCTAATTACGTAATGACACATCAATAAAAATAAATACCTTTCACATTAACCGCGTGAGTGGTCATAAAAAAAAACGGATGTGATTGCACGACTGTGTTTTACACTGTCAGTGCATCGAAATTAAACTCTATTTATAAATTGAACTTAGCATTACTTGAAAAAATTTAGTAAATGAATAAACTAATCTTATCATCTATTAGAACTATTTCTATGTAAACCGTCTTGCTCTTGTCAAACTTGGATGGGACTTTCTATAGCCTTATAATTCTTGTCTTTATTTTTCATATTTTCTCTTCGTATAATCTACTATAGGTGATACTATTCATAGGGATTTGGATCCTCTAAAATTTGAATTTCACTTTAGAAAGTAAAGTGTGATCTCTTACCATTTATTTCATAGGTGGGACCAAAAATAAATATGAAAGAGAAATCATTCAAGGGTAGAAGATCACACTTTATTCTCTGAAGTAAAATTCAAACTTTAGAGAATCCAAATTCGATCTAAACAACTCTATACTAATAGCCCGTGTCATGTAGTGTTTTTCAAGACTTATATTTAGGAACATATAGAATTTTAATAATAATACACAGATAATTGAAATAGTTTATATACAGATTTTTTCAGTTATTATTATTATTATTATTATTATTATTATTATTATTATTATTATTGGATAATGAATAAGAATTAGAATTATATCAATATTTTTAAAATTAATATAATTAAAATGACTAAAAATATTTAAAATTAATGTGCGTTATTGATATCATAAAATTTGATCATTTTATTATTAGATTCAAATATTCTTATCATGATTACCACGACCGGTGCAATTATCATATCATTATTATCATATCATTATTATTAAAAGTATTTTCAATTGATAATTGTAAGTAGTTTAATAATGTAGTAAATATTGATTTGATATAATTATAATGAAGATATGTTCTTAAATTAGTATAATTATGTATTATTCATTAAATATTAATTATAATATAATTATGATAAAGATATTTTTATGAAATAATTTATAATAGAGAATAGGAAAGTTCATTTTGGAGGAAAAATAGAGTCACGAGGGATCGACACCTCACCTTCATTAGTTGGGGAAAAACCCAATTTTAGTATATTAAGTAGATTATTTAATTAAGTTAACAAGTACAACTCTAAATATAACTATTAAAATATAAAATTTGATGATTTGAATAACCTTCATTATATTGAGTTTAAAAAATTTATAATTTTAAAATTGTATTTAATTTAAACATGATTTATCAATATAAAATAAGTTTTTATTTTTTTTAAAAAGGGTTTTTGTTTAGTTATTCACTTTTTAAATTTAATTTTTTTAAAATAATCAAATAAAACGACAAATTTAAGTCATAATATTTTGAATATTAAATTTGAGATAATTTTAAAAGTCTGTTTTATGTTGAAAGTTATATTTAACTTAAATGTAATTTAAAATTCTATTTTTTTTAAGAGAAACATTAAACTTTTTGGTACTAGCATTTTTTATCAACACTATTTTAGTATTTTTGTATCATTAAATTTATCATTTAGAATTTAAATTTTAGAATTGAGTGATTAGTATTTACTAACTATTTAGATTTTAGAGTATTAGTTAAATATTTACTAAAAATTGATAAAATTTATTGGTCACGTAGCACTATTTTTTTTTAAATCCAATTAAATAAATCTAATTTAAACCATCAAAATTATTTTGTGAATAAATTAATTTTATTTATTTTGTTTCAAAAAATTTTTTCTACATCTAACCCTATCTAAGACAATAATACATAATTACAAATCATTTTCATAATGTAACCCAAATTCACATAATTAAAAAGGCATAATTATATAATTTATTATTTTATTTTTGTAAAATATTATTTTTTAATTTATATTTAGTAGTTAACGAAAAAAATAACTCCTTGTCCCATAAAAAAACTATAAACAGCGTTCCAAAGAACCTGTAAACCCACATTTGTAGCAGTCTCTTAGTATGCCACCTATTATCAGCATAATATGTTGATTTTTGGGATAAGTATCATAGAATTTTTCCAGTATTTTATCTGAATTGATATGTACCTAATCTAACAGTATTGGTTAAAGGATAGTTATTTAAATCGAATCGATAAAAGAACCAATTAAGTTACTAGATTATTGGATTATTGGTCCAATTAATGGTTCACAAGTTGAATTGATTAATCCAGTCATAATTAAATAATTATATAAAATTTTATTATTATCTTTATAATAAAGATCTTTTTTAATTTTATTTTTATATTTTAATAATTTATTAATTAATTTATATTTATTATATTATTATATAATATAAGTATTTATTAAAAAGATAAATTATGATGAGTAGAGAATTTCTTTTGTTTTCTTAATTTGTATATATTTAAAAAGATAGCCTACTGGCAATGCTAGTAGCTTGCTATGCTAAGGTAAGTGGTTTGAACCACAATCTTTGTATTTTGGAATATTAAAACAACACAAGAGGACAATCCGTTGGAGCACGGAAGACCTTCAGAGTACTGGATCATTGTTGGACCCGTTCGACCCAAACCAGCTGGTTTTGAGTGGTCCAATTGTTTGTTCGGTCCGGTCTACACTTCCACCAGAATTAGTCAGATTGTCAATTTATTGGTTTTTTTTTATCGAATTGGCTGGTCCAGTCCTAAAATCTTGGTGCGCGAAATTAGAACTCGCACAACTGAACCGGCAAGTGCACCAGGTTGTCCAAGTAATATCTCAGGTGAGTGAGGGTCGATCCCACGAGGATTGTCGGATTTTGCAAGCAATGGTTATCCTGCAGATCTTAGTCAGGTGAATAGAAAAGATAGCTGTTGTTGAATGTGCATACCTTAATTAAAGAAAGCAATAAAGAAATAGCAGAGAAACAATGATGAAAAATCAATTAAGGCTTTGGAGATATTTTATCTTTCTGGATTAGTTTTTCTTACTGATTACTTCAATAATGAACAATTCATTTTATGGCAAGGCTGTAAGTGATTAACTCATGTTCTCTAATCAAGTTAATCTCCCCTAAATCATAACAAAACACCGTATTCAAGTAACTCATGTCCTCTCATCAAGTTAGCTCATGGTGATTCACTATAGCCGAAGATGAAGTCTGTGCAATTCACTCTCCTTTTGTTGATCCTACTCAAAACGCCACAGACAAGGTCGGATCTTTTGGATCGGAGAATGATGCTTTATGATTCTAGCCTCAGTGCCACAGAGACCTCATTTACCCATGACTAACGAGATTTTATGTCACGTATCCCAATTAGCCCAGGTACTCTCTTGGAACCTGTGATGCACTCTCAAGCTGTAGCTCAATACTATCCGGGTCAGGACTCGCATGAACTCATGTTGAATAAGGGGTTATACTTCCGTTCCACCCCAGATTCATAAGGATGAAAGACAAAAATGCATCATAGAATAGAATCAAACATATATTGAAATAGAAACAGTAATATTATTAATCCATAGAAATCAGCAGAGCTCCTAACCTTAACCTTGGAGGTTTAGCCGCTCAGAACTTATCATACATTATTAACAGAAAACCTTCCACATTTCCACCTGAATTAGTTAGACTATCAGTTTACTGATTTTTTGTGCTGGCTAATTTGGATAAGGCATCGACTCGATTATTCATTTTCTAAGTTATATTTCTGATCTCTTCCTCTTGGAATATGGTCAATTTTACCAATGTCTTTTTCAAATACCTTTTCATATTTGGGTTTTTGGCTTGATAATCACCATTTACTTAAAATGTTATTACTTGAGAGTCACTGAATATATACCACAACTTTTGATGCTCTAACCTTTTCATCTTGATTATTGGATGTTGGAAAGTTGAATTTGAGAGATAGCTCTAATCGAGTTCCATCTTTGATTTCCAAGATAACTCCTACTCTACTGCCAACTTTATTTAATGATCCATCTACATATAAACTCCATGTAGTCAAATAGCCAGTTTAACCTCCCACATATTCAGTAATGAAGTTGGTCAGATACT
Organism: Arachis hypogaea; assembly: GCF_003086295.3. Classification (NCBI taxonomy): domain Eukaryota; kingdom Viridiplantae; phylum Streptophyta; class Magnoliopsida; order Fabales; family Fabaceae; genus Arachis; species Arachis hypogaea. The sequence goes on from NC_092055.1 coordinate 104,946,264, forward strand.
GGAACTTGATAGTCGTTCGAGTTTCATACTTTAATTAAGTCAAATTCTGATAATTCAACAGTCCATTACAACATTCCCCTCCTACCGCAATGTCCGTCTTCTATAGTATGTGCTTCATGGATTAGTTGGTTTAGACTTTAATGGTGTGAGTCTGAAAATATGATTATAGTCTTTTAGAGGCTAAGACGATGTTATAAGTAAACTTTTCAATTCTCTGATAATTCAATTCAGCCCCTTATAATGTCTTACTTGTGAAGTAGATAAGTTTTTGACCTATTTTATCTTTTCAGACCAGAGTAGAAGCAATTGTTTTGTCAACGACCACAAGATACAAAATAAGCTCTTCACCTATTTAGGTCGAATAAGAATAAGGAGCTATGAAAGAACTTTCTTAAATTGTTAAAAGACTTATTCACATTTTTGTGTGTAAAATTTTACTATTTTCAAACTAGTTACTTATGTGCCACTGTTTTGTCACTGTGGCACACTATTTTTTGGCGTGCTTATTGAGAGGTATTTAACCAAATGCACCTTCTACTAGGTAGACAATGTCAAGTAAAACACCTATGTGTGGTGCCTTCTATAGTTAAAGCGTGAAACATAAAGATACCTTTTAGTATGAAAATGTCAAGTGAGAAAACGATTTTCTTCCCAGCCTTAATCTGATACCACTCAGGGGCGGAGTTAGATGAAATATAAGAGGGGGCAAAAAATATTTACATGATAAAATAAGATTAAAATAAAATTTTAAGGAGAACTAAACTAAAATTTACATATAATTTACTTGTAAAAAATTAAAATTAGGGGAGCCATTGCCCCCTTTGCCATTATGTGGCTCTGCCCCTGATACCACTCTCTTTATTGGAATTAAATTGCTCTTATGGCTTATTAGTATCGGCAGAGTTGCTTCTTTTATTAGTATGATTTCTTCATCTCTTATATATAGAAGCACATTAAATGCATAATCCATTTGAATTAATAGGCTATTATGCAGAATTCTTTCTTTTCGTAGAGAACTATGCATAACTTTTTTTTGGCCAAATTGAAGTTATTTTTCTTATTATTTCTTGTAAACTAGAAGGTAAAGTAGTGGTTCACTTGTTCCATATAAGTAATTTTTTTTCAATCTTGTCTTTATTAATAACGAGTAGTATATTAACAAGTACTACAATTTTATTCTTTGTTCTACATAGTTTTTAATCATGTAAAAAAAAATTAACTGTTTTGGTTAATTATCATGGTTATTGTTGTTTGGTGATGTTATTTGTGATTATTAATAGAGTATGAAAAAAAAATATTTGCTCTGTGAAAAAAAATGAATTCTCCATAATAGGCATAGTTTTGAAAACAGAAAAAAAAAAAGCGTCTAGCTTGACCAGATGAACTAGAACCGGTTAATAGACTAATAATCCAATTCAAATTAAAAAGCTATTGTTAGTAAATGTTAAAAATGAGAAAAATAAGTAAAGAAAATGGCAAATCAGTCAAATCAAAATTTTTTAAGCAATTACAAGTTTAAAATAATTAAACACTGGAAAATCATTTTTTTAAAAATATATATTTATATATAAATATATTATTTTATTATATTTAATTAAATCTTAGTTGAACCTATAATTAGTTCGATTTTTAGAACTTTGATTATAGGCTATCAATCAAGTGGAATGCGAATTTAAGGGCAAATTACTTCAATAAACCAAATGGCAATCAATATTACCTGAATATCCCAAACAAGAAAATGCAACGTCAAAGTCTCAAAACACATTTCTATATAAATCGAATTGACTCATTCGATTTGATGAAACACGTAGTAAATCGAATTTAGTGGATTCGAATTAGGTGTAAAACGTTCTTGAATAAAAATCAAATCAACTGGATTCGAATTATGTTCATTTATTAAATGCTAATAAATCGAATCTAATAAATTTGATTTAGAAATAGATGTAAATCGAACTAAGTAGGTTCGATTTAGCCAACGGATTAGAAGCCCCAGGTAATCTGAAACCATTTGATTCGATTTTATGGTTTTGTAAATCGAACCCAATTGTTTCGATTTACATGTGAACGTAATTCGAATCGAATTGATTCGATTTGCATAGATCATTGCTATATAAACAAATCGAATTCACTTCATTCGAACTAGGAAACCACATACCCCACCCCCAACGCACCACCCAGATCCAAAAATCTCTGAAAGCAACCTGGGAACAACCAAATCTACACAGATGGAGGACGATCCGAATTGTCTGTATCGACTAGATGGAGTCGCGCATATTACTGGTGCCGGGGAGGTTAGTGTTTTTTTATTTTTTTCTTTTTTTAAAAAAATAGTAGTTGGTTAGAACTATTAGTTTGGGATTTTTAAAATAAAACAAAAAACAGATACTTGAACTTAGTTCATGTTAGAATTAGTGATTTATTAACTATAGAATATGATTAACTGTAGATTTATGAATGGGGTTAATTATAGGATTTTGAGTGTGTTAATAAAGAGAACATATTTTTGTATGGACTTGTGAGGCACTTACGCAATTGTTGTGTACTCGTGGAGGACTGTATGCTTTTTTTTATTACCTTGAAGAAGTGGACCATGAGCAATGCATTGATTAGTGTTTTTATCTATGAAAGATTGGTAGGAATTTATTGTAAACATGTTTTTAAAGTATCAGCATGCAATGTCTACGGTAGTTAGAGAGATTTTTATGCACCGAAAAGTTTTTTGGTGACGATTGTGAGAAGGAATTTTCTATCTTTAAGCAGTCCCATCGATGCATCAGCAACATGAGATGGCAACACGTATGATGTTGGATGATAGGATCATTCCGTACTTGCAGATGGCTAATCTGTACCATCTTGCAAGACTGAACGAGAGTTGGTTTTGATTGGACGAGCCGTTGGTTAACGCTTTCGTAGAGAGATGGCGGCCTGAGACGCATGCCTTTCACATGCCGTTTGGGGAGTGCACGATAACCCTCCAGGTTGGCCTCGATCACCTTAAGCAGATGCTAAATAAACTGTTGCTCGGTGCTTAACTGTGCCTCGACCTCTCTTCCTTTCCGTATGAACAGCTCGGCCAATCTCCCATATGTGGCCTTCACCAATGCACATACCAGAAGGTTCCTCACGCCCTTTAGAATCGAGTTTACACACTCAGATATATTCGTAGTCATGTGCCCAAATCTGCGACCTTCGTCCCGATGCTGAGTCTAATGTGCGTAGTCAACTCGATTAGCCCAGTTGCACATAGCAGGATCAAACGCACGCAAGATGTCAAACCAGTAATGAAACTCGACCTCGGTCTTCACATATGCAGCATTCACTAATAGCCTCCTTGCATCCTTGCCCTTGAAAGTCAGGGCAAAATTAGCCGCCACGTGACAGATGCAGAATGCCCTATATGCAGTAGGCAGAAGCCATCCACCATCAGGAGCTTCCAATGCAGCCTTTATCCAGTTGTACTTATCTGATATGACTAGTATACTCGGTTGAGGCGTCACATGAGCCCGAAGGTGAGATAGAAAGAATGACCATGACTCTGCATTTTCACCTTCCACAAGTGCAAAAGCAATAGGAATGATGTTGGAATTGCCGTCTTGTGCAATCCCGACAAGCAGTGTACCACCGTACTTGCCATACAGGTGCATACCATCCACACTGACCAACGACTTGCAATGTCGAAATGCCTCAACACACGGTGGGAATGTCCAAAACAGATGATGAAAATAAGCTGTAGAGTCATCCACTTGCCCACCAACTCGTACAGGACTCGTCTTCAACACAACTACACTACCTAGCATAGTGATATGCACACCCAATACCCATCATGGCAAGTCATTGTACGAATCTTTCTAGTCTCCGTAAATTTTTAACACGGCCTTCTGTTTGGCCTTCCAAACCTTCTTGTACGTCGGTCAAAAGTCAAAGTGTGCCTCTGTGGCATTCTGCAGTATCTTGATCGACATTGCAGCATCAGCTTTAATCATGGGCAGTATGAAGGCCGATATGACATGATAATCAAGCTTTCTGTGGTTACTAGAGATCGATGTGGCTAGGCAAGTATGAGGACCATTGTAACATTTTACCTCCCAAATACCTTTGCGCTGGCGGAGGCTAACCCAGATGAGCCATGCGCACCCGCCTCTGAACTCCTTGCACTTGCCATAGTACTTGCAATGATCCGATTCCAATACCTTGTACTCAACATCATGGCGAATGTTATAGGTCTTCACGCTGAACACGACTTCCTCTTTATCCTGAAACTGCTGACCGACCTAAAATTCAGATACACTTCCTGCATTTTGCGGGTCTCTTACCCCGAAGCCAACATGTACAATAGGATCCCTCTGAGGTGCCATAGCATCCAAGTCCAGAGCAGAGAAGTGCGGGGGGTACTGATTAGTACCTGAACTAGATGCTCCTCACCTACAGCTGGAGTCGTCTGTGGTGTCTCATCGTCGCTATCATCAGCTATCGTGGCGGGCTCCACATCATCATCATCATCATGCAATGTGATGAGAAAACTTTTGCGTGGTCTAGAAATTGCGGATGAATCCTCGTTGCAAGTATAGTTTCTAAACCTTCAAAAGTCCTTTCATACAAACGTTTTGGTTGTCACAAGTAACAAATCCCTTTGAAATTGATAACCGAGTATTCAAACCTCGGGTCGTCTTCTCAAGGAATTGCAGGGAAGTCTGTTCTTATTATTGGTTATGAAGATTGTAAATTGGGGGTTTTGGAAGTTTGGGCAATACGCACAGGTATATTTAAATGACAAGTAAAATAAATTAACAATAATAAAATCTCTTGGCAAGGTATGGAGAACTGGAGGTCCTATCCTAGCTATCCTTATCAATTGTGATGAGAATTGGATTCTTCCCCCACCTTATTAACCTCTAACTATGAAGGTAATTTAAGTGGACAAATTAATTCCAATTTTTAATCAACAATGAGTTTGATAACTCAAGAGTTACCAATGTCTCAACCAAAGCCAAAAGGGAGAAAAATATCTAAATTAAATTAAAAGCATCAATATAAGCAAAGCAATCATAAGTTTGGAATACCTCAATTAACTCTAATAAAGACATCAAATGTAACATGGAAGAGTTCATAAATTAAATTGGGAAAATAAATAAAAATAAAGAACCTGGGATTGAGAGCTACTCCTAAAACTAAGAGAAATCCTAAGAGAGAGGAGAGAACCTCTCTCTCTAAAAACTACATCTACTCCTAAAAAATTATAAAAATGAGAGCCTCTTTTTGAAGGGATGTAGTCCCCCACTTTATAGCCTCTAATCTGTGTTTTCTGGGCCACAAACTGGGTCAGAAACAGTCCAGAATTCGCTGGTTTCGAATTTTGCCACGCTGGATTTCTGTCACTGCGACGCGACCGCATGGATCACGCGGTCGCGTCACCTAGCTTCAGGGAAACTATAGCATATTATATATCAAATGGAAGCCCCAGACGTTAGCTTTCCAACGCAACTGGAACCGCATCATTTGGATCTCTGTAGCTAAAGTTATATCCGTTTGAGTGCGAAGAGGTCAGGCTGGACAGCTTAGCAATTTCTCCAACTTCTTGTATTCCTTCCACTTTTGCATGCTTCCTTTCTATCCTCCAAGCCATTCCTGCCTTATAATATCTGAAAACACTTAACACACATATCAAGGCATCTAATGGTGATAAGAGAGGATTAATATTAGTAATTATAAGTCCAAAGAAGCATATTTTCAATCAAAGCACATAATTAGGAAGGTAAATGTAAAACCATGCAAATAGTATGAATAAGTGGGTAAAGAGTAGATAAAAACCACTCAATTGAGCACAAGATAAACCATGAAATAGTGGTTTATCAACCTCCCCACACTTAAACACTAGCATGTCCTCATGCTAAGCTCAAGAGAAGCTATAAAGATGAAGAGGAATGGTAGGATGTATGAAATGCAATCCTATCTATATGAATGCAACTACATGCAAAAATGTTTCTACCTACTTGGTTAAAAATAAATAAGTTCTCCAAGACAAATACAAACCAATTTCCACTAATTCAAATCGTACAATAAAAAGCAAGTGAACTTGTAAGAAGACAGCTCATGAAAGCAGGGAACATAGAATCAAGCATTGAACCCTCACTGGTAGTGTATATCACTCTAATCTCTCAAGTGTGTAGGGTTATTCACTCTACTCTTTTCTAGTCATGCTTTCTAAACCTTGTTCTTCATCTAACCAATCAACAATTTTTAATATACCAATGCAAACATCATGAGGTCTTTTTCAAGGTTGTAATGGGGCTAAGGTAAGGGTAAAGGTATATATATGGCTAAGTGAGCTTTATAAATTGAATCTTTAATTAACCTAAACTTTCACCTAACATACATATACTCTATATAATTCTAATTCATGCCTAGCTACCCAAGATTCCCACTTTTACATCACATACTCATGTATCAACTTTTTCTTTTTAATTTATCACATGTGCATTGATTTTTTCATTAACTTAACATTGGGGTAATTTTGTCCCTTTATTTATTTATATTATATATATATATATTTTTTTTTTTTCGTTTTTTTTTAATCATAAAAGCAAACATAACTTATCAATGAACATGGATTTTTCATTATTTTTCTATTTTGATTTTTCATGAGTAGGTTCCCAAATTCCCAATATTCAAATAAATTAGAAACATGATACATTCCCTTATTAACCCATGTTCTCACAGTTTTCCCACACTTAGTTGATGCACAATTTCTATCTTAAGCTAACCAAAGATTCACTTGGGATTTTTAATTTGTTTTTCTGCTTAAGGCTAGTAATGTGGTTATAGAACAAGAGGGGATTAAAAGCTCAAGGGGCTAACAAAGGTGATGTAAAAGGTAGGCTTATTTGGGATAAGTGAGTTAATAACAAATAATGGCCTCAATCATATGCAAGCATGTAAATATACTAATTAATGGACATATAGAATGGAACAAAGCAAAGATTACAATTATAGAGAAGAAAACACACAGGAATAAAAATTTATGGTTAAATAATGTAACCATGTAAATAAGCTCAAAATCTCACAGGTTGTGTGTTCTTTAGCTCAAAAACCATGTTCCAAATACAACTTCAAACAAGTTTTAACATAAATCTTTTTTTTTATCTACCATTTTTTTTCAATTTAAATTAGTGAAATTTTTCAAAAATAGAGTCCTAAAAAGAAATTTATTACTTTAACCAAGTAGTAACTAAATGCACAAAATCAAACAAATATGCAATTAAACATGCAAATGCAATAATGAACAAACAAATAAAATAAAACATTGGTGTTGAAAGAGGAAATAACTAACCCATGGAGATCGGTATCGACCTCCCCACACTTAAAGATTGCACCGTCCTCGGTGCATGCTGAGATGTGCAGGTGGACGGGTCTTCTCCAACTGATGCTTTTCTCCAAGGATTTTGCTGATGGACTTGTTTGTTTCCCCATGTAAACGTCTTCCGGTTCCCTTCCGGGTGGCCATCCTGAAAGAAAAAGGGAAGAAGAGTAACCCAGAAATAAAGATAGAAAAATAAATAAAACATGGGTTGGTTGATGCCAAATAATGAGGGTCTCAATTACATGGTAGCTACAACATGCAAGTGAGAAGACAATAGAAGCACATGGCATGCCAGTGGTGTGAAAATTTGCAACAATGGAGAAGAGAATGGGGAAGGAGAGATAATATAAATTCATGTCAATGCAAGAGTAATATAGATATAAAAGATTGGCATTGATTTAAATAATATTACTCAATAAGAATGAAACAAGTCACTAAGCACTAAGAAAATACCAGAAAAGATGTAACAGTTGAATAAGAACATTTGAACACCAATAATAATTTAGAAAAATATGCAATGAATGAAAGTATGCAAATAAATTAAATAAAATAGAATAGAAGTGAGAGAAAACAAGAAAAGAAGAAGAAAGAAATAAGAAAAGATAAGAAGAATAAGGATTCGGAGAAGAAAAGATAAGAAAATTGGCACTAATCTGGATAGGTTGTGCGACGCTGGCGACGCGGTTGCGTGGGTGACGCGGTCGCGTGGTGCGCGATAAGGTTGGGCGACGCGGACGCGTGGGGCACGCGATCGCGTGACTTGATTTGTGCTAGTGGTGTGAGTGCAGCCTCGCAGTCGCACAACTCTCTGTTCAAAACTCAGTATTGCCAATATCCAGGGTGACGCGGTCGCATGAGGCATGCGATCGCGTGAGTGGCCATTATGAGGATATGACGCGGTCGCGTCAGTCACGCATCCGCGTGGAAAGGTCTGTGCGTCTAGCGCCAGTCCAGCATCACTCCAGCTCATCTTTCGGCCATGTACCCTTTTTACGCTGATTTCAGGTCACGCGGCCGCGTGGGTGACGCGGTCGCGTGGGGTGATTTGTGCTATTGGCACGCCTCCAGCGCTGCTCCTGCGAAACTCTCTGTTCATATTAATATTGTCTCCCATCTCCTTGCGACGCGGACGCGTCGCTGATTCGGTCGCGTCGCGTGCTCACTTTTTTTTTTTGTAATCTGAAAAATGCAGAATGCAGTGTTAATATGAATGTGATGCAAAACTCCAGGTTCAATATAACAAAATAAAATAAAATTCAAAAACAAATAAAACTAAATAAAAATGAAAAAGGACGATCATACCATGGTGGGTTGTCTCCCACCTAGCACTTTTAGTTATAGTCTTTAAGTTGGACATTTGATGAGCTTCCTGCTATGGTGGCTTGTGCTTGTACTGATCCAAGAATCTCCACCAGTGTTTGTGATTCCAGTAACCTCCGGGGTCCCAAACTAGGCATGTGAAATCCTTGAGTAGCTTCAAAAAGATTCTTAGGCTCTCGGGGTGTTGGATGTCAGAACAGATTCCAGGATCCCAAACCTTGCTTTTACACCCATTTTTGTCGGGATCTGTATTTTTCCAGCCGGGTGATAAGTAATTTGAATTCTCACTGCAGCTACCAAACAGATTCCTAGACCCATTCAATTGAGCTCTACACCAACCTTTGCATTTAAACTTAAAGCTTCCAACCATAATGAACCTTGCAGGACAATTCTTACCACTGGCCATTTTCCTCTTACTCTTAATGCCACAAAGAGCTCTAAGTTGACCATCCGTCTCCAGTAGCCCATATTCAAGTGGGATTAGAAAGCTATGGGATATGAATTTTACCCACTTGAATGTTGTGAAGGATGATGGCAACTTAGGGGGAAGGGTTTTCAACAACTTTGGCAAGGTAATTTCAAACTCCACTCCGTTGTGCTCTTCTTTGACATCTTCTACCTCTTGATCAACCTCTACAAAATCTTCAACTATGATCTCCCTTGGAAGTTGTACGCTCTTCTCAACATCAACATCAAACACCGTGGAAGGAGGCTCTGTGACTGGACTTTCCAATGGAGGTACAGCATCTCTTAAGTCCGCAACCACTTCTTCCTTTTTAATAATTGCTGCTTTGTCCAGTTGTTTAAGTATAAAATCGTACTCATCCTCGATGATTTTCTTTCTATGACAACTCCTTTCAACTATTCTTTCATCTTCAAGGGTCTCTCCTACCCTTACCCGTAGGGCCTCCTCTAGCTCTTTATGAAGTATGGATTCGCGAAGATGATTCCTTCTTTCCTGTTCCATATCAATAGCATAATTGGGATCATCTTGCTCTTGGATTGATGGATGTGGGTGCTCTTCCATGGATGGTGGTGATGGGATGGAGAGATTATTCTGTGGTTGACAAGGAAGTGCACTAGAGCTTGAGGGTTGATTGTTGAAGGTATTTGGTGGTCTGATTTGGGTGAAGAGAGCTTGTATAGTAGAGTTTAGATCGGCAAGTGCTTTCTCCATGGAGGTTTGGGGTAGATAGGAGGGTTCATTTGGTTCATAAGGTGGTTGGTATGGTGGATGAGGGTTAGGGTCATGTGATGATGTCTGGTAGTAGGGGGCTTGTGAGTATGGTGGTCCAGAGTTGTGTTGAGGAAAGGGTTCATAGGCATATAGTGGTGGTTGTTGATAGTCCACTGGAGGAGGTTGTTGCCATGAGGGTTGATTAAATCCTTGTGGCTCCTCCCATCTTTGATTGTTCCAACCTTGATGCCTGTTCTCATTGTAATTTCTTCTTCCTGCAACATTATTGTAACCAGACTCATAGCCAAAGGGATGAGAGTTCTTAGTAGAAAATAAAAATTAAAAATAAAAATAAAAATAAATTTAAATTAAAAGGTTATTTAAATTTTGAATTTAAAAATTCAATTTTGAAATTTTGAATTTTAAATTTTGAAATTTGAAATTTTGAAATTTGAATTTTAAATTTTTGAAATTTGAATTTTGAAATTTGATTTTTGAAATAAGATAAGATAAAATAAAAATTTTAAAATAAAAACCAATAACCTCTTAACTTAAGAAAAAGCAAAAATAAAAACAAAAATAAAAACAAATAAACAAGCAAAAATAAAATATTTACAATAACCAATAATAAGGTACACGTTTGCAATTCCCCGGCAACGGCGCCATTTTGATGAGAGAACTTTTGCGTGGTCTAGAAATTGCGGATGAATCCTCGTTGCAAGTATAGTTTCTAAACCTTCAAAAGTCTTTTCATACAAACGTTTTGGTTGTCACAAGTAACAAACCCCTTTGAAATTGATAACCGAGTATTCAAACCTCGGGTCGTCTTCTCAAGAAATTGCAGGGAAGTATATTCTTATTATTGGTTATGAAGATTGTAAATTGGGGGTTTTGGAAGTTTGGGCAATGTGCACAGGTATATTTAAATGACAAGTAAAATAAATTAACAATAATAAAATCTCTTGGCAAGGTATGGAGAACTGGAGGTCCTATCCTAGCTATCCTTATCAATTATGATGAGAATTGGATTCTTCCCCCACCTTATTAACCTCTAACTATGAAGGTAAGTTAAGTGGACAAATTAATTCCAATTTTTAATCAACAATGAGTTTGATAACTCAAGAGTTACCAATGTCTCAACCAAAGCCAAAAGGGAGAAAAATATCTAAATTAAATTAAAAGCATCAATATAAGCAAAGCAATCATAAGTCTGGAATACCTCAATTAACTCTAATAAAGACATCAAATGTAACATGGAAGAGTTCATAAATTAAATTGGGAAAATAAATAAAAATAAAGAACCTGGGATTGAGAGCTACTCCTAAAACTAAGAGAAATCCTAAATCCTAATCCTAAGAGAGAGGAGAGAACCTCTCTCTCTAAAAACTACATCTACTCCTAAAAAATTGTAAAAATGAGAGCCTCTTTTTGAATGGATGCAGTCTCCCACTTTATAGTCTCTAATCTGTGTTTTATGGGCCGCAAACTGGGTCAGAAACAGTCCAGAATTCGCTGGTTTCGAATTTTGCCACGCTGGATTTCCGTCACTGCGACGCAGCCGCATGGATCACGCGGTCGCGTCGCCTAGCATTAGGGAAACCATAACATATTATATATCAAATCGAAACCCCGGACGTTAGCTTTCCAACGCAACTAGAACCGCGTCATTTGGACCTCTGTAGCTAAAGTTATAGTTGTTTGAGTGCGAAGAGGTCAGACTGGACAGCTTAGCAATTTCTCCAACTTCTTGTATTCCTTCCACTTTTGCATGCTTCCTTTCTATCCTCCAAGCCATTCTTGCCTTATAATATCTGAAAACACTTAACACACATATCAAGGCATCTAATGGTGATAAGAGAGGATTAATATTAGTAATTATAAGTCCAAAGAAGCATGTTTTCAATCAAAGCACATAATTAGAAAGGTAAATGTAAAACCATGCAAATAGTATGAATAAGTGGGTAAAGAGTAGATAAAAACCACTCAATTGAGCACAAGATAAACCATGAAATAGTGGTTTATCACAATGCATCCTCAACCCAATCGGGTGGTCCAACCTCTCCGAAAACCGAAACCATCGCAGGAGAACCGGGCGTCACGAAAGCAACAGCCCCCAACGGTCCAGCCTCACCAACTACTTCATCACAACTGCAATTCAGATTAACCACAAAGGACGGTGAAGCTACTAAATCTGGCTCATGTGGAATCACCGGCACTGCTGACGAGGATCCAACAGGCATGGCACTAATGCAGGCTGGATGTCCTGTGGAGTGGGGATTTCTATTCGAACCTCCAGAACTAGATGCAACATCAACAAGCTTTGCCAACAGCTCTAGAGTCCTCATCTCCGGAAATTGACGGTGACAATGGAACAGCACCTAGAAATCTTCGTCACTACTGATAACGAATGAATCATACTTGACATCATCGCGTAACACAGAAATTGGGATTTTGTAAAACAACTTCTCCACCCGTTTCACATCTTGCAGTCCTAGTCTCTGGAGTATAGTATTCTTAAACTCAGCAAAACTAGTCAAAGGTCTGATAAAAACACTCGGCGGGTCCTTGTTAGTGAACTTAATTCTTGATCATATTTTTTTCTTAATTGACCCTCTATAGTGCACAAGAGTTAAAAAACTCTCATCACTAGCCATTGTGAATCTCACTCTTCTACAAAATTTCGTGTATGAGCTCGTTTTTATACACCTCAGTGCTCTGTAAATCAAATTAAGTGTCTTCGAATTATTCCTATAGTAATAAACACAATAAATCGAAGCAAGAAGTTTCGATTTACTATAACGTACGTACATGTATAAATCGTATTAAAATGGTTTGATTTACGTTCATCTATAAATTGAGTCCATTTGATTCGATTTAGTAGGAAAATGTCAAATCGAACCCAATTAATTCGATTTTTATTCAAGAACGTTTTACACCTAATTCGAATTTACTAAATTCGATTTACTACATATTTTATCAAATCGAATTGAGTCAATTCGATTTATATAAAAATGTGTTTTGGAATTTTGACGTTGCATTTTGTTGTTTGGGATGGCCATTTGGTTTATTGACATAATTTGTCCTGAGAATGATCTTTTAAATAATTGAAGTAGAAAAGATGAAAAAACCACACTAATAAAAGAAGTAACCATGCAAGCACTAACAAGTTATGGCTCATGGGAGTAATCTAATTTAGTAAAGGGGCTGGGTTCGAATTTAGGCTGAAAAAGACAAAGGAGCTTTGTTGCGGTTGGCATTTTTTTACTCGAAGGTGTCTTCATATTCCACATTTCTACTATGGAAGACATTACATAAATAAGTTTCTAAAGACGCACTACAAGATTTATATTTATTTGTGGCAGTTTTTTTTTCTTATTTGTGGAGGTTTATAACCCCCATCAAATAGTTTGTGGGGGTTTCTAAAACCTCCAAAATTTGAGGTGACACGAGATCTTTTGTATGTGTTTAGTGGAGGTTTTGTATAGAACTTTTGTGGCAATTTTAAATCACTTTTGTGGCAGTTTAAAACCTCCACAAATTAATTTTTTAATTTAAAAAAATAACTATTTTGTAAGATTTTCAAACCTTCACAAATCCTATAATTTTTTATTTATTTTTAATTTCAAATCATTCATTAATCTCATCTCATTTACATACTTTCAAATAAGAAATTTATTCTTTAATATCAAAATTTAAAAACTAAATCTTTTATAACACAATTCCTCAATATAAACATAACTCTATATATATAAAAAAAATTCTCAATATTAATAGTTCCAAACATAATGTACATATGGTATTGTTTTACATAACTATTACTGTTTTTCTTTAAAAAATAAAATAAAACAACTTTAATATTTCAATATCATCTAATTACATAAAATAAATACACATCGAAAAAGATTTAAAAATTCATTAATCACATAGCTGTGTAACTGAATTTCTTCCTCAGTAGAACCACATAGCTCAAGTCTTCAATCACCTTAATTCATTAATCACTAATTAACTACAATTACACACTTAATTATTTCAAATCATATATATATAGAGTAGAGACAGAACCTTGTGAACTACTCCCAATTGAACAACACCTTCTCTTCCAACAATGAGAGCTATGGTATAAATCAAGAAACAATAAAGATCCTCTTATGTAGACACATGAATATGAATGTTTATTATTTTCTTATCATAATCATCATATATAATACTACCTTTATTCCAGATTGAAACTGTGCTTCCCAAGTCCTAGAATGCTGTAATTAAGAATATAATTAAGCATGAAATCATGAAGTTGTAATTAAGAGTAAGATTATTGATAAATTAATTAATAAGTAGTATTAATATATCATAAAAACTTTTAATTGATTGCAAATTGCAAGATAAAGTTCAAATATCAAGATAATTATCAAGAAAAATGGTGTGAAAAGCAAATGAGAGATATAATAACTAATAGAAACTGCATGTATATAATAACTAATAGTAGATATAATATCTAAAAGAAGAACAAAAACTGCATGTATGAATCCGACAACAATCAATAATAATTAATAGTAGATAAATGTATATAATAACTAATAGAAACATATAACATAGTACTATATATAATAATTAATAGTAAAGAAGAGACCTTTTTGGTGAAGTGGGGAAGCAGATATAGGAGAAGGAATGCTTCTGTTTGGAATTTGTTTGAACTTTCATATTCCAAAAGACAACATTTTGATGCATGCATTTTTATACTAGGGATAATAAAAGTAGAACTGATAATAAAGGAAGTACAAATCCATTCCAAAGCACACTATATATTGGAACAGAAATGGTTGCAGCAGTCCAAATCAGTCCACTCACATTTCTATTGCCATTGCAACACTGCAAAAAATTAATCCATTTGCAAAATATTGCATAGGTCAAAGTGATGGTAGATGTTACCTTCCATATTTCTCTGTGAGTAAGGTAATTTTGATCGAGATCAAATATTCTTGCATAATTGATACCAGCCTGAGCAAAAAACCATAAGTTGATTCCCCAAAGCCAAACCATTAAAGCCTACATTGCAAAAATAAGATGAACACATTGATACAACAAAGGATGCAAATAAAAAATTAAAATATCATTTAATTCTCTCAAACCCAGATGCAGATATGCTCATGGATAAACAGACTCTAGTAGAGAGGAAGACTAACCACAAGAAGAAGCTGGTTAAAATACAAAAATGCCTCGTATAGAAACAGATCCCGCTTGTCAGCACTCATTCTCATGAGAGAATCCCATCCAATCTGCAATTTCACAATGTCCAATAAGATTGTGGCAATACTAAGTCATTAAGTTCAGTGGAATAGGAGATACAGACCTTGCAACAGATGAAGGCCCAAACAAGGAACAAGAATACTTGGAAATCCATCTCAATCAGATTCTACAAAAGAGTAAAAGAACCAGAGCAGAGAGAGGGGGCAGGTGGAGGGAATGAAGAAAAGCAGCAGAAGGTGGCATTAATAGGGATACAGCCAGAATTGCAGCTCACATTTACAATTATTCTTCTATCTTCGAAAGCATCAAATTCAAATACAACAGTAAAACCACAAGAATGAAATGTAAGCATTCCATCAGTGAGTCAAACAAGTTTAAATTTGTTGAGAACGACGTCACCAATACATGATATAAATGGTATTATCTTCAAAAGTATGACAAGGTATAAAAACCTTGAATCTCCACAGGAAAATAGGCGAGGGCATTATCCCAGAGGCACTAATTGGTGCCACGCCACCCTTGGAATCGTTCACCTCCCCAGAATACAAGAAACCCTCCTCAGCACCATTTTCCACCTCATGCTCATCTGGTTAAAACAAACTATATAAGTTGTACAGGACCAAAGCTAAAGTAGAAAATATGTACACAATGAAAAGTTAAGAGAAAAAAAAGCAGCATATATGCTACTAAAAGAAAAAGATCAGTTACCAAGATCAGAGACAACAGCTCTGCTCCCAGATTTCCTCAAATGCGGACTATTAGCAGGGTAAGGATAAACTACTCATATTCTTAAATACTCAGTGATGAATCTAATCTAAATTTCACAACTAAAAATGACGAAAAACCAGATTATAGTACAATGAAGAAAGAAAAGACACCAGCTTGAACAAGATGAGAAACAGCACTCACAGCAGCCATTCCACTGGTGAAGCATAGGGCTCTATCCGCCTTATCAAGTTTCGCCAACAAATTGAGAACACAGCATGCAAGGTAAAACATGGTGAGAAAAGAAAACATTAATGCCGCAATATTGGCAGTTGCAATGGTAAACAAACACAACTAACAGGACACGGCAAACCTTTCTAAAGCATCTCGATTGGGATTTCCACTTCTGGTATAATCATAGGGACCATTTTCTATTGCATTAGGCTGCATGAATAGGAGTACTGGTCAATAAATATAATGAGATCAAGAGAAAACTACTTCCTCCATTCCAATTAGCACTCTTACTTTTCCAGTACATTGGAAAATCAATGTATCTAGACACATTTATGTCCAAATACATTGGAAAGGTTCATGTCACAGTGTGTATCAAAAAATCAAAGCTTCACCTACTTAAAAGTAGCAGTCTGATAGAGCGGATTATTGACTGCTCCAAAAGGATCATTGCATTGAGTCAATAAGATAATTGCATTAAGACTTTGGCAACGAAAACAAAATTAAATAACATTCAAACAGAATAACAATGATCTTCGTTGTAGAAAAAAAAAGCCTCGTGAAAAAGAATCAAATCATCGAGAAGTGATTGAAATGGAAGAAACATACGTGGCTGGCATACTTTCCAATTCCTGTTTGTTCGAACAACGCAATCCTGAAATATAATAAATAACGCGTCATTCAAAGGAGTAATATTAGCAAATTAATAGGGAAGAAGAAGAAAAAGAAGTACCAATAGCAGTTCAAAGAAGAAATTGGAGTGAGAGAAAGCGTCGTTGAAGAAGAAGCTCCGAAGTGAACAGATATGAAAATGCGCTGTACCACGGCAACTACGGTGGCATCGACGGCAGAAATTGTGGCGGCAACGGCAGCGGAAACTGCGGTGGCAACAATGGCAGCAACGACAGTATAGAGAGAACAAATGCGTTAATAGAAGAAGTGGCTCGGTCCAGAAGCTCTCTACTGCAACGGATACGAGAGTGATAACGGTGCCAGCGGCAGAAACGGCGGCAAAAACGGCTGCGAGAATGGTGGCCGAAATGGCGGTAGAAAATTTAGGGTTTCATGCCTCTCTCTCGGCTAACTCAGCGCCTCTCAATTGGGGAAAAAAGAGAAAATGAGCATGGAACAAAATGGAAATCAAGAACCACACTCAAATTTCATTTTCACACGACGGCAACATACTTTCCATTAATAATTTTAAATTTTAATTAATGGAGGTTTTTTAAATTGCCATAAATAAAATATGTTGGGGAGGTTTTAAAAAACCTCCATAAAAAAAATCCAACAAATTAATAAAAATTTTGTAGTGACGTATGTTGGATTGACATTTACTTTTCCTTGTAGAAGGCGCATCCTAGTCAGCATGCCAAAGAAAACATGAAGAGCAACTGTGACAAAATAGTGACACTTAAGTATATAATTTGAAAATGATGGTATTTTGGTAATAAATTTTTAAAACAGTAGTATATTTGGGAAAAAAAAATAGCTTTTCGAGGTGCTTATGCTTTTAATTTTGTGCTTGAAAAGTAAAAAAATCATGTACTTATGCTTATGTCTTTTAAAATTTTTGTAGTATTTTCGAAAGCGCTTAAAAAAGTACTAATTTATATTTATCAAAATTAAAAGATGTAATATAATTTTATAATAAATATTCAAATTACTATTAGTTAACTATTGATGCCAAATTCTCTCTATTTGTTTGATTTCTTTGTTTTTCCGTAAATGATTCCCACCATCGGTATCCTTATATATTCCGTCAACATAAAATCTTGGTCAAGGACTGCATTGGACATACATTGCCATTACAAATTGACGTATGAACTTCCATTCCTAATGATAAAAAAATGAAAGATAAACAAAAGATAAGAATTTAAATTAAATAAAAAAGATATATTGTAATTGAAATAGAAATAAAAAAGATAGATTGAAATTGAGTATAAAGAGAATTACTCTACTTTTTACTTAATTTCTTGACGCAACAAGAAATGAACTCCTCAATCTAACTTATCAACGCCATTTTAAGAATTGAATCGAAGGGATTCATCAACCTTCTATCCAATTTTTTGATACAATAAGAGAGAAATTTCTCAACTTCAATTATCCACATCTTGGTTTCATCACGAAACCAAAAAGAGGTTTTCAAACTTCTAAATCATTTTCAACTCCGATTACAATAGCTAAAGAGGTATTTATAACCTCCTATTAGGTTAATAAAAAGAAAACTCTAAAGCCCATAAACATAAGGTCCAATCTAGTAATTAAATAAACAAAATCTAAATACATCAAATTAAATTAGAACATTCTAAAAATGTAAACTAATATCTTCTAAATAACACTTGAACTCTTTATATCATGAACATTTAAAACACGTGTCACCTAAATGATTTTATAATTCTATTTTGAGCACTTTCTATTTGTATTTCTTCATTAGGTTTTTGAGCCCCTTCATTTGTAGTCCTCACTTTGCCTTTAAGAATTTCTATAGTTCTATCCTTATCTTCTTTGGCCACATCGATAAGTCTTTTTTTATGCATTTTTTTTCATTTGCTATTCTTTATTGGTTGATTATTTTAATATGGCTTCCACTTAGAAAATTTTCTATGTAAATATAAATGAAGTAGAGAATTTGAATTTGAAATTGAATTTAGCATCATCCACTTTGAATGATGTAGCTTGTAACTTAGGTAGCATTTGTTTTGAGGTATTGAGACAGAGATTGAGAGACTGAGATTCAATATCATGTTTGTTGGTTCAGAGACTGGTATTAAAATTTCTGTTTCTGTCCCTAAATTTTCAGTATTTTAGTACCTCCAAAAAGTGGGGACATAGGGGACTAAAATTTTTAGAGATAGAGGCTAAAACTTTAATAACATTTTATACCTAAAATACCTTCATTCAAATTAATTAATTCTAATTTTACCCTTTGTACAAATTAAATTAGAATTTTATTCTTGTTTCAATTTCTGTCTCCCACTTTGCACCAAACAGAATACTGAGATTTATTTCAATCTCTGTCTCTTAGTCTCTGTTTCTCAGTCTCAGTCTCTCCATCTCTGTCTCTCCACCAAACGCTGCCTTATAGCCTATAACTTCCACTTAGCCTCTAGCTTTTCTAATAACAATTGTTAATGAGAATCAAAGGAGTTGTGTGTGTTTTGCATTGTTTAATATTTATAGTTGTTTATTTAGGGATATCAAATGAAATGAGATAGATTGTACGACATGTTTTTCATTGGTTATGTTCGGTTGCTCGTGTCCCGAATGGGTCGGATGTGCTAAATGCTTAGGGATGATGGGGTAACTGGGTTCGGATCTCCCAGATTAGTGTGTAGAGGAGGAGATTGGAGCTTGAGGTCTTCCCGGGTTGGCGATGTGGAGTGAAGAGGAGGGATGCCACCTACAAAAGGACTCCGACGCTCAAGTCAGTGTCCGTACAAAGGCGGCAATTAGGGTAAAGGTTAGGTGACGTACCTCTGGAGAGGGGTAGGGCCCTTCCCTTATATAGTCTGCACTAGGGCGGGTCCCACAGGAGCAGGCCCACCTTCGAGAAGCTTCCTCCCCAGCTGTCAGGTACCTCGCGAGAGGGGAGGTGACATTCGGGTCGCCTCCCGGTTCGGGTCGTATGAGGCTGTCGGGTCAGCCGGTACATCAGGTTTGGGCAGTGGGCTAGCTGGGTTGAACCGGAACAGTGCCCCCAACGCGCCAGCTATGGCCGTGAACGCCGTTGTTGGCGCGTTTCCTTCTTCACTCTCTTTCTCTGGTTAGGTTCCCGTGGAGCCGGCTGCTCGTGATAGGGGCATGCCCTCTATGCGCGAGTGGGCTTCGTCCATTTCAATGGACCGTCAATCGTTGCCTCGTTTTTCGTGCCCGACATTTAATGCAATTATGACTGATTTGAAAAGCTGGGGGGAAAAGACCATTCACCCCCGCCTTTTCGCGCTTATTCCTCTTCCTACGATTATCATCCTATTAGCCTCAAAACTCCTTCGCCTTCCTTTCTTTCTTCATTTCCTTCCTATTCACTCGTGCGCTTGCCTCAATTCTTTGTTTCACTCTTCGAATTGCTGTTGAAGAATCCCCAGCGCAATTTGCATCTGATCATTGCCTTTCTTCTGCATATTTCCTGGTAAGTGCTTCACATCCTATTACTACTTTACTGCTTCGCTCTTGTGATCTTGCTACATTTGCCACTTTACTTTCTGTTGTGACTTGCAGTTCATGTTTGGTAGTTGTTAGAGGGGGTATCATTTTAGGCGCATCATTTGTTTTTCGGTTTGCCATGCATTAGATTGCCATTAGAATCCTGTCCAGTAGGCTGTAGCGCTAATAGATTGTAGTGATGATTTCGCTTCTTCCGAGTTTCCAAACTCCCGAGCTTATTAACTAAGTGGTGCCCCCACTGTAGGTATGGCACAACGCCCCATCGCAAGAGCTCCCGTGGACCGATACGCCTGGGTTACCTCAGACGTGAAGGACACCCCTTTGCGAATAACTCTGGAGGAGCTCATGAAGTTCCGCCAAACCAACCAACTTTGCGAGGGAGGTCCCGAGGAAGATCGCTACGATGTGTTCGTTCCTACGGACCGGGAGCGGATATGTCACCTTAACTTAAACAGCCCCCGAGTCGCTGACGATCTGGGTGTACAAGGCAATGTTTACTAGCCTAGGGGTTCGCATCCCCTTCTCCCCCTTCTAGATGGCGCTACTAAATCGGTGCGATGTGGCGCCGTCGCAGTTGCACCCGAATAGTTGGGCCTCCATCCGATGCTTCGATATGGTATGCGAGTTCTTGGAGTTGGCAGTCTCGGTGGAGGTCTTTTTGTGGTTTTTTGTTTTGACTAACCCCTCCAAAGAGAGGAAAGCTAAGAAGGGGTACATGTCTTTCCGGACAGCCCAAGGTAGGAGGATCTTTGGCTTGTTCGAAAATTTCTTTCATGACTTTAAGAGGAAGTACTCCAAAGTATGTCCCGCTGAGGGACATCATCCATTTTGGCTAACCTTGGAGGGAGAGCGCCATATCTCGACTTATTGGAGTTTTGGCGCTATGGCCAACGCCATCACGAAGGTGACTTACAAAGGCTTGACCCAACAAAATAAGAACATTGTCGACGTGCTGTTGGCTATTTTTGGCAAAATTAACGTTAACCTTCATCTCTTGATGGGTGATCGGGAGATGGCCAGGGCTTATATAGGTAAGTGGTCAGGTAATTGTTACTGTAGATTCTTCTTGTGTTTGTTATTTTCTGCTTCAGTTTGTGACTCCTTTGTTTTCTCTATTTTAGTGTTCATGGCTGCCGAGAACACTAGTGAAGAACTGAAGATTGATGGTTTAGAAGTTATAATAAACTCTTGTTGCAAGTATAGTCACTAAACCAAGCAATCAACCTTTCTTACAAACGTTTTGGTTGTCACAAGTAACAAACCCCTTTAAAATTGATAACCGAAGTATTTAAACCTCGGGTCATCTTCTCAAGGAACTGCAGGGAAGTATGTTCTTATTATTGGTTATGAAGATTGTAAATTGGGGTTTTGAAAGTAAGGAGAGATAGTGAATTTAAATTGCAATTAAATTAAGTAAATGACTGTAAAATAAACTTTTGGTAAGGTACGAGAAATTAAAAATCCTATCCTAGTTATCCTTATCAATGGTGATGAGAATTGAGTCTTAATTCCACTTAGTTAGCCTTTACTAAAGCAAAGGAAGATCAAGTGGATTAATTAGTCTGAACTTCAGGTTTTGGTCAATCCCTAAGAAAAGACTGGAATTATTGAAGTTCAATTCAATTGACAAGATAACAATTATCGATCAGGTTGAGTTTGATAACTCCTGAGTTACTGATTTCTTAACCAAGACCAAAAGGGGAAAAAGTAAATCTGCTGGAATAATAAGAATGTCTTCAGATTGAAAATAACAATAATGTAAATAAAAGAAAGCAATCATAAACTGAAATACCTCAAATAACATTAATCAAAAGAATTATCTGTAACATAGAAAAATTCATAAATTAAATTGAGAGAATAATTAAAAGGAAAATTGAACCTGATAAAAAGGGACAATCATGAAAGCAAGAAAAATCCTAAATCCTAATCCTAAGAGAGAGAGAGGAGAGAACCTCTCTCTAAAAACTACATCTAAATCATGAAAAGTGAATAATTGGAGAGTCTCCTCTGAATGGATGCATTTTCCCACTTCATAACCTCTGATCTGTGCCTTCTGGACTTGGATTTGGGCCAAAAAGGGCTTCAGAAATTGCTGGGAGCGTTTTCTGTAATTTCTGGTGTGTGGCCCCTGTCACGCGTCCGCGTGGCTCATGCGGTTGCGTCATTTGGAGTTTTTCTTGTCACGCGTTCGCTTCGGTCAAGCGCCCACGTCATCTGGGTTTTGCTCGTGGCGCGCGATCGCGTCATTCACGCGTTCGCGTCGCTTCCTTTTCGCGCTAGGCATGCAGCCGCGTCGTCCATGCGTTCGCGTCGCTGCCAGCTTCTTCAAAAACTCCATTTTGTGCTTTCCTTCCATTTTTGTATGTTTCCTTTCCATCCTTTAAGTCATTCCTGCCTTAGAAGATCTGAAACTACTCAACACACAAATCACGGCATCGAATGGTAATTAAAGGATAATTAAAATAATTATTTTTAAAGCATAGGAAACATGTTTTTCACATACATCACATAATAAGGAAGGGAAAGTAAAATCATGCAATTAACATGAATAAGTGAGTGAAGGATTGAATAAATCACTTAAATTGAGCACAAAATATATCATAAAATATGGGTTTATCAACCTCCCCACACTTAAACAATAGCATGTCCTCATGCTAAATCCAAGATAAAGAGTAAGGTAAGGTTGAAGTGGTGGAATCTCATGTAATGCAATCTATTCTAAATATAACTACCTAAATGAATCATGCAATTCTAATTGTTATTCACTTGTATATAAAACTTACATGTAGTTAAATTAATTCACATTCTCAAGGAATCATATATGCATAGCTAAACCTTAGATAATGATAAATAACCTTTACAATTGAGATGGGAAAGAGAAATATTTTATAAACTTGCAAGACAATTAACAATTTAAGCAGAGATATATGTTGATGAGCTATTGAACCCTCACTGGATTTTGTGTTTACTCTCTAGTCACTCAGTGTTTATTGGGTTAATCACTCTATTCTTCTTTTTATTCTTACTTTCTATAACTTTATTCTTCATCTAACCAATCAACAATTATAGAATATAGGCATACAAAAATCATGAGGTCTTTTCCAAGGTTGTAATGGGGCCAAGATAAAGGTAAGGGTATATGTATAAGGCTAAGTGAGCTAATAAGTGAATCCTTGATTAGTCTAAGATCTCACCTAACATACATATTTTGTAATTCAAAGGTTTCTTTACCTATTTACCCAAATTTTCCCACTTTTTATGTTACATACTCATGCATTAGTTTTAATTTTGTCCCATGTGCATTGCTTTATTTTGCATTTGGGGAATTCTTTTGTATCCCTTTTATTCAAATACTGAAAAATAATTTTTTTAATGCATATGGTAATTTAATTGCTTTGATTTCACATGGGCATGCTTCCCAAAATTTTATTTTGAAATATTTTTATTCTTTTTAACTTTCTACCTTTGTTTCTATCATCCATGTTCCCATAAGGTTCCCCACACTTAAATAATTACACAATTTCTATCTTAAGCTAACCAAGGATTCAACTTGGGATTTTTATTTTATTTTTCTGCTTAAGGCTAGTAATGTGGTTTATAGAACAGGAGGGGTTTTAAAGGCTCAAAGGGGCTAACAAGGGTGATGTAAAAGGTAGGCTAATTTGGGATAAGTGAGTTAGAATCAAACAATGGCCTCAATCACTTTCTTGGTATGTATCTATATTCTATAATCGGACATATAGATTAAAACAAAGTAAAGAACACCAGAATAAAAAAGAAGGACGAAACACATAGGAATAAAATATTATGGTTTGAATGTAACCATACAATTAAGCTCAAAACTCACAGGCTGTGTGTTCTCTAGCTCAAAAATTATATATCAGTTATGTATGTCATGCAAGTAAAAATTAAGAGTTCCCATTATTCTCAATATAAATCTTAGGGTGGCTTTAAAGTTTTAGTGTTTCTCCTTGATGAAATGTTGTTAACTAACTAACATGTAATGCTATATATACAAGGTGTGTGGATCATTTCTGTTCTGTTTAAGTCTCTAGTTTACTTCCTTTTTGTATTTTCAATTCGAACTAAGCTATCTTATGCTAAAAAGGGTAAACTATACTAATTAATCCACATTTTCTATAACTAATAAGTTAGAATTGCAACTAAACTAAATGGCTAAAATATGAACTAAAGTGCAAAATGCAAAAATAGAGTAAAAATACATGAAAAGAGTAATGTATAAGTACTGAGAAATAAAAATAAAGATCAAAATACAGAAAAATAACAAAATAAAATAAAAAGAGTCTGTAGTGGTTCACCAAGAAAAATACGCCAGAGATGGCAACTTCCCCACACTTAAAATAAAGCATCGTCCTCGATGCTCACTCAAGCAGGGTGTGAAGGAGTGTCATCACTGGAAGGATGGGTGGTGGAGTCTCTGTAGTGGTGGTCTGAGGATCTGTCTGCTGCAGAGGAGGTGCTGACTGGATAGGAACCTCTGGGTCTGCAGCCTGAATCTGATGCGAGGCCTCCTGCTGTGATGCAGCCTGCTCCGAGCCTGCCTGCTCAGCCTCTCTCTGTGGATGGGTCTCCGCCTCATGATCATCCGCCTCCTCCTCAGATGGCTTTGATGGTGTGTCAGGCTCGGAGGGGATGTCGCCGCCAAAACGGATCATCAGCTTCAGGTGCTCATAGCGTCGCTTGCTGCGACGCTCAAATCTCTCATATCGGCGCTGGTTGCGGCGCTCCATCTGGTCTAGCTGCTGAAACAGGCGGTGTACGAGGTGATAAATGGGCTCTGAGGCAGGTGGAGTTGCAGTGGTGGTAGCTGGGGTAGCTGTAGATGAAGAAGGGCCAGCTGAAGGTGTGGCTGTCCCATCAGGGGCAGTGAGGAATGGAGGTCTGTAGCCCAAAGCCAGAAAGTTCCTGCTGTGAGGGATAATCTTCTTGCATTCTGCAGCAGGTGGCTTCTCATCGGCATCCTCCCAAGGCACGTCAGCTCGACGGCCGAGCTGAGTAATCAGATATGGAAAGGGGAGAGTGCCTCTGACGTGGACCCTGGCCATGTAGTATCGGATGAATCGTGGCAGGTACAGGTCCTTACCCTCTATCACACACCAGAGGAGGGTGATCATAACGGCAGGTAGCTCCGTCTCATGAGTACTCGGCATAACAAAGTTGCTCAGGATCTGGTGCCAGAGCCGAGCCTCATCGTTCAAGTATATCCGCTTGATTCCCTTAGGCATGGTGGTGTTCTGACCCATGACCCAGGGAATAGTCGGGTCAAGGGCTATCCTTGCCTTGACCGCATCCCAATCAAACTTCATGAAGCGCATGTCCTCCTAAGCCTTTTGGTAACCATCAAGCTGATCGGATTTAGGCTGAAGCTGCAGAATATCCTCAATGGCCTCTTCAGTGACCAGAATCTACTTCCCTCTTAGGTTCACAGCATCTAGGGAAGTTTTGAAGTAATTGCAGTAAAATTCTCTTACCCAAGAAGCATTGACCTCTGTCAGGTTTCTCTCCAGGAAGAACCAGCCTCTATGTTTGATCTGATCAGAGGTGTATTGCTGAAGTTCTTCCGGAATTTTCAAAGTCCGCTCTAGGTACAGGTTCCTGGAGGTTGCAAACACCGGATACTTCAGCTCGCAGTATCTGTTTGCAAACTTAATGGGATCAGTGGCAGGGAGTAGCTGGTCAGCCTTCTCCTGCGAGGTAAAGTGTTTCTCCTGCCAGGAGTCATCATGCATGATGTCCAGGATGGACATAGAGGATTATCCTCTTTTCCGTTTGCCAGTAGTTGCCTTTCCTTTTCCTTTTCTTTGGGTGTCAGACATCCTGAAAAACAGGAATCAAGGATATAATAAAACAGGAAAACAAGTAGGCAAATAACAAAATAAGCACATAGTGGCAAAGGAGCAGTATAATAATGAAATGAGTTGAGTAAATGTGCATTATGGATTGTATAGGAGTTAGAAATCTGAGAAAAATTTCACAATCCAAAATGTGATATAAATAGAATTCATGTTAATTAGGAAAAATTATCATCATGCCTTGGTTAGAAGGTTAAAGAGAATAGTGAAAAACCAAGAAGAGATGTTGTGAAAGTTAGGTTGGTTAGGAATGAAAAAGAGGTTAGGAAGTTGAAATCAGTGAGTTAGTAAAAAAAAGGTTAGAGTAAGTGGTCTGATGATCATTTTCTAAGTAACAAGAATATACAATTAGAAGCTACAGTCAACTCACATTCAAACAAGGAAGTTGATGATGATTCATATAGATATGTAAATAGCAAAAAGTGGAATTGAATCATCCAAAAGGCAATTTATTAACCAGGAAATCGAAAAGAATAACAAAGCTTGCCCGTGCATACATGAATTGGTTTGGTAAAAGCAGAATTCAAATTGACAAAACCAAAACATGAATGAAAATCAGAATAGTTTACAGAAATTTGGGCAGCATTCTGGCTAAAAGTGGATGGTCCCGGAAAATAAACAACAAGCAGAAAAGTTCATATGAATTAAAAGAAACTGCAAAAAGATATAAATAATATGAATATGAAAGAGCAGTCGCAATAGCAGCATGAACAGTAAGAACAACATATGAAAGAAACTTAGATCACAGCAACAGCAAAATTGCGAAAATTATAAAACAAGTAGCACGAACAGCGCAATTAATCAGGCCTAAATCCACTAACCACATCCTATGCTACCTAACCACCTAGAATCCACTACAACATGCATATCTAACTAGCCTAATTTTGAACATAAATGGAAAAAAAATTCAAATAACTGCGAAAGGAAAGAAGAGTGGCGTTTGGCAGAACCTGGTAGGCGTATGAATGAAAGTGGGGCAGAGAGATGGCTGGGGGGGTGGTTGCGGTGGTGGCTGATGTGGCGGTTGAGGGGATGGCGCGGCGGTGGTGGCTGGTCGGAGGCAGGGGGTTCGGGTAGGGTAATGAGGGTAGGGGTTAAGGGAGAGAGGGGTGGGTGGTGGTGATGGGGGGGTTGCGCGGCGGTGATGGTGGCGCGGTGGGGGTGGTGGTTGCGGAGGGGGGCAGCGGTGGTGGAGGGAAGAAGAAAAGAGAAGAGGAAGAAGGAGAGGGAGGGAAGAAGGGGGTGGTGGTGTCGTGGTCGTGGCTGGGTGGCGACGGTGGTGCGGCCGGTGGAGGTGGTTGGGGTGGCGAGGGGCAGAGAGGGGGGGTTGTTGCAGAGAAGAGGAAGAAGAAAGGGATTGGGGGGCGCAACAGGGTAGGGTTTCACATGACTGGGGGGGGTTAATGAATTTGAATCCACGCGATCGCGTGGGGCACGCGGTCGCGTGGCTGGGGTGGAATGGGGGTTAACGCGATCGCGTGGGTGGCGCGATCACATGGAATGGAAAAAATGGTGAATGACGCGGTCGCGTGAGGCATGCGACCGCGTCGCCGGAAATTGGGCGAAACGCACAATTCCAGCGTCGTTTCAGCGCAACTCTCTGTCTTCTTTGGGGTGTTGTGCAATCCACGCGACGCGATCGCGTCGCTCACGCTTTCGCGTGGGATGGGTGTTGTGCAAGTGATGCGATCGCGTCAAGGACGCGACTGCGTGGGTCGTTTTGTGCTAAACTCACAACGGCCGCACGATTCCAGCCCAACTTTCTGGGCGTTGGATCTTTACGCCGATTTCTAGATCACGCGGCCGTGTGAATGACGCGGGCGCGTGGGGAGTGTTTTACGCAACTGACGCGATCGCATGAGCGATGCGGTCGCGTCGCACGCCTTCCTTTTTTTTTTTACTGAAATGCAATCATGCAATTATTCAGTATGCAATGCTAATGAATAATATTCATGTTCAATTTGAAAAAAAAAATAACATGAAATAAAACTGAAAACAAAACGACCATACCATGGTGGGTTGTCTCCCACCTAGCACTTTTAGTTAAAGTCCTTAAGTTGGACATATGGCGAGCTTCTTGTTATGGCGGCTTATGCTTAAACTCGTCCAGAAATCTCCACCAATGTTTGGAATGCCAACGGCCTCCAGGGTCCCAAACTAGGCATGTAAAGCTTCTGAGCAGTTTCAAACAGATTCTCAGGCTCCCGGGGTGACGAATGTCAGAATAGATTCCAAGATCCCAAACTTTTCTTTTAAATCCGCCTTTGTCTTGATCTATATTTTTCCATCCGGGCGGTTTAGAAATTAGATTCTCACCATGGTGACCAAACATTTTCCGAGATCCATTCGATTGATCATGATGCCAATCCGTGCACTTCGAGTTGAAGCATGGAACCTTATTGAACCTTGTGTACTAGCTCTGAGTGCGAGCCATTTTCCTTTTACTCTTAAAGCCGCAGAGAGCTCTAAGCTGGCCATCTGTTTCAAGCAAACCATATTCAAGTGGAAAAGTAAAGATAAAGGTTAAGGATTGTACCCACTTGAAGCTTGTATTGGGTGGTAATGGCCTTGGGATAGGTGTTTCCAGTGGTTTTGTAAGTTCTACTCCCTTGTGCTCTTCTGTGAATTTCTCCACTTCTTTGCAAACTTCTTCGCATGCATCTGTGTCCTGATCAAAGTCTTCAATGTCTTCCTCATCACTTAAGTCATAAGCTGGAGGTTGAGAGAAATATACCTCCGCATCTTCTTCGTATTCACTTGGATAAGGTTCTTCAATCTCAGAGAATTCACTTGCGGTTGCAAGTTCATTACTAGGAGAACTTGATTTGTGACTATCATCATCAAGGAAACTTGCTTCTTGGATTATTTCGTCTAGTTCTTCATAAAAGACTTGCCTTGAGGATTGTGCACTATCCTCCGTAGCATCAATTGTAACGTCCTTGACAGAATTCTCCACAAATCTAGATTCCCATGGAAGTTCAGCGTCTCCTAAGTCTTCAACTAATTCTTCTTCTTCTTCTATAATGACAGCTTCCTCTACTTGTTCCAGTACGAAGTCATGCTCTGTCTTGTCCACTGGAGTTTCTAGTATCTTCTTCATGCTACGCTCTTCATTAGATTGTCCACATGGGGCTGTGGGAGGTCCTTGAATGTTCGAACGTCTAGAAGATAATTGACTTATTGCTTGCTCCTGTTGATGAAGGGTTGTTTGAAGTTGATCTACTGTTTCCTTGAGGCGAACCTGTGATTCTGGAGGCGATAGATTTAGACGTGGTACATAGGGAAGTGGTGGTGTTTGGGGGTAATTGGATTGGAATCGGGGTAAATAAGGATCATATGGTGGTGAATGGTGAAAAGGAACTTGTGAGTGTGGTGGTTTGAAGTTATGTTGAGAGGATGGTCTACAAGCATAGGGTGGGGCTTGTTGGTAGTTACAAGGATGTCCACCATATCTGTCAGCTTGGTATGCATTGTAGAATGGTCTTTGTCCATGATATCTTGGAGGGTGTTGTTGCCTAAAGGGTTGATCAGATCCTCTTAGATCCATCCATCTTTGATCGCTCAGACCTTGATGCACGTTCCTGTTATAACTTTCACTCCTTTCAACAATATTAGAACCAAACTCAAAGCGAGAGGGGGTGAGAATTCATAGTAGCTAATAAAAAATAAAAGAAGAAAATAAGAACAAATAAACAAGTAAAAGAGAAATATTTATAATAACCAATAATAAGGCACACGATTGCAAATCCTCGGCAACGGCGCCATTTTGAAGAACTGAAGATTGATGGTTTAGAAGTTATAATAAACTCTCGTTGCAAGTATAGTCACTAAACCAAGCAATCAACCTTTCTTACAAATGTTTTGGTTGTCACAAGTAACAAACCCCTTTAAAATTGATAACCAAAGTATTTAAACCTCGGGTCGTCTTCTCAAGGAACTGCAGGGAAGTATGTTCTTATTATTGGTTATGAAGATTGTAAATTGGGGTTTTGAAAGTAAGGAGAGATAGTGAATTTAAATTGCAATTAAATTAAGTAAATGACTGTAAAATAAACTTTTGGTAAGGTACGAGAAATTGGAAATCCTATCCTAGTTATCCTTATCAATGGTGATGAGAATTGAGTCTTAATCCCACTTAGTTAGCCTTTACTAAAGCAAAGGAAGATCAAGTGGATTAATTAGTCTGAACTTCAGGTTCTGGTCAATCCCTAAGAAAAGACTGGAATTATTGAAGTTCAATTCAATTGACAAGATAACAATTATCGATCACGTTGAGTTTGATAACTCCTGAGTTACTGATTTCTTAACCAAGACCAAAAGGGGAAAAAGTAAATCTGCTGGAATAATAAGAATGTCTTCAGATTGGAAATAACAATAATGTAAATAAAAGAAAGCAATCATAAACTAAAATACCTCAAATAACATTAATCAAAAGAATTATCTGTAACATAGAAAAATTCATAAATTAAATTGAGAGAATAATTAAAAGGAAAATTGAACCTGATAAAAAGGGACAATCATGAAAGCAAGAAAAATCCTAAATCCTAATCCTAAGAGAGAGAGGAGAGAACCTCTCTCTAAAAACTACATCTAAATCATGAAAAGTGAATAATTGGAGACTCTCCTCTGAATGGATGCATTCTCCCACTTCATAACCTCTGATATGTGCCTTCTGGACTTGGATTTGGGCTAGAAAGGGCTTCAGAAATCGCTGGGAGTGTTTTCTGTAATTTCTGGTGCGTGGCCCCTGTCACGCGTCTGTGTGGCTCACGCGGTCGCGTCATTTGGAGTTTTCCTTGTCACGCGTTCGCTTTGGTCAAGCGTCCGCATCATTTGCGTTTTGCTCATGGCCCGCGATCACGTCATTCACGCGTTCGCGTCTCTTCCTTTTCGCGCTAGGCATGCGGCCGCGTCGTTCATGCGTTCGCGTCGCTGCCAGCGTCTTCAAAAACTCCATTTTGTGCTTTTCTTCCATTTTTGTATGTTTTCTTTCCATCCTTTAAGTCATTCCTGCCTTAGAAGATCTGAAACTACTCAACACACAAATCACGATATCGAATGGTAATAAAAGGGTAATTAAAATAATTATTTTTAAATCATAGGAAACATGTTTTTCACATACATCACATAATAAGGAAGGGAAAGTAAAACCATGCAATTAATATGAATAAGTGAGTGAAGGATTGAATAAATCTCTTAAATTGAGTACAAAATATATCATAAAATATGGGTTTATCAACTGGCCTTGAGGATTTGATGGCTAAGTTTCTTCCTGGGCAAAGTGATGACAGCTCTGCCACCCAAACCGCCAAGGCGCCGCCTTCTCCTAATCTCGAATTTCAGTCGACTCCTCCTCCTCCTCCTTCGGGACCCACTGGTCCTGGCGCTGCCGCAGCTCCTAGCAGCAGCGTGGTCCCCCCTTCCGAAGAGAAACCCATCGACGGGTCCGGCGGTCCCGACCTAACGATCCTCGATAACCTCCGAAAGAGGAAATCAACCTCCAGCCTGAAGGGGAGCTTACGGTGATGGAGAATAACTTCGACGCTGCGGGGTTTAGCGACTCGCAACTTATGCCGGGTACCGACGAGTTCTTCCATGGGGGAGATCTAGGTGCTCAAGCCAGGTGGATCTACCGATGTATGCTTAGGGCTGCGACCATTGCGAGGAGCGCAGAGCCTATCCTGAACCAGGCTGGGATGTTAGAGGGGAAGTACCACTTGTCTCGTCAGGAGGTCACCAGCTTGAAGGCTGAAGTGGAGGCCTTGAAGGCGAAGCTGGGTGATACTGAGGAGAAGTTGAAAACTTCCGACGTGACCGTGGCCCGCCTTATCGACCGAGAGATGACCTTGGAGAGTCAGCTCAACACCTCGCGTGGTCAAACTTCTACGGCAGAAGCCAAAGTTGCCAGCCTAGAGGCAAAGTTAGAAGAGGCCGTTAAGTCGGCGAGGGATGCTAAGACAGAGGTTGCGTGGCTGAAGGAGGAGGTTGCTGGTTTAAAGAAGAAAAATAAAGAGACGGTCAAGAATGCTCGTGAGGTGATTTCTGGGACCGAGGAAGCGATCAAGGCCCAGATCAAGTTGCTTTCTCCTGATTTTGACACTTCGGCAATTGGTGCTTTCAAGACTATCTGGGAGGGCCAGATTGTTGACATCCCGAAGAAGTAGTGTGTATTTACTTGTACTTTTTTGGGCCGTTCTGGCCTTGTAATGTATTGTTTTGAACACTGGTAGTTTGTGCAAAATTGTTTGCCATTTTGTTTGATGGCGATAATTGGTAAAGCCGACTTGTGGCTTTTATGTTTAACTAGTTGGATTGTGGCCCTTATTTTCACAGCCGTTTAGGGTAATGTTCACAATTTCAATGGCTTCTGGGGTGATCTATCCCGTGATGCCGCAACGTTATCAAACTGGTCAATTAACAAGTTAAAACAACTGAATAACGCATTAAAAATGGTAAAACGGGAAAAAAGGAGATACGATTACAAGATTTAAGTAACGCAAAATTAGAGCATGCTAAGTGATGATTTAAACAAGTGGGATAAGTAAACAAGAACGAGTAAACATGGGATAATACAGGTGTTACTAGACCAGGGGATCGGCTGGTCGCCGGTCCACTTGAGCTCTTAAGAGTAGAACCTTTTTAAATTCGCCACATTCCACGTCCTTGGCACCTCTCTTCCGTCCAGTCGTTCCAGCGTGTAAGCTCCGTTGTGACTACTTCCAACTACTGACGAGAATCTTTGTTTTATCTCTAGTCCAGTGAGGAATTCGTCAAACTTCTTATCTGCAAACTGCGTCCCGTTGTCCGATATCACGACCTCAGAGATTCCAAACCTGGAAATCACTTGCCTCCATAAGAATTTCCGACAATTTGCTAAAGATATGCTGGCCAGCGGCTCCACCTCGACCCACTTAGTGTAGTAGTCAATGGCCACGATCAGGTATTTAACCTACCCGGGCCCTACTGGGAAAGGTCCCAAAAGGTCAACCCA
The DNA here is from genome assembly GCF_003086295.3 of Arachis hypogaea. Taxonomy (NCBI): domain Eukaryota; kingdom Viridiplantae; phylum Streptophyta; class Magnoliopsida; order Fabales; family Fabaceae; genus Arachis; species Arachis hypogaea. The sequence continues at coordinate 104,979,326 of NC_092055.1, forward strand.
CCACTGGTTGAAGGGTAGGGAGAACATCAAAAAGCTTAACTCGGCCGCTGGGGTTCCGTAGAAATTGGCGTTTTCCTGACACTTTTTGCATCTTTTCACGACTTCTTGGGAGTCCGCCATCATCGAGGGCCAATAATAATCGGCCCTAACGAGCTTACGGGCTAGGGTCTTTCCACAAATGTGGTGGCCGCAACATCACTCGGGGACCTTGCTCAAGACGTAGTCCATTTGATCGGGGCGTAGGCACTTTAGCAGGGGTTTGTTGTAACACCCTAATTACCCTAAGCCTTACCTCATACCGTAAAGCAAAGGTTAATCAAAGGTTATGATAATTCTAAGGCTTATACATAAATATATATAGAACTAATAGAAGGAATAATAATTTTAGAAGCCCGATGAAGAAAATAAGCTCAAATACGAAATTATAAAGCGCGAACGTTTACACAAAGCTACAAGCATAAAAGGCAAGATCCACTATGTAAGATAACAAGATATGTATAGTTATATACGAGTATAATAATCATAAGATACTAGCCACAACCCGCAGATTTTACGCCGACTAGTTAAATACTGACATACAGAGTTTTGAAGGTAAAACAACTTATACAAAATATCTCTCATAAGGTAAGACTCTAAGACAAATAAAATACAAAAGTGAGAGTACTAATAAATTAAAAGACTCCAAAACATGATAAAGGTCCTCCGCTCTGTCACCATCAAGTAACTCACCGAGGTGGGTTGTAACCTGCATCTGAAAAATAACAACAAAGTATGGAATGAGAACTGAAGGTTCTCAGTATGGTAACAGTGCCCAGTGATGTAAGATATAAGACTCCTGAACGACAGAGGCAATCCTAGAACTTCATATCCATCACAAGATTCATCTTAAATCATAACTAAAACATTAAAATATAACTTAAAACCATAACATAATAAAGGGATAATCTAACTTAGTGGATTTTCTAATCTAACAGTTCTCCGCTATCCCACAGCTTTCACCAACCTATCCTCTATGCGATCCCATCACCACCGCTTCCAAACCTCCTCAATCCCAGTAGAATACACAGTTAATACAATACAAATAAAACACAAGTATAGGCATATATGTCAAGTAATTCAAATGGGCAATTAGGCATGTTATCCAATTAGGTATACAAGTCAAGTCGGCAAAACAAGCAAGCAGATAACAGATGCACATGATGAATGCCTGCCCTATAGGCTGTGATATCACATTGTCGGTTCAATTGCCAACCCGACACATCTCCATGGAGATGTCACCCTTCGGAATCATAATGGGAACCCCCGAGATATGGCGCCTGGAACACCGTCCAGGATTTTGTGTCCGCACACTCTAGTGATTCGAAGGGATACGAGTAGAATACTATTGCCACGGACCTCACATCTCAACGTAAGCAGGACGGACCACCACCCTTACGCCACCGCCGCTACCTCGACAGGCGAGATCCAACCAAACTGTCCCTGCCAGGCGCATAGCGTCTCAATAATCTTAGTATAAAATAGTGATTCAGTGGTTTTCAGAAATCATTTTTCAATATATCTTGGATCCATCATTCCATTCCGAGTCGCAAACTAATTTCAACTACTACCAATTCATAATTTCCATTACGAACTCATTAGTTCACCACTTTCACAATTCATTCAGAACTCATCAGTTCATCTCTTTCACAATTCCTTATCAATAATCACCAATACCATACGCCGGTTTCTCATTCAACCAAACCCGTCCTCAGTACACCAGAAACCTAAGCCTTTGTTTTCTAACTTTTACCGAAAATACCAAAATAATTCCACCCAAGACCTTCTCTATGTTTTAACATTAAAAAACATGCCAAAAAGTGTTAGATAGGTGTCACAGAAGTTTACAAGCCCGTCGGAAAGGTGAAACAATTAAAAACAAGATTTTTATTGAAAAACAGGGTAGTGTGCGTACGCACAAGGGTGTGCGTGCGCACGCCCAGGAGGATTTTCAAGATGTGTGCGTACGCATAGAGGCCTGCGTATGCACATGAGTAAAATTTTCCAATTCTGTTCGCTCGCATAAGGCGTGCGAACGCCCTCAACAGAATATACCTTCCAGCGTGTACGTGAGCACAGCTTGCAAAGCTTCGTTGGTTGTGTCTGTGCACAGGGCGTGCTAGCGCTCTCAACAGTAGCCATATCCCCGTGTGGGCATGCGCACATGTTCAAAAATCCAAAGGATGTGTGTGCGCATAAGTCTGTGCATGCGCACACAAACCAAAAATCATAAATTCTACAACATTCACAAAATTTGGATTTCAACACCAAACTTTCAACGATCATATCTTTTTCCACAAAAATCAGATTTCCATAAAATTTAAACCATTTTAAAGCTTGTTAAATTATCTTTCATTTGATATAAAATACATTAAATTTCAAATAAAGTAGCTCAAGATATGATCCGTTGAAGTTCATCAAATATTCATTTTTGCAAAGTTCACTAAATTCTCAACTTACCACAATTTTCAACCAAAACCAAACCAAAACCCACCAAACTCCAATATACAACATAACTTGCCTTTTTACACCACAATTCACCATTCATACAATTTTCATTCACATTATACATTCCTCAACCTCAATTTATCAATTATTTCATACTAAAACATTTTTCACCCAACACAATCACCTTCATTATATCACCAACAATCAATCATGATCAATCTCAATCTCAATATTCAACACCATTTTATCAACCTCAACATCACAATTCATCAAAACAATCCAAAATCATCAAATCATCATAATTCATCATAATTCATCTTTCAACAAATTCAACAACCAATTCAATCCAAACCCATCCTATGGGTCACTAGCCTAAGAGTCCAGAAATATTATATATTACATAGAGAAAACTGAAACCATACCTTGGCCGATACCCAATATGTGCTATACACCAAAATTTGTGCCCAACAAGCTTTCAACCATCAACAATTCACCAAAAAGCCACCAATCAACTCCAACAAGAATCAAAAATCAATATTCCAAGTTAGACATACATAATTTACCATAGATCAACAGCTAGGGTGAGCTTACCTTATCCACAGAAATTGGAGGTGAACCCAACAATTCCTCACTAATGGTTAGTACCTAAACAATTAAAATACAAAAATTCATTCAAAATCCTCACCCACATTTTCAGATTTTTAGGGCAGAAGGAAAGAGATGAAAATTCGAAATCTTACCAACAAAGGTTATATAGAACTAACGGGCTTGACAAGAGCTTCGCGTAGCCGCTGAGGGCACGTGAATCGGAGCACTGTAGCTCGAGTTATGGCCACCGGAAGTTGTATGTGAATAGTGTTTTCTCTCTTCCCCTTCTCCTCTCCATGCAGCCGCTATGTTTGTGTTATGAGGTAAGAAATGGCTGAATGGCTATTAATGAGGGTATTTATTTGTTGGGCTTGGGCCCAACTTGGGCGCGGTCCAATCCGTTAGCGTTTTTGGCCCATTTGGCCCAACTTTGGGCCAAACCTTTAAAATTAGTGCTTGGTTTTCAATTCTAAATATTTTTCTAAAGTTTTCTACTGTTTTTATTATTCTTACACAGTACCGGACAGACTTAAGCCGGTATTGCCGGTTAATTTACCGGTACGCGTTTTTACGCAATTTTCTGAAAAAAATTACATTTTCCAACTCAGAAAAATCTACTGAGTCCAAATATCATATTTAAATTTTCTAATTAATATTCTAAAATTTTGAACCTATTTCAGGCAATTAAATTATTATTATTTTACGTTAATTAATCGGTTAAGTAATTCGCGGTTCTTACATTCTTCCCACCAAATAAGAAATTTTGTCCTCAAAATTTGACTTACTCATCATCATTCTTAAACATTCCCTCAACTTAAACCTATCTCTTACCATTCATCATTTCTTTCCTCCACGTCATCTCAATTCCTATCTACATCTTCTATTCTTATTTACAACTCCATATTTTAACTGAATTCAAGCCTATATCGTATCTGTCCTTCTCACTCTTAACTCTCTTCAATCAACCTCAATACAACATTAGCATTTCAATTCAATGCTCTCGAAATCTATCTTTCAAATAAATCAGTTCCTATTTCAATCTAAGCCAAAAGTCATCATAATCAAATATCGTAATCCTTACCTTTCAAACCCGACAATTGCACTCACATGCCATCCAAATCCGAATTAATCACCTACCCTCATGTCCACAACCTATCCTAAATCATTCTAACCTTACAACTGCAATCAAACTTAGTTCTTAGAAACCTTTACTTACATTAACCCACTAACTCTTCAAGTATTCAAGCCTAAGATATGTTTAGTCAGCGTCCTACAACCTCTACTCACAATTATCATGTGCTATTGCATTGCACAAGCTTCCGCTGCGCCACTCTAATTTTTAGCCACTAATTAAATAACTAATCCAAATATCCAATCAAGTCATACATCCCTCATCGGATTATAAAACCTAGGCTTACTTCTGAACTTCCTCAACTTGACCCAAATAGGGTTTACGCTCATCCTAAGACTGTCATAATTTAGTGCCTTATAGCATCTCTATGCCTCATTCAAGGTCTCATTACATCCTCAATCTCTATAATTATATTACCTATTACCTAGAACCTCAACAACAACTAGGGTATCTATTCCGGTTGTTCATCTTTACTTTAACTACAACGCTACAACTCGACATATTAAACAACCTACGAGTTTTCACTTATCATAACTAAATCAAATGTTAAACTCAGCCAAAAAATCAAGTCTAAAATTTATTCTCACTTATTTTTCTCCTTCTCTACTTCCCTCTACACTCAATAATTCACCATGTACCAGATGTTACCTTAACCACTGACGAACTGATTCCTGCTGGTAAAGAATTTTTATAAAAATAATCACGTTATAAGTATAGTTTCTAAACCAACAGAGAATCCTTTCGTACAAAAACTTTGGTTGTCACAAGTAACAAAACCCAATAAAATTTATAACCGAAGTATTCAAACCTTGGGTCGTCTCTCAAGGAATTGCAGGGAAGTATGATTTATTATTGGTTATGAAAATTGTATATTTTTGGGTTTTTGAAATAGGGAACAAGTAATTTAAATGACAAAAAAATAAATTAATAATTAGAAAATCTCTTGGCAAGGTATGAAAACTGGAAATCCTATCCTAGTTTTCCTTATCAGGTGTGATGAGAATTGGATTTTGCTCCCACTTAGTTAGTCCTTACTAAATAAGAAAAGTCAAGTGGACTAATTAACTTGATTCCTCGGTCCTAGTCAACTCCTATGGAAAGACTAGCTGTAGAGGGATTCAACTCAATCAGTAATCCTAATTTCCATTCGACTACTGAGTTTGATAACTCAAGTATTACCAATTATTTAACCAGAGCAAAAAGGAAAATAAATCTAAATTAAATTGAAAGCATTGTAAATAGAATAAAACAATCATAAATCTGAAATACCTCAAATTGCATTAATTAAGAAAATCATAACACGAATGGTTCATAAGCAAAATTGAAAAGATAAATAACAATTAAAGGTATAAATAAAAGTAGAAAATAAATTAAAGGAACATTGAACCTGAGAGGAAGTTGAAATCCTAATCCTAAACTTGAGAGAGAGGAGAAAGCCTCTCTCTCTAAAAACTACATCTAAATCCTAAAATTGTGAATTATGAATGTTGTATGAGTTGTCTCTAAGTTCTTATTTGATTCCTCCATTCTTTGACTTATATTCTGTGTTTCTGGATTTGAAATTGGGCCAAAAAAGGGTCCAAAAATTACTGGGGGCGTTTTCTGCAGATTCCTGTACGTGGCGTCTGTCATGCGTTCGCGTGGTTTGGAGTTCTTTCTTGTCACGCGTACGCGTCGGTCACGCGTGTGCGTCATTTGCGTTCTGCTCAAGGCATGCGTCCGCGTCAGTCACGCGTTTGCGTCAATGCCATTTCGCGCTAGGCACGTGTCCGCGTCATCCATGCGTTCGCGTCGCTTCCTTTTCTTCAAAACTCATTTTTTGTGCTTTTCTTCCATTTTTGTATGTTTCCTTTCTGTCCTTTAAGCCATTCTTACCCTATGAGACCTGAAAATACTTAACACACAAATCACGACATCGAATGGTAATAAAGGATAATTAAAAATTAATATTTTTAAAGCATAGGAAACATGTTTTTCACATATATCATCAAATAAGGAAGGGAAAGTAAAACCATGCAATTCATATGAATAAGTGGGTGAAGAATTGATAAAAACATTCAATTTGAGCACAAGATGAATCATAAAATAGAGGTTTATCAACCACCCTATAATCTACACGGAGAAACCATGTCAAGTGCAAAAATTCCTGGGTGACAGCTTATCTCAAGATCGTAATCTTTTAGTAATTACATCCATCTCCATGTGGTAGTTCCTCCTTACTCCACATTTTCAACACGAGCACAAACACAGCAGGCTCCAGATCATGAGTCAGAGAATTTACTTCGTTACGGCCTCAATCGTCGTGATGCCTAACCCACTACATCCTAATGTTACATCGGAACGCACTCCAAGATTTCCAACGAAGCATCATCATGAATCCCAACTGGTTCATGGGATTCCGGAAACACAAACATTAGCTCCGTAATTAATCTTTCTTTCAACTCCTTGAGAAGTTCCTCCACAGTTTGACGTCTGTACCAATGGGGCCCCCTTTTGTGTCAATTTAATTATAGGTAACGTTATTTGCAAAAGTAAAGCTTCACCACTCCGCGCGATGTCAAAATGATCTCAAGTTTATTAGAAGGAATACCAAGCTTAGAAGAGAGTAAACAATTTCAAATGGTATTCATAAGAAATTTGAAAAGATACATTATGTTGTGATCAGACAAGGTTGTAGAAAATAAGAAAGTGCACCAAAAAGAGAATTAGAGTGCACCTCAAGAAAGAAATTTCAAATTAATAATTCTTGGTAGAAGCAATAAGATAAATTAAATCAAAATAGGTCTTTACTGATTGTTTATCTCAATAGAAATCTTCCTCACACTTGATTAGGTCAAAATAGATTTAGGCTCAGGTCAAGGATTACGAGTTTTGTGAAAGGACACATGCAAGCAAGGGTTTGATTGAGGGAAAACATTCAATTTAATTATCAAGAAAGGCCACGGAATAAAGTTCTTCAACGTGAATTACAAAAGAAAGATAGATCGAGTCACAAGCATTTATTGGTTATCTCTCTCGTATTAGGTCTCCCATTGCTATCCTTCGTCACTCCAGGTCCTTGCAACTGATCGATTAAGTTATCTATCCTCAGCAACGGATACTTGTTCTTCACAGTTATTTTGTTCAACCGTCGGTAATCCACGCAGAGTCGCATTCACTACCAAGCGTATATAACCCTTAGCTACAACTGTTCCTCTTTCCATGAAGTGTTCTGCTACTTAATATCGCCAAACCTAACTCAAGTCGTTACCGCATTTCACCTTTCGTAATTCTACCGTGTCAATGCTTCCTCATGCCTTCCGCTGTGTCACTCTAATTGGTTGTCACTAAGAACCCAAATCGCTTGGCTGTGCCCACTAGACTTATCTTCTCCCATTAGTTCTTCCAATGCTAAGTTTAGCCAGCCTTAACGGCAATGTCCCATAAAATAAAACTAAGCTAAACTCTGGTCCTAAGCCTAACGTTTAATCTAATCTCCCTAGCTCCAAATACTTGTCTCCATCATAAGTTAATAAGAAGAGTCAAGTTACAGTCCCCCACAATGTGATTAAAACTAGGTTATCAATTTTATCGTTACCTCGAGTTGGAGATCCTTAACCCTGTCACTGGGACCGGTCTGCACCTTGGGCCTTTTTGTAAGAACAGCATCTAGAGATATACCCTGACATTTCGCAGCAGTAACATCCACTGAACCCAGCCATTCATGACTTTTCCGGATGGTATCTCCCACATCTCGGGCACCTTAACTCCTCTTGTTGATCCCATGCCTGCTTACCTCCTCCTCTAGCCCGGTGATACTAGTCAAGGTTAGTACCTCTGATATGCTCCTGACCTTGGAGTTGCTGAAGGGCATGTCTACCCTTCTTGAAGTTCTGGCCTCTTGATGGAATATACTTCCCATGACCCTTGCTACTAGCACCGCCCTGATCATCTCTCACCAAAGTCGTCTTCTTGGCATAATCTTCAACAATTCTTGCCTTGCTCACCAATTCAGAAAATATTCGAATCTCTAATGGAGTCACAGCATTCATAATATTTTCACTCAGACCCCCTTGATACCTTTCACACTTCCAACCCTCATAGGACTCAAGGGCTCCTCGACATACCCTTGAGAACCTACAGAGCTCCTCAAACTTACTCGTATAATCGGCCACGGACATTGAACCTTGCTTCAGCTGCATAAGCTCTAACTCTTTGGCCTCCCTTACTGATTCAGGAAAATACTTCTTGTAGAAAGCAGTCCAAAACAGCTCCCACAGAATATTCATATTCTGTAGTTGTAGAAATTGACACTCTCCTTGCCACCAATGTTGAGCTTCTCCTACGAGTTGATAAGCTGCATATTCCATGAACTGATTATTCGGGACATGTTAAGTCTGTAAGGCATACTCCATAACTTTGAACCAATTGTCTGCTTCAGCAAAATTTGTCGATCTATTAAAAATCGGCGGATCAACTTCTAGAAAAGTAGCTAGAGTCCTCGGAACACCACCTAACCTGTCCTTAGCACCCTCTACATTTTCATTTCCGATTGATTGCCTTATCCGCTGCAAAGCATGAGTAGCCAAAGCAGTGCCTGCTTGAATCGTGTTAGACAAGTTAGTCATCGTTGCCACGAGTTCAGCGTGATTGTCTGTCGACAGGTTACTCTCATTCTCTCTTCGAGTACGAGTACGACCTCGTCCATGAGTAGCCATTCAGGGTCCTGTCTACACCAAACAATCGATATCAAGGTGATCAGTCTCAATATCAAAAGCCTAGTGCTTCAGTTATCCCAAAAAGGCACTCACAAACAAGCATGCTATGAAATATCAAGTAGATAACCTAAATAGCATGAAAGAAAAATGACCCAGAGTATGCAATGAAGCGTAAGGTTAATCAAAGGTTACGACAATTCTAAGGCTTATACATAAATATATATAGAAGGAATAATAATTTTAGAAGCCCGATGAAGAAAATAAGCTCAAATACGGAATTACAAAGCGCGAACGTTCACACGAAGCTACAAGTATAAAAGGCAAGATCCACTATGTAAGATAACAAGATATATGTAGTTATATACGAGTATAATAATCATAAAATACTAGCCACAGCCTGTGGAGTTTAGGCCGACTACTTAAATACTGACATACAGAGTTTTGAAGGTAAAACAGCTTATACAAAATATCTCTCATAAGGTAAGACTCTAAGACAAATAAAATACAAAAGTGAGAGTACTAATAAATCAAAAGACTCCAAAACATGATAAAGGTCATCCGCTCTTTCACCATCAAGCAACTCACCAAGGTGGGTTGCGACTTGCATCTGAAAAACAACAACAAAGTATGGAATGAGAACTGGAGGTTCTTAGTTTGGTAACAGTGTCCAGTGATGTAAGATATAAGACTCCTGAACGCCAGAGACAATCCTAAAACTTCATATCCATCACAAGATTCATCTTAAAGCATAACTAATTCATTAAAATATAACTTAAAACCATAACATAATAAAGGGATAATCTAACTTAGTGGATTTTCTAATTTAACAGTTCTCCGCTATCCCACAGCCTTCACATACCTATCCTCCATGGCATCCCATCGCCACCGCCTTCCGAACCTCCTCAATCCCAATAGAATACACAGTTAATACAATACAAGTAAAACACAAGTATAGGCATATATGTCAAGTAATTCAAATAGGCAATTAGGCATGTTATCCAATTAGGCATACAAGTCAAGTCAGCAAAGCAAGAAAGCAGATAAAAGATGCACATGATGAATGCCTGTCTTATAGGCTGTGATATCAAATTGTCGGTTCAATTGCCAACCCGACACATCTCCATGGAGATGTCGCCCTTCGGAATCATAATGGGAACCCCCGAGATATGGTGCCCGGAACACCATCCAGAATTTTGTGCCTGCACACTCTAGTGATCCGAAGGGATGCGAGCGGGATACTATTGCCACAGACCACACATCTCAACGTAAGCAGGACGAACCACCACCCTTATGCCGCCGCCGCTACCTCGACAGGCGGGATCCAACCAAACCGTCCCTGCCAGGCGCATAGCGTCTCAATAATCTTAGTATAAAACAGTGATTCAGTGGTTTTCAGAAATCATTTTTCAATATATCATGGATCCATCATTCCATTCCGAGTCCCAGACTCATTTCAACTACTGCCAATTCATAATTTCCATTCCGAACTCATTAGTTCACCGCTTTCACAATTCATTCAGAACTCATCAGTTCATCACTTTCACAATTCCTAATCAATAATCACCAATACCATACGCTGGCTTCCCATTCAACCAAACCAATCCTTAGTACACCAGAAACCTAAGCCTCCGTTTTCTAACTTTTACCGAAAATACCAAAATAATTCCACCCAAGACCTTCTCTATGTTTTAACATTAAAAAACAAGCCAAAAAGTCTTAGATAGGTTTCCCAGAAGTTTTCAAGCTCGTCGGGAAGGTGAAATAGTTAAAAACAAGATTTTTATTGAAAAACAGGGCAGTGTGCGTACGCACAAGGGTGTGCGTACGCACGCCCAGAAGGATTTTCAAGATGTGTGCGTATGCATAGAGGCGTGCATACACACAGGAGTAAAATTTTTCAATTCTATTCGCTCGCACAAGGCATGCGAACGCCCTCAACAGAATATACCTTCCAGCGTGTGCGTGCGCACAAGGCTGTGCATGCGCATAGCTTGCAAAGCTTCGTTGGTTGTGTGTGCGCACAGGGCGTGCTAGCGCTCTCAACAGTAGCCATATCCCCGTGTGTGCATGTGCACAAGGCTGTGTATGCGCACATGTCCAAAAATCCACAGGATGTGCATGCGCAAAAGTCTATGCGTGTGCACACAAACCAGAAATCACAAATTCTGCAACATTCACAGAATTCGGATTTCAACACCAAACTTTCAATGATCATATCTTTTTTTTACAAAATTCAAATTTCTACAAAATTTAAAGCATTTTAAAGCTTGTTAAATTATCTTTCATTTGATATAAAATGCATTAAATTTCAAATACAGTAGCTCAAGATATGATCCATTGAAGTTCATCAAATATTCATTTTTGCAAAGTTTACTAAATTCTCAACTTACCACAATTTTCAACCAAAACCAAACCAAAATCCCACCAAACTCCAATACACAACATAACTTGCATTTTTACACCACAATTCACCATTCATATAATTTTCATTCACATTATACATTCCTTAACCTCAATTTATCAATTATTTCATATTAAAATATTTTTCACCCAACACAATCACTCATCTTCATTATATCACCAACAATTAGTCATGATCAATCTCAATCTCAATCTTCAACACCATTTTATCAACCTCAATATCACAATTCATCAAAACAACCCAAAATCATCAAATCATCATAATTCATCATTCAACAAATTCAACAACCAATTCAATCCAAACCTATCCTATGGGTCACTAGCCTAAGAGTCCAGAAATATTATATATTACATAGAGAAAACCAAAACCATACCTTGGCCGATTCCAAATATGTGCTATACACCAAAATTTGTGCCCAACAAGCTTTCAACCATCAACAATTCACCAAAAAGCCACCAATCAACTCCAACAAGTATCAACAATCAATATTCCAAGCTAGACATACATAATTTACCATAGATCAACACCTAGGGTTCATAAATATTCAATTTCACAAGGGATAAGAGTGAGCTTACCTTATCCACAGAAATTGGAGGTGAACCCAACAATTCCTCACCAATGGTTAGCACCTAAATAATTAAAATACAAAAATTCATTCAAAATCCTCACCCATATTTTCGGATTTTTAGGGCAGAGGGGAAGAGATGAAATTCGAAATCTTACCAATAAAGGTTAGATAGAACTAACGAGCTCGGCAAGAGTTTCGCGTAGCCGCTGAGGGCATGCGAATCGGAGTACCGTAGCTCGAGTTATGGCCACCGAAAGTTGTATGTAAATAGTGTTTTCTCTCTTCCCCTTCTCCTCTCCATGCAGCTGCTATGTTTGTGTTATGAGGTAAGAAATGGCTGAATGGCTATTAATGAGGGTATTTATTTGTTGGGCTTGGGCCCGGTCTAACCCGTTAGCGTTTTTGGCCCATTTGGCCCAACTTTGGGCCAAACCTTTAAAATTAGTGCCCGGATTTCAATTTAAATATTTTTCTAAGAGTTTCTACTATTTTTTTTATTCTTGTACAGTATCGGACAGACTTAAGCTGGTACTGCCGGTTAATTTACTGGTACGCGTTTTTACGCAATTTTCCAAATAAAATTACATTTTCCAACTCAGAAAAATCTGCTAAGTCCAAATATCATATTTAAATTTTCTAATTAATATTCTAAAATTTTGAACTTATTTCGGGTAATTAAATTATTATTATTTTACATTAATTAATCAGTTAACTAATTCGCGGTTCTTACATTAGTTCAGTCCTCTTTTGAACAGTTGACCCTGTACTATCACGTACTTGGCCGCTTCCCTCCTTACCACCCTCGCAGCCTTCTCATCCTCAGGGAGCTTCCCCTTCTCCAAGAAGTTGGTAATCGGGTCCATCCATGAGGAGATGTCGGCTGCTTGGGTTATGTGCAAAGTGACCGTTGGTTCCTTTACCAATCCTTGGATCAGGGATCAGTTTCCCGACCCTGGTTTCGTGCTTGCCATCTTTGACAGGAGGTCGGCTCGTGTGTTCGTTTCTCTCGGAACGTGCTGCACCACGACCTCGTCGAATTCTTCACTCAAATTTTTGACCGTTTCCAAGTGTTTCTGTAACAAAGAATCTCTCGCTTGGTAGGTTCCATTTATCTGAGAACTGACGACTTGGGAGTCGCTGTTCACCTCCACTTTGGATGCCCCAACTTTCTTTGGTAAGAGCAGACCTCCTATAAGGGCATCATATTTTGCCTGGTTGTTTGAGACTGGTAAATCGAACTTGATGGATTGCTCGTATATCATTCTGGTCGTGCTTTCGAGGATTATCCCCGCCCCCCAGAACATTTGGTTGGAAGCTTCGTCAACATGGAGTTTCCACTGTGTGTCCGGGATCTCGTGAGGGTCCCCCGTTACCTCCACTAGGAAGTCGGCCATCGCCTGGGCTTTGATCGCAGGTCTGGGCTCATATTGCAGATCATACTGAGACAGCTCAACCGGCAAGGTCATCATTCATCCTGCCAGGTCGGGATTTTGTAGAACTTGGCGAATCGCTCGATTTATCCTGAAGGTGATCCGGTGTCCCTAGAAGTACTGTCTCAACCTTCGAGACGAGATTAGGAGTGTATAAGCTAGCTTTTCCAATTTGTTGTACCTTAGCTCCACGCCTTGTAGCGCTTTGCTAATGAAGCAGATCGGTTGTTGGGTCCTTCTTTTTTCTCGAACGAGGACGGCTGCCAAGGCTTCATCCGTTACAGCTAGATATAGAAATAATGTCTCGCCATCCTTGGGTTTACCTAGGACCAGTGGTGCTGAGAGTATGTTTTTGAAATAGTTGAAAGCTTCTTCACAAGCCGGAGTCCATTGGAAGGTGATCCCTTTCTTCATGAAGTTGAAGAAGGGGAGGGCTTTGGATGCCGATGCGTCGAGGAAGCGAGATAGGGCTGTAAGCCTTCCGGCCAACCTCTGCACGTCCTTGATGCATCCTGGGCTTGTCATTCCCAAAATGGCTTCACACTTGTCGGGGTTAGCCTTGACCCCCCCTTTGGGTTATCATGAAACCTAGGAACTTTCCGGCTTCCATGGCAAAAGCGCATTTGAGGGGGTTAAGTCTCATATTGTGCCTACGAAGAGACCTGAAAATGATCTCCAGGTCACCGACTAAGTCTTCCGATCAGCTGGTCTTCACCAAGATATCATCCATGTATACCTCAACCAATTTTTTATTAGATCGCTGAAGACCTTGTTCATCAGTCTCTGGTAAGTCGCCCCTGCATTCTTCAATCCAAATACCATTACCTTGTAGCAATAAGTGCCCCCTGGTGTTATGAATGCCATTTTTTCCTCGTCTGACTGGTGCATCGATATCTGGTTATACCCAGAGTACTCATCCATAAAGCTCAGGAAACGATAACCTGCTACCGCGTCCACAAGGGCATCAATGTTAGGAAAGGGGAAGGAGTCCTTGGGACATGTTTTGTTGAGGTCTGAATAGCCGACACACATCCTCCACTTTCCGTTGGCCTTCTTGACAAGGACCACGTTCAAAAACCATGTCGAGTAGTCCAGTTCCCTGATGAACCCTACTTCCAACAAGCTGGCCGTCTACTTGACTACCTCGTTGGCTCTTTCCTGGGACATTTTTCTTTGTCTCTGAGCCACGTGCTTGGCGTTCGGTCTCACGGCTAGTCGGTGTGACATAAAATCGGGGTCTACTCCCGGCATGTCGGCCGGTGTCCAGGCGAATAAGTCTCCGTTTTCTCTTATGGCCTTCATGAGGGGCTCTTTCAAGTTATGGAGGAGGTTCGTATTCATGAAGGTGAATTTGTCATCCGAGTCCCCAACCCTGTATTTTTCCAAATCTCCCTCGGGCTCGGGTCTCGGTTTGTCGTTGACTCGGGCATCTAAGTCGGCTAGGAAGACCCCAGATGCTTCCTTTGATCTCTTCCTTAGGGAAAGACTGGCGTTGTCACATGCAACCGCCATTTCTAAGTCTCCCCTAAGGGATCCCACCGATCCATCGTCAGTGACAAATTTCATGACCAAAAGCTTGGTGCATATCGCGGCAGAGAATTCATTGATCGTTTTTCTTCCCAGGATGACATTCTAAGCTGTGGAGTCCCTCAGGACAACAAACTCCGCCATTACCGATCTCTTACCTCCTCCTCCGTCGATGCGAACCGGGAGGGAGACTACCCCGTCGGGCTTTATGAAGTTGTCCCCTAGGCCGACCACTCCGTGTTGGTGGGTTTTTAGATCGGTTTCTCAGAGTCCAAGGGCGTCGAAGGCATTCCTGAACATGATGTTGGAGTCGACTCCGGTGTCCACGAGGATTCGCTTGACCAGACCTGTTCCGACTCTCGCCGTGATCACCACAGGGGGTTCTCCAGGATGTCATCGAACCATTGATCCTCTGGTCCAAACGATATCCTTGGGGCTGTCCTGGGCAAGGGCCCATGGTTAGTTGACGACATGGCCAAGATATTGGCGTCTTTCTTTGCTGCCGACTTCGATCTTGGTGCTGTGTCTCTTCCAATTACAACATTAATGACAGTGAGACCGCGGTCGTTGTCTTCTTCGGGCTCTTGCCTCGGCTTCACAGCTCAGCTCCTGCCATCATTGGATCGATCGCGCTCTCGCCTCCTGTGTTCTCTTATCAACTGTGAAAACTCCGTCAGTTTGCCTCGCAGATTCCTTGTTCTAAAGCGTCCTTTAAATCAAAGCAGTCTTGGGTCTTGTGGCCGAAACCTTTGTGGCAGTCACAGTAGAGCCTCTTGTTCCTGGCAGTTTTGTCTTAAGTTGGCGGGGTTTCGACAAGATGCCTTTGTCGGCTATTTATTAGTATACCTCAAGGATCGGGGCCGTCAGAGGGGTATAGTTTGTGTACTTTCCCACTCGGGGGAAAGGCTTGAAAGTTTTAGTTGGTCCTCCGTCCTTGGAGTGCTCATTGGGTCTCTCTCCGTTCCCGAATTGACGGGGATGAGAGTTGGCGGGCTGCCGTTTGTTGGCCACCACCTGACTGACCTCCTCGTCGTTGATGTATTCTCTAGCCACGTTCTGAATTTCTTGCATGGTCCATATAGGCTTGGTGGTGAGGTGTTTCCTAAAGTCTTCATTCGACAGCCGGTTCATCAGACACAGGCTGGCCACCAAGTTAGTCAGGCCATCAATCTCCAGGCATTCGTCGTTGAAACTGTCAAGATACTTCCTGGTTGGCTCCCCATTTCTTTGGGTCACCCCTAGGAGGTTGATCGGGTGCTTGGATTTGGCAACGCGTGTGGTAAATTGTGCTAGAAAGCTACGGATTATGGCCGCGAAATTTGTCACAGACCCTTGAGGGAGCGCGTTGAACCATCGAATTGCCGGTCCTGCTAGGGTTACGGGAAAAGCGCGACATCTCACCTCGTCGCCCACACCCTCCAGGTTCATCCTGGCCTCAAAGGCCGTTAGGTGTTCCCGAGGGTCTTGGATTCCATCATATCTCATGTCCATTGGCTTGTCGAAGTAATTCGACAGTCGGATCTCGAGAATGGAGTGGTGGAAAGGGGTTGCTCTCATGATTATGGGGTTTCGTTGCCTTCTCGGCCTCTCTCTGCTCTCTTCTCGGTCCCCCGCCCCAGCATGAGTCACGAAGGGCCGAGTGTAGATTATGGGGTCTTATCGTCTTCTCGAGACTTCCTTGCTTTTGCCTCGGCCGTCTGACTCAGCGTGGGCCGGGGGAGACCGAGTAACCGTTCTATGCCTGGCATGTTCGTTTCTTTGGGGACTTCTTCCCCGGGGATCCACCCTTGGTGGAGGAGATCGGGTGTGAGGGGGATTCGGGCTAGGTCGGTAACGGCCTTGGCCGCGAGCTCCCTCTCAAGATTTTTCACCCGGTGGCGCAGTTCCTGCATGATTTTCGCACTGTCGCCCCCTGTCCCCCCAAAAGGACGCCCTTCGTGAGAGCGGGAGGGGGGTTCGTTCCTGCAAGAGGATGATCTCGTACGCTTGCGAGAGGATGCTAGGGAGGCCGCCCTACTCGTCCAATGAGCGCCCTCTTTCTCGTGCGCCTCACCTCCTTCTTGCCTTTCAATCGACCCCAATAGGAAATCCATTGATGCTAGCGGTCCCCACAGACGGCGCCAATGTTCGGTTGCTCGTGTCCCAAACGAGTCGGATATGCTAAATGCTTGGGGATGATGGGGAAACTGGGTTCGAATCACCTTCATGTGCCTAGATCTCCCGGACCAGCGTGTAGAGGAGGTGGTCGGAGCTTGAGGTCCTCCCAGGTTGGCGATGTGGAGTGAATAGGGGGGATGCCACCTGCAAAAGAACTCCGACGCTCAAGTCAATATCCATACAAAGGCGGCGGTTAGGGTAAAGGTTAGGTGACGTACTTCTAGAGAGGTGTAGGGCCCTCCCTTTTTATAGTCTGCACTAGAGCGGGTCCCACAGGAGTAGGCCCATCTTCGAGAAAACTTCCTCTCCAGTTGTCAGGTACCTCACAAGAGGGAAGGTGACATTCGAGTCGCCTCCCAGTTCGAGTCGTATGAGGCCATCAGGTCGGCCGATACGTCGAATTCAAGCAGTGGGCCAGTTGGGCTGGGCCGGAACAGGTTATTTTTTTTCGAACTAAAGGAGCTCAACACACAAGTGGAGCGAGGACAAGGATCAAAAGAAACTAGAAACTAGACATATCCACCCAAGTTTGCAATCTAAGACAATCCCCTTGTCATCTTCGGCACTGCCATCAACAACAAAAGGGATCCTCCCTCAGCCACTCCTGATAACTAATGCTAGTCAAGTTGACAACTTCTTCTACCTCTTTGCTTTTATTCTGAAATATTCTCCTGTTTCTTTCAATCCAGATGTTCCAAACTATTGCAAAGAAGGATATATACCATTTTTTGCGCTCCTCCTTTCTACAAGTCGCGCCTGTCCAGCTTTGAAAATGGTCCTTCAAAGTACCCGGGGCACACCAATTTCTGTCAAGAAGAGATAACCAAGCACACCATACCTACCAAGAAAACTCACATGCAAGGAATAAATGATGGACATTTTCTACATTCGTATTACATAGGGCGCACATATTATCCTCATTATTAACTATCCCAAGTCGACACAATCTCTCTTTTGTATTCACCCTCCCTACTAATGCAAACCAAACAAGCAGCTCCACCCTTGGAGGAACTAATCCTTTCCACATGGTCTTGGTGAAACTAAAACTGGTTACTTCCTCTGGGAGCGTTGCCTCCTGCAGTACCTGCACAAATGAGTTAGTAGAAAAAACACCTTGTCTGTCAAACTTCCACACCACTCTATCCTCTCTGTCAGCTGCTAACTTAACTATTCTCAGAGTTTCATGCAATTGATTCACAATTTCTAATTCCCACTGAAATAACTCACGCCTCCATTGAAAATTCCATATCCACTCTAACCCATCCCAGAACCCACAATCCCCTATGACAGATCCTTTTTGGTTTGAAACCGAGAAGAGTCTTGGAAACTTATCCTTTAGAGCACCACAGTATAACCAGACATCCTCCCAGAATCTAGTTCTTCGACCATCACCAACTTATAGTTATTAGCAGTATTAGACTAACTAATTCTCTTTTGGTTTGCCGATATACATAATGGTTGTATTTCTCTTGTAAGAAAAGTGATTCGAATAATAATATTATAAAGAAAAGTTCGATAACTCCTATCCATAATTCTCTTTCTCTTTATTCTTTAATTTTTTTATGAAATCATTGAATAATTTGTTTTGTAGGTGATAAACTTTCCGGACACAACAATGAATTCAATCATAATTGAGGAGAAAAATGATGCAAAGAAAGTTGCACAATGAAATAAATTTTTTTTAATTTTGTGTGTAAAAAGTGTTGAAGCTGGTAGTAAATTATACGCACACTTTTATAACAAATACTGGAAACAATTGATAATTGAATTCACTAAAGCTACGAAAAAAGAATACAATAGAAAATAATTGAAGAACAAATGGGATAAACTGAGAGTAGATTGAAAGTAGTGGAAACATTTAAAAGGAAGCGAGATTGAACTTAGATAGGACTCTGCTAAGAAAACAATTTATATAAGTGAAGAGCGGTGGATTAAAAAAAAAGTCCATTAGTATTCTTAGTGTTTGTAAATAGATATTGGCCTCACATTAAGATAATATATATATTATATACTTTGAAAATTACAATATGATTTCTTGCAAATATGATTATCTGTCTTATTTGCAAAATTACATATGCAATCATGTTAATTATACCTATAGGATGAAATCGGTGCTATAAATAGAGCTCACATGTCAATTGGTATTATTTGAAGATCGAATTTAATTTATTAGCAGAAAGGGGATTCAACCCAAAATATTATGGTTGCAAGTAATTTTAATATGGAATTTACTTTTATTTTTTTAGGTTGGGAAGGGACAACTCATAATACAAGTGTATTTCTATGTGCAATTAGTATATTTAAATTGAACTTCTAATATTAAAATTTTTTTAAATAAATAATTTAAATATTTTATTTATAAATATAGATAATTTACAGTATATTTATTAATTTTTATTTTTTTGCATATTTCGTTTACGTAATAAACGAATTAAGATTGCTTATGTCTCATTTATATTGTAAATGAGATAAGACACGATTTTATTTGGACAAATGAAATATATGGAATTCGAAAAAATACACATATTTCGTTTATAGTGTAAAGAAGATAAATTTATAATTATCTCGTTTACAGTGTAAACGAGATATATGTATTTGTAAATATAAAAATATAAGTTTTAAAAATAATAAAAAATATTAATAATTTAATTTAGACCAATTTAAAAAATAAAAATTGATATATTTCGTTACTATTTAGATCAACTTAATTTATATATAATTTATATTTGAAATTTTAAATTAATAACTTTATTTGTTTGTACTACACTCTTAAAAATGGAACGTTTCAAATAATAGGAAAGATGGTCGATTTTAACTAGGTATATCACGTAATTTGAAACTATCCATTTAAAATTAACACATTATTTTTCTACCTTCGTGCGGCCTTTAAATAAGTATAGAGAGACTATGTCATTTGAGTTATAACTCATTGGCACTAACTAAAACTGGTTATACTACATGTTTTAATACAATTTAATTTTATACCACATTATCAATTTTGAACTAAAACTAATATCTCAATTAGTATTCAAAAAAGTACATAAAAAATTTAAAAATTTTGTTATTTAAAAATTTTAAATTTAATTATATATCTTTTAAATTTAATTGTATACAATGTTATCTTTCAAATTTTATTTGTTGAATGGCCATTTATCATGTTGGGATGGTTAGAAAAAAAAAAGTTCTTGTAGATTTGTGGGAGAGATTAACGATATATTTTATTTGTTGAAAACAATTAACCATTTAAATATTGAAAATATGTTGCAACGTGATAGATAGAAATCATTTGTTATGAGTGGAAACACAATAATAGGAGAAACATTTATTAATGTCTTTTCTTGTGAATGCAACGATATTAATTTACCACTAAATTTTATTTTATTTTTAATTTAAATTATATTAGATCTAAATTTTACTTGTAATCCGATCTATTCGATCTAAATAGTAATAAAATATATCGATTTTTATTTTTTGAATCAGTCCAAATCAAATTATTAATATTTTTTATTATTTTAAAATTTTTTTATACCTATAAAAATTATATTTTCTTGTTTATAAATATGCATATTTCATTTACAATGTTAACGAATTAGTTATGAATATATCTCGTTTACACGGTAAATAAGATATGTGAAATATGTCACACGTGACGTGTGTTTAAAAATTAGTGTCTTATTTTATTTACAATGTAAACGAGATATATTCATAATTAATTCATTTACACTGTTACGAGATAAATAATAGAATATAAAAATATAAATTGTGTCTAAATTACCTATATTAGTAAATAAAATATTTAAAATTTATTTAAAAAAATTCTCCAAAACCACTATCAGGATGTACTTTTTATTTTTAAACATGATTTATGTACTACAAGTTGGATTTGATTTCTTATCATATTCTCTTTAAATTGATAATATATATACAAATAAATATTGTTCTTGTGGAGGTTGGTCGCTGTCTAACTCGTTCGCTGATGAGTATCTGCAAACTTTTTGTCGAGATGAGTTATACGTCAATAATGAAAAAACAAGGGGTAGGTATCTGCAAAAGGCACTCTAATGCTCAAGTTAGTAAGTGAATAATAGGTTTTGCAGATTATAATAATCTGAACAATCTTCTTACCCTCTCCTTTATATCTGGAATGAAGAGTACGGTTATGTCTCTGAATAATTTTACTTTAAAAGGATAGTAATAGCATATTTGAGCATTTTAGTATTTGTTTTGATGATTGTTATTGGCAACCGATTTATAACGTATATAGCTGAGTCATTATGTATAGCCGAGCTATAACGGCTATATCGTAGCCTCCAAGCATGACCTAATGATATTTTGATGAAATAGGTTAAGCTTTTATTGATGAGTTATGGCTCAGCATTTTGATTTATAGATATATGGAGCTCCCAGCTCAACTTGTTTGATCAAAATAAATATCAGAAAATTTAAAATCCGAAACAATTAAATAGAGAAGTGTAAGTTTTTTTTTGACAAAGAAAATAAAAAAGAAAAGTGATCTTGTCATTAAATGGGCATTAATTGGCGCTCCAGTTTTCAATGTGATTAAGTACTGTTGGCTTTGGTAGAAACAATGGTTGTGATTAAAGAGATGAAACTGAACCAGTTTATATTGAATTTTGGCATATGTATTTCGAATCCCGAAGGATTTTATTAAAGGAACTTCATTTTGATAAAAAAATGTTTGGGAAGAGTAAAACATGAGTAAAAGAGGTTAGTTTTTTTCTGTTTTCATTTCTGATTCTGATTCCTTCTTAGTCTTCTTGGTTTCCAGTTTTCTTTCGAAAAAATCACGAGTGAAAAAGAAGAAACTGAAAGATGATGATGGCTCTTACAATTAGGTTAGCGAGGATGTTAAAATTCGAGGTTCTCTTTTTGTGGATACAGGTAGTGTGGGTGAGATTGACGTCTCAAAAATAGTTAGGAAAGGTTCTGAAGTGAGGGTTGAGTTGCTGCCATGGACTATGGCGGATCATATTTTTATAGAAAAATAGATTTTGAATATTTTTACATGTATAGCTGTATTCTTGAAGAACTTCATGTGAAGCTTCCATTTACTGGTTTTAAGTGTGATGTTTTAAAACAACAAAACTGTGCTCCTTCTCAACTCCACCCAAATGGTTGGGCTTTCTTGAGATGTTTTGAAATTTTGATGGATTTTGTGGAAATAAAACTCTCTGTTGAGTTCTTTTTTTTCTTTGCTTCAAGTAAAAGGGCAGTTAATCTGAATAGTGCTCCAGGTTTTGCTATTTTCAAACTCTGTAAGTCATCCTTTAAAGATTTCAAGAAAATGTTTTTGAGAGTAAAGTCAGTCGATGAGGATTTTTCCTTCCATTCGGACAAGCATTTAGGTGAGAAGTTCCTCCTGTTTTGATATTCACAGCCATTGTAAAACACTGGTTAAATAATAAATAATTAACTAATAAATTAATTATGAGCCAAAGAAATAAAAAATTTAAATTTTATAATTTATAAAATTAAAAATATTTAGAATACATATTAAAACACTAATTTTAAAGATTTTGGCTCAAAATCAGGCCGAAAAGATAAACTTATTGGACCGGACCTATATTGAACCCAAGGCCCAACATATAAGCTCAACATGAGGCTTTTCAGCCTCATTCTCACCACGCTAAGAGAGAGAGACACGGTGAGCGAGGGAGAAGAGAAACCAAACTTAATTAACTATTCACTTTGGCATTCAATTGCCCATAATTTTCAATCTGGAGTTTTGATCGTCGCACCGTTTACGGCCGCACGTTTGTCTCACCAAACTCTTTAATTCTATCCAAACAAAGTGGTAAGAAACTTTAATTTTCGTGCCTAGTTCTTCCTTCTACTCATATTCACGTTTTTGGCTTGAATATTGAATTATTTTGGTGATTATGGTGGTTTAGGTATAATTTAGCATTGGGTTATTATTGGATTTTGCTCTAATCATTGTTGGGTAAGGTAAGAAACCATTACCCCCTTTTGAATCTTTCAATTTTATGAGATTAGGGTTTTGAAATTTGTGAACGTGTATGAATTAAATAAAATTAGGTTGAATATATGTGAAGTTGATGTCAATTGGCAAAGTGGAGTGTTTGAATTGGAACTCTAGTAGTTGGAAGCTTGGCAAGTGGACTTTGGAAACTTGGAAACTTGTGGAAGCGAGATCTTGAGGTGTTTTGTGGCTTGGGAGGAAATCGGTCAAGGTATGGTTTTAGTTTCTCATAGTTAATATATAATGTTGCGTGAAAACTTAGTCTAATTATCCATAAGATAAGTTGAATTATGTGAATTGTTAATGTTTAATGATTAGTGGTGACATATGTTGAGTTTGGTGAAAAATTATGCATGGAATTGATTAAAGAATTTGGATGTTGATATGTTCATGGAATAATTGAGAGATATGAAAAAGTGGTTAGAGGTCATTGGTGTTGAAAATTGTGGTGGTTTGATTGAGTATGAATTGAAAACTTTGGAAAAACTAGAAGGTTTTGTGTTTTGGTTAAAAACTGAGTTTTTGACTAATTTTGGCGGGTCATAACTTGGCTTCCGGATCTCCAAATTTTGTGAAACTTATTTTGAATGAAATATGGGTCCGTGAAGTTTGAAAATTTTGAAAAATGAACTAAAAATAATTTTTAACAAAAAAGTTATGCGCGTTCAAAGTTGAGTGTGAAACACTGATTCCTGAACTTAGCAGCTTTTTGCAAACTCTGATAGACATGCGTACGCAGACATGGCCATGTGATGAGCGGATAATTTATACGCTTTTTGGCATTGTTTTTACATAGTTTTTAGTATGATTTGATTAGTTTTTAATATATTTTTATTAGTTTTTAAATAAAAATCACATTTCTGGACTTTACTATGAGTTTTTGTGTTTTTCTATGATTTCAGGTATTTTCTGGCTGAAATTGAGGGACCTGAGCAAATATCTGATTCAGAGGCTGAAAAAGGACTGCAGATGCTGTTGGATTCTGACCTCCCTGCACTCAAAGTAGATTTTCTCGAGGTACATGAGTCCAAATGGTGCGCTCTCAATTGCATTGGAAAGTAGACATCCAGGGCTTTCCCGCAATATATAATAGTCCATACTTTACCTGAGTTTAGACGATGCAAACTGGCGTTCAACGCCAGTTCTCTGCCCTATTCTGGCGTTAAACGCCAGAAACAGGTTACAAGTTGGAGTTAAACGCCCAAAACAGGTTACAACCTGATGTTTAACTCCAGAAACAGCCTAGGCACGTTTAAAGCTCAAGTCTCAGCCCCAGCACACACCAAGTGGGCCCCGGAAGTGGATTTCTGCACTATCTATCATAGTTTACTCATTTTCTGTAAACCTAGGTTACTAGTTTAGTATTTAAACAACTTTTAGAGATTTATTTTGTACCTCATGACATTTTCATGTTTTACATTGTATCTCTAAGGCATGAGTCTCTAAACTCCATGATTGGGGGTGAGGAGCTCTGCTGTGTCTCGATGAATTAATGCAATTACTTCTGTTTTCTATTCAATCACGCTTGTTTCTATTCTAAGATACTCGCTTGTACTTAACTGTGATGAATGTGATGATCCGTGATACTCATCATCATTCTCAACCTATGAACGCGTACCTAACAACCACATCCGTTCTACCTTAGATTGAGTGTGTATCTCTTAGCCTCTTGGTTCATGATCAGAGTCTTCGTGGTATAGGCTAGGATTATTGGTGGTCATTCCTGAGATTCGGAAAGTCTAAACCTTGTCTGTGGTATTCCGAGTAGGATCTGGGAGGGGATGACTGTGACGAGCTTCAAACTCACGAGTGCTGTGCGTACTGACAGACACAAAAGGATCAACGGATCCTATTCCAACATGAGTGAGAACCGACAGATGATTAGCTGTGCGGTGACAGCGCATTCGAACCATTTTCACTGAGAGGACGGATGGTAGCCATTGACAACGGTGATCTACCAACATACAGCTTATCATGGAAGGAGACCTGCATGCGTGAAGAAGGAGACAGTAGGAAAGCAGAGATTCAGAAGACAGAGCATCTCCAAAACCTCAATCTATTCTCCATTACTGCATATCAAGTACTATTTAATTTATGCTTTTTGCTCTTCATAAATATAATCACTCTTATCAGTGATCTCCTGACTAAGAATTACAAAATAACCATAGCTTGCTTCAAGCCGACAATCTCTGTGGGATCGACCCTTACTCACGTAAGGTATTACTTGGACGACCCAGTGCACTTGCTGGTTAGTGGTACGAGTTGTGAAAAGTGTGACTTACAATTCGTCCATCAAGTTTTTGGCGCCGTTGCCGGGGATTGTTCGAGTTTGGACATCTGACGGTTTATTTTGTTTCTTAGATTAGGAAAATTTTTTCTTTTGGGTCAGAGTCTTTTATTTTCTTTTTAAAAAATTTTCCAAAAATTTATTATTTTTCTTTATTAATCTTTAGAGTTTTCTGTTTGAGTCTAGTTGCATGTTTTAAATTTGGTGTCCTTTGTATTTTTGTCATCCAAAAAAAAAAATAGTTTTTCTTTGTTTAATCCTTGCATTTGTTGAATGTGTCTATGTTCTTGTGAATAGTTGCTCCTTTGAGTCTTTCTTTCTAAAATCTTTTCAAAAATAATTTTTCTTTGATTAAATCTTGTGTCAAGTTTTAAGTTTGGTGTTTTCTTGTTAGTTCTTATTTAATTTTCAAAAATTTATTTTTGGTTTTCTAAAAATTTTAAGTTTGGTGTTCTTTTTTTATGTTCTTGAGTCCTTTGAGTCTTTGAATTTCTGTTCTTCGTGTTCTTGTGAATCTTCAAGGTGTTCTTGAGTCTTTCTTGCGTTTTGATCTTAAAATTTTTATGTTTGGTGTTCCTTGGTGTTTTTCCTCCAAGTTTTCGAAAATAAGGAGCATTAGATCTAAAAATTTTAAGTTTTGTGGCTTTTTATTGTTTTTCTCTTTCCTCATTGAATTCAAAAATATCTTTTTCCTTTATTTTAATTGATTTTTCAAAATTTCCTTTTAAAAATTCAGATTTTATTTTAAAATTTTTATTTTATCTTATCTTAGTTTTAAAATTTCAAAATTCAAATCTTTTTCAAAAAATTCATATCTTTTTCAAAATCTCAACTTATCTTATTTTAAATTCCAATTTCAAATTTCAAATTAAATTCCAAAATTCAAAAAAAAAATTCAATTTTCAAAATTTAAATTTTAAATTTCAAATTTTAAAATTTTAAAATTCAAAATTTAAATTTCAAAATTTAATTTTCAAATTTAAAAATCAAATTTTTTCAAAATTTAAATCTTTTTCAAATCCTTATCTTCTCTTATCTAGCTTATCTTATCTTTTCTAATCTCAAATCTTAAAATCAAATCTTTTTCATATCTTTTCTTTTTTTATTTATTTTATTTTATTTTTCTACAAGTATCTTTAATTTTAAGACATATCTTTTTCAAAACTTCCTAACCAATTTCTCTCTTCATTTTTTCGAAAATCTTCACCCACATTTTTTTTCAAATCTTTTAATTAATTTAGTTTTCAATTTTCTTTTATTTCTTTTTCTTCTAATTTTTGAAATTATAGTCAATTTTTCATTTATTTTATTTTATTTTATTTTAATTTTGGTTTTCAAAAAAAAAAATAATATATTTTATTTGCAATCCGCATCATCTTCCTTTCTCCATCATGGACCTAAGTGGAAATGAATAGTTCAGAAGGACTCTGGGGTCATATGCTAACCCCACTACTGTTGTATATGGGAGTAGCATCTATATACCTCCCATCAAAGTAAGTAGTTTTGAGCTAAATCCTCAGCTCATTGTCATGGTGCAGCAAAATTGCCAGTATTCCGGTCTTCCACAGGAAGAAACTATTGAGTTTCTGGCACAGTTCTTGCAAATTGCTGACACAGTGCGTGACAAGGAGGTAGATCAGGACGTATACAGGCTGTTACTGTTTCCATTTGTTGTAAAGGATCAAGCTAAGAGGTGGTTAAATAACCAACCCACAGCAAGCATAAGAACATGGAAACAGTTATCAGACAAATTCCTGAATCAATATTTCCCTCCAAAAAGGATGACACAGCTAAGGCTGGACATCCAAGGCTTTAAACAAGAGGATGATGAATCCCTTTATAACGCCTGGGAGAGGTACAGAGGGATGCTAAGGAAATGCCCATCTGAAATGTTTTCAGAGTGGGTGCAATTAGACATCTTCTACTATGGGCTTACAGAAAAAGCTCAGATATCTCTAGACCACTCAGCTGGTGGATCTATATACCTGAGAAAGACTATTGAAAAGGCTCAAGAGCTTATTGATATAGTTGCTAGAAATTAGCATCTGTACATAAGTAATGAGTCCTCCATGAAAGAAGAAGCTAAGGCAGTATCAACTGACTTTAGTCCTCAGGAACAAGTTGCTGAACTCAATCAGCAACTATCTTCTATAACAAGGCAGTTAGCAGAAGTTAAGGAGATGCTACAAGAAACCAAAAATGCTAACAAGGATATGGAATCACAATTGAATCAGACAAAACAGCAGTTATCAAAACAGATAACAGAGGAGTGCCAAGCAGTTCAATTAAGAAGTGGAAAAACATTAAATACCTCACTTCAGAGCAGCAGAAAGCCAAGAAAAGAACAACTAACAGAGGATGAGCAAAATATCATCCAAAATTCCTCTGAGGACAGTAAGATCCCAGAGAGGAACAACTCTGGCGTTCAAACGCCAGAAACAGGCAAGGAGCTGGTGTCAAACGCCCAATGGAAGCTCAGTTCTGGCGTTCAAACGCCAGAAACAGGTAAGAAGTTGGCATCTAACGCCAATCAAGCTTCTAACCCTGGCATTCAAATGCTAGTGAGGGATCAGACACACACAAGTGCTGATAACAACCCCTCTAAAAAGGCTTCTCCAACCACCTCTATAGGAAATAAACCTGCAGCAACCAAGGTTGAGGAATACAAAACCAAGATGCCTTATCCTCAAAAACTCCGCCAAGAGGAGCAGGATAAGCAATTTGCCCGCTTTGCAGACTATCTTAGGACTCTTGAAATAAAGATTCCGTTTGCAGAGGCACTTGAGCAAATACCCTCTTATGCCAAGTTCATGAAAGAGATCTTGAGTCAAAAGAAGGATTGGAGATAAACTTAAAGAGTTCTCCTCACTGAAGAATGCAGTGCAGTCATTCTGAAAAGCTTCCCAGAAAAGCTTAAAGATCCCGGGAGCTTTATGATACCATGCATATTAGAGGATAATTGCACCAAGACAGATTTATGTGATCTTGGGGCAAGCATCAACCTAATACCTGCATCCACTATCAGAAAACTTAGTTTAACTGAAGAAGTCAAACCAACCCGGATATGTCTCCAACTTGCTGATGGCTCCATTAAATACCCATCAGGCGTGATTGAAGACATGATTGTCAGGGTTGGGCCATTCGCCTTCCCCACTGACTTTGTAGTGCTGGAAATAGAGGAGCACAAGAGTGCTACTCTCATTCTAGGAAGACCTTTCCTAGCAACTAGACGAACTCTCATTGATGTCCAAAAGGGGGAAGTAACCCTGAGAGTCAATGAGGATGAGTTTAAGTTGAATGCTGTCAAAGCCATGCAGCATCCAGACACACCAAAAGACTGCATGAAAGTTGATCTTATTGACTCTTTGGTAGAAGAGATCAACATGGCTGAGAGTCTCGAATCAGAGCTGGAAGACATCTTTAAAGATATTCATCCTGATCTGGAGGATTCAGAGGAATTGAAAGAGCCTCTAAAACTTCCTCAGGAAGAGGAAAAACCTCCTAAACCCGAGCTCAAACCATTGCCACCATCCCTGAAATATGCATTTCTGGGAGAAGGTGACACTTTTCCGGTGATCATAAGCTCTGCTTTAAATCCCATGGAAGAGGAAGCGCTACTTCAAGTGCTAAGGACACACAAGACAGCTCTTGGGTGGTCCATAAGTGATCAAGGGCATCAGCCCAGCAAGATGCATGCACAAGATCCTATTGGAGGACGATGCTAAGCTAGTGGTTCAACCACAAAGGTGGCTAAATCCAGCCATGAAGGAAGTGGTGCAGAAAGAGGTCACCAAGTTACTGGAGGCTGAGATTATTTATCCTATTTCTGATAGCCCCTGGGTGAGCCCTGTCCAAGTTGTCCCCCAAAAGGGAGGCATGACAGTGGTTCATAATGAAAAAAATGAACTGGTTCCTACAAGAACAGTTACAGGGTGGCGCATGTGTATTGACTACAGAAGGTTCAATACAGCCACCAGAAAGGATCATTTTTCTTTACCATTCATAGACCAGATGCTAGAAAGACTAGCAGGTCATGATTATTACTGCTTTTTGGATGGCTATTCAGGCTAAAACCAAATTGCAGTAGATCTCCAGGATTAAGAGAAAACAGCATTCACATGTCCATCTGGAGTATTTGCCTACAGAAGGATGCCATTTGGGCTGTATAATACACCTGCAACCTTTCAGAGATGCATGCTCTCTATTTTCTCTGATATGGTAGAAAAATTTCTAGAAGTCTTCATGGATGACTTCTCAGTATATGGAGACTCATTCAGCTCCTGTCTTGATCACCTGACACTGATTCTGAAAAGATGCCAAGAGACTAACCTGGTTTTAAACTGGGAAAAATGTCACTTTATGGTGACTAAAGGGATTGTCCTTGGGCATAAGATTTTGAACAAGGTAATAGAGGTGGATCAAGCTAAGGTAGAGGTAATTGAAAAATTACCACCACCTGCCAATGTCAAGGCAATCAGAAGCTTTCTGGGGCATGCATAATTCTATAGGAGATTTATAAAGGATTTTTCAAAAATTACAAAACCTCTGAGCAACCTGCTAGCTGCTGACATAGAGTGTCTGTAAGCGTTCAAAACTCTGAAAGCTAAGCTGGTCACATCACCAGTTATTTCTGCACCAGACCGGACATTACCATTCGAACTAATGTGTGATGCCAGTGACCATGCCATTGGTACAATATTGGGGCAGAGGCATGACATGCTTCTGTATGTCATTTATTATGCTAGCCGTGTTTTAAATGATGCCCAGAAAAATTACACAACCACAAAAAAAAAGAATTGCTTGCAGTGGTTTATGCCATTGACAAGTTTAGATCATACTTAGTAGGATCAAAAGTGATTGTGTACACTGACCATGCTGCTCTTAAATATCTACTTACAAAGCAGGATTCAAAACCCAGGCTCATAAGATGAGTGTTGCTTCTGCAAGAGTTTGATATAGAAACAAGAGACAGAAAAGGGACAGAAAACCAAGTGGTTGATCATTTGTTTCGGATAGAACCAGTAGAAGGGGCGTCCTTTTCCTCTATTGAGATTTCTGAAACCTTTCCGGATGAGCATTTGTTCGCCATTCAGGAAACACCATGGTTTGCAGACATTGTAAACTATAAAGCTGCAAGGTTCATACCCAAGGAGTACAGCAGGCAACAAAAGAAAAAATTAATTACTGATGCAAAGTACTACTTGTGGGATGAACCCTATCTCTTTAAGAGATGTGCAGACGGAATAATCTATAGGTGTGTGCCTAGAGAAGAAGCACAGAATATCTTATGGCATTGCCATGGGTCACAATATGGAGGCCATTTCGGAGGTGAGCGAACAGCCACCAAGGTCCTCCAATGTGGCTTCTACTGGCCTACCCTCTATAGAGATTCCCGAGAGTTTGTACGTAACTATGACAGTTGCCAGAGATCTGGTAATCTGCCTCATGGTTACGCCATGCCTCAACAAGGAATCTTGGAGATTAAGTTGTTTGATGTATGGGGTATTGACTTCATGGAGCCTTTCCCACCATCATACTTAAACACTTATATTCTGGTGGCAGTAGACTATGTATCCAAATGGGTAGAGGCCATTGCCACACCCACTAATGATACTAAGACAGTGCTGAAGTTCCTCCAGAAAAATATCTTCAGCAGGTTTGGTGTCCCTAGAGCACTAATTAGTGATGGGGGCACTCACTTCTGCAACAAACAGCTTTACTCTGCTATGGTCCGGTATAGAATTAATCACAAGGTGGCAACTCCATATCATCCACAGACAAACGGGCAAGCTGAAGTCTCTAATAGAGAACTAAAAAGAATCCTGGAATGGACTGTAAGTATCCGTAGAAAGGATTGGGCAAGAAGCTTGGATGATGCTCTGTAGGCTTACAGAACAGCATTCAAGACTCCTATAGGGACCTCTCTATACCAGCTTGTGTATGGTAAGGCCTGCCATCTGCCCGTGGAACTGGAGCATAAGGCCTACTGGGCAACCAGATTCCTAAACTTTGATGCCAAATTAGTTGGAGAAAAAAGATTGCTCCAGCTGAATGAGCTAGAGGAATTCAGACTCACTGCTTTCAAAAATGCCAAGCTTTA
This sequence comes from Arachis hypogaea, assembly GCF_003086295.3. NCBI lineage: Eukaryota > Viridiplantae > Streptophyta > Magnoliopsida > Fabales > Fabaceae > Arachis > Arachis hypogaea. The sequence continues at coordinate 105,010,719 of NC_092055.1, forward strand.
CAAAGAGAAAGCAAAAAGGTGGCATGACAGAAAGCTGTCGTCTAGAGTCTTTGAACCAGGATAGAAGGTTCTACTGTTTAACTCTAGGCTCAGGCTATTCCCCGGGAAACTGAAATCCCCGTGGAGGGGACCATATGTGATTACAAGTTTGTCACCATATGGCTATGTGGATCTTCAAGACATTGATTCTAATAAAAAGTTCATTATTAATGGACAGAGAATCAAGCATTATCTTGAAGGCAATGTTGAGCAAGAGTGCTCAAGGCTGAGGCTAGATTAAAAGCTCAGCAAGGTCCAGCTAAAGACAATAAAGAAGCGCTTATTAGGAGGCAACCCAATGTTATTTAACTATATCTATTTAGTTTCCATTGCTATTTTATGTTTTTTGTAGGTTGATGATCATGTGAAGTCACAAAAACTATTGAAAAATCAAAAACAGAATGAAAAACAGCATTAAAAATAGCTCACCCTGGAGGAAGAGCTTACTGGCATTTAAATGCCAGTAAGAAGCAACAAGCTGGCGTTTAACGCCAGAAAGAAGCATCAAGCTGGCGTTAAACGCCAGAAACAAGCACCAAACTAGCGTTAAACGCCAGAACAGAGCATGGAATTGGCGTTAAACGCCAGAAACAAGCAGCAAGCTGGCGTTTAACGCCAGGCATGCATTCTAAGGGCGTTTTGCATGCCTAAATGGAGCAGGGATGCTAAGTCCTTGACCCCTCTGGATCTGTGGACCCCACAGGATCCCCACCTACCTCACTATTCAAATTCAAACCATTTCCCTCCCAAACCCACCCATTCACACACCTCCATCTCCTCCATCTTCTCCATTTCTTTCTTCTTTTGCTCGAGGACGAGCAAACCTTTTAAGTTTGGTGTGGTAAAAGCATTGCTTTTTGTTTTTCCATAACCATTTATGGCACCTAAGACCGGAGAAACCTCTAGAAGGAGGAAAGGGAAGGCAAAAGCTTCCACCTCCGAGTCATGGGAGATGGAGAGATTCATCTCAAGGGTCCATAATTCAGTGGTAGAGGAACTCAAGAACACCATTGGTTCTTCAAGAGGAAGAAGATGCCACCCTCACTAAGGTGGACTCGTTCCTTAATCTCCTTGTTCTTATTTTCCTGTTTTTCGGTTTTTGAGCCTTGTGTTTTACTTATGTTTGTGTCTTTACTATATGATCATTAGTATTTAAGTATCCATGTCTTAAAGCTATGAATGTCCTATGAATCCATCACCTCTCTTAAATGAAAAATATTTTAATTACAAAAGAACAAGAAGTACATAATTTCGAATTCATCCTTGAAATTAGTTTAATTATTTTGATGTGGTGACAATACTTTTTGTTTTCTGAATGAATGCTTGAACAGTGCATATATCTTTTGAATTTGTTGTTTATGAATATTAAAATTGTTGGCTCTTGAAAGAATGATGAAAAGGAGAAATGTTATTAATAATCTGAAAAATCATAAAATTGATTCTTGAAGCAAGAAAAAGCAGTGAATACAAAAGCTTGCGGAAAAAAAAGGAAAAAAAAGAGAAAGAGAAAGAGAAAGCAAGCAGAAAAAGCCAAAAGCTCTTTAAACCAAAAGGCAAGACCAAAAAGCCAATAGCCCTTAAAACCAAAAGACAAGGGTAAAAAGGATCCAAGGCTTTGAGCATCAGTGGATAGGAGGGCCTAAAGGAATAAAATCCTGGCCTAAGCGGCTAAACCAAGCTGTCCCTAGCCATGTGCTTGTGGCGTGAAGATGTCAAGTGAAAACTTGAGACTGAGCGGTTAAAGTCAAGGTCCAAAGCAAAAAAAAAAAAAAGAGTGTGCTTAAGAACCCTGGACCATAGTTGTCAGAACCGAACCGGTGAGGTTACTGGGTCACTGGGTTACTGGTTCAACCGGTGGGTCACTGGTCGAACCGATTAACCTAGTATAATTAAATAATTATGTAAAATTTAATTATTTTTTCTTTATTATAAGTATTTTTATTTTATTTTTATAAAAATAATTATCATTTTCAAATTTTAATATTTTATTAATTAATTTATATTTATTGTATTATTATATTATTATAAGTAAAAACTTACATACAGTTAATTTTCATGTGAAGTTGATATTTAAAAACAGTTAGATAATTTGACAAGTTTAACTAAATATCATCTAACGATTTTTAACTATCAACTTCATATAAAGACAACTGCATGTGAGTCTTTACCTATTATTATATACTACAAGTATTTATTGAAAAAATAATATTAATAGATATCATATAATCATGAAAAGAAAAAATAAATTATGATTAATAATTTTTTTATCTTTTTAATATATATATATATATATATATATATATATATTTTTAATAAAATTTATATTTAAATAAAATATAATTGATTTAAAAATTAATGACTTTGAAATTAAAATTAATTGAATATAAGTAAATAGAAAATTGCTATATGTATTATAATTTGGATATGTATTAATCAAAAGCAATGTAGCTTGGGGGTCAGATCGTCCTTCTTGCAACCCTGGAGTGAGGAGTTTGAACCCTATGTGAGCCATTTTGGAAAATTTTCCAAAAACCACACAGCTTTGACACTTGGCACGCTGGAGCTTATGGAGACCATGGTGGACTTGCAGAACCCTGATGCATCGTAGCTTCGCCTTCAGTTGGGACCGACCAGTTTGGTTCGGTCCGGTTTTAGCCGGTTCGTTATGGATTCAACTGGTTTGTTTTGGTTCTCTGCCTTGAACAGTCCTAACCTCGGACCGGTCCGGTTTTTACAACTATGCCCTAGACACCTCTAATTGGGGACTTTAGCAAAGCTGAGTCACAATCTGAAAAGGTTCACCCAGTTATGTGTTTGTGGCATTTATGTATCCGGTGGTAATACTGGAAAACAAAGTGCTTAGGGCCACGACCAAGACTCATAAAGTAGCTATGTTCAAGAATCAACATACTGAACTAGGAGAATCAATAACACTATCTAAAATCTAAGTTCCTATAGATGCCAATCATTCTGAACTTCAATGGATAAAGTAAGATGCCAAAACTATTCAAGAGGCAAAAAGCTACTAGTCCCGCTCATCTGATTGGAGCTAAGTTTCATTGATATTTTAGAATTTATAATATATTCTCTTCTTTTTATCCTATTTGATTTTCATTTGCTTGGGGACAAGCAACAATTTAAGTTTGGTGTTGTGATGAGCGGATAATTTATACGCTTTTTGGCATTGTTTTTACATAGTTTTTAGTATGATTTGATTAGTTTTTAATATATTTTTATTAGTTTTTAAATAAAAATCACATTTCTGGACTTTACTATGAGTTTGTGTATTTTTCTGTGATTTCAGGTATTTTCTGGCTGAAATTGAGGGACCTGAGCAAATATCTGATTCAAAGGCTGAAAAAGGACTGCAGATGCTGTTGGATTCTAACTTCCCTGCACTCAAAGTGGATTTTTTGGAGTTAAAGGAGTCCAAATGGCGCGCTCTCAATTGTGTTGGAAAGTAGACATCCAGGGCTTTCCAGAAATATATAATAGTCCATACTTTGCCCGAGTTTAGATGACGCAAACTGGCATTCAACGCCAGTTCTTTGCCCTATTATGGCGTTAAACGCCAGAAACAGGTTACAAGTTGGAGTTAAACGCCCAAAACAGGTTACAACCTGGCGTTTAACTCCAGAAACAGCCTAGGCACGTGTAAAGCTCAAGTCTAAGCCCCAGCACACACCAAGTGGGCCCCGGAAGTGGATTTCTGCACTATCTATCATAGTTTACTCATTTTCTGTAAACCTAGGTTACTAGTTTAGTATTTAAACAACTTTTAGAGATTTATTTTGTACCTCATGATATTTTCATGTTTTACATTGTATCTCTAAGGCATGAGTCTCTAAACTCCATGATTGGGGGTGAGGAGCTCTGCTGTGTCTCGATGAATTAATGCAATTACTTCTGTTTTCTATTCAATCACGCTTGTTTCTATTCTAAGATACTCGCTTGTACTTAACTGTGATGAATGTGATGATCCGTGATACTCATCATCATTCTCAACCTATGAACGCGTACCTGACAACCACATCCATTCTACCTTAGATTGAGTGTGTATCTCTTAGCCTCTTGGTTCATGATCAGAGTCTTCGTGGTATAGGCTAGGATTATTGGTGGCCATTCCTGAGATTCGGAAAGTCTAAACCTTGTCTGTGGTATTCCGAGTAGGATCTGGGAGGGGATGACTATGACGAGCTTCAAACTCACGAGTGCTGGGCATAGTGACAGACGTAAAAGGATCAATGGATCCTATTCCAATATGAGTGAGAACCGACAGATGATTAGCCGTGCGGTGATAGCGCATTCGGACCATTTTCACTGAGAGGACGGATGGTAGCCATTGACAACGATGATTCACCAACATACAGCTTGCCATGGAAGGAGACCTGCGTGCGTGAAGAAGGAGACAGTAGGAAAGCAGAGATTCAGAAGACAGAGCATCTCCAAAACCTAAATCTATTCTCTGTTACTGCATAACAAGTACTATTTAATTTATGCTTTTTACTCTTCATAAATATAATCACTCTTATCAGTGATCTCCTGACTAAGAATTACAAAATAACCATAGCTTGCTTCAAGCCGACAATCTCCGTGGGATCGACCCTTACTCACGTAAGGTATTACTTAGACGACCCAGTGCACTTGCTGGTTAGTGGTACGAGTTGTGAAAAGTGTGATTTACAATTCGTGCACCACCACGCGATACGGATCCTAGGCTCTGCCCAGACATCCTGCTTACGCGGATATGTACATGTACATGCGTACACGGAACTGTCTTAATTACAAACTCACGTACGTGAGCAGTGCACGCGACGCAGGGGTTGCTTTCTACCCAAGGGCTCGCGTACGCGAACAAAGGTCTCGTACACGAGACTGTCAAATTTTACACCTTCGCATATGCGGACATCATGCGTACGCAGAACCCCTGTTTTTCTGAGAATTGTGATTTTGTGTTTTAAACCATTCCTCTAGCTTTTCAAATCTCTGTAACTATTTTTTAGGGTCCGATAGTGAGCTTTTAGTCCTTAGAAAGAGAGCGAACCTATTGAGGGAGTTAGGTTGGCATTGAGGGAGATTGGGGAAGTGAATAATTGAATTAATGAGGAGTGAAATTGTGATTGGATGAGTATATTGAGTTATGATTGTGCTTATGACCTTGAATATGCTTGATCTTGAGTATGTTAAAGATGAGTTTGATGAGGATAATGATTATGATTGAAAAGTGTGCCAAACACTATATCCCAAGAGTGTGACAGGCACTATATCCTTGATAGATGGTGACTGTGACTATGATGAGGTGGATTGAGGAATGATCATGTTAAGCTGTGATTTTGCTTGTGAGATTGGTTGTGTATAATTTGTTCCGCTTTTGTTGCATCATTTTCTCTCTATTGTAAAGTGTGCCGGGCACTATAGCCCAAGAGTATAGCGGGCACTATATCCCAAGAGTGTGACGGACATTATATCCCAAGAGTGTAGGAGTATTTTATATTGGGAAGTGTGTCAGGCACTATATCCCATGAGTGCGACGGGCACTATATTACTAGAGTTTGGCGAGAACTATATCCCAAGAGTGTGGGAACACTTTATCCCGGAAAATACGGCAGGTACTATATCCTATGAGTGTGGCGAACACTATATCCCAAGAGTGTGATGGACACTATATCCCAAGAGTGTGGATGCATGTCAGAGAGACGATATCCGGGTTAGCTATCGGGTGTGTCAGATTCTGGCAAAGTAACCGACATGTGAGCTCATGGCCAGTATGACAGGCATGCATCATGTGCATTTGTATATTTTTTTGAGTATGCATTTGTTTTGGTTTGCCTAACTGCTTATCTGTAATTATCTGCTACTTGTTCTATTTGTTGTATCTATTCCTTATTTGTATTTTCCTTGTATGCCATGCTTGTGTTTGTTTCTGAGAGATCCCTCAATGGTGGAGGAGTGTTGAGGGTTGTTCCACTTAGCAATTAGGATGTTTATAGAGAACGGAATATGAAGTGTTAGACTAGGATTCATAGATATAGTCACCATATGCACTAATGCCTCCTTGACCGTGCCAACCACTCACCATCACTTTATACTTACAAGTTTTGTCCTCAAGCATTCCTCTACTTACACACTTTGTCACTTAACCTTCAAACAAACATACACCACTCACCATTACTGAAACCACACCTAATACCACTCTCCTGCACACTCTTACACCATCTTACATTCCCCATAAAAGTCCTCGGTTACAACGCATGCAGGCAAACCATTGGATGTCCATTATTATCCCTAACCACATGATCCATACCACCCTTTCTCCAATAAATTCATGACCTTCACACTCTCCATTTATCACACATTCTCCACTTATTTTACCCACCAAGGCATCACCCGACTTTTCTCTCTTTTCTTTATTTCATAACCTACTTCACCTTCACAAGCTATCCTTCTTCTACACCTCACTCCTCACTCTTACATTCACATTCTTGTTTGAGGAAAAGGAAATTTCTAAATTTGGTGCTGCGGGTTCCAATTCATTCATATTTATTCACTCCATGGCTCTCAAATCCGATGCCTCTTCATCACGGAAAAGGAAGGGCAAGGCACTCACCGAATCTCAATATGACAAGGAAAGGTTCCGCTCTCCCTTCAATGAGCATCAATTCTATGGGTGGACAGCCCATAAATAGTGATACCCGAGGTGGAATTTGAGATAGAAAGAGAACTATACCCTGGCATCTAAAGAGAAATCCTAAGGCGAAAGTGGGCAACTTTGTGCGACCCATGATGAGCGTATATTTTATACGCTTTTTGGCATTATTTTCGTATAGTTTTCATTATGTTTTGTTTAAGTTTTATTATGTTTTCATAGGTTTTAGTGAAAAATTCATATTTTTGGATTATACTTTGAGTTTGCGTGTTTTATTGTGATTTCAGGTATTTTCTGGCTGAAATTGAGGAGCTTGAGAAAAAATATGATTCAGAGACAAAGAAAGGACTGCAGATGCTATCAGGATCTGACCTCCGTGCACTCGAAGGAGCTTTTCTAGAGCTAAAGAAGTCCAAGTGGCACGCTCTCAATGGATATGGAAAGCTAACATCTAGGGCTTTTCAGAAATATTTAATAGTCCATACTTTGCTTTAGAAATGAAGGCCCAAATCTGGCGTTCAACGTCAGCCACCAACCCCATTCCTGGTGTCCAGCACCCACAGGGGAGCAGCTGGCGTCCAACGCCCAAAAGGGAGTCCAAGGGTGGCGTTCAGCACCCCTAAGGGGTACTACCTCATGAGAGACACTCAAGCTCAGCCCAAACACTCACCAAGTAGGTCCCAGAAGTGGATTTTCGCACTATATGACTAGTTTATCTTATTTTCTGCAATCCTAAGTTACTACACTAGTATATATAGAACAAAGATCACCCTTGTTAGGGATCTTTGCCTATTCGAACCTTTCATTATTATTTTCTGTACAGTATGAGTCACTAACCTCCTAAGGTTAAGGTTAGGAGCTCTGCTGAGTTTCATGGATCAATAATATTATTGTTCTAATTAAATATGTCTGATTCTATTCTCTTAAGCATCCTTGTTCTTCATCTTATGAATTTAGGGTGACTCGTGACAATCACCCTTGTTCTACATGGGTTCCGTGTGATTCCTGACCCGGATAGCATTGGACTAAAGCTAGAGATTGCATTGCGGATTCTAATAGAGCATCCGAGCAACTTTGGATATGTGACATGAAATTCCGTTGACTTTGGGTGTGTGAGGTCTCTGTGGCGCTAAGGCTAGAGTCAGAGAAGCAGCACTTTCTGATCCGGAAGATCTGCCTTGTCTGTGGCACCTTGAGTAGGATCGCGAAGGGGAGTGGATTGCTTAGAGCTTCATCCTCTGCTACTGTGAGAAACCTAGAGGTGGCTTGATGAGAGGACATGAGTCACTTCAACATGGTGGATTACTGCAGTAGAGGAGGTTAACTTGATGAGAGGACATGAGTTAATCACTTATGGCTGCCATTGAAGGAATCAGAAAATTATTGAAGAAGACAATAAGAAAAGTTAATCCAGAAAGACAAAGCATCTCCGAAGCCTCAACCGTTCTCATACCATTGAATTCTCGTCTATCTAGTAATGTTTTATTTATTTATCTGTTCTATGCATTTTTTCCATGACAAACTATATTTTCTATCTGCCTAACTAAGATCTACAAGGTGTCCACTGCTTGCTCAAACCAACAATCTCCGTGGGATCGACACTCACTCACCTAAGGTATTACTTGGACGATCTGGTATACTTACCGATCTATCTGTGCAAATTCTGCGGAGCTAGTTTCGTGCACCAAGTTTTTGCCACCGTTGTCGGGGATTGTTTGGATTTGACAAACTACCGGATTATATTGTTGCTTAGATTAGGTACTTTTTACTTTTGTTTTGAGTCTTGTGTTTTTTTTTTTAAAAATTTTTCAACACCTTTTCTTTTCTTTATTGATCTTTATCTTTTGTTTGAGTCTTTTGTTCTTGTTCTTGCTAAAGTTTTGAAATTTCTTGCTTTCTTTTCAAAAAAATTTTCAAAAAATAGTATCTTTTGTGTGAGTCTAGTGTAAATTTTTAAGTTTGGTGTCCCTTGTGTGTTTATCTTTTCTTTAAAATTTTCGAAAATTGTTCTTAGTGTTCTTTCTTAAAATTGTTTGTTTTCTTAATTTTTGAAAATTAGTGTCTTTTGATTTAAAAATTTTAAGTTTGGTGCCTTTTGGTTGTTTTTCTCTTTCTTCATTAATTCAAAAAAATAAAAAATATATTTTTTATCTTTATTTCAAAATTTTTTTTTGAAAATTTCAACAAAAATTCAAATTTTAATTTCAAAATCATTATCTTATCTTATCTTAATTTCAAATTTCAAATTTCAAATCTTATCTTTTTAAACCTTTTCAAATATTTTCTTTTAATTTTGATTCTTTTCTATCTTATCTTTCTTTTAAAATTTAAAATTCAAAACTTTTTCAAATCTTTATCTTATCTTTTGATTAAATTTCAAATCATTATCTTATCTTAATTTTAAATTTCAAAATCAAATCTTTTTAAAAAATCAAATCTTTTTCAAACCTTTATCTTATCGTGTTTCAAATTCAAAATTCAAAATTTCAATTTCAATTTTCAAAATCTTATCTTATCCTAATTCAAATTCAATTTTCAAAATTCAAAATTTAAAATTCAAAATTCAAAATCAAATCTTTTTCAAATCTTATCTTATTTTTAAATCTTTCTTAATTAGTTACTTGTTTTCTTTTTCTTCTTTTTCAAAACTTTCTAACTAATTCATCTCTCTTCTATTTTCGAAAATCTCTTACTTCTTTCTCTCTCTTCTTTCAAAAATCATCATTTAATTTCTTTTTAGTTAATTAGCTTTTATTTTTGAATTTAATTAATGAATAAAATAAAAATAAAAATATTTTAATTTTAGTTTCCCTTTTTACTTTTTAAATATCCAATCTCTCCTACCCTTTTTCACCATGAACCCAAATGGGAATGAACAATTCAGAAGAAATTTGGGGTCCTACATGGCCCCCACTCCTGACTTCTATAGGAGAAGTATCAGTATACCCCCCATTAGAGCAAGTAATTTTGAGCTAAATCCTCAGCTCATTATTCTCGTGCAGCAAAATTGCCAATACTGTGGACTTCCACAGGAAGAACCTACTGAGTTTTTGGCAAACTTTTTACAAATTACTGACACAGTACACACTGAAGGAGTAGACCAGGATATCTACAGACCGCTACACTTTTCCTTTGCGGTAAGGGATCAAGCAAAGTGGTGGTTAGATAACTAACCCAAATCTATCTTAAAAACATGGAAGCAGCTAGTAGACAAGTTTCTGAATCAATACTTTCCCCCCATAGAAGTTGACCCAGTTAAGGCTGGATATCCAAGGCTTCAAGCAAGAGAACAATGAATCCCTTCATGATGCTTGGGGGAGGTATAGGAGAATGCTCCGGAAATGCCCCACTGAAATATTTTCAGAATGGGTGCAATTAGACATCTTCTACTATGGCCTCACAAACATGGCTAGGATGTCTCTAGAACACTTTACTGGTGGCTTTTTATACATATGAGAAAAATAATTGATGAGGCTCATGAGCTTATTGAGACAGTTGTCATGAACCAGCATTTGTACTCGGTTGATGAGAGTTCCCTAAAAGGAGAGGTTAAGGCAGTATCTGCTGAATCTAACCCTCCAAAACAAGATGGCCCATTGACTCAGTAGCTACACGCCCTAGCACAGCAGTTGCTGGAATTGCAAGAGGCTTTGCGAGAAACTCAGGCTTCTAACAGGAATGTAGAAGCCCAGCTGAGTCAAACAAGGCAGCAATTATCTAAGAAAATAAAAGATGAATGTCAGGCGATTGATAAACCCCATTTTTAGGGTTTATCTTGTGTTGAATTAAGAGGATTTTATCAACTTTTTCTCACATTTATCCAATGAAATAGCATGATTTTATAACTTCTCCTTTAATTGTGCTTAAGAGTGAAAACATGCTTTGAGGACTTAAAATAGCTAAATTTAATTCACCTTGATTCTATTAGATGCCTTGATGTGTTTGTTAAGTGATTTCAAGTTTAGGCGGTAAAGATTGGATCAAGGGGATGAAGGAAAAGCATGTAAAAATGGAGAACTCATGAAGAAATGAAGGAATTGCAAAAGCTGTCAAGCCGACCTCTTTGCACTTAATCTGCCATAACATGAGCTACAGAGGTCCAAATGATGCGGTTCTAGTTGCGTTGGAAAGCTAACATCCGGGGTTTCGAAATGATATATGATTTGTCATAGCTGCACTGAGTTAAGGGGCGTGCACGTGCACAGTACGCATACACGCCGATGATGGCACATGGTTCACTTAGTCAAACACGTGGCTAGCGATTTTAGAAGCCTTGTGGGCCAAATCCAACTCATTTCTGATGCTATTTAAGCCAAGGATTGAAGGGGAATCAACAGACTTTAGATACTTTCACACATTAGTTTAGTTTAGTTTAATTTTTGGAGGGAAAGTTAGTTTTAGAGAGAGAAGCTCTCACTTCTCTCTAGGATTTGGATTAGGAGTAGGTTAGATCTAGATTAGAATTTCTTAGATCTATGTTTAATTCATGCTTTGATTTATTTTTCCTTTACAATTTCTAGTTCCTCTTCCTCTGCTCTCTCTAATTTTGTATTTCATTCTTGTGATTCTCTACTTTTATATTCATGCACTTTTGTTTCTTCTATTTTCATTTCAATGCAATTTATGTTTTCATGTTCCTTTATTGTTCATTTGATTTGTTGTTGTTTAATTCCTTGCAATTGAGTAGTGTAGATTTACTTTCCTTGCACTTTTTACTATGCTTTCCTTTTATGCCTTCCAAGTGTTTGATAAAATGCTTGGTTGGATTTTAGAGTAGATTTTAGTGCTCTTGGCTTGGGAAGGTAACTTAGGAACTCTTGAGTTACTAATGTCCAAGTGATTGACGATTGGGAGCCATTAACTCTAGATCTCACTAATTGATTTGGTGAAGAACTAGGACTTATGGTCTTGGATTAACATAGCTCACTTGACTTTCCTTTATTAGTTAGAGGATGACTTAGTGAGGTTGATCCTTGCTAATTCTCATGTTGTGGTTAGTGATTAGGATAGAGATCCTTGACCACCAGCCCTTGCCAAGGCCTTTTTGTTATTTGAATTTCATTGCCATTTACCTTTCATGTCTAATATCTCGAAAACCCCAAACATAGCTCCATAACCAATAACAAGGCACTTTATTGTAATTCCTAGGGAGAACGACCCGAGGTTCAATAGTTCGATTTATAAATTTAGGGGTTTGTTACTTGTGACAAACAAATTTTTGTATGAAAGGATTATTGTTGGTTTAGAAACTATACTTACAACGAGAATTTATTGTGAATTCTAAACCACACAAAAGTCCTAATCATCAAAATGGCGCCGTTGCCGGGGAGTTGCAATGGTGTTATATTATTGGTTATTGTATATATGTGAATATTGTGAATAGCTTGATTTTTGGATTGCTTGCTAGTCTTTGCTAGTTTAGGACTTTGTTTCATTATTTTTCTATTAACCTTTGAATTTTATTTTCTCTTTTCACTATGAATTCTCACTTTGGCTATGAGTTTGGTTCTAACTATGTTGTAGGTAATGGGAGCTACAATGAGGATGTGTATCAAGAATGGGATAACCAAAGGTGGGAGGAGCCATATGCATATAATCAATCTTCATGGCAACATCCTCCACCAATGCACTATGAAGAAGAGCCATTCTATGATGCATACCAACCGAATGGCTATGGTGAATCTCCTTGTGACTTTCAAGAACCACTACCATATGCCTATGAGCCATATCCTCAACATGAACCTCAACCATACTCACAAGCCTCTTTTCACCAAACACCTCCATATGACCCTAATCCATATCCACCCTACCAACCACCTTTTGAACCATATGAGCCATATGAACCACATATAGAGCCATCACCATCCCAACATCAACACTTTCAAGAGCCACCCCCTCCATGCTATTACCAAGATGAACCACCTCCAATGTGTACAAATTTGCAACCACAAGATGAATACCACTTTCCACCACAACCTCCCATGGAAGAATATTCATGTCCTTCAATCCAAGAGCCATATGATCCTACTCATGATATCCAAGAGGATCAAGAGTCAAGGGATCGTCTCAAGAAAATATTGGATCAATTTCAAGCAACCATGGAGTGTGTTGTTCAACAAGTGGAAAGAATGGAAAATATTGAACCACCACAACTCTACCAAGAAGAACCACCTTCCTACTATGAATCCTTCCCCCAAATTGATGAACCCTTCCATTCACCCCAACCTCCAATGGATAACATCCTTGATGTTCTTGTTCAAGTACAAGAGGAAATGAAAAGGGATGTGCAACAATTCACGGTCGCCTTGGATGAGGTGGTAAACCGGTTAGCATCCTAATGCTTGAATACTCAAGGGACTCCCATGGCTACATGTGGAGAAACAAATGAAGAGCATAACATGAAGGAGAGATTAGTGGAGAATGAGGGAAGTTGCTTTGTATTGGAACAATTGGAGGAAGCTATAATTATTGAAGAAGAGAAAGAATTGGTTGAAGACTTAGGAGATGCGGAGCCTCCATGGGAACATAGAGTTGAAGAGAACCCCTCCAAGATGATTGAAAGATGCTAGGGAGGAAAGTGCACACCTTCCAAGGCATATTCTATATGAAGACTTGGATGGGATAGAGCAAGAATTGAGTTCCCTTGGTGAGGATCAAGCATCAAGTCTTAGTGGTGAAGAATCCTTTGAGCATGAAGAACCTTCTCCCGTTGAATTTGAAAGCGTTGTGGAGGTAAATCTCTCTCATCCTCCCATTTATGATTTGAGTAAGGGAAAAGGCTTAGGTAGTATTGTTGAACAAAGGATTACATTTGAGAAATCTTGTAAAGAGGTGGAAGTCCTTAGAAAAAGGAGGAGGGGAATTGAATACGCTTTGTCAAGACCCTTGGAATCACCTTTGCCTAGGTTGCCATCTACACCTTCATTTGAGTGGGTGAAACTCATTTCTATTAGCTTTATTATCCCACTTGAATATGATTTTCTTGAAACGGATGGCCAACTTAGGATACTTTGTGGGATGAAGCGTAAAAGAAAGATGTTTCGTGGTTGGCGTTGCAAGTCAAGGCTCATTATGGTTGATACATCAAACATGAGATATAAAGGTTGGAGTAGTGCTCACCTAGATGGGTCTAGAAGGATTGTTGGTTACTTTATAGAGAATTCACCTTGTTCACCACCCCGTTGGACTAATAATGATGATCAACTTCAAGACGGGTGTGAAAATAAAGTGTGGAATCTCGGATCACAAGACGAGGATCAACTTTGGGAGCCCTAAGCTTGTGAAGAACTCCATCCAAGCTTAAAGATATTAAAATTGAAGAATGGAGCTTATTGGAGATCCAAGCATTGGTGGATGTTCAAGGATAGTTTCAAGCACAAGCCACCTTGAGAGAAGCTCCCCATAAGTCCAACTTAAGGACAATAAACAAAAGTGTTAGGTGGGAGACACCCCACCATGGTAAAATCCTTCTTTTTTCTCTCTTGCACATATTGGTTAAAATAGTTTAATTTCATGTCTTGATTGATTTGTTGAGTTTGTTTGGTAGTTTAGTATGTTAAATAAGGTTTTATGGTGTTTTGGTAGCTGTTTGGAGGTTTGGAATGCTTGGATTGGTGCAAAAACATAGAAAAAATTTTGAAAAACAGAGCACCATCCACGCGTACGCGCACTGCGCGCGTACGCGTGCATCAAGCATTTTCACCTATCCGCGCGCACGCGCCATGTACGCATACGCATGGATTGAGAAATTCCACCCCCAAGTCAAAAACCCGAGAGTTGTGCGAACGTTGCGCGCGCATTGTGCCTTTCGCACAAAACCATTCGTGCGTACGCGCACATGACGCGTATACATCACTCTCGAAATAAGCCATCGATGTGGACGCGCCATGTACGCGTATGCGTCACGTCCATTGCACCACCATCCATGCGTGCGCGCTATGCGCGCGTACGCGCGGATGTCCTTCCTTCAACACATCTCTTTTCTTCTCCTCTTTCCATTTCTTTCCTTCTCCTTTCTTCTCCCCTTCTTCTACCCCTCATCCAACACTCCCAAACACCATTGATAACCATTTATTTTAGTTAGTTAATTAGTTAGCTAATTAGTTAATTAGTTGGTTTTAGTTTAGTTTTCATTTTATTTTCTCTCTTTTCATTATAAGTGTTGGATTATTGATTTTGTTTACTACACATTGCTGCCTCTTATTGCCTAAATGCTATGTTAGCATGAACGTTTTTAGATATTCATTGTTGGATTCTATTGTTGAGGTTATATTTTGCTACTTGGTTTTGATTTTTTCATGCTTACCTTTTAAGAATACCAAGTGATGAGAATTGCCTTCGAGCTTGTAACTCTTCTTGAATTGCATGATTTGGCCACCATGTAATTTGAATCTTTTCTTTGATTAGGCAAACTCTCGATATTGGATGTTGTGCATTTACTTCAATGCATTGTATTCCATGATCATATGCATCCATATGCTTTTAGCTTGAATGCTCTCATGCTTCTTTAATGCTTGTTTTACCTTATAAGTTTACTTAAAGCATCTCAAGCACACTAGAATAAGTGAAGTGCATGCTTCTTTTGTGACATTTCTTTTTATGCTAATGTGTGTTCTAAAAAGTGCCTAATTTAGACCTCACATCCCTATTTTTCTAATGTCACACTAATTCACTCACTCAATTCTAGTGATTAGTACCTCATTCCCAACAATGTATGCTTTCTTGTTTTTGTGCTCTCTCATCTTATGGTGTTGTATTTTTGTTTTTCATGAATGATGCACCGCATACAAAAATGGAAACAAGACAAAGAACACGCAGCACCCGGTTGATCCACCAGCTGAAGGTGGCAATCCGGAGAGTCGCCGTACCCCCTTGCTCATCTTTGAGTGCACCGAGGACGGTGCAAACTTTTAAGTGTGGGGAGGTCGTCCGACCGGTCGGCAATTTTGGGTGACAAGATTCTAATCTCAACACTTTTGCATTCCATTCTAGGTTTTTAGGATTTTTACTTGCATTTTCTTATTTTCGCATATATATACATAATAAGCTTAGTCAAAATAATGGGATTTTTCAAGATTTCTATCTATAGGGCACCAATTGATTTGAGTGAAAACTTTTCATAGAACTTGCTTGAATTATATATATTGTGGAACATAATTTTTGAGCTAAGAACACAAACTTGTGAGATTTGAGCCTAATGGTGTGGTTACATCTTATAACCACTTATTATCCCTTCTTGTGTGCAATTGTTCTCTTTCTATGATTGTAATCTTTGATTTGTTTGATTCTTTATTTCCATTATTTTGTGTATTCATGCATTTATATGATTGATGCCATCATTTTATTTAGCTCACTTACCCAAATGGCCTTACCTTTTATCTTCCATCGTTAGCAAATTTGAGCCTACGCTTAACCTACTTGTTCTTAATTTAGCACATTATAAGCCTTAAAGCGGAAAACAATAAATATCCTTATTTGGATCTTTGATTAGCTTAGGCTAGAGTGTGTGTATTATTCAAGTGTGGGAATCTTGGGACATTGGGAGAATAAAATGGTAATTTTGTATTTTTATTAAAATTATTGGGAATTGGGTACATGCTCATGTATTGATAAAATGTATAGACCTTATGCATTGATATTCTTGTATATAGTTTGAAAGAAAGAAAAAAATGAGAAAAACAAAAGAAAAAGAAAAAGAAACAAAAAAAAGAGCATGGAAAAAAATATAGAAAAAGAAAGAAACAAATAAAAAGAAAGAAATAAAAAGGGGACAAAATGCTCCAAGCAAAGTTCAATAAGGGTTAATGCATAAGTGTTGTGAAATGAAAAGAAAATGCATGAGTATGTTAAAAGGTGAAAAATAGGTAGTTAGGTTAGTTTTGAATTGTATAGGATGTCATAGGTTAGGTGGGAAGTCTAAGCTTATCAAAGATTCAAATTTCAAGCTCACTTAACCAAATATGCATCCTACCTTGACCCTAGCCCCATTACAACCTAAGAGAAAGACCTCATGATACTTGTATGCATGCATGAAATAAATGTTGATTGTTAGAAGAAAAACAAATCTTGGAAAACATGATTAGGGGAGAATTGAGTGAATCAACCCTAAACACTTGAGCGAATAGAGTGCAAACACATCCGGTGAGGGTTTGATGCTCAATTACATGTTTTCACCTACGATCATCATTCTTAATGCATGTTTGTAAAAATATTTAATAGCTCAATTCAATTGTAGTTTGGGCATGGTTGCTAATACCTTTATCCCTTGTGTATATATGCTTCTTGGACATTGATTTATTTTGACCAAGCAATTGCATTCATGTAGATAGTTGCATATAGGTAGATTGCATTTAGTTAGACTTCATTGAATAAATGTTGATACCCCTTGTTTCTCTCTTGGTTTAAGCATGAGGACATGCTTGGTTTAAGTGTGGGGAGGTTGATAAATCCCATTTTTAGGGTTTATCTTGTGTTGAATTTAGAGGATTTTATCAACCTTTTCTCACATTTATCCAATAAAATAGCATGGTTTTATAACTTTTCTTTTAATTGTGCTTAAGAGTGAAAACATGCTTTGAGGACTTAAAATAGCTAAATTTAATTCACCTTGATTCCATTAGATGCCTTGATATGTTTGTTAAGTGATTTCAAGTTTAGGCGGCAAAGATTGGATCAAGGGGATGAAGGAAAAGCATGTAAAAATAGAGAACTCATGAAGAAATGAAGGAATTGCAAAAGCTGTCAAGCCGACCTATTTGCACTTAATCTGCCATAACTTGAGCTAAAGAAGTCCAAATAACGCAGTTTTAGTTGCTTTGGAAAGATAACATCTGGGGCTTCGAAATGATATATGATTTGTCATAGCTGCACTGCATTAAGGGGCGCGCACATGCACAGTACGCATACGCGCCGATGGTGGCACATGGTTCACTTAGTCAAACACATGGCCAGCGATTTTAGAAGCCTTGTGGGCCCAATCCAACTCATTTCTGATGCTATTTAAGCCAAGGATTGAAGGAGAATCAACAGACTTTAGATACTTTCACACATTAGTTTAGTTTAGTTTAATTTTTGGAGGGAAAGTTAGTTTTAGAGAGAGAAGCTCTCACTTCTCTCTAGGATTAGGATTAGGAGTAGGTTAGATCTAGATTAGAATTTCTTAGATCTATGTTTAATTCATTCTTTGATTTACTTTTCCTTTACAATTTCTAGTTCCCCTGCTTCTCCTCTCTCTAATTTTGTATTTCATTCTTGTGATTCTCTACTTTTATGTTCATACACTTTTGTTTCTTCTATTTTCATTTCAATGCAATTTATGTTTTCATGTTCCTTTATTATTCATTTGATTTGTTGTTGTTTAATTCCTTGTAATTGAGTAGTGTAGATTTACTTTCCTTGCACTTTTTACTATGCTTTCCTTTTATGCCTTCCAAGTGTTTGATAAAATGCTTGCTTAGATTTTAGAGTAGATTTTAGTGCTCTTGGCTTGGGAAGGTAACTTAGGAACTCTTGAGTTACTAATGTCCATGTGATTGATGATTGGGATCCATTAACTCTAGATCTCACTAATTGATTTGGTGAAGAACTAGGACTTATGGTCTTGGATTGACATAGCTCACTTGACTTTCCTTTATTAGTTAGAGGATGACTTAGTAGGGTTGATCCTTTCTAATTCTCATGTTGTGGTTAGTGATTAGGATAGAGATCCTTGACCACCAACCCTTGCCAAGGCCTTTTTGTTATTTGAATTTCATTGCTATTTACCTTTCATGTCTAATATCTCAAAAACCCCAAACATAGCTCCATAACTAATAACAAGGCACTTTATTGTAATTCCTAGGGAGAACGAACTGAGGTTCAATACTTCGGTTTATAAATTTAGGGGTTTGTTACTTGTGACAAACAAATTTTTGTATGAAAGGATTATTGTTGGTTTAGAAACTATACTTACAACGAGAATTTATTGTGAATTATAAACCACACAAAAGTCCTAATCATCAGCGATCCAACTGAGGAGTGGGAAAACATTGAACACCCAACCTCAGAGAAATAGGAAACCAGAAGAAGAAAAGCTGATAGAGGATAACCAAACTGCTGTCCAAGACACCTCTGAGGACGTTGCACGCCCAAAGAGGAATGTTATTGGCGTTCAACGCCAAGAAGGGGTGCTCACTCCTGGCGTTAAACGCCCAAAGGGGGACAGCACTCTTGGCGTTCAACGCCAAAAAGGGATACCCACCCTTGGTGTTGAACACCCACAAGGGAACAATGTTCCTGGTGTTGAACGCCAGGAAGGGGGTAGCAAGGGCGTTGAACGCCCAACCAAAGATGGTCAAACACATGAAAGTGCTAATAAGACCCATCCTAAGCAAGCTACTAACCCCCCTTCCAATTCTGTAGGCATTCAACCTACATTAA
The DNA here is from genome assembly GCF_003086295.3 of Arachis hypogaea. Classification (NCBI taxonomy): domain Eukaryota; kingdom Viridiplantae; phylum Streptophyta; class Magnoliopsida; order Fabales; family Fabaceae; genus Arachis; species Arachis hypogaea. The sequence goes on from NC_092055.1 coordinate 105,029,821, forward strand.
CTAAGGTTGATGAGTATAGGGCCAAGATGCCATATCCTCAGAAGCTCCACCAAGCGGAAAAAGATAAACAGTTTGCCCGCTTTGCAGATTACCTCAAGACACTTGAGATCAAGATCCCTTTTACAGAGGCTCTTGAGCAGATACCTTCTTATGCTAAGTTCATGAAAGACATATTGAGTTATAAGAAGGATTGGAGAGAGGCAGAAACAGTCTTCCTCACTGAAGAATGTAGTGCAGTAATCCAAAAGAGCTTACCAGAGAAACTCAAAGATCCTGGGAGCTTTATGATACCCTACACCTTAGGGGATGCCTGCACAAAGACAGCCCTATGTGATCTAGGAGCAAGTATTAACTTAATACCTGTATCCTTAATAAAGAAGCTCTATTTAACTCATGAAGTTAAACCAACCCGCATATGTCTTCAACTTGCTGATGGCTTTGTGAAGCTTCCATAAGGCGTAATTGAGGACATGATTGTTAGGGTTGGACCCTTTGCTTTTCCCACAGACTTTGTGGTGCTGAAAATGGAAGAGCACAAGAGTGCAACCCTCATTCTAGGAAGACCCTTCCTGGCTACAGGACAGAACCTCATTGACATTCAGAAAGGGGAAGTAACCCTGAGAGTTAATGAGGATGAGTTCGTACTAAATGCTGTTAAAGCCATGCAGCATCCAGACACTCCAGAGGAGTGCATGAGCATTGATATCATTGATTCCCTGGTAGAAGAAGTGAATATGGCTGAGAGACTTGAAGAAGAGCTGAACGACATCTTTTAAGATGCTTAGCCTGAGTTAGAGGAGCCAGAGGAAATAAAGGAGCCTCTGAAAACTCCAAAGGAGGAGGACAAGCCTCCTAAACTCGAGCTTAAGCCATTACCATCCTCCTTGAAATATGCATTTCTCAGAGATGGAGATACTTATCCTGTGATTATAAACTCTACATTAGAGCCACAGGAAGAAAAAGTACTAATCCAAGTGCTAAAGACACACAAGACAGCTCTTGGGTGGACAATAAGTGACCTTAAGGGCATTAGCCCAACCCGATGCATGAACAAGATCCTGCTGAAGGATGATGCCAAACCAGTGGTACAACCACAAAGGCGACTGAATCTAGCCATGAAGGAAGTGGTGCAAAAAGAAATCATAAAATTGTGGGAGGCTGGGATTATTTATCCCATCTCTGACATCCCCTGGGTGATCCCTGTCTAAGTTGTTCCCAAAAAGAGAGGCATGACAGTGATTCACAATGAAAATAATGAACTGATTCCTACAAGGACAGTTACAGGGTGGCGTATGTGCATTGACTATAGAAGGCTCAATAACGCCACCAGAAAGGATCATTTTTCTTTACCTTTCATAGATCAAATGCTAGAGAGACTAGCAGGGCATGCATTTTATTGTTTCCTGGATGGTTATTCTGGTTACAATCAAATTGCAGTAGATCTACAGGATCAAGAAAAGACAGCATTCACATGCCCATATGGTGTGTTTGCTTATAGGAGGATGCCATTTGGCCTATGCAATGCACCTGCTACCTTTTAGAGATGTATGCTCTCCATCTTCTCTGACGTGGTGGAGAAGTTCCTTGAGGTATTCATGGATGACTTCTCCATATTTGGAGACTCATTTGACTTCTGCCTTGACCATCTGGCCCTAGTTCTCAAACGATGGCAAGAGACAAACCTGGTTTTAAACTGGAAAAAATGTCACTTCATGGTGATTGAAGGAATTGTCCTTGGGCATCTGATTTCAAATAAGGGAATAGAAGTGGATCAAGCTAAGGTGGAGGTAATTGAGCGATTACCACCACCCACTAATGTCAAAGGAATCAGAAGTTTCCTTGGACATGCAGGATTCTACAGGAGGTTTATAAAGGATTTTTCTAAAATCGCAAAACCCCTGTGCAACTTACTAACCACTGACACTCCATTTGTCTTTGACCAAGAGTGTCTACAGGCCTTTGAGACTCTGAAAGCTAAGCTTATCACTACGCCTGTCATCTTTGCACCCAACTGGGACTTATCATTCGAACTGATATGTGACGCCAGTGACCATGCCATTGGCACAGTTCTGGGGCAGAGGCATGACAAGCTTCTGCATGTCATTTATTATGCCAGTCGTGTTTTAAATGACACACAGAAGAACTACACCACCACAGAAAAGGAATTACTTGCAGTGGTTTATGCCATTGACAAGTTTAGGTCCTATCTAATAGGATCTAAGGTCATTATCTACACTGACCATGCAGCTCTAAAATATCTACTCACCAAGCAAAATTCTAAACCCAGGCTAATAAGATGGGTATTACTCTTGCAAGAGTTTGATATAGAAATCAGAGACAGAAAAGGATCAGAAAATCAAGTGGCTGACCACTTGTCTCAGATTGAACCAGTAGAAGGGACATCCACTTCCTCTATTGAGGTGTCTGAGACCTTCCTGGATGAACAACTCTTTGCCATCCGGACGACACCTTGGTTTGCAGACATTGCAAACTACAAGGCTATAAGATTCATCCCCAAAGAATACAGTAGGCAGCAAACCTGAAAGGTCATTCATGATGCTAGATACTACTTGTGGGATGAACCATATCTCTTTAAGAGATGCTCGGATGGGATAACCCGCCGCTGTGTATATGAAGAAGAGGCACAGAAAATCCTATGGCATTGCCATGGCTCCGATTATGAAGGACACTTTAGAGGAGAGCGAACACCTACTAAAGTCCTCCAAAGTGGTTTCTACTGGCCCACACTCTTTAAGGATTTCCGAGAGTTTATCCGTCGCTGTGACAGTTGCCAAAGGGCTGGCAACCTCCTTCATGGTCACGACATGCCTCAGCAAGGAACCCTAGAGATTGAGCTATTTGATGTATGGGGTATAGACTTTATGGGTCTTTTTCCACCTTCATACTCTAATACCTACATCCTTGTGATCATAGATTATGTGTCTAAATGGGTTGAGGCAGTCGCATCACCCATAAATGACACTAGAGTAGTAATGAAGTTCCTTCAAAAGAACATCTTCAGCTGGTTTGGTGTCCCTCGGACACTGATCAGTGATGGAGGAACTCATTTCTGCAATAAACAGCCTGACTCTGTGCTGAGCCGATATGGAGTTTGCTATAAAGTGGCCACCCCATATCATCCACAGATAAATGGGCAAGCTAAGTCTCGAATAGAGAACCAAACAAATCCTGGAAAGAACGATGAATACCTCTAGAAAGGATTAGGCAAGAAAGGTTGATGATGCTCTCTAAGCATACAGAATAGTTTTCAAGACCCCTATAGGAATATCACCATATCAATTGGTGTATGGAAAGGCATGCCACCTGCCAGTAGAGCTGGAACACAAGGCCTACTGAGCAACTAAACTCCTGAACCTTGATGCAAAGGCAGTAGGAGAGAAACGGTTGCTCCAACTAAATGAGTTGGATGAATTCTGACTTGCTGCATTTGATAATACAAAGATTTATAAAGAAAGGGCCAAGAAGTGACATGACAGAAAGATCTCTTCCAGAGTCTTTGAACATGGACAGAAAGTTTTGCTCTTCAATTCTAGACTAAAGCTCTTCCTTGGAAAGCTTAAGTCACGTTGGACATGACATTTCCTTGTCACTAATGTATCACCCTATGGTCATATAGAACTACATTGCAATTACTCTAATAAACAATTTACTTTTAATGCCCAGAGAGTGAAAGAAGAGCTTGTTGGGAAGCAACCCAGCCATAATCAAAGTTATTTCTGTTTTTCATTAAGTTTATTTAAGTTATCTCAGTCTAATTTTTACATTTATTTAAGTTTGTGATCATGTGCAGTAGTTAGAACAGAAATAGAAATAATCAGAGCAGAAAATAGAGCACCCTGGGAAAGGCCCCTTGCTGGCGTTGAACGCCAGGCAAGAGGGAAGGAGGGGCGTTGAACAACCACAGGAAGCAGCAAGACTGGCGTTCAACGCCAGACAGGAGGTACTGGTCGGGCCTTGAACACCACCAAGGTGCAGCAATCCTGGCGTTGAACGCCAGCCAGGGGAAACTGGCTGGGCGTTCAACGCCCAGAGAGGAAGAGCAGCCTAGCATTGAACGCCATAATGGATGCCATTCTGGGCATTCAACGCCTATAAGGGAGGAGCAGCCTGGCGTTGAACGCTAGAATGGATGTCATTCTGGGCATTCAACGCCCATAACAGGGTAAGGAGGATGTTGACTTTTTCAAAACAGATCTTTTCTATATCTTATCTTTTTAACCATATCTTTTAAACAAGATTCTTCAAACTATCAACTTTCAACTTCAAACTCCTTTCAAATTTAAAATCTTTTCAAATCTTTTTCAATTCTTTTTCAAAACCTCGTATCTTTTTCAACTCTTTTTCAAATCTTTTTCAAAATTTCATATTTTCATATCTTTTTCAATTACTTTTCAAATCTTTTTATTTAACTTTAAAATCTTTTTTCATACCTTCTACCTTATCTTTTTATCTTTCTCATATCTTTTGATTTTAAAACTTATCTTTTTCTATCTTTTATTAAAGTTTGAATCATATTTTTTTTATCTTTTATCTAATTAATTTTGAAAAACCCACCCTCCCCTCCCTCTATATATATCATTCCCCCCACACCCTCACTCATCCACCTCCCATTCGAATCCATCCCCTCTTCTTTATCTTCTTTCCTTTCTTTTGCTCGAGGACTAGCAAACCTTTTAAGTTTGGTATGGAAAGAGCCTTTCCTTCTCAATCCATTTGAATTCCATCGCTCCAAATAATGGAAATCCCATCTCAAGAAGCAAGAAATAAGACAACCAAGTATTGTTTTCAAACCTTTCAGATTCTACACAAAGCATCATGAAGAAAATTATTACAAAATAATGTGCAACAGGACAGTGATCCCGGAAGCAAAATTCGATTTAAAAGAAGATGAGTACCCAGAGATCCAAGAGTAAATTCGAAAGAGAGGCTGGGAGATTATGGCTGTTCCTGAGATCAATGTTGGAATAACAATGATCCATGAATTCTATGCAAATCTGTGGATGACAGATAAGCAAAAGAAGGATGGACAATGATTCCATACTTTTCGTACCATGGTGCAAGAGAAGACTCTCTATTTTTATCTTGACAAGGTGAGAGAGATATTTAAGTTACCTCCACAAAAAGATGATCCAAAATCCTTTAATAGGAGGGTGGTGGCTAATCCAAAGTTGGATAAGATTCTAGAAGACATATGTCTGCCTAGAACTAAGTGGATCAACAACACAAAAGGTAATCCAAACCAACTAAGAATAGTAGATCTCAAACCAGTTGCTAGGAGTTGGTTGGATTTTATTGGGCATTCCATACTCCCTACTAGCAACCGTCTGAAGTTACCATCAGAAGGACTGTGATGATTCACTACATCATGATGGGAATAAGGTGGAAGTCCACTAACTGATTCCCTTTGAGCTGTACAAGGTTGCAAACAGGATGTTAACTCAACCTAGATTGGCCTATCCAAACCTTATCTTTCGCTTATGTAAAGAAGCTGGAGTCATGATTAACAGAGACTAATTTATCCCAGCAGAAAGTCCAATCACCAAGCAAGTGATGGAAAGCACCCAAGTACCAGCTGATCAACCCAAAAGGAAGGCGCCTAAACCTCAAGAGATCCCTCCAATTGAATATTGGACCCAGCTGGAAGCATCTATTGCACAATTGCAAACCACCCTGGATTAGTTAAGAGAGGAGCAAAAAGATCATACTAGCATGCTTTGCAAACTGGTCAAGGAACAAGAGAAGCAGGGGCATGAGCTAGAAGAACTAAAGCGTCAGAAATTATCCCCTGAAGAGCCTAACACCTCCCATGATTAAGGTGGTTGAGTTCCACCTCCCTATTTTTGTGGCTATTCTAATTCCTATTTCTTATATTTAGAATTACATGATCTCTAGTAGTATTTAATTTTTTATTTAAGTTGCTGCCTTTTTAAATTTCAGAATTGCATAAGCATTATTAGGATTTAAATTTTTATTTTCCAATTAGCTATGAAATGTTCCTCTTATCATCTCATTGAACTTGAATAAAATTTTGATTTTTTTAGAAGCAGTAATGATACATAAATTTCGAATTTTATATTGAGAATAGTTCAATTATTTGATGTGGTGGCATTGCTTTTGTTATCTGAATGCATGAATGAACAGTGCATGTTTGATGTTGGAGTTAAGAATGTTGGCCTTTGAAAGAATTATGATAACAGTGAAGTATTATTGGTGATCTGCAAAATCCAAAAATTGATTCTTGAAGTAAGAAAAAGCAGCAAAAAGTAATAAAATAAAAAAAATATGCAAAAAAAAGCCAATAGCTCTTGAAACCAAAAGGCAAGAGCAAGGATCCAAGGCTTTGAGCATCAATGGTTTGGAAGGCCCAAAAGAGATAAAATCTTGGCCTAAACAGTTCAAATGAACTGCTTCCCTAACTATATGCTTGTGGTGTGAAGGTGTCAAGTGAAAAACTTGAGATTGAGTAGTTAAAGTCGTGGTCTAAAGCAAAGAGTGTGCTTAAGAACTCTGGACACCACTGGCTGTGGATTCTAGCAAAGCTGAATCACAATCCTAAGGGGTTCACCCAGTTAAAGTGTCTGTGGCATGTATGTATCCGGCAGTAATACTGGAAGACAAAGTACTTAGGGTCACAGCCAAGACTCAAAAGAAGCTGTGTTCAAGAATAAAAAAGAACTGAACTAGGAGATTCAATAATATCATCTGGATTCTAAGTTCCTAAAGATACTAATCATTCTGAGCTTCAATGGAAAGTGAGATGCCAAAACTATTCAGAAGCAAAAAGCTACTAGTCCCGCTCATCTAATTGAAACTGAGTTACATTGAGAACTTTGAGATTTATTGTATCCTTCACTTCTTTTTATCCTACTTTATTTTTGGTTGCTTGGGGACAAGCAACAATTTAAGTTTGGTGTTCTAGTGAGCGGATATTTTATACGCTTTTTGGCATTATTTTCATATAGTTTTCATTATGTTTTGTTTTAAGTTTTATTATGTTTTCATAGATTTTAGACCAAAATTCACATTTTTGGATTCTATTTTGAGTTTGTGTGTTTTATGGTAATTTCAGGTATTTTCTGGCTGAAATTGAGGAGCTTGAGCAAAAGTCTGATTCAGAGACAGAGAAAGGACTGCAGATGCTGTTAGGATCTAACCTCCGTGCACTCGAAGGAGCAAAGGACTGCAGATACTGTTAGGATCTAACCTCCGTGCACTCGAAGGTGCTTTTCTGGAGCTACAGAAGTCCAAATGGCGCACTCTCAATGGCTATGGAAAGCTAACATCCAGGAATTTTCACAAATATATAATTGTTCATACTTTTCTTTGGAAATAAAGGCCCAAAACTGGCGTTCAACATCAGCCACCAGCCCCATTCCTGGCGTCCAGCGCCTACAGGGAAGCAGCTGGCGTCCAACGCCCAAAAGGGAGCCCAGAGGTGGCGTTCAACACCCCTAAGGGGTACTATCTCATGAGAGACACTCAAGCTCAGCCCAAACACTCACCAAGTGGGCCCCAGAAGTGGATTTTCACATTACAAGACTAGTTTATCTTATTTTCTGTAATCCTTAGTTACTAGACTATTATATATAGAACAAAGATCACCCTTGTTAGAGATCTTTGCCCATTCGAACCTTTCATTATTATTTTCTGTACAGTATTAGTCACTAACCTCCTAAGGTTAATGTTAGGAGCTCTGCTGAGTTTTTTGGATCAATAATATTACTGTTCTAATTCAATATGTCTGATTCTATTCTCTTATGCAACCTCGTTCTTCATCTTATGAATATTGAGGGTGACCCGTGACAATTACCCTTGTTCTACATGGTTTTCGTGCGATTCCTGATCCCGGACAGCGTTGAACTAAAGCTAGAGATTGCATTGCGGATTCCAATAGAGCATCTGAACAACTTTGGATATGTGACATGAAATCCCATAGACATGGGTAGGTGAGGTCTCTGTGGCGCTAAGGCTAGAGTCAGAGAAGCAGCACTTTCTGATCCGGAAGATCTGCCTTGTCTGTGGCACCTTGAGTAGGATTACGAAGGAGAGTGGATTGCTTAGAGCTTCATCCTCTGCTACAGTGAAAAACCTAGAGGTGGCTTGATGAGAGGACATGAGTCACTTCAACATGATGGATTGCTGCAGTAGAGGAGGTTAACTTAATGAGAGGACATGAGCTAATCACTTACAGCTGCCATTGAAGGAATTAGAAAGTTATTGAAGAAAATAGTAAGACAAAGCATCTCTGAAGTCTTAATCGTTCTCATACCATTGTGTTCTCGTCTATCTAGTAATGTTTTATTTATTTATCTACTCTATGCATTTTTTCCATGAAAAACTATATTTTCTATCCACCTAATTAAGATCTGCAAGGTGTCCACTGCTTGCTCAAACCAACAATCTCCGTGGGATCGACCCTCACTCACCTGAGGTATTACTTGGACGACCCGGTATACTTGCTGGTCTATCTGTGAAAATTCTGTGGAGCCAGTTTCGTGCACCAACCCACCTATAAAAGTGGGACTCTTGCTAGTTCAATAGTTCTATGCCAATGCCGCAATAGATGGACAACTAGAACCCACCTATATAAGCTATGTGAGAGGTAAGCCTGTGGACTTCGGACACAATGCGATCCGAAGAGTTCTAAAACTTGGAGAATCATTATCTTCTTCTTCCTCTGTAATGAACTATGAGCAAAGACTGAGTGCCTTTCTAAGGTACGATAATTAATGTCATAATGATATTTACATACTGGGGGACCAATAAAAAAATGATGTCGGTGGGAACCCAAACCAACTGAAAAAAAGTGATATTGTTCCAGTAGCAAGAGGTTGGTTTGAGTTTGTGAAGAAGTCCATCATTCCCTCTTCCAACAACTCCAAAGTGACTAAAAAAGAGCCATTCTTATTTATTGTATTATGACCGGAGAGGAGGTGAATGTGGAGAAAATCATTCCCCCTAACATCCAACGCATGGCTGAGAGTGTATTAAAGAAAAAAAAGCATGGATTCCCAAGTCTCATTTATAGACTCTGTGAAGAAGCAGAGGTTGAGTTTGATGAAGATGTGCCAATCAAGGTGGGTCACGCAATTACTCCCCAAAGCATGGAAAGGTGATGCTCTGCCCACGAATGCAAAAGCCAAGACCACTAAGAAGGGAAGCTCAAAGAACTCCTCCAACTCAACCAACTCAAAAAGCACAATCCTCCATTCCTCAAGATTCATCTTTACCCCCTCCTGAGTATTGGAAAAACTTGACCATATCCCTTGAACAACTTAGGATGGAACAATTTAACCAAGGAAGACTCATTAACCACGTCATGTATGAACAAGAAAATCAACGGGTTGTACTTGGTAATTTCAAGCAAAGCATGGAGGCAAAGGTGAACTTTCTTTTTATGGGTGATTAAGCGGCAAACCCAGCAGTAGCCCCATTTCCAAAAGTTGGTGAGTGGATTTATAATCAACTCCTCTCAGAGAATGTCAACATCAATCAAGAATCTCTTGAACAACAACAAGAGATATGAAAGCCAGAGAACCATACCAAGATAATGATGATGAGGATGATGAAGATGAAGAGGATGATGAGGAAGATGATGGCAATGATAATTAAGGTGGTTGGGTTCTCTTCTATTTGCTATATGTGTTTCTTTCCTTCTAATTATTTGCATGTGTTATTTTATTTGTCTTGTTTGATGCATTTGTGATTTTTTTTCCTTCAAGTACTTATTATGTCTTGTTCATCACCACCCACCAATATAATTGTGCTTGCTATATAAAGCAAGCAAAGACCATGTACCATAAATGAAATGAAAATAAAAAGGGAGTTGAACAAAAAGAGCATGACCATTTGAGTTTGGAAGGCCAAACTAACTAAGAATGTTCAACACAAACTGAGTCAAATTAGTTGAGGATTTAATCTAGAGAACTATTATGGGATCCTTACAATTAACAAATCCTTCAAGAAGCAAATATAATGAATAACACTTAACAAAAAGAGGTTGCAAGAGAAGTCATAGGCTCTGAGTACCACTAACTAGTAATATTGAAAAGAAACATAAGCTCAAAGAGCCTCCTAGTCAAGTGCTTGTGATGCTTATGTATCAAGCAAAAGCGTGAAAACAAAGCATTTAGAAGTCACAGCTAAACTCAAAGTGCAAAGCACCTCCCCCTCCCAAGAAAGAGAAATCTAAGGCTCTGAGCAGCACTGATAGGAAAAATAAAAAGAAAAATAAGTTCAAAGAGCCTCCCAATCAAATGCTTGTGGTGCTTATGTATCAAGTAAAGGTTGAAAACAAAGCATTTAGAGTTAAAGCTAAGTTCAAGGTGCAAATCACCTGATAAAAGAAATAAACTGCGGAAAAAAAAAGCTTGCTTTAAGGTGGTGCTTCAAAGAATAGTTCTATCATATAATCAGGATAGAAGTCTTGAAAGATTATAACTATTTGTGTTGAATTGTGAATAAGTGAAAAGGCTAACCAAAACCACTTGAATTGCTATCACTCACTCTCGAATTTTAAGCTTGAACTATTTAATGTTAAATGCATGATTCTTTGCTTGCTTGAAGACAAGCAAAATCTCAAGTTTGGCGTTGTGATGCATGAGCATCTTAAGTATTTTTCCTTCGTATTTCTTAGAGAAAATTGATGACTTTTGCTTGATAATTATATGTTTTGATAAGTTATTCAATATGTAACGATCCAACTTCCAGTACACCATGATTGTACCAAAAGTAAGGCGTTACTAACCTGTTTTCTTTTATTATCTATTTAATATTGAGCCTTTACGTCAATATCGCGTTTCAGTTTTTAAGAAAATTTTAGAAAATTTTGTTTTTATTAATTAAAACCACATACTAAAGATCTTCAAATAATAATAATAAATACTATACAAATACATTCAAGATAAAACTCAAAAATACATATCTCTTTGGATAAAATAAAAACTAAAGGAACAAAGACGAGGAAACTCTATAAAAGCAACAGGAATCGTAAGTAAATCTACTAATCGTCTGCATCTTCATATTGAGTCTTCGAATTTGTGTCACTGAAAGGGTGAAAAGGTTTAGGGTGAGAACAAACCACACATTCTCAATAGGGAATGGAAATACCGTAAAAGTAATGAATATAAAGCAAATAGTTAACTTACTCAATAAAACTATTTTGTTAAACTTTTGGAAACACTTTTTACTTTTACTTTATATAATTAATTACCTTCTTTAAATTTTTGAACTTAAAACAAATCTCAATCACAACCTCAGTTCTCAGTCACCTCAATACACAAACTAATAGCACAAGAAACAGATCAACACATAAACAAATTGCAATAAGACAAACAACACAATCACAGAGAAACAAGATAAGCAAACACAAACAAATGCAAATGCACAAATAAGGATGATACATGTCTAGTTCTAGTGCAGGTAATGAGCTTATTTGTCGGTTTCGACCCACACCCGACGCAATCCAACTATTAAGTCGGACAAGGCATTCCACCGATAACCTCTGCAAGTTTCTACTTCTTGCAGGCGCTGATTCTCCAGCTGAAGTATGTCGAACATGACCTCTGCAATTACTTGCAGGCGCTGATTCTCCAACTGAAGCATGTGACCCTTTCTCCTGGAAGCCATTCTATATACATAGGCGTCCCGCCACAATCATTCACATATAAAGCCCATGGCTTAACATTTTCACATCAGCACCATAACCATTTATTTTCCATCACCTTCTCGTGACCCTTTAATCATTTCATAATCACACGTGTCGGTTTCACTTTTCTCTTTCTTTCTTTTTCTTAACAAACCAAACTCATATCGTAACTTAAAACAAAATCTCTCCTCAAAAGCTTAGATTTAAAACATTATACTTTTCTTAATAAATCAAATTCAAAATAGAATAAATCTTTTCTTAACTAAATAAATCTAAAATAATTTAATTTTCCAAAACCAAATCTTTTAAAATAGCATTTCAAACAAAGTCTCAAATTTTATAAAAATTTCGACAGCACCTCGCTTAAAACTCATACTTAGCCATCCTTACGGGTCCCCTCTTTCTCAACAAATCACCAGCCCTTTTATCAGCAGTTATTGATAAACCCCAATTTTGTGGTTTATCTTGTGCTTAATTTAGGGGATTTTATCAACTTTTAAAACATTTATTCAATGAAATAGCATGCTTTTGTAATTCTCCTTAAATTTGTGCTTAAGAGTGAAAACATGCTTTTTAGGCCCTTAAATTGATAAATTTAATTCACTTTAATTCTATTTGATGCCTTGATATGTTTGTTGAGTGATTTCAGTTTCATAAGGCAAGTATTGGATGGAAGAAGTGAAGAGAAAAGCATGCAAAGTGGAGAATTCATAGAGAAATGAGCATTTGGAGGACCCAAGGCCACGCGCACGCGTCATCCACGCGTACGAATGAGGAGGAATCAGCCAGCGACGCGCACGCATCACCCACGCATACGTGTGAGGAGTGAATTTGCCAGCGACACGCACGCATACTCCACGCGCACGCGTGATGTTGGTCACGTGACCTCATTAAAGTGAATACACTGGGGCGATTTATGAGCTTCCCAGGCCCAAATCTAACTCGTTTCTGAGGCTATTTCATGCAGAATTGAAGAATGGATAAAGGGGGAGCAATTAGATTAGCTTACGACCATGTAGTGTAGTTTTCTAGAGAGAGATGCTCACTCTTCTCTCTAGAATTAGGGTTCTTAGGTTAATTTTCTTCTTAGATTTAGGTTTAATTTCTTGTTCTCATCTAATTTTCTTTATAATTTCTTGTTATTACATCTTTGTTCTTCTTAGTCTTTTGTTAATTTCCCCTTTTATGCCTCTTTTTATGTTTATGAGTACTCTTGCTACTTTGATTTTTATTTAATGCAATTTATGTTTTATGTTCCTTTATTGTTTAATTGAGTTGTTATTCTTACCTTTCTTGCATTGGGTAGTAGTAGATTTTATTATTCTTACAATTTTACCATACTTTTATTTTATGCCTTCCAAGTGTTTGACAAAATGCTTGGTTGGATGTTAGAGTAGCTTTTTGAGCATTCTTGGCTTGGAAAGAGAAATTAGGCAATCTTGAGTCATTAACACCCAATTTAGATTGGTAATCTAGAGTTGTTAGTTAATATTATTTCCACTGATTCTAATCTCTTGCTAATTCAATTAGTAAGTTGATTAGGAATTTTGGATTGAGATTAACTAGTCTTATTTGACTTTCTCTCATGTGAAGATAACATTATACCTTCTTCCAATATTGGAGATGACTAAATAGGATTAGCTCTTGTTAATTATTGTATTATAATTGATGATTAGGATAGAAAGCTTATACTCTCAATCCTTGCCATGAATGTCTCTCTTTATTACTTGCTTTATTTAGTTGTTTGCCTTACTTTTGTTGCTAGTGCATGAAATTGTGATCTCTAACAATGGCGCCAAAAACTTGGTACGCACAATCTTAATCTCAACTCTTTTTCACAACTCCGCACAACTAACCAGCAAGTGCACTGGGTCGTCCAAGTAATACCTTACGTGAGTAAGGGTCGATCCCACGGAGATTGTCGGCTTGAAGCAAGCTATGGTCATCCTTGTAAATCTTAGTCAGGCAGATTCAAATGGTTATAAGGTTTTGATAATTAAAATATAAATAAAATATAAAATAAGATAAAGTTACTTATGTAATTCATTGGTGGGAATTTCAGATAAGTGTCTGGAGATACTTTGTTGCTTCTGAACCTCTGCTTTCCTATTGTCTTCTTCCAACCATGCGTTACCTCCTTCCATGGCAAGCTGTATGATTCTCTCGGATGAAAACAAATCCATATGCGCTGTCACCGCACGGCTAATCATCTGTCAGTTCCCGCTAGTGTCGGAATAGGACCATTGTCCTTTTGCACACTGTCACGTGTGCCCTACATTCGCAGGTTTGAAGCTCGTCATAGTCATCCCTTCCCAGATCCTATTCGGAATACTACAGGCAAGGTTTAGACTTTCTGGATCTCAGGAATGCTGCCAATGGTTCTAGCCTATACCACGAAGACTCTGATCTCATGGAATGGAATGCTCTATTGTCAGGAGAGGCAACCATGCGTCGTGAACCAGGAGGCCAAGAGATATACACTCAAGCTATTGCAGATAGAACGGAAGTGGTTGTCAGGCACGCGTTCATAAGTGAGAATGATGATGAGTGTCACGGGTCATCACATTCATCAGGTTGAAGTACGAGTGAATATCTTAAAGAAGAAGTAGGGGTGAATTGAATAGAAAAATAATAGTACTTATATTAATTCATGAAGAATAGCAGAGCTCCACACCTTAATCTATGGGGTGTAGAAACTCCACTGTTGAAAATACATAAGTGAAAAAGGTCTAGGCATGGCCGTGAGGCCAGCCTCTCCAAACGTGAAATATGGCTAAAAGATTAACAAAAGATTGTCAAAAGGCCTAAAATAAATCTCTAAAAGTAGTTTTTATACTAAACTAGTAGCCTAGGGTTACAGAAAATGAATAACTAAGTGCAGATAGTGCAGAAATCTACTTCCGGGGCCCACTTGGTGTGTGCTTGGGCTGAGCATTGAAGCTTTTTCGTGCTTAGGCTGTTCTTGGAGTTAAACGCCAGCTTTGGTGCCATTTTGGGCGTTTAACTCCAATTCTGGTGCCAGTTTGGTCGTTTTACGCCAAGATGTTTTAGGCTGACTTTGAATGCCAGTTTGGGCCATCAAATCTCAAGTAAAGTATGAACTATTATATATTGCTGGAAAGCCCAAGATGTCTACTTTCCAACGCAATTGAGAGAGCACCAATTGGTCTTCTGCAGCTCCAGAAAATCCACTTCGAGTGCAGGGAGGTCAAAATCCAACAGCATCTGCAGTCCTTTTTCAGCCTCTGAATCAGATTTTTGCTCAGGTCCCTCAATTTCAGCCAGAAATTACCTGAAATCACAGAAAAACACACAAACTCATAGTAAAGTCCAGAAATGTGATTTTTGAATAAAAACTAATAAAAATATAATAAAAAGTAATAAAAACATACTAAAAACTATGTAAAAACAATGCCAAAAAGGGTATAAATTATCCGCTCATCACAACACCAAACTTAAATTGTTGCTTGTCCCCAAGCAACTGAAAACAATAGGATAAAAAGAAGAGAATATACAATGAATTCCAAACTTATCAATGAAGATTAGCTTCAATTAGATGAGCGGGACTTGTAGCCTTTTTGCTTCTGAACAGTTTTGGCATCTCACTTTATCCTTTGAAGTTTAGAATGATTGGCATCTATAAGAACTCAGAATTCAGATAGTGTTATTGATTCTCCTAGTTTAGTATATTGATTCTTAAACACAGTTATTTTATGAGTCTTGGCCGTGACCCTAAGAATTTTATTTTTCAGTATTACCACCGGATACATAAATGCCACAGACACATAACTGGGTGAACCTTTTCAGATTGTGACTCAGCTTTGCTAAAGTCCCCAGTTAGATGTGTCCAGAGCTCTTAAGCACACTCTTTTTGCTTTGGACCACGACTTTAACCGCTCAGTCTCAAGCTTTTCACTTGACACCTTCACGCCACAAGCACATGGTTAGGGACAGCTTGGTTTAGCCGCTTAGGCCAAAAATTTTTTTTTCTGTGGGCCTTCCTATCCATTAATTCTCAAAGCCTTGGATCCTTTTTATTTTACCCTTGACTTTTGGTTTAAAGGGCTATTGGCTTTTTTTTCTGCTTGCTCTTTCTCTTTTTTTTTTTTGCAAGCTTTTCACTGCTTTTTCTTGCTTCAAGAATCAATTTTATTATTTTTCAGATTATCAATAACATTTCTCCTTTTTCATCATTCTTTCAAGAGCCAACAATTTTAACATTCATAAACAACAAATTCAAAAATATGCACTGTTCAAGCATTCATTCAGAAAACAAAAAGTATTGCCACCACATCAAAATAATTAAACTAATTTCAAGATAGAATTCGAAACCATGTACTTCTTGTTCTTTTGCAATTAAAAACATTTTTCATTTAAGAAAGGTGATGGATTCATAGGACATTCATAGCTTTAAGACATAGACACTAGACACTAATGATCATGTAATAAAGACACAAACATAGATAAGACATAAAGCAAAATTTTTGAAAAACAGAAAAATAAAAACAAGGAAATTAAAGAACGGGTCCACCTTAGTGATGGCGGCTAGTTCTTCCTCTTGAAGATCTTATGGAGTGCTTGAGCTCCTCAATGTTTTTTCCTTGCCTTTGTTGCTCCTCCCTCATGACTCTTTGGTCTTCTCTAATTTCATGGAGGAGGATGGAATGCTCTTGGTGCTCCATCCTTAGTTGTCCCATGTTGGAACTTAATTCTCCTAGGGAGGTGTTGATTTGCTCCTAATAGTTTTGTGGAGAAAAATGCATCCCTTGAGGCATCTCAGGGATTTCATGATGAGGAACTTCCTCATGCTCTTGTTGAGGTCCATGAGTGGGCTCTCTTATTTGCTCCATCCTTTTCTTAGTGATGGGCTTGTCCTCTTCAATGAGGATATCTTCCTCTATGACAATTCCAGCTGAATTGCATAGGTGACAAATGAGATGAGGGAAGGCTAACCTTGCCAAAGTAGAGGGCTTATCCGCCACCTTGTAGAGTTCTAGGGATATGATCTCATGAACTTCTACTTCCTCTCTATTCATGATACTATGGATCATGATAACCCGGTCTACAGTAACTTCAGACCGGTTGCTAGTAGGAATGATAGAGCGTTGGATGAACTTCAACCATCCCCTAGTCACAGGTTTGAGGTCAAGCCTTCTTAGTTGAACCGGCTTGCCTCTTGAATCTCTCTTCCATTGAGTGCCTTCCACACAAATGTCCCTAAGGACTTGGTCCAACCTTTGATCAAAGTTGACCCTTCTAGTGAATGGGTGAGGGTCTCCTTGCATCATTGGCAAGTTGAATGCTAGCCTCACATTTTCTGGACTAAAATCCAAGTAGTTCCCCCGAGCCATTGTGAGCCAATTCTTTGGGTTCGGGTTCACACTTTGGTCATGGTTCTTAGTGATCCATGCATTGGCATAGAACTCTTGAACCATTAAGATTTTGACTTGTTGAATGGGGTTGGTGAGGATTTTCCAACCTCTTCTTCAGATCTCATGTCGGATCCCCGGATATTCACTCTTTTTGAGCTTAAAGGGGACCTCGGGGATCACCTTTTTTTGGCCACAACTTCATAGAAGTGGTCTTGATGCACTTTTGAGATGAATTTCTCCATCTCCCATGACTCGGAGATGGAAGAAATTGCCTTTTCTTTCCTCTTTCTAGAGGTTTCTCCAGCCTTTGGTGCCATTGATAGTTATGGAAAAACAAAAAGATTTAGCTTTTCCCACACCAAACTTAGAAGATTTTCTCGTCCTCGAGCAAAAAAAGAAAGAAAAGAGTAGAAGAAGAAGAAATGGAGGAGATGGAGGGTTGGTGTAGGTTCGGCCAAGGTGGGTTGTAGTGTGTATGTTGTGTGAAATTGAAGGTAGTGAGGAGGGGTATTTATAGGGTAAGAGAGGGGGGGTTCAGTTATGAAGGGGAGGGTTTGGGAGGGAAATGGTTTGAATTTGAATGGTGAGGTAGGTAGGGTTTTATGATGGATGGATGTGAGTGGTGAAGAGAGTATGGAGAAGAGTGTAAGATTTGATAGGTGAATGGTGTTTGGGAAAGAGGTATTGAGGTGATTGGTCAAGGGTGTATAGGGAAGAGTGTTATGGAAAGGTGTGAAGAGGAGAGAAGAAGAAGTGGGGTAGGTGGGGATCCTGTGGGGTCCACAGATCCTGAGGTGTCAAGGAATTTGAGTCCCTGCACCATTCTGGCGTCTAAACGCCCATTTTGTGCCCATTCTGGCGTTTAACGCCAGCTCTGCTACCTTTTCTGGCGTTAAACGCCAGCCAGATGCCCATTTCTGGCGTTAAACGCCCAGAGTGCTGCCCATTCTGGCGTTTAACGTCCAGAATGCTGCCAGGCTGGGCGTTAAACGCCTATTCTGCTATCCTTACTGGCGTTTAAATGCCAGTAAGCCTGTCCTCCAGGGTGTGCTATTTTTAATGCTATTTTTTCATTTTGTTTTTGATTTTTCAGTTATTTTTATGACTTCACATGATCATCAACCTAAAGAAAACATAAAATAACAATGGAAAATAAATAAATATAATTAAATAACATTGGGTTGCCTCCCAATAAGCGCTTCTTTAATGTCAGTAGCTTGACAGTGAAGCTCATAGAGAGCTTCACAGAGACTCAGAGCTGATGTTGGCCTCCCAACACCAAACTTAGAAGTTGAGTATGGGGGCTTTGTTTGACTCTGTATTGAGAGAAGCTTTTCATGCTTCCTCTCCATGGTTACAGGAGAAGGTCCTTGAGCCTTAAACACAAGGTAGTCCTCATTCACTTGAAGGACTAACTCTCCTCTGTCTACATTAATCACAGCTCCTGCTGTGGCTAGGAAGGGTCTTCCAAGGATGATGGATTCATCTTCATCCTTCCCAGTCTCTAGGATTACGAAGTCAGCAGGGATGTAATAATATTCAGTCTTCACTAAGACATCCTCTACAAGTCCATAAGCCTGTTTCCTTGAATTGTCTGCCATCTCTAGTGAGATTTTTGCAGCTTGTACCTCAAAGATCCCTATTTTCTCCATTACAGAGAGGGGCATGAGGTTTATACTTGACCCAAGATCACACAGAGCCTTCCTAAAGGTCATGGTGCCTATGGTACAAGGTATTAAGAACCTTCCAGGATCCTGTTTCTTCTGAGGTAATTTCAGTTGAACCAGATCATTCAGTTCATTGATGAGCAATGGGGGTTCATCCTCCCAAGTCTCATTACCAATTAACTTGGTATTCAGCTTCATGATTGCTCCTAGATACTAAGTAACTTGCTCTTCAACAATGTCTTCATCCACTTCAGAGGAAGAATACTCATCAGAGCTCATGAATGGCAACAGTAAGTTCAGTGGAATCTCTATGGTCTCTATATGAGTCTCAGATTCCTTTGGTTCCTCATTAGGGAACTCCTTGGAAGCCAGTGAACGTCCATTGAGGTCTTCCTCACTAGAAATCACTGCCTTTTCTTCCTCTCCAGGTTCGGCCATGTGGGACGTGTTTATGACCTTGCACTCTCTTTTTGGATTATCTTCTGTATTGCTTGGGAGAGTACTAGGAGGGAGTTCAGTAACTCTTTTACTCAGCTGACCCACTTGTGCCTCCAAATTTCTAATGGAGGACCTTACTTCAGTCATGAAACTGAGAGTGGTCTTAGATAGATCAGAGACTACAGTTGCTAAGTCAGAGTGGCTCTACTTAAAATTCTCTGTCTGTTGCTGAGAAGATGATGGAAAAGGTTTGCTATTGCCAAACTTGTTTCTTCCACCATTATTATTATTGAAGCCTTGATTAGGCTTCTATTGATCCTTCCATGAGAGATTAATATGATTCCTCCATGAAAGATTGTAGGTGTTTCCATATGATTCTCCCATGTAATTCACCTCTGCCATTGCAGGATTCTCAGGGTCATAGGCTTCTTCTTCAGAAGAAGCCTCCTTAGTACTGCCTGATGCAGCTTGCATTCCAGACAGACTCTGAGAAATTATATTGACTTGCTGAGTCAATATTTTGTTCTGAGCCAATATGGCATTCAGAGTATCAATCTCCAGAACTCCTTTCTTCTGAGTTGTCCCATTATTCACAGGATTCCTTTCAGAAGTGTACATGAACTGGTTATTTGCAACCATTTCAATGAGTTCTTGGGCTTCTGCAGGCGTCTTCTTTAGATGAAGAGATCCTCCAGCAGAGTGGTCCAATGACATCTTGGACAATTCAGACAAACCATTATAGAATATACATATGATACTGATGAGAGGACTTTTGCGTGGTCTAGAAATTTGCGGATAAATCCTCGTTGCAAGTATAGTTTCTAAACCTTCAAAAGTCCTTTCATACAAACATTTTGGTTGTCACAAGTAACAAACCCCTTAAAAATTGTTAACCGAGTATTCAAACCTCGGGTCGTCTTCTCAAGGAGCTGCGAGGAAGTATGTTCTTATTATTGGTTATAAAGGTTGTAATCGGGGTTTAGAAGGTGAGAAGCAAGTAATTTAAATGACGAGTGAATTAAATGGCAATTAAAAATAAATAATAACTGTAAAACAACTTTTAGCAAGAAAAGGGAAATTAGAAGTCCAACTTAGTTATCCCTCTCAACAATAATGAAAGTTGTATCTTAATTCCACTTAGTTAACCTTATGAAGCAAAGGTAAGTCAAGGGACTAATTAGTTTGACCTTCGAATCCTATTTATTTCCTAGGAAAAAGTTGGGATTATTGAAGTTCAGATCAATTAGCAAGATAACGATTATCAATTATGTTGAGTTCGATAATGTTGAGTCACTGATTTCTTAACCAAGACCAAAAGGGGAAAAAGTAAATTGCTGGAATAATAAAAGTGTCCTTAGATGGGAAGCAATGGCAACTTAAATCAAGGAGAACAATCATAAACTGAAAATACCTTGAATATCATTAATTCAAATAGAAATCTGTAACATGGAATAATTCATAAATTAAATTATAATAATCAATTCAAATATTGGAATCAAATAAATAAAGGTAAAATTGAAATAAAGGAACATTAAAACCTGGATCCAGAGTTACTCCCAAAACAAGAACAAGTCCTAAATCCTAAGAGAGAGAGAGAATCTCTCTCTAAACTAAATCTAAATCATGAAGACTAGAAATTGGCGAGCTCTCCCTGAATGGATGCATTCCTCCACTTTATAACCTCTAATCTATGCTTTCTGTACTTGGATCTGGGCCAAAAAGGGCTTCAGAAATCGCTAGGGGCGTATTCTGTAAATTCTGATACGTGGCCTCTGTCACGCGTCCGCGTGGGTCACGCGGTCGCATCATCTGGAGTTTTTCCTTTTCACGCGGTCGCGTCAGTCACGCGTCTGCGTCGTGGGTGTTCTACTCAAGGCGCGCGGTCGCGTCAGTCATGCGGCCGCGTCGCTGCTTCTTTGCTTCTGTCACGCGATCGCGTCGTCCATGCGATCGCGTGGATACCAGTTTCCTTAAAGCTCCGTTTTACCTTCTTTTTCCATTTTTGTATGTTTTCTTTTTCATCCTTTAAGTCATTCAGCCTTTAGGAAACCTGAAGCTACTCAACACACTAGTCACGGCATCGAATGGAAATAAAGGTAATTAAAATAATTAATTTTTTTTAAAGCTTAGGAAATATGTTTTTCACAATATGACATAATAAGGAAGGAAAAGTAAAACCATGCAATTAATGTGAATAAGTAGGTGAAGAGTTGAATAAATCACTCTAATTAAGCACAAAAGAACTCATGAAATATGGGTTTATCAACCTCCCCACACTTAAACACTAGCATGTCCTCATGCTAAATCCAAGGTAAATAATTAAGGTTAAAGTGATGGAATGTTATGAAATGCAACCTATGCTAAATGCATCTACCTAATGAGTCATGCAATTCTAATTCATCCACTCATATATAAAGCCTACATGTAGTCAAATTATTTCACATTCTCAAGGAGATATATATACATATATAGCTAACCCTCAAATAATAAAGCATTTTTTTTTGCAAATGAGATGAGAAGAAAACTTGCAAGACAATCAGAGATAAATGTTAATGAGCTTTTGAACCCTCACTGGATTTTGTGTTTTTTTCTCTAATCACTCAGTGTTTATTGGGTTAATCACTCTATTCTTCTTTTTATTCTTCCTTTCTATAACTTTGTTTTTCGTCTAACCAATCAACAGTTATAGAACATAGTCATACCAAAACTCATGAGGTCTTTAATTAAGGTTGTAATGGGGTCAAGGCAAAGGGTAAGGATATATGTATAAGGCTAAGTGAGCTAATAAGTGAATCCTTAATTAGACTAAGATCTCACCTAACATACATACTTAGTAAAATAATGCTTCTTTACCTATTCTCCCTATTTTCTTGCTTTTGATATCACATGCTCATGTTTCAATTCTTGTTTTTATCCCATGTGCATTGCTTTTTATTTTGCATTGGGGAGTTCTTTTTGTATCCCCTTATTTACATGCTTGAAAACTAACTTTTTTTTTTGAATACACATGGTAATTTTAATTAATTTGAATTTTCATGAGCCTGCTTCCCAAAATTTTGAGTTGCTTTATTCTTTTTAATTTTTCTACCTTTTGTCTTTATCAACTATGTTCCCAATAAGTTTCCCACATTTTACTCTATTTATAATTTTCTATCTTAAGCTAACCAAGGATTCACTTGGGATTTTCTTTTGTTTTTCTGCTTAAGGCTAGTAATTTGGCTAAAATAGAATAAGGGTTTTTTTTTTTAAAAAGCTCAAAGGGGGCTAACAAAGGTGATGTAAAAGGTAGGCTAATTTGGGGTAAGTGAGCTAAGATCAAATGATGGCCTCAATCATTATTTTGAGATGTACCTATATTCTATAATCGGACATATAGACTAAAACAAAGTAAAGAACACCAGAATAAGAAAGAAGGTTGGAACACACAGGAATAAAAATCATGGTTTGAATGTAACCATACAGTTAAGCTCAAAACTCACTGGCTATGTGTTCTCTAGCTGAAAAATCATTTATCACTTATGTATGTCATGCAGGTTTAGTTAAAAATTCTCATTATTCTCTTAAAAGTAATTTAGGGTAGCCTTTGAAGTTTTAATATTTCTCCTTGATGAAATGTTGTCAGTTTAACTACATCATGTAATGCTATATATACAAGGTTTTATGGATCTAAATCTATTATGTTCAAGTTCCTAGCTTACTCTTTTTTTTATATTTATCAATTTAAACTAAGCTATAACTAAGCTATCTTATGTAAAAAGGGTAAACTATACTAATTGATCCACTAATAAGTTAGAATTGCAAACTAAACTAAATAACTAAAATGAACTAAATAACTAAAATATGAACAAAAAATGCAAAATGCAGAAAATAGAGTAAAATACACAAGTAGCAATGTATAAGTACTCAGAAAATAACAATAAAAGAAAAAGAGAAAAATACAGAAAAATATCCAAAATAAAAGAAAAAGTATGTAGTAGTTCACCAAAATAAACGCCAGAGATGGCGACCTCCCAAAACTTAAAATGAAGCATCGTCCCCGATTCTCAATCAAGCCGGGTGTGAAGGAGTGTCATCACTGGTAGGGATGGTAGCTGGGGTCTCTGTGGCGGTGGTGGGCTGAGAGTCTGGCTGCTGTAGAGGGGGGACTGACTGGATCGGGATCTCCGGATCTGCAGCCTCAAGCTGATGTGGGGCCTCCTGCTGTGGTGTAGCGTGCTCTGTGCCTGCCTGCTGATGAGTCTCCGCCTGGGAGTGAGGCTCCTCCTCGTGCTCATCCTCCTCCTCCTCTGATGGCTCTGATGGTGTGTCGGGCTCGGAGGGGATGTCGGTGCCCTGTCTGATCATCAGCTTCAGATGGGAATAGTGTTGCCTGCTGCGGCGCTCCAATCTCTCATACCGGCGCCTGTTACGGCGCTCCATCGGATCAAGCTGGCAGAATAGACGGTGCACGAGGTGATAAACCGGCTCAGAAGCGGGTGGAGGTAGAGTGGTGGCAGCAGGGGCAGCTGGGGCAGCTGTGGATGAAGAGGGTCCAGCAGACGGAGGGGCTGTCTCATCAGTAGCAGTGACAGGTGGTGGTCTGTAGCCCAAAGCAAGGAAGTTCCTGCTGTGAGGGATGATCTTCCTGCAGTCCGCTGCTGGTGGTCGCTCATCGGCATCCTCCCAAGGCATATCAGCCTGACGGTCTAGCCGTGTAACCAGATAAAGAAAGGGGAGGGTGCCTCGGACGTGGACCCTGGCCATATAATGCCGGATAAAATAAGGCAAGTACAGGTCCTTACCCTCCAGCACACACCAGAGGAGGGTGATCATGGCAGCTGGGATCTCAGTCTCATGAGTACTCGGCATCACATAGTTGCTCAAGATCTGATGCCATAGTCGAGCCTCATCATTCAAGTACACTCTCTTGATCCCTCTAGGCATAGTGGTGTCCTGACCCATCTCCCAAGGAACAGCAGGGTCGAGAGCTATCCGTTCCTTCACAGCATCCCAATCAAACCGCATCTGGCCCATGTCCTCCTCAGCCTGTGCATAACCATCTGGCTGATCGGACTTGGCTGGGAGCTGGAGAATGGTCTCTATGGCCTCCTCAGTGACCAGAATTTGCTTTCCCCTCAGGTTCACTGCATCTAGGGTAGTAAGGTAGTAGTTGCAATAGAATTCCCGTACCCAAGATGCATTGACCTCTGTCAGTGGTCTCTCCAGAAAGAACCAGCCCCTTTGCTTGATTTGCTCAGTGGTGTATTGCTGGAGGGCTTCTGGAATCTTCAAGGTACGTTCCAGGTATAGATTTCTGGAGTTTTCAAAATTCGGGTACTTCAGCTCACAGTACCGATTTGCAAATTTTATAGGATCAGTCGAAGGGAGCAGCTGGTCAGCTTTTTCCTGCTGTGTGAAGTTCTTCTCCCGTCATGAGGAATCGTGCATTAGAGCAATGATGGACTGGGAGAAATCTCCTCTCTTGCGCTTGCCAGTAGCCTTGCCTTTGCCTTTCCTTTGTGAGGCAGACATCCTGAAAAACAGAAAACCAGGAAATGGATAAAATAGGAAAGTAAATAGGCAGTTTAAACAAAGGAAACTCAAAGTGGTAAGGGAGAAATAGAATAAGGAAAGTGAGTAATTGAAATGTGATTGAATTAATGTTAAATGGAAAGAAAAAAAATCAATATGCCATAGTGAGAAAGTTAGAGGAAGTGAAAGTAATCAGAAAAGAGATCAAGAGGGTTAGTATGGTAAAAAGAAATTAGTAAAGAAAATAGAAAAAGAAAGTAAGTGGCATAGAAAAAAAAATTCCATATAACAAGGATTCACAAGTAAGAATAGAAGTACTCATAATCGAATAAAGAAAACAGGGTGATGCTGATTCGAATAGAAATAAAGAAATCAGAAATTGGAATCAGTGAATCACAAATGCAGGTTATGAACCAGGAAAGCAAAGAGGATAAGAAAGTGGCCTTAGCATTCATGAAATGGTTTGGGGGAAGCAGAGTAAAACAGAGTTGCCAAACAAAAACAAGAATGAAAACAATTTTCAAAAAAAATTTGGGCAGCATTCCGGCTAAAATTGGATTGTCCCGGAAAATAGACAGCAATCATATCAGTGCATATGAATTAAAAAAATCAAGCTGCATGTACATAGATATAAAATAAACATAAAAACTCAATGTAAGCAGCAGTAACATACAAGAAAGCAGCATATGAATCATGATTATAGCAGCAACAGATTTGAACATAGAATAAAACAGAAATAAGAACAATGCAAGTAAACAGACCTAGATCCACTAACCACAGCCTAAGCTACCTAAAAACCTAAAAATCCACTACAACATGCAAGTCTAGTTATCCTAATCATGAACATAAACGGGAAAAAAAATACAGAAAAGTGACGAACGGATAAAAAGGGTTGCGTGTTGCGGAACCTGGTAAGCAGAAGGGGTGGAACAGGGAAGAAGGTGGCTGCGGCGGCGTCCGGCGCGGTGGTGGTGCACGGCGTCGCGGTGGCTGCTGAGGGGGCAGTGGCGGAGGGAGGTAATAGGGTTAGTGAGAGAGGAAGAGGGTAGGGGAAGGGAGGGCGGTGGTTGTTGCTGGCTGAAGGGGGTGGGTGGCGGAGAGGGGGGCGCGGCTGGATGGCCGGCGGTGGCTGGGCGGTGCTCGCGGAGGTGGCTGTGGTGGAGAGGGGAGGGGAGAGGAAGAAGGAAGAAGAGAGAAGGGGAGGGGGTGGTACGGCGGTGGCGTCTGGGCGGCAGCGGCGGGGTGGTGGCGTGGTGGCTGGCTGGCGGTGGCTGGGGGAAGAAGAATAGAGAAGGAGAAGAGGGTTGGGGTGAAGGGGGGGCTGCGCGACTAATAGGGTTTGCGTGGCTGGGGGGTTATATTTTCGAATCCACACGGCCGCGTGGGGCACGCGGTCGCGTGGTTGGGGTGAAAATGGGGGAGACGCGATCGCGTGGGTTGCGCGATCGCATGAGAGGGGGGGAAAGAGGGGTGACGCGATCGCGTGGGTCGCGCGATCGCGTCGCTGGAATTCGTGCTAAACGCACGACTCCAGCGCCGTTTCAGTGCAACTCTCTGTCTCCTTTTGGGGTGATATGCAATCCATGCGACGCGATCACGTCGCTCACGCGGTCGCCTGGGATTGGTATTGGGTAAGTGACGCGATCGCATGGGGCATGCGATCGCGTGGGCCAATTTGTGCGAAACGCACAAGAGCCGCATGATTCCAGCCCAACTTTCTGTTCATTGGATCCTTACGCCGATATATATATCACGCGGCCGCGTGGGTCACGCGGTCGCATGGGTGGTGTTTTTCGCGATATGACGCGATCGCATGGGGCATGCGGTCGCGTTGTGCAACCCCTTTTTTTTTTAAACTGAAAAATGCAGGATGCAGTGATCAACATGGATGCTATGCATGATTCCAGGTTAATGTTAAAATAAAAAAAAGGGTAAATTGAAAACAATAAACAAGAAATAGATTGAGAAAGAAGCGACCATACCATGGTGGGTTGTCTCCCACCTAGCACTTTTAGTTAAAGTCCTTAAGTTGGACATTGGAAGAGTATCCTGTTATGGTGGCTTATGTTTAAATTCGTCCAAAAATTTCCACCTGTGCTTGGAATGCCAATAGCCTCCGGGGTTCCAAACTAGGCATGTAAAGCTTCTGAGCAGCTTCAAACAGATATTCAGCCTCCCGGGATGATGAATATCAGAATATAATCCATGATCCCAAGCTGTGTTTTTAGATCCGCCTCCATTTTGATTTGTAAGTTTCCATTCGGGCGGGTTAAAAAGTAGAATCTCACCGTGGTGACCAAACGTTCTCCATGATCCATGCAATTGAGCATGATACCAATCCGTGTACTTCGAGGTGAAGCGTGGAACCTTATTGAACCTGGTGCACCAGTTCTGAGTACGAGCCAATTCCCTCTTACTCTTAAAGCCGCAGAGAGCTCTAAGTTGGCCATCTGTTTCAAGCAAACCATATTCAAGTGAATAAGTAAAATTATAAGTTAAGGATTGTACCCACTTGAAGCTTGTATTAGGTGGTAATGGCCTTGGGATAGGTGTTTTTGGTGGTTCTGTGGTGCACGAATTGTGAATCACACTTTTCACAACTCGTACCACTAACCAGCAAGTGCACTGGGTCGTCCAAGTAATACCTTACGTGAGTAAGGGTCGAATCCCACGGAGATTGTTGGTTTGAAGCAATCTATGGTTATCTCGCAATTCTTAGTCAGGAAGTCAATTATATTTATCAGTTGAATTGCGAATGAATCAAGAGAGCATGGGTTAAAGGTTACTTGTTATGCAGTAATGGAGAATATGTTGGAGTTTTGGAGATGCTTTGTCTTCTGAATCTCTGATTTCCTCTGTCCTCTGATTCACGCACGCACGTCCTTCTATGGTAAGCTGTGTGTTGGGGCATCACCGTTGTCAATGGTTACATCCCCTCCTCTTGTGAAAATGGTCCAAATGCTCTGTTACAGCACGGCTAATCATCTGAGGTTCCCGATCATGCTGGAATAGGATTCACCCTCCTTTTGCGTCTGTCACTACGCCCAGCACTCGTGAGTTTGAAGCTCGTCACAGTCATTCAATCCCTGAATCCTACTCGGAATACCACAGACAAGGTTTAGACTTTCCGAATTCTCATGAATGCCGCCATCAATCTAGCTTATACCACGGAGATTCTGATTAAGGAATCTAAGAGATATTCATTCAATCTGATGTAGAACGGAGGTGGTTGTCAGGCACGCGTTCGTGGGGGAATGATGATGATTGTCACGTTCATCACATTCATGTTGAAGTGCGAATGAATATCTTAGATATGAACACGCATGTTTGAATAGAAAACAGGAATACTTGCATTAATTCATTGAGACACAGCAGAGCTCCTCACCCCCAACAATGGAGTTTAGAGACTCATTCCGTCAAAGAGTACAAAGTTCAGATCTAAAAATTTCATGAGATACAAAATAAGTCTCTAAAAGTTGTTTAAATACTAAACTAGTAGCCTAGGTTTACAAAAAATGGGTAAACTATAATAGATGGTGCAGAGATCCACTTATGGGGCCCACTTGGTGTGTGCTGGGGCTGAGACTTAAGCAATTCACGTGCATAAGGCTGTTTTGGGCGTTCAACGCCAGGTTTGGATCCATTTCTGGCGTTGAACTCCAGCTTTTAATCCTTTTCTGGCGCTGGACGCCAGAATTGGGCAGAGAACTGGCGTTGAACGCCAGTTTACGTCGTCAATCCTTGAGCAAAGTATGGACTATTATATATTGCTGGAAAGCCCTGGATGTCTACTTTCCAACGCAATTGGAAGAGCGCCATTTCAAGTTCTGTAGCTCCATAAAATCCACTTTGAGTGCAGAGAGGTCAGAATCCAAGAGCATCAGCAGTCCTTTTTCAACCTGAATCAGATTTTTGCTCAGCTCCCTCAATTCAGCCAGAAAAATACCTGAAATTACAGAAAAACACACAACTCATAGTAAAGTCCAGAAATATGAATTTTTCCTAAAAACTAATGGAAATAAGCTAAAAACTAACTAGAATCTCCTAAAAACTATATGAAATTAACCCCAAAAAGCGTATAAAATATCCGCTCATCACAACACCAAACTTAAACTGTTGCTTGTCCTCAAGCAACTAGACAAATTAAATAGAAGACTAATAGGTTGAGAAGCAATAATATCTCAGAGTTTTTGAGTGAAGCTCAGATTCTAATTAGATGAGCGGGACTAGTAGCTTTTTGCTTCTGAACAGTTTTGGCATCTCACTTTATCCATTGAAGCTCAGAGTGATTGGCATCTATAGGAACTTAGAATTCAGATAGTGTTATTGATTCAGCTATTTCATGAGTCTTGGCTGTGGCCCTAAGCACTTTGTTTTTCAGTATTACCACCGGATACATAAATGCCACAGACACATTATTGGGTGAACCTTTTAGATTGTGACTCAGCTTTGCTAAAGTCCCCAATTAGAGGTGTCCAGAGTTCTTAAGCACACTCTTCTTTCTGCTTTGGACCTTGACTTTAACCGCTCAGTCTCAAGTTTTCACTTGACACCTTCACGCCACAAGCACATGGTTAGGGATAGCTTGGTTTAGCCGCTTAGGCCAGGATTTTATTCCCTTAGGCCCTCCTATCCACTGATGCTCAAAGCCTTGGGATCCTTTTTATTACCCTTGCCTTTTGGTTTTAAGGGCTATTGGCTTTTTGCTCTTGCCTTTTGGTTTTAAGAGCTTTGGCTTTTTCTGCTTGCTTTCTCTCTCTTTTTTTTTCTGCAAGCTTTGTTCTTTGCTGCTTTTTCTTGCTTCAAGAATCATTTTTATGATTTTTCAGATTATCAATAACATGTCTCATGTTCATCATTCTTTCAAGAGCCAACATATTTAACAGTCTTAAACAACAAATTCAAAAGACATATGCACTGTTCAAGCATTCATTCAGAAGACAGAAAGCATTGCCACCACATATAACTAATTAGAATTTCTCTTATTAAAAACTCAAAATTTTATTGCCTCTTATTCAAAAGATCTACTATTTTATTCATGTTTGTTGATGATGAGAAAAATAGACTATAACTTGATTGGAGATAAAATCAAAATAGATACTAATTACTACTATATGACTCCTAAGGTAAAACTACAATAAGAACGATTATCACAGAGTTAAGGCTAAGATTAGAACTCAACAACCTTGAGGTTTGGAAGTGGACGTTCCTCTAGTCTGTGAGGTGCTTGGTCCTTCAAGAGATAACTCCTGACGCTTCAGTTCCTTTAAGTCACGCCCTTGCTCATCTTGTTCCCTGAGCAGTTTGCAGAGCATGCTGTTTTGATTTTGCTCTTGGATCTCCGGATATTCATCTTCTTTCAGATCGAACTTAACTTCCGGGATCACTGATCTTAGACCCATTATTTTGTAGTAATGGTCTGAATGTTCCTTGGTTAAGAACTTCCCTTGATTCCAAAGTGGTTTCGGAATACTCTCTTTCTTGCCTCTTGGAGTGGGTTGTTTTCCTTTAGGGGCCATGATCTTAGTGATCACGGATAAGCACACCAAACTTAGAGGTTTTCTTGTCCTCAAGCAAAAGAAAAGAAAGGAGATGGGTAGAAGGAGAGCTCCTCCCCACTATCCTGGCGTTTGAACGCCCAAACGCTGCCTGTTTTGGGCGTTCAACGCCCAAATGCTGCTCTCCTGGGCATTCAACGCCTAGTTGTTGCCCTTTTCTGGCATTGAACGCCAGATAGCTATCCTTACTGGCGTTCAGCGCCCACTGGATGCCCCTTTTGGGCGCTGAACGCCCAAAATGGGCTCTCACTGGCGTTTTCTTGCCAGTGAGCTCTTTTTCTCTGTTTTGTGTGTAGATTCCTTCTGTAACCCTGTGAATTTATGAAATTGATTCTTTACCTTAGTATCAATGAACTTTATATAAACAAATAAAAATAAAAAATAGGGCAAAATGCTTAGAGGATTGATGCCCCATGGCTGGGTTGCCTCCCAGCAAGCGCTTCTTTATTGTCTTTAGCTGGACCTTGCTGAGCTTTTAATCTAGCTTCAGCCTTGAGCACTCTTGCTCAACGTTGCCTTCAAGATAGTGCTTGATTCTCTGTCCATTGATAATGAACTTCTTATCAGAATCAATATCTTGAAGCTCCACATAACCATATGGTGATACACTTGTAATCACATATGGTCCCCTCCACCGGGACTTCAGTTTCCCGGGGAATAGCCTGAGCCTAGAGTTGAACAACAGAACCTTTTGTCCTGGTTCAAAGATTCTAGATGACAGCTTTCTGTCATGCCACTTTTTTTATTTCTCTTTATAAAGCTTGGCATTTTCGAAAGCTGTGAATCTGAATTCCTCTAGCTCATTTAACTGGAGCAATCTTTTTTCTCCTGCTAACTTGGCATCAAAGTTTAGGAATCTGGTTGCCCAGTAGGCTTTATGTTCCAGTTCCACGGGCAGGTGACATACCTTACCATACACAAGTTGGTATGGAGAGGTCCCTATAGGAGTCTTGAATGCTGTTCTGTAAGCCCACAGAGCATCATCCAAGCTCCGTGCCCAATTCTTTCTACGGGTACTTACTGTTCGTTCTAGGATTCTCTTTAATTCTCTGTTAGAGACTTCATCTTGCCCATTAGTTTGTGGATGATATGGAGTAGCCACCTTATGGCGAATTCCATACCGAACCATGGCAGAGTAAAGCTGTTTATTGCAGAAGTGAGTGCCCCCATCACTGATTAATACTCTAGGGACACCAAACCTGCTAAAGATATATTTCTGGAGGAACTTCAGCACTGTTTTAGTATCATTGGTGGGTGTGGCAATGGCCTCAACCCATTTTGATACATAGTCAACTGCCACCAGAATATAAGTGTTTGAGTATGATGGTGGGAAAGGTCCCATGAAGTCAATTCCCCATACATTAAACAACTCAATTTCCAAGATTTCTTGTTGAGGCATGGCGTAACCATGAGGCAGATTACCAGCTCTTTGGCAACTGTCACAGTTACGTACAAACTCTCGGGAATCTTTATAGAGTGTGGGCCAATAGAAGCCACATTGGAGGACCTTGGTGGCTGTTCGCTCACCTCCGAAATGGCCTCCATATTGAGATCCATGGCAATGCCATAGGATCCTCTGTGCTTCTTCTCTAGGCACACACCTACGGATTATTCCGTCTGCACATCTCTTAAAGAGATAGGGTTCATCCCACAAGTAGTACTTTGCATCAGTAATTAATTTCTTCTTTTGTATCCTGTTGTACTCCATGGGTATGAACCTTACAGCTTTATAGTTTCCAATATCGGCATGCAAACCATGGTGTTTCCTAAATGGCAAATAAATGCTCATCCAGAAAAGTCTCAGAGATCTCAAGAGAGGGGAGGGGCGTCCCTTCTACTGGCTCTATCCGGGACAGATGATCAGCCACTTGGTTCTCTGTCCCTTTTCTGTCTCTTATTTCTATATCAAACTCTTGCAGAAGCAACACCCATCTGATGAGCCTGGGTTTTGAATCCTGCTTTGTGAGTAGATATTTAAGAGCAGCATGATCAGTATACACAATCACTTTTGATCCTACTAAGTATTATCTGAACTTGTCAATGGCGTAAACCACTACAAGTAATTCTTTTTCTGTGGTTGTGTAATTTTTCTGGGCATCATTTAGAACGCGACTAGCGTAATAAATGACGTGCAGAAGTTTGTCATGCCTCTGTGCCAACACTGCACCAATAGCGTGATCACTGGCATCACACATTAGCTCAAATGATAATGTCCAGTCTGGTGCAGAAATAACTGGTGCTGTGACCAGCTTAGCTTTCAGCGTTTCAAACGCCTGCAGGCACTCTGTGTCAAACACAAATGGCATGTCAGCAGCTAGTAGATTGCTTAGAGGTTTTGTGATTTTTGAAAAATCCTTTATAAACCTCCTATAGAATCCTGCATGCCCCAGAAAGCTTCTAATTGCCTTAACATTGGCAGGTGGTGGTAATTTTTCAATTACCTCTATTTTTGCTTGATCCACCTCTATTCCCTTGTTTGAGATTTTATGCCCAAGAACAATCCCTTCAGTCACCATGAAGTGACATTTTTCCCAGTTTAAAACTAGGTTGGTCTCTTGGCATCTTTTCAGAACAAGTTTCAGGTGATCAAGACAGGAGCTGAATGAGTCTCCATATACTAAGAAGTCATCCATGAAGACTTCCAAAAATTTTTCCACCATATCAGAGAAAATAGAGAGCATGCATCTCTGGAAGGTTGCAGGCGCATTACACAGCCCAAATGGCATCCTTCTATAAGCAAACACTCCAGATGGACATGTGAATGCTGTTTTCTCTTGATCCTGAGGATCTACTGCAATCTGGTTATAGCCTGAGTAGCCGTCCAAAAAGCAGTAATAATCATGACCTGCTAGTCTTTCTAGCATCTGGTCTATGAATGGTAAAGGAAAATGATCCTTTCTGGTGGCTGTATTGAGCCTTCTGTAGTCAATACACATGCGCCACCCTGTAACTATTCTTGTAGGAACCAGTTCATTTTTTTCATTATGAATCACTGTCATGCCTCCCTTTTTTGGGACGACTTGGACAGGACTCACCCAGGGGCTATCAGAAATAGGATAAATAATCCCAGCCTCTAGTAATTTGGTGACCTCTTTCTGCACCACTTCCTTCATGGCTGGATTTAGCCGTCTCTGTGGTTGAACCACTGGTTTAGCATTATCCTCCAATAAGATTTTGTGCATGCATCTAGCTGGGCTTATGCCCTTAAGGTCACCTATGGACCACCCAAGAGCTATCTTGTGTGTCCTTAGCACTTGAATAAGTGCTTCCTCTTCCTGTGAATTTAAGGCAGAGCTTATGATCACTGGAAAAGTGTCACCTTCTCCCAGAAATGCATATTTCAAGGATGGTGGTAATGGCTTGAGCTCGGGTTTAGGAGGTTTTTCTTCTTCCAGAAGAAATTTCAAAGGCTCTTTTCATATCCCCTGAATCTTCTAAATCAGGCTGAGCATCTTTAAAGATGTTTTCCAACTCTGATTCGAGACTCTCAGCCATGTTGATCTCTTCTACCAAGGAGTCAATAAGATCAACTTTCATGCAGTCTGTTGATGTGTCTGGATGTTGCATAGCTTTGACAGCATTCAACTTAAACTCATCATCATTGACTCTCAGGGTTATTTCCCCCTGTTGGACGTCAATGATGGATCGTCCAGTTGCTAGGAAGGGTCTTCCTAGAATGAGAGTAGTACTCTTGTGCTCCTCCATTTCCAGCACAACGAAGTCAGTGGGAAAGGCGAATGGCCCAACCCTGACAATCATGTCTTCAATCACGCCTGATGGGTATTTAGTGGAGCCATCAGCAAGTTGGAGACATATCCGGGTTGGTTTAACTTCTTCAGTTAAACCAAGCTTTCTGATAGTGGATGCAGGTATTAGGTTGATGCTTGCCCCAAGATCACATAAAGCTGTCTTGGTGCAATTACCTTCTAATATGCATGGTATCAGAAAACTCCCAGGGTCTTTAAGCTTTTCAGGAAAGCTTTTCAGAATGACTGCACTGCATTCTTCAGTGAGGAGAACTCTTTCTGTTTCTCTCCAATCCTATTTATGACTCAAGATCTCTTTCATGAACTTGGCATAAGAAGGTATTTGCTCAAGTGCTTCTGCAAATGGAATCTTTATTTCAAGAGTCCTGAGGTAATCTGCAAAGCGAGCAAATTACTTATCCTGTTCCTCTTTCCGGAGTTTTTGAGGATAAGGTATCTTGGCTTTATATTCCTCAACCTTAGTTGCTGCAGGTTTATTGCCTACAGAAGTGGTTGAAGAAGCCTTTTTAGAGGGGTTGTTATCAGCATTTGTGTGTGTCTGATCCCTCATTGGCAATTGAGTGCCAGAGTTAGAAGCTGGAGTGACGTTGGATGCCAACTCCTTGTCTGTTCCTAGCGTCTGAACGCCAGAACTGTGCCCATTTTGGGCGTTCAACGCCAGATCCTTGCCCATTTCTGGCGTTGAACGCCAGTTCTGCCTTATTTCTGGCGTTGAACGCCAGTCCTGAGCATGGTCTGGGCGTTCAGCGCCAGCCTTCCACCAAATTTCTGGCGTTTTAGTTCCAGAATTACTTTTCCCTGGGCTCTTACTGTCCTCAGGTGAATTTTGGGTGGTTTGCTCATCTCTTAGCTTTTTGCTGCCTTGAGGTGGGGTATTTAATGTTTTCCAACTTCTTAATTGAACTGCTTGGCATTCGTCTGTTATTTGCCTTGACAGCTGCTGCTTTGTTTGCTTAAACTGTTCTTCCATATGTATATTAGCCATCCTTGTCTCTTGTAGTCTATCTCTGAATTCAGCTAATTGCTTTGTTAGAAAGTCCAATTGCTGATTGAATTCAGCAGCTTGTTCTACAGGACTGAGTTCAGCAGTTGCTGTGTTAACCTCTTCTTTCATGGAAGGGTCACTGCTTAGCTACAGATGCTGATTCCTGGCAACTGTATCAATGAGCTCTTGAGCCTCTTCAATTGTCTTTCTCATGTGGATAGATCCACTAGCTGAGTAATCTAGAGACATCTGAGCTCCTTCAACAAGCCCATAATAGAAGATGTCTAACTGAACCCACTCTGAAAATATTTCAGAAGGGCATTTTCATAGCATCTCTCTGTATCTCTCCCAGGCATCATAAAGAGATTCACTATCTCCTTGTTTAAAGCCTTGGATGTCCAGCCTTAGCTGTGTCATCCATTTTGGGGGAAAGTATTGATTCAGGAATTTTTCTGTCAGTTGTTTCCATGTCCTTATGCTGGCCTTAGGTTGGTTATTCAACCACCTCTTAGCTTGATCTTTTACAGCAAATGGAAACAGTAATAGTCTGTAGACATCCTGATCTATTTCTTTATCATGTACTGTGTCACCAATCTGCAGAAACTGTGCCAGAAACTCTGTAGGTTCTTCCTATGGAAGACCGGAATACTGGCAACTTTGCTGCACCATGATAATGAGCTGAGGATTCAACTCAAAGCTACTGACTCTAATGGAGGGTATGCAGATACTACTCCCATATGAAGCAGTAGAGGGGTTAGAATATGACCCCAGAGTCCGCCTGGACTGTTTATTTCCGCTTAGGTCCATGATGGAGAAAGGGAGATGATATAAAATAGAGAAAATATTTTTATTTATTTAATTATTTATTTATTTCAAAAACAAAATAAATCAAAATAAAATAAATAAAAAATGGGTGAAGATTTTCGAAAAACTGAGGAAAGGGAAAGTGGTTAGGAAGTTTTGAAAAGGGTATGATGATTTTTTTGAAAAAGGTTTTAAATTTTTTGAAATAAAAATCTGAATTTTAGAAATAGATTTCGAAAAATTTGCTTTTAAAACAGAGAGAAAAGATATTTTTGAATTTAAAGAGGAGAGAGAAAAACAATAAGATAGCACAAGGTTTAAAATTTTTAGATCTAATGCTCCTTGTTTTCAAAAATTTTGGGAAAAAACACCAAGGGACACCAAACTTAAAAATTTTAAGATCAAGACACAAGGAAAACTCAAGAACACTTTGAAGACTCACAAGAACACCAAACTTAAAATTTTTAGAAAACCAAACTAAAATTTTCGAAAACCAAAGGGAAATCAACAAGAAAACACCAAACTTAAAGTTTGGCACAAAATTTAACAGAGAAATTATTATTTATGAAAAATTTTTTGAAAAGAAAATAAAAGACTCTGACTCAAAAGACAAAAATTTCCTAATCTAAGCAACAAGATTCACCGTCAGTTGTTCAAACTCGAACAATCCCCGGCAACGGCGCCAAAAACTTGGTGCACGAATTGTGAATCATACTTTTCACAACTCGTACCACTAACCAGCAAGTGCACTGGGTCGTCCAAGTAATATCTTACGTGAGTAAGGGTCGAATCCCACGGAGATTGTTGGTTTGAAGCAATCTATGGTTATCTCACAATTCTTAGTCAGGAAGTCAATTATATTTATCAGTTGAATTGCGAATGAATCAAGAGAGCATGGGTTAAAGGTTACTTGTTATGCAGTAATGGAGAATATGTTGGAGTTTTGGAGATGCTTTGTCTTCTAAATCTCTGCTTTCCTCTGTCCTCTGATTCACGCACGCACGTCCTTCTATGGCAAGCTGTGTGTTGGGGCATCACCGTTGTCAATGGTTACATCCCCTCCTCTTGTGAAAATGGTCCAAATGCTCTGTCACAGCACGACTAATCATCTGAGGTTCCCGATCATGCTGGAATAGGATTCACCCTCCTTTTGCGTCTGTCACTACGCCCAGCACTCGCGAGTTTGAAGCTCGTCACAGTCATTCAATCCCTAAATCCTACTCGGAATACCACAGACAAGGTTTAGACTTTCCGGATTCTCATGAATGCCGCCATCAATCTGGCTTATACCACGGAGATTCTGATTAAGGAATCTAAGAGATATTCATTCAATCTGATGTAGAACAGAGGTGGTTGTCAGGCACGCGTTCGTAGGGGAATGATGATGATTGTCACGTTCATCACATTCATGTTGAAGTGCGAATGAATATCTTAGATAGGAACACGCATGTTTGAATAGAAAACAGGAATACTTGCATTAATTCATCGAGACACAGCAGAGCTCCTCACCCCCAACAATGGAGTTTAGAGACTCATGCCGTCAAAAAGTACAAAGTTCAGATCTAAAAATGTCATGA
Source organism: Arachis hypogaea (assembly GCF_003086295.3). Taxonomy (NCBI): domain Eukaryota; kingdom Viridiplantae; phylum Streptophyta; class Magnoliopsida; order Fabales; family Fabaceae; genus Arachis; species Arachis hypogaea. The sequence continues at coordinate 105,067,168 of NC_092055.1, forward strand.
GATACAAAATAAGTCTCTAAAAGTTGTTTAAATACTAAAGTAGTAGCCTAGGTTTACAGAAAATGGGTAAACTATAATAGATGGTGCAGAGATCCACTTCTGGGGCCCACTTGGTGTGTGCTGGGGCTGAGACTTAAGCAATTCACGTGTATAAGGCTGTTTTGGGCGTTCAACGCCAGGTTTGGATCCATTTCTGGCGTTGAACTCCAGCTTTTAATCCTTTTCTGGCGCTGGACGCCAGAATTGGGCAGAGAACTGGCGTTGAACGCCAGTTTACGTCATCTATCCTTGAGCAAAGTATGGACTATTATATATTTCTGGAAAGCCCTGGATGTCTACTTTCCAACGCAATTGGAAGAGCGCCATTTCAAGTTCTGTAGCTCCAGAAAATCCGCTTTGAGTGCAGAGAGGTCAGAATCCAACAGCATCAGCAGTCCTTTTTCAACCTGAATCAGATTTTTGCTCAGCTCCCTCAATTTTAGCCAGAAAAATACCTGAAATTACAGAAAAACACACAACTCATAGTAAAGTCCAGAAATATAAATTTTTCCTAAAAACTAATGGAAATAAGCTAAAAACTAACTAGAATCTCCTAAAAACTATCTAAAATTAACCCTAGAAAGCGTATAAAATATCCGCTCATCATTCTGTAAGTTCCGTTTCCTTGTGCTCTTTTGTGAATTCTTCCACTTCCTTGAAAAGGTCTTCAATTGTATCTGTATCCTGGTCAAAGTCTTCTATGTCTTCCTCATCACTTGAGTCATAGATTGGAGGTTGAGAGAAATCTACCTCCGCATCATCTTCACATTCACTTGGGGAAAATTCTTCGATCTCAGAGAATTCACTTGCGGACGCAAGTTCATCACTAGGAGAACTAGACTTGTGACTATCATCATCAAGAAAATTTGCTTCTTGGATTATTCCGTCTGATTCTTCGTAAACGACTTGCCTTGGAGATTGTACGGTATCCTCCTTAGCATCAACTGTAGCATCTTGGACGGAGTTTTCCTCAATTTTGGATTCCCAAGGAAGTTCAGCATCTCCTAGATCTTCAACCAACTCTTCTTCTTGAACAATGACAGCTTCTTCCACTTGTTCTAGTACGAATTCATTCTCTGTCTTGTCCACTGGAGCTGTGGTTGATCCTTGTATATTTGAGCGCCTAGTGGCCCATTGAATTAGTGCTTGCTCCAGTTGTTGAATGGTTGTTTGAAATTTAATTACTGTTTCTTTTAGGCGATCCTCTGCTTCGCAATTTGCCGGACTTGGACATGATACAAAGGAAAGTGGTGATGATTGGGAACGATTGGATTGGTATTGGGGTAAGGAAGGATCATATGATGGCGAATGGTGAAGAGAAGCTTGTGAGTGTGGTGGTTCGAGGTTATGTTGAAAGGATGGTTCATATGCACGGGGTGGGGCTTGTTGGTAGTTACAAGGTTGTCCACCATGTCTTTCAGCTGGGTATGCACGGTAGAATGGTCTTTGTCCAGGATATCTCGGAGGGTGTTGCTGCCAAAAGGGTTGATTAGATCCTCTTGGTTCCATCCATCCTTGATTGGTCTGACCTTGATGCACATTCCTGCTGTAACTTCTATTTCCTTTAACAATATTAGAACCAAACTCAAAGCGAGAGGGGTGAGAGTTCATAGTAGCAAATAAAGATAAAAAGGAAAAACAAAAATAAATAAACAAGCAAAAGAAAAATATTTACAATAACCAATAATAAGGCACACGTTAGCAGCTCCACGGCAACGGCGCCATTTTGATGAGAGGACTTTTGCGTGGTCTAGAAATTTGCGGATAAATCCTCGTTGCAAGTATAGTTTCTAAACCTTCAAAAGTCCTTTCATACAAACGTTTTGGTTGTCACAAGTAACAAACCCCTTAAAAATTGTTAACCGAGTATTCAAACCTCGGGTCGTCTTCTCAAGGAGCTGCGAGGAAGTATGTTCTTATTATTGGTTATAAAGGTTGTAATCGGGGTTTAGAAGGTGAGAAGCAAGTAATTTAAATGACGAGTGAATTAAATGGCAATTAAAAATAAATAATAACTGTAAAACAACTTTTAGCAAGATAAGGGAAATTAGAAGTCCAACTTAGTTATCCCTCTCAACAATAATGAAAGTTGTATCTTAATTCCACTTAGTTAACCTTATGAAGCAAAGGTAAGTCAAGGGACTAATTAGTTTGACCTTCGAATCCTATTTATTTCCTAGGAAAAAGTTGGGATTATTGAAGTTCAGATCAATTAGCAAGATAACGATTATCAATTATGCTGAGTTCAATAATGTTGAGTCACTGATTTCTTAACCAAGACCAAAAGGGGAAAAAGTAAATTGCTGGAATAATAAAAGTGTCCTTAGATGGGAAGCAATGGCAACTTAAATCAAGGAGAACAATCATAAACTGAAAATACCTTGAATATCATTAATTCAAATAGAAATCTGTAACATGGAATAATTCATAAATTAAATTATAATAATCAATTCAAATATTGAAATCAAATAAATAAAGGTAAAATTGAAATAAAGGAACATTAAAACCTGGATCCAGAGTTACTCCCAAAACAAGAAGAAGTCCTAAATCCTAAGAGAGAGAGAGAATCTCTCTCTAAACTAAATCTAAATCATGAAGACTAGAAATTGGCGAGCTCTCCCTGAATGGATGCATTCCTCCACTTTATAACCTCTAATCTATGCTTTCTGTACTTGGATCTGGGCCAAAAAGGGCTTCAGAAATCGCTAGGGGCGTATTCTGTAAATTCTGATACGTGGCCTCTGTCACGCGTCCGCGTGGGTCACGCGGTCGCATCATCTGGAGCTTTTCCTTTTCACGCGGTCGCGTCAGTCACGCGTCCGCGTCGTGGGTGTTCTACTCAAGGCGCGCGGTCGCATCAGTCATGCGGCCGCGTCGCTGCTTCTTTGCTTCTGGCACGCGATCGCGTCGTCCATGCGATCGCGTGGATACCAGTTTCCTTAAAGCTCCGTTTTGCCTTCTCCTTCCATTTTTGTATGTTTCCTTTTTCATCCTTTAAGTCATTCAGCCTTAGAAAACCTGAAGCTACTCAACACACTAATCACGGCATCGAATGGAAATAAAGGTAATTAAAATAATTAATTTTTTTTAAAGCTTAGGAAACATGTTTTTCACAATATGACATAATAAGGAAGGGAAAGTAAAACCATGCAATTAATGTGAATAAGTAGGTGAAGAGTTGAATAAATCACTCTAATTAAGCACAAAAGAACTCATGAAATATGGGTTTATCAGATACTCCATTCTGAAAACATGTCAGAAGGACACCTTTTGATCAATTGCTTGTATCTTTCCCAAGCTTCATAGAGGGATTCACCTTCCTTCTGTCTGAAGGTTTGGACTTCCATTCTAAGCTTGCTCAATTTTTGAGGTGGAAAGAATTTGGCCAAGAAAGCATTGACCAACTTTTCCCAAGAGTTCAGGCTTTCTTTAGGTTGTGAATCCAACCATGTCCTAGCTCTGTCTCCTACAGCAAAGTGAAAAAGCATAAGTCTGTAGACCTCAGGATTAACTCCATTGGTCTTAACAGTGTCACAGATTTGCAAGAATTCAGTTAAAAACTGATGATGATCTTCGAATAGAAGTCCATGAAACTTGTAATTCTGCTGCATTAGAGAAACTAATTGAGGCTTAAGCTCAAAGTTGTTTGCTCCAATTACAGGAATTGAGATTCTCCTTCCACAGAAGTCAGAAGAGGGTGCAATAAAGTCACCAAGCATCTTCCTTGCATCTCCACCATTGTTGTTAGGTTCGGCCATCTCTTCTTCTTTTTTCGAAAAATTCTGTCAGGTCCTCTCCAGAGTGTTGTGCTTTAGCTTCTCTTAGCTTCCTCTTTAGAGTCCTTTCAGGTTCCGGATCAGCTTCAACAAGAATATTCTTATCCTTGCTCCTGCTCATATGAAAAAAAAAGAGAACAGAAAAGAATAGGAATCCTTTATGTCACAGTATAGAGATTCCTTTATGTGAGTACAAGAATAGAAAAGTAGAATGAGGAAGAGAGAAGATGAAGAATTCGAACACAGAGAGGGAGAGAGGGTTCAAATTATAAGAAGAAAAGAAGTGTTAGTAAATAAATAAATAAATAAATAGAAAGAGATGAGGGAGAGAGAATTCGAATTTTAAATTAAAATAAAAGGAAAATATTTTTGTTTTTTATTTTAATTATTGGTTAGTATTCGAAAATTAAGGGAAGAAGTAAAATAAAATTTGAAAACTAAATAAATTAATTAATTAAAAAGATTTTTGAAAAAGTGGTTAGTGATTTTCGAAAATTGGAGAGAGAAAAGTAGTTAGGTAGTTTTGAAAAAGATATGATTGAAATAGTAAACTTTTAAAATCAAACAAAAATTTAAGTGGTTAATTGAAAAAGATTTGAAAATCAATTTTGAAAAGATAAAAAGTTAGAAAAGATTTTGAAATTGATTTTGAAAAATATATGATTGAAATTTTATTTTGAAAAAGATTTGAAAAGGAAATTAGAAAGATTTGATTTTTGAAAATTAAAGTTGATTACTTGACTAATAAGAAACTAAAAGATATGATTTTAGAATTTAAAGATTGAACCTTTCTTAATAGGCAAGTAACAACTTGAGATTTTTGAATCAAAACATTAAATGTTAGCATTAATTTCGAAAATATGAAATAAAAATAAGAAAAAGATTTTGATAATCAATTTTGAAAATTTTGGAAAATAATAAAAAATGAAAAAGATTTGATTTTTGAAAAGGATTTAAAAAAGATAGAATTTTTAATTTGAAATTTTGACTTGACTCATAAGAAACAATTAAAATTTAAAACCTTTTGACTAAATCAATCAAAATTTCGAAATTTATGAGAAGAATAAGGGAAAGATATATTTTTTATTTTTGAATTTTTATGAGGAGAGAGAAAAACAACTAAATGATGCAAAACATAAAAATTATGAATCAAAACAAGAAAAATATGCAAGAACACTTTGAATATCAAGATGAACACCAAGAACACTTTGAAGATCATGATGAACATCAAGAACATATTTTTGAAAATTTTTTAAAAAAAGAAAAATATGCAAGACACCAAACTTAAAAATTTTTAAACTTTAGACACTAAAAATTCAAGAATGCATATAAAAAACAAGAAAAGACACAAAACATGAAAATATAAAGATCAAACAAAGACAATCATCAAGAACAACTTGAAGATCAATAAAGAAAAAAAATCAATGCATGTATTTTTCAAAAATTTAAAGAAAAAATCAAAATATGCAATTGACACCAAACTTAAAATTTGATACAAGACTCAAACAAGAAACAAAAATTTTTTTATGGTTTTATTAGTTTTTTTAAATTTTTCGAAAATTAATTTGGAAAAAGAAAATAAAAAGATACAAAATTTTTAATAAGAATTCCAGGAATCATGCGATGTTAGTCTAAAGCTCCGGTCCAAAAATTTAGACATGGCTCAATAGCCAGCCAAGCTTTATGTGAAAGCTTCGGTCCAAAAGATTAGACATGGCCAAATGGCCAGCCAAGTTTCAACAAAGCATTACATACAACAGCCAAATTGATGGGAATCAAAAAGCTCCTACAATGATAAGTGGAAGCCTTGGTCCAAAAGAATTTAGACATGGCTTAATAGCCAGCCATGCCTCAACAGATCAAGATGAAACTCTAGAATTCATTCTTAAAAATTCTGAAAAATAAAATAAAATTTTTGTATATTTTATTTATTTATTATTTTTTTGAATGATTTTTTCGAAAATAAAAAGAATAAAAACAAAAGGCTTAAAATTAAAATAAAATTACCTAATCTGAGCAACAAGATGAACCGTCAGTTGTCCAAACTCGAACAATCCCCGACAACGGCGCCAAAAACTTGCTGCACGAAATTATGATCTCTAACAATGGCGCCAAAAACTTGGTACGCACAATCTTAATCTCAACTCTTTTTCACAACTCCGCACAACTAACCAGCAAGTACACTGGGTCATCCAAGTAATACCTTACGTGAGTAAGGGTCGATCCCACGGAGATTGTCGGGTTGAAGCAAGCAATGGTCATCCTTGTAAATCTTAGTCAGGCAGATTCAAATGGTTATAAGGTTTTGATAATTAAAATATAAATAAAATATAAAATAAGATAAAGTTACTTGTGTAATTCATTGGTGGGAATTTCAGATAAGCGTCTGGAGATACTTTGTTGCTTCTGAACCTCTGCTTTGCTATTGTCTTCTTCCAACCATGCGTTACCTCCTTCCATGGTAAGCTGTATGATCCTCTCGGATGAAAACAAATCCATATGCACTGTCACCGCACGGCTAATCATCTGTCGGTTCCCGCTAGCGTCAGAATAGGACCATTGTCCTTTTGCACACTGTCACTTGTACCCCACATTCACAGGTTTGAAGCTCGTCACAGTTATCCCTTCCCAGATCCTACTCGGAATACCATAGACAAGGTTTAGACTTTTCGGATCTCAGGAATGCTGTCAATGGTTCTAGCCTATATCACGAAGACTCAGATCTCACGGAATGGAATGCTCTGTTGTCAGGAGAGGCAACCATGCGTCGTGAACCAGGAGGCCAAGAGATATACACTCAATCTATTGCAGATAGAACGGAAGTGGTTGTCAAGCACGCGTTCATAAGTGAGAATGATGATGAGTGTCATGGGTCATCAGATTCATCAGGTTGAAGTGCGAGTGAATATCTTAGAGAAGAAGTAGGCGTGAATTGAATAGAAAAACAATAGTACTTGTATTAATTCATGAAGAACAGCAGAGCTCCACACCTTAATCTATGGGGTGTAGAAACTCCACCGTTGAAAATATATAAGTGAAAAAGGTCTAGGCATGGCCGTGAGGCCAGCCTCTCCAAACGTGAAATATGGCTAAAATCTTAACAAAAGATTGTCAAAAGGCCTAAAATAAATCTCTAAAAGAAGTTTTTATACTAAACTAGTAGCCTAGGGTTACAGAAAATGAATAACTAAGTGCAGATAGTGCAGAAATCCACTTTCGGGGCCCACTTGGTGTGTGCTTGGGCTGAGCATTGAAGCTTTTTCGTGCTTAGGCTGTTCTTGGAGTTAAACATCAACTTTGGTGCCAGTTTGGGCGTTTAACTCCAATTCTGGTGCCAGTTTGGACGTTTTACGCCAAGATGTTTTAGGCTGACTTTGAATGCCAGTTTGGGACAACAAATCTCAGGCAAAGTATGAACTATTAAATATTTCTGGAAAGCCCAGGATGTATACTTTCCAACGCAATAGAGAGCGCGCCAATTGGGCTTCTGTAGCTCCAGAAAATCCACTTCGAGTGCAGGGAGATCAGAATCCAACAGCATCTGCAGTCCTTTTTCAGCCTCTGAATCAGATTTTTGCTCAGGTCCCTCAATTTCAGCCAGAAAATACCTGAAATCACAGAAAAACACACAAACTCATAGTAAAATCCAGAAATGTGATTTTTGAATAAAAACTAATAAAAATATAATAAAAAGTAACAAAAACATACTAAAAATTATGTAAAAACAATGCCAAAAAGGGTATAAATTATCCGCTCATCAGTTGCCTTTTTAATTTCTTGTTTTATCAACCCAAGCCCCTTGTATCTCATAATCAATAATTGAGCACTCGATTACAATTCCTAGGGAGAACAACCCGGGACTCGGTTATTTTTATTGGGGTTGACTTGTGACAACCAAAATTAAACTTTGATTGAGCATTACTTGTCAATTTGGAACTATACTTGCAACGAAGTTATTTCCCTCTAACCAAGAAGAAATTCTAAGCCAACGATTTCGCTCATTTCAAGTTTTTAGTGCCGTTGCCGGGGAATTGCAATGTTTGCTTGTTATTGGTTATTGTACATATGTTGATATTGTAAATAGCTTGATTTTTAGTTTGTTTGCTAGTTTTACTAGTTGTAGGGCTTTGCTTTCTTTGTTTCTTGTTAGCTTTTGTTTTTGTTTTCCCTTTCTCTATGAATTCTCATCCTTTTGGCTATGAGTTTGGTTCAAATTATGTTGTAGAAAATGGGAACTACAATGACAACATGCATCAAAGATGGAACAATCAAAGATGGAAGGAGCCTCAAGAAATTGATCAACCTTTGTGGCAACAACCTCTACCAATGTACTATGATCAAGAGCCATACCATGATGCATACCAATCTAATGTATGTGGTGACCCTCATTGTGATTGTCAACCACAACCACCACATACATATGACCCCTTCCCTCAATATAGCCCTCAACAACCCTACTCACAAGTCTCATACCACCATTCACCTCCATATGATCCCAATCCTTATCCACTATACCAATCACCTTATGAGCCATATGAACCATACTTAGAGCCACCACCATTCTAACATTAATATTCCCAAGAATCACCTCAATATACATCATCTCCATACCCTTACCAAGATGGACCACCTTATAATTATGAACCCTTTCTCCCAAACAATGAACCCTCTCTTCCACCACCTCCTCCAATGGATGAATCTCTCCAAACCTTCTTGCAAGAACAACCAAGAGATATTAGCTCTTATATCCAAAGACAAGAAGAGAAGAAAAATGAGGTAAAGAAGCTAGAAGTCATGGTTGCTACCATGGCGGAAGCCATTAACCACATGGCCTCCCAACAAAGCTCGTGCATCCCAAGTACTCCCATTGACGAATGTGGAGGATCAACCAAGGAGCATAGTGAGGAAGTGAACTTGAAGCTTCAAGGTGAAAAAGAGGAGTTGAAGCAAGAATCGCAACCAAGGGAGGAAGTTGAGACAATTGAGCCGGAAGGATTGGTTGAAGATTTAGGAGATGTTGAAAGTCCATGGGAATGTAGAATTATAGAGCCCTCTTCCAAGAAGCTTGATATTGATGTTGAGGAGGGTGTACAACCTACGAAGCATATTATAGTTAGAGACTTTGAAGAGGTTGATCAAGAGATGGATTCAATCATTGATGAATTCTTATCTACAATTGAATACTCTCATATTAGACTTGACATAGAGATCAAAGAAGAAGATACACAACCTCTAAAACCCTTGATAAATGACAAAGAAGAAATTGAATCGGAAGGAAGCTACCAAGAGGAAGGTTTTGAAGAAGTTGTCAAGCAAGAGGAAGAGGTAGAAGTTGAAGAAGTTTGCCTAGAGGTGGAGGCAAATCAAGAAGAGCATAATAGAGTGGAGCTTGCAAAACCATTGGAGACACCTCTCCCCAAGCCATCACCATCTATCCTTTCATTCAAGTGGGTAAATCTCTTATCTCTAAGCTTTATTATCCCACTTGAATATGGTTTGCTTGAGACGGATGGTTAACTTAGAGCTCTTTGTGGCTTTAAGAGCAAAAGGGAGATGGTTAGTGGTTGGAAACATCACTCTAGGTTCATGATGGTTGCATGTTCAAGTTTCATTGCAAGATTTGGTGGGGAGCTAGATTACTTGGGTCTAGGAAGTTGTTTGGAGGCTTCATTGAGAATTCGGCTTGTAAACCACCCGGAGGGAATTACCATGACCAACTTGAAGACGGGTGTGAAAATAAAGTGTAGGATCCCTGATCACACAAAGAGGATCAATTTTGGGAGCTCTGGTTTGTGAAGAACTCTATTAAAGCTTGGAGCTATTAATTTTGAATGATGGAGCCTATTGGAGATTCAAGCATTGGTGGATGTTCAAGGATGGATTCAAGCACAAGCCACCCTTATGAGAGCTCCTCATAAGTCCAACTTAAGGACAATAAATAAATGTGCTAGGTTGGCTTGAAATAGCTTCAGAAATGAGTTGGATTGGGCTTTAGAGGCCCAGAAATTGCCCCCAATGATTTGCAATTAATGACCTCACGTGCATGCACACGTGCGTACACACGACCTACGGTGCATACGCAGAATTGCGCAAAATTCCCATCATGCATACGCACGACATTTGGTGCGTACGCATCTTTGCAGCAGCTTCCAAACTCCATTTTCTTCATGATTTCTCCCTTTTTGGATGCTCTTTCCTCACTTCTTCAACCCAAACTTGCCTTGAAACCTTAAAATCACTTGACAAATATATCAAGGAACCAAATGGGATCAAAGTGAATAAAATTTAGCAATAAAAAGGCCTAAAGAGCATGTTTTCACTTTCAAGCACAAATTAGGAAGACATCATGAAACTATGCTAATTCAATGGATAAATGCAAGAAAAGTCAATGAAATCCACCAAATTAAAGTAATTAAATACCGTGACATGTGGATTCATCACATCCCCACACTTAAACAATAGCATGTCCTCATGCTATACCAAAGGAAGACAAGAAGCGGAATCAACAATTATTCAATGCAACTATCTATATGCACTCTATCTATATGTATGTAACTATTATACCTTATACTATCTAACTATCTATATGTATTTAATTAGTCCAAGTAAATCAATTTTCAAGAAAGCATCTATACAACCAAGGGCTAAAGCAATTATAACCAAATCCTATTCACAATTGAATTGAATCATATAAAGGAATTTAAGCAAACTTGCAAGATAAGCAATGATCATAGGTGGAAATATGGAATTGAGTGATTGAACCCTCACCAGATATGTGTATGCACTCTAATCACTCAAGTGTTTAGGGTTAATCCACTCAATTCTCCTCTAATCATGCTTTCTAAAGTTTGTTCTTCATCTAACCAATCAACAAGTATTTAATGTACATATGCAAAAATCATGAGGTCTTTTCAAGGTTGTAATGGGGCTAAGTGTAAGGCCCAGAATCTTTGAAAAGTCTTTTTATGATCAAGTCTCAAATCATATAGTTATTTATAGCCTTAATTTCAGAAATTATTTTATTAAAAATAATTAAGGCAAGTTTTGATTTATTGAATTTGAGACGAGTTATGATTATTATCCAATTTTATAATTTTTGGATTATTTTCTATATTTAGATTATAAAGTTGGTAGTTGTGAAATAATAAGGATTTCTATATGATTTGGATTAAATAATTAGTATTTTAAATATTAATGTTGCTATTTTGGAAAATAGAGAAATTAATTATATTATTTCTAATTTTTAGATTTGAGAATTTTATTGAAAATAATTTGTAAAATTGATGAGAAAATAGTATTTTTCTATATACAATTAGTGTTGGATTTACATTCGGTTTGAATTACTAGATTATTCCCAATTTTATATGAAATTACCATAATGCCCTTAACCCTAATTTTATTCAAAAACCCTAACCCTAAAACTCTAACCCGGTTACCCGGTTTCCCCATCAGCAGTAGATCTCCCCCTCTCTCCAATTTGATGTGCAGCCCTATCCCACACACACTCACGGTTCCCTGAACAAGGGGATGAGAAAGAACGAAAATGGAAAGGAATGGGGGAAAGGGGAAGGAGGTCGCTGCCCAATCCGCGCCGACATCGTCGTTCGTCCATGGAACCATGAGTCGTGCCTCTGTCACTGAAAGGAGGATGGAGAAGGTGTGACGCTAGAGGAGCGCGACCCGCTGCGCCGCCGTGGGTCCCTCGCCGTCGAGTTCGAAGGAGCAGGGGAGAACGACGCTGGGTTTGAGGGAGGCAAAGGTGGTGTGGTGCGAGGTGAGAGGCGAGCTGTTCGCGTCACCGTTGTTGAGCCGTAGCGCCGCCGCCACCGTGTCTCTCACTACTGTGTGTCGCCGTCCAAGGCAGAGGGAGAGTCACGATGGAGCTCCGCTTCTGTTTCTCCAGTCGCGCAAGAGGGAGGCGCGCCGTAAGGGAGAGCCGTCATGTTTCTGCCGTCGCCCGTTCACACGCCGCCGCTGTGCTCCTTGCCGCAGCGCCGCCGCTGGAAGAGGAGGGCTCGCCAGTTCTGTCTCTCACTGCCGCCTCCGTCGGAACTGCCGCCATGGCCGCCGGAGCTCCAGGCTGAGTTTCTGCCACATGAGACCCTGCTGCCGTCGCCGGGAAAGTATGCCGGTAAGGGTTTCAAACTTGGTCTTCGTTTCTTGTGAGATTATGGGAATCTTATTGTCGCGGCATGTTGGTTTCAGTCACCGTTGCCGGAGTCGGGCCGCCGCAGCCACTGGGGGTGGCTGCTGGGGCTACCGCTCAACTGGTTCAGAGGCCGTTGCTATTTGGTTCAGCCGTTCTTTCTTAGTTTCAGTAAGTATTCATGTTTCGAGAGCTCTGCGTTAGTGTTCTGTTCCATGTAATAAAGTAATCGTAATGTTAATGGTTTTAGGAGCTAGAATCCGGTTTGCTTGTGCCATTTGGAGCTGTTTCTGCTTTTGAGAGTGCGGGCAGAGCCGAGATTTTGATTGCCGGTGATTTTGGGTCGAGATAAAAGTTGGTTAACGAGTTAGGTTGTGGTTCCAATGTTGTGAGGTAGGGGCACTTTCCAAAAACTATATTTTATATATTGGAATTATTACATATGGATACTGATGTGAGTGAATGTGTATTTGGTGATTGTATCGGCCTTATGTATGGCTTGATTTGCCTTGGTTGGTTATGAACGTCTGTTGGTTGAATTGTTGTGTGGTTTTGTGAAACGAAATGCTTTTCAAGTTGATTCTTTTAAAGCTTTGAGATCGAGTTTAACCCGTTGAGAATTGATTTGAGTTAATTTTTATTGAGAATGTGAAAAATTGAATCTACTCTTGAATTCAGCCTGGCTTGCTTTAAATGATCTGGTTTTTGATACATGGTTTTACTGAACCGTTTCCTTGAAACTTTAGAAATGAGTTTATTCGGTTGATAATGATTTGATTTTGAAACGGTTTTCTTGAAATATGGTATTGAGATTGACTGTTGGATTTTGGCTTGCCTTTGAATTGATTTTGGATTTTGGGCTGTTGGAAAAGGATTATGGAATGGTTTTGTTGGGACCCGAACCGGGTGGCAAAGTCCAAGTTTTAGGGGAGATGCTGCCGGAATTTCTATAAAATCCGAGTCTTTATTGAAATGTTGTTTGGAAAAATGATGAGTTAAAGACTTCTACTATTTTATTTGAATTATCAAAAGAAGGATGATTCATGCTTTTGAAATGAATTATTAAAGAGAAAATTGTGATTTAGTCTTACTTCTTAAGAAAGGCATTGTATCTCTTTCAGGAGAAAGTTATTTAGATGAAACTTGTGTTTTAAAGCTGTTTGGATGTGAAAAGAGTTTATGCCTTTGAATTTGACTTGGGGATTTCATTTAAAGAAGTTTCAATGACTTTGAAAGAACCTGAGTGTCTATTGACAAGTTTCATTTTGAAATGTTTTGAGAAAGGTTTTGAGTACTCTTTGGATTCTAAATTCTTGCAAGGCTAAAACAATTTTTAACAGTTGAAACGTTCTAGAATCTATCATGGGGGTTGAAATTAGTTTTGCCTAAGTAAAGAAAACAGCTTTGAAAGAAGTAACTGATTACGTGACTCGGTTTGGCTTAGATCCTATTTTATTACTCAAATCGGAAAGCCAATGTTTTAATAATTTTAAATGAATTTGGCGAAATGAGTTGTGTTATTCTCCCCTAAAGACTTGGGACTCTGCCGAGAAAATTTTGTCATAAAATCCCATTGTTGGATGGGTGATTTTGAATATCTCAAAGAGATTTTTAACTTGCCATGATTATAGAAGTTTTGGAAAGAGGGTGCCGAGAGTGGCATTGTTTTTAAAAGGGGAATTTACCTTGAGTAAAAGTGGCTTATGAGCCTGAGATGATTTGAGAAATGAGATCTTTAAAGCCAAGGCTGAAAAGAGTTGAAATTTGATTTCAAAGTGAAATGACTTGAGAAAAGTGATTTATGGCTTAAATGCCAGTTTTATGAATTTGATGATTTTGAATGGTGGAAGTGCCATTTTTATTATGGGCCGAAATGGTTGTGTATGATTATGAATATTGGCTAGTTCTGGATTGAACCGTGAGCCGGAATGGCTGTGTGTGATTATCAATATTGGCTGGTTCTGGATTGAACCGTGAGCCGGAATGGCTGTGTGTGATTATCAATATTGGCTGGTTCTGGATTGAACCGTGAGCCGGATGGCTGAGATGGATGTTGATCCATGGCTGAGAATGAATGCATATATGCTGAGATATTGATAATTGTGAATGTTTGCACTTCCACTATCGGAGATGAGGGTTTCCCTGGGAGGAAGCAGTGGCTAGCCACCACGTGCTCCAGGTCGAGACTCGAAGCTCTTTTGACCCTATGTCATAAGTGTGGCCGGGCACTGTGAAAGGCCCGGATGAGCTCGCCCCTGTAAATATTCACCAGTGAGGGTGATGGATATGGATCATGATTATGATCAAGTTTATGATGAGTATAACTCGAGTTGGGGATCGCGACAGAGGGACAGTCCAATGGTTAGCTACCAGGACTTGTCGGGTTGGCTTTATAACCGACAGATGATATCATCAGCCACTAGGAACAGGCATGCATCATATGCATCTATGTGACATTGCTTGGGTGTGCATATTATACCTGGTTTGCCTATGTGATTAATTGCTAATTGTTCTACTTGCAATAACTATTTATTTGTGCTTGCATCTTCCTATTTGTGTTTGCTACTGGAACTCTGTTGGACTGTGTGATTGGTTGATGGTTGGATTGTTTGGGCCTGGGGCCGTGGTTGGAATGAGATGAACCCAGGGTTGATTTAGGTTTTGTGTTTTCGGTTTGGAATAAAATATGAAAGGCTATTTTGGTTTAGCATAGATAAACCGTTTTGAAAGGCTTTTGAGTTTTGAGAAATGAACGGTTCCTCTTTCAGAAAAGATTTTTTACTTTACTTTTATGTAAACCGTTGTTTTTGAAAAGAGGCATAAGACGGTTATTAATCACTGGTAAGGTTTATCTTCATGTATCCTATTACAGTAATTCCCAAAAACCCTCTACTGAGAACCCTTTCGAGGATGATGTTCTCACCCCCTCTACATTTTTCCCCTTTCAGGATATGGGCGCAGAAGTTACGAAGAGCTTATTTAATTGTTGTTGTGATGCTCTGTATTATTTTAGTTATGGTTTATTGTACCCTCGCCTTTATCTTGATATAATCTGTAAGAGGGATAGGAATTGTATTGGATTATGTTTATAATATTACTTATGTATATGTATGTATATATATGGATGTACTCTTTATGAGTTGTTGTAAGTTGTATGGTATTGATGGATATACGTTATCGAACGAAAGTATTTTTGGGAGCGGTATTACGGTTTAAAGTTTTAAACAGGCTCATATTTTAGTATTAAATAGTATAAGTGTCGTCGTAATGTCTGATCTATCAGAGTCGCGCAGCCGGAAGCGTGAGCTTTGGTAGTTAGGGTGTTACATTATGGTATCAGAGTGGTCTTTCCTGTAGAGCCTGAGGAATGGACCGACTATGCTTTGGTTGCATACTCTGAGCGTTTGTCATGTACTAAGTCTTGTCGAATGACGAGGATTAGAGCTTTATGCACATGACGGTCTATTGATTAACGATGTTAGTCTTGCATTGCATGATTCTTGGTATTAAGTTTGGCCGGCTTAATACTAGTGAATTATGTATATGAGAGCACTAATGGGTTATCATAGATGATCCACGAGTTTTGAGTAAAGCGAAATCGCGGGTTTTGGGAACGTTGGAAACTATTTCTCGAGGCTATTCAGTTGTGTGTCTTGAATTCTGTTCGAGTCGGCCTGTTCTTTTATGTCCTAATTTGAAGTTCTTGTTTGCTAATCCTTTTGAAAACTAGTTTGATTTTTTCAACTCTATTCCTCTGTTCATATGTATTCTTGTTTGATCTTAAATGCATCCGCTCGTTTGGAATCCTTGTTGCATCTATCTTTCTCTGTTTGAGTTCTTCTTGATTCACGTACTCCTTGCTATAGCTTTGCACTTGTCTTAATGTGCTGTGCTTTTAACTCCGGAATCTGAGTCCATTCTTTGAGAAATTGTTGATTCAGTTTTTCTCTTATTTGACAGTGATCACAGCCAATTTCGAGATTTTTATAAAAAATTGCTGTTGATTAGATATATACTTATCTGTATATATAAAACTTTGAGATTACTTTTACAGTTTAACAACTATTTATTTCTAATACCTCGGATGTACTTTTACTGGTTTATGGAATTGCACTTACTTTAAAAGTAAATTGAATTTCTAGTAATTCTACTATAGCTCCAGTGCACATCTTCATTTGATTATGTATTTGGGTATTTTCAGAATTCTGGAAAGAAAGGGGATTTCTTGCTTTTATCCCGGTTGAGTTTCGTTCGATAAACTTTACTTAATTTATTTTTATTTGAGTTTGATTTAGCATACTACATGGTTTATGCCATTGTTGTTCTTTTGAAAATGTTGGACTCATAGCTTTCTTCTTATGGACGGACTCGTTCCTTCTTAAGCTTTTCACCTCTATGAATGTCATACGTGATTCTGTTTTTAACTGATCTTTTACATCTTGTGAAATTACCATTGATCTTGGTTTGTCCTCTCTTGTGAATCTCATCCGTATGTGAGTCAGTTTGATTCGTTTCAAATTAGTGCGTTGTTTATTCTCTCATTTTCTCTACAAGAGTTTTTAGTTAAAGATTTATCCTTGAGAAATTACTAATGATTGAGTTGTCTTTTCCTATGACTTTTGTCTTCTTTTGGATCAATTGAAAGATTGTTTGATGACTCATGCCTAGTGAATCTTGTTTAAACTACTTTGATTTAAGATCTTTTCTTGTATGGCTTGACTCCTTTTCAAGTACATCCTAATTTTCTTGAATATTATTGTGAGATGGTGATTTTAAGTATACTTTTGGAGACTTGTTTTGAATTTTATAAAGCAGATTGAATTCTCTTTGAATAAGTTCTAAATTGAACTTATTTTTCATTTGCTTGGTTATAATTGAGACCATTGTTCAATTTTTGGCAAAATTGTTTTAAAGTCGGCATGCGCTATTTTAAATGAGGTTTGAAAAACTTCCTTGTTTATTGGAAACCGGTTTGTTTGTAATGCAACACTAAATTCCTTTACCAATTTATAGCAAACTTTTACCTCGAATTTCTTTCCTAAATAGAGCTTAACTTTCTCTTTCGACCTTGCTAAGATTTTATACACGCTTGTTTGAATATGGACTTTGGAGCTTTTTGAACAAGCATTTGATTTCTCTTCCGAGTTTTATGATTGCTTTTGGTTAAGTTGTGCACCTAATTATCTTTCTAAAATATTTGAGGAAATATTTTAGCTCTTAGCCAAACTTGTGTGCATTTTGTTTTTAAAACTCTACATGATCTACTTCAACATGAAATTATATTGAAGTAAAGCCACATTTATGCTTTTGCT
The DNA here is from genome assembly GCF_003086295.3 of Arachis hypogaea. Classification (NCBI taxonomy): domain Eukaryota; kingdom Viridiplantae; phylum Streptophyta; class Magnoliopsida; order Fabales; family Fabaceae; genus Arachis; species Arachis hypogaea. The sequence goes on from NC_092055.1 coordinate 105,084,441, forward strand.
ACTCTTTTGAAGAATGTTTGCTGCTCAACTTTTCTTCTAGACTGCAAAGTTATTTTCCGCAAGTTTTCGACTCTTTCATGAACAATGTATTCGAAAGTATTTTTAATCATGCTCTTGAGTTCTGTGAGCCTTGTCTTGGGTTTGAAATCTTCTCTACAGCAAACCTCATGCTTCTTCGACTCAGCTTGAATTTGTTTCAAAATAATGCGCTGAATTTTCTTCTTATTGGTCCTGTTGGATTTCTTTGATACAAGGGTTATCTTTGAAGTTGTCAATCAATTTATTTCTAGCAAACTTCATTGGTTGAGTGTCTTTGTTTACCTGGATTGGATGCATTCTCCCAAATCTATGGGTATTATTCTTGACATGTGTCTTTCCTTTCTGCATCTGGTATCCTTCTGAGTAGACTCGAGAATTGTTTTGATATCACGTGCGACTTGTAGACGTAGTAACACGATGCATTTGTTCTTTAAGACGTGATATGTGTATATGGAAGGTGAAGCGGTAGGTGTGTGATGTTATGATGAGTTGTGGGTGTTTTGTCCCTTGCAAACGAGCTTGCGATCGTTAGGCTTATGATCGGATATGGAAATCGTAAAGTGCTTGATGGAGTTGGAAGGTTGAAACTTTGAGGTTGAGATGAGATTAGTGTACGGATGTTGAGCACGTCGTTGTAACCTCATCCTATTTTATAACCTTCAATGCCTTACCTTACTATCACATGTTTGACCCATGTCACCTTTTGCATTGAGCCTACCTTGTAGCGTTTGCTTTGCACTCATACTTCTACCTTTGCATCCTTATGCATATGACAATCAAAGTATTTGAAAATCGTATATATGTTTATATGATGAGATATTTTTGCTACTTCCTTAAATGTGTTCAAGGATGAACTGTTATGAAATTTCTTTCGTTTTGTATCAATTTTCAAGGACGAAAATTTTTATAAGGTGGGTAGAATGTAAGCCGCAGAATCTTTGAAAAGTATTTTTATGATCAATTCTCAAATCATATAGTTATTTATAGCCTTAATTACAGAAATTATTTTATTAAAAATAATTAAGGCAAGTTTTGATTTATTGAATTTGAGACGAGTTATGATTATTATCCAATTTTATAATTTTTGAATTATTTTCTATATTTAAATTATAAAGTTGGTAGTTGTGAAATAATAAGGATTTCTATATGATTTGGATTAAATAATTAGTATTTTAAATATTAATGTTGCTATTTTAGAAAATAGAGAAATTAATTATATTATTTCTAATTTTTAGATTTGGGAATTTTATTGAAAATAATTTGTAAAATTGATGAGAAAATAGTATTTTTCCATATACAATTAGTGTTGGATTTACATTGGGTTTCAATTACTATATTATTCCCAATTTTATGTGAAATTACCATAATGCCCTTAACCCTAATTTTATTCAAAAACCCTAACCCTAAAACTCTAACCCGGTTACCCGGTTTCCCCATCAGCAGCAGATCTCCCCCTCTCTCCAATTTGATGCGCAGCCCTATCCCACACACACTCACAGTTCCCAGAACCAGGGGATGAGAAAGAACGAAAATGGAAAGGAAGAGGGAAAGGGGAAGGAGGTCGCTGCCCAATCCGCGCCGCCATCGTCGTTCGTCCATGGAACCAGGAGTCGTACCTCTGTCACTGAAAGGAGGATGGAGAAGGCGCGATGCTAGAGGAGCGCAACCCGCTGGGCCGCTGTGGGTCCCTCGCCGTCGAGTTCGAAGGAGCAGGGGAGAACGACGCTGGGTTTGAGGGAGGCAGAGGTGGTGTGGTGCGAGGTGGGAGGCGAGTTGTTCGAGTCACCTTTGCTGAGCCGTAGCGCCGCCGCCACCGTGTCTCTCACTGCTGTGTGTCGCCGTCCAAGGAAGAGGGAGAGTCACGATGGAGCTCCCCTTCTGTTTCTCCAGTCGCGCAAGAAGGAGGCGCGCTGTGAGGGAGAGCCGTCACGTTTCTGCCGTCGCCGGTTCACACGCCGCCCCTGTGCTCCTTGCAGCAGCGCCGCCGCTGGAAGAGGAGGGCTCGCCAGTTCTGTCTCTCACTGCCGCCTCCGTCGGAACTGCCGCCATGGCCGCCGGAGCTCTGGGCTGAGTTTCTGCCACATGAGACCCTGCTGCCGTCACCGGGAAAGTATGCCGGTAAGGGTTTCAAACTTGGTCTTCGTTTCTTGTGAGATTATGGGAATCTTATTGTCGCGGCATGTTGGTTTCAGTCACCGTTGCCGGAGTCGGGTCGCCGCAGCCACTGGGGGTGGCTGCTGGGGCTACCGCCCAACTGGTTCAGAGGCCGTTGCTGTTTGGTTCAGCCGTTCTTTCTTAGTTTCAGTAAGTATTCCTGTTTCGAGAGCTCTGCGTTAGTGTTCTGTTCCATGTAATAAAGTAATCGTAATGTTAATGGTTTTAGGAGCTAGAATCCGGTTTGCTTGTGCCGTTTGGGGCTGTTTCTGCTTTTGAGAGTGCGGGCAGAGCCGAGATTTTGATTGCTGGTGATGTCGGGTCGAGATAAAAGTTGGTTAACGAGTTGGGTTGTGGTTCCAATGTTGTGAGGTAGGGGCGCTTTCCAAAAACTATATGTTATATATTGGAATTATTACATATGGATACTGATGTGAGTGAATGTGTATTTGGTGATTGTATCGGCCTTATGTATGGCTTGACTTGCCTTGGTTGGTTATGAACGTCTGTTGGTTGAATTGTTGTGTGGTTTTGTGAAATGAAATGCTTTTCAAGTTGATTCTTTTAAAGCTTTGAGATCGAGTTTAACCCGTTGAGAATTGATTTGAGTTAATTTTTATTGAGAAAGTGAAAAATTGAATCTACTCTTGAATTCAGCTTGGCTTGCTTTAAATGATCTGGTTTTTGATACATGGTTGTTACTGAACCGTTTCCTTGAAACTTTAGAAATGAGTTTATTCGGTTGATAATGATTTGATTTTGAAACGGTTTTCTTGAAATATGGTATTGAGATTGACTGTTGGATTTTGGCTTGCCTTTGAATTGATTTTGGATTTTGGGCTGTTGGAAAAGGATTATGGAATGGTTTTGTTGGGACCCGAACCGGGTGGCAAAGTCCAAGTTTTAGGGGAGATGCTGCCGAAATTTCTATAAAATCCGAGTCTTTATTGAAATGTTGTTTGGAAAAATGATGAGTTAAAGACTTCTACTATTTTATTTGAATTATCAAAAGAAGGATGATTCATGCTTTTGAAATGAATTATTAAAGAGGAAATTGTGATTTAGTCTTACTTCTTAAGAAAGGCATTGTATCTCTTTCTGGAGAAAGTTATTTAGATGAAACTTGTGTTTTAAAGCTGTTTGGATGTGAAAAGAGTTTATGCCTTTGAATTTGACTTGGGGGTTTCAATTAAAGAAGTTTCAATGACTTTGAAAGAACCTGAGTGTATATTGACAAGTTTCATTTTGAAATGTTTTGAGAAAGGTTTTGAGTACTCTTTGAATTCTAAATTCTTGCAAGACTAAAACTATTTTTAACAGTTGAAACGTTCTAGAATCTATCATGGGGGTTGAAGTTGGTTTTGCCTAAGTAAAGAAAACAGCTTTGAAAGAAGTAACTGATTACATGACTCGGTTTGGCTTAGATCCTATTTTATTACTCAAATCGGAAAGCCAATGTTTTAATGATTTTAAATGAATTTGGCGAAATGAGTTATGTTATTCTCCCCTAAAGACTTGGGACTCTGCCGAGAAACTTTTGTTATAAAATCCCATTGTTGGATGGGTGATTTTGAATATCTCAAAGAGATTTTTAACTTGCCATGATTATGGGAGTTTTGGAAAGAGGGTGCCGAGAGTGGCATTGTTTTTAAAAGGGGAATTTACCTTGAGTAAAAGTGGCTTATGAGCCTAAGATGATTTGAGAAATGAGATATTTAAAGCCAAGGCTGAAAAGAGTTGAAATTTGATTTCAAAGTGAAATGACTTGAGAAAAGTGATTTATGGCTTAAATGCCGGTTTTATGAATTTGATGATTTTGAATGGTGGAAGTGCTGTTTTTATTATGGGCCGGAATGGCTGTGTATGATTATGAATATTGGCTGGTTCTGGATTGAACCGTGAGCCAGAATGGCTATGTGTGATTATCAATATTGGCTGGTTCTGGATTGAACCGTGAGCCGGATGGCTGAGATGGATGTTGATCCATGGCTGAGAATGAATGCATATATAGCTGAGATATTGATAATTGTGAATGTTTGCACTTCCACTATCGGAGATGAGGGTTTCCTTGGGAGGAAGCAGTGGCTAGCCACCACGTGCTCCAGGTCGAGACTCAAAGCTCTTTTGACCCTATGTCGTAAGTGTGGCCGGGCACTGTGAAAGGCCCGGATGAGCTCGCCCCTGTAAATATTCACCAGTGAGGGTGATGGATATGGATCATGATTATGATCAAGTTTATGATGAGTATAACTCGAGTTGGGGATGCGCGACAGAGGGACAGTCCAATGGTTAGCTACCAGGACTTGTCGGGTTGGCTTTATAACCGACAGATGATATCATCAGCCACTAGGAACAGGCATGCATCATATGCATCTATGGGACATTGCTTGGGTGTGCATATTATACCTGGTTTGCCTATGTGATTAATTACTAATTGTTCTACTTGCAATAACTGTTTGTTTGTGCTTGCATCTTCCTATTTGTGTTTGCTACTGGGACTCTGTTGGACTGTGTGATTGGTTGATGGTTGGATTGTTTGGGCCTGGGGCCGTGGTTGGAATGAGATGAACCGAGGGTTGATTTAGGTTTTGTATTTTCGGTTTGGAATAAAATATGAAAGGCTATTTTGGTTCAGCATAGATAAACCGTTTTGAAAGGCTTTTGAGTTTTGAGAAATGAACGGTTCCTCTTTCAGAAAAGATTTTCGACTTTACTTTTATGTAAACCGTTGTTTTTGAAAAGAGGCATAAGACGGTTATTAATCACTGGTACGGTTTATCTTCACGTATCCTATTACAGTAATTCCCAAAAACCCTCTACTGAGAACCCTTTCGAGGATGATGTTCTCACCCCCCTCTACATTTTTTCCCCTTTCAGGATATGGGCGCAGAAGTTACGAAGAGCTTATTTAATTGTTGTTGTGATGCTCTGTATTGTTTTAGTTATGGTTTATTGTATCTTCGCCTTTATCTTGATATAATCTGTAAGAGGGATAGGAATTGTATTGGATTATGTTTATAATATTACTTATGTATATGTATGTATATATATGGATGTACTCTTTATGAGTTGTTGTAAGTTGTATGGTATTTATGGATATACGTTATCGAACGAAAGTATTTTTAGGAGCGGTATTACGGTTTAAAGTTTTAAACAGGCTCATATTTTAGTATTAAATAGTATAAGTGTCGTCGTAATGTCTGATCTATCAGAGTCGCGCAGCCGGAAGCGTGAGCTTTGGTAGTTAGGGTGTTACACTAAGGGTAAAGGTAAGGATATATATAGCTAAGTGAGCTTGCATTTGAATCTTTAATTAACCTAAATTCTCACCTAACACATATACAACCTATACAATTCTAATATCAAGCTTAGCTACCCATAATGTCACTTTATATCCATATACACACTCATGCATTAAATTCAATTCATCACATATGCATTGATTCTTATTGAATTTCTCATTGGGGTAATTTTGTCCCCTTTTCATTATTTCTTTTTCTTTTCTTTTTTTTTTCAAGAACATAATATATATATATATATATATATATATATATATATATATATATATATATATATATATATATATATATATATATATCAACACATCAATGCATATGGTTTCTATAATATTACATGAGTATGCACCCCAAATTTTCAAGACTTTTCAACAAGAATTAAAACACACATTTTCATCAACCAATGCTTCCCATCTTTTTCCCCACACTTAAACATTACACACTCTCACTAACTTAAGCTACTTAAAGATTCAAATAAGGGACACTTCAAATAAAGTCCTCGTTGCAAGTATAGTTTCTAAACCAACAGAAAATCCCTTCGTACAAAAGTTTTGGTTGTCACTTAAGCAAACCCAATAAAAATAATAACCGAAGTATTTAAACCTCGGGTCGTCTCTCAATGAATTGCAGGAAAGTATGATTTATTATTAGTTATGAGAAAAGTATCTTTTTGGGTTTTTGAAAGGTTTGAACAAGGAATATAAATGACAAGAAAGTAAACTAATTATCATGAAAACCCTTGCAAGGTATAAGAACTGGAAATCCCATCCTAGTTATCCTTATCAATTGTGATGAGAATTGTTTATTGCTCCCACTTAGTTAACCCTTACTAAATAAAGGAAAGTCAAATAGACTAGTCAATTTGATCCTTCAAGTCCTAGTTAACTCCTATGAAAAGACTAGCTTTAGAGGGATCCAAATCAACCAGCAAATTCCAATTATCAATCAACAATGGAGTTTGATAACTCAAGTGTCACCAATTACACAACCAAAGCAAAAGGGGAAAATCTAAATTAAATTAAAAGCATCAACAACATAAATTTAAGAAAGCAATCATAAATCTGAAATACCTCAAATTGTATTAAATAAAGAAATCAAATCTAACATGGAGTTCATAAATCAATATTGAGAAAATAGATAAACCAAAGTACTAGAATAAATAAAAGTAGAAGAGAAACTAAATTAAAGGAACATTGAACCTGGAATTGAGGAGAAACAATCCTAAAACTAAAATAAATCCTAAATCCTAAAACCCTAAGAGAGAGGAGAGAGCTTCTCTCTCTAGAAAACTACATCTAAAACCTAAGATTTGTTGTGTATGTAAGTTGTAAGAATGAATGAATTGATTCTCCCACTTTATAGCCTCTAATCTGTGTTTTCTGGGCCAAAAACTGGGTCAGAAACAGCCCAAAAATTGCTCCCAGCGATTTCTGATACGTCCAACACGCGGCAAAGTCACGCGTATGCGTCGTCCACGCGTACGCGTGGATTGCATTTTCTCCAGGTCACACGTGCGCATAATCCACGTGTGCGCGTCGCCTATCTTCGGGGAAGCTATGACAAATTATATATTGTTGCGAAACCCCGAATGTTAGCTTTCCAACGCAACTAAAACCGCCTGATTTGGACCTCTGTAGCTCAAGTTATGGTCAATTTAGTACCAAGAGGTCAGGCTGGACAGCTTTAGCAGTTCCTTCAGTTTCTTGTATTCCTTCCACTTTTGTATGCTTTCTTTCCATCCTCTAAGACATTCCTACCCTATAAACCCTGAAATCACTTAACACACGTATCAAGGCATCGAATGGTAATAAGAGAGGATTAATAATTAGCAATTTTAAGGCCAAAGAAGCATGTTTTTAATTAAAGCACGGAATTTAGGAAGGAAAATGTAAAACATGCGAATTATATGAATAAGTGTGAGTTTAGTGGATAAAATCCACTCAATTAAGCATAAGGTGTACCATGAAATAGTGGTGCATCAAATCTCCCCACACTTAAACATTAGCATGTCATCATGCTAAGCTCAAGAGAAGCTATAAAGGAGTGAAGGGGAATGGTAGAATGTATGAAATGCAACCTATCTATATGAATGCAACTACATGCTAAGACGTTTCTACCTACTTGGTTAAAAGTAAATAAGCTCTTCAAGACAAACATAAATCAGATTTCACTAATTCAAATTATACAATAAAAGACAAGTAAACTTGTAAGAAGATAGCTCATGAAAGCAGGGAACATAGAATCAAGCATTGAACCCTCACTGGTAGTGTATGTGCATTCTAATCACTCAAGTGTATAGGATAATCACTCTACTCTTCTCTAATCATGCTTTCTAAACTTTATTCTTCATCTAACCAATCAACAAATATTTAGTATACCAATACAAACATCATGAGGTCTTTTCAAGGTTGTAATGGGGCTAAGGTAAAGGTAAGGGTACATGTATGGCCAAGTGAGCTAAAATATGAATCTTTGAATAACCTAAGTTCTCACCTAACACACACACACTCTATGTAACTCTAAAATTGTGTCTAGCTGCCCAAAATTCCCACTTTTGCATCACATACTCATGTATCAACTTTTCTTTAGTTTTACCACATATGCATTGATCTTTTATTGAACTTAGCATTGGGGTAATTTTATCCCCTTACTTTTCTATATATATATATATTTTTTTCTTTTTCCTTTTTTTCTTTTTTTCCTTTTTTTTATTTATTTATTTTTTCTATTGATTAAAAATATAAAAGTAAACATAACATATCAATGCACATGGATTTTTAATTATTTTGGTTTCACATGAGCATGCACCCAAATTCCAAATAATTTATCAATTCAATACTTTCCTATCAACCCAAGTTCCCACATTTCTCCACACTTAATTGATACACAATCTCTATCTTATGCTAACCAAAGATTCAATTTTGGCGTAATTAAATTATTTTTCTGCTTAAGGCTAGTGATGTGGTAAAATTCAGAATAAATGGGGATTAAAAGGCACGAGGTGGCTAACAAAGGTGATTGAAAGGGTAGGCTATTTGGGATAAGTGGGCAAAAATAAGTAATGGCCTCAATCATATGCAAGCATGTAAATACACTAAAATATTGGACATATAGAATGAAACAAAGCAAAGATTGCAGCCATAGAGAAGAAAACACAGAAGAATAAAATATTATGGTTAAATAATATAACCATATAATTAAGCTCAAAAATCTCACTGGGTTGTGTTCTTTGCTATAATTTATGTTCCAAATTAAAATCTTCAAACAAGTTTTAACACAAAAGTTTTGATTTAAATTAGTGAAATACTATAAAAAGAGTCTTGAAAAAGAAATTATTACTTCGACCAAGCAGTGGTAACATATGCACAAAATCAAACAAACATGCAATCAAATATGCAAATGCAACAACTAAATTAACATAGAAATTTAAACATTGGTGTTAAGAAGGAAATAACTAACCCACGGAAGTCGGTATCGACCTCCCCACACTTAAAGATTGCACCGTTCTCGGTGCATGCAGAGATGTACAAGTGGACGGGTGGCTCCAACTGATGCTTTTTCTCCAAAGATTGTGTGGCAGACTTGTTTATTGCTCCAGTTAGAAACTTTTCCTTTTCCCTCGTAGTGGCCAGCCTGAAAAAGGAGAAAAGAAAAGTAACATACAATTCAAAGGGGTAGAGCAAGGAAGAGGGCAGTACAAGTGATAATCATGCTAAGGTAAAGAAGAATGTCATTAACACATGGTCGCGACTTCATGTAATTAGGACATCAACGGAAATATAGCAAGAAATATGAAGGCAATTAGATGCAAGATGTTTATTAGCATGCCGGCAAAGGCATGAGTAGCATAGATCAAGCATTAATTGCTAAAATGTATTATCACTCGTAACAAACCAACAATCACATTTGTATTGACAATTATAATTAATTAATAAAATATAGGAAGGATTTTGTAAAAAGCAGGCATTAGAGTAGAAGAGTAGAATAATTAAAAATGTACAATGCTATACAGGCTTATTCACAAACACTTGGTATGCATGTTTAATATGATAGGAAAAGTATTAAATTTGAACATGCAAATAACCCAAAAATAATAATTAGTGATAATTTTCAAATAACTCCCTAATAATCCACACGCAAATATGGAAGAAAACAATCACCCAATTAGATTTCTAACACCAAGTAAAATAATGCAAAAATAGATAAATAATAAAAAAAAGAAGAAAAAGAAAATAGAAAGAAAGAACCTTGAGAAGAAGGTGATAAAGAGGGATAATGAAGAACGTGAGGTGAAAAAAATATGATGGAAGGGAAAAGAAGAAGAGAAGAGTAAAGAAAGAAAAAGAATGGAAAAAGATGGGAGAATAAAGAAGAAAGAAAAGAAAGAAGAAAGAAGAAGAAAGAAATTAGGATTTACAAAGATAAGATATGAAAAACAGGGCTGCGCAGGGGTCAGGTGCAGATTCGCGAATGACGCGTACGCGTACTCCACGCGTACGCGTGGGTCGCGCACTGAGGGGGGCGACGCGTAGGCGTCGATCACGCGTACGCGTGACCATGTTTGTGATATTCGCGCGAGGGCATCATGGCGCTCGCACAACCCTCTGTTCGTTTTGGGATATGTGCCAAAATGTCATATGACGCGTGCGCGTCAGGCACGCGCACGTATGGAAGTGCAAAAGTGGAAAATGATGCGCGCGCGTTAACGACGCGTATGCGTGGGTGGGTTTGTGCTTCTAGCACAATTCCAACACCAAGCCAGCATAACTTTCGGCCAATACACATTTTACATCGAATTCGCAAGGTCACGCGTGCGCGTCATTGACGCGTGCGCGTGAAGTGCCAAATTCTCAGATGACGCGTACGCGTGAGAGACGCGTATGCGTGGTGATGCTTGTGCGATTGGCACACTTTCTGCACTGTTCCCACGCAACTTTCTGTTCATTTTTTTATGCAGATGAAAATGCAGTCTATATGCAATACTAATGAGAAGAGTCACTAAAATAAAACTAAGGAGAGAAAAGAAAGAACGATCATACCATGGTGGGTTGTCTCCCACCTAGCACTTTTAGTTAAAGTCCTTAAGTTGGACATTTGGTGAGCTCCTTGTCATGGTGGCTTGTGCTTGAACTCGTCTTGAAACTTCCACCAATGCTTGGACTTCCAATAAGCTCTATCAATACCAAGTAAATTTCTCAAGCTTTGATGGAGTTTTTCACAAGCTTTGAGCTCCCGAATTTGATCCTCATATATTCCTGGATCCCAAATCTTGTTTCTACACCCGTCTTCAAGTTGATCATGATGATTCCATCCGGATGGTTCAGCCTTAGAATTCTCATTTAGGCACCCAAACATCCTCCTAGACCCAATTAATTGAGAATTATGCCAACCCTTGCAATCAGGCCTTGAGCTTCCAACCATAACGAACCTAGGATGGTGTTGCCAACCATTACCCATCTCCCTTTTACTCTTAATGCCACAAAGAGCTCTAAGTTGATCGTCTGTCTCAAGTAAACCATATTCAAGTGGAAAAGTAAAGGTCAAGGATAAGAATTTTACCCACTTGAATATTGTATTGGATGGTAATGGCTTTGGGGGAGAGGTCTCCAACAACTTTGGCAAGGTGATTTCAAGCTCCATTCCCTTGTGCTCTTCCTTGATAACTTCCACCTCTTTGCAAGCTTCTTCAATTTCAACCTCTTCCTCTTGGTAGCTTTCTTCCAATTCAATCTCTTCTTCATTACTCACCAAGGGCATGGGAGGTTGTGCTTCTTATTCTTTGATCTCCATCTCTTGATCAACCTCTTCAAAGTCTTTAACCATGATATGCCTTGGAGGTTGTACACCCTTTTCATCATCAAATTTAAACGTCTTGGAAGGAGGTTTTATGACTGGACTTTCCCATGGAGGTTCTACATCTCCCAAGTCTTCAACTACTTCTTCCTCTTCAATAATCACTGCTTTGTCCAGTTGTTTTAGTATAAAATCGTACTCATCCTTGATGATTTCCCTTCCATGACAACTCCTTTCAACTATTCCTTCATCTTCAAGTACAAAATCCGGCTCCTTCTTGTTGACTTCTACCTCTTGACAACTTTCTTCAAGGGTCTCTCCTACCTCTACCTTTAGGGCCTCCTCTAGCTTCTTATGAAGTATGAATTCGCGAAGACGATCCCTTCTCTCTTGTTCTATGTCAATAGCATGACTGGGATCATCTTGCTCTTGGATTGATGGATGTGGGTGCTCTTCCATGGAGGGTGGTGATGGGATGGGAAGATTATTATGTGGTTGAAAAGGAAGCGCACTAGAGTTTGAGGGTTGGATATTAGAGGTAGAGGGTTGGTTCATGTGGGATATAAGATTTTGGAGTGTAGAGGTGAGACCAATGATGTTAGAGATGAGTGTGTCGTTATCCAACGGAGGTTGGGGTGGATAGGAGGGTTCAATTGTTAGGAGAAAGGGCTCATAATACGGAGGTGGTTATTCTTGATAAGGATATGGAAATGGTGAATATTGAGGTGGTGATTCTGGGTGTGGTTCATATGGTGGTTGGTGTGGTGGATAAGGATTAAGGTCATATGGAGGTGAATATTGGAAAGGGGCTTGTGAGTATGGTGGTTCAGAGTTATGTTGAAGAGGGGGTTCATAAGCATATGGTGGGGCTTGTTGGTAACTACAAGAGGGTCCACCATATTCATCATCTTTGTACGCTCCCTGGAATGGCTTTTGACCATAGTAATTTGGTGGAGGTGGTTTGTCACGAAAGGGTCCACTATAACTATTGTCTTAGTATGCATCACAGAATGGTTGTGGTTATAGCGCATTAGAGGGGGTTGTTGCCAAGAAGGTTGATCAAATCCTTGTGGCTCCTCCCATCTTTGATTATTCCAACCTTGCTGCCTATTCTCATTATAGCTTCCATTCCTTACAACAACATTGGAATCAAACTTAAAGTGACAGGGGTGAGAATTCATAGTAGCTAATAAAAATTAAAAACAAAAACAAAAACAAATAAACAAGCAAAAGCAAATATTTACAATAACCAATAATAAGGCACACGTTTGCAATTCCCCGGCAACGGCGCCATTTTTGACGAACGGATTTCTGTCGGTAAAGAATTTTACAGATAAAGTCCTCGTTGCAAGTATAGTTTCTAAACCAACAGAAAATCCCTTCGTACAAAAGTTTTGGTTGTCACTTAAGCAAACCCAATAAAAATAATAACCGAAGTATTTAAACCTCGAGTCATCTCTCAAGGAATTACAGGGAAGTATGATTTATTATTGGTTATGAGAAAAGTATCTTTTTGGGTTTTTGAAAAGTTTGATCAAGGAATATAAATGACAAGAAAGTAAACTAATTATCATGAAAACCCTTGCAAGGTATAAGAACTGGAAATCCCATCCTAGTTATCCTTATCAATTGTGATGAGAATTGTTTATTGTTCCCACTTAGTTAACCCTTACTAAATAAAGGAAAGTCAAGTAGACTAGTCAATTTGATTCCTCAAGTCCTAGTCAACTCCTACGGAAAGACTAGCTTTAGAAGGATCCAAATTAACTAGCAAATTCCAATTATCAATCAACAATGGAGTTTGATAACTCAAGTGTCACCAATTACTCAACCAAAGCAAAAGGGGAAAATCTAAATTAAATTAAAAGCATCAATAACATGAATTAAAGAAAGCAATCATAAATCTGAAATACCTCAAATTGAATTAAATAAAGAAATCAAATCTAACATGGAGTTCATAAATCAATATTGAGAAAATAGATAAACCAAAGTACTAAAATAAATAAAAGTAGAAGAGAAACTAAATTAAAGGAACATTGAACCTGGAATTGAGGAGAAACAATCCTAAAACTAAGAGAAATCCTAAATCCTAAAACCCTAAGAGAGAGGAGAGAGCCTCTCTCTCTAGAAAACTACATCTAAAACCTAAGATTTGTTGTGTATGTAATTTGTATGAATGAATGAATTGATTCTCCAACTTTATAACCTCTAATCTGTGTTTTCTGGGCCAAAAACTGGGTTAGAAACAGCCCAAAAATCGCCCCCAGCGATTTCTGATACGTCCAGTATGCGGCAAAGTCACACGTACGCGTCGTCCACGTGTACGCGTGGATTGAATTTTCTCCAAGTCACGTGTGCGCGTGATCCACGCGTGCACATCGCCTATCTTCGGGGAAGCTATGTCAAATTATATATCGTTGCAAAGTCCCAGTGTTAGCTTTCCAACGCAACTGGAACCGCCTCATTTGTACCTCTGTAGCTTAAGTTATGGTCGATTTAGTACCAAGAGGTCAGGCTGGACAGCTTTAGTAGTTCCTTCAGTTTCTTGTATTCCTTCCACTTTTGCATGCTTCCTTTCCATCCTCTAAGCCATTCCTGCCCTATAAACCCTAAAATCATGTAACACGCATATCAAGGTATCAAATGGTAATAAGAGAGGATTAATAATTAGCAATTTTAAGGCCAAAGAAGCATGTTTTCAATCAAATCACAGAATTTAAGAAAGAAAATATAAAACATGCGAATTATATGAATAAGTGTGAGTTTAGTGGATAAAATCCACTCAATTAAGCATAAGGTGCACCACGAAATAGTGGTGCATCAGTTAGTAAAAAGGAAAATGGTTAATTGAAAGAGAAAAGAAAAGTTAGAAATTAATGTTAGTTGAAAAGGAAAAGAAAAGTCAAAGTTATATGAAGAAAAAGAAAAAAAGTTAGTTGGAAAAAGAAAAGAAAGAAAAGATAGTCAAAAGTTATGTTAAGAAAAAGAAAAAGTTAGTTGAAAAAGAAAACAAACGTTAAATGTTATGCAAAAAGAAAGAAAAAGTTAGTAAAAGAAATGGGAGGAAAATCAAAATTTAAGTGCATAGTCACAAGTTCCTTGATTCCAAAAAGTTTCAAAAATGTCAAAACAAGCAAGTTTCTATTCACTTTTCAAAAGTTCTAGATGCCAAAACAAGTAATGCACATGCATGTGTAGAGCACATAATCAAATGGATATTAATCACAAGTAAATTGGCATAAGTTGAAGCCATTTGGTGTTGGCAAGTTAGAAACATAGAGAAACAAGTAAGCCAAAAAACATTCAAACACCAAATTCCAATGAGGCATGAAAGTCACAAGTTGAAACAAGAATTGAAAACCTCATTATCTAAGTGACTTAATGTAAGTTAGGCATGAATAGAATGAATCAAATCAGCCACATAGATAGAAAAACCTTCAAACTTGTGAGTTTATGCAAAAGAGGCTCAAAATCTCAAAAGAATTTTAAGTTTATGGTCAATTGAAAACTCAATTAAGGCATATTCAATGCTCAATAAGAACGCATGATTTAAAAGAAGCAAAGAAGTTAAAGAATTGACCAAAACTCGTAAGGAAGCTCATGAGGAAATTTCCAAACCCATTTAGCAAAAAGATTCTATTGACACAGAAATCCGTCAAATAGAATCTTGTTGCACCAAAAAAGACAATATCATTTAATGAAATAAGTTTAGGAAAAATGCTGCAGCATTTCAGCAGTAAATTGGCTATTTCGTAAATTCAAACAATCAATTCATATTCCATATGAATGCATTACAATTAAACACAAAAACCAGATATGGATTCACATGAATTACACAACTAAGCCAACTCACAGCAACAACAGCAATGAATAATTAAGCCATAACTAATAAAGCAACAAGTAGCATGCCTTTTTTTTAACAATGAACAAGAATAATGGCTTAAAACACAGCACCAAATCAGCAATAATGCACAAAAAGAATTGATTTAGTCAGCATTCCTTCATTGAACTCAGCAATCAAGTACAAGTAGGTAATATGGATTCAAACAATTAAGCGTCACTGAATCAAACGATGAAGTTCAAATTGAAACTGGAACTCGGCATCACTCAGCAACAATACAGCAGCAATAACGATTATGCAGAAGCCTCAATAAACCAAATTAACACAGGGGCAATCCATACAGCAACAAACAAACCAAGGAAAATCAATAAAACAGCAACATTTCCAAACGCCAGCATTATTCAAAACAAACCTAAATCTACTATCCAGCTCAGATTCTCTAACAACCTAAGCAACTAACATGCATTTCTAACTAACTTAATCAACAAAACTTAAACTAAGGTAACAGAAAACATATCAGGGAATAGAAAGCAGAATTGAAAACAAAAAAGAGAATGGAACCTGGAAAGGCAGAAATAGAAATGGAAGTGAGCAGGAAAGAAGAGTGGAGCAAAGTAATGCCGGCCCAGAGGCGGCGGTTCCAACAGTGGTGCAGGCAGAAGTGGCAGTGGCAGAACAGAGACTGAGACGCAGGGGTAAGCTCCTGGGGTGCGGTGGTGCCCAGTGGAGAAACAGGGGAGTTAGGAGTCCCTGTTCTAGCCTTCGAATACAGTGAAGAAAATGGAGCAAGGGGGAATGTGGAGCTCACGAATGGAAGATGAAAGGGTGGTGGTGTCGTGATGGTTGAGGCGGCGGTTGGGTGGCAACGCCAGTACTGAGGGGCGCGGCAGCTGTTCGGTGGCAGAGCAGAGGAGAGTTGGGCAAGGAAGGAGGTAGTGCTACAAACAGACGTTGGACGACGGCTCTAGGGTAGCGCGAAGAGGAGGGTCTCGGTGGGGGTTCTGGTTCAAACAAGGGGTGGTGACGGGTTGGGACGCCGAAAAGGGTGCGGCGGCGAAGGTTGGAATCGCGGAGAAAGGAGAAGGTTGGCAGAGGTAGGGCGCTGCTACAGGCGTGAAGGGGGGTCGCGGTGGCTCGGCCTCTGGTTTGGCAAGGAGGGGTGGCGCTGCGGCTGAGGTGAAGGGAAACAAAGAGGTTGCGTATTTGAGGAAGGAGAAAAGGAAAGAGAAGAGGAGGGAATAAAGGTGGAAAGGGTTGTGGTGGCTGGGGCGGTTGTGGGTGAAGGCGAGTGGTGATGATGGGTGGTGGAATTTGAAACGGAAAGGAGAAGGTGAACGAGAAGGGAACATGGGTGAGAGACGAGGAAAGAGAGATGAGAGAGGAGGAAGAAGGTATGGGAGGAGGGGCACGGCGACTGCGGCGGTCGCCGGTGGTTGGAGGTGGGTGGACGGTGAAACAGAGAAGGAGAGGATAGGGATGAACGTTGGGGAAGGAGAAGAGAAGTACTGAGGATTCACACGGTTCTCACCTAAGGGGGGGAATGAGGACGCACCAACTGTGCGAGTGCTCCCAGCAGAAGGGGGAGAAGTGGGGGTGCGTACGCACCAACGTTCGTGCATACGCACAGAAAGGAAAATGGGCAAAAGTGCATACACATATGCTGTGCGAACGCTGCGAGCAGAGGGTGTCCACGAGAGTGTGCG
The DNA here is from genome assembly GCF_003086295.3 of Arachis hypogaea. Classification (NCBI taxonomy): domain Eukaryota; kingdom Viridiplantae; phylum Streptophyta; class Magnoliopsida; order Fabales; family Fabaceae; genus Arachis; species Arachis hypogaea. The sequence continues at coordinate 105,101,267 of NC_092055.1, forward strand.
TACGCACCAGGGATGTACGTACGCACCAGGGATGTGCGTACGCACAGAGTAAAATTTTTTTTTTTTGACATCGATCATGCGTCCACGCGCACACAGGTCCGTGCGCACGCACAGAGACGAAAAGGGGCAGGGGTTCATGATCTCCTTTGGAACTTTAGCTTTCATGATCTCTTTTGTGAACGGATCTTGGTCTTTGTAGGGGCTATCTTCATGGCTGGTTCGAGTGGTCTTAGTTTTGAGATCAGCTTCGAGCTTTAGGAGCTTGTCCTCCAGCTCTCGACGCCGTCTGGTTTCTCTCCAAAAGTCTCGTACAGCCTCTTGCTGCCGGTCGGCTTCTTATTCAAGTTGTTTAAGTCGATGCTGCTGCTCACGGATAGCTTCCAAGATTTCGGTGGTTGGGGTTGTTTATCTCCCTTATTTTGAGGCATATCCTTTGGTATGGTATCCGTGTTCTTGTGCGGTGTTCTGTCTTCCAAGCCAGAGTTGTGATCGTTGTCAAGGTTGTCGTCCATGATGGTGGGATGACTTCCAGGTTCCCCGGCAATGGCGCCAATGTTGCGAGGTTTACCTGAAACTGAAGGTCAATCTCGGACGAGATCTTCTGTGCTGGTCGGTGCTGTTACATCCGACTTGCTGATCCTTGAGATGTTGCTGATCCTTGATCACCGGAGGGGGGTGGTACCTGTAAGAGACTCCGATTTTTAAGTGAGCATGGGCTTTGAGCAGGTGTTTTTTGTAGAATTAGAGTATTGTGTTATACCTAGGTGCTCCAGTGTATTTATAGTAGTGTGGAGTAACCTTCCTTGAGATAAGTTTAGTTATCTTATCTTTATCTTTGAGTGTGTCACCTTATCTTTCAGGCCAGCCGCCTTTAGAGTGGGCTGCGTCCTTTGATCTAGGCCTACTTGGGCCTCTATGATGGTTTGGCCGACCTCTTTAGGGAGAGGTCAGTGTCGACCAACCTTTACAAGAGGTCGGTTGTTTTGACGTCGTCCAGTCAGCATGAAGCAACTCGACCCAGGGTATGAACAGTGCCCCTACTTGAGTTCGATCTTCCTTTGAGGTCGTGTCTTTAGACTTCGACCCCTTTGAGGAAGTCGTGCTCGAGCATTCGCCTTTGGTTGATCTCCTGTATAACTCCTATTGGGATTGCTTTTGCTTGAATGCGAAGCGTTTCTTTCTTTCTTTAGTTGTAGCATGCGTTGCGCTTTCTTGGGAATGTGCGAGGGCTTTAAAGACTCATTTAATTTCCTTTTGCCGTTTCTTTCTTTTCCCTCTTTTACATTCCACTTTGAAATTAAAGAAGAGGTTTCACTTTCACTTTCAGTTTCTGATAGACCCCAATTTTGTGGTTTATCTTGTGCTTAATTTGGGGGATTTTATCATCTTTTCCCACATTTATTCAATAAAATAGCATGGTTTTGCAATTCTCCCTTGATTTGTGTTTAAATGTGAAAACATGCTTTTTAGGCCCTAAAATTGGTGATTTTAATTCACTTTAATTCCATTCGATGCCTTGATATGTTTTTTGAGTGATTTCAGGTCTATAAGACAAGTATTGGATGGAAGAAGTGAGGAGAAAAGCATACAAAGTGGGAGAACTCATGAAGAAATGAAGGAACCGTAAAGCTGTCAAGCCTGACCTCTTCGCACTCAATCAATCATAACTTGAGCTACAAAGGTCCAAATGAGGCAGTTCCAGTTGCGTTAGAAAGCTAACATCCGGGGCTTCAAAATGATATAAAATTTGCCATAGTTGCCTGATGTATAAGGGGCGCGCACGCACCATGTACGCGTGCACACCGATGGAGCACGTGGTTCACTAAAGTGAAATCGTGGCCAGCAATTTTGCAGCTCATTTTAGGCCCAATCCAACTCATTTCTGATGCTATTTCATGTAGAATTCAAGCTTGGGCAAGGGAGAAGCAATTGTTTGAAGTGTTGGCATCATGTAGATTAGTTTCTAGAGAGTGAAGCTCCCTCTTCTCTCTAGAATTAGGGTTCTTAGGACATTTCTATCTTAGATCTAGGTCAATTTTCATGTTTTCATCTTGTTTCCTTTATGATTTCTTGTTTCTACTACTTGGTTCTCTTAGTTTTCATGTTAATTTCCCTTTTATGCTCTCTTTTGTGATGATGAACTCTTGATGGATTTGGATCTCTTTTATGCTCATGGATGCTCTTATTGGATTTGGTCCACATTTAATAAAATTTGATGTTTAATGTTCTCTTATTGATGAATTGAGTTGTTGATTTACTTTTCTTGCAATTGGTAGTTGGTAGATTTATTATTCTTGTATTTTTACTATGCTTTCCTTTTATGCCTTCCAAGTGTTTGACAAAATGCTTGGTTAGGCTTTAGAATAGATTTTGAGCATTCTTGGCTTGGAAAGAGTAATTCGGCAATCTTGAGTCATGAAAACCCAACTTATGTTGGTGATCTAGAGTTGTTAGCTAGTATGATTTCCATTGACTCTAATCTCTTGCTAATTTAATTAGTAGGTGATTAGGACTTTTGGATTGAGATTAGCTAGTCTTATTAGACTTTCTCTCATGGAAGATAACCTATATCTTCTTCCATCATTGGGGATGATGTAATAAGATAAATTCTTGTTAAATATTGTTATGATTAATGACTAGGATAGAAAGCCTATGATCTCAAACCTTGCCATGAATGTCTCTCTTTATTAATTGCTTTCTTTAATTACTTGCTTAATTTACTTTTTCTTGTTCCTCTTATAACCCAAAACCCCCCCCTTGCATCTTCATAGCCAATAATTGACCACTTCATTGCAATTCCTTGTGAGACGACCCAGAGTCTAAATACTTCGGTTAATTCTTATTTGGGATTTGTTCTTTGTGACAACCAAAATTTTTTATTGGGAGGATTGTTTGTTGGTGTAGAACTATACTTGCAACGAGAATTCATTCATTTGAGAAATTCTATACCGACACAAGAATTCACTCATCAAAATGGCGCCGTTGCCGGAGAGTTGCAATGGTGTTATATTATTGGCTATTGTATATATGTTAATATGCTTCCTTGCTAGTTTTTACTTGTTTTAGGAGTTTGTTTTTTTTTTTTTTTGTTCTTATTAGTATTTGTTTTTATTTTCTCTTATCATTATGAATTCTCATCCTCACTTTGGCTATGAGTTTGGCTCAAATTATGTTGTAGGGAATGGGAGCTATAATGACAATATGCATCAAGGATGGAACAATCAAAGGTGGAGGGAGCCTCAAGGGATTGATCAATCTTCTAGGCAACAACCACCTCCGGATTCTTATGGGTATAACTCTAATCCTAATGCATATCAATCTAATGGATGTGGTGACCCTTATTGTGATTGTCAACAACCACCACCATATGCCTATGAACCACCTCCTCAACATAATTTTGAACCACCTTACTCACAAGCCCCTTTTCACCAACCACCTCCATATGACCCCAACCCATATCCACCATACCAACCACCTTGTGAACCATATGAACCATATGCAGAACCACCCCAATTCCACCACCAATACCCTCAAGAACCACCACCTCCATACTATTACCAAGATGAATCACCTCCCATGTATGATAACTTTCAACCACAAAATGAATTTCCCTTTTCACCACAACCCTCCATGGAAGAACACCCATACCCTCAATATACACCACCTCCACACCCTTACTAAGGTGAACCAACTTCCAATCATGAAACTTTCCTCCCAAATAATGAACCTTCTCTTCCACCATCACCTCTCGATGAAACCCCCACGCATGAATTGAGAGATCTTGAATCTCATATCCTAAGGCGACACGAGGAGGATGAAAAGAAGTTTGCGGAATTAAGAGAAAAAATGGCTATCCTAGCGGAAGCCGTTAGCAACATGATCTCCTCCCGACTAAGCTTAAGCAACCAAGGCACTCCCATTGACGAATGTAGAGAGGCAATTAAGGAACATAGTGAGGGAGTGAGTTTAGAGCTTCAAGGTGAAGAAGAGGAGTTGAAGCAAGAATTGTCACAAGGGGAGGGAGTTGAGGAAATTGGGCCGGAAGAAGTGGTTGAAGAGCTAGGCAAAGTTGAGCAAGAAGTGAATTTCAAGCCTGAAGACACTTCCACACCAAGTGATATTGGTGATGATTTTGTGGAAATTGTCGAACTTTCTTCTATTGAACTTGAAGATGATGTGAAGGAGGGTAATGCGCAACCTCCTAAGCATATAATGAATGATGAAGAATTGGAAGAAGGTGAGCAAACAACAAACCTTCCGCTTGAAGATGAGCCCACACCAACACATGATCCTTTGGTATTTGAGGAATCTTCTCCTATTGATATTAAGGTAAATGTTGAGATAAGTTCCACATTACCTCCATATTTTGAAATGAAGAGTGGGGAAGAGGTAGAAGAAGTTGGTGAAGAGGTAGTTGAATGTGAAGAACTTTGTCAAGAGGAAGAGGTTGAAGTTGAAGAAGCTTGCCAAGAGGTGGAGGTAATCAAAGAAGAGCACAAGGGAATGGAACTTACAAGACCATTGGAGACGTCCCTTCCTAAGTCACCATCCAACATAACATTCAAGTGGGTAAAATTCTTATCTCTAATCTTTACTTCCACTTGAATATGGTTTGATTGAAAATGATGGGCAACTTAGAGCTCTTTGTGGGGTTAAGAACAAAAGAAAATTGATTAGTGGGTGGAAATGCCAATCAAGGTTCCTTACGGTTGGAAGCTTAAAGTCTAAGTAAAATGGTTGGTATAATTCTCAACTAAAAGGGTCTAGGAGAATGCTTTGGTGATCACATGAGAATTCACAAGCCTTGTCACCCAAATTTAACTATGGTAGTCAACGGGAAGATGGGTGCAAGAACAAGGTTTGGGACCCCGGTATTCATTTCAACAATCAGAACTCTTGGGGCCTTGCCATCTACCTAAGCTTACTTGAAGGCCTTGTGCACCTAATTTGGGATCCCAGTAGACATTGGAGATGCAAACAGTGGTGGAGATTCAAGGATGAATTCAAGCATAAACCACCTTAGCAAGGACCCCCACCAAATGTCCAACTTAAGGACTTAAACTAAAAGTGCTAGGTGGGAGACACCCCACCATGGTAAACTCTTTCCACTCTCTTTTAGATTTGGTTAATAAGTGATTTGAGTTGTCATTATAGGTAATTTTCCACTTTTCTATACTCTTATACATTTTGCTTTTATTGATAGGTTGTTTGTTAAATTCATGTTTTGATTAGAGTAGTTGTTGTTAAGTTGTATTTTGCTTGAGGTGCAAGTTTTATTTGTTTTGACTTTGAAAATTTTTCAAAAAACTTAAAGATTTTTGTTGAATTTGAATTTTGGTTGCTTTAGAATGTTTATAGATTAGGAGAATGTCCTGTTTTTGAAAAAAAAAAAAAAAGCGGGCATCGGCGCGCAAGCACGCTGTGCGTGCACACGCCGGTGTGGTTTCACAACTCCTAGTACTAAAACCCAAGAGTTGTGCCCACTTTATGCCTAATTTGTGCCAGGTGATCCGCGCGTAAGCACGCATGGCGCGTACCCGCCGATTGTCCCTGCCGCATCCGTGCATAAGCACACATGGCACGCACGCGCGGATTTGCACCCTGTTTATCTCCTTTCTCCTTTCTCCTTCTTTCTTCTTTTCTTCTTCTTTCTTTCTATTTTTTTCCTTTTTTTTCTTCTTCCTCTCTTGAAAAAATTCTTTTTTCTTTTTAAAAAAAATTAAAATAAATTAAAAAAATAATAAAAAAATTTCTTTTCTTCCATCCTCTTTTATTGCATTTGCTTGTTTTCATTCATTGCATTTTAATTTTATTTTTGTAGCTTGTTTTCCCTTCTATTTTTTAAGTTTCTTATTTTAATAATGGTGTTGGATTCTTATATTCAATTGTTGAGAATTTCTTGGTTAATCTTGGTGCTTTGTGACTTGTTTGGCAGTAATTGTAATATTTGCTCTACACACAAGATTAGTGCTTTAGTTCTTCCTGACTCATGATCCCTTATTTTTGTACCTCATCATCATTGAGTTAGGATGGGACCAAATGCTCTCATGCTTATCATTAATCTTGTTTGTGTCAATCATTGATTAAGCTTGATGCAACATGCTCTTCATGTCATTTGCCTATGCTTTGACTTTACTCTTGCATCAAGTAATAGTTGATATGCCCTTAGCTTATATTGTTTTCTCACTTATATGTTGTAGCTACTATGTATTTGAGAACCATACTTTAATTTGGCATTAGTCCCGCCTATGTTCTAATTGCTTTCATATCTTTGTTGTAGGCTTAATTTTCTTTCTTTTTCTCTCCTTTGAGGTTGGCCACCAAGAAGGAAAGGAATGAAAAAGCTTCAAATGGGGCAACAAATAAGTTCACCCGCACAACCTTTTGAAGGAGCTCATCAATTGTAGCAACCCATCCACATTGTTCTTCTTTGCATGCACCGAGGACGGTGCAAATTTCTAAGTGTGGAGAGGTCGTCCGACCGATCTCCATGGGTAACAATTTCCTTTTTCAACACCAATTCTTGATTTCCTTTGCTAGTTAGTTGTTGCATTGCATGATAGGTTGCATGTTAATTAGAATTTGTACATACCTTACCACTTCTTTCTTATTAGGATTACTTGGTTAGGGTGATGATCTCTTTTCCAAGAAATTGTTTTTAGGGCATCCTACCAATTTGAAAAAAAAAAATTGTGATAAACTTGCTTGAAGAATTTATTTTGGAACATGGTTTTCGAGCTAAGAACACAAGCATGTGAGTTTTGAGCCAATAGTGTGGTTACATCTTATAACCACTTATTTTTATTCTTGTGTGTATTATTCTCTCTCTATGATTGTAATCTTTGATTTGTTTGATTCTTTATGTCCATTGTTCCATGTATACATGCATTTATATGATTGAGGCCACCATTTCATTTTAGCTCACTTACCTAAATAACCTACCTTTCATCAACCATTATTAGCTAATTTTGAGCCTAATTAATCCCTTTTGTTCTTAATGTTAGCACATCACTACCCCTAAGTGAAAAACAATAAATGTCCTTAATTTGGATCTTTGATTAGCTTAGGCTAGTGAGGGTGTGTATCATTTGGGTATGGGAAACTTGGGACATTGGTTGAGAGAAAAGTGTGTTTTTGTATTTTTGTTGAAGATTTTTGGAAATCGGGTACGTACTCATGTATTGATTATATGTAAAACCATATGCATTGATACGTTTGTATATACTTTAAAAAAATGAGAACAAATATATATATATATAGAAAAAGAAATTAAAAAAATAATAAAAGAAACAAAAAAATATATAAAAAAACAAAAATGCCCCAAAGTAAAGTAATAATAACAATGCATATAGAATGTGAATTAAAAAGAATGCATGAGTATGTGAAAAAGAGGGAATCATGGGTAGCTAGGTTGTGTATTAGAGTTGTATAGGTTGTTATATGTGTTAGGTGAGAGCTTAGGCTAATCAAAGATACAAATTTCAAGCTCACTTTACCATATGCATCCTTACCTTTACCCTAGCCTCATTACAACCTATGAATAAGTCCTCCTGATGAATGTATGCATGCATTGAATAATTGTTGATTGTTAGATGAAAAACAAATCATGGAAAGCATGAGTAGAAGAGAATTGAGTGAATCGACCCTATACACTTAAGCGACTAGAGCGGATACACTTTCGGTGAAGGTTCGATGCTTAATTCCTTGTTCCCGGCTTTCATGAGCGTTCTTCTTACAAGTCTATTTGAACTTCATTTTGATATTTGAATTGGTAGAGTTTGTGAGTCGTTGATGACTTGCATCATCTACCCTTCTTTCTTGCATAAAGAAGACCATAAAAGAGCATAAATCTCATTTGATCAGTACAATTCATGCATTATTTGATGAATATTATGGTACACTACTTTGAGATGAGTTGTACTGAATTTCAGGTGAAAAAAGCATCAAAAATGGGTAGAAGACAACAAGAAGCTGGGCGTGTGAAACTGGCGCGCCACTTGGGAGCAAACGCCACAAAAATGCACTGGTGTGGCACGCCAGTACTAAATTCAAGGGAAAAGTCCAAGCATGCATGTGGGCGTGGCACGCCAGGGATAGGGCGTGGCACGCTAGTACAAAGTTCCAGAGAGTAACAATGGAGGACACAAAAGGGGCGTGGCATGCCAGGTTGGGCGTGGCACGCCTAACCCATCAGCTACTATGGGCGTGCCACTTGGTATCGAAGGCGTGGCACGCCAGCTCCAAGAAGTCACTTGGGCGTGCCACTTAAAAATCCAGGCATGGCACGCCAAGCTTGAGGAGTTCACAAATGTATGGGCGTGCCACTTGAGCAGTATGGCGTGGCACGCTGGTACAATAATCCAGAGAAGGGGCTGAAGGCAATTGAAGACCGGGCGTGCCACTTGGTTTCGAAGGTGTGTCACGCCAGTTCCAAGAAGTCACTTGGGTGTGCCACTTAAGAACCCAGGCATGGCACGCCAAGCTTGAAGAGTTCACAAATGTATGGGTGTTCCACTTGAGTAGCATGGCGTGGCACGCTGGTACAATAATCCAGAGAAGGGGCTGAAGGTAATTGAAGAATGGGCGTGCCACTTGGTATCGAAGGCGTGGCACGCCAACCTCTCAATCTCACTTAGGCGTGCCACTTGAGCAACCAGGCGTGGCACACCAATGCACAAAGAAACCAAAGCAAGGGCTGGGCATGCCACTTGGTGTCGAAGGCGTGGCACGCCAACCCAAGCATCTCACTATGGCGTGCCACTTGAAGGCTGAGGCGTGGCACGCCAGCTACTGGAACCAAGAAAAGATCATGGGCGTGGCACGCCAGCCTCTAGGCATGGCACGCCAGCCTCTAGGCATGGCACGCTGGTATAAATTTCCAGAGAGGGTAAAGAAGGCCAAATACATGGGGCGTGCCACTTGGATCCCAGGCGTGGCACACCAGTGTCATTCAGAGAGCAAAGAAGCATTGGGGCGTGCCACTTGAGTTCATGGGATGGCACGCCAAACAGAGGAACCACTCATTCACAAAGGGGCGTGGCACGCCAGACCCTGGGCGTGCCACGCTAGTTCAAGTTTCCAAAGGCAAAGAGAAGTGAAAAAAAGCTAGGGTGTGCCACTTGAGCTCGAAGGCGTGGCACGCCAAGGTTGTTAGTGAAGACGAGCGTGCCACTTGAAGGGCTGGGCATGGCACGCCAAGCTAGAATTGAAGAGCACGTGACACGCCACTGGAGCGCCAACCACGCGCCAGCTGGGAAGTCACACTTCTTGAGCTTCTTTTCCCTCCAAAATGTAATTTTCCTTTTTCGCTTTTGTAATTCTTTTATTTTTACTAGGAGTGGTATAAATACCCCCAAGGAGTACTGAAGAGGGGGTTAAGAAGTTAGTTTTAGATCCACTTTTACACTTTACTCTTGAGTATTTTTCTTTGAGCTATGAGTAGCTAACTTCCCTCTCGTTGAGAGAGGGAGCTCTGTTGTATTTGATGGATTGATAACAGTGAAATTCTTCTTCTCTTCATCTTCTCTTTGATTTGCTAGAAGGAATTTCGTTCTTAATGCTTAGTGTTCAATTATCTTGGGAAAGAGATTGAATGCAAAATGGGTTTCATGGGAACCTTGGGAAAGGAAACATGAAACCATGCTTGAAATCCTTTCTCACACTTGAGTAGAATCTGGGTTTTGGTGTTTGGATATGTGACATATAATCCTCCCTCTACTTGGACCTATGATGGTATGTGGTATAATCAGGGACCAAGCATATCTCTCTTCATGAGCAATTAGACCAAGGAATTGGCTATTGATCAAGATCTGAGAGATTGAGTCACCAAGGGATTGTGGCTCAATCAATCATGATTGCCAAGAGGTCAATGAGTTGTATGATTGAAGAGGATATAAGCTAGATTTGATCCAAAGAGACAACATCTCCTGATCTCAATGAATTTCCCCATTCTTATCTATCCCTTTTCTTTATAGCTTAATTTTACATTCAGCAATTCTCCATTCCCATTTACATTCAAGTCAATTATTATTCTGCACTTTACATTCTACCATTTTCATTTCTGCACTTTATTGCTTTTCTTTATATTCTAGCCATTTACGTTTATGTCATTTATAATTCTGCAATTCACAATCTATTTGTTCCGCTTGACTAATTCATCAATCAATTAAAACTGCTTGAATTTGCCAATCTCTGTGGATACGATCCCACTCTGTGGGTTATTACTTGACGAAAATTTTGGTGCGCTTGCCAAAAGAATGGATTCACCAATTTTTTGAATGGGGTGTGAATTCGACATATCAGTCGTCATATGACCTTTGCCCTATTTGCTTATATATGCTCTTGGAGATTGATTTACTTTTAACCAAGTAGGTAGAACCATATTGCATTTAGTTGCATGCATGTAGATAGGTTTATATCGTTTCTTTGCATTGAATAAATGTTCATACCCTTTTTCTTGTCCTTCTTTATTCTTAGCATGAGGACATGGTTAGTTTAAGTGTGGGGACATTTGATAGACCCCACTTTTGTGGTTTATCTTGTACTTAATTTGGGGGATTTTATCACCTTTTCCCACGTTTATTCAATAAAATAGCATGGTTTTGCAATTCTCCCTTGATTTGTGCTTAAATGTGAAAACATGCTTTCTAGGCCCTAAAATTGGTGATTTTAATTCACTTTAATTCCATTCGATGCCTTGATATGTTAGTTGAGTGATTTCAGGTCCATAAGGCAAGTATTGGATGGAAGAAGTGAGGATAAAAGCATGCAAAGTGGGAGAGCTCATGAAGAAATGAAGGAACCGTAAAGCTGTCAAGCCTGACCTCTTCGCACTCAATTGACCATAACTTGAGCTACAAAGGTCTAAATAAGGCAGTTCTAGTTGCATTGAAAAGCTAACATCCAGAGCTTCAAAATGATATAAAATTTGTCATAGTTGCCTGACGTATAGGGGTGCGCACGTGCCATGTACGTGTGCGCGCCGATGGAGCACGTGGTTCACTAAAGTGAAATCGTGGCCAGCGATTTTGCAGCTCATTTTGGGCCCAATCCAACTCATTTATGATACTATTTCATGTAGAATTAAAGCTTGGGCAAGGGAGGAGCAATTATTTGAAGTGTTGGCATCATGTAGGTTAGTTTCTAGAGAGAGAAGCTCCCTCTTCTCTCTAGAATTAGGGTTCTTAAGACGTTTCCATCTTAGATCTAGGTCAATTTTCATGTTTTCATCTTGTTTCCTTTATGATTTCTTGTTCCTACTACTTGAATCTCTTAGTTTTCATGTTAATTTTCCTTTTATGCTCTCTTTTGTGATGATGAACTCTTGATGGATTTGGATCTCTTTTATGCTCAGGATGCTCTTGTTGGATTTGATTCACATTTAATGAAATTTGATGTTTAATGTTCTCTTATTGATGAATTGAGTTATTGATTTACTTTTCTTGCAATTGGTAGTTGGTAGATTTATTATTCTTGTATTTTTACTATGCTTTCCTTTTATGCCTTCCAAGTGTTTGACAAAGTGCTTGGTTGGGCTTTAGAGTAGATTTTGAGCATTCTTGGCTTGGAAAGAGTAATTATGCAATCTTGAGTCATGAAAACCCAACTTATGTTGGTGATCTAGAGTTGTTAGCTAGTATGATTTCCATTGACTCTAATCTCTTGCTAATTTAATTAGTAGGTGATTAGGACTTTTGGATTGAGATTAGCTAGTCTTATTAGACTTTCTCTCATGGAAGATAACCTATATCTTCTTCCATCATTAGGGATGATGTAATAAGATAAATTCTTGTTAATTATTGTTATGATTAATGACTAGGATAGAAAGCCTATGATCTCAAACCCTGCCATGAATGTCTCTCTTTATTAATTGCTTTCTTTAATTACTTGCTTAATTTACTTTTTCTTGTTCCTCTTATAACCCAAAACCTCATTGCATCTTCATAGCCAATAATTGACCACTTCATTGCAATTCCTTGTGAGACAACCCGGAGTCTAAATACTTCGGTTAATTCTTATTTGGGGTTTGTTCTTTGTGACAACCAAAATTTTTTATTGGGAGGATTGTTTGTTGGTGTAGAACTATACTTGCAACGAGAATTCATTCATTTGAGATATTCTATACTGACACAAGAATTCACTCATCTGTTTCTTCCTCCCTTTCACTTCTTCGTTCATTGTTTGCTGAGTATTTTGTTCAACTGGCCTTTCTGTTTTCACGCCCTCAAGCTCCCTACCTTCTTTGCTTAAGAACGTTCGTTGGTGCGGATTGTCGGCACTTCTGTCTGAGCCTTCTCTTGTGCTTGTTCCCTTTTCTCCACAGGTTGGTATTCTTCTTCCTTTTTATGCCTCGATAGTCATCTTTATGTATGCTTTTGCATGTCTGTCTTTTTCATGCCAAGTTTTGATCTTTATTGAGTTTTCTTTGAGAAGGTTAAACCTTTTTGAAAAAGATTGCGTCTTTTGTTTCTTATCAACGTTTGTGATTTCTTTTATCCCTGCTGCTCCTATTTTAGGAAGATGTGTGCTTTTTAGGTCTCCGTTGCTATCTCCATTAGTTTGCTTTTGTTTAAGAGTTGTAAGGTTTTTTATTTTTGCGTTTGTTTCTGTGTTCCCGTCATGTTTCCTCCAAAGAATGCCCCTGGTTTTGCTGACTATTCCTTGTTTTTGTAGACCCTGGGATGCCCCTTTTTGTTGCCCTACCTCTTTGTTTATTGGTTGTTCCTTCTCTTTTCGATTCTGTCCGAGTTGTTTAGTAGTGACCCCTTGTTATCTTCCTTTGCTGTAGGTGTAGTTTGCCATATGTCTTCCCGAAAAAACATTGTTGAGTTGTCTACCAGGATCCCTGCTGGCATGGCCGACTGGCTGGACTCTATAGTCCTGATGTGTGTTACAGTGGCCGATCCAGAATACTGTGAGAAACTTAGGCGATTTCATAGGATTTGTAGTAATAGGGAGGATGAGAAGAATTATGAACTGGTGTCGCCTGACCCTGAGGAGAAGGTTAGTTTCCCTTCTTTAACTCAAGGAGAATGGCCCTTTTTCTATGCTTATGACTACTTTTTTAGTCAGCTGAATATCACCATCCCTTTTACCACTTTTGAGACCGACTTGTTGTGGAACTGTAATGTAGCCCCTTCTCAGCTTCATCCGAACTCCTGGGCCTTTATAAAGATCTTTCAGTTACTATGCCAAGAATTGAGTGTCCAACCTACCATTCAGCTTTTTCTTTATCTCTTTGTTCTGACAAAACATGGGGTAGCCAAGAAGAAAGCTTCTTGGATTTCTTTTCGGGCTACCCAGGGGAAGAAAGTGTTTTCGATGTTTGATGAGTCTTTCCGGAATTTTAAGAACTACTACTTTAAGGTCCGATCTATTCAGGATGCTCGACCTTTCTTTTTAGATCAAAATAATGAGCCAACCTTTCCTTTATAGTGGCAAAAAGATCCTGTAGTTCTCAAATACCCTTGGGAGAGTTTAGATGAGGTGGAACAAGCTTTTGTGAATGTTTTAGAGGAGCACTGGAGGAAGCCTCATTATCTGGACACAAAATATTTCTAGGAGATCCTTCCCTCCTCAGTGTCGAGCTAGGTAGTGCCCGAGCTCTTCTTTTGTGCAAAGTGTACATTTGTATTGGTTTGGGATTCTGCCTTCATCTGTGGTTGTAACTATTTTCTTGACTTCCTTTTCAGAAATGGTAAAGTCTTCAGACTCAATGAAGGCCTTCCGTAGGGCTAAGAAGGCGACAGCTACACAAAACTTGACGGCAAAGACCTCGGAAAAAGGGTCTTCTCAGGTTCCCTCGAAGAAGCCGACTTCTGACACTTTAGGCTCGAGGAAGATCATTTCGACACCACAAGTTCAGAAGATTCCATCTAACCCTGTTCAACCGACCTTTGGTGCTGCCTCCTCTCCTACTGCTGCTGGTCCTCCTCCAAAGCGGCAAAAAACTATTGGTACTTATGATCTGAATAGCCAGGATTTTGACGGCGTGGGTTTTACCACCAAGGTAATATCTCCTCATGGTAAAGTTCCATTGGATGATGTGTCCATCCTTTATCATCTGGATTTTATTACCAGCAATAGTATTCAGATGGCAAACCTGGGTGCGGCCTTATTTCGTGTTGTCCAGGATTCTCCAGTTCATGCGACTAAGGCCTTTATGAAAGATGCCAAGTCGGAGTTTGATAGAATTAAGGGTTTGAAGGATGAACTGGATGCTAGGGTGGCTAAATTAGAGTTGGATGTGAAGAAGGAGAAATCCCGAGCTACTGCTGCTGAGGCAACTGCAAACCTGGCTGAGGAAACGGCAAAAAAATACAACGAGAGCTACACCCGTACCTATGGCGAGCTGTTGGAAAATAAGGAAAGGCTTCAGTCTGCCCAGGCTAATTACGCCGAGCTCCAGGGTCACATGGTGGATAGTGTGACCGATGCATATGAAATTTTGAAGGCCCAGGTCCGGGTTCTTGTCCCTGAGCTCGACCTTATTTTATTTAGTCTGGATAATATAGTGGAGGACGACAAGATCGTGCCTGCCTCTGATGATGATGATGAGGGTCCTCCTCTTGTGCCACCAGGGAGAGCCTCAGCAGCCTCAGCTTCTTCCGTCCTTTCAGAGGTCGACCATCCAGAGCCTGAGCCTGATGTGCAGATTCTGAACTGGCCGGATGGAACTGTTGATGATGTCCCGATCTCGACCATTCCTCCTCCCCTAGCCAAGGATGCTACTACTAGGGAGAATTTGGATCCTCTATAACTTTCTGTGTTTGCATTATAGTCCGACTTGTGGACTTTTGAACTTGTTTATGTGAATTTGGATCCTCTATAACTTTCTGTGTTTGCATTATAGTCCGACTTGTGGACTTTTGAACTTGCTTATGTTTTTGCCAGTCCTATTTGTATTTGACTTTTTCTGACATTTGGTTGCTTCTTTGCAACCTTTATTTTGAAAAACAAACATTTAAACTAAGGCAGCCTTTGAATCTTTAGTGCTTTGAAGGATGCGTTTTATGGAATGTTAGTTAAACCTTTGATACTTGTAGGTTTACCTTTGCAACCCTTGAGGTTTTATAGAGGTTCGGTACTTTCTTGTCCGACCTCTTTGTAGTGTGAGTTTTTATCCTTGCCTTTTTGGGTCATGCCTTGCTTTGAATTTGTGTTGTCTGTCCTCTGCTTTGGCGAAGTAATCCCGGTGGCTTGGTGTCTGGGCTTTCAGTAACTTGTCCGACAACTTTTTAGTGTTCTATAGAACCTTTTTAGTTAGTTTGAACGACTTCTTTGTAGCCTTATTTCGAGATTGTTCCTTTGTTGATCAGAGTTGTTCCCTTTTTAGCTGAGCACGTTTGATCCTCAGGTTGTTTTCAACCTCTTTGGCTCTTATTTTTTCCTTAAGGTCGTGCTTGCTTTACGAGGTCGCCCCTTTGGTTGATGTTTGACGTGAGCTTTTTAGTCATGTTCCAACAACTTTTTAGGTAGTGTTTCAAGGGGAACTTTTTCTTTATAGTTTGTTTGGACGACTTTTTAGCTCTTGTTTGTGCTTTTGCTTTTTAAGTAGTGTCTTTTTTGGCAAGATTTGTACTTTTATAGCTAGGCACTTTTGAGCCTTAAGTAGTTTTTCAACCTTTTTGGCTTTTTCGTTCTTTGAGGTCGTACCTCTGCCCTTGTCGACCTGTACGACTTCTTTAGTTGGGCTTTTTAGTCATGTTCCAACAACTTTTTAGGTAGTGTTCCTGATGAGGAACCTTTTCTTTATAGTTTGTTTGGATGACTTTTTAGCGCCGTTTCGACTTGTGCTTTCGCTTTTTAAGTAATGTCTTTTTCGCAAGACTTGTACCTTTCAGCGGAGCACTCTTGGCCTTTGCTATGCTTCTTTGTCCCTTTTCTGTGATCCTTTCATTGGTCCAACTTCTATGTCGGGCCTTCTTAAGTTATTTTTAGTAATCAATTTTTAGTCAGACCTCGTTAGGTCGCTTTTTATGGGCTACTTTTTATAACTTCTTATATTAACTTGCTTCTATCGCTTCACCTTGCCGACTTCTTTATAATCAGACGATGAATTTTGCGTGAGCTTAGATTAATGCGTCTTGGTAGGAAACTTTTTAGGGAATTGGTGACTTTTATAATAATGAGGTGAAAATAAAAATATAAGTATGTACATACGAGTGCTTACCCTTATAGGTCGGGCGGTTTCTTAGATCTCGGCCTGGCGCCTCATTAAGAAACCTTTTTAGGAAAAAGAGTGCGCCTTGTCCTAAGATCTTATTTTCTAACTATAGTACCTTCTTAAGTTACAGGCATGCCATGATCTTGGTAGCTCTCGCCCTTTGAGGTCGAACACCTTGTAGTAACCTTTCCCCAGTACTTGTGCTACTCGGTATGGTCCTTTCCAGTTAGCTGCTAGCTTCCCTTCTTCTGACCGACCTGCTCCGATATCATTTCAGATTAGGATGAGATTATTGGTGGTGAAGCTTCGCTAGATTACTTTCCGATTGTATCTCAAATCCGTTCGACGCTTTAGGGCTTCCTCTCTAATCCGAACTCTTTCTCGGACTTCCGGAAGTAGGTCAAGCTCTTCCCTTTGAGCTTGGGAGTTAGTATCTTCATTGTAGAGGATCATTCTGGGAGATCCTTCTTCTATCTCCACACTTCCATTCCATAAGCAAGTCGGAATGGTGATTCTCCAGTGGTTGAATGTGGTGTTGTTCGGTATGCCCATAGGACTTGTGGGAGCTCTTCAGCCCAAGCTCCCTTGGCATCCTGTAGTCTCTGTTTTAACCCGGCCAGTATGACTTTGTTGGCGGCTTCCACCTGTCCATTGGCTTGTGGGTGCTCTACAAAGGTGAACTGGTGTTTGATTTTCAAGTCAGCTACCAGATTTCTAAAGCATGTGTCGGTGAATTGAGTACCATTATCTGTGGTGATGGAGCATGGGACCCCAAACCTTGTGACAATGTTTCTGTATAGAAATTTCCGACTTCTTTGGGCGGTGGCATTAGCTAATGGCTCTGCTTCAATCCACTTTGTGAAGTAGTCTATGCCTACAATGAAAAACTTGACTTGTCCGGGCCCCTGGGGGAAGGGTCCAAGGAGGTCGAGCCCCCACTTTGCGAATGGCCAGGGTGAAGTAACGCAGATGAGCTCCTCAGGTGGAGCTATGTGGAAGTTGGCGTGCTTCTGGCATGGTGGGCATGCCTTGACAAACTCTGTCGCTTCCCTTTGCATGGTCGGCCAGTAGAAACCAGCTCGGAGTACCTTTTTGGCAATAGCTCATGCCCCGAGGTGATTGCCGCACATGCCACTGTGGACTTCTTCGAGAACTTCCCTTGCAACGGAGGTCGGGACGCATTTTAGGAGGGGCGTAGAGATTCCTCTCCTATATAGGACGTCCTGTACCATGGTGTAGTACTGTGCTTCTCGTACTAGCCTTTTTATCTGCGGGAAGTATTTCCGATTTGAGATAGTTGACTATAGGAGTCATCCACCCCTGGTCCTGGTTTGATATATTTAGGACCTTTTTCTCTTCCATGGTTGACGAATTTTGTAGTGTTTCTTGGATGAGGCTTCTATTATTGCCCCCTGGTTTGGTGCTGGCTAGTTTCGAAAGTGCATTAGCTCAGGCATTTTGTTCACGGGGTTTGTGTCGGACCTCATATCCCCTAAATTATTCGAGCTGTTCTTTGGTTTTTTCAAGTTATTTTTTCATAGTGGGATCCTTAGCTTGATAGCTCCCTTCTATTTGCGAAGTGACTGATTGGGAGTCACTAAAAATGGTAAGTCTTTGAGCTACCACTTTCCTAGCCAGCCTCAAACCAGCCAGTAGTGCTTCATACTCAACTTGATTATTTGAGGCAGGGAACTCGAACTTTAAGGAGAGCTCAATTTGTGTTCCCCGATCGCTCTCTAAGATGACGCCTACCCACTCCCGGTTTTGTTTGAGGAGCCGTCCACATAGAGGCTCCACTCTGTGGGGCTGCCCGGGATGTTAGTGTATTCTGCGATGAAGTCGGCTAGGTACTGAGATTTGATAGCTGTCCAGGCTTCATATTTGAGGTCAAATTTAGATAACTCAACTGCCCATTGTAGGATTCTTTTAGCTGACTCTGTTTTCTGTAAGATCCCCTTTATGGGTTGGTTAGTCTGTACTCTGATGGTGTGAGCTTAAAAGTATGGTCGAAGTCATCGGGAAGTGAGTATGAGGGAGTAAGTGAACTTTTCTATCTTTTGATAGTTCAATTCAGCCCCTTGTAAAGCCTTACTGATGAAGTAGATGGGTTGTTGCCCACTTTCGTCTTCTTTGTCTAGTGTTGATACTATTGCCCGACTTCCTACAGCGAGGTATAGTATGAGCTCTTCGCCTTCCCGAGGTCGAGTAAGGACGGGTGGTTGCCCCAGAAATTTCTTGAAATCTTGGAAGGCTTGTTCGCATTCTGGGGTCCACTCAAACCTCTTTCCCTTCTTTAATGTTGCATAAAAGGGGAGAGATCTTAAGGCTGATCCAGCTAGGAACCTAGACAAAGCCGCTAATCTTCCATTGAGCTGTGGGACCTCTTTGACACAGGTCAGACTTTTCATGCAAAGTATGGCCTGGCACTTATCTGGGTTTGCTTCGATTCCTTTTTGGGTGAGCATGAAGCCCAAGAATTTGCCAGCTTCTACCGTGAAGGTGCACTTTGCGGGGTTAAGTCGCATATCTTGCTTTCTTATGGTGTCGAACACTTTAGTGAGGTCGGATAACAATGATTCCTCACTTTGTGTTTTTACCAGCATGTCGTCTACATAAACCTCCATTAGCTTTCCGATGTGGTCGGCAAAGACTTTGTTCATCAATCTCTGGTATGTAGCTCCTGCGTTTTTGAGTCCAAATGGCATGACTATGTAGCAGTAATTTGCTTTTGGGGTTAAGAATGATATTTTATCTTGGTCGGGTTAATACATTGGGATTTGATTGTATCTCGAGTAAGCATCCATGAAAGAAAGGTACTGATAGCCTGACGAAGCGTCAACTAGTGTGTCGATGTTTGGGAGTGGGTATGGATCTTTTGGGCAGGCTTTATTGAGGTCGGTGTAATCAGTTAACATCCGCCACTTTCCATTTGACTTTTTGACCAACACCACATTGACTAGCCATGATGGGTACTTTACCTCCCTTATGAACCCTGCCTCCAACAAGGCCTGTACCTGCTCCTCTACAGCTTGCGACCTTTTTGGGCCAAGCTTCCTACGTTTTTGCTGTACTGGCCGAGACCCTGGATATACGGCTAACTTGTGGCACATTTGTCCGAGATCAATACCAGGTATGTCGGCGGCCTTCCATGCAAAGAGATCGGAGTTATCTTTTAGGAGCTTTATTAACTGTTCCTGTAAGTCTTTTCTCAGATTTGCCCCTATAGTTGTTGTTTTGTCTGGAGTGTCTCCAATTTGAACTTCTTGGGTTTCACCTTCTGGCTGAGGGCGGAGTTCTTTGCGAGCTCGAATTCTCCCGAGTTCTATAGTATTGGTTTCTTTTCCTCTGGGGTCACCTTTAAGGTTTAGACTTTCATTATAACAGCGTCGCGCGAGTTTTTGGTCTCCCTTTATGGTAGTTATCCCTTCTGTGGTTGGGAACTTCATGTATAGGTGTGGAGTGGAGACCACCGCGGTGAGCTGGTTCAGCGTTGTCTGACCTATTAGAGCGTTTTAGGCCGAGCTTACGTCGACTACTATGTAGTCTATGCTTAATGTCTTAGACTGAGTTCCTTTTCCAAAGGTTTTGTGAAGTGGGATGTACCCTAGCGGTTGAATTGGAGCGTCTCCAAGCCCAAATAAACTATTCGGATACACTCTGAGCTCTTTTTCTTGTAAACCGAGCTTGTCGAAGGCGAATTTGAACAGGATATCCGCGGAGCTTCCTTGGTCTACCAGTGTTTGATGGAGATTGGCATTAGCTACTACGATTGTAATGAATACGGGGTCATCATGCCCCAGGATGATGCCTACAGCGTCTTCTTGAGTGAAGGTAATAGTGGAGAGGTCGGGTGACCTGTCCCCTCCTCCAACATGGTACACCTCTTTGAGGTGTCTTTTACGGGATGACTTAGAGATCCCTCCTCCTGCGAATCCACCATTTATCATGTGAACATGCCTCTCAGGGGTGTGAGGGGGACGTTCAGCTCGTCCGACCTCTTCGTCCCTTCTTCGCTTCTTTGGTTCATCTGTTTTGTTGGCCAGGAACCTGTCTAGTCTTCCTTCCCGGGCTAGCTTCTCTATTATGTTCTTCAGGTCGTAACACTCATTAGTAGGGTGTCCGTAGACTCGGTGGTATTCGCAATACTCTGTCCGACTTTCTCCTCTTTTATGCTTAATCGGACGAGGGAGCGGGATCTTCTCAGTGTTGTATATCTCTCTGTAGACATCCACAAGGGACACTCTGAGGGGAGTGTAATTGTGGTATTTTCTAGGTTTTTCAGTAGGCTGGCCTTCTTTTTTCCTGGACTCTTTGTCCTTGTTCCAAGGTGGATAGGAGAATCCGGATTTTGAGGTTTCTCCTAGTCGAGAGTTCTCCTCCATATTAATATACTTTTCTGCCCTTTCTTGTACCTCGTTCATAGATGTTGGGTGCTTTTTGGATATGGAATGGATAATGGGTCCTTCTTGCAGGCCATTGATGAGACCCATAATGGCTGCTTCTGTTGGCAGACTTTGTATGTCCAGACATGCCTTGTTGAATCTTTTCATGTAGCTGCGGAGGCTCTCCCGATCTCCTTGCTTAATCCATAACAAGCTTGGGGCATGTTTGGCTTTGTCTTTCTGGATAGAGAATCTAGCTAGAAATTTCTTGGCGAGGTCATCAAAGCTTTTTATTGACCTTGGCGGCAAACTTTCGAACCACTTTATTGCCGTCTTGGTCAAGGTGGTCCGGAAAGCTTTGCAACGGATTGTGTCTGAGGCATCCGTAAGATACATCCGACTTCTGAAATTGCTGAGATGATGGCTCAGATCAGACGTACCATCGTATGGGGTCATGTCAGGGGCTTTGAAGTCCTTTAGAACTTTAGCTTTCATGATCTCCTTTGTGAACAGATGTTGGCCTTTGTGTGGGCTATCTTCATGGCTGGTTCGAGTGGTCTTGGTTTTGAGATTGGCTTCGAGCTTTAGGAGCTTGTCCTCCAGCTCTCGACGCCGTCTGGTTTCTCTCCAAAGGTCTTGTTCAGCCTCTCGCTGCCGGTCGGCTTCTTGTTCAAGTTGTTTAAGTCAATGCTGCTGCTCACGGATAGCTTCCAAGATTTCGGTGTTTGGGGGTTGTTTATCTCCCTTATTTTGAGGCATATCCTTTGGTATGGTATCCGTGTTCTTGTGCAGTGTTTTGTCTTCCAAGCCAGAGTTGTGATCGTTGTCAAGGTTGTCCTCCATGATGGTGGGATGACTTCCAGGTTTCCCGGCAACGGCGCCAAGGTTCCGTGGGTTACCTGAAACTGAAGGTCGATCTCAGACAAGATCTTCTGTGCTGGTCGATGCTATTACGTCTGACTTGTTGATCCTTGAGATGTTGCTGATCCTTGATCACCGGAGGGGGGTGGTACCTGCAAGAGACTCCGATGCTTAAGTGAGCATGGGCTTTGAGCAAGTGTTTTTGGTAAAATCAGAGTATCGTGTTATACCTGGGTGCTCCAGTGTATTTATAGTAGTGTGGAGTGACCTTCCTTGAGATAATTTTAGTTATCTTATCTTTATCTTTGAGTGAGTCACCTTATCTTTCAGGCCAGCCGCCTTTAGAGTGGGATGCGTCCTTTGATCTGGGCCTACTTGGGCCTCTATGATGGTTTGGCCGACCACTTTAGGGAGAGGTCAGTGTCGACCAACCTTTACAAGAGGTCGGTTGTTTTGACGTCGTCCAGTCAGGATGAAGCAGCTCGACCCAGGGTATGAACACTTGCATCGACGGCGGCTCGGCGACAGTGACAAGCCTAGCACGACGGTGACGGCGTGAACGGTTTCCCCCACAGCGAACCAAACGCGGACAGAACAAAGCTGAACGGCGGTAAGGTGCGATGCCGGCGCGGTCTCCCCCCTTCCTTCTCATCTTCTTTTTCGTGACTCCCTCACTTCCTCGAATCTCTCTCTATGCCTGTGTCTGTGTATACGCTTGTATATTGGTTGTGTGTGGTGTGTGGTGTGTGATGTGTGCTGTGAGTGTTAGGAAAAGGGTAGGGAATGGCGGTGATGAGTGACGGTGAGAGTGAGTGAATGTGGCTCATTAAGGGATGAACGGGTGTGGAGGAGGGGGGTTACGTGTGTGTGGGGGGTTGGGTAGAAGGGGTTAGGGTTATTGAAATTAGGGTTTGAATAGAGTTTTAATTTGAAACTAGATTTAATCCAATATAATTAATTTTAAGAATACTTATTTATTTCACAAATTACAAATCATTATTAACTAAATACTCTAATTTATAATTTGGAGATAAATAAATAAATTCCCTTTTAGTTCATAAAATTAATCAAAACTTTCAATTATGTAATTTAAATCATGTATAAAACTCTTTTATCTCAAATTATTAAAACTTTAAACTTTAATTAATCAAAAACCCAAATCATTAATTTCAATAATAAAAAATATCTAATTGTAATTGAAATTTGTATAAATCCAAATTAATTTAAAACTCGAAATCTCATAACTTTGGTTTATTTACTTTTTAATAAAAGTAACTTTCTAAAATAAAACCATATATATAAACATAAATATTTCATTATTTATTTTTTAAAAATCTGAGGTCTTACACAATCGATACTTTGAGTGCTTTGATTTCTTGATAATTGTAGGTGAATGATAGTAAAAGAGAAGTAAAGCAGGAGTAAAGAAACACAACAAGAAAAACACTCTCTAGGAGATAAAGAAGTGGCATGCAACACACCATAGGGGGCGTGCCACACATCCATATATCCAAGACAGAGAGTTGGGAACCTAAAGGTGTGGCACGCTGGGCCAAACCTCTAGAGAACCAAGATTGTTCACAAAAGCTAGTGTGCAGCATGCCAAGTAAGGGGCATGCCATAGGTCAAGAAGAAGCTTCCCATGACCAATGCAAGGAATGGGCGTGCAACATGCCAAAGCAAGGAGCGTGCCACACACCCAACAAGCCTCTAGGACCACCATTTTGTGGCGTTCAACACGCCAATTAACGAAGGCGTGTCACTCTTGCATGCCTTCGAAGGATCATTCAAGCTTGAAGATGGCGTGCAACACGCCAGGAAAGGGGCGTGCCACACGCCCAAGACCAACCTCTCAGGACCTTGATTGAAACTGGCATGCAACATGCTAGCAAGGGGTGTGTCACACGCACAAAGAATGACCAACATTGAAGTTGGCGTGCCACACGCCAACGCAAAAGCATAACACGCTGGGCCAACTCTCCAGTGGCTCAAATTTAAGGCATTTCAAGGCACAAAATTGGCCTGCAACACGCCAAGAAAAAGGCGTGCCACATGTCCAAAAGAAGATGTCTCCAAATGAAGTTCAAAGTTGGCATACAACATGCCAAGAAGGTGACGTGCCACATGCCCAAGGTGGACCTCCAAGCAGGGACGGATCCAGAAATGATATTATGGGGAGGCCAATAACACATATAATATTAAAAATTATGTAAAAAATTATATAATATAAGATGTATTATAAAAATATACGGATAGAGAATATATTTTAAAGTAAAAAAAATATGTGTATATTTTTTACTAACGAAGTGGTCGATTCTTCGTATCATAAAATTCACCGATAATAGAATTTGTGTCAAAATTTTCAAAAAATTTTTTTCAATATAATTAAAAGACAATTAGCAAGAAATTCATCTTTTATTTTGTTTCTAAGTTATTTTTCACAATATTCATGGTTGAAAAAGATCTCTTAATTGTAGTAGTTGAAACAGAGAGAATTAATACCAAACGAATAAAAAAAGGCCACAAAAAAAAAGAATTTGAGATTTAAAAAATTTTATTTAATTAAAAAATATTAGTAATAATATCTTTTTCAGATTTTTTTAATATTATTACTTATTTTTTAGATAGTAAAAATTATTAATATTTAAATTAGACTGAACTTTTATTTATATTAGAATAATACTAAATATTTTTTAAAAAAATAAATTATACATAATAACTTATTACTATTAAAAAAAGTTGGGGGGTCGAGGCCGCCACTCGCCCCCCTTATGTCCGTCCCTGCCTCCAGGATTGCACAATTTCATGGCGTGCCACACACTAAACAACAATGTCGTGCCGTTTCTACACGCCTTCGAAGCCTCATCCAATATTTAAAAGTTGACGTGCAACATGCCAAGATTGGACATGCCACACGCCCAAAGTGATTGCTTCCAGGGACTTAAGAAAATTGGCGTGCATCATGCCAAGAGTTGGGCGTGCCACACTCCCAAAGAGGAGGTTCCCAGGGCTTAAAAGAAGATTGGTGTGCAACACGCCTAGAGGTGGGCGTGCCACACGCCCAAGGTGACCACTCCCAGGGGCTTGAGAATATTGGGTGTGCAACACGCCAGTGAGTGGGCATGCCACACGCCCGCCCATGAACCCACAAACTTCAAGTTATCACTCAAGCCCACATTTGAATTGTTGAAGGATTAGATCATTAAGCTTTGGATCTGAATCACACTGAGAATTGAAGATTAATTGTGGAAGATTTGATTTCATTAGATTTTAATTTGAATTTGAATTTTAGGTTTTGTTTTAGGTTTAATATAAAAGGATCCTGAAAAAAACTTTGACGGGACCTTTTGGCCATTTTTCATATTCTGTTTTTTATTTCAAAACTTAGCATGAGTCACTAATCTTCTTGGTATTTTAATGAATTAATGTTATAACTTTTCTACTTTTGATTAATGCATTGATATTTTCTTAAAAAATAGTTTTCGTTCTTCATCACAGGGGTTTGAATCTATTAGAAAATAGTTATAATCTTAACTGAATTCTAATTATAATATTGGAAAACTTGATTTTTGGAATTAAGCTTGAAAACTCCTAATAATCCTTTATGTTTTGAAACTAGACTTGATAAGTGACATTGAATCAACTAGGGTTAATTCTTGTGAATTGTGTGGTTTTTAAATCAGTGAACATACTTCACCTCTTTTCATAATCAACTAATCAAGGAATTGGTGGTTTGTTAAGTTAAGAGAAATTGAATTACTAAGAGATTGAAGTTTGATTACTAATGATTTTCTATAGATATATCTTGCAAGATCAAAGTAGAGAGTGAAAAGCATTATTCCGAAAGTTCAACATCTCGGAAACCTTAACTCTTTCCATAATATTACTTTCTCAAACACTTACTGCATGCTTTCACTTAATTCATTGTTTTTTGCTAAAGACTTCTAAAATTCTAAATTTTGATTGTCTGACTAGATTAATTACTTGATCACTGTTACTCAGTCTATTAATAATTCTCGTGGAAACGATAACACACTCCCGTGATATTACTTGGTACAACTCGGTGTACTTGCCGATAGTAGTTTGCGAAAATCCGCATCAAGTTTTTGGCGCCGTTGTCGGAAATTAATTGAGATTAACAATAAATTGACCAGTTGATCATCTAGATTAGACTCTTTTTTTTTTGTTTACCTCACTGGGAATTTCCTTTACTTTGATATAGAAAATTCTAATTTTTCTTATTTTCTGAGTATTTATGTAGAGCAACAATGATAAAGAACATCTTCAACACGATCCTAAAATTGAAAGGACTCTTTGACAACAAAGAAAGCAAGCTAGAGATCAGAGAATTGAAGAAGACATTGAAGAGAAAATTGAAGAAGAAATTAAAATCAATATGGCAGAGAACAACAATAATGTCATTGCCTACAATGTCATTAATGCCCAACAATGCCCAACCAGCTAGGAAGAGTCTTATATATTTAGTTAACATCTAGCAAAAATGAAACGACTTTTGAACTTCGTGCCTAAATTAACAGAGGGAACAGGGAAAAGGGAAAGGGGTAAGATTTTGATTCAATTAAAGACATTTTAGTAATTTTATTTATTTAAGTTTTTATTTTTATTTTAAATCAAATAAGATATTAAAACATAAATCAGTTCTATACATTTTACGCCAAATACGATAAAGAGATTTAATTTAATCTCACTTTTTCAGTCTTAATCAGTCTCAATATCTCTCTTCCAAAAGCTACCTTATGGATATTTTTTCATATAATATAGATCTAAAAATGAACTAAAATGACCCCTTCTCATGAATTCTTTCGAATTGTGAGGCACATTCAAAAATAGAATATATAAGTCCCCAAATAAAAATAAAGAAAACTAAGACATTATAGGGGATGGAGGGGTTTGAACTTTTTTTTCTATTAAAAAAATCTTCTATACTTAATTATATCATCTTTTATTTATATATGTGGAGGGTATATTGTAAAACTTAAAAACAAATCTCAAAATAAAAATTGAATTCAACTTTTAAAACTTATTAATTTAATATAATTAAATTTATAAAATAAAATCACAAAATAAAAAAAATAGTAATAAAAAAATGAATTTGAATATTCAATAAAAATAATATATCCATAGGAGTAGCGGGTTAGCCCGCCCCGCCAAAAGTCCGTCCCGCTCCGTCTAGTAAGGCGGTCTTGTATTCCTCCCCTGTCTCGCCTAACAGTGGGTTGGTGGACTAAGTCCGCCAATTCTCTTATATTTTTTTTATTAATCAATCATTAAATATTAAACAATATATATAATTTCACAACCACTTCAATAAATTTATAATTTCTAAAGATATAAAAAAATTATAATTTCTAAATTTACAAATATTAAAGTATTTATAGTTCTAAATATGTAATAAACATAATCATTAACTAAATTTTTGAAACAATATAATAAAACTAATATTATAAAAAATAAAAGAAACATTGTCCATAACATATAATCAAACATCTTCATGTCTCTAATCAATCAAGACAGGCCCGCTGGAAAAACCCGCCCCGTCAAAACCCGCGGATTAAGCAGCGCGGGTTAGACGAACTTTTTAATTATTGTAGTTTCAAATTTCCAGCCGGACCCACCTTTTTTGGCGAGTTACACGGACCGGACCAGCGAGCTTCAGCCCATTTGCCACCCTACTGATAGATATTGCTTGTATAGCAAAAACCATTTCCTTGCAGAGGAGTGTTTGTCCAACAAATGAAACAAGAAGTTAGGGAGCTTGAATTTCGCAACTATACATTACTCTTATTTGAGGGAAAAAGAGTCGCACAAAAGCAGCAGATTACAAATACGACAGAAAGCAATAATAGTACTATGTCACCAAGCATCAGAAAATCTAACACACATTGGCACACCATCACAAGGATATAGTACAAGGAATGCAACCATATATTGCTAATGATTGTTATTCCATATAAAAGTAATCCAGAATGCCATTGAAGGTCTTATATGCCACATTACATCCTTTTATTCCATCTCTAAACTCTAATCCTGCAGCAGCAAACTCATCATCACAAGCTCCATATGAAGCAACACTTTCAGATTAAGAGCTCTCTTTTTCATACACTTCGCTGGCATATTTCCAGTTAATAACTTTCCAAATGTTGTTCAGATAGTCTGGTCTGACATTCTTGTACTGCCGTAAGAAAAACAAAAGAATAATTCAGAAAACCTTCTGAAAACTGAAGTGCATCTAACAAGATTATATATACTTAAATAAAGGCATTATGCTAAGAGTTGTAGTGGGAGTTTTATAAAGGGAAGGGAAAGTATAACTGACTGAATGGTCTCTCTAAGAAGAAAGGTAATTTTGACAAATTGAAAACGTTAGGAACAAAATTGAACGAAATTAAACGTTAAAGGGTATTTTTGAAGCAAATGTGAAAACATCAAGGGCAAAAAACATACTTTACCCTTTAATTTAAAACAGATAGACAAACAAGTCCAATTAAACGAGGATGTGAAATTGCACACGAAAAGCAGAACCGGTCAGGTAATATCACGATGCAACTATTTATAAAAATCTATTGGAGAATGTTTGAAGGGCATAGAAAGGAAGCAAATTTTCTCAGCCACTTATCAGCATATAAGGAAAATGATAATAACAACTTTTATACAAGGAAAAGTATTTCGAAATCTTTGAAACTTCGAAAATTCTGTTAACACAACATTTCATAAATCATAACCATCACACTGAAAAGAAAAACAGGCCTTCAATAATGTCATCACAACAATCATGCCATCACCAGTTAACTACCAAGCCCGAAATTTTACCTGTAAGTAATATGCATGCTCCCAAACGTCTATGCCAAGCAATGGAACCAATCCTGGTCCCTTTGTAATCAGTGGGTCCTGCAAAACATAGGGATATGCATGGATAACAGCAACTCAAAATAATGAGAAAGTGAAAAAAAAAAAAAAAAAAAAAAAAACGTGTGGAACTGTGACAAACATCTTCTCTAATCTACACTTTTCACCATAGCAATCAGTAAGCAATATCAGCATTTGCAGAATATGTAGTAGAAACCCAAGATTAACTAAGAAAGTTAGAAGGGACAGATTACCTGATTGGCAGTGGTTTCAACTACAAGCTTCTTAAACTCCTTGTCTAGACCGAGCCACTGGCAAAGTAGTACGACTTAAGTAGAGCGAAAACAGGATAATTCAAATAAATAAAATAATAACTGAAACATAGAGCTCTAATGATCTACATGGACATAACACAATTAGTAAAACATACCACCCATCCAGACCCTTGTAAGGCAGCACCCTCTGCGTTCACCTTCTGTACCAATTTTTCGAAAGAGCCAAAATGCTCGTCAATGGCCCATCCCAGCGAACCCTTGGGTGGCTCGCCGCCTCCTTCCTGTAAATAATGAAGCATTAAGCAAAAGAACTACTTAAAGATAACTCACACACGGCATTGAAGGTGAGGCAAGGCACAAACTTACCCGTTGCGGAGCTAGATTCTTCCAGAAAATAGAGTGGTTGATATGACCTGCAGTAAATGATCATCAGACATACATAAACTACAAAATAAGCAACATCAACAAGCATGGAAAATATTTCTTTGCTTCCTTCTTTTAAAAAATAACCTTAGATTTTATTTTTGACCCAGCCATAATTTCCTTATACAGTTCAACCATGCAAACAATAAACAATTCATCCATCCATTCACCCTATTACGCAAAATAGACCTAATCTGCAGTATCTAATTTATTATAAAAAGAAGGGTTAAAGAAAAGAAATGAAATGAGGAAATAGACCTCCGCCGTTGAACTTGATGGCACTCTGGAGCTTAACGATGGTAGAAGCATCGCCCTTAGGGAGAGCATCGTGAAGCTGCTCGAGGGCCTTGTTGTAATTAGTGACGTAAGTCTGATGGTGCTTCTTGTGGTGAATCTCCATGATCTCCCCGCTTATAGCCGGCTCCAGTGCGCCGTAGTCGTAATTCAGATCCGGCAGCGTGAAAGTGTGAAGTCCGCGCGAATGTGCTGCTGCTTGTGCGCCCAGTGCCGTGGAGTCACGGCGGAGCACTGTGGCTAGGGTTTTTCGGGTCAATAGGGATCGCGCAGCCATAGCTATGTGACGATTCTAGTGTTCGGTGGCTCTTACAATTTTGGAAGCAAATGGAGGTTTCGATAAGTGCCGGGTGTAATAGTTGCTTCGTGTTAGTGTAGAGTTGTGGATGCTTTGATAAGTATATGTAATTGAGGATTATTTTGTATTAACTAATAATATATACAAATTAAATTCAAGTTTTATTTTTTGGTTATTTTTCATAAATATCCCGTAAATTATTTTTTTAAATGATTTTAACATAAAGAATCCTTTTTAATGATTACATAATTTTAATAATTCTTTAAAATTATTTTTTATTTAGAAGTGACAAAAATATCATTTGTGTATTTGATCTAAATTTTTATAAAAATATTTCAATAATTATTTAGAAGTTGAATGCAAAAAATAAGCAAAATTCAATTAGTAAGACTTTTATTTTTCTGAAGTTTTTTCTCTCAATAGCAAAAAATTTCACTTGGTGGGACATGCTAGAGTACCCATTAATAAAAATGTTTTGGAATAAGAGAGGGAGTATAGTGTAAAAAGATGCGTATGTGGTGCAGCAGCGCCATCTGCAAGTACAATTGGGGTGATTTCATATTGGTTAGCCTTACAGCCTGGAAGGTGCTGCGGCATATTCCCACTGCGTATTTGTTTAATCATGCTATTCAACTTTGAACTGCCAATTCTTCGTATAATAATAATAATAATAATAAGAAAAAACTACCAAAATTACCCATAAAGTTTACGAATGCTGACAAAAGTACCCATAAACTAAGAAAATTAATGTTGTACCCATGAAAGATAGGTTCCGTATGACAAAAGTATCCAAATCCTAATTTTTTGCTAATTTTTTAATAAAATTCCTAAATCACCCCACCCTAACTCCATTCTACCGTCACTCTTTCTCTTCTCTTCTTCCTCTCTCCTCACTTTATCCCTCAAAAATCCTCACAAAGTTACAGAAACTCTCCTCCTACCTCCTCATTGCCGTCCGCCACCCACCTACTCCATTACCGCCAATCTCTTCCCCTCTCACTGCTTCTCCCTCTCACTATTAAGGTGACTACAAAAGCTTCATCGCACACCTGTGACCCAACCTAAGGAGAATGCTGTCGTGGCGCGCCTGTTGCAGCCAAAGAGAATGTCGTTGTGGCGCGTCTGACTCAACCGAGGAGAACACCGTTGTCGCACACCTGTGGATGGAGGTTCTGCCATTGACGATGTTACAGTCGGCCGGCGAAGAAAAATGTATTTCTTTTTTAAAACATTTTTATTTTATTTTTCTTCTTTTCAGAAATTGATTTAGTTACTACTAAAATGATACTGTTTTATTTTTTTTAAATCTGCTTCTATTTTTTATGAAGGCTGAGATTGATTTACAGAAGATTCAATTGATGGCTACTTCTACTTCTGATTTTTGCTGAAATAAATTTCAAATTGGATGAATGGATTTGTTGATTTTTTATGGTTGATGGCTTTTTCTATTTCTAGTTTTGCTAAAGTGAATTGAAATTGGATGAATGGATTTAAAAATTTATGTTTTGAGTATTTTTTGGTATTTAATTAATTTGGTTTGGGTATGGATTATAAACTTATGAGTGAATCGGTTGAGGTCCGATCCTCTACCACCACCACCACTACCATTGATTTCGGTCTGGTTTGTTGTAGGAGTAGTTTGCACTCCATGGCTAAAGTTGGTGCAAATTGAGTTATGAAAGGTTGAAAAAGTGAGTTGAGGTTGAGTGTAAGGTAGTTTAGGAATTTTATTAAAAAATCAACAAAAAATTAAGATTTGGATATTTTTGTCATATGGAATCTATCTTTCATGGGTACAACATTAATTTTCTTAGTTTATGGATACTTTTGTCAGCGTTCGTAAACTTCATAAGTACTTTTGGTAGTTTTTCCTAATAATAATCTCTAAATTTTGGCCACCCATACTTCATAACTAAAACTTTTTTTTCCCCCTCTTTGAGCTTTGTTCATACTTGATATCTACTTCAATACCTATCCTTAAGTTACAAGTAACACAAAGCTAGATGGTCCATTCTATGATCCTATAATTATGAAATAGAAAAATTTCCAAAAATAGCGGTATATTAGTATTTCAGTAATTTTTAATCATTAATTTTAATTATAAAAAATATATAATATATATTATTAAAACCAATGATTAAAATTTACTAAAATACCAACCGATATACTTAAAAACTTTCCTATGAAATATATTTATTCTGATTCACAATATGTAACTTTAGTTAAATTTCTTTTGCTTAATTTATTATCTTTGAATGTTAAAATTAAACCAAATTAAAATCAAATGTGAAGAAAATATGTGGTCCTCATGCTATGAACAAGGTAAAGTTCATCTTCGGAGCAAAAAAAAGGTATGAAGCATTCATTATAGAAGTAGAATCAAGACATAACAATGTTATTTATGACAAAAAGAAAAACAAAAGAAAAATTGAATATCTATATAAAATTATAAATGTAACACAATATAAAAGAACATCATGAATCAGGAAATGTCTGCTACCATTGGTTGGCTCAATAGGATTGCGACATGATCATGAGCTTGTACTTGTTTGTTCTTCTCCTCACTACTATTGCTGGTTCACACCACCATTCATGAAATGTCAAAAACTAATTATGCTACTAAGAAAAAACCAAAAAAGTAAAAAAAATAAAAACTACGAGCCTTTGTGTGTTGCAGAATTTCCTAACTCCATATAAATTATGGGTATTAACCCTCTATAAGGTTTATATCCGTTCTTGACCATGGATCAGATTTAACAAAGAACATAACCATATTAGTCTTTGTCTTTGCTCCATAGAGGGGACATTTGCACAACTGAATCACTCACAACTGAACTTCCATTCTCCACATTAATAAGAGGATCAGATTCAGCTTCTCTTGCCTGCAAACATAAGAGGAACCAGAAGGTGTCAAAATACGGTCTTCGGGTCTTGTAAATCAAGGGTGCAGACTCGCAAGGAGAAATATTTTCATGTTATTGGAGTGCATTTAATACGTGCTCCAAAAACATTTCTAACCACATCTTTCATCTTTTCATATTAATTAGTGAATGTTCCTAAGGCATGTGCAAAGTGAGTTAAGGTAAAACTAACCTGGGAGGTTTGTACTGAAGTTTCCACAGCTTTTTGTTGATTCTCAAGAGTGCAATAATAAGAGTATAGAATCATTCCAACCATGGCGATGAGAATACCGAGTATGTTCCTCCAGCTGAATGGGTCATGGAGTAAAATATACCCAAATGCCAATACAAGGCAAGTCTTCAGGTGTCCAAGTACCTGATAGGTGACCGGAGATGTCTTTCCGATAACAAGAAATGTACTAAAATTGACCGAGATGGAGATGAGGCATGACAGAACAATGAAGACCTACAATGAAGAAGGAAACAACAGAGAACATACAGAAATTATTAAAGAAAAAAGTTGGATGAGAAAAAAGGGTGGAAGAAGAATTTTCAACCCTTACCGTCACTTGTGTTGTATAGTTGAAAGCAAAAACATTTTGGTTGGTCAAAAATTTATCCAAAAATGGACCAGAGACTAACAGAGTTGCTGCTTGGTATGGACATGATTGATACAGAAGTTGGGTGGAAGAAACCTTGAACTTCTTCTGAATAGTATTTGTCATCTGAAAGTGGTTAATTAAGGACAATACATTCCAAAGAAAACATGTTTCCCCGGGGGGAAAAGGCATCATAACCATCTTTCCAAATCTTTGCATGTGATAAACAGATATATGACTCGTAATTATGTTGAATACATGAGCAACAATTCCTAAGCAAAGTTGATAAACCAAAAATTTTAGGTGCTGACACAGATTGAAAGCTATTTAAGGATACAATCTGAGCAACACATGTTGTAATCACTGCTAGCAACGACAAAAAAGAGCCCATAGCATTGAGCTGCAAATCTGTGACAGTTGCAATCCCAACACCCAGAAGGAGGATAGCTAGGGCAAACTGAATTCTTTTACTGCAATGACAATGAAAAGGGGGAAAATTTATTAGTTATGCAATAACTACTAAACGCAACCATGCAAATAAACTGAGCACAACAATGGGATATTGAGGTCAAAACAAAGACTCGGAGAGAATGACGAAATCAAGAACAAGAAATTGAAAAACCAGAAGGTGGGTGATTGAAGAATTCTTTCATTGACCTTTATATAATTTACAATAAGATATTCTTCAAGTATAACAGCTAGTCGTAAAAATCATAGTTTCAATATAATGCTAAGTAAAACCTGAATCTCTTCCCAAGAAAAATGGTCTCCAACATTACAGTACATGGAATGATTGCCAGTTTGGTCATCTGGAAACAAATATAAGAGAGTCAGTCAGAGTTATTGATAAACAAATAAGCAGAAGGGAACAGAATTAGAACAAATAACCATACCTGATAAAAACCAACAGAATTGAACCCTAAACTCAAGTTTAGGAGTCCAATTGAGATTCCATTTAAAATCCCAAATCCCATTACGGCTTTCTGCTCGAAAGGTTTATGCTCAAAGAATCGCATTCTGAGTGCCACATGAAGTGAACAGAATGTGACAAGCAGATGCCAACTTGTCAAAGTTGTAGCTGCATCAGAACCAAAAGACAAGGCTCAAAGACTTGAATGTAAGCTTGAATTTGCATAGCATGGTAATAATACAAACTATCAGCATACATTTTCTTATATTAGACTGATTATAGGTAAAGAAATTAGTGACAAGAGATGCCTAACTCTGTTATTTTTGGGAAATTCTTAAGGAAGACAAAATCATTAATTGCTGGAACTAAGTAATTAAATTTATGCTTCCAAAGAGTCATTATTTCATTTAGAAAAAGACGGGATAACAACAGACTGACAACATCCTCATGCACAGTGTGTAGGGAACTAAGTTCCAAAAACCATGGAAAATTAGAAAACTAAAATTTGCCAAATCTAATCTCCAATTAATAGTTCTAGAATTATTAAGGGCCTTGCTTGGTTGAGTTGGTGAAAGTTAAGAGTTCAATTTGAAAACGATTGTCAACCAAGGTTGAAAATAAGATACATTTCGTTATCCAGCTTTCTGTTTTTGCTATAGCAAGCAAGTATAAAGTGATTTTCATTTGGAAAAACTTCACCTAAACAAACTAGCACACCCTAATTGAGTGGATGCTTTACGTATTTCCAAACTTGCCCTAGATCACTGGTTCAGTATAGCAATAGCATAATGCTACAAGCTGTAACACATGGGGTAGCAGCAAGCACAATGGATCAAGCTACTACATTAGACATTCAAATCTAATAGGACTGATAAATAACTAAACACCAAGGATTATTATGTAGCCTAATAGAACCAATATGTTAGCAAAATTCAGTCAAAAAAGGAAATGTAGAGACTAAGTACCAAAAAGCATGATAATAACAACAAAAAGTGGCACACAAACTAATGAATGCGTTGCAAAAATCCAAAGAGGGAGCTTTATAAGCTTACCGAAAATGAAATGCAATGAGCTCATCAGTGCCTTATTGCAAATCACAATCGACACCGATGACACCACAGAAAGAGTCAACGCGCCGACAGTCCCAAGTTGAAATCGTTCTCCCTCACCCATCTTTGTTTCTTTACTCCAACACCTGAAAAACCAAATCCAAAAGCCCCCATTGAAAAATAAACCCCAATTTCAGTGAAGTCAGAGAGATACTCAATGAACAGAAGAAACTAGACACTCAGCAGCGTAGTCAAAGCAGAATTAGCCATACCCAGAAATCAAAACAGCAACTTTAACCAAAAAGCAGAGAAAGGGGATTTTGGGAAAAGGTTGAAAATTGTAGAGCTAAAGGGGAAAGTGAGTAAATGGGGTTCGTGATTTGGGGGGAAAGATTAGAGATTTGGATCGGGTAGGAAGTGGGTAAGCAACAAGAGAAAGTGATCAATCAGAGTAGTGTTGAGGTCTAAGCAGGGATGTAGGGAAGTGAGAGAGAGAGAGAGAGAAAAGCTTCATGGAAAATGAAGAAGAGAAAGAGAAGGATTGTGTATGGAGGTTGTCATGGTGATGAAGAAGATCCTAAATACTGAAATCCACCAACCAACCTTTCTGGTTTGGGGTTTGGGCATGTATGTGCTGTGAATTGTGATCAAGTGGTGGAATTGTGAATTATTAAGATGGAGAGGGTGAAAGTGAATGTGAGTGTGTGCGAGTGTGGTTGTGAATTGTGACTGTCAAAATCAATTGCCTATTTACATTTTGATACGCGCTTGCAACAGAAACGTGATTAATTTAACACTCGGGAATCAATGGATTTGGTGATTAATTAATGAATTATGCTCACAGATTATTGTATTTTTTTAATTCATTTTAAATAGTAGATCATTGATACAATATGTAAGAAATATATTCAAGTATTATAAGATACCAATTAACGACACAAGTTAACATTATTTTTATTAGTAAAAATTTTTTAATTTTTTATTTTAATAAATTACCAATAAATATATTGAAAATTAAATTTTTTAGATTTTCTTTTATAATTTTTTTCTAGAAACATATGTTAACTGAATCTATTCTTATATTCAAACTTTGAATATATGTCTTAATTTCAGTCAAGGATAGTGTACTTATTTAACATTTTGTAGTAAAAGAATGTTTTTATAATTTAAAAGAATTTAATACATTGAATGTATTGACATCTCTCAAAGTATAGTTATCCAATTAAAAAATTATTTTTCTTTTTACAAATAATTGTTCATGTAAAGAATTTAGGTAGCATTAATATTTTTAATTACATTCTAACTTAATAACATTATTGAAATAAATAAATAGTATTAGTATTAATGTATTATATAGGAGAGAAAATGTGACAATTAAGTAAGAGAAATTTGAAAAATATTTTATTCTCTGTAATTGTGTATTGCGAGCATACCTTTTTTTTAAAAAAAAAATCAGATAATTCCATTTATAAAATAAAAAAAATATATAAGTGTCTATATATGAGACAAATAAAAGAAATGAAAGACTTCCAACGCTCTGCTATAGAAATAACATCATATAATAATCTAATAAAAAAATAAAAAATAAAATACTCATCAATTACGAACATACCCTTTTAAGAAAGCAAAAAAGAAAAATGAAATTGACAATTTTTTTTTTTATGTTTCAGGGTATTTTTATTATATTAAATGTTGTAAATTAAAAATTGAAAATAAAAAAAGCTACTAATTAATTTACGAGTAATCAATGAATGTTATTAACTAATTCTCAAGAAAAAGGGCAAAATGACCAATGGATGGACGCCTAGCCAAAATAAAAGAGTGGGGTTTGGCGAGTGGCATGATTAATGGGGGGTTCCATTCCAATATTCCATTGCATTAGCAGAGTCAAACCCAGATCAAAACGAACTTCGGTTTGGTACATATCCTCTTTCGAAGTCAATTTTTAATATGAAAATGATTGTACTATTAAATGTGTTAATAGTCGAGCTATTTTATTAAATGGGCTTTCACCTGGTTTATTGCCATTGCATTGTTTTTGGTAGTTAAATGGGTACAATTGTAGGAGAACATATCAAATGAGTATTGTTCTCATTTGAGCCTGCTAAAAGTATTTGTTAAGAGAATATCCAGAATAATTTTTTAAGTATTTCCTTCAATAAATACATAACATAGTTACTGAAAAATTCAAATTTTTATATTCTCAATATTTTTTTATTTAATATGTTAACAAATATTTCATTTAAAACTATTAAATATTAAAATAATGATTTTAAATGCTTACATGAGATTATAACAAAGTTTTGTATGATAGTTAGGCTAGCTTAGACATTTCGAGTTGACCTCAAGTTGAACTGTCACTTTCTGCCTTGGCCAACTTTTTAGTTTAAAATATAATCCACCTTGGTCTTTTTTTAATATAGTACTTATGTCTTACTAATAAAAAGTATTATGTGTACGTAATAAATCAACTATAATATATTTGTATATAAATATATGTTATTTAATTCAATTTTAATATATATATATTTTATATTTAAATATATATTCTATACGAATAATTTATTTGGTAATTATTTTATAGTATGAAAGTAATATGGTTGTTTATTAATAATTGTTCTGGAACCATATTTTAAAAATATAGAATTGATTTTGTTCTAGAACCATATTTCATAATTCATATATAAACAGTAAAATTCAAGTAGGTATATACGGTATAATAGATTTAGTACTTATGTCTTATTTTTATAGAATTTTGCAAAATAAATAAATAATGAGACACAATGCAACTTTGGTTCTGTTTTAATATTATTTTGTAAAATCTTAAAACCAGAAAATACAGCAAAGAAAAATAAAATTAAATTAAAAAAGAAAGAAAGATGAAATGCATTTAAACAAGAGGGGAGATCCTGTTAATCCTACAAATTCGGCAGCAAATAAAACGTAGCAAACTCAAAAAAAAAAAAAAAAGGTAGATCATGTCTTGTTTCTTTATGTATCGCTCTGATGCTCAAACCATTAAGAGGTCACAGGTCAGAGGTGATTAACTAATCAAAGGTTGTTAGATCATTGTAAGAGCTATAAGAGCAATGCACCCAGCAAAAACTTCATTAACTATATGAACACAATCAACCCAATGACGCAAAAATTGGATTATCTATATGTATGTGTAGCATGATGTGAAAAACATCCATTCAAAATTTGCTAAATTGAGCCATGTTTATATGCTGGCCACAGACATTGCATGTTGGCTACCTATGCATAAAATTGTAAACTAATAGTACCAATGAAACAACTAAGACCTATACGTATTTGAAACTTAAATTTGCAAGAACTTTCTGATCAAAGAGTTTAATTCCTTTATAGGCTCATATATTGTTCTTTATGGAGACTTAGAAAAAGCTCAACAAGCATGCTTAGTCTTTCTCTTTGCTCCACACAGGGCTCCTTTTGTTGAATACCGAATTCCCGTTTTCCACACTAAGTAGAGGATCAGAATCAGCGCCTTCTCTAACCTGGAAACATTAGGATGAAAAGGAGTCACAAATCAGTCTTGGGACAGAAATACAAAGATATTAGTAGAAAATATAAACTTGTTTGAAGAATGAGACAGAGAGATAGACAGAACCATTCAAGATGTCCTCGTCCCAAGATAAAATTTGTCTAATTTTCTGTTTATTAAAAAAACTAGGGACAATAGAAACAAGAACAAAAACATAGTTTTTCTTATATACCTACCTCCAGTCTCTATTGAGGCTTAACAAACACATCCTTAAGGCGAACGATAAAGATAAAAGACAACATATGAAAAATGATTGATTATTCTGAGTAAATCAAACCTGTAATGCTTGTGATGAAGATTCATTAGATTTTTGCTGACTCTCAAGTGTGCAATTGTAGGAATACATAACCATCCCAACCATGGCCACCAAAATCCCCAGAATGTTTCTCCAGTTGAATGGGTCACGGACAATAATGTAACCAAATGCCAATACAAGGCATGTCTTCAGATGCCCAAGAACCTGATAGGTGACTGGTGATGTCTTTCCAATTACCAGAAATGTACTAAAATTTACAACAATAGACAGAACACATGAAAGAATAATGACAACCTGCAATGAACAAATAACAGTTAAAAATACATCAATAACGAAAGTTCAATTTGGATGTAAGCACATAAAATGTTTTGAAACTCACCGTCACTTGTGTTGTATAATTGAATGAAAACACACTAAGGTTGGTCAGAAGTTTATCCAGATATGGTCCAGATATCAACAAGACTGCTGATTGATATGGACATGATTGATACAAAAGTTGGGTAGAGGAAACCTTAAACTTCTTCTGGATTGTATTTGTCATCTGAAAGGGACTAATTAAGATCTTAACAAGACAGAAATGCGAAAATTGCCTTGTGCCTATAAAATAAAAAGCACCTTGTTCTCAAGGTTTTATGTTCAAATGAAAATATTGACAATGGCCCATCAAAATAAAAAATACAAACAAGAAAGCGACAAGGCAAGCACATGCTGCATATACACATGTATGGTTGTTTAGTAAAATCGGAGAACACAGCGGGTAAAGTTATACAGATTTAGAAGCAGAAAAACCATGAAAATTGGAGCTGCATTAACTCAGGTCTCAGGGAAGAAAGCTAACTTGTCATAGCCAATTGCAAACTAACACGACGTGTTTTCTCTACATAGTATAATCGCATAATTGTCATGAAGAAAACTTTCATGAGGTTAAGAATATGCATAGCTAATGAAGATATATCATAGCTATAAAAAAATTGAGCGCCAAGAAATATGTAACTTTTGAGGATACAATCTGAGCAACGCATGTTGTAACCACTGCTAGAAGAGACAAGAAAGAGCCCAAAACGTTGAGCTGCAAATCAGTGACTGTTGCAATCCCAACACCAAGAAGGAGAATGGCAAGGGAAAATTGAATTCTTTTACTGCAATGATAGCAATAGAAGAAATGTTAATACAGTTCAAAACTAATGTAATTACCATCAAAGGCGAAGTTCACTATGACAGTTATAAGCAACCAGAATATAAGATACCATTAATGATGTGATACTAAACAGACCTGAATTTTTTCCCGAGAAAAAGGATCTCCAAAAGAATGGTACATGGAATGATTGCCAGCTTAGTCATCTGAATGCAAATATGACTGAGCTTATTATAAAAACTAAATTAAACTTCTATAACAGCAAAAATCTAAATATTGCATGAGAAAAACAGAAGTGAGAGTCTGTGACCGAAAATAAAAGAGCCACCTGAAAGAAACCAACAGAATTGAATCCAAGGCTCAAATTTAAAAGTCCTATTGAGATTCCATTTAGAATTCCGAAGCCCATAACAGCTTTCTGGTCAAAAGGCTTGTGTTCAAACAATCTCATTTTTAGCGCCACATGAAGAGAACAAAATGTGACAAGCAGATGCCAACTTGTCAAAGTTGTAGCTGCATAGGAATCCAGGAATATTTATTAAATTCTTAACAGCAGGACATACCACACAAAAAAGGGCAAACTGAGAATTAAATTGAACAATAATAACAAAAGGATGTTAGCATATCGCATGTCACACCAACTATAAAGCATTATAGTTTCCTTGATCAGTTGGACTGAATATTGACAAAATTTATGAACCGTGTAAGGAATTAGAAGATGCAAAGTGATTTGTACCCATTGGATGCTTCCCATAATATCAACATATAAGTTGACCGCACCGAATTTGCATGGGTAGGATAATTCCTTGACTTAAGTACGATGAAATATTTTTAAATTGCAACAAGGGAGGCAGATACTGATAATCTGCCTCTCACCCCAAGAACAGAATCTGTTAAAACAGAAATCCAAAACACAAAGGACTAGGACAAGTGAACAAAGATGTCTGATAAATCCAATCTCCACTATGTACTTCTAGCGATATTAGATGGACAAATCACAAATTCTTTGCTTATTTCCAAACTCCATCTCAATCACCAATATAGTACTAGAACAAGCTGTCGCCAAATGGTGCAGTCCAATGGCGTAGCAGCAAGCATGGAGCCACTTCAGTACTTCACACAAAAGAGATAAATAACAAATGGGAGGGCAAAGCTCCCAAAAACTAATACTTTTAAAGCTCTAATGCATCTATGGATGAAACAAGAGCTCAAGTTAGCCCATCTTATTCCAAACTAATCCTAAGGCTTATCTACCACCACCATGAAATTATCAAAAGAACCCTTTGAAAAAGAAAAGCAAATAAATGGAAAGAACACACTTGTAA
This sequence comes from Arachis hypogaea, assembly GCF_003086295.3. Taxonomy (NCBI): domain Eukaryota; kingdom Viridiplantae; phylum Streptophyta; class Magnoliopsida; order Fabales; family Fabaceae; genus Arachis; species Arachis hypogaea. The sequence goes on from NC_092055.1 coordinate 105,142,568, forward strand.
TCATTGTTCAGCACAAAAAACAAAAAGGACAAGAGGTACAAAATAAATACAAAACAATATCAGCCTCTATATAGTCAATGCCTGAGGAACTTACCAAAAATGAAATGTAATGTGCTCATAAGCGCCTTATTGCAAATCACAATCGATACCGACGACACCACAGATAGTGACAATGCACCAACAGTTCCCAGCTGAAATTGTTCTCCCTCACCCATCTTCTCTTTTTTTCTCTAAACAAATTACAAAAACACAAAATGCAATCACAATCAAACCACAATAAATAACAGAAATGAACGAAAAAGACGGATCAAAAGAAGAAGACAATGTAGCAAACAGGTAGAGTGCAATCCACAAGATGAGCCCAACCCAGAAAACAAAATGATAAGTTCATGCAAAAATCACTTACAGAAGGGAGAAAAAAGCGAGGAATGAAACTAAATGGAGGCTGGTGTCGGCGTGAAGCCCTGCGAATTGGTAGAGAAGCTATCTGATCCAACGATTACGGAGAATCCGCGATTCTGGGTCATGGAAGTTAAGAGCATGAACAAGCGCGCTCAGGGGTAATCACCGAGAAAAGCTTCGAGAAAATGTGGTTATGGAAGTGAAAAACCAAACCGAACGATAATCGGAAAGAAGGGAAATTGAAGGAAGGTGGCATTGAAATGGAAGAAGCAAAAAGAGGTTTTGATTCGTCGCTGTTGTTACGTTAGTTGAGTGAAAAATGGAAATGAACGTGAATTTTAACGCGGCACGTGTTTGTTCAAGTTGCAGAAGAGGAAGAGGAAGAGGGAGAGAAAGAGAAGGGTCCAAATTTAGGAGAAAGGGTAATTAGTAATTAAGTAATAAACGCTTGTTCATTTGAAACTTTACTAAATTAACTATTGGTTTTGCGATGCACACTGGATTTTGTTGTTGATTTCTTTTATATTTAATTCATTAATTAATTATTAATTTAATTTAAGCTCAAAGAAACAAAAAATTTGATCCGAAAAAATTGTCACTCACTGACACTGATGCTCACCTCTTGATGTTACTGGTATTCAGATATTCTTAAGCTTATTTTGAATTCTTGTACGAAAAATCGTAATGGGCAAAACACACATTAAAAAAATGGTTGATATAATTGATATAAGGAATAAAACTTATGAAATCAGATGTTCTTTTATACGCTTTTGAATAGCTCCATAAGTAATTTATTTTAATTTTTAACTTTTGAAAAGGTATAGTATTAATATCTGATACTATTTTAGTTACCAAAAAAAATTTGATACTATTTTCAAAGCAAAATTACAACTTTTTAAAATGCTATTTTGGTGTTTAAAGAAAAGTTAAAAAAATGATTTTTTTTATAATAAAATTTTTTTTATCATTTTTCTCTTAAAATAAGTACTTTTAGAACTAAAAAATCAAACACAAAATAACTTATTTATAAACTACTTTTAATATAAATATTTATTGTTTAAGCTATTTCTTCAAAAATAACTTAATTAAGTTGTTTATTCAAACTGGGTCTTATTCATGTCATAATTATAATCAATAATTGCTTTTATTGGAATTTAATTTTAATAAATTGATACCGTAAAGAGTTTGATGCAGTTATCCACTCGGATACATAGATAATTTTTTAAATATAAAATTTAAAAATATCGTAATACACAATTAGTTATTTGTATACAATTTTTATATTAATATTGTATGAAAATCAAATTCTTTTTATTGACGTAACAATATATGTAAAAATTATTTATTCTTAATTTCACTATGTTTGGTAGTTAATTAGAGTAAATAGTCAATCTTGTGTTTTTTAACTAATATTATATAATATTAATTATAAATTAATTCATTTGTTTTAATAAAAATTATAAAACTACAACAATAATTTAAGATACATAGAATTGGAATTTATAGAGATTCAAGTTTAAAGTTGAATACCAATTTTTTACTAACAACTAAAAACTAAACTTTTATTTTCTTTTATAAATTATAATTAAAAATATAACTGTGGTCTAAAAGTATTTAAGTTTTATAATTAAAATCTAAAAAATAGGCCCATTTAGGGTTACATATTTAGGGTTAGGCAGTTCAATCTCTATTAGTATAAAAAAATAGTGAAGAGTGAAGAGAGTTTTATGTTACAAAAAAGAGCTTTACAATATTTTGGGGCGCTGTTCTGGACAAACACAATACACAGAACACGTATTGTACTGATAATACGCAGACTGTGTATTGTAATTTAATATTAAAATAATACAATACGCAGTCAATGTATTGTAATTTAATATTAAAACAATACAATACGCAGTCTGTGTATTGTCTTTATAAATTAAAAAAAAAAAATTGATCTGACAATTCGTACTCTGGGAATTCTATAACCCCCAAAATTTTTTAAAACACCATAACTTCCAATATTAAAAAATTACACCAATTTTTATCCAATATCCAAAAAAAATTAACCTTATATATACTCCTACCATCTAGTTACTCTTCATTCACACAAAAGACAATAGAATCCTTAAAAAAACCGACAAAATTTTATTATTTTGGTACAACACAATCCATTAAAAATTTCATTTCATCAATACAAACTATTCAAAGGGGAATTATGTAACTTGAGATATAAAAAGCAAGCAAAATTAATAAATCATATTACTCGGGAGCAACCCCAATAATGGAGTTTTCACAAGGAACTGATTAACTGAATGCAAGGTCTCTCATGACTCTCAAAGTGATGAAACAAGCATGATAATTGATAGAGGCACTATATAATATTCATTATAATCAGATCCACAGCAAGGGGGAAAAAAGGTCACATTAGTAGCAATTATCAAACCCAAAAAGAAAAGGCTATGATTTTTCATAGAACAGAAGCATCATGAACATCTAATGATTACAGTGCATGGACAATTACGCTTAATTATTCTAACATACAGCCATTGAAATAGTTGACTCTCGATGATTCTACGGTGCTAATTTTTCATCAGATCATTTGCTTTATTTACCCAGACTTGATAAATATCTTGCAAGAACAGAACAAAGTGGATCTGCAACAAAATATTGAACAGTAAATACATAATGAATCTGGATACCAAAAATATAGTAAAAGATCTCATTTTATGCAATGCAAAAAGCATAAGCTCCTGGCTTTGAAATTGCTATTTTGAAATGGAATACCTCCTTAAACTCATTTCGAAACTCCCTGACGACAGAAATCGCTACCGTGGCAGCCTCATCATAAGGATATCTGAAATAATACAGCATTTTAGTCTTATGTAATAATAGTGATGAACTTGTCACATATTCTTATTTCAAAAAACAATTATGGATATCCAAAAGAAACTGAAGAGTTTCCTCATAAAAGAACTAGAAGCATAAATATCAGATTTTCACTGCTAGCTTCAGGGGAAAAAAGGGACTTTTTCCAAAGAATTACAACATAAACTTCCCCACCAACCATTAATTCTTTGTGATCATCAATAATTAATCATTATTAATAACCTAAATCTATGAGATTGAGCACCTAATAATGACCATTCATATTTGTGAGTGAAGTAACTTACCCAAAGACACCACATGATATAGCTGGGAATGCTATATACTGAATGTTTTTATCCTTAGCAACCCTCAAACTGTTCCTGCAAAACAAAGTGAGTAATAATAATAAACAAACACACACCAAATGGAGTAAGTAAACACAAACACAATGTGAAGCTACCTATAAGCGCTTGAAAGAGAAGCAGCAGGATTACTATTAGAATTGTAGATTGGTCCAACCGTATGAACAACATGAGAAGCAGGCAATCTAAAACCACTGCATAACAAGCAACTTCAGATTACAACCTTATCATCACAAAGATAGTAAGTAATTTTGAAAACTAACAGAAACTCACGGTGTGATCCTTGCCTCCCCAGTTGGGCACCGAATTCCAGGCCTCACCTCTGGAACACTATAACATGCTTGAACAAGTTCAGGACCAGCAGCCATATGTATCGCTGAAATTCAAAATAAAAATAAAAATAAAAAATCAAATTTTCAGTTTATCACCATCAGTGTTGATACAAAATAAAGTTAGTTACCGCCATCTGCACCACCACCGCCAAGCATTCTCTCATTTGCAGGATTTACCTGAAAACAAGATGGACTTTTTTTTTTCAGAAAAAATAAAAGATTGTATATTCTCGGTTCATTGACGAACACGAAGAAAGATGGGAAGATAGTGAAGATACTATTGCATCGGAGGAACCATCGATGGACCATTTGGTGATATCTCCTTTCTGAATGACCAAAGAGCTCGATGGTGACAATGGGAACCGAGCTACGCTGCTCTCTCCATTGGAAGTCCTACCAATACACTCCATTCTCGTGTTAGGGTTTCAATCTGGATAGAAAAGATTTGTTTTCTAATAGAAATGGAGGAGCTTGTGCTACTTCAAATCGTCGTCTTCTCCGATCTTTGACTTTTTCTGTGTTTTTCACTATCGGAAGGGGATGATGACAAGGAGTAAGGAGTTGGTGTGAACCTTAAGGTGGAGTCATGAAAACTTACAACTGCCCGTGGAAAGTTTCTATTGGTTGGACCTGTGGCTGTTTATAACAAGAGAAAAGTAACTATTAGGTGTGTGTTTGAATTACCCTTTGGAAAGGGAGGTTTGTATAAAATTGATTTTGTAAAATTAATTTATCAAAAGTGAGTTGGTATTAACATGATTTATGTTTGGTAATTTTTATTTAAAATGAGTTATAGTAAACTAAATATTATTTGGATTACATTATTCAAAATCACTCTTAAATGAAAAATTATAGAAAAGGACATGAATTTAAATAATTATTTTATGTTATCTTATAATTTTATTTTAAATATTTAAATAAATTTTAATATTTTTTTTAGTACTCTCAGTATTTTTTAATACTCTAATAAGATTAATAAAATTATAATACAAAATAAAAAAAATATTCCATACAAAAAAATAACAATAACATAAAAAAATTCATATAAAAAAATCAGAAATTTTATAAAAAATAATAATATATATAAGAGAGTATTAGAAAAAAAATATTATAAAAAAATAATAAACATATGAATATGAAGGACATAATTGGTACATAGAATATAAAGTTCAGTCCAACGTGAAAAGATCAACGGCTAGAATTTGTAGTTTTTGGTAAACGTGGGTTGAAGATTTGCCAAACATAAAGATGAAGCGTTCAAGGAAAAAAAAACTAATTTAATCTTAAAAGATAATAAATACTAATAACTTTTGGAACAAAACTTCACTCAATTGATATGATTTGTGATAAATAAAGAGGTGATTGCTATGACGCCTAAAAATGTTTGCCTAACTTACCAAAGAGGATTAAAAATCAATATTTAATTTTAAAAGTATAAAAATAAATAATTATTAAATATTCAAAAGTTTCCATAAAAAATAAGTTAGGCAAAAGTTAGACACCAAGTTATAGCTATGAAGCAGGGACGCTTCGCTGAGTTATCGTGTCCGCGTGTTGGGCACATTTCGGACACGACACTCACTGACACTCATTCGACACGCGTGTCTGCTGTGTCCAACCGTGTCTTAATAAAAAAATAAAATATTCTTCTCCGGATATGCCTGGACACACCTAAATACCATCACGTGTCCGCGTGTCCAGTCTTATTCTTAATATATATTCTTAAAATAAATTTAAATATAGTATATATTATTATTTATTAAAACAAAAAATATTTTAAATACTTGATATAATTAAAATAAGACTTTAAAAATAATTAAAAATTTTAATTTATATTTTAATATCAATAAAATATCAAAATATCATTACAATTTATCTAAAAAATACTTTATATTTTATATATATGCATGTCCCCGTGTCATGTAAGATTTTAAAATTTGTGTGTCGGCGTGTCCCGTGTCGTGTCGTGTCCCGTGTCAGTGTCCGTGCATCATAGAGTTATAGGCACTATAGAATTCACCAAATAAATAGCAGTTGATAAAGGGTATGATATGTACCCAATAGCTCGGTTATGGGAAAACGGTAACATACCTGACACTTCGGCAACAGAAGAGAAAAGCTCGGCCACGCGGAGCACCAGTCAGCAGCAAACTGTTACACTTAACATTCACAAATAGCGAGATTTTCGAACCAAACGAAGATCTTGGCCAAACTCTAAACCAACCACTAAATTATTTATCTATATAAACGAACAAATAACAATGATATACACACAGCTTTTCTGCCCATTTTGATTATTTGTTATCATATCATTAAGATCTATTTTTGACTTAAGTGTCAGAGTATCTTTTACAAGTGTTCCTACCGGTGGTGTTCGACTCAAGGAAAATGCGGAACTTCAGGCAAAACTCTAAAGGGTGAACAACCTACTTGTGCAGAACCAGAATGGAAACAAAGACAAGGGCGACCCCAAATGCAACAACGAGCCGGTGTTAAAAGCTCACCCAAAGGAAACAGTTCCTCCGAAAGAAAAGAAGATGATATCCAACCTTTTCTCAGAAGACATTATGCAATTTCAGATGCCAAAGAATTTCACTTTGCCTACCACTCTCAAAGCACATGAAGGGCTCAGAGATCCACATATTCATATTACTAAGTTTTAGGCGATGATGTTCTTTAACAATGCTTCTGACCTTATATTATGCTGATCTTTTCTTACCTTTTTAGATGGTGCTGCTTTACTCTAGTTTTCCAAGTTGCCTACAGGATCTATTTCCAATTTTGAAGATTTGGTGGAGGCTCTCACTAACCACTTTGCTGCATCAAAAATATATGTTCATGGATCGGACTATCTTAACACCATTAAGCAGGGACAACATGAAAGCCTCAAAGATTACATGACCCGATTTGCAAAAGCAACCATGGAAATTCCGGACCTTAGTCTGGATGTCCACTTACTTGCAATCAAGAGCGGACTTCGTCCTGGCAAATTTCAAGAAACTATTGCAGTAGCAAAACTGAAAACACTAGCTGAGTTCCGAGAAAAAGCCATTGGATAGATGGAGATTAAAGAGCTCCGTAAAGCACGAAAGGGCAGACAAACAACCACTTCGGCATGAGGAGGAAAAGAATCTCAAGACTCCACAAAACAGGGATGCCAAGAAACCATTCAAGCTCACCCCAAAATTTGATACTTATAGACAATTTAACACCAAAAGGGAGGATATCATAAAAGAGATCCTCCACGCCAAAATAATAAAGCCTCCAAGAAGAGCAGAAAATTATCAAGATCAGAGGTTCGTTGATAAAACTAAGCATTGTGCTTTTCACCAGAAGTTCGGCCACACAATAGATGAGTGTGTAATAGCCAGAGATCTACTCGAATGACTATCCCGACAAGGTCTCTTGGACAAATACGTAGAAGGCTGGATACATAAGGAACACAACCCGGCCCGAGAAGACCACCCCCAAACCTCAATAGAAAAAGACAAAGGTAAATGGACAAAATCCAACCAACTAAGAGGAATCATAAAATGTATTTCATGAGGCTTCGCAGGAGGAGGAGCAACAAACTCGGCTCGAAAGCGAAGTTATCGGATAATGCTAGCAATTGAAGGAACAACCCATTCAGCGAAGGAAGATACGGCAAAAACAGCGATTGCCTTCGCCCAATCCGACTATCGTTCTTCGAGTCCAGACCTTGATGATTCGGTGGTAATTTCTATCCAGACTGGTGACTTGTTGGTAAGAAAAGTCTTGTTAGACCCAAGTAGTAGTGCCGACATATGATGGGGAAAGAGTTCCTATACTTGGACATACCTGGCTAAAGACTATGATGGGGGGAAATCCTTTGTCAAAACTCTCGACATCTAGTATCTCATAGTAGATTGTCCTAGTCCATATAATATTATTCTTGGACGACCTGCTTTGAATGCTTTCGGAGAAAAAGTGTCTATTTTACATTTGTGGGTCAAATTTCACGTGTAGAAAAAATTAGTGGCAATAATGCACACCGACCATCAAGAAGCTCGGTAATGTTATAACGCAAGCTTAAAGCAAAACTCAGCAAAGGCGATGCCACCAACACGCATGCAAGCAGTGTATAACTCGAAAGAGTTGCCCTTATTATCCTAACTTGATCCCAGAGAGGATTTCTGTGAAAGACCTCAGTCCATTGACAACCTTCAGAAGGTAACTTTAACTAACAACGAACACCAATTCACATATATAGGAGGTGCCCTTACAGGTGAAGAACAGTTGCGACTAACAACCATATTGCGAGACAATGCCGATCTGTTCGTATGGACCTTGCCGACATGCCAAAGATTGACCCCGACATTATTTGTCACAAATTGGCAATTGACAAAATAGCCCGACCTATAGCATAGAAAAAGCAAAACCTTGGAACGGAAAAAATGACGGCATCTCTTGAGGAAACCAAGAAACTACTTGTTGGATTCATCAAGGAAATACGATTCACAACATAGTTATCAAATGTGGTAATGGTAAGAAAAACTCAGATAAATAGCGCATGTGCGTTGACTTTACAAATCTTAATAAAGCTTGCCTTAAAGATGCTTACCCATTACCTTGCATTAACAAATTGGTTGATAATGCTTCCGATTTTAATAGCTTGAGTTTCACAGATGCATATTCTGGTAATTTTTATTATACAGTAATGCCATTTAGTTTAAAGAATGCAGGTGCCACATATTAACGATTAATGGACAAGGTGTTCCGACAACAAATATGATAGAATATGGAAGTTTATGTTGATGATATGGTTGCAAAGACATCCGCGCAGGGTTCTCATTGCGCCGACCTGTTAGAAATCTTTAGTCAAATCCGAGCATATAACATGAGGCTAAACCCGGAGAAATGTGCATTTGGGGTACAAGGAGGTAAGTTCCTCGGATTCATGCTGACTTATCGTGAATCGAAGCAAACCCTGAAAAATGCAATGTCATACTCAACATAACAAGCCTGAGAACCATAAAAGAAGTACAATAATTAGCTGGGAGAGTAGTTGCCTTATCACAATTCCTACCAACAATAGCAAACCGATTATACCATTTTTCTCAAACTATATCTAAAAGCAAACAGTTCAGGAGGACTGAGGACTGCGAAGGATCATTTACGGAACTAAAGACTATCTTATCATCACCTCCAATACTCCAGAGATCAGAAATCAGTAAACCATTATTTCCAAAGTCACACAATAATCGTCAGAATAGATCAACCTCTGCGGTAAATCTTAGCTAAGCCTGAGTTAGTCAGAAGACTGATCAAATGGTCCATTGAACTCTCTAAATTTGATATTCAGTACCAGTCAAGGCCAACCTTGAAGTCCCAAATACTAGCAGATTTCATTTCTGAATTTACTACCAACAAACAACTCCAGGAGCAGGATTGGAAGTTACATATAGATAGGGCATCAAACCAAGAAGGTAGTGGAGCAGAAGTATTGCTAAAAGACGGAGACAGGGTGATAGTTGAGTAGTCGTTACAGTTCTTCTTTGCTGCAAGCAGCAATCAAGCATAATACGAAGCTCTGCTGGTAGGACTAAAGCTCGCCTAGATACCTCGGCTCACGATTTATTATGACTCCCTCTTGGTTGTACAACAGATTAACAGAAGCTTCCAGGTACAAGTTCTTTTGCTTGAACAATATTGGCTCATGACAAAGGATATCATTTCTAAATTTGTCAAATTTGAAATTATTCATGTGCATAGAGAACAAAACACTCGAGCCAATGTCTTATCTAAAGTAGCTACCACAAGGGCAAGCACACACGCACCAACATGATCACAATTAACACTTGAAAAGCCTAGTATAGATTTAACATGCATATTAAGTATCACACAGGCAAGTGATTGGAAGACTCTTTTTCACAATTACATTAATAACGGAGTTATTCCAGTCGAAGAGACAAATCCATGACTTTTTCGATGAAGGAAAAGTTTTTACACAACCATTGGAAACAATCTATACAGGTGAGGATTCTCACAACCGCTACTAAAGTGCCTCAGCAAGGATGAGGCTGAAATCGTTTTGGCTAAAACACATTAAGGTATATGTGGAAACCATGTAGGAGGACGAAGCTTAGCAGCCAAAATACTTCGGACAGGATACTATTGGCCGACGCTGAAGCGAGATTGCATAAGTAAAGTACAAAGATGTGATAATTCTCAGAAGCACGCAACAATCATAAGAACACCCATCGGGCAATTACACAGTGTTGAAGTAAGCTGGCCGTTCTATAAGTGAGGAATAGATACCCTCGGACCATTCCTGAAGGCAACAAGCCAGATAAAATTCCTTTTAGTTTCAATAGATTATTTTTTAAAATGGATTGAGGCACAACCACTAGTGCGAATAACAGTCGAAAATGTATGATCTTTCTTGTGGAAGAACATTATATGTAGATATGGCATTTCAGGAGAAATAATATCTGATAATGGTAGACAATTCAACGACCATAGTCTTATTTTATTCTTCCAAAATTTTAATATCAAACACCATTTTAGCTTAGTACTAACCATTATGTCATACTATTCAAGTCTCCCAATCTATATTTACTCATTTATTTTTAAAAATTTCCAACATATCATATTCCTTTGAAGAAAAAGAATACTTTTTTATCTATTTAAGTTAGTATTCTTTTATATTTTATTAGTTCTTTAATTGAATATATTTTTCTAGCAAAAAACATTCAAACATTTAATAAGTATTATAAATTTTTATATTTATCTTTCTAATTATATTTTTTTTACATATTTTACATCATATATATTACAATTTTTCTACAACTATAATTATAAAAAATAAAAAATGATGCATTTTTTAAGAATAATGTTAATATTTAGAAGAATATAGCTTATACAATATTAAAATATGTTAATACCTGATAGTATTTTAAGACTCAAAGATTTTAAGTTACTTAAAATTCGAAAAGTCTCATTCTAAAGTATTTTATAATCTTTATCTCTATAATTATTTATTTATTATTATATTAGTAAAAAATTTAAAAGATAATTATATTGATATATTTTGTTTCAATATAAATACTATTATATAATTTTTATGTTAAAAATTTTCTCACCCCCAAAAAATTTTCTTCTAGCTCCGCCACTACATATATTTATGCTTACAGATTTTAAAACAGAAAAATATTTTTAAAGTTTTTAACGTGAATTTTTTAAAATTAGCTTGTACTTATCAAAATTAAAAAGTCTAATATAATCTCATATATTAATAAATTTCAAAATTTACTCTTGTTATTTATATTTATTATAGTATTTTTAAATTTTAAAAAATATTTTACCAAATACAATTGTTATTATATATGCTTATTAAAAAATATTTTTAATTTAATTTATCAAATATAAATGCTATAATTTTTAAAAAAATTATCTTTTAAAAGCTAGTTTCCATAGAATATTTTCATAAAATAAAAATTTTACCAAAAGCGTTTGCTTCTATGACTAAGAAGCTTTACTCGTAGGTCCTTCTTCCTACACCAGTAAAAAGTGTACTATCAAAACCATAATACCCATAAAGAGAAAATATTATCACCATTTATAAAAAGAGAGAAATAAACTTCAAAATTTATTTTCTTCTAACAGAAAATAAAAAAAACCTAAATACTAGAAATAAAAACAAAACAAGATCAAAGACCAAACAAAGAACAAAACATAAAAGCTCACCAAAGACCATAGTTATCGAACTTGGTTCGACATGGTCGGTCGAATCAAAAATTCGGTCATCAATTCAGATAGGCTCATCACCGGTTTAATTAATTTAGCAAATTTGGTCAAATCTAATAAAAGTTGGTTAAAACTTGTAAGACCCAAAAATTTTGAAAAATCTTATTATGTGCAAATTTTAATTTACTTATTTATTAAAGACTTTAATTTTAGAAATTATTTTATGAAAGATAATTAAAGCAAGTTTTGATAAATTTAGTTTAAAATAAATTAAGGTTTTTATCTGATTTTAAAATTATTGAGTATTTTTCTATATTTAATTTATAAAGCTTAGTAGCTATTAAAGAATAAGAATTTTATATGATTTAGTTTAAATAATTAAGATTTAGGAATTTAATACTTTAATTTTTTATAGACAAAGATCATTAATTATATTATCTCTAATTTTAAATTAGAATACTTGATTAAAAGTCAATTAGCAAATTAATAATTAAATAATATTTTTAAAGTAATTTTAAGAGATTAAATTAGATTTTAAATTAATAAAATATACCTTAATTTTATTAAAATGATCAAACTCCAATTTTACTAAAAATTTTCAAATCCAACCCAAATCCTAACTAAACAAAATTCTATTTTTACCCTAACCCCTACCCACACTCACTGCCACTCACCGCCACTCACCCTACCCCTTCCCCCAAACACACACCTTCACACTCTCTGAAACCACAAAGAAAGAATTGAAGAAAGAAACAGAGGGAGAGAGTGAGCGAAGTGGAGAAAAGGAGAAGAAGGAGAAGGAAGAGAGGAAGGAGTCGCACCGGCACCGCTGGGTTTGCCGCCGATGTCGCATTGCCGTGCCGTTAGGAAGCCAGAAATGCAAGAGAAAGAACCGCGAAGAGAGAGGGAGAGCTATGACGGAAAGCGATTGAGGAGAAAGGAGAGGGAGCTGTTGTCGCGTCCATCGTCGTCTTCGCGGGGTCCATGTTGCCATCAGAAACTACACGCCGCCGCTGGAGGGATCTTCACCGTTGTCGTCATTGATGCACAAGGAAGAGGAGCTCGTTCTTGCTGCTTCTACCGCCATTGAAGCCAGGCTTGTTGCCGTCACCACCAGCGAAGTTGAGGGGAAACCGCTGCTGTTGGAGGAGAAACTAGCCGCACCACCGCGCCTCTTTCGCCGGAAAATAGTGTTGCCTCGCTGGGATCCACTGCTACTAAGGGCGTTCTTCCCTGTAATTTCCATTTTCTTTAACTTCTGGAATATTGTTGTCATTGATTTCCGTTACAGCCGTGTCGCTGTGTCTCTGGTCATCGAAAATCCACCGCCAGAGCTTCTGGTAGCCGTCGTCACTAGAGGTAGCTGCCGGAGCTGCCGTCATATCGGTTTAGAGGTCGTTGCTACTCTGTTTCTTTGTTGCAGTAAGTTTTCCTGCTTGAAAACCCTCGTCATTAGTATTCCATTATATTTTATTAAGAATTTTGCGACATTGATGATTTAGGATTGAGTTATCGAAGTTGCATGTTGCAATTAAATTTGTTTCTGTTGTTATAGAAGTAAGCAGAGCTATGGATGTAGCCGCCGCTGTTGCGGGCCAAGGGAAAAGGAATTTATCACGTTAAAGTCACTGCAGACTTGATTCCTCGAGGTAGGGGATTGTTTTTAAAATTAAAAATATTTTAGGCTTGAATACGTTATGAGTTTAGTGAATTAATGCAAATGGATGAATGTCTGTGATGTAAATGATTGTTTTGCTATGATTGAAAGGTTATGTTTGTTGGTGAATTGGTTGATTTTTGAATTTCTGGTGAAATGGATTGAATATGTTGATTTTGGTTTTCTTTGATTGAAATAAATAATAATTGGTCTTGAATGACGAATTTGAAAACGTTAACTTGAAATGCTGGTTTTGTTGAGTTGAGGTTGAAAAGAGGGAACCCGTGATAGGTGGTAAACTCCGATTTTTAGGAGAAGTGCTGCATGAATTTTTCTAAGAATTTGAAGAAAATTTGGTTATGATTTCGAAAATGAGTTTGGTTTGAGTTAATTATCAAAAGAGATAAGCCTGAATACTTTTAAGGACTTTAAAGAGAATCGAATTTTTATGATTTGGTGGATTTGTGATTTTAACTTATTTTGTTTTTAATAACAACGAAAAAAGATTTGATTAACTAGCTAAATATTTTAAAAAGTAAATTAATTATAAATTCAAGGGTCGGGAATAGGAGAGTGAGTTTGAGGTTTTAATGAAATTAAACATTGGAATTGAGAGAAAGAGAGTTATTTTAAGGAATATGATGATAATTGTGTGATGTTTAACTTGGAAGTAAGTTCGGTAAGATGTTTGAAGGTTATACTTGAAATTGAGATGTGGTTAGTGACAATTGGTTTTGATTGAGCTCTGATGATGATTTTGAAATTTAGAGAGAGTATAATGATTAAGCATGATTGAGGTATAGTGATGATTCCGGTTGATTACAGTGATGTGGGATGACGAATGTGATTGAAGATGATGGTTATGTTATTGATGATAAGATTTGTGATGAATGAGACATAATTGAGAATGGTGTAGATATTGATGAATTATGATTGAAATATTCATATGACTTATGTATTTGAATTATCAGAGACACGAGTTTCCCTGGGTAGACGTAGTGGCTTGCCACCACTTGCTCCAAGTTGAGACTCGATACTCTGTTGACTCTCTGTCGCAAGATGTGACCGGGCACTTTACCTCTTCGAGTTCCCCCATGGGCATGCATATATATTAATTTGAGCTTGGGGATGTGTGTACAGAGGGATTGTCCAATGGTTAGCTACTAAAATATGTCGGGTTGGCTATATAACCGACAGATGAGCTCATCAGCCATAGGACAGGCATACATCATATGCATTTGTATGTTTTGATTGAGTGTGCATTTGTTTTGGTTTGCCTAATTGCTTAGCCATGTTTATCTGCTATTTGTTTTACTTGCTGTACCTGAATCCTACTTGTGATATCTTTATTTGCCTTGTATCTGTATGTTTATCTGAGAGACCCTCTTTGGTGGAGACGCGATGAGGGTGGTTTCTGGTATGTGGTGATGAAGGTTGAGGCAGGATGGACTAGGTGTTGCCTTATTACGCTGATTTATGTATATGTTGGATAGGAGTGAGCGATGTAAGTTAGGTAGGAAGCCTTTAGGCTCGTCTTTGGTCCTTTTCAAAATGAAAGAATCACCGCCGAAACAACAACTAATAATTTCAATGCTACTGTAAAGGTGATCCAATAATGGGTAAAGAGGTACCTCAAGAGAAAGTTAGATTTTCAAGTGAGGCAGCAGAGATGAGATGGGAAATAAGAAGCGACAGTTAATGAATAAACTAGCCAGGAAGGTGAACTTGGAGAGGAAGATTTTAGGAGTCAAAAAGAGGATTGGAGATTCTATGAAGGATGCTATTTTGAAGAAAGTTTTCCAAGCTGAACTGATAATTGTTGAAATGGGAAAGAGTACCACACACAATTGGGCACCCAAGGTGTAACGATCTGACTTCCAGCATGTCATGACCAATGCCAGTCATCATGTGTTACCATCCAATTAAACCTAAAGACTCTAGACTGTATATTATTTATATTAATATGAGCCTGTAGCGTGAGTTATATCGAGTTATATCTTTATTATATTCAACAATTCAGCACCTAACACATTCATATTAAAAGAGGAAAGCACAGATAGATATATTCACATAGATATGCCTGAAAGCAGAGTTTCATATAAGGTTGTCAACGACTACATTAGATATTGATAATAGATAACCATATAAATACAGACTCATATACTAAGCACCAAACTCCGGCTTCGTAAAAGCCACCCTAGACTGGAGTCAGGCTATTATACAAAAGATCCTAACCCCTCATAAAATATACTAATGCAAGGGAAAGTAGACTATACTACTATCCAACTATTCTCCTCTGGGTGCAATGTACTGATAAACCACTATTTTATGGTTTATCTTGTGCCCAATTGAGTGGTTTTTATCAAGTCTTTGCACACTTATTCATACTAATTGCATGGTTTTTACATTTTTCTTCCTGATTCTGTGATATAATTGAAAACATATTTCCTAGGCCTTTAAACTGTCAAATTTTAATTATCCTTTATTACCATTCAATGTCGTGATATGTGTGTTAAGTGTTTTCAGAGATTATAGGGCAGGAATGACTTAGAGGATGGAAAGGAAGCATGCAAAAGTGGAAGGAATACAAGAAGTTGAAGGAATTGCTAAGCTGTCTAGCCTGACCTCTTCGCACTCAAATGGTCATAACTTGATCTAAAGAGGTCCAAATGAGGCGGTTTCAGTTGTGTTGGAAAGCTAACATCCGGGGCTTCGCAATGATATATAATTTTCCATAGCTGCCTCAAAGATAGGCGATACGCACGCGTTGATCACGCGCACGGGTGACCTAGAGAAAATTCAATCCATGTGTACGCGTAAACGACGCGTACGCGTGACTTTGCCACGTGCTGGACGTATCAAAAATCGCTGGAGGCAATTTCTGGGCTGTTTCTGACCCATTTTTTGACCCAGAAAATACAGATTAGAGGCTATAAAGTGGGAAAATCAATTCATTCAAAGAGACAACATTCATTATACACATAATTTTAGGTTTTAGATGTAGTTTTCTAGAGAGAGGCTCTCTCCTCTCTCTTAGGTTTTAGGATTTAGGATTTCTTTTAGTTTTAGGATTGTTTCTCCTCAATTCCAGGTTCAATGTTCCTTTAATTTAATTTCTCTTCTACTTTTATTCATTCCATTACTTTAATTTGTTTACTTCCCCAATATTGGTTTATGAACTCCATGTTTAATTTGATTTTCTATTTAATATAATTTGAGGTATTTCAGATTTAAGATTGCTTTCTTCAATTCATAATATTGATGCTTTTAATTTAGATTTCTCTCTCTTTGCTTTGGTTGAGTAATTGCTGACACTTGAGTTATCAAACTCAGCTGTTGATTAAAAATTAAAATTTGCAGATTGATTTGGATCCCTCTAAAGCTAGTCTTTCCATAGGAGTTAACTAGGACTTGAGGAATCAAATTAATTAGTCCACTTGACTTTCCTTTATTTAGTAAGGGTTAACTAAGTGGGAGTAATAAACAATTCTCATCACACTTGATAAGGATAACTAGGATGGGATTTCCAGTTCTTATACCTTGCAATGGTTTTCATGATAATTAATTTACTTTCTTGTCAATTTATTTTCCTATTCCTTATTTCGAAAACCCAAAAATATACCTTTTTCCATAACCAATAATAAATCATACTTCCCTGTAATTCCTTGAGAGACGACCCGAGGTTTAAATACTTCGGTTATAAATTTTATTGGGTTTTGTTACTTGTGACAACCAAAGTTTTTGTACGAAAGGATTCTTTATCGGTCTAGAAGCTATACTTGCAACGAGAAATTAATTGTGAAAATTCTAGATCACGCGAGAGTTTCGTTCGTCACGTACTCCTATGGACTAGAATTTAGATCAATAATCATCACATCCTCCTAAGGTGGAATGACATCAAATGGTGTCTCGTTGGAAGGAGTCGACAAGAAGACTTTAGGCATGACCGGCATAAAGACCTCTCTTAAAGAACCGATCTGAGCATCCATCGACTCCAAAGGCTGATAATCTGGCACAGACTCCACCGATATGAAAGGCTCAGGTACAGGGTCAAACTACTCGGGGTAGATAGGCTGGATGTCAAAAGGCAACTATTACTCAAGCTCTGTCGTGTATAGCGGCTGAGGAGGAAAAGTAGAGTTGGGACCTCCAAGGTGTAGCTCAGATAGCAAAAAATCATAAGGAGAATCAAGATCGAACCCCTGACTAAGAAGAGGATGAGAGAAAGATCACTCATAAAGGACAAAAGTGTGGGTCTGAATGTCACTCTATATGACTTTTTCGCCCCATATGGGATCCCAGTAGTAGCTCAAAACAGGAATCTCAAAGAATATGTCTCCCGATCCCATCTACAGTGTGGAAAAAGAAGGAGGGGGTGAGAGCCAATAGTTTCCATCAAGGCGATAATGAAAAACAAAGAGGTTTTTGTGCTAAGCCTAAATTTTAGGGGATTTTAGGTCCTAATTCTACGTTTTAGAGCAGTCACACATATAGAAGTAGATAAATCAAACAACAGAACACAAGTAGCATTCACAAGCATTCAATTTAATTACAAGCAAATACACAATCAAGTATGATGCATGCCTTGTGCAGGCCATGAGCTCATGTGTCGGTTGCCTACCCACTCCCGACATTACTTGGACACAAGTTTCAGATATGATTTTTCAGCTGATGCGCCTCATCATAATTATATAAAGGTATTTAATTGTCATGTCAAATACAAAAATGAACATCTGATCGCCATGTCAAATATTTCTTCAAAGTGGAAAACAGCTCGACATCTGTGGGCATCCCCACACTTCTAGCTAGAAGATCTATAACTCTACACTACCAGGTGGCCATCACGCATAATTTGGTCTTTTGCCTTTTTTTGGGGTACAGTGTAGTGACTTACCGAAGGGGCTACCCTTGCTCCCAGTACACTACCATGATATCATTTCATAGCTCAAGAGATTCTCTTACTCTTAGCCTTTTAACCTTCGATACTATGTTACCCAAGCTTTCATTAAGTATTAAATGTGTTTTATACTTTTGTTTACCCTAGAAGTGACACTCTACTATATTATCATTATATTTTTTCATAAAGATCATTTTACGTCTAAGACTTACTAAGTAACTATTTTAGACGTTACTTTTCTCTAAATGATCATATTAACCCTAGGTCTCATAATTAATCCTTCTTAGTGGTATTTCCTAACCAAGTTATTAACTTATACTCTAATTTACCATATTACCCTCAAATTCTTTATTAATATCAATTTTGTCCTTATTAACCTAAAGTATTAACTTTCTTTAAACTCTTGAATTTTTATCCTAATTTTACTTTTTTTTCCCTATTTCCTTACTAAAATCCTTATTTAGACTCAACCTTCAACTTAATTTACAATTTGGATCTAGTGAGCTTATATAATATTTTACTTTTATCACTAGTATTTCTGTTTCATGTTTCTAGTCCTAAACTCCATTAGCTACATAATTAACCCTATTAGTTACCTAACTTTTCTAAGTGTCACTTTTGATGCATCATACATTTTTCTTAGGATTATACACTAGATTGACATCTTTTTCTCATATCTTTCACTTTCTTTCTTAATCCTCTTTCTAAACCTTTATTTTAAGACTTATTCTTACATCTTGGTGTCTTTTATAATTATAAAGCTCACCCCAATTGTCTTAAAATGTTTGGCCCTCAACAATATATTTAGACATAGCCCTCATGTTCACAATTAGCATTCATTTCACTAAAATAAAGCAATTCATCATATAATCAACATTCATGCAATTCATGCATTATACACTTTCAAAGAGAGTATACACACATCAATTATCAAGTATAGGAGTCAAACAAGCATTATCACCGTTACCTTAGCTTTGATGTTCACTCTTGAACATGTTAGAAATTCCAAATCTCCTAAACAAGGGTAACTTGATAATTAATGGAAAATCAATGCTTATGGCTGAACGATGAAGAGAGAATTATGCTGATTCAGAATTTAGACAAAATAATTCTGTTGGTAACATAGTCCGAACTGACAATCGATCCTCTCAATCAAAGTTTAATTTAAAAGATGTCACAATCAACACAAAATAACCGGGAGTTTTAAGTTCCGGGTCGTCTCCTTCGAACAATGCAAATTAAGGTGTCAACACTCTTGGTTGTGAAGAAAAAGGGGTTTTGAATCAAGGAACGAAAGATTAAAAGAAATAAGTAATAAAAGAAGTAAGAAACGATTAAAAAGGGAATTAATGCAATTAAAAGAAAACAAGATGAAAACTTAGTGAAAATGATATAAATACATAAAAAGAGCCTTGACTTGGGAATGAAAATTAAAGAATCCTATCATCGTCATAACCACAACTATGGTAACTATGATTAGTCAATCTCGCTTTGTCATCCCCTAGCATCAAGGAGTAAGTCAAGCAAGCATAATTGACCTTAATCCATAAGTCCTAGCTAACTTACCAATTGACTTGGCAAAAAGCTAGCGTCAATGGAAATAAGAGCCAACTAACTACCCAAGAATTACCACTAAATGTCGGACATTATAACTCTAGTATCCTAGGGATTCATTTCCTAAGTCAAGGTGTAAAAATCTACTCAAAATTATTACCAAGTGGCATTTTCACAAACACTTGGTGGGCATAAAACCAAAACATATAAAATTGCAAAGAAAATGAAAACTATAACCAAACTATTCACAAAATCAACAGTAAACATTCAATCAAGCAAATAGAAATTATAAAATATTAAATTCATTAACCAAAACTTCAAGAAACCAAAATTGCATATATTAACAAAGTAACTTGAACAAGAGGAAAATATAGCAAGAGTAGTGGAAATTATTAAAAAGGGAATTAAAGAGTACTTACAATGAGATGAACAAAATCCAAGATCAAAACTTAACTATAAAATTCTACAATAAAAATTAAATAAACCCTAAGAGAGAATTCCTAATCTACACTACTCTTACTCCTACTATGTGTTTCTATCTAAAAATGAGCTCCCTAAGCTAATGCTTTGATATGGAATGAAGTCTCCTTCATATAGCACTCCAAGATGGCTTCAACACTTCCAAAATTGGGCCAAAGAGCCCCAAAAATCGCGAGCCACGTGCTTCATTAATGAAGTCACGCGCAGAGACTTATGCGTACGCACAGAGGGTTGTGTGTACGCACACTTCAGTTTGTACTTTTCCTTTGTTTTCTTCATGTGTTCTCCCTTCTTGCATGCTTCCTTCCACTTTTTCCTATCCATTCTTGCTTCTAGGACCTGAAATCACTCAACAAACATATTACGGCATTGAATAGAATAAAAGTGGAATAAATTGCTCAATTTAAGCACAAAAATGCATGTTTTCACATTTAGGTCCAATTTAGGGATAAAAATAAAAGTATGCTATTTTGGTGAATAAGTGTGAGTTTATGTGATGAAATCCGTCCAATTCAAGGCAAAAATTATCATCAAATATGGACTCCTCACTGAGACTTAGGAGCAATGGAGGAGATAAGATGTAAATTCATTTAGCTTGAAATTCTAGCCTCCACAACTGTGCTTCTTGTGGTTCCTAAGGGTGATTATCTAAACCAAGAAGAAAGCAAGATGATTGATAAGCCCCTATTTTATGATTCATCTTATGCTCAATTAAGTGTTTTTATCAATTCTTCACCCACTTATTCATGTAAATTGCATGGTTTTACTATTCCTTCCTTATTTTATGATATATGTGAAAACATGTCTCCTATGCTTTAAAAATATTAATTTTAATTATCCTTTATTACCATTCGATGCCGTGATCTGTGTGTTAAGTAATTTCAGGCTTTATAGGGTAGGAATGGCTTAGAGGACAGAAAGAAAACATACAAAAATGGAAGAAAAGCACAAAAATGGAGTTTTGAAGAAAAGGCAGTGACGCGCACACGCGTGCCTATCACAAAATAAGGCAATGCGCACGCATGGACGACGCGGACGCATGCCTAGAGCAGAACACAACTGACACGCACACGTGACCGACGCGTTCGCGTGATAAGGAAAACTCCCAGATGACGCGCACGTGTGACAGACGCCACGTGCAGGAATCTGCAGAAAATGCACTCAGTGATTTCTGGGCCCCTTTTTGGCCCAGATCCAAGCCCAGAAATACATAATAGAAGCCAGAGAATGGGGGAATCAACAGGAAGAATTCATACAACTTTCATATTGAGAATTTTTAGGTTTTAGATGTAGCTTTTAGAGAGAGAGGCTTTCTCCTCTCTCTTAGGATTTAGGATTTCTATTATGATTAGGCTACTTCTCTTCAATCACAGGTTCAATGTTCCTTTAATTTATTTTCTACTTTTATTTATTCTATTACTTTAATTGTTATTTATCTTTCCAAATTGGCTTACGAACTCTTCATGTTAAGATTTGAATATTCTATTTAATAATAATTTGAGGTATTTCAGATTAATGATTATTTTACTCTATTTATGATGCTTTCAATTTAATTTAAATCTATTTTCTCCTTTTGGCTTTGGTTAAGTAATTGGTAACACTTGAGTTATCAGACTCAGCAGTTGATTGAAAATTGGGAATTGCTGATTGATTTGGATCGCTCTAAAGCTAGTCTTTCCACAGGAGTTGACTAGGACTTGAGGATCAAATTGATTGGTCCACTTGACTTTCCTTTATTTAGTAAGGGTTAACTAAGTGAGAGCAATAACAATTCTCATCACACCTGATAAGGATAACTAGGATGAGATTTCCAGTTCTTATACTTTGCAAGAGATTTTTATAATTATTAATTTATTTTTCTTGCCATTTAAATTATTTGTTCCTTATTTCAAAAAATCCAAAAAATACACCTTTTTTCCATAACCAATAATAAACACACCTCTCTGCAATTCCTTGAGAAGACGACCCGAGGTTTAAATACTTCGGTTATAAATTTTATTGAGTTTGCTTAAGTGACAACCAAAACTTTTGTATGAAAGGATTCTTGCTTGGTTTAGAAACTATACTAGCAACGAGAACTTATTTGTGAATTTCTCTACCGGCAGAAATCTGTTCGTCAATGATCTCTTATGGAGACTCCTCAAAATCGAATAGAGATGAGAGAAAATGAGGATGGTTTTTGCACTTTACCTTGGCTAAATTTTTAAAGAAAAAAAGAAGAAAAATAGAGAAGTGAACTAGAAAACTTGATTCTTGAAAGATTGATGAAATACTCCTTGAATTAGTGAAGTGAAAGCGTAGAAAATCAACACAAAGAATCACTCTTTTCTTCTCTCAAGGCTTCGACCACCCCCTGTCTCTCTCTTTTTCTCTAATTTCTTTTCTTCCTCACTTATTAAGTTTGATTAGTGTAGTATGATAGGTAATTAATGAAGTGGTGGAAAAATATGCTTCATTAATGATATCAAGAATGGATAAGAGTATCATTAATGTGCTTAGTCACTACCTAATCATATCCTACTATTTGATCTTATCCTAATATCTATGGATAATTACCTAAGATAAATATGGATAAGATAGTAATTAATAATCCTAGTCATATCCTAGTCATGGCTTAGTAGGAATTCTTATCTCTAATGTCTATGGATGGTTATCTAAGATAAAAATTAATTAATGAAGAGGATAAAGAGAGAGAAAGAGAGAGAGATAGAGAGTTTGGCTAGTTAGAGAGAGAAAGGATAAGAATGTGGAGCTTAGGTGTATCTTACTAGGCTTAGATAGTACTTTTATCACATGGTAAAAATATGTGTGGTCAAGAACCACTCTAGAAAATAGTGCATAAACATGTGGCTAAAATTCTTTGTTGGAAAAGAAGAAAGAAAGTAGTAAAAATCCATAAACTAGCTTCTATGATTTTTCGCAAACATCATAATTAACCCGTACTACAAGAAAATGAAATATTTGTAATAAAAACTTTGTAACAAATTTAAAATTGTTACAAAAAATTATTTTTTTGTAACAAAAATTAGTGATTGTTACATAATAATAATATTTTGTAACAATAATATAATTTGTTATAAAATATCTTGTTATTTTGTAACGACTTGATTTTTTTGTTACAAATTATATTGGCTTTTGTAACAAACCGGTGTTTTGTTACAAAATTTTATAATATTTTGTAACAAAAGATGAAGTTGCAAAAGTAGTTCAAAATATTTTGTAACAAAATCTCTATTTGTTTCAAAAACTCTAATTATTTTGTCACAAAAATTAATTTGTCACAAAATTCAATATTGCTTGTAACAAGTTATTTGTTTGTCACAAAATACAAGATTTTTTGTAACTAAAAAAAATTATTTTAAAATGTTAAAATCTTTAAGATAATTTTATTTTGTTTTAAAAATTTAATTTTAAAATATTATTTGTATTATTAATTAATTAATTTTTATAAAAAATTCAAGATTAAATGATTAATTTTTAAAAATGGTATATATTATTTTATATTTTTTATAAAATTAATATATGATTTTTACTAATAATCAAGTTTTAAATGTTGACTAAAAATTAATTTTTTTAATTAAAATAATTAATTATTAAACATAAATAAAAATAGATAAATTTTAAAAATAAAAATAAATGTAAAAAGTAAAAATTCTAATTCTAATCCTCACTTTCACTCTTCATTCTGCTGTTCGCCGCTCTCGTCCACTCTCATTGTTTCCACCACTCCACCTCTTGCACTCAAGGTCACTGTCTCATTGCAGAAGGCAAAATTGTCGTCACTGGTTCGCTGGTCATCCTCCTTCTTTTATTTAAAATAAATTTATAACAAATATTTTTTGTTTCATTATCCTTCGCTGGTCACCCTCTGTTTCGCTGTGCATCCGCCTCTATTTTGCCGTGTTTCTGCCGCTTCTTCAACCAGGGCCAGAAATGGTTCTTGTAATAACATCCCAAGATTTTGGATAATTAAATTTTGGATAATTGGAGTTTAAATTAATTAAAATTTTTATATAATCTTTATTGGATATTTGGTATAATTGAAATTATAATTTTGATAATTGAAAAATAAAAAAGAATTATATAATTTAATTTAAATAAATTCTATTATGAATAATTTATAATTTAATTTGAGTTCTTTATTTTAGAAAATAATCTGTTAAGATTCTTAAGAATGATTAAATTGATTTTATAAATAGTGAGTTTAAGTTAATTAACATTCTTGTGTAATTTTATTATAATTGGTTATTTTATAATTTGAAAGTAATGGAAGAATTATACAATCTAAGTAAATTCTATTATGAATGAATTATGTTATTAATTTGAACTCTTAAAAATTAATTTATTAGAAATGATTAGGTTGATTTTTATAAATATTTTAAGTTTAAGTCAATTAATATTTTATATACAACTTGTATTATAATTAGTTATTTTATAAATTGAAATTAAAGTTTCAGTAATAAAAAAAATAAAAAGTTATATCATTTAATTTGAATAATTAATATTGAGTTTAAACTATATTTTATAAAAATGTGATTAATATATTTATTTTATAATTTAAATTAAAAATAATTAATTGAACTTAGCAATATGTTGATGAATAATATTCTTAAATATTTTTAATGGAATATATTTGATTTTAAAATTACTCTACCCTTTAATTTTATCAAAATATATATTCATATTTATCCTTACTCCTTTATAAAATCTTTAATTTCTAACCCTAAATCTCAAAATTTTCAAATGAAAGAAAAAGAAACTCCAATTTTACCCTAATTCCCAATTTCTCCCAATTCAAACGTAGACACACACATAGGAGAGGAGAGCGTCTGAGAGAGCTGAGAAGGGAGATAGGGAGCCGCGCCCTGCTACCGATCTGCCACCGAACTACCACACGCGGGGAGCCATTGCCATCGCGGAGAGAGAAGCGTCGCCGTTGAGCCAGAGCCACCGCTGGGGGTTCTTCACTGTCACCATCTTCGTTATCCTCGCGAGCTGTAGCGCTGCACAGTCTAGCCACTGTGACCTCCGTGGAACCCGCGTCATTGCCGCCGTTGAGGTCTTCATCGTCGCTGTCACTGGAGGTCCGTGAACAAAAAGAAGACGCCACAGCCGTCGCGCTGTTCCACCGTCACCGCTATTGCCCTAGAGCTCGTCGTCGTCATTGAGCAGGACAGAGATGAGAGCGAGTGCGAGCGAGAGAATAGACAGCCTTATTAAAGACCTCCCTTTGAAGATGTCAAGTGTACAACCTTTAGACTCTAGTATTTTACCTTAAACTTCTGATTTTTAGTGCTTCTATTTGCATTTACATTGTAGTTCACAATTAACTAAACTATTATTAGTATTTTTTTTTCAAAAAAGAAAAGGTAATTATTGAAACTTGAGCCAGATCAATGTTGCATGTTTATTTTTTAATAAGTATGTTCCATCGTGCATTCAATCTCTGAAAGTCATGATTTAGGTATGGATTTATTCATCGGCAGTGTTAAATGAAGTAAGCTTGATATAGACAATTTATGACAATTTTCTTCCTATTTTCATTCTGCAGAGCGTGAAAGAATCGAAGCCAACAAAGGGATGCGATGAATTTTGTGTTAGTTTTCCTTAAGGATCAGAGATCTATGTAGAAAACATAAAGTATACGGTTTCAGAAAATGCATAGTTAATTTATTGTTCTTGTTTATAGTGTGAGTGTCCGTGAGTGTTCTTTATTTTTTTCTTTAAGTGATATTCTTTTTTTGTTGAAGTGTTCTTGTTTGCCTTTAATTTATATACTTTGTTTATTGCCTCTTACATAAATAATGAACATAGATGCATCATTTTAATCCTGTAAAGGGTAGTTAATTAGTTAGTACACATCAAGTTATGTTTGTGGATTGTTTTGTGTCTTGGTTTTCTCTCTGGCTTTGAGCATTGCTTATCATTCTTGTGTCTAGCTCTCCTATATATAGTTGTCTATTAGCCTGAGAGTTAGTCATCTTGTATATTCACAACTACACTGATTATCAATAATGTTCTCCCATTTCATGTTTCTTGTGCACAAAGCTTTCTCCATATATCTCTTTTGTGATTCTATTTTATTCTCTACTTCTGCATCATATTGCATTACTGCACAAGCATTTTGGAAAGCTTTCTAATCCATTTAACTATTCACTAGTATAATCATAGTTTGTAAATACCTTATCTTTATTTTAACATAGATATCTTGAAATTTTTTTTAAGGTTCTTTAGGAAGACTTGACAAATGCTACTTCGTTGAATGATTCAGATAATGGGGTTTTATCTGATTTTGGACTTTAATGTGTACACTAAGCAATCAACGTTTGGTGCTTGTTCCCATTTGAACTACTGCTTTGGTATGAGTTTATCAAGGGCTAAAAATATGACTTTTCCCTGTTATGAATTTTTTAATTTGTTATTTTGTTCATTGTTACTTTTTTTGTGACTATACATAATCTTCTGTTCTATCACTTGTTTGGCAGAATATTTCAGCTCAGACAGATGGTGAAGAGCAAGAAATTGCAAGTCCTCATTCTAGCCCAGGGCCATCTAGTCATGGAACTAATGGAAGAGCTGTATTAGTTTATGTTTAGTACTCTATATATACACTCATATGTAGAAAGGTATTTGGTATGCGAAATTGTTACCCTGAGGTTGTAAAATTGTTGTTCGTTCTCTCCGTGGCAATGGCTCCAAAAACGGGTGCACAATACCATGGTCCAAACATAACTTCACAACTTCGCACAACTAACCAGCAAGTGCACTGGGTCGTCCAAGTAATAAAACCTTACGTGAGTAAGAGTCGATCCCACGGAGATTGTCGGTATGAAGCAAGCTATGGTCACCTTGTAAATCTCAGTCAGGCGGATATCAAATAGTTATGGAGTTTTCGAAAATAAATAATAAATAAACTGAAAATAAAGATAGAAATACTTATGTAATTCATTGGTGAGAATTTCAGATAAGCGTATAGAGATGCTTTCGTTCCTCTGAATCTCTGCTTTCTCGCTGTCTTCATCCAATCAGTCTTGCTCCTTTCCATGGCTGGCTTTATGTACGGGCATCACCGTTGTCAATGGCTACTTTTCATCCTCTCTGTGAAAATGGTCCGATGCGCTGTCACTGCATGGCTAATCATCTGGAGGCATCACTGTTGTCAATGGCTACATCCCATCCTCTCTGTAAAAATGGTCCGATGTGCTGTCACTGCATGGCTAATCATCTAGAGGTTCTCGATCATACTGGAATAGGATTTACTATCCTTTTGCGTCTGTCACTACGCCCAGCACTCGCGAGTTTGAAGTTCGTCACAGTCATTCAATCCCTGAATCCTACTCGGAATACCACAGATAAGGTTTAGACTTTCTGGATTCTCATGAATGCCGCCATCAATCTAGCTTATACCACGAAGATTCTGATTAAGAGATCCAAGAGATATTCATTCAATCTAAGGTGGAACGGAAGTGGTTGTCAGGCACGCGTTCGTAGGGGAATGATGATGATTGTCACGTTCATCACATTCATATTGAAGTGCGAATGAATATCTTAGAAGAGGAATAAGTTGAATTGAATAGAAAAACAGTAGTACTTTGCATTAATTCATGAGGAACAGCAGAGCTCCACACCTTAATCTATGGAGTGTAGAAACTCTACCGTTGAAAAATACATAAGTGAAAGGTTCAGGCATGGCCGAATGGCCAGCCCCCAACGTGATCAATATGATCTAAAGATGGTTCAAAGATGTCTAATACAATAGTAAAAAGTCCTATTTATACTAAACTAGCTACTAGGGTTTACAGAAGTAAGTAATTAATGCATAAATCCACTTCCGGGGCCTACTTGGTGTGTGCTTGGGCTGAGCTTGAAGTTTACACGTGCAGAGGCTTATTTTGGAGTTGAACGCCAAGTTGTAATGTGATTTTGGCATTCAACTCTGGTTCGTGACGTGTTTCTGGCGTTTAACTCCAGACTACAGCGTAGAACTGGCGTTCAACGCCCTTTTGCGTCGTCTAAACTCGGCCAAAGTATGGACTATTATATATTGCTGGAAAGCCCTGGATGTCTAATTTCCAACGCAATTGGAAGCGCGCCATTTTGAGTTCTGTAGCTCCACAAAATCCACTTTGAGTGCAGGGAGGTCAGAATCCAACAGCATCAGCAGTCCTTCTTCAAGCTCTGAATCTGATTTTTGCTCAAGTCCCTCAATTTCAGCCAGAAAATACCTAAAATCACAGAAAAACACACAAACTCATAGTAAAGTCCAGAAATGTGAATTTAACATAAAAACTAATAGAAACATCCCTAAAAGTAACTAGATCCTACTAAAAACATACTAAAAATAATGCCAAAAAGCGTATAAATTATCCGCTCATCACAACACCAAACTTAAATTGTTGCTTGTCCCCAAGCAACTGAAAATCAAATAGGATAAAAAGAAGAGAATATACTATAAATTTCAAAATATCAATGAAACATAGCTCCAATCAGATGAGCGGGACTTGTAGCTTTTTGCCTCTTGAATAGTTTTGGCATCTCACTTTATCCATTGAAGTTCAGAATGATTGGCCTCTATAGGAACTTAGAGTTCAGATAGTGTTATTGATTCTCCTAGTTCAGTATGTTGATTCTTGAACACAGCTACTTTATGAGTCTTGGCCATGGCCCTAAGCACTTTGTTTTCCAGTATTACCACCGGATACATAAATGCCACAGACACATAACTGGGTGAACCTTTTCAGATTGTGACTCAGCTTTGCTAAAGTTCCCAATTAGAGGTGTCTAGGGTTCTTAAGCACACTCTTTTTTTGCTTTGGACCTTGACTTTAACCGCTCAGTCTCAAGTTTTCACTTGACACCTTCACGCCACAAGCACATGGTTAGGGACAGCTTGTTTTAGCCGCTTAGACCAGGATTTTATTCCTTTAGGCCCTCCTATCCACTGATGCTCAAAGCCTTGGGATCCTTTTTATTACCCTTGCCTTTTGGTTTTTAGGGCTATTGGCTTTTTGCTCTTGCCTTTTGGTTTTAAGAGCTTTAGGCTTTTTCTGCTTGCTTTTTCTTTTTCTTTATTTTTTTTTCGCCATTTTTTTCTCTTTTTTTCTGCAAGCTTTTGTATTCACTGCTTTTTCTTGCTTCAAGAATCATTTTTATGATTTTTCAGATTATCAAATAACATGTCTCCTGTTCATCATTCTTTCAAGAGCCAACATATTTAACATTCTAAAACACCAACTTCAAAAGACATATGCACTGTTCAAGCATTCATTCAGAAAACAAAAAGTATTGTCTCCACATCAAACTAATTAAACTAAGTTCAAGGATAAATTTGAAACTCATGTACTTCTTGTTCTTTTGTAATTAAAATATTTTTCCATTTAAGAGAGGTGATGGATTCATATTCACTACTTTAAGGCATAGACACTTAGACACTAATGATCATGTAATAAAGACACAAACATGGATAAACATTTAACATAAGAAAACAAAAAACAGAAAATTCAAGAACAAGGAATGAGTCCACCTTAGTGATGGTGGCGTTTCCTTCTTTGAGGAACCAATGATGTCCTTGAGCTCTTCTATGTCTCTTCCTTGTCTCTTTTGCTTGATCCCTAGTGATTTTGGTGCTCCTATCCTTAGTTGCTCCCAATAATTGTGTGGGGGAGAATGTATCCCCTGAGGTATCTCAGGGATCTCTTGAATTGCAGTCAAATGTTCTACCATTGAGCTATGGATCCTTTACATGAATCTCTCCATCTCCCATGACTTGGAGGTGGAAGCTTTTGTCTTCCCTTTTCTCTTCTCTCTTTTTTTTTTTTTGGCCTTAGGTGCCTTAGGTGCCATCAATGGTTATGGAAAAGCAAAATAAGCAATGCTTTTACCACACCAAACTTAGAATGTTGCTCGCCCTCGAGCAGGATAAGAAAGAATAGATGAAGAAGAAGATGTGGAAGAAACTAGGATTATGAGGAGGGAAGGTGGGGATCCTGTGGGATCCACAGATCCTGAGATGATCCTGTGAGGTTCACAGATCTTGAGGTATCAAGGATTTACATCCATGCACCAATTAGGCATGTAAAATGCCTTTGCATGCAATTCTGGCGTTTAAACGCCGAACTGATGCTTGTTCTGGGCGTTCAACGCCCAGATGCAGCATATTTCTGGCGTTGAACGCCAGCTTCATGCTTGTTTCTGGCGTTCAGCGCCAGCTCCATGCTCTGTTCTGGCGTTGAACGCCAGCCAGATGCTCCTTACTGGCGTTTGAACGCCAGTGAACTCCTCCTCCAGGGTGTGCTGTTTTTAATGCTATTTTTGATTTTTCTTCAATTTTTTCAGTTTTTTTGTGACTCCACATGATCATGAACCTATGAAGACATATAACTAATAAAAAATATAATTAAATAAAAATTAGGTTGCCTCCCAACAAGCGCTTCTTTAATGTCAATAGCTTGACAGTGGGCTCTCATGGAGCCTCACAGATGTTCAGAGCATTGTTGAGACTTCCCAACACCAAACTTAGAGTTTGGATATGGGAGTTCAACACCAAATTTAGAGTTTGGTTGTGGCCTCCCAACACCAAACTTAGAGTTTGAATGTGGGGGCTCTGGTTGACTCTGTTTTGAGAGAAGCTTACTGTGCTTCTTTTCCATGTTTACAGAAGGATGTCCTTGAGTTTTAAACTCAAGGGAGTCCTCATTCAATTGAAGGACTAGTTCACCTCTGTTAACATCAATCACAGCTCTTGCTGTGGCTAGGAAGGGTCTTCCAAGGATGATGAATTCATCCTCATCCTTCCCAGTATCTAGGATTATGAAATCAGCAGGGATGTAAATGCCTTCAACCTTTACTAACATGTCCTCTACTTGTCCATAAGCCTGTTTTCTGGAGTTGTCTGCCATCTCTAATGAGATTTTAGCAGCTTGTACCTCAAAGATTCCCAATTTCTCCATTACAGAGAGTGACATGAGGTTTATTCTTGACCCAAGATCACATAAAGCCTTCTCAAAGGTCATGGTGCCTATGGTACAAGGTATTAGGAACTTTCCAGGATCCTGTTTCTTCTGAGGCAATCTCAGTTGATCCAATGCATTTAGTTCATTGGTGAACAGGGGAGGTTCATCTCCCCAATTCTCTTTACCAAATAAATTAGCATTCAGCTTCATGATTGCACCAAGGAACTTGGCAACTTGCTCTTCAGTGACATCCTCATTCTCTTCAGAAGAAGAATACTCATCAGAGCTCATGAAGGGCGTAAGGAGGTTTAATGGAATCTCTATGGTCTCTAGATGAGCCTCAGAGTCCTTTGGTTTCTCAGAGGGAAACTCCTTATTGATCACTAGACGTCCCAGGAGGCCTTCCTCCCTGGGATTCACGTCCTTCTCTTGCTCTCTAGGTTCGGCCGTGTTGACTATGTCAATGGCTTTGCACTCTCCTTCTGGATTTTCTTCTGTATTGCTTGGGAGAGTACTAGGAGGGATTTCAGTGATCCTTTTACTCAGCTGGCCCACTTGTGCCTCTAAATTTCTAATTGAGGACCTTGTTTCATTCATGAAACTTACAGTGGCCTTGGACAGATCAGAGACTAAGTTTGCTAAATTAGAGATATTTTGTTCAGAGTTCTCTGACTGTTGTTGAGTGGATGATGGAAAAGGTTTACTATTGTTAAACCTATTTCTTCCACCATTATTAAAGCCTTGTTGAGGCTTTTGTTGATCCTTCCATGAGAGATTTGGGTGATTTTTTCATGAGGGATTATAAGTGTTTCCATAGGGTTCACCCATGTAATTCACCTCTGCTATTGCAGGGTTCTCAGGATCATAAGCTTCTTCTTCAGAAGATGCCTCTTGAGTACTGTTGGATGCAGCTTGCATTCCATTCAGACTCTGAGAAATCATATTGACTTGCTGAGTCAATATTTTATTCTGAGCCAATATGGCATTCAGAGTATCAATTTCAAGAACTCCCTTCTTTTGAGGCGTCCCATTACTCACAGGATTCCTCTCAGAAGTGTACATGAACTGGTTGTTAGCAACCATGTCTATGAGTTCTTGAGCTTCTACAAGCATTTTCTTTAGGTGAATGGATCCACCTGCAGAAGTATCCAATGACATCTTAGCTAATTTAGACAGACCATCATAGAATATATCCAGGATGGTCCATTCTGAAAGCATGTCAGAAGGACACTTTTTGGTCAGTTCCTTGTATCTCTCCCAAGCTTCATAGAGGATTCACCTTCTTTCTGTCTGAAGGTTTGAACATCCACTCTAAGCTTACTCAGCTTTTGAGGAGGAAAGAACTTAGCTAAGAAAGCCTTGACCAGCTTATCCCAAGAGTTCAGGCTATCTTTAGGTTGAGAATCCAACCATATTCTAGCTCTGTCTCTCACAACAAAAGGGAAAAGCAGGAGCCTGTAGACTTCAGAATCTACTCCATTAGTCTTAACAGTATCACAGATCTGCAAAAATTCAGTTAAGAACTGGAAAGGATCTTCAGATGGAAGTCCATAGAACTTGCAGTTCTGCTGCATCAGAGAAACTAATTGAGGTTTCAGCTCAAAATTGTTTGCTCCAATGGTGGGGATGGAGATGCTTCTTCCATGTAAATTGGAATTAGGTGCAGTAAAGTCACCAAGCATCCTCCTTGCATTATTATTATTTTCGGCTGCCATCTCCTCTTCCTGTTCGAAAATTTCTGAAAGGTGCTTGCTGGATTGTTGTAATTTAGCTTCTCTTAGTTTCCTCTTCAGAGTCCTTTCAGGTTCTGGATCTGCTTCAACAAGAATGTTCTTGTCCTTGCTCCTGCTCATATGAAAAAGGAGGGAACAGAAAAATAATAATAGGGATCCTTTTTACCCAGATATAGAGGTGCCCTGTGTGAGTAGAAGAAAAGAAGAAGAGAAAATCTGAACTCAGAGAGAGAGAGGGGGTTCAGATTTTTGGTGAGTGAGGGAGAGATGTTAGTAGATGAATAAATAAATAGAAGGAGATGAGAGAGAAGAATTTTCGAAAATTATTTTTGAAAAATGGTTAGTGATTTTCGAAAATTAAAAGAAGAAATAAATTAAAATTAAAATTTGAAATAATTAGTTAATTAAAAAGAATTTTTGAAAAAGAGGGAGGATATTTTCGAAAATTAGAGAGAGAGGGTTAGTTAGGTAGTTTTGAAAAAGATAAGAAACAAACAAAAAGTCAATTAGTTAGTTGAAAAAGATTTGAAAATCAATTTTTGAAACGATAAGAAGATAAGAAGTTAGAAAAGATATTTTTAAAATTAAATTTTTGAAAAAGATAAGATTTAAAAAAAGATATGATAGGGAGATATGATTAGAATTAGTTTTGAAAAAGATTGGATTTTTAAAATTATAATTAATGACTTGATTCATAAGAAATCATAAGATATGATTCTAGAACTTAAAGTTTGAATCTTTCTTGACAAGCAAGTAACAAACTTGAAATTTTTGAATCAAAGCATTAATTAAATATTTTCGAAAATATGATGTAAAATTATGAAAAAGATTTTTGAAAAATATTTTTGGAATTTTCGAAAATAGATAAGAAAAATGATAAAGATTTGATTTTTGAAAAAGATTTTGAAAAGATAAGATTTTTAAATTGAAAATTTGATTTGACTCATAGGAAACAATTGAATTTTAAAAATTTTTGAAAAAGTCAATCCAAATTTTCGAAATTTATGAGAGAAAAAAAGGAAAGATATTTTTTTGATTTTTTGAATTTTTTTATGATGAGAGAGAAAAACATAAAAAAAATGACTCACAACATGAAAATTATGAATCAAAACACATGATGCATGCAAGAACACTATGAATGTCAAGATGAACACCAAGAACACTTTGAAGATCATGATGAACATCAAGAACATATTTTTGAAAAAATTTTTATGCAAAGAAAACATGCAAGACACCAAACTTAGAAATTTTTCATGTATAAACACCATGAATGCAAGAATGCATATGAAAAATAAGAAAAGACACAAAACAAGAAAATATGAAGATCAAACAAGAAGACTGGCCAAGAACAACTTGAAGATCATGATGAATGCAATGCATGAATGCAATTTTCGAAAAATGCAAGATGAGTATGCAATTGACACCAAACTTAAAAATTGACTCAAGACTCAAACAAGAAACATGAAATTTTTTTTTATTTTTATGATTTTCTAATTTTTTTGGATTTTTCGAAAATTATTTGTGAAAAAGAAAAATAAGGATTCCAAAATTTTTAATATGAATTCCAGGAATCTTGCACTCTTAGTCTAAAGCTCCAATCTGAGGGTTAGACATGGCTTAATAGCCAGTCAAGCTTTAGCATGTAAATCAAGTGGATCAGGAACAGCAGCAGGTGGATTAGCAACAACTAGCTTGCTCTTGATAATGTTGGGTTGGAAGCCCCAGTCCAAATGAGTTTAGACATGGCTTTACAGCCAGTCAGGCTTCAACATGCTTCATGAAACACTAGAATTCATTCTTAAAAATTCTAAAATAATTTTCGAAAACAGATGAGAAATTTTTGAAAGATTTTTGAAAATAAAACAAAAAGAAAATTATCTAATCTGAGCAACAAGATGAACCGTCAGTTGTCCAAACTCGAACAATCCCCGGCAACGGCGCCAAAAACTTGGTATGCGAAATTGTTACTCTGAGGTTGTAAAATTGTTGTTCGTTCTCTCCCTGGCAATGGCTCCAAAAACGGGTGCACAATACCATGGTCCAAACATAACTTCACAACTTCGCACAACTAACCAGCAAGTGCACTGGGTCGTCCAAGTAATAAAACCTTACGTGAGTAAGGGTCGATCCCACGGAGATTGTCGGTATGAAGCAAGCTATGGTCACCTTGTAAATCTCAGTCAGGCGGATATCAAATACTTATGGAGTTTTCGAAAATAAATAATAAATAAACTGAAAATAAAGATAGAAATACTTATGTAATTCATTGGTGAGAATTTCAGATAAGCGTATAGAGATGCTTTCGTTCCTCTGAATCTCTTCTTTCTCGCTGTCTTCATCCAATCAATCTTGCTCCTTTCCATGGCTGGCTTTATGTACGGGCATCACCGTTGTCAATGGCTACTTTTCATTCTCTCTGTGAAAATGGTCCGATGCGCTGTCACTGCATGGCTAATCATCTGGAGGCATCACCGTTGTCAATGGCTGCATCCCATCCTCTCTGTGAAAATGGTCTGATGCGCTGTCACTGCATGGCTAATCATCTAGAGGTTCTCGATCATACTGGAATAGGATTTACTATCCTTTTGCGTCTGTCACTACGCCCAGCACTCGCGAGTTTGAAGTTCGTCACAGTCATTCAATCCCTGAATCCTACTCGGAATACCACAGACAAGGTTTAGACTTTCCGGATTCTCATGAATGCCGCCATCAATCTAGCTTATACCACGAAGATTCTGATTAAGAGATCCAAGAGATATTCATTCAATCTAAGGTGGAACGGAAGTGGTTGTCAGGCACGCGTTCGTAAGGGAATGATAATGATTGTCACGTTCATCACATTCATATTGAAGTGCGAATGAATATCTTAGAAGAGGAATAAGTTGAATTGAATAGAAAAATAGTAGTACTTTGCATTAATTCATGAGGAACAGCAGAGCTCCACACCTTAATCTATGGAGTGTAGAAACTCTACCGTTGAAAAATACATAAGTGAAAGGTTCAGGCATGGCCGAATGGCCAGCCCCCAACGTGATCAATATGATCTAAAGATGGTTCAAAGATGTCTAATACAATAGTAAAAAGTCCTATTTATACTAAACTAGCTACTAGGGTTTACAAAAGTAAGTAATTAATGCATAAATCCACTTCCGGGGCCCACTTGGTGTGTGCTTGGGCTGAGCTTGAAGTTTACACGTGCAGAGGCTTATTTTGGAGTTGAACGCCAAGTTGTAACGTGTTTTTGGCATTCAACTCTAGTTCGTGACGTGTTTCTGGCGTTTAACTCCAGACTGCAGCGTAGAACTGGCGTTCAACGCCCTTTTTTGTCGTCTAAACTCGGCCAAAGTATGGACTATTATATATTGCTGGAAAGCCCTGGATGTCTACTTTCCAACGCAATTAGAAACGCGCCATTTTAAGTCTGTAGCTCCAGAAAATCCACTTTGAGTGCAGAGAGGTCAGAATCCAACAGCATCAGCAGTCCTTCTTCAACCTCTGAATCTGATTTTTGCTCAAGTTCCTCAATTTCAGCCAGAAAATACCTGAAATCACAAAAAAATACACAAACTCATAGTAAAGTCCAGAAATGTGAATTTAACATAAAAACTAATAAAAACATCCCTAAAAGTAACTAGATCCTACTAAAAACATACTAAAAATAATACTAAAAAGCGTATAAATTATCCGCTCATCAGTATTCCTGACTATTAATTTATCATGCAACTGACTTTGGAGTAATTTATTAATTGGTAATATAGAGCATGTTTTCGTTCTAATGCTGGACAAAATGAGTTACTAGATGCCATGGGGTTGGATCCCATTGTTTTTCTAATTCACAGATAGTTTTCTTATGTTAAACGGTGACAAGTGATTCTTGCAAAAATATTCTATCATAATCTGGAACCAGTTAGTATAAATGATCATAATTATTATGATTATTTAAGTTAATAGTGTGAGATTATGCGGATTTTTTTAATAAATTACTTTGTCAAGTCTAAACTCTACTCTTCAGTTATTACATCGATAGGTGGAAGCCATCAAAAGAATTGCTGAGTATGTTGCTCAACTAAAAAAAAGTTGGGAAAGGACATGGTAAGAATTTTAGAGTTTATATTCATTATTGAATAATACGAGTATAGTTTTTTGTTTTTCCTGTGCATTTTTAAAGAAAAACAAATCTTGTTTCTTAAGCTATTAATTTTTGGTTGGTGGTCTTTTCAGGTGTGTGGCACTTATTAGAAGTTTCTCCATGAGAAAGGAGCTGTATGAACATGATAGAATTTGTAAGGGTTAAGTACGATTTTGGTCCCTAAGGCAGGGGTTGAAAATTTATTTTGTCCTCAGCCTTTTTTTTGCTACAAAATGGTCCCAAAGGTTTGGCTTAGTTTTAAAATCGTACTTTTTACCAAAATTTTAATTTTTATTACCAAATTACCCCTAATTAAAAAAATGGGTTAAAGGCTGGGGAACAGGGGAAGGGTTAATCCCTCAATCAGGCTGGGGGGGTGGGTTTTTAATGGAAGAAGAGGGAGAAGGGAAGGTGGGAAAGGGAAGGAAAAGGGAGTCCACCGCCGCTGCTCTCCGTCGTTCGGTCGTTGGTCCTCGCCGCTGCTCTTCGACGTTGACGCCAGCAGATCCGGGAGGGTGGACGTCGTGCGCCGCTCACCGCTCGCCGTTTCTACTTCTCCTCCTCACTCGGTCGCCGGTTGTCGCTGCTCCTCACCAGTTGCCGCTGCTTCCGATCGGGTTTGCTGTCTTCTTGGTCCACTTGGCAATCATTCCTATCACTGGAACTGGGATTAATCCAGTTAGGAGCCTTGGTGCTGCCATCATCTCCATCATCTTCAATAGAGACCATGCATGGAATGATCAGGTACGTCTTCTTCGTTTCCGGCTTTTTTTTCTCACTTATTTCTTTCTGAATTTCATATCTCCTTTTTTTCATTGCAGTGAATTTTCTGGGTTTGGCCTTTCATTGGAGCTGCTCTTGCTGTCGTGTACCACTAGACAGATAGTCATCTGATTTTGCTTCTGTTTATGCTTCTAACTACATTGATTTTGCTTTTGATTACATTGGGCCTTTCTTTGTGTTTTTGCTTCTGTTTATGCTTCTGATTACATTGATTTTACTTCTGATTTTATTATTGTTACTGCTGGTGTTGTTGTTGCTTCATTATTGCTGTTGTTTCTGTTTCTGGTTGAATTTGGGGAAGAAGGGAAAGGGGAAGGGGAAGGGGAAGGGTTGTTGCTTCATTATTGCTACTATTTCTGATTTGTTTCTGGTTGAATTTGAGGAAGAAGGGGAAGGAAAAGGGGAAGGAGAAGGAAATTCTGGTTGATTTTGGGGAAGAAGGGGAAGGGAAATGGTATTTTAGTCCGAAGAATGATTTTAAAACTAAGTTAAATATTTGGGACATTTTGTAGTGAAAAAAAGGCCAGGGACGAAATAAATTTTTAGCCCCTACCTTAGGCACCAAAATCATACTTAACCCTTGTTGTAGTTTATATTTTGGAGATTTATAATTCCTTATTTTTCTTGTCCTATGTATCTATCTAGTTCATTAGGATTCTTCAATGTGTCTTGTTAGTTTGTACTTTAAAGTTTATATATTGAAGATTTATAAAACAATCTTAGTTAAATGAAAGATATTTGAACTATCTATATTATTATATGTTATATAAATGTTAACTTGTTGAGTAAATTAGTTAATATATTAATTAATTAAAAAAATAATATAATTTAGCAAATTATGTGTATAATTTATATTAAAAAAATTATTACAAAATAAATAGTGTTTTGTAACTAAAGAAAAAAATGTTACAAAATCAAGTTGCATTTTGTAACAAAATTTTATGATAGGAAAAAATATATTGTCACAAAAAATATTTTGAAGATCAAAATTTGTTATCACTTTTGTAACGGTTTTTAGTTTTGTATCAGAAAAAATTGTTACAAAATATTACTTCGAATTGTAATAGTTCTATTTTTTGTTACAAAAACTTTTTGTAACGGGATATACTGCAACGACTCTTTTTTTTGTTACAAAATCCTTTTGTTTCAAAATTTTGATTTTTTGTAACAATTTTTTTGTTACAAATATTACTTTTTCTTGTAGTGCCGATTTTACTTTTGACATAGACTTTGACTGGCATTAATATTTTAAGAATATTGTAGAAGAAATAACAGATAAAATTATTTGTGACACTAGAATTACCTAATTAATTATTATTTTCAAAATCTTTTTTTGAAAAAAAGCGGGTTCTTACACAAGGAGCCATGAAAATGTTGATGTGAAACTGTCGGGGTTCGGAAAAACTCTTGACAGCTCACAGCATGAAGAGTTGTACAAAGCTCATTCATCCCTGTGGTATTTTTATTTGAAACAAAAAATACCACCCCATATGTAGAGAGGATTATGCGGGGTGTTGGCTTCCCTAACTTATTTTGTGTTTATATTATTTAGGGGTTATGCTGGAGGTTTAGTGTTGTGTTGGTAGGAAGATACGGTCGTTCAGGTAATTAGTTGTGACGATTATTATGTGTAGTTTCTACAGGCATATTCTAGAACACAAATGATATTGGAGCTCATGGAGGTATATTTAATCATTGAAGAACGATAATGAGAGATAAAATATAATGAGCTTCTCAGTCTAATGGCTAACAGAGATGGGCTGAAATTGGTTATTGGTGATTTCAACGCGATTAGAGCTTACCATGAGAAGGAAAGAGGTAAAATGAAATTAGCTTCATCAATTCAAAGCTTCAATGACTTTATAAACGATGGTGGATTGATTAATTTAGGTTATGAGGGACCAAAGTACACTTGGTCTAACAAGCAATTTGGCAGCAACTTCATCAAGGAGAGACTGGATGGAGCTCTTAGCTATAGTGAATGGAGATCTAGTTATTCGAGGGCTACA
Organism: Arachis hypogaea; assembly: GCF_003086295.3. Taxonomy (NCBI): domain Eukaryota; kingdom Viridiplantae; phylum Streptophyta; class Magnoliopsida; order Fabales; family Fabaceae; genus Arachis; species Arachis hypogaea. Next base: position 105,182,415 of record NC_092055.1, read on the forward strand.
ATCAATCATTTGAGTGACATTGGTTTAGACCGCAGACCTCTTTTACTTAATTTAGATATTGACTATCATAAATCGAAGAGAAGGTGTCATTTCCAAGAAAAATGGTACAATAAAGAGGAGGTCAGGAAGATAATAAATAAAGTGTGGAAGACAGAAGTTATGGACTCACCTATATTTAAGTTACACCAGAAACTAAAATAGTGTAGGCATGCTATTATCGATTGACAAAAGTCTCATAACACCAATTCTCAGGCTCAAATATCTCACCTTACAACTTGGCTAGCCAATGAAAAAGAGAAAGAAGCATTAGTAGATGGAGTTACCATTCGACAACTTGAAGATGAGTTAGAAAAAGTACTAGAAATGGAGGAATGGTATTGGAAGGAAAAGTCCCGCATTCAATGGCTCAAAAAGGGAGATAACAATACTCGATTTTTTCACTCCAAGTTTCAAACAAGGAGTAGAAAAAACCGAATCACTAGCCTAGAGACTGAGAATGGGGATGACAAAACTGATCCAAAAGGCATTGCACAAATAGCATATAATTAGTTTGAGAATCCCTTTCTGCTGCACCGTCCACCATATCTGATCCAGCATGGTATTCAAATACAAGAGCTTCGCATCATGTAACTCCAAATCAATCTAACATGCTTTTCTTGCTTAGAGTATACTGGCCCTGATCAGGTTCAAGTTGGCAATGGTTCAGGTATCTCTATGTCTCATGTTGGTAGTTCATTTTTGTATTCTTTAGATTCTAAACAATGGTTTTCATTACAATAGCTCATACACACAACACACATCACTAAGAACCTAATAAGTGTATCCAAATTTACTCAAAATAATTTTGTTTATTTTGAATTTCATGCAATTTATTGTGTTGTTCGTTGTCAGTTTACCAAGAGAGTTCTTCTACAAGGTTTTAGAAGAAGAGCTCTTTATCAGTTTGTGAATGTTTTTGTGCTTCAATCTTCATCATCCTCTAATACTCCTTATGTTTTCTCTATTTCCTGTTCTAATTTTGATCTGTGGCACAAACGCTTAGGTCATTCTGTCACCAAAATAGTTCAATTAGTTCTCCATCAATGTAATATAGCTTATAATAGTTTCAGTTCTGATTCAATTTTTAAGATCTGTAAAAATTGTGCTGAAGCTAAAATGCGTAAACTGTCTTTTTCTTATTCTAATACATCTTATGATGCATCTTTACAACTTATTTATAGTGATGTTTGGGGCCTTGTCCCTGTTGTCTCTCATCTTAGTTATCGATACTATATGACTTTTATAGATGCATTTAGTAGGTATACTTGTATTTTTTTGCTTATTAACAAATCTCATGTGTTATATACTTTTAAACAATATAAAAATCTCCTGAAGAACCTTACTAATTGTAAAATTATAGAACTCTAATATGATAATGGAGGTGAATATAAATCTCTTGATTTTTCTAATTTCATGGCACAAGAAGGCATTTCACATCGTTTTTCATGTCCTTATGTTTCTGAGAAAAATAGTTGTACAGAGAGGAAGCATAGACATCTTATTGAAATGAGTTTGTCTATGCTATCCACTACGTCTATGTCTTTAATCTATTGGGATGAAGCTGTTATTACCTCAACATATTTAATTAATAGATTACCTACTTCTGTTTTGGCAAATAAATTACCATATGAAGTTTTTTTACATCAAAAACCATATTATAATTTTTTTTAAAATCTTTTGTTGTTCTTGTTATCCATTGTTGCGATCTTATTCTAGCAATAAACTTGAATCTAGATCCCACAAATATTTATTTTTAGACTATGCCACAAATTATAAAGGCTACAAATATCTTGATTCTACTGGCAGGATTTATGTTTCTAGGCATGTGAAGTTTAGTAAAACTGAGTTTTCATATCTTGAATTATTTCACAAATCTTTTTCTAAGAATTCTTCACAGGTTCCTGACAGTAATGATTAGGCATTAAGCATTATTTGTCCTTCAATGCTTCATGTTTTATTATTACTAAATAATACTAATACTACTACTTCTATTGATAATTGTGCTGTTAATTCTACTTCCCAAAATGACATTGTTACTGCCAGTCATAATTCCATTGCTTTTGATACTAACAATCATCAAGATTTTGATACTAACCTTAACAGTCAGCATTCTAATTCTTCCCCCTTAGCTACTGATTCTCCTATTCCATCTCTTGAGCGAAGTAAAATTCCACATACTAAATCAAGTCAAATTAAAGAATCTCATAATATTCATCCTATGGCTACCAAGTTTAAAACTGGACATTCTAAACCAAAGACCTATACTGCTATTGTTAACAGTACTTCTCATGCAGATTATATACCAAAAACTCCCTAGGTTGCTCTTAGTATTCCACATTGGTATACAGCTATGATTGAAGAGTATAATGCTCTTATGAGAACAAACACCTGGGATTTAGTTCCCATACCACAAAATGCCAAAATCATTGGCTACAGATGGGTTTACACTATTAAAAGGCTACCTGATGGGTCTATTCAAAAGTATAAAGTTAGGTTAGTTGCTCAAGGGTTTCATCAGCAAGAGGAATTTAATTTTGAACAAGTTTTTAGCCTAGTTATCTGACCTACTACCATTAGACTAGTTTTAAAAATAGCCTCTCTAGAAATTGGGTCATTAGACAATTTGATTTCAACAATGCTTTTTTAAATAAAAATTTACAGCATATTATTTACATGTCCCAACTTATTGGTTTTGAACAACAGAGTGATACTCATGTTTGTAGGTTGAACAAGTCCCTTTATGGCTTAAAGCAAGCCCCAAAGGAATGGTTTCTGAAGTTAAGTAAGACCTTGAATCAGTTTGGTTTTAAAAGTGCTAATTATGATACCTCTTTATTTATTCGAAGAACAACAGATTCTTTGATTTATATCTTGTGTTATGTAGATGATATAATTATAACTGAAAATAATTCTACTCATGTAAATTCTATGATTAAGCAACTTGATCAAATTTTCTCATTGAAAGATTTAGAAACATTGAGTTATTTCTTGGATGTTGAAGTCCAACATACTGATGGAGTCTTACATTTGTCTCAAACGAATATATAACAGATTTATTGTCCAAAGTAGGTATGGAAGAGGCTTCTCCTATGCCAACTCCAATGGTTTTTTCTTTGCAGTTTTTGTCTTTATGTGCTGAAGCTTTTGAAGATCCAAAATTGTTTAGAACTATGATTGATGCCTTGCAATATCTTACCATCACTCGACCAAATCTCTCCTTTGCAGTTAAAAAATCATTCAATTCATGCATGCTCCTCTTCTTCCTCACTGGAAAGCTGCAAGGAGGATCCTCAGATACTTGCAAGAAATGAAGGAACTTGGCTTGGCCTTTCATAGATGCACTAACACAAGGCTTTATGCATTTTCAGACTCAGACTGGGCTGCTGACATTGAAGATAGAAGGTCAATATCTGAGTTTTGTGTCTATTTTGGGACTAATTTAGTGTCTTGGTCGTGTAGGAAGCAGTCTACTATAAGCAGGAGTTCTACAGAGGTAGAATTCAGGAGCTTGACGTCTTGTGAAGCTGAATTGGTCTGGCTGCGAAATCTTCTTCATGAACTAGATGTCCCTCTACCGACTCCTCCTACGATTCACTGTGATAACCTGAGCACAGTCCTCCTTATGCATAACCCAATCCTTCATGATAAGACGAAACATTTTCAACTTGAAGTTCAGCTCATTAGAGATAAGTTGAGGAACAACTCTCTACATATTGTGCACATTCCAAGTGCTGAGCAAATTGCAGATATCCTTACCAAGCCTTTATCTGATACTTCCTTTGAGAGATTGAGGATCAAACTGCGAGTTGCTCTTCGACCATACTCGAGTTTAAGGGGTGGAAAGGAGAGAAAAGATAAAGATTCTAAATTTTTATTCATAAAAGAATTAGTAAAATAGTAGAGAAGTAGTTAGTTTAGTTTTATTTGGTGGTATATTCTGTTTTGAGTGAATCTTGGTGTAGGGCAGTTATATATATCTTTGTCTTGTGTATATATATAAACTACTGTAACTTTAGTGAGTTGGTGTATTCATTATTTATTCTTTCAATTTTTAGCTTCTACCCTCTATTTTTCTCTTCTCTTACTTCTCTTTCTTTCTTTGGTGTTCTTCTCCCTCTCGTTCAAAATTCACAATTCTAAAACTTCTTTAAATTTCAATATATCCTTTCAATTTCAGTGAATATTTTTATTTAGTTTGAATCTTTTTTCTTATTTATCTCATTTGTTTACATTATGGTCTCATCACGAAATCTAAAATGAGAGTTTTTTACATCTTTAATCACTAAATGACAACTACAATAATTTAGGAGGTATTTATAATCTCTTATTAGGTTAAAATAAACAAAATCCTAAGTCCATAAACATAAAATCTAACTTATTAACTAAATAAACAAAATTAAAATACATCAAACTAAAATAAACATTCTACAAACATAAACTAATAACTTTTAAATAATATTTGAACTTTTCATATTACGAACATTTAAAATACATATCACTTTTAAATATTGTTGACTAATTACTGATAAAAAAACAATAAATTCTACTGAGTCTCTTGTATTTTCCGTAAATATAAACTGATGAGTTAGGTCTTTTACAATCGTCAACTACAATGTACAGAAACACAATATGTAGAGAGAAGACCATGTACAACGTACGCTTGGGGGAAGGAGGGGGGGGAGAATCGATTTTGTGCCTTGAAAAAAATTGAAGAAAGATAGATGTCATTCTCTTCTCTAAAAATTATAATACTCACTCCTCACCGTACTTAATTCTCAATTTTTGGTGTCGTGAATCTACAACAAAGTTTTTCATTTTCCTCTCCTTATCCTCTTCTTTCTTCTTCTTAAGGCGGTATTGTTGGAAATAGACCAAGTTTTCAAATTTCATACTATATAAATTGTTTTCATTTTTTTTATGGAACTCAATTGAGAGTAATAGTGTTGGCAAGTCATTAGTAGATATTGTGGTATGAATTTTGTGTAGTTTGATGTTATTTTATTGTGTGCAAGGGTTGGGTTTTGGTTTAAGTTTGTTCTGAAAGCTGCTTGAGGTTGCACGGCCTCTGGAAATTTCCACGGTCTGTGCACTTTCCAAATAGAGTTGCTGACAGGATTGGCTATTAGATCAACAAACCATTCTGGATTCTCATATATTATGATGAAGTCTAATACATTATTTACAAAATTGATTTATTTTTCATTCCATACTATACAAGTTATATATGCCTATGAATGTGCTTGGAAGTTGGATGTATTCCCAGTTTCGAGCATCATCATGACGTGATTGCATCTTGAACCAACCCTGCAAGTTTCCAGGATATGCATGAATCTTGTTAAATAGAAACCTCTCAATCATGACACAGAAAGAAAATAGAGAGCAAATCTAAGTGCTAGTGAGCGAATCTGAAATCTTTATTCATCTTGTCTGAGTCTATACACTGAAACTAGCTAGCTAGAATCAGTGCTAACTTCTATCATAACTGACCTGAACTACTTGTTATTAACTTAATAGCAGAATGCAGCTAGTTTTAATATGCACAAGCTATAACCTAGATATACTACTCCAGGCTGCATCATATACACTGAGCTATCACAAATATAGCATTGCATCGTTAGATCATACATCATATGTTTTTTACATGAGTTCATAACAGTTGGCACATGAATCCAATAGGTGATGTTTTGATCCAGAATGCAAACACATGGAACCAATTTTCATAACAGGAACACTTAAGTTTTCAAGTTCCACGAAGGGAGCGAACGCGATCTTGAATCAATTTCCTCTCCCAGTCTGCTATATCTTCAAATGCATGATCTGGAAGAGACTCAAATGGCTCCTTCCATGGATCATTCTTGGCCAAATCATTGGTAGCTCCTCGTATTGCTCTTTTATTAGGTCCACATGGTCTCTTTGAAGTTAACAACTCATATGCGGTATTTAGCTGTCACAAGAAAGATAACACATTCTTTTCTTGATAACTAAGATTTCTTAAGAAACTGTGAACTAATCTGTCATACAGATTAAAAATACCGTTTTTCCATAACATGAGCTAAACCTCATATCTAGCAAGAAAATTAGTGCAACCATAACATTACACTTAAAAATATCAAATTTGATAATCATTTCTTGAATCAAAGATAGGTGGAAGTTTAGAACTCACATTCATGTCATAGAACCAGAACAGATAAGCTATTGCCACCCCTGGTGCTCTCCCAAGTCCAGCAGTACAATGCACATAAACTCTTCCTTTTCCCTCTGAGATTGCCCATTCCAATGATGAGACTGCTTTAGGTAGAACATTTCGCAAGGAGTTTGGATCAAAGTCAATTGCCTAATAAAATAGATTTATAAAATATATCAAGCTGTGAATTATAATCCAATCTCAAAAAAGCAAGCAAAGCATTTAACAAACTCACAACTCTTTCAGAAAAAGGTTTTCTAACACATTTAAAGCGCCATGTCAATTGCACCAAAAGTATAGGGATCCTTGAGTTAGCCATACATTGTATTAACCAGTTAGGAAAAATTAAAATCTCTATCTCATGACAATGCCATTAAGCAAGATAAGTTGGTATTGTTGTATATACTTTCATAAAATTCAGAGCGGGTATTGTTTTCTCAACAAAATTGACTGAAATGCAGGCTTGTAGCTTTCTTACTTACCGGCCTCCTCATATGTCGAACATCGAGTTCATGACACCTCCTTGTTATCGACTTCAAGTCTATTCCCCAATATTCTACATCCTTATCCTGCTGCAAGTTCAGAATGTATGTCACACCCTCTTCCTTCTTGAGGTGATCGATGTCTTCCGGTTTCTGTGGTTGGGATCCCACAATGAGATTGTCAGTTATAAGTGTGTAATTCATACCTGAAATAATTCAATCACAGATTGCATCAGCAGCAGCAATCATATTACTGATGCTATGCATTTTATATAATAGACACAAATTAATACAGCAGTAACTGTTCCTTCTAGCACCTTATACAAAATGCAAGTAATTAACAAAGGAAACCCATCATTATATCAAACAGTTGGCATTCATAACTAACAAATAGGGAAAAAAAGAGGAAACTAACCCAGATCGTGGTGATACTCATAAGGATTCCTCATCATTCTCTTCATAGCAATATTGTAATCTTCCATTCTGTCCTTGGATTTAGAGGCAGTGGTATTGCTGGTGGAGGGTTTGTGCTTCTCATCAATGCCATTTTCTGATAGCTTCTTGCAGCATATCCGAGTGAATCTAAGAGAGTAGTTAGGAACCACAAAAGTGCATGGCGATTTGTACCTCCTAAGTACTTGTGTGTTCAACAAAGGAGATCCTGGTACTGAAGGAAGTGTTTCCATCATCTTCTTCTTCTAGTTGGTTTTTGTTTCTAAGCGAGATTATATATATGTCATATAATTGATGAAGCTTTATTTACTGAAATACCCTCCAATATATGAGGTGGCTGATGCTGTAGCAAACTAACTAGCAATGACACCAAGCTTGGTTTGTTTTATGGGTTGGGTCATGCTTACTATTTCTGGGTATATATTAAAAAGCCTGTTCATGACCAAAAACAAAAAAAAAAGCCTGTCGAAGAAAAAAGAAGGGATGGGGCATCTATGGATTTCTAGACTGCCACATCCGTTGGGTATATATGTAATTAGCAACTTTGGTTGGGTTGTAGTTAAATAATAGGAAGTAATGGGCAATGGTAGATGCTTGAGTAGTATGAAAGTGAAAAATTGAAAATTCTAAACCTGAATTTGGTTGCAGCGGATCAGGGGGCTACAGATAATATTCTACGGTTAATTAGAGGTATGCTTGGTTTGTTATTATCTGGAATTTGACATGCATTATTGTCGTATAGTTGCACTTATTTTCTCTTCGTATCATGATCTTTGTTTAATGAAGCAAGAGATATTTTCATCCGAAAATAAAAAAAAAATCCTTTCGTTTACCAAAAAAAGAAAAATGTAAAGAAAAAGGTGACTAAATGTATGAATTCTCTAGTCAGTAACAAACGTATGTATGAACATAAAAAAAAGGGATGTCTTCTGTTTCGGGTTGAATGTGCAGTCAATTTGTTGGATCAGATCCAAATAATTGTAATACTTACTCACTTGCAACAAAGATTGTCTAGTTGACTTTCCCTCATGGGTCAATTATATGGCACTAGCTAGCCACATGTTGTATACAGACTACTCGATCTACTCTAGTACTCTTGATGAATCATATCATTTATATAATGTATAAGGTACTACTTGTACAACAAATTGAATCTCCATATACAGTCTCTATTGTTTGAAGTTACTCACCCTCCAGGCATCCTATGTCATTTCACATTTACACACCTAAAAGTGGTTTTTGGACACAACCTAATTCAAATATCAAAAATAGAGTTATAATATTAAAATGCGAGATCTGTTTCGAAATTTCAAATAGGTATTTCTATGAATTATTTTCCCTTTATTTATTAAGTGAAATTTTAAATAACGTTGGGTCTTTTGATAATAAATACTGATATGCCGCTCATAAATTTTGGATAAGAATTCATGAATGTAATTCACAAAATACAACAATCTATGGCAGAGAATAAGGCTTCCCTTGACCCACATGAATGACATGCCATTGACTGCTTGTGGGTGACAGCTGAATTGAACAAGAATCTATCAAGTATCAACTCTACCTTAGCGTGTGCACTCTAATTATTATTATGATCCCATTCGATTAAATCCATTTGTTGAAGTGATAGAGCTTAAATCAAGGTTTTTAACGTTTATATTTTTGTAAGGATTTCTTAATCTCACTCTGTCACTTTCACATTATTAGTAGATAGATAAGGTATTCAATATAGGAGCGGGACTCAAAAGGTTTCTTTGCATTATAGTGCACCTAATCCCACTCTTGATGTTTACTTGTTTTGTGTTGTGTGCCAAACTGCCAATGCAATAAAGCTTTAGTCTTATTTGGTGCCACCACTGCCCTGTTTTCTCCGGCTTATTAATTATAAAACATTGAAAACCATATCTCTTTCAATGCCACTAATTCTTGAATGAGAAATTAAAGAAATGATCCTACATATGTAGCACAATTATATAAACGTGTAAACTTTTCATTTCAATGAGTGCAAAGTCCAGTGATCATTCCTTAGTCTTTTCATTATCTATATATAGGATTATTATTGTTACAAAAACAATTAAATGAGTCCCACTAAGGAGACAACGAAGGGGAGTGGATCCTCTCCAGTGAAAAAAAAAACTGGACAGTGAAAGATCTCACCTTTCATTCCATTCTCTCTCTCATTTATTTTTGGTCCCACTTGAAGAATTGAAGATGGGAGATTACACTGTATTCTCTCCAGTGACAAAAAAAATGGAGAGGATCCATTTCCGACAATGAAGTATGTATACAATATGTACAATGGACTGTTTATTTAGTCTAATATATATTAATAATGTAAATTAAACATTATTATTCCTAATTTTTAGTTGCTTTTTGTGATTTCTACCCCCAATTTATTTCAATTTTTTCACATTAACCCTCATCACCCACCATTACCTACCCTCCAAAAAACCCCATTGTTTATTCCGCAGAAAAACCCCTTTCTTCGCCGCTCTGCCGTGTGCGCAGCAACTTGCGTTCTACCGCTCTGTTTCTGCGCAGTGGCAGAGCTTAGTTCAGACAAGGGGGCCATGGCCCCCCCAAACTTTTTATAAAAAACTTAGTAGTACTTTTTCAAAAGATAAAAAATAGTTCAAAAATATTTTACTATGACTTAAAGTATCTAATAAGTTCAATAAACAACACTCCCTCTATCTTTAAGTTCAAATATAAAAATTAGATATTTTTTATTTATTTAATTTAATATTATTTTATATTTTACTATTTATTTAATTTAATTTTTTATATGATAAAAAATAATAGAATATTCAATAAGTATTAATATTATTGTATTTGTATAAATTGATAAAAAAATTCAATAAATATTATAAATTTTAATATTTGTTCTTCTAACTTTTTCTTTACATATTTTACAGGATATATATTCAAATTTTTATATAAAATAATAATGAAAAATCAAAGAATTGATACATTTTTTAAGAGGAAAGCTAATATTTAAGAAGGAAAACATATAACTTTTACAATATCAACACCTGTATATAGTTCTTCTACTTTAATGAATCATAAAGAAAGTGAGATATAACCTTCAAATGTTCAAAAAGTTTCATCTGATGACTTTAACATTAACTTTTTGGAACGAGATCTTGAAAAATAGCTTTAAATTTGACAATATCACCCAAACCAGAAAATGAGATTAGACGAGCTTATCTTAAATGGTCCATATCAAAAATATTTTAACAATTATTTTCTATCTGCCCCCCAAAATTTTATTTCAAGTTCCGCCACTGTTTCTGCGTGACGTGTAGCTTCCGTTCCTGCCGACTGGAACTGTCGCGCTCCGCCTCCTTGCGCCAACGCCCTCGCCGGAAGAACCACCGTCACTCCTCACGCAGCCGAACATCCGTGACCTGCAACTGTCAGCGTCGTCGACGTGAGTTGCAGCCCCGAACTCCGCGCTCACATCATTCCAGCACTGCTACTTGGGTCTTATTGCATTACTCGAAAAATAAACATCCACGAAGACTGAGAAAGTGAACATCCAAAATCATACAAAAACGAACATCCAATGTGAACATGTATAAATCATAACCAGCAATCATCGTCTACACCTAAGCACCCAAGAATAACCATCCACGTTCACAGAGAAAGTGAACATCCAGCGACATGAAAAAGGCACAAATCGGCTGTGATGGAGGCGCTGGACGTCCGGGTTATTGCGGTGCTGCGAGCTGGACTCACACATTATGCGCGTCATCCCTACGTACGGTGGCCTGTGTGGACGACGGCGCCAGTTGGAAGAGTGTCAGCGCGATGTCCAACGGCGACTGGTAACCATGGCGGTATTGTACCAATTTTTGCTTCGAGGAGAGAGTGAGAGAAGAGTTTACACCATATTGAGAGAGGGAGATAATCCTAATTTGATTCTGACGGGAATCATGATTTGATTCAAATTTTAAATGGGAAACTACTCAAAATTAATTAATTGCCATAACTACTCAAAATTAATTAGCCATAACGAAAATCATGATTTAATTTAAATTTTAAATTGAAAACTACTCAAAATTAATTAATTACTTCTAATTTAATTCTAATTTCAATTTAACCCCATTATACACATTATATAAAATATATATTGGCTCTTCGTACTTTTTTCAATTAAATTTTCAATATGACGTAACCTTTCATTTGCATGGATATTAATGTAGCAAAAACAGAGAAACATCGGCAGAAGTTTTACACTAGAGAACTGCTCTGAGAACTGAGAAGCTTAACGACTGGAATCATATAAGTTTCTTCGGTCTTGAGCCCACATTGTTTCCTATTAATGTTGTTTTTCCGAAACCTAAACCCTCATGAGAGAGTAGTTGATTTTATTTGATCGGTGTCTGTCACATAAACTAATTTAAATTGATTGAATGATTAATTCATTGATCTACTTAAAAAATATCAAAAATTTAAATTTTGTTATATATACACAGTAATTTATTGAGCAACAAAAACACTTGAATAAAACTCAAATATTTAATATACTAGTTCTTAGTTTTTACGGAATTCAGTAAATTTAACACTTTAACTCAGCACGCATGATAGGTGTACTAGAAAAGGTTAGTATTTTATTTTTATACATTTACTTTACAATTATTGATTAAACTATTATTCAACTTCATTTTACTTATTCAAGATAATTTTTAACTATAAATTTAAATAAATAAAAAACGTTAGAAGATCAATATTTTTTCGTATTTATTTTATGTTGAGTCGATATTATTTAATTTGTTTTACCATAAAAACATTACTCCCGTGAGATTCCTTAAATTAATATCTCAAATACCAATTTGAATAGAATTGTTTGCCGATAAATATAAAATGATGGAGGTAGGGTTTGCTAGGTTGTTGCCATTTATGACTATCACGTGCCTGTTAATTAAGAAATGGTGATTGGGTGTCATTTCATATGAGAATCTTCCCACTAGCCTCTTCCTATGGCAAACACTAACTAACAGGACTACCAACCAAACCAACCATATATTTTGCGTTGCTTTGAGAAAGGGGCAAAGTCTTCTGATCTTTTGGGCTATCGAGAGTTTGACACAAAGCCATGTATATTAGTTGTTGCAATTGCATGATCAAATGAGCAACTAGCTAGCCAAGAATATGTTCTATCCACTCCAATTTAATTTCTCATCACCTTATTGTGCATTTCAATCATCACACGGAATCTTAACAATCTAATGAAACAGGAATTCATTTGGGAATAAGAATTAAGTTTAGAAGCCAATAATCAATCTCATTAAACTAGTAGAATCATGCTGTCCTCTCGTACTTTGGTACGTGTTAATCCATTAATTTTTGCTTGATTTTATTGGCAAAAGCTTATAGCCAGCTTTGCTTAATTAAGATGAGGTCCAAGACAAGTGGATGGTCTATGTTTGCTTTATTAATTCTCCACTACAAACTGTCTACTTCTATTGCCTTGTCATGGTGACATTATCCTTTTAAGTGGTTGATGCCTTGATGGAAAATTAGAAGGAAATAGATTTTCAACAAAAGATATTGTTATACTTGTATTTTAGGTTTAAATAAATTTTTGTTCCTTAAAAATACCTGTTTTTCTTTTTGTTTTGGTTTTTATAAAATTAAGAATATCTTTATTTTAGTCTCTGCCATTAGTTTGCTATATTAAGTATTCACATGAAAGAGTAAAAATAACGACATGAATTAAAATAGAGATCAAAACCAAAGAATAACTATTTTATAAAAATAAAAATAAAAACTTATTTAAGTCCGTATTTTATTTAGTAACTTCTCTAATTTACTAATACCCTTCTTAATTACTTAGACCAGTTAACAATAAACATATGTAAATTAGAAGAGAAAATTGATGTCATATATTAGCTGAAAATCGTATTAATAGTTTTATTTATTTTAAATTGTGATGTATGGATACGAATATAGATACAGAACAAGACATCACATGAGATATATCGACACATAAATTTTAAAATTTTATAAAATAAGAAAAAATGCATGTATATAAAATATAAAGTATTGTTTAGATAAATTATAATAATATTTTGATATTTTATTGATATTAAAATATATATTAATTTTTTTAATTATTGTTAATGTCTTATTTTAATTATATAAAATATTTAAAATATTTATTATTTTAATAAAAAATAATATATATTATTTTTAAATTTATTTCAAGAATACATATTAAAAAATAAGAATAAGGTTGGACACCATGACACGTGATTTAAGTGTGTCCAAGCATATCCAAATTTTTTATTTATTTTTATTAAGATACGGTTGAATACAACAGACACGTGTGTCGATAAATATTGTGTCTAAAATGTGTCTGATATGCGGTTACGACAACTCGGCAAAATGTCCACACTTCATAAATTTTAATTAGTTGTGCATCTTCTAACACAAATCACAAAAGTTGCTAGCCCTAACACTCCTCTATATATATATATATGAAAAAGTATAGTTAAACCACTCTTAATCAACTAAAAATGGTCGAGTATATACAAACAAATTTCAATGATGATATAAATAACTTTTTCTCGATAAAACATGCCAGAACATTAATAATTAAGTTGCAAACAATTAGTAAGGCACTAACGCTTATAAAGTTCAATTGTGATACTAAAAAAATCACACGTTCATGCATGTGGAAACTTACCCATTAGTCACACCTATGACCTATGTATTAAAGGTGAAAATCTTTCGCCATTTTTTTTAATTTTTATAAAAATAAAATAAAATTCTTGAACGAACGTGTTGAGCAGACCAAAACAAATATGGTATTCATAAAATTCTTTGTTATGAAGTAGAGCATATGCCGGAGTATAAAATAGAAAACTATTAGCAAACAAAAAAACAGAGAAGGGTCAAAGATAAAAGAGCTTTCGGAATATACAATTAATGGAAACCTACCATGCAATTTGGCTGAATCCCAGTCACAATAGTAACTCCAAACAATGACGAAAATGAGTGAGACATGTTAGAGAAAACTCAAGTCCATCCACAATTTCCTCCTTTATTTTCTTCAGCTCGGAGAGAAAATAAAAAATGCAATTCTATATGAAAAAGTCTAAAAGCCAACAATTTTATTAAATTTTGACAAGTATGTAACTAGCAAAAAAAATGAATAATTCCACATTATTAGATAAAATCTCACACTATTAAAAATATCATTGATAATTATTTGATGGCTACAAATCACAAAAATTGCTGACCCTAACACTTCTCATTCTATATTAACACAAGCAAGAAAAAAGAGTAACAAATGTATACATTAACCATTAAAGGAACCAAAGCATGTATTCACAATAATAATCCCTATTACCAAAAAACTATAATGTATGCAACTTAATTGGACATTAATTGAATTCAAAAGTGGTTCTATTACCTAAAGGTCATAAGAAGACTACTTAGTGGTACTGTGTGAAAGCTTAGCTTCCTATCAAATTGTCGTATGAAGGAGAAGCTAATAAAAATAAATAAATAATCCAATAAAGCAAGCCTAAACATGATGTAATTGAAGCTCTTTAACAGAAGATCCATTACTTTGAACCCCAAGATTATGGGAATTGGAAGGAGGAGGAGAAGGAGGAGGAGCATTAGATGGTTTGAGAAAGAGGCCATAGTGACCTAAAAGCATCGAAAACCAGTCCCAAAGGTTCAACACAACGTAAGTGCCAATCCCACCAATAAGACCATAAGCAATGGAATACGTTAACGGCATCAGTAACAGCGTCACAAACGCCGGTATCGCCTGCCTCATATCATCCCAATCGATCTCCACCACCGATCTCATCATCAGCACACCCACCAGTATCAACGGCGGCCCCACCGCCCACGCCGGTATCGACGCCAACAACGGCGTGAAGAAGAACGCAAGAAAGAAGTACCCTGCCACCGTCAACGCCGTTATCCCCGTTCTCCCTCCTTCCCTTATCCCTGTTGAAGATTCTATAAACGCCGTGACTGGAGACGTGCCGAGGAGTGATCCCACGACGATGGACGTGGCGTCGGACATGAAGGCGAAGTACTGACCCTGGAAGTTGCCGTTGGCGTCGACGAAGCCGGCGAAGCGCGCCATGGAGTATAAGGTTCCGGTGGTGTCGAGAATGTCGACATACAAGAACGTTACGAGGGCTTCCCAGAAATGCCCTGTGTTTATGCCCTTGAAGCTCAGCGCTCCCGCGGTGCTCTTTATGCTGTGAATGTCGACAACTTTTTTGAAATATTCGTGGGCGGCGTTTCCGGCGTCCGTGTTTGGAAACGCCGTTACTTTCGTGTTACGGAACCACGATACCGCGGTTACGAATACGATGCCATAGATCATTGCGCCTTTTATGTTCTTCACCAGGCAGTAACCAATTATGATGAAGCCTACTAGGCCCAGCCACAGTGTTGGGCTTTCCATTCTGTCCCGGAGGCAGAATATGTCGCCGGAAACTGTGCCTCCAGGGATTAGGCTCACGGTTCCATTTGCGGCGGCGATCACGGGCGCCAGGGATGCCCGGGATGAGCTCGGGCAGCCCGCCAGGGTTACTAGTGTGGACGAGCTGTAACCGACCAGGCCTATTCCTTGGTTGTTTTGAAGCCCGATGAAGGCAAGGAAAAGCCCGATTCCGGCGGAGGAGCTGATCCTGACGGGCTTAGGGACTAGCTTGGCGAGCTTGGCTCGAAGCCCGATCGCCGAGAGGAGGAGGAAGATTAGGCCTTCGATGAATACTGCAGCGAGTGCGCTCTGGTAGGAGACGTTACCGGAGCCGTGGAATCCCACGACGGTGTAAGCGAAGTAAGCGTTTGTGCCCATGCCCGGTGCCAGGCCCAAGGGAAGGTTGGCGAAGGCTCCCATGATGACGCAGCCAATGAGGGAGGAGGCAACGGTGGCGACGATGAGATCCTTACGGGTCTTCTCCAGGCAGGCCGCGTAGCCCGGGTTTACCGGGTCGAACTTGCAGGAAACGTCGGGCTTCTTGATGGAGAGTGACGGTCCGGTGCAGTTAGAGAGTGGGATCGAAGGGTCGGAGCAGAGTGGTACGCAGTCGGAGACAGAGCACGTGCCACCGGAGTCTGTGAGGATGGAGGCGTTGACTGCGAGTATGTATGCCATGGTGAGGAACGTGGCGGTGCCGGCGCGGAGCTCGGTGGTGAAGGTGGTGTTCCGCTCTGAGAGCTTGAAGCGTTTGCCAATTCTGCTGTTTGCAACATAAGCGTTAATGCCGGAGAGAGGCTTAGTGTGGGCTTGGTGTTGTGGGAGCCCGGGCCTCTCGGCCTCTGTTTCCATGGGCTTTCCTGTTATTATTACGAGATTGCTGTGGTTTAATGATGTCAAGGTTTAATGTACGAAAGAGACAGAGGGTGAGACTGAAACAGAGGAATAGAAGAAGAAAACAGAGTCAGATTTCATTTCTGGCTTTGCTCTGTTCTTTTTTTCGTAGCGATAGATTCCTATAGGGAGGGGGAGGGGATCTTTTTTATACAAGTCATACAGTTGCCACAAAGGGTATCAAAATATTTTAATTTATTGAATTGTTTAAATATTTTCCATACCTGTACCTGTCAACCTATTAGAATTATTTTTGTTTGAAAAAGTCTAGGTAATCAATTTTGATATAAATCAACTTCTTTTTTATTTTTAATTTTAAAATTTAAAAAATTAAGATAATAAAAAACTTTTTATCACGAACCTATTTTTTAACTAATTAATTAGAGTTGGTTTCATCCTAGTTGATTTCTTAAGAAAATCATTTTTATCATCATCATTTTTGTAAGGGAAAAAATTAATTAATATATAAAATTATATTAAATTTTTTAATTTTAATAAAAAAAAATAATTTTAAAAATTCTATTTTAAATATTTAAAAAAAAACTTTTTATTTTTTAAAAATTACAAATACAAATTGATTTACAATTACATTTTCAAAAATATTTTCCTAACGAAGCCTTAGATGCACATTTCTTTCGTAGATTGATGTTCCTTAATAATAATAATAATAATAATAATAATAATAATAATAATAATAAATGGGCTCCATTGATTTCCATATAACAGATATTTAGGATTAATACTCAAATTCGTCCCGAAAGATTACGCGATCTTTATTTTCGTCTCCGAATGATTTTTTTAATTAAATTAGTTCCTAAAAGATAAAAAAAAATCAAATTAGTCCTTCTGTCAGATGGACGATGACGTGGCACGTTAAGTGCCACGTGGCATGATGACATGGCACGCTACGTGACAGGTCAACACTACGGTCAACGCCACGTGGCAAGTCAGCGATACGTGGCACGCCACGTGGCAGGTCAATGTCACGTGGCAGGTCAGTGACACGTGGTATACCCGTGACATGCCACGTGTCACTTGACATGTACAAAAGATTTTTATAGTCAAAATAGTCCTTGAAAGTCCAAATGTAAGTCATTTTCATCCCTCAAATTTTAAAAATTAGTCAAACTAGTCCTTATATAATTTTTTTTATTTTTTCTTCATAATATTAAATTTGAAATATTTTTTTATACTACTAATTTTAATAGAAATATAATTGACAAACAAAACATTAGTAATTGTATATTTTCTTCTTAAAAATTTTTTTCAATAAAATTATCTCTCCTTTAATTCTTCTCAAAATCTCTCTTATTCTTTTCTATTAATAATTTCATCGCCCAGAGAGAAGGACTAATTTGACTTTTTTTTTTATCTTTCAGAGATTAATTTGATTAAAAAAATCATTCAGAGACGAAAAGGAAGATCGCGTAATTTTTCGGGAACGAATTTGAATATTAATCCCAGATATTTAGGTATCAACATTACGGAATTTAGTATTCCATTTTGAAATTTTTTCAAACAATTAGGTCGGAGTTTGATGAATACAAATGTATTTGCTCCAATTGTGTTTACACTTTGACGCATAGCATAGCACACCACCAAATATGTTGCTTTGTTCCTCAGAAATCCAACTTCAGTATTATTAGCACATGCATGAATGATGTTTGAAGATTATGTTTCTTGTAGAGTTGGGTTAGTTGATGGCACTAGCTATTTGACTTTGATTTTCGGTTTTTCTTTCTGTCTTTCATGAATCATGACTATATTAATTTTCATTAATAATTTCATCTACTTATATATGTTTATCATTTGTACTTTTGTAGTAATATGCAGGTGTGAACGCCAGTATAATTTTTCCCTCGCAGCTATTTATGGTCTAAAATAAAATTAAAATCCACCTAAAAGGCAACTATGGATAATCAATTGTTGACTAATTAATTATATTAGGCTATTAGCTGTTCCACTTGGCGCTGCAATTTATTTTATTTTTTTTTGTGATGCATAGCACATAGATAAAAAAAACTAATAAAACATCAACAAAATTAATTATTTTTTATTAATAATTAATTATTAATATTTAAAAAATTAATTAAAATATATTATTAAACTAAAAAATTAAATTAATAATAAAAAATAATAATTAAAAATAATAATTTTACTAGTTTTAAATATTTCTCTTGCAGATAAATTATAGTTATTTTTTTGCAAAATAATTTTATTATTAAAAAAGAAAATGTGTAATGCCCATGTATGTTAAGTTCAAGGTGTGTTTTATTGTTATGGTCCTTTCATAAATTGGATGCACCGATTTATTTTTAAAAAAAAATTACGAATTTTATAACGTTGAAATCAAATCATCCAATTTTACTTTTTAAAAGTTAAAAATGATTTCTATTTTAGAAAATAAAAAAAATTTTAAATATTAAATTCAGACTTATCGAATATTTATGTAGTGTTTTAAAAAAAAATTGTATACATTAAAATCAAACCCTTTAATTTTATATTTTTCTTCGTCTCTTACAAATTCAACCGTTCAATTTGTCTAATAACAATTTTTAAAAAAAATTAATACTATATAAAAAATATCAATTATTCTAATAATAATAAGAAAAAGTATATGAAACCAACTCCAAATCAACTAAAAATGGAACAACTTAATTAATTATAAATATAGTAATTAGTTTTATTTATTTATGATTTAAAATATTGGTTATTAAATATTTCACCAGATTCAAATTAGGAGGAGATGTATCATTGCAACGTGAATCACAGAAACTGATTCAATTAACTTCCGTCTCTTCACCCTCATTCTCTCTCCAAATGCCTAAAACATGATAAATCAGAAAACAGATTCAGAACCATCCAATTTACAAAGAAAAGAAACATCCTAATACCTAGTATAAACACTATCTACGTAGAGATTTTAGATTCATCAAGAGGCATTTGGCTGATTTTTGGCTGAAACCATCATGATTCCTAGCATTATTGAATAATAATGCATAACACACCATTTTCATCCATATTAAAAAAAAAATAAGCCCCGTTTTTGACTTCCTTTTTTGTTTTATTTGTTTCCTTTGGTTTTCGGATAACGTGGGAGTCTTCATTCTATTGTTTCATGTTATTCTCACTTTCTTGTTTTGTTGTGATCATACGTTTTATTTGGAGTAATATTTAAGAGAATTATTCAATAACGGTTTTAGAATACTATATCATTATTGATTTATTGTTGACATTTTGCTGTGTTTGGATATTAGAAATTTTATAATGTGGGTCGTCTTCGGGTTCTGAGTCTTCCATTTCCACTGTCGACGATGAATGGGATCATTATATCTTGAAGAATATATACTCTGTCATCACGTGCTTAAGGAAATATACACATATTACCTGGTTTCACATGCAAAATTTTATCTTTTTAGGCAATTTGATAGTACTTAACGAAAAAGTGTTTTGCATTTCTAAACAAAACACTGTTTTGTTACTATATACTTACTTATATGTTAAAAGTATGAAAGAAAAAGAACAGTAAAATTGTCTCAAGGTGAAAAAATAAAGTCAACTAAAAATTAACCACCTATTCTATTGGGGTGGCAACATGTACCCTACCCGCAGATATTCAATTCGACTCGATCCGATCGGATAGGGTTGCCAATCCGATCCACAGCGAGTATTGTAGGGTGTGAATTGAGACTCAATTCTATCCGACCAGCTCGCACTCTATATATGTTATATATTTATATAAAAATATATTTTAAGTGAATATTGAATCAAAGATCTCTCACTAAATACAAAAGATCCTTAGCCACTAAGAGAAGATCATTCATTAATAATTTAATACATTTTTTATTTTATATAAAAATCAGTTTTATTTTAAATTATCATAAAATTATATAATAATATACATGCATCTTTTTAATAACTCACAAATAAAATTGAGTACCTACAAATTAAGAACGAATAGAATTAAAATTAGAATATTCTCAACCCATATAAGATTAAAGTTAAATTCAAATTCTATTTTACCCTATTCATTACCAGTCTTATACTACACTATAACATAGACTAAAATTGTTCTTGTTTTCTTTTCCTTTTTCCCTATTTTTATCAATAGATTATGCCTAGATGCATTGAGGCATATGTATTATACGTAAACTACATATACTAGGTTTTTTTGGAGGTGAGGGAGTTAACTATAATAGCTAGCTTAAGTTTGACATGTAAATATCTTCACTGGAACTTTTGACTTGTTGGGATCCCATGACTTATGACTAGCCCTTTTAATTTTTATGAGAATATAAAGATAAAAGTTCACACAGTTCAAATGCTTATTTAGGAGCGTATCCCGTAAATATAAAATAAGGACGATTTTCTTTTTTAATTATAATAAACAGAAATATTTAAGACAACTATTTAAATAAAGATGACAAAAACATTTTTTTATGAAGATATTTTATTTAAAAGTGTGATTTATTTATTTAGTTACACTTTAAACAAAGCAATACTTTTATAAATATCAAAATCTAACCATACAATTTATCATCTAAGAATAAAAAAAATATTTTTATATGAAGACAATTATAAAATCTTTATTGTAGTATCCACCAACATTTAATATATAAAGGATATATATCACGTAAATCAATATCTCATGCATAAATAATTGTTTAAACATTTTATTATGGCTAAAAATTTTTAATATGGGTTTTAGAGGTGTACTTTACCTGAAAATGGAAGTTTTTGGTGTATATACAGGTGAGTAAACGTTGCAAACAGATAACATACTGAGTCGACACGTAACCAACATGTTGGATACGTGGTACAATCACATGCAACACGCAGGTAACGTGTTGTCACGTGGCGCACATCCATTCAACACACAAGTAATATGTTGTAACACATAGATAATGTGTTAGACTGCTTTTCTAATACCTCTACAATTTTGTAAAATATCCCAAACACTCATATTTAAATAAAATATCATTTTTTTCTTCACATCTAAAATAATTTCTGTTCTATTATTTTATTAAAAAAATTAATATACAGAACCTTTTACAATTTGAGACGCTAGTGTGCGCTTACTTTATAAGTTTTTGTAATAAATAAAAAATAAATAAATATACACATGAAAAGTTACACAGAAGATAGAATTATACACAAATTATTAAATTAATATTTAAAATGGTCCTAAATTTGTATATATAATTGAGTTTTAATATCGTTTTTGAACTTAAAATTGTCCCTAATTTGTCTTTTAATTTAACAACGATCGTTCCTAAGATACTTTTCGATGACGAAATGATGACGTGGCTAAACGGAGACCAAATTAAAAGCTATGCTGGACTGATAAAATATCATTGTTTTATTTTTAGTGTTCAAATAGAACGTACACGATATCGTTTAGGGTATTTTGAGGGGTTTTAACATATGTTGGAGTTAAAACCCCTCAAAATACTTTAAAGGACGTCGTTCATATTCTATTTGGACACCAAAAATAAAACGGCATCATCATTATTTCGTCACCAGAAAGTATTTTAGGGATAACTGTTATTAAGTTGAGAGACAAATTTAAGACAATTTTAAGTTCAAAAACAATATTGAGGTTCAACTACGAATTCAGAGACCTCTTTGAGTATTAACTCCAAATAATTACAACACAAATGTTTATGCCATTGGCCACATTTATTATATCTTTAAAAGCTTTCTGTCTCTATTGGTAAAAACTTACATCTCTTACGTTTTTCTAGTTTGATACTTTATAGTTGGGTGTGTCTAAAACGAGTTCAGTAATTTTGTGCGTATTGGATGCACTATTTTTTATCAATTATTAGATTTTATTAAATAAAAATTAAATAATAACTATTAAAGGTATAGTTATCAGAACTCAACCAAGAATTAATCTGACTAAATTACTGGATCATTGGGTTAATGATTTAATCGGTGGATCATTAATTAAACTGTTTGACTCAATAATTCTAAAAAAATAATTACTTTTTATATTAACCGTATGAATAATTATTCAAAAGAACAAAAGTGATTGAATAATTATATAAAATATTTTATATTGTTAATATACCAAAATTAAACTATAAAATAAATAATATAATATTATTATGAAAGATCAAAAATAATATTTTATATTATTTAAATTGTATTGTTTTAATTTAAATATATAATTACTTTTAGTATAATATATATATATAATTATAAGTCTTTAATATAACTTGATAAGTGCATTCGCCTTGCTTTTATAATATATATATAATTATTAACACTAATAGTATTAAAGTCATCCATGGCACTACTTGTGCATCATGGAGGTGCGTGAACAGAACATTGACCCATCGGGTCAAATATGTTCGATTTAAATTGATTTTCTGCAGGTCAATTGCAGAAATGGTTAGAAGAGTAATTCAAATCAATTTTAAAATTTGATTCATTAATTTTTCAGTTGAACTAATCAGTCTGATCCGAATTTAATGACTATGATTAAAAGAGAGTATTAATAAACTTTATAAATATAAAACATATTAGTATATATATTTATATAAATATATTTTAATATATAATATTTTAAAAATAATAAGTATAATCTTTTATTTTAAAATAAACAAATATAAAATATGTAAATACATATAAAAATAATTTTTATTTATTAATATTAATTATTATGTAGTACAGAATATCTCTACATCCATGTAAATAATTCATCCAAGTTATCCAAGTTCCTTTTTCCAGACGCGCCTCCCCCACACCCTCATTCGTTTGTCATACACATGCCGCATATAACGTAAAGCTTCTCTGCTGCGTGATAAACCTTTTGCGTCAACGTAAACTTTCTACTGCAACTTAAACCTTGTTCTCTGCTCGCGTTTTCCTCCTCCTCTTCCTCCTCCTCCTCCTCCTCCTCCTCCTCCTCCTCCTCCTTCAAAGTAATAAGCTTCGTCGTCTCCTCCTTGTTCGTTTTCTTCTTTGATCTTCACTTCTGAATCGAAACAATGAATGATTCAACTTCAAATCAGTTGAATGAGAATGATTTGGATTATTCTTCTGAAACGAATCATGCTGATGAGATTTGGATTATTCAATTTTGAATCGAATTGAATGGAATGCAATTGTTAATTTTATTTTAATTGAATTCAATGGACATTGGTGTTTTTGAATCAAAATTGAATTGAATTGAATTAATAATATCTAAATTATAGACATAGGTGTTTCGAATTTGATTTTGTATAATGGATTATGTTTCGTTCACTCAGTACTATAGAATTGTTTCACCATGAGTACGTGTTTCGGTTCATTATACAGAAAGTTGTTTGAATTTGATTTTATACAATAGATTATGTTTCGTTCACTGAGTATTATATAATTGTTTCACCATAATGACGTTTTCGGTTCATTATGCAGACCAGATGTGTTGTGGATGAAAAATTTGTCCCAAAGGTGGGGATGATTTTCAAGACACTAGAAGAAGCTAGAAAGTTCTATAAACATTATTCCAAACTTGCTGGTTTTTCTACAAAAATAAGGAACACAACTCGGAAGAGAGACGAGGTTAAGAATCAACTAATTGTATGCATCAGAGAGGAGAGGTGGAAATCTAAGACATCTCCAACTTTGAAAACAAACCCCTCAGCTAGGTTAAACTGTCCAGCCAAGATCTATTTACACATAATGAAGGACGTTGGTCTTTGGACAATTTCCAAAGTCGTTTTGAATCCTCACATCCCTGCTGTCCAGACCGGGCAAAGATGCTCAAATAACACAGGGAGCTAAGCATGTTCGTGCGTCGCACCATCGAAACCAACGAGGAAGCCGGAATCAGACCGAGCAAAACTTACCAATCCTTTGTAGCAGCAGCCGGCAACCACCGTGAACTAAGTTTTATGGAAAAATATGTGAAGAATTACATCACAAAGGAAGTAAGAAATGTTTCCGAACAAGAGGATACCAAAGAATTCGGAAAGTACCTACTAAGAATGAAAGAGAAGAACCAAAATTTCTTTTTCGAGTTTAACCTCAAAGGCGATCACTCCATCAAACATGCATTCTGGGCCGTCGCAAGAAGCAGGACCGCATGCGAGTATTTCGGAGATGTGGTTTCATTCGACACCACCTACAACACAAACAGGTATTCTGTTTAGTCATGTATAGTTTTAGGTTCAGTGAATTTACGAATTTCGGTTCATCACTGTCTGGGTGCATCCATTTATGCAGGTACAATCTGGTTTTAGGTTCTTTTGTGGGCGTGAATCACCACGATCAGTCGACACTTCTCGGATGCGCACTGATAAAAAATGAGGAGATCCAATCATTTAAATGGCTATTCGAGTGTTGGCTCTGTTGCATGGGAGGGAAGGCACCAAAAGGAATTCTTACCGACCAATGTGCATCGATACAAAGGGCAATTGAGATGTGCATGCCAACAACAATTCACCGGTGGTGCATCTGGCACATCATGAAGAAGATCCCAAACAAACTAAACAGCTACAAAGGACACGAAGAAATCGAACAAGAGATGAGCCATGTCGTTTGGAACTCGTACATGAGAGACTCATTCGACAGAAACTAGAACGATTTCCTCACAAAGTACGGCCTTGGAGGCAACAAATGGCTCTCAAGTATCTTAGAACTTCACATCGAATATAAATATTCAAGCTTAACAAAAATAAATAACTTAACCATAAACCATAAATAGGGTTATCTAAACTTAGGGGATTTCTAACTAAAACTAGTCACCATTGTCCCACAGCCTTCACCAACCTACTCTCCGTGCGATCGTATCGCCACCGCCTACTTAACCTTCTCAGCACCAGACAATCACAGATAATGCAAGCAAGTAAAACACAGATAGTAATCATATATAACAAGTAATTCAAGAAACAAGTAGGCATATTACACAATTAGGTAAACTCAAGTAATCAAAGCAAACAAGCACATAAGAGTTGCATATGATGAATGCCTGTCCTATTGGCTCGTGATATCACTTGTCGGTCCGTAAATGTCAACCGGACATATCCTTCCAGATGTATCCTTTTTTGCCACGCCATAGATATAGTGCCCTGCACACTCATGCAATAGGGACTCTACTACGCTAGGGATATAGGCCTCGCACACTTCATGTAGCAGAGAAGGAAACAACCACAACTACTCATGCAGTAGAAAAATCTGCTACGCCAAGGATATAGGCCCCGCACACTCATGTAGCAGAGAAATCTGTCACGCCAGTGATATAGGCCCCGCACACTCTCAACAACAACTACTCATGCAGCAGAGAAATCTGCCACGCCGAAGATATAGGCTCCACACACACCCATATAATCCAATAATTTCATCATTCCTTTCCAAGTCCTCAACTCGTCACAACCATCATCAACTTTCCATTTTCATCATAATCATTCTCTTTTCTCAAATTTCTCCTAAGAAATACTTTACAACTCAACATACACTAATTTGGTTCACAACAATCCAGAATCTAAGTCTGCATCTTCTAAACTCATACAGAAAATTACCAATATAATTCACTAACCCATCTTTATTAATTTTAAGGCCTAACTCTTAAACAACATTTGGAGGAAGTTTGAAAAGTTAGAGAACCCTTATAAACGAGAAAAAAAAAATTATTTTTCAGCAAAACAGGGTGTGTGCGTACGCATGCATTATGTATGCATACGCATACACACAATTTGGCCCATTTCGCGTATGCATGCATACACATGTATGCGTACGCATAGGTGCCAAACAGAATGACATGTATGCATATGGGGGGAATATGCGTACGCATGCTCCCAGACTTAGAAAATTTTACAAAGTTGCAAAATTCTGTTTTAAACCCTAATCTTTAAACATCCATAACTTTCTCTACAAAAATCTATTTTCCTCAAACTTTATATCATTTTAAAGCCCTTGAAATCATCTTTAATTTAAAATAAATTCCAATCAATTTCAAAAATTGAGGCTCAAGTTATGATCTACCAAAGTTCACTAGGTTCTCAAACTTCCAAAATTCACAATCAAACTAAAGCCAACACACCAAAATCCCAAAAAATCTATATAGAAACAAAAAGCTCGTCGAGAGCTTTGCATGGCCGCAAACAAATCGTAAATCGGAGCTCCGTAGCTCAAGTTATGGCTCCTGGAAGGTGACAATGAATAGTGTCACCCCCTTTCTTCTCCCTTCTCTCTTAATCCGCGCCCCTCTCTCTCTTTGTGATGAAAATGAGCTCAAAGCTCATTAGTTAGGGCATTTATATGTTGGACTTGGGCCCATATGGGTCCGGTCCAACCCGCTAAGTGTTTTTAGCCCGTTTGGCCCACTTTGGGCCAAAATCTTTAAGATTAGTGCCCGGTACTGGACAGACTAGAGCCGGTACTTCCGGCTTAAGTGCCAGTACGCATTTTTTTTAAAAAAAACTTTTTGAAAAGATACGTTTTCTAACTCAGAAAAAAAATTCATTGAAATCAAATTTCACCTTTTTACTTTCAAAATATCATTTCTATATTTTTGAACCTATTTCGGGCAATTAAATTATTATTTTGTTAAAGCGTTCACTCCAATTCTTACATTCTCCCCTCATAATAAAATTTTTGCTCTCAAAAATTTGAATCACGTGATATATCCTTCTTAAAACGTTCTATCATGTCAATGTTCTCTCTTGTCTTCCGCTGCGTCACTCTGATTATCATCATTAAAAATCCGAAATTTTCCTCAAACCAAATATCAATTTTATAATATTTTTCAAAATCTTTAAAACAAGTCCAATCTAAATGGGTTCATTGTTAAAACTTTTTCAAAAAAGTCAGAAATCATTTATTCTTAAATTAATTACTTTAAATCATGATTTTTTTAAATTCGTTAAAATCCTTAAATCATAGCTTTTCAATTTGAATCCCTTTCGATGAGTTAAATTACAAAACAAAATCATAAATTGACAAAATCATATAATAAAACTCACTTCTCTTTTAAGCTGTATCATTTAAACCAAGAATTTTCGACGTAGTTTTAAAACCAAATCATTTAAACCAAAAGTTCCAATCCAAATTTCAAAATCATTTCAAGCTTTAAAATTTTTCAACATGATTTAAAGCCATACCAGTTAGAAATTGAAAATCATCATTAAAACCACAAAAGCATCATTCTCATTCTGTAGCTGCATCAGTCAGCACTTTTCCTGCCACCAGTGCTGGACCTCACCCATTAAATAATATGCCACAAGCTCTACGAACTGGTCCTCTTGAACATGTTGAGCTCGAAACGCATTGACTAGGCTAGTCATCCTCACTATCTCTCTGTGAACGTGATTGACCTCATTCATGAGTTGCCATTCGGGTTGCCTTTCCATACTAAACAATCAATATCAAGGTGATCAGTCTCAATATCTCAAGCTCATTACTTCAATTATCCCCAAAGGCACTCACAAACAAGCATGCTATGCATATTAAGCAAATAAAATAAATAGCATGAAAGAAAAATGACCCAAAGTGTGCAACGAAGCACAATCGGTCCATCCCTTAGGCTCACGAAGATGAACCGCTTTGATACCACTAATGTAACACCTCGTTACCCTAAGCCTTACCTCTAGCTGTAAAGCAAAGGATAACAAGACGTCATGACAGTTCTAAAACTCATACATCAATAAATGTAGAAGGAGATAATACTAGGAGCCCGATGAAGGACTAAAGTTCAAAATCGCATAAAGCGAATTTACAAGCGTGAGGCATTCACACACGATAACTAAAAGCGTAAAGGAACAGGATACAACATGAGAATTAATATAATAATAATAATAATAGTAAAGATGGATATACAAAAGTATGATAAACAAAAGAACTCTAACCATAGCCTGCGGAGTTTAGACCGACTAGTTACAAACAGAAAAATATAGAGTTTTGGAGTTAAAACAGCTTATACAACTTATCTCTCAAATAAGCCTCTAAGGCCATAAAGTCTAAAACAAGAAGGGTGAGAGAAAGTACTATAACAAAATAAAACAGAAATAAGCTAGGAAGAAACCATACTTCGCTCTGTCACCATGTCCGCAATTTCACCGAGGTGAATTACGACCTGCATCTGTAAATCAACAACAACATATGGTATGAGAACCGGAGATTCTCAGTATGGTAATAGTGCCCAATATGTAAGATGTAAGATTCTGGGTCGCCAAAGGCAATCCTAGAACTTCACATCGAATACAGATATTCAAGCTTAACAAAAATAAATAACTTAAACCATAAACCATAAACAGGATTATCTAAACTTAGGGGATTTCTAACTAAAACTAGTCATCGCTATCCCACAGCCTTCACCAACCTACCCTCCATGCGATCCCATCACCACCGCCTACCTAACCTCCTCAGCACCAGACAATCACAGATAATGCAAGCAAGTAAAACACAGATAGTAATCATATATAACAAGTAATTCAAGAAGCAAGTAGGCATATTAGACAATTAGGCAAACTCAAGTAATCAAAGCAAACAAGCACGTAAGAGATGCATATGATGAATGCCTGTCCTATTAGCTCGTGATATCACTTGTCGGTCCGTAAATGCCAACCCGACACATCCTTTCGGATGTAGCCTTTTCTACCACGCCAGAGATATAGTGCCCTGCACACTCATGCAGCAGCAAATCTGCTACGCTAGAGATATAGTACCCTGCACACTCATGCAGTAGGGAGTCTATTACGCCAGGGATATAGGCCCCGCACACTTCATGCAGCA
This sequence comes from Arachis hypogaea, assembly GCF_003086295.3. NCBI lineage: Eukaryota > Viridiplantae > Streptophyta > Magnoliopsida > Fabales > Fabaceae > Arachis > Arachis hypogaea. The sequence continues at coordinate 105,211,642 of NC_092055.1, forward strand.
GAGAAGGAAACAACCATAACTGCTCATGCAGCAGAAAAATCTGCCACGGCAGGGATATAGGCCCCGCACACTCATATAGCAGAGAAATCTGCCATGCCAGGGATATAGGCCCCGTACACTCTAACAACAACTACTCATGCAGCAGAAAAATCTGCCACGCCGGAGATATAGGCTCCACACACTCCCATATAATCCAATAATTTCATCATTTCTTTCCAAGTTCTCAACTCGTCACAACCATCATCAACTTTCCATTTTCATCATAACCATTCTCCTTTCTCAAATTTCTCCCAAGACATACTTTACAACTCAACATACACTAATTTGGTTCACAACAGTCCAGAACCTAAGTCTCCGTCTTCTAAACTCATACAGAAAATTACCAATATAATTACTAACCCATCTTTATTAATTTTAAGGCCTAATTACTAGATAGTACTCTTAAATAGCATTTGGAGGAAGTTTGGAAAGTTAGAGAACTCTTAAAAACAAAGAAAAATCATTTTTCAGCAAAACAAGGTGTGTGCGTACGCATGCATTATGTACATGCATATGCATACATAAAATTTGGCCCATTTTGCGTACACATATACATGTATGCATACGCATAGGTGCAAATCAGAATGGCATGTATGCATATAGGGGGAATATGTGTACGCATGCACTTCCAAACTTAGAAAATTTTGCAAAGTTGCAGAAATCAGTTTTAAACCCTAAACTTTAAACGTCCATAACTTCCTCTAAAAAAATCTATTTTTTTTCAAATTTTATATCATTTTAAAGCCCTTGAAATCATCTTTAATTTAAAATAAATTCCAATTAATTTCAAAAATCGAGGCTCAAGTTATGATCCACCAAAATTCACTAAAAACTTATTTTTACCAAAAGTTTATTAGGTTCTCAAACTTCCAAAATTCACAATCAAACTAAACCCAACACACCAAAATCCCAATCCTATACTTCATGTACCTTATCAATCAAACACACATCACTACCAAAGTACCCAAATCAATTCCATTCCTCAATTCATTCCATAACCCCAATTATAATAACATTATTCCATATACAAGCCATATACATAATTATCATCATTCACCATCAAATCATACAATCATCATCATTATCATTCCAATTCCTTCCATACAATACCACTACAACATCTATCAATTCCCATCAACAGCACAAATCATCAATTTTCTCATCAACATCATAATCAAACTCTAACATACACAACTCATAAAATCTTCATCACAATTCACATGCCACATACATAATCCAATCCACAATTTATTTAATTCACTCCTATCTTAAGGTCAACTAGCCTAACTGTCCAAAAATATTACATAGTACATAAAAAAATCCAAAACCATACCTTGGCTGATTCCCAATATGTTCAAACACCAACCTTGATTCCAACAAGCTTCCACTAAGCTCCAAACCACCAAAGCCAAACCAAAAGCCACAACCAACTCCAAAAACAAGCTTCATGCATACAACATAACCATGCATTAATAACTAAAGCTCACACTACACCAAACCACAAGGATATAGAGGTTCCTTACCTTATCCAATGGTGATTGGGGCAAAGCCTGATAATTACCCACTTCTAGAGATCACCTAAACAACCAAAACCACAAAATCTACTCAAAAATCAAACCCAAAAATGTAGAAACTCTAGGGCTGGAAACTGAAGTGCGAGTTGAGAGATCTTACCAATAAAATCTAGATAGAAACGAAGAGCTCGTCAAGAGCTTCGCATGGCCGCAAACAGCTCGTCAATCAAAGCTCCGTAGCTCAAGTTATGGCTCCCGAAAGGTGACAATAAATAGTATCATCCCCTTTCTTCTCCCTCTCTCTCTTTGTCATGAAAATGAGCTCAAAGCTCATCAGTTAGGGCATTTATATGTTGGACTTGGGCCTACCTGGGCCAGGTTCAACCTGCTAAGTGTTTTTAGCCCGTTTGGCCCACTTTGGGCCAAAATCTTTAAGATTAGCGCTCGGTACTGGACAGACTAGAGCTGGTACTGCTGGCGTAAGTACCAGTACGCATTTTTTAAAAAAAAAAACTTTTCAAAAAGATACATTTTCCAACTCAGAAAAAAAATCATTGAAATCAAATTTCACCTTTTTATTTTCAAAATATAATTTCTATATTTTCGAACCTATTTCGGGCAATTAAATTATTATTTTATTAAAGCATTCACTCTAGTTCTTACAAAGAAAAAGAAAAAGACAGCTCCAAGCAAGGTAAAATTGATTTGTTTTCAATTAGGAAAAAAATTTATTTGTACATTTTGCTAATATACGATTTATTATGTCTTTTGCAGTTGAACCTTTTAGACGGCGGATCAAACATTCAGTCAAGCTACAACCTTTACAATGCACCAGATACAAATTATCCCAGACAAGATTATATGAGTTTTAGTTTTTATTAATGTAAATTTCTTTTCATCCATGAGCAAATTTCAGTTCACTGATGTTATAGTAGGGTTAATTTCTGACTGTTGTTAGTCTTTAATGAGTAGTAACTTCTTTTTGTTTTTGATATTAGCTTTTGTGAAATTTTTTATTCAAAAGTCACTTTTTTTATTGAATAGCCAATTTATTGTGCTATGTCAGAGAGTTCAGGTGTTTCTGAAACTGAATACTAATTGAAACATTTTTTTTATAATTAGCTCTCTGCAATATTGATATATGCAATTTTTTTGGTTCATCCACTGTATTAATTTTAGTTCATTATGTTTTTTGGGGTTCTTAATGTCTTGATAAATACCATGATTCCATTCACTGTGAACCAGGAACGAAACAGCAGCCAGACAGTTTCAACAGATATATAAATTAATATCTCAGACCGACAGACAAGGAGTAATCCATCTTGAATCAGATATAAATATTAACATTAGATATATACATTAATATTAAGATTAGATATATACATTAACATTTACATTAATATTCACATATATACATTGAAAGAAGCATTGTTTACTTTTTTAAACAAGTTAAACAAAATATTGTTAATTATAACCAGTCAATCATAGTATATCCTATTTACTATCTAAATCCGTAGATGAGAATTTATAAAAAGGGCTGGAGAGGGCAGCAGATGGCTTCTGGAGTCTTATTGCTTCAGATGACCAAATCACTTGGTCTCTGATTTTGTTCATTTCGTGCAACAGAATATTCGGACCATATTCGTGTCTGAAGCCATCAATCTCTTCCTACATTTTAATCGAAAAGAATTAGTTACATAAGAAATAAACCCAACCAAAATAAGAAATGAAAGAATTGCATTAATTTTGAAACTACTTACTTGTGTCCAAGTTTTATATTGATATCTCTTCCCGCTTTTTGTAACGACCTAACTTCTAGCCTGTCATGACCAAGGCTAGTAGCCAGATGCTACTATTTAGCTGACTTTAGATACTTTAGACCATATATTAAGTGTATACATATGAGCCTGTAGCGCTAGTCAGGAATCGTGTATCTAGTCTCGCATATTAGAATAATTATAAATTAAGCAGTTAATACAAGTAACAGAAAAGCATAGCATAGCATACTCATATCATACATGAAACGTCTGGAGGCTTAATTCATCATAAAACACAAGTTCATACTTAATTACTTACTATATTATGTACATACTCCATCATTAATGCTTATAGGCCCTGGCTCACAAGAGCTACCCTAGACTGAGACCCGATCCACATTATTAAATAAATAAAAAAGCTAGACCTCTTAAAAAGACTATTCAAGAGTGAGGGCAAGGACTACTATTATTAAGACAACTACCATTACTACTACTGCTGATACTGGATATCCAAAAACTACTATCACAATATGCTGAAGCGAGAGAATCACTCTGTCGCGCCGATGATATTGCTGCTACTTGCATCCTCTGTGGAGTCCTCTTCCCCGGTCTCAAAAGAGCTAGAGTATAGATCCGCTATCATCTGGTCAATCTACGCCTCTGAGCTAAACTCGGTTGAAGGTGCAGAACCAGACTTTCAGGAACCCCTGGCCCGTCGAATCCTGACTCAACTACAGAGGATGGTGGTGGAGCGTTGGGCATAGGTACATCAGGAACTACTTGATCCTCTTCGGGGTTGAACCATGGTGGATACTTGGGTATGTCAATGATCGGAGACTCTGGTATTGGCTCTGCTATGTTCAGAGGGTAAGACAGAAAAGGATACTGGTCTCTGCCGGGGTGAAGCTCGGCTAGCAGTGTATCATAAGGCATGTCAGGGTCAAACTTCTGGCTGAGCAGAGGGTAAGAGAAAGGACGGTCAGGAAGATAGTAGGTGCATGTATGCGAACTATCCCAAAACACCGCGCTCCCATCACGGGGTCCACGTATCTGCCATACGCTGGGTACTCAAAGAAGATCACGCATGTCCCCATCTGCGGACATGGGAAAAAGGGGTGATAACCTAAGGTTCCCATTAGGGTACTATACGAAGAACCTATGGGGCTCCGCAACCTAAGTCTAATCGTTTATAAGGTCACAAAAATAATCAATCATACAAACAGAAGCAATCACAAGTATATAACAGTATAACAGTCACATATACAAGTAAGCAGACACAAGCAAGAAATACAGCAACCAAGTATGATGCATGTCTGGTCCTATGTAGGTCATGAGCTCATGCGTCGGTTGGCTACCCGCAGCCCGACGTTACCCAGTTCAAGTCCGGATATGGCTACTCCACTGGGTCGGTCGCGCACCGGTGCCCAAAATACAATCATAGCACTAATAAAGAATGGCCCAAAAATATAAGGTGCTCCCAGTGAGTAGCAGTCCATATTGTCCGTTGTCGTGACAGTTGCCAACGGGCTAGTAATCTCCCTCATGGTCACGACATGCCTCAACAAGGAATCCTAGAGATTGAGCTGTTTGATGTATGGGAAATAGACTTCATGGGTCATTTTCCACCTTCATACTCAAACACCTACATCCTTGTGGCAGTAGATTATGTGTCTAAATGGGTTGAGGCAGTCACATCACCCACAAATGACATTCGAGTAGTGATGAAATTCCTTCAGAAGAACATCTTTAGCAAATTTGGTGTCCCTCAGACACTGATCAGTGATGGAGAAACTCATTTCTGCAACAAACAGCTCGACTCTGAGCTGAGCTGATATGGAGTTTGCCATAAAGTGGCCACCCCATACCATCCACAGACATATGGGCAAGCTGAGGTCTCAAATAGAGAACTAAAAAGAATCTTGGAAAGAATGGTGAATACCTCTAGAAAGGATTGGGCAACAAAGCTTGATGATACTCTTTGGGAATACAGAATAGCTTTCAAGACCCCCTATAGGAACATCACCATATCAATTGGTGTATGGGAAGGCATGCCACATGCCAGTAGAGCTGGAACACAAGGCCTATTGGGCAACCAGACTCCTGAACCTTGATGCAAAGGCAACAGGAGAGAAACGATTGCTCCAGCTAAATGAGTTGGATGAATTCCGACTTGCTGCATTTGAGAATGCACAGGTTTATAAAGAAAGGGCCAAGAAATGGCATGACAGAAATATTTCTTCCAGAGTCTTTGAACTTGGATAGAAAGTGTCAATTCTAGACTAAAGCTCTTCCCTGGAAAGCTCAAGTCACATTGGACAGGACCTTTCCTGATTACTAATGTATCACCCTATGGTCATATAAAACTCCACTGCAATTACTCTGATAAACGATTTACTGTTAATGGCCAGAGAGTGAAACATTACTTGGGTGGTGAGATTGAGCAGGACAAATTCACCCTATTGCTGACGTGAGAGCAGTATCGTAAAGCTAGTGACGTTAAAGAAGCGCTTGTTGGGAGGCAACCCATCCATAACCGAAGTTATTTCTATTTTTCATTAAGTCTATTTCAGTTATCTCAGTTTAATTTTTACATGTGTTTAAGTTTGTGATCATGTGCAGTAGTTAGAACAGAAACAAAAACAGTCAGAACAGAAAACAGAGCACCCTGGAGAAGGCCCCTTGCTGGCATTGAACGCCAGACAAGAAGGACAGAGGGGCGTTGAACGCCCCCAAGAGGCAGCAAGACGGCCGTTCAATGCCAGCCAGGAGGCACTGGTTGGGCGTTGAACGCCTCCAAGGTATAGCAAACCTGGCGTTGAACGCCAAAATGGATGCCATTCTGGGCGTTCAACACCCATAAGGGATGAGCAGCCTAGAGTTGAACACCATAATGGATGCCATTCTGGGCGTTCAACGCCCATAACAGGGTATGGAGGATGTTGACTTTTTCAAAACACATCTTTTCTATATCTTATCTTTTTAACCATATCTTTTAAACAAGATTCTTCAAACTATCATCTTTCAACTTCAAATTTAAAATCTTTTCAAATCTTTTTCAAAACCACATATCTTTTTCAAAATTTCATATCTTTTGCAATACTTTTCTAAATCTTTTTATTTATCTTTAAAATCTTTTTTTTATATCTTCTATCTTATCTTTTTATCTTTTTCATATCTTTTGATTTTAAAAACTTATCTTTTTCTATCTTTTACTAAAGTGTGAATACTATCTTATTTATCTTTTATCTAATTGAATTTCGAAATCCCATCCTCCCCATCCCTATTTATACCATTTGGCCTCCCTCATACTCCTTGCATTTAAATTCTTCATCTCCTCTTCTTTATCTTCTTTCTTTTCTTTTGCTCAAGGACGAGTAAACCTTTTAAGTTTGGTGTAGAAAGAGCCTTTTCTTCTCACTCCATTCGAATTCCATGGCTCCAAAAGTGGAAATCCCACTTCAAGAAGCAAGAAAGAAGACAACCAAGTAGTTGTTTTCAAACCTTTCAGATTCTACACAGAGCAGCATGAAGAAAATTATTACAAAATAATGTGCAAGAGGACAATGATTCTGGAGGCCAAATTCGAATTAATAGAAGATGAGTATCCAGAGATCTAAGAGTAAATTCAGAAGAGAGGTTGGAAGATTCTAGCTTATCCTGAGATCAATGTTGGAATAACAATGATCCATGAATTCTATGCAAATCTATGGATGACAAATAAGCAAAAAAAGATGAACAAGGATTCCATACTTTTTGCACCATGGTGCGAGGGACTCTCTATTTTCATCTTGACAAGGTGAGAGAGATCTTCAAGTTACCTCCCCAAAAGGATGATCTATAATCCTTTAATAGGAGGGTAGTGGCTAATCCAAAGTTGGATAAGATTCCAAAAGACATATGTCTTCCTGGAACTAAGTGGATCAACAACACAAAAGGTAATCCAAACCAATTGAGAAGAGTAGATCTCAAACTAGTTGCTAGGGATTGGTTGGATTTCATTAGGCATTCCATACTCCCTACTAGCAACCGTTCTGAATTTATCATCAGAAGGGCTGTGATGATTCACTGCATTTCGATGGAAAATAAGGTGGAAGTCCACCAACTGATTCCTTCTAAGCTATACAAGGTTGCAAATAGGATGTCAACTCAAGCCAGATTGGCCAATCCAAACCTTATCTTTCACTTGTGTAAAGAAGCTAGAGTCATGATTAACAAAGACTCATTTATCCCAACAGAAAGCCCAATCACCAAGCAAGAGATGGAAAGCGCATCCAAACCTTATCTTTCACTTGTGTAAAGAGGCTAGAGTCATGATTAACAAAGACTCATTTATCCCAGCAGAAAGCCCAATCACCAAGCAAGTGATGGAAAGCGCCCAAGTACCAGCTGATCAACCCAAAAGGAAGGCGCTTGAGCCTCTTCAGGTACAAGAGATCCCTCCAATTGAATATTAGACCCAGCTGAAAGCATCTGTTGCACAATTACAAACCACCTTGGATCAGTTAAGAGAGGAGCAAAAAGATCATACTAGCATGCTTTGCAAACTGGTCAAAGAACAAGAGAAGCAGGGGCGTGAGCTAGAAGAACTGAAGCGTCAGAAATTATCCCCTGAAGAGCCAAACGCCTCCCATGATTAAGGTGGTTGAGTTCCACCTCCCTATTTCTGTGGCTATTCTAATTCCTGTTTCTTATGTTTAGATTTACATGATCACTAGTAGTCTTTAAATTTTTATGTTTATTTAAATTTCTGTCTTTTAATTTAAGAATTGCATGAGTATTATTAGGATTTAAGTTTTTTATTTTCTAATTAGATATAAAATGTTCCTCTTATCATCTCATTGAACTTGAATAAAATTTTGATTTTTTTAGAAGCAGTAATGATACATAAATTTCGAATTTAATATTAAGAATAGTTCAATTATTTGATGTGGTGGTATTACTTTTGTCTTCTAAATGCATGAATGAACGGTGCATATTTGATGTTGGAATTGAGAATGTTGGCTCTTGAAAGAATGATGATAAAATGGAAGTATTATTGGTGATCTGAAAAATCCAAAAATTGATTCTTGAAACAAGAAAAAGCAGCATGTGAAAAAAAAAATGCGAAATATATATATAGCAAGCAGAAAAAGATATAAAAAGCAGAAAAAGCCAATAGCTCTTTAAACCAAAAGGCAAAAGCAAAAAGCCAATAGCTCTTTAAACCAAAAGGCAAGAGAAAGGATCCAAGGCTTTGAGCATCAATGGTTAGGAAGGCCTAAAAGAAATTTCTTAGCCTAAACAGTTCAGATGAGCTGCTTCCCTAACTATATGCTTGTGGTATGAAGGTGTCAAGTGAAAAACTTGAGATTGAGCAGTTAAAGTCGTGGTCCAAAGCAAAGAGTGTACTTAAGAACTCTGGACATCACTAGCTGGGGATTCTAGCAAAGCTGAATCACAATCCTAAGGGGTTTACCTAGTTAAGTATTTGTGGCATTTATGTATCCAGTGGTAATACTGGAAAACAAAGTGCTTAAGGTCACGGCCAATACTCTAAAGAAGCTGTGTTCAAGAATAAAAAATAACTTAACTAAGAGAACTAATAGTATCATCTGGATTCTAAGTTCCTGAAGATGCTAATTATTCTGAGCTTCAAAGGAAAGTGAGATGCCAAAACTATTCAGAAGCAAAAAGCTACTAGTCCCGCTCATCTAATTGAAACTGAGCTTCATTGGGAATTCTGAGATTTATTATATCATTCTCTTCTTTTTAATCCTACTTTGTTTTTTGTTGCATAGGGACAAGCAACAGTTTAAGTTTGGTGTTCTGATGAACTGATATTTTATACGCTTTTTGGCATCATTTTCATATAGTTTTCATTATGTTTTGTTTGAGTTTTATTATGTTTTCATAGGTTTTAGTAGAAAATTCACATTTTTGGATTCTACTTTGAGTTTGTGTGTTTTATGGTGATTTCAAGTATTTTCTTGCTGAAATTGAGGAGCTTGAGCAAAAGTCTGATTCAGAAGCAGAGAAAGGACTGTAGATGCTGTTAGGATTTGACCTCCGTGCACTCGAAGGAGCTTTTCTGGAGCTACAAAAGTCCAAATGGTGCACTCTCAATGGTTATAGAAAGCTAAAATCCAGGGCTTTCTAGAAATATATAATAGTTTATATTTGCTTTAAAAATAAAGGCCTAAAACTGGCATTTAACGCCAGCCACCAGCCCTATTCCTGGCGTCCAGCGCCCATAGGGGAGCAGCTGGCATCCAAAGCCCAAAATGGAGTCCCTAGCCAGCGTTCAATGCCCCTAAGGGGTACTAGCTCGTGGGAAACACTCAAACTCAGCCCAAACACTCACCAAGTGGGTTCAAGAAGTGAATTTTTGCACTACAAGACTAGTTTATCTTATTTCTATAATTTCTAGTTAGCAGATTAGTATATATATACAAGAGTTCGCCCTTGTTAGAGGACTCTTGCCCACTTTTACTTTTTCCATTATATTTTTGAATAGCACGAGTCACTAACTTCCTAAGATTAAGGTTAGGATCTCTGCTGAGTTTCATGGATCAATAACATTACTGTTTTCATTCAATATGTCTGATTCTATTCTCTTATGCAACCTCGTTCTTCATCTTATGAATTGAGAATGACCTGTGACAATCACCCTTGTTCTACGTGGGTTCCGTGCGATTCCTGACCCAGATAGCATTGAACTAAAGCTAGAGATTGCATTGCGGATTCCAATAGAGCATCTGAGCAACTTTGGATATGTGACATATAATTCCATTGGCTATGGGTGCGTGATGTTTCTGTGGTGTTAAGGTTAGAGTCAGAGAAGCAGCACTTTCTGATCCGGAAGATCTGCCTTGTCTGTGACACCTTGAGTAGGATCGTAAAGGGGAGTGGATTGCTTAAAGCTTCATCTTCTGCTATAGTGAGAAACCTAGAGATGGTTTGATGAGAGGACATGAGTCACTTCAACATGGTGAATTGCTGCAGTAGAGGAGGTTAACTTAATGAGAGGACATGAGTTAATCACTCACGTTTGCCATTGAAGGAATTAGAAGGTTATTGAAGAAGAGAGTAAGAAAAGTTAATCCGGAAAGATAAAACATCTTCGAAGCCTCAACCATTCTATCACCATTGAATTCCTATCTACCTAGTAACGTTCTATTTATCTGTTTTATATACTTTTCGTGACAAACTATAAATTCTATCCGCCTAACTAAGATCTGTAAGGTATCCATTGCTTGTTTAAACCAACAGTTTCCATGGGATTGACCCTCACTCACCTGAGGTATTACTTGGATGACCCAGTATACTTACTGGTCTATTTGTGCGAATTCTGCGGAGCCAGTTTCGTGTACCAGAATGATTCATGATTAAGTTGTGTGTGCGTGCGTGTGTGCGTGCGTGCGTGAGTCACGTTTCATTTCTTTTCTTTTTTCTTTGGGTCTCAGCCAAATGAATGGAGCTACTCAAAGGATGATAATATTAAATGATGATTAAGGATGATTCATGATTAAGTGATTAAGTGACATTGGTTATATATATATATATATAAAAGCCATGTTTCATTTTTTTTTTCTTTTCCTCCCAAATGGCTTGGACCAATGTTTTTCTTTTCTTTTGTTTTCCTTAAATCAATTATGTAGTATTTTATTTTATTATAGCAAAATTATATAACGATCTTAATTAATTCAAATTCAAATGGTAATAATAATTATAAAAATAAATTTTATTCGGTGATGAATGAATGAATAGTTAAAGGCAATTAGTGATAAGTTATGATTCGGGGTGTTTTAAGCATTATAGGTGTCATTGGTTATGTGTATGTGTGTGCATGCGCGTGCGTGCGTTACAAGCCACGTTTCATTTCTTTTCTTTTTCCTTTGGGTTTCGGCTAAATGAATGGAATTAATCAAAGGATGATGATATTAAATGATGATTAAGGATGATTCATGATTAAGTGATTAAGTGGCATTGGTTATATATATGTATATATACCTATAAACCATGTTTCATTTTCTTTCTTTTGCTCCTAAATGGCTTTGACCAATTTTTTTCTTTTCTTTTGTTTTCCTTAAATCAATTATGTATTTTATTTTATTATAGCAAAATCATATAATGATCTTAATTAATCCAAACTCAAATGGTAATAATAATTATAAAAATCAATTTAATTTTGCCTATCAAAATAGCTTTTAATAAATAGTTCAAACTAATAGAATAAATCATAATTAAATTAAATTTTAATAATTATAAAATTCTATTTAATTATTTTTGGTAAAATAATTTATTTAAAAATAAAATCTCAACAAATATAATAACTCATAAATAACTAATTAAACTCAGGATGTTACACAACATGTAGTATAGACAGCAGGATAGCCAGCCAGTTTCAAATTGACGGAGAAATGTTCTTACTAAAGAAAACAAAAGACATATCTAAATTTACCACCTAACCACTCACTTCTTCATAGGCTTTTAACAACTTTAGTAGACTTTTACAATCTTTCACTGTCGCCTTGCTAAACAAAGTAGAATCATCCGTAAAGAATAAATGACTGACCTTAGGACATCTGGGATTCAGTCTCAAACCAGAAACCGCTAGCCTCTAGTTTTTTCTGTGGAACAGACGGAAACCCTCCGCATAAAACAAAAATAGATAGGGGAGAGAGGATCACCCTGATGTGACCCTCTACATAGTTTGAAATAACCATGAGGTTGACCTTCCATAGTAACAGAGTAAGAAATCGTCGTCACACACTCTTTAATCGAGTCCATTCATTTTTTGAAAAATTTCATCTTATTCATGATCTTCCAAACAAAAGTCCACTCAACTCTGTCATAAGCCTTACTCATGTTAAGTTTAAGAGCCAATTCATAGTCATCATAACTCTTATTCTTCAGAAAATACATAAACTCATGCACAATTAGAATATTATCACTAATCAATCTTCCTCTGCTAAAGGCGTTCTGATTATCACATATCATTCTGTTCATCACATGTTGTAGTCTATGCACCAAAATTTTAAAAATAAATTTATAAAAAACACTATCGAGGCTGATTAGCCTAATATGCTTTATATTGTTAGCATTTCTAATTTTTAAAATAAGGTAAATATTTGTATGTTTGAAAACTTTCAACAATTTATCTCCTAAAAAAAAATTATTGACTGCATTAATGACATCCTTTTTAATCAACTCCTAGTAAAGTTAAAAAAATTTTCATATAAACCCATCATTGCTCAGAGTTAAAAATAGATTAATAAAAAATACTACTTTTTTAATTTTACCGTCTATCACTATTCTAGTTAGCATTCGGTTTGTGCTAGCATTCAACTTTGTAGAATTTTCCTCAAGAACTTCAGTAGGCTCCCTTGGATTATCCAAAGTAAAGAGATTAACAAAATATTCCTAAGCTACAACAGCAATACTTTGTTGATCTGAGGCCACGATACCACTTCCATAAATGAGTTTTTGGATTTCATTCCTCTAGCATCTTGGCTAAAATTTAGGAAAAAAATTTGTATTTTTGTCACCCCAATTTAGCCATTGCACTTGAGACTTTTGATGAGTATTAAAGACCAGTTCAAAAAATTCGCAAGTTTAAAGCTCAAAATTTGTTGTATTTCTAAATCAAAATTTAACACTCTCAAAGTTTAGTAAAATTTTTCACAAAGTTTTAAAACAATAATTAGCAGTTTAATCCTGGGTTATTTTTTTTGAAATCACAATCGAATGCTTAATTATTGACTATGAAGATCGTGAGTTTGTTCATAATTGACAATAATTTAAATAGCAGAATTAAAAGAGCAAGCAATGAGTAAATATTAAGAGAATTTAAAATAAGAGTAATTAAGGTATTTAACTAGTAGAATAAAGTAAATTCAAATACTAAAAAGATCTTGACAAGGGTAGAGGGTTAAGGATCACTATCCTTGTTATAACAATAACAAAATAATTAGAAAGAGCAAATACAATTCGTCAACATCTACAAATAGAGAAAAGTCAATTAGGCTTAATTAACCCCAATCCACAAGTCTTAACTAACTTACTAATTGAATTAGTAAAAGATTAGCGTTAGCAGAAATAAAATTAATTAATATCTCTAAATTATCAATTAACTTGGACATTAGTAACTCAAAATCACCCAAGTTTTCAATCCAAGCCAAGAATGAAAATCTACTTTTTGACTAAGTGAGGCATTTCATCAAATATTTAGAAGGAAAAAACATAAAACACTATAAATGGTAAGAAAAAAACTACAACCACCCACTACAAGAATTTAATATAATATCAACTCAAGTAAACAACAATAAAATATAAAAAATCAAATTCATTCATAAAAAATATAAATTCAACACAAAAAATTTATAAACTAAAAATAGCAAAATAATAATTAACAAAAAAGTACTAATGAAGTAAGATAGTAAAATAAAAAATATATATAAAACCAAAAAAAATAATATTAAAAACTAAAACTAAAAAGAAATTGACAAGAAATTAACTAAATCTATCCTAATTCTAGAGAGATGGAAGAGCTTCTCTCTGTAGAAACCTAAAAATATCATACTAAAACTAATCATAAACTCTCTTATCTTTTTCTATTTCACATTTTCTCTTTAAATACTCCCAAAATCTAAAGTTTGGGGTGGTCTTTTATTAGAGGCCTAAAATGTGAGCCATGTGCTTCATTAATGGTGTCATGTGAGGCTTGATTCGTGGCGCAAAAATAGTGGTGTGAATGGCTCATATTTATTGTCTACTACAAATATATGCATATCATTTTGAAGTCTCAAATGTTAGCTTTTTAACGCCACTAGAACCGTAAACTCTCTTCTCTTTTTTCTATTTAACGTTTTCTCTTTAAATACTCCCAAAATCTAAAGTTTGGGGTGGTCTTTTATTGGAGGCCTAAAATGTGAGCCATGTGCTTCATTAATGGTGTCATGTGAGGCTTGATTCGTGGCGCAAAAATGGTGGTGTGAATGGATCATATTCATTGTCCACTACAAATATATGCATATCATTTTGAAGTCTCAGATGTTAGCTTTCTAATGCCACTAGAACCGCCTCACTTAGACCACTGTAATTCAAGTTATGATCAAATTAGTATGAAGAGGTCAATATTGACAGCATCCAAAATATTCTTGGCAATAATCTTTGGTTGTGAATTACACCTAAAGTTATTGAGAATTGGAGAAAGTATTCAACATGAAAGTTGTGGAATTTGAGTTCTTCTTTCTAACAATTCTAAGTTTTCTCCAATTCAATCACTATATCTCTTTGTTATGAGTATTTTTTAAACAATGTCCTGTATTTCAACACAAAAGCTCAAACAAAACTTATCACAGAAATCGATTGGATATCAACCCAATTATGCTCAAATCAAAAGCAAAATCCATCCAAATTATCAGTTATTAAAATTGGAAGAGAGAATCCAAAATTAATTAAAATTTCATGAAAACTTAAAAAGTGAGAAAATTTGATTAAAATCCAAGTGAATGTATGTATTTCCAAATCAATAAATTGGATTCTATCAACTTTTTCTTCAAAAAATGTTCTTCCTACTCAGTTCTTCTCAAACTCAGTCTCCAAAATTCTGATTGCAACTCTATCCGCAGTTACTCCTTTTCTCTTTTATTCTTCTAGTTTCACCTGCACACTTTAAATTTGTTGTCTCCAGTTAGAAGCTGTTGATTTTTTCCATTCAACCAATCTATGTCTACAATTTCTTAGTTTTGAAGCTAATTTGAACATGGGTGAGCCCACTACTTTCACTTAGTCTCCAAAATTCTGATTGCAACTCTATCTGCAGTTGCTCCTTTTCTCTTTTCTTCTTCCAATTTCACCTGCGCATTTTGGATTTGTTGTCTTGAGTTAGAAGCTGTTGATTTTTGCCATTCAACTAATTTATGTCTGTAATGTTTTAGCTTTGCAACTAATTTGAACATGGGTGAGCCCACTACTTTTAAGTCCCAAGCATGTTTAACAATTTCAGATATCTTTTCTTTATCGCACCAACGCTTTTAGAACCTAAATATTCTCTTTAACTTCCTTCCTTCCTTTTTTGAATTAATGAGCAAAGGACAATGATCAGATCCCGTGTTATCCAAGTGAGTCATGATGCCATTTGGATATTCTCTCCTCCATTCAGTCCACACAAGTGCTCTGCCCAGTTTCTCCTTAATAAAATTGCCTCTGAATTTTTGATTGCTTCATGTGAACTTCTTGCCTTTATATTCCAAATTCACCAAATCAGCATTATTAATAAAGTCATTGAATTTTTGAATGGATGAAGTTAATTTTATTCTCTCTCCCTCCTTTTTATGGTATGCTTTTATAGTATTAAAGTCTCCTACCACTAATTAATGCTCACTCAAATTTTGTATGATCTAAAGTAGTTGTCCGAACTGATTTTCTCTAGTGGTTTTCATCTGTGTAAAAGCGCATAGCAAAAATCCTTTTCATTTTAGTCATATTTTCATGCAAAATAAAAAAAGACTCAGAAGCTCTGATTTATACCTTTATTTCTTCCTTCCAAACAACCATTAGACCTCTTGCTTGACCAACTAGGTCCACACAAAATAGATTCCTTAATCACTATCTCCACATGCGAGGTATTATTTTTGGTTTCACAGAAAAATAATACCTTAGAGAAATGGGATTTAACAATTCCTTTAATGTTGTGAACTATCAGTAATTTTTTCAAACTCCAATAATTTTACATTGTCATCTTCATGGATCCTTGGTGCAAATTGTTGGACAGCACCATTCCCCTTTTTAGCTTGACTTGGGTTTGTTGAGCAATAGTTTTTACTTGATGTCACATTCTCCTTTTTTTCTATTCTCCTTTTAATCCTTATCACCTTGTTACTCAGTTTACCTCTCTTTACCATATATTTCAAATTCAACTTGTGTTTCTCTTTAAACTCATATACACTGGCCAAAACACTAAGAAAAATATTCCTTCTGAGTTAAAATTCTAATCTAAAACTTTTTCTCTATTCTCCATCTGCCTTGCCTTTTCAGTATTATATTGCTCTTTCTATGCTTGCTGATCAGCGAGGAGTAGAATTTTTCTTCCTCCTTCTATATCTCACTCTCCACCTCATTGTCCTCAACTCCTTTACATGTGTTAGCCTCATGTACTAAGAAACTAGCAAAGTTTTTGATCAAGTTTAAAGGAGTTAGCTTTTTGTTTTGTTGGTATTTTTCTTTAAATACTGATCATAATTTGGATTCTGATTCTCCTTGTGGGAGTTGATTTTCCTTCCAAATTATTCATCTCTAATCCAAGGCCTCCATTTCTCTTCTAAAACCCTCTCCCTATCGCTGAATCTTCAAGAAATTTACTGTATCCTCGGACCTCATGTCTCAAGAATCTACTATAGTAACAAATTGTTCATCACTTTTACTATTTACTCTTCTTTTTTCCTCAAAGTGAATAGGTTAACATCGAACACCTCCCCCATCACCTCCCAATCTTCCTGCTCAATTCTTTCATTTTATAATGCTCCGACAAACTCCACAATTGAATCCCTATAGTCACTTGCAAAAATTCAGTTTTTATAATTGAATCTTCTACTTTCCATCTCTTTAGGTTAAGAATATAATTTTTAAATATTCATGGAGTATCATTCCCAATCCTAATCATATCAACATCCTTTTTAAAGAAGAATTGAAATATATTGTCACTATGACTCAAAATCTTGAAACCCTTGGGTTGTCTCCATATTGAGTATAGAGTAGACTCTAACATATTAATACTGAATTTTTGATCAGCCATCAATCTCCCTATTAAATTTCTTGTGCACTTCTCCAAATCTTTTTTTATATCCTCTTCACTAAATTCAAAAATTTTATTTTCTTCCAATCCACCTCCTAGCCCCTGAGATCAGGGACAGATGTATGGGGGGCAAGTGGAGGCCTGGGCCCCCAACTTTAAAAAAAAGTAGTAGAAAGCTTAACCCAATCCAAATAAAACATAATAGCTTTTAAAATTTTTCAAATTCCTAAAAAAAAATTTGTTTCTTCACGTTTCCTATTCTATTTCCTAATTTTTCTGTGCTGTTTCCTCACAAGTCACGCGGCGCTCACAGCTCACTAAGTGTCACTGCCATTCCCAAGGACCAAGGTAAGTATTTAGTGTTATTTTCAAATTTCAATCATATATAATATATTCATATCAAACGCAAGGTATTCATTTTATTTTTGAGATTTATTTTCTCTTATTTTTTTATTTTATTTTTTAATAAAATTGATAGTAATTTAGTAAAAAAATTATTATTATTGATATTTAATTAATAAAAAATACTTAGATTTTGTTTGTTTATGTAAGTATATAATTTTTTGAGTTCTTTTTTTCAGGTAAAAAGAAATTAGAACATTTTATGATGAAAAAGCAAAGTAAAATTGATGCAATTTTTAAGAGAAAAGCTACTGATAATGTTGGAGTTCAAACAAGTCAACATTCTAATCTTATTTCACAAGAAGTTCAAGTAAGTGAGCTCTCTAATCTTACTCAAAATACACATCAACATGAAACCAAAGTACCAATATTAGAAAGAGATGTTGATATCTCTTTACTAGAAAGGGATCCAGGAAAGCGATGTCCAATTTGGCAGTATAATGTCAATGAACGTGATAAGATTCGTAGAGCATACATAATAGCTGGGCCATACCAACCAACAAATATTAGCTATCCAGCTTCTGGTAATAACAATCACCGTCGATATTTTCAATCTTCTTGGTTTAAAAAATTTTCAAGTTGGTTAGAATATTCACCAGAAAAAGATGCTGCTTATTGTTTGCCTTGCTACTTGTTTAGTAAACATTATGGTGCTCGCAATGATGGAAAAAATATATTTTCAGAGTTAGGATTTAGTAATTAGAAGAAAGTAAACAATGGGGTAAATTGTGCATTTGTATGTCACGAGGGTTCTATTCCTAATTCTCCCCATAATTTATGTGTGAAATCTTGTGATGATTTAATGGCTCAATCTAAGCATATAGACAAAGTTCTTGATAGGCATAGTGATGAAACTATTGCAAATAACCGTTTAAGGTTGAAGACATCTATTAATGCTATTCGATGGCTTGCATTTCAAGCATGTGCATTTAGAGGCGATGATAAAAGTCCTGGATCTTTGAATATGGGAAATTTTATTGAGTTAATTAAGTTTTTAGCTTACTGTAATCAGAATGTTAATAATGTTGTTCTTGAAAATGCTCCTGGAAATGCTCAATATATATCTCCCGGTGTTCAGAAAGATATATTACATATCTTTGCTAGAAAAATGCGTTCAACAATTCGAGAAGAAATTGGTGATTCTAAATTTTGTATAATTATTGATGAAGCAAGAGATGAGTCCAACCGAGAACAAATGTCTGTGGTTTTGAGATTTGTAGACAAGCACGGTTGTATTCAAGAAAGATTTTTTGATCTTATACATGTTTCTGATACATGTTCTTTGACATTGAAAACAGAAATTTCATCAGTTCTTTCTTGTCATAATCTTGATGTCCAAAATCTTAGGGGACAAGGGTACGATGGAGCTAGTAATATGCGTGGTGAATGGAATGGATTGCAAGCTCTATTTTTAAAAGATTGTCCTTTTGCTTATTACATTCATTGTCTTGCTCATCGATTACAATTAGCACTTGTTTCTGCAGCTAAAGAAGTTTGCTATGTTCATCAATTCTTTTCAAAACTTACACTAATTGTGAATGTTGTGACTGTTTCTCCTAAACGTCATGATCAGTTAAGGGTTGCTCAAGCAAATAATGTTGCAAACTTAATTGCCAATGATCAAATTGTGACAGGTAGTGGACTTAATCAAATTGGTACTTTGCAAAGAGCTGGAGATACTAGATGGGGGTCTCATTTGAATTTTGTACGTAGCTTGTTATGCATGTTTGATGCTACTTGTGAAGTTCTTGAAAAAAGCACCGAAGAAGGTAATTTCTCCACTCGTGGTGATGCTAGTGCTGCTTATGATGCTATCACATCCTTTGAATTTGTCTTTGTTTTGCATTTGATGAGAAATATTTTGGAAGTTAGTCATGATCTTTGTCAAGCTTTGCAACAAAAAAATCAAGACATATTGAATGCTTTAACTCTGGTTTCTACTACCAAGACTTTAATCCAAAGAATGAGAGAATCAAGTTGGGAGGCTTTCATAAAAGAAGTTATACTATTTTGTGAGAAACATGAAGTTGAAGTTCCTGATATGAATGCATTGCATATTCCTAGAAGAGGCCGAACTCGCAAAATTGTTGATCAAATTTCAGTGGAGCATCATTACCGTGTTAATTTATTTCTGGCTGTAATTGATACACAATTGCAAGAGCTTAATGGAAGATTCAACGATAATATGGTGGAATTGCTTACTTTAAGTTCAACTTTAGATCCCAGAGATAATTATAAATTCTTCAGTGTCAACAAAGTATTTGAATTAGTAGAACGGTTTTATCCAGGTGACTTCAGTGACCAAGAGAAATTTCACATTAGAATGCAAGCTCAACATTATGAACTTGATGTTCCTAATCATGTTGAATTAACTAACTTGTGCACAATTTCGGAGTTATGTCAAGGATTAACGAAGACAGGAAAGTCTTTAACATATCCTTTGATTGATCGTTTGATTCGCTTGGTATTAACTCTCCCTGTTTCAACTGCTACAACTGAGAGATCTTTTTCAGCTATGAATATTGTGAAGAATAGAATCAGAAACAAAATAGAAGATGAATTGCTTGCTAATTGTCTTTTGATTACATTGAGAAGAAGATTGCTAAAAAAATTGACACAGATTCTATTATCGATAAATTTTATGATATGAAGAATCGACGTGTACCACTTCGTTAGTAAAAAGTACACATTTTTTATACTTTAAATATATATTCTCTATCTGTATATTTTTATAATACATCTTACATTATAATTTATTTACATATATTTTTTTATATTATATATATTATTGACCCCCTATAATAACATTTATGGGTCCGTCCCTGCCTGAGATGCAGTAGATGTTGTCATTATTAATTTGTATGAGACTCACTCACAAAAATTTTAAAAAGGATTAACCTCAAAATTCTAGCAAAATATTTTTTTGAAAAATTCTAGTGTAACAGGATACTTTTTGAAAATAGTTGTTCTATTACTATGTTTTTGTTGATAGAAAATTATACTAAACTTATATTATATTATTGTTGAGTTAATTATGTGAATAAGTGGTGTGAATAAATTAATGACAAATTAATTGTAAGTTTAAAAATAACACTTCATATTTTCAAATTAAACCACCATATTAAAAAAATGAATTTTTCCTGAAAAAAAAATTAAATCATTTGACATCATCTTTCGCTCCAATATATTTCTAAAGTGGGAATGAAAGATCCACTGATATTATAACAATCTTCCAAATTTTCAACCTTTTCACCCATGGCAACAAACACATGCTCCTTCCTCTGAGGATCTCAAAAGCCTATTTTTAACTAATGAACTAACTTAGCTATGAATTTCAGCACATGAACTATGTTATATCGGGTAGAGACATTGTACCTTACAGAATTGAATACCTCGGCTAATATTGTTCAAAGGGTATGGCCAACATTTCAACAAGGGGGAACACTTATTTGTGCACTAAATTTTGTCTATTCAATGACACTTACTGTAGAAAAGAGACGCACTCAATTTTATATTGACTATAGCGCTAGCAACTATATCTCAATTTAATTTGACCGAATTTTTTGTAAAAAATATCTATTATTCTCATTATTTTATGTATAATTTGTAACTGTTTTCTAATTATACTTCTATTCTTAGTCTAAAAAAAAAAATTCCAATATGAATATAAGCTACGCTTTTTCATCACTTCATATGTATGTCACGTTATGGTACAAATTCCAAACTTTAAATGACAACCAAAATCAAATACAAAAATATTTGAGAGATATTAAAAAAAATTTAAAATAATCTAAAATTATTTTATTTTGTATTAAGTTTTTTCATTTTTCAGTCTTTAATTATTCTTAGAATAATTTGATAATTTTTAGATATAATAAATATATAATTATAGATATTATATGCATAATAAAACTATGAATATTAAGCTAAATAAAATAATTTTAAATAATTATTATTTTAGCACAATCGATCAAGTATATATAGTGAATCGTCTTGCAAAACAGTGAAATGCCTATTTTGTCCTCTATAACATTATTTATGAAAACAATAGAGAAAATATATATTACAGGGCATAAAATCTGTTTAATTGCTTTTATACACTCTCATATTTGAGTATAGATGACGCACCACATATATAAGTGCTACCCACTATTATGTTGGATGCTTCTTCTTGTGAGCTTAATTATTTAATTAGCTATACGTGTTTTTCCGTTCTGTTTTGCATGTCACCCTATGATCATTTAGGCTGTATTTGATTGTTGTATATGTGTTTCTTATTATTCTAAAATAATAAACAAACATAACCTTACCCTTAAGTGTGTGTCTCTTCATCTACTAAACTAACTACAAAAAGGGTACTTGTAGCTAATAATAATAATAATAATAATAATAATAATAATAATGATTGGTCGGTGTATAGTTCGTTTACTGGTGAATATTTGTGAGCTCTCCGTCAAGATGAGGTATCCGTCGACAATGAGAGAACAATGGAATGAGTACCTGCAAAAAGCACTCCGACGCTTAAATCAATAAGTGAGTAATAGGTTTTGTAGAATGCAATGAATAGAACAATCTTTTTTTACCATTTTCTTTATATCTGAAAATAAAAAGTAACCGTTGTGTCTCTGAATAATGATGTTTTAAGCAGAGAGTAATAGCATACCTGACGTTTTGATACTCGTCTGAATGTCAGTTATTGACAGCTGATATATAACGTTCATGGTTGAGTTATAACTTGTAACCGATGTATAAAGGTCGTATCACATCCCCCAAGCTTAACCTGGTGGTGTTTTGATGAAACAGGTTAAGCTTCTATTGAGTTATAACTCGACGTTTTGATAAGGGTATGGAGCTCCCAATTCAACATGTTTTATTAAAATAAATTTTGGAACAATTAAATGCAACCGTTTAATTTTCTTGGAAAAAAGAAAAAAAAGGTCTTGTCATTAATTAAAAGGTGTGTATAGTTTCCAATGAGATTTATTACCGTTGATTTTTTTTTGGAGACACAACGTCTGCGATATGTTTGGAACTGAAAAGGTTTTATTAAATGTTTGCTAAAGCTTTTTGAAATCCTGGAAGTTTTCATTAAAGCAAGTTCAGTTTTGTTGAAACGTGTTTTTGAAGATTAAGAGATGAGTAAAAGAGGTTAGTTCACTCTCATTTCTTTTTCTAATTCTGTCCACTTGCTTTCTTTCTTTCTGTTCTTGGGTAACAATCGGTGAGAAAAAGGGGGAAAGGTTGGCAGAAAGTTGATGATGATGATGAGTCGTATAATTGGGTGAGTGAGAATGTGAAGGTTCATGGGTCTCTCTTTGTTGATAAGGGTAGTGTGGATGAATTAGATACTTCAAAGATAGTGAGGTCTGGGGTTCGGATAGAATTGTTGCTATGCACGAGGGCTGAGCGTGTCTTTCATAGACAAAATCATTTTGAGTATCTTTATATGTATAGTTGTGTTTTGGAACAGATTCGGGTGAAGCTTCCGTTTACAGACTTTGAGTGTAACGATTTGAAGTAGTTAAATTGCACTCCATTGTAGTTACACCCAAATGGTTGGACTTTTTTAGGTGTTTTGAAATATTGATGGACTGTTTGGAAGTAAAACCTTCATTAGAGTTGTTTTTCTTAATGTTTCAGGCGAAATGGGTTTGAAAAGGGGTTTGGGTAAATTTAAACAGCTCGCCTGGTTTTACGGTTTTCAAACTTTATAAATCGTAGTTCAAAGATTTCAAAGAAATATTTTTTAAAATAAAATTGGTTGAGGAATGTTTTGCATTTTATATTGATGAAAACCTCGGCAAGAAGTTTTCTCTCTGGTGGTGTTCACAACCACAATATATTCTGGGTCCTGAGAAAATAAGTCCGAGGAATGAATGTATAATTGACTATCTATTGGGTGCTGTTAGTAAAGAAGAGTTAATTTTTGTTTTTGATTTGCTTCCGTGAGAAGAGGACAAGATGTCACTGGTGAAATATCTTGGTAAGGTTTGATAGGAAGTGTTTGTGTATGTAGAAATATGTCATATCCCAATATTAATGTGTTTTTCTTTTGTAGCTGAAACATATTCAGGTGTGTCTGCTACAAGCTTGAGAGTTCAGCTCAAGACGAAAAATTTGGAAAAAGAAGGTTCATCCTTAAACCCCAGAAAAGGAGATGGTGATGGGGAGGTCAATCAGCCAAGTCGAGGGAGGAAGAAAAATATTTTCGAAAAGAGGAAATTTGACCTTATTGATATTGATGCGTCTGATGACTTAGTGGAGAAGTTGGTACGCGGAATCGTGATTACACTTTAATTATGTAAAGTTCATTGCTCTTTCTTTCTCTGGAAATGGCGCCAAAAACATGATGCCAAAAACCACGGTTCACAACTCCGTGTAACTGACCAGCAAGTGCACTGGGTCGTCCAAGTAATACCTTACGTGAGTAAGGGTCGAATCCCACGGAGATTGTTGGTATGAAGCAAGCTATGGTCACCTTGCAAATCTCAGTTAGGCAGGTATAAATTGATAATGGTGTTTTCGAATAATAATTAATAGAAAAGGGATAGAAATACTTATGTAATTCATTGGTGAGAATTTCAGATAAGCGAATGGAGATGCTTTCGTTCCTCTGAACCTCTACTTTCCTGCTATCTTCATCCAATCAGTCTTACTCCTTTCCATGGCTGGCTTTATGTGATACATCACCACTGTCAATGGCTACTTTCGGTCATCTCTCGGGAAAATGATCCAATGCCCTGTCACGGCACGGCTAATCGTCTGGAGGCATCACCCTTGTCAATGGCTTCATCTTATCCTCTCAGTGAAAATGGTCAACGCACCCTGTCACGGCACGGCTATTCATCTGTCGGTTCTTGATCATGCTGGAATAGGATTTACTATCCTTTTGCGTCTGTCACTAACGCCCCGCAATCGCGAGTTTGGAGCTCGTCACAGTCATTCATTTATTGAATCCTACTCGGAATACCACAGACAAGGTTTAGACTTTCCGGATTCTCTTAAATGCCGCCATCATTCTAGCTTACGCCACGAAGATTCTGATTAAGAGATCTAAGAGATACTCATTCAGTCGAAGGTAGAACGGAAGTGGTTGTCAGGCACGCGTTCATAGGGAATGATGATGATTGTCACGTTCATCACATTCAGATTGAAGTACGAATGAATATCTTAGAAGCGAAATAAGATAAATTGAATAGAAAACAGTAGTACTTTGCATTAATCTTTGAGGAACAGCAGAGCTCCACACCTTAATCTATGGAGTGTAGAAACTCTACTGTTAAAAATACATAAGTGAAAGTCCAGGCATGGCCGAGAGGCCAGCCCTCAAACGTGATCTAAGATAGCATACAACTGATCAAAGATCCCTAATACAATAGTAAAAGGTCCTATTTATAATAAACTAGCTACTAGGGTTTACAGAAGTAAGTAATTGATGCATAAATCCACTTCCGGGGCCCACTTGGTGTGTGCTTGGGATGAGCTTTGACTTTCCACGTGCAGAGGCCATTTGTGGAGTTGAACGCCAGGTTTTGATCCATTTCTGGCGTTCAACTCTGGTTTTGGATCCTTTTCTGGCGCTGGACGCCAGATTTGGGCAGAAAGCTGGCGTTGAACGCCAGTTTACGTCGTCTATTCTTGGCCAAAGTATGGACTATTATATATTTCTGAAAAGCTCTGGATGTCTACTTTCCAACGCAATTGGAAGCGCGCCATTTCGAGTTCTGTAGCTCCAGAAAATCCACTTTGAGTGCAGGGAGGTCAGAATCCAACAGCATCAGCAGTCCTTCTTCAACCTCTGAATCTGATTTCTGCTCAAGTCCCTCAATTTCAGCCAGAAAATACCTAAAATCATAGAAAAACACACAAACTCATAGTAAAGTCCAGAAATGTAAATTTAACATAAAAACTAATGAAAACATCCCTAAAAGTAACTAGATCCTACTAAAAACATACTAAAAACATTGCCAAAAAGCGTATAAATTATCCGCTCATCACAACACCAAACTTAAATTGTTGCTTGTCCCCAAGCAACTGAAAATCAAATAGGATAAAAAGAAGAGAATATACTATAAATTCCAAACTATCAATGAAACATAGCTCCAATCAAATGAGCGGGACTTATAGCTTTTTGCCTCTTGAATAGTTTTGGCATCTCACTTTATCCATTGAGGTTCAGAATGATTGGCATCTATAGGAACTCAGAGTTCAGATAGTGTTATTGATTCTCCTAGTTCAGTATGATGATTCTTGAACACAGCTTTTTATGAGTCTTGGCCGTGGCCCTAAGCACTTTGTTTTCCAGTATTACCACCGGATACATAAATGCCACAGACACATAATTGGGTGAACCTTTTCAGATTGTGACTCAGCTTTGCTAAAGTCCCCAATTAGAGGTGTCCAAGGTTCTTAAGCACACTCTTTTTTTTTTTTGCTTTGGACCTTGACTTTAACCGCTCAGTCTCAAGTTTTCACTTGACACCTACACGCCACAAGCACATGGTTAGGGACAGCTTGGTTTAGCCGCTTAGACCGGGATTTTATTCCTTTAGGCCCTCCTATCCACTAATGCTCAAAGCCTTGGGATCCTTTTTATTTGCCCTTGCCTTTTGGTTTTAAGGGTTATTGGCTTTTTGCTCTTGCCTCTTGGTTTTAAGAGCTTTGGCTTTTTCTGCTTGCTTTTTCTTTCTATATTTTTTTCGCCTATTATTTTTATTTTTATTTTTTTTTTCTGCAAGCTTTGTTCTTTGCTGCTTTTTCTTCCTTCAAGAATCATTTTTATGATTTTTCAGATTATCAAATAACATGTCTCCTAGTCATCATTCTTTCAAGAGCCAACATATTTAACATTCTTAAACAACAACTTCAAAAGACATATGCACTGTTCAAGCATACATTCAGAAAACAAGAAGCATTGTCACCACATCAATATAATTAAACTAAGTTCAAGGATAAATTCGAAACTCATGTACTTCTTGTTCTTTTGAATTAAAACATTTTTCTTTTAAGAGAGGTGATGGATTCATAGGACATTCATATCTTTAAGACAAAGTTACTAACTACTAATGATCATGTAATGAAGATACAAACATGGATAAGCACATAACATAGAAAACGAAAAACAGAAGAAATAAGAACAAGGAATGAATCCACCTTAGTGATGGTGGCGTTTCCTTCTTGAGGATCCAATGATGTCCTTGAGCTCTTCTATGTCTCTTCCTTGTCTTTGTTGCTCCTCCCTCATTACTTTTTTTGATCTTCTCTTATTTCATGAAGGAATATGGAGTGTTCTTGATGTTCCACCCTTAGTTGTCCCACATTGGAACTTAATTCTTCTAGGGAGGTGTTGGTTTGCTCCCAAAAGTTATGTGGAGGAAGGTGCATCCCTTGAGGTATCTCAGGGATTTCTTAATGATGAGCTTCTTCATGTGCCTGTTGAGATCCATGAATATGCTCTCTTGTTTGTTCCATCCTTTTCTTAGTGATCGGCTTGTGAGATGAATCTTTCCATCTCCCATGGCTCAGAGGTGGAAGCAATTGTCTTCCCTTTCCTCTTTCTTGAGGTTTCTCTGGCCTTAGGTGCCATTAATGGTTATAAAAAACCAAAAAAGCTATGCTTTTACCACACCAAACTTAGAAAGTTGCTCGTCCTCGAGCAAAAGAAGAAAGAATAATAGAAGAAGAAGAAAAAGAAAATATGGAGGAGATGGAGGGATGTGTGTATGGATGTGAGTGGTGAATGGAAAACAGAAGGGGTGATCATGAATGGAGAGAGAGAGGGTGAGGTGGGTGGGGATCCTGTGGGATTCACAGATCCTGAGATGATCCTGTGGTATTCACAGATCTTGAGGTGATCCTGTGGTGTCCACAGATCCGGAGGTGTCAAGGATTTACATCCCTGCACCCATTAGGCATGTAAAATGCCCTTGCACACAACTCTGGGCGTTCAGCGCCAGGTTGGTGCCCATTTTGGGCGTTCAACGCCCAATTACTAGCCATTTCTGGCGTTGAACGCCAGAACCATGCCTGTTCTGGCGTTCAGCGCCCAGAAGCTGCCCATTTTGGGCGTTCAGCGCCAGAATCATGCTCTGTTCTGGCGCTGAACGCCAGACAGATGCTCCTCCAGGGTGTGATTTTTCTTCTGCTGTTTTTGATTCCGTTTTCAATTTTTTTGTTTATTTTGTGACTCCACATGATCATGAACCTAATAAAACATGAAAAACAAGAATAATAGAATTAGATAAATAAACATTGGGTTGCCTCCCAACAAGCGCTTCTTTAATGTCAATAGCTTGATAGTGGGCTCTCATGGAGCCTCACAGATATGCAGAGCTTTGTTGAGACTCCTCAACACCAAACTTAGAGTTTGGATATGGGAGTTCAACACCAAACTTAGAGTTTGGTTGTGGCCTCCCAACACCAAACTTAGAGTTTGACTGTGGGGGCTTTGGTTGACTCTGCTTTGAGAGAAGCTTTTTCTGCTTCCTCTCTATGGATGCAGAGAGAGATCCTTGAGTTGAAAACACAAGGGAGTCCTCATTCTATTGAAGGACTAGTTCACCTCTGTCAACATCAATCACAGCTCTTGCTGTGGCCAGGAAAGGTCTTCCTAAGATGATGGATTCATCCTCTTCCTTTCCAGTATCCAGGACTATGAAATCAGCAGGGATGTAAAGGCCTTCAACCTTTACTAACACGTCCTCTACTTGTCCCTATGCCTGTTTTCTTGAGTTGTCTGCCATCTCTAATGAGATTTTAGCAGCTTGCACCCCATAAATTCCCAGTTTCTCTATTACAGAGAGGGGCATGAGGTTTATCCCTGAACCAAGGTCACACAGAGCCTTAAAGATCATGGTGCCTATAGTACAAGGTATTATGAACTTTCCAGGATCCTGTCTCTTCTGAGGCAATGTCAGTTGATCCAGATCACTTAGTTCATTGATGAACAAGGGAGGTTTAACTTCCCAAGTATCAATGCCAAATAATTTGGCATTCAGCTTCATGATTGCACCAAGAAACTTGGTAGTTTGCTCTTCTGTAACATCCTCATTCTCTTCAGAAGAGGAATATTCATCAGAGCTCATGAAGGGCATAAGGAGGTTCAATGGAATCTCTATGGTCTCTAGATGAGCCTCAGAGTCCTTTGGTTCCTCAGAGGGAAGCTCCTTATTGGTCACTGGACGTCCCAGGAGGTCTTCCTCCTTGGGATTCACGTCCTCCTCTCCCTCATTGGGTTTGGACATTTTGCTTATGTCAATGGCCTTGCACTCTCCTTTTGGATTCTCTTCTGTATTGCTTGGGAGAGTACTGGGAGGGATTTCAGTAATCATTTTACTCAGCTGGCCCACTTGTACTTCCAAATTTCTAATGGAAGATCTTGTTTCATTCATGAAACTCACAGTGGCCTTGGACAGATCAGAGACTAAGTTTGCCAAATTAGAAGTATTTTGTTCAGAGTTCTCTGTCTGTTGCTGAGTGGATGGTGGAAAAGGTTTATTATTGTTAAACCTATTTCTTCCACCATTATTAAAACCTTGTTGAGGCTTTTGATCCTTCCATGAGAAATTGGGATGATTTCTCCATGATGAGTTATAGGTGTTTCCATAAGGTTCACCTAAGTAATTCACCTCTGCTATTGCAGGGTTCTCAGGATCATAAGCTTCTTCTTCAGAAGATGCCTCTTGAGTACTGTTGGATGCAGCTTGCATTCCATTCAGACTCTGAGAAATCATATTGACTTGCTGAGTCAATATTTTATTCTGAGCCAATATGGCGTTCAGAGTATCAATCTCAAGAACTCCCTTCTTCATAGGCGTCCCATTATTCACAGGATTCCTTTTAGAAGTGTACATGAACTGGTTATTTGCAATCATATCAATGAGTTCTTGAGCTTCTGCAGGCATTTTCTTTAGGTGAATGGATCCACCTGCAGAAGTATCCAATGAAATCTTTGATAACTCAGATAAACCATCATAGAATATATCCAGGATGGTCCATTCTGAAAGCATGTCAGAAGGACACTTTTTGGTTAGTCCTTTGTATCTCTCCCAAGCTTCATAGAGGGATTCACCTTCTTTCTGTCTGAAGGTTTGAACACCCACTCTAAGCTTGCTCAGCTTTTGAGGAGGAAAGAACTTGGCTAAGAAAGCCTTGACCAGCTTATCCCAAGAGTTCAGGCTATCCTTAGGTTGAGAATCCAACCACACTCTAGCTCTGTCTCTTACAGCAAAAGGGAAAAGCATGAGCCTGTAGACTTCAGGATCTACTCCATTAGTCTTAACAGTATCACATATCTGCAAGAATTCAGTTAAGAACTGAAAAGGATCTTCAGATGGAAGTCCATGAAACTTGCAGTTCTGCTGCATCAGAGAAACTAATTGAGGTTTCAGCTCAAAGTTGTTTGCTCCAATGGCAGGAATGAAGATGCTTCTTCCATGTAAATTGGAATTAGGTGCAGTAAAGTCACCAAGCATCCTCCTTGCATTGTTGTTGGGTTCGGCTGCCATCTCCTTTACTTGTTCGAAATTTTCAATCAAGTTGTCTCTGGATTGTTGTAATTTAGCTTCTCTTAATCTTCTCTTCAGAGTCCTTTCAGGTTCTGGATCAGCTTCAATAAGAATGCCTTTTTCTCTATCCCTGCTCATAAGAAAGAGGAGAGAAAAAGAAAAGAAGAGGAATTCTCTATGTCACAGTATAGGGATCCCTTTGTGAGTGGAAGAAAAGAGGGAGATAAAGAATATAATGTAATGGAAGAAACACAACTGTGAGGAGGGTAGAGATGTGAGATGAGATGTTAGTAGATGAATAAATAAATAGAAGGAGATGAGAGAGAAGGAATTTTCGAAAATAATTTTTGAAAAAGAGTTAGTGATTTTTGAAAAATGTTAGTAATTTTCGAAAATTAAGATTAAAAAATTGAAATAATTAATAAATTAAAAAAGAAATTTTGAAAAAGGGGGAAGATATTTTCGAAAATGAGAGAGAGAGAGTTAGTTAGGTGGTTTTGAAAAAGATAAGAAATAAACAAAAAGTTAGTTAGTTAGTTGAAACAAATTTTTGAAAAGATAAGAAGTTAGGAAGTTAGAAAAGATATTTTGAAATCATATTTTGAAAAAGATAAGATAAGAAGATATTTTTGAAAAGATATGATAGAAATTAGTTTTTGAAAAAGATTTAATTTTTAAAATCACAATTAATGACTTGATTCACAAGAAATCACAAGATATGATTCTAGAACTTAAAGTTTGAATCTTTCTTAACAAGCAAGTAACAAACTTGAAATTTTTGAATCAAAACATTAATTGTCATTGTTATTTTCGAAAATTTGATATAAAATTAAGAAAAAGATTTTTGAAAAATATTTTTAGAATTTTTCGAAAATAACTAAGAAATTTGAAAAAGATTTGATTTTTGAAAAAAATATTTTGAAAGAGATTAGATTTTCAAATTGAAAATTTGATTTGACTCATAAGAAACAACTTGATTTTAAAAATTTTTAAAAAAGTCAACTCAAATTTTCGAATTTGATGAGAGAAAAGAGGGAAAGATATTTTTTTGATTTTTGAATTTTTATGATGAGAGAGAAAAACATGAAAATTATGCAATGCATGAAATTTTTAAATCAAAACAATGAATGCATGCAAGAATGCTATGAATGTCAAGATGAACACCAAGAACACTATGAAGATCATGATGAACATCAAGAACACATTTTTGAAAAATTTTTAATGCAAAGAAAACATGCAAGACACCAAACTTAGAATTCTTTAATGCTTAGACAATAAGAATTCAAGAATGCATATGAAAAACAAGAAAAGACACAAAACATGCAAATGCAAAGATCAAACAAGAAGACTTACCAAGAACAACTTGAAGATCATGAAGAATACTATGAACGCATGATATTTTCGAAAAAAATGCAAGATGCATATGCAATTGACACCAAACTTATAACATGACTCAAGACTCAAACAAGAAACACAAAATATTTTTGATTTTTATGATTTTATGAATTTTTTTGAATTTTTATTTTATATTTTTCAAAAATTATTTAGAAAAGAGAAAAATAAGGATTCAAAATTTTTAATATGAATTCCAGGAATCTTATGCTCTAAAGCTCCAATCAAAAGGTCAGGCATGGCTGAATAGCCAGCCAAGCTTTAGTACGTAACTCAGACATGACACGCCCAACATACTCATTCCCAAAGGAATTAGACATGGCTTTACAGCCAGCCAGGCTTCAACATGCTTCATGAAACACTAGAATTCATTCTTAAAAATTCTGAAGACAAATAGATTTTTGAAAACATTTTTATTTTTATTTTTATTTTTATTTTTTTCGAAAACAGATGAAAAATTTTTGAAAGATTTTTGAAGAATTTTTGAAAAGAAAACAAAAAGAAAATTACCTAATCTGAGCAACAAGATGAACCGTCAGTTGTCCAAACTCGAACAATCCCCGGCAACGGCGCCAAAAACTTGGTACGCGGAATCGTGATTACACTTTAATTATGTAAAGTTCATTGCTCTTTCTTTCCCTGGAAATGGCGCCAAAAACATGATGCCAAAAACCACGGTTCACAACTCCGTGTAACTGACCAGCAAGTGCACTGGGTCGTCCAAGTAATACCTTACGTGAGTAAGGGTCGAATCCCACGGAGATTGTTGGTATGAAGCAAGCTATGGTCACCTTGCAAATCTCAGTTAGGCAGGTATAAATTGATAATGGTGTTTTCGAATAATAATTAATAGAATAGGGATAGAAATACTTATGTAATTCATTGGTGAGAATTTCAGATAAGTGAATGGAGATGCTTTCGTTCCTCTGAACCTCTGCTTTCCTGCTATCTTCATCCAATCAGTCTTACTCCTTTCCATGGCTGGCTTTATGTGATACATCACCACTGTCAATGGCTACTTTCGGTCATCTCTCGGGAAAATGATCCAATGCCCTGTTACGGCACGGCTAATCGTCTGGAGGCATCACCCTTGTCAATGGCTTCATCTTATCCTCTCAGTGAAAATGGTCAACGCACCCTGTCACGGCACGGCTATTCATCTGTCGATTCTCGATCATGCTGGAATAGGATTTACTATCCTTTTGCGTCTGTCACTAACGCCCCGCAATCGCGAGTTTGGAGCTCGTCACAGTCATTCATTCATTGAATCCTACTCGGAATACCACAGACAAGGTTTAGACTTTCCGGATTCTCTTGAATGCCGCCATCATTCTAGCTTACGCCACGAAGATTCTGATTAAGAGATCTAAGAGATACTCATTCAGTCGAAGGTAGAACGGAAGTGGTTGTCAGGCACGCGTTCATAGGGAATGATGATGATTGTCACGTTCATCACATTCAGATTGAAGTACGAATGAATATCTTAGAAGCGAAATAAGATAAATTGAATAGAAAACAGTAGTACTTTGCATTAATCTTTGAGGAACAGCAGAGCTCCACACCTTAATCTATGGAGTGTAGAAACTCTACTGTTAAAAATACATAAGTGAAAGTCCAGGCATGGCCGAGAGGCCAGCCCTCAAACGTGATCTAAGATAGCATACAACTGATCAAAGATCCCTAATACAATAGTAAAAGGTCCTATTTATAATAAACTAGCTACTAGGGTTTACAGAAGTAAGTAATTGATGCATAAATCCACTTCCGGGGCCCACTTGGTGTGTGCTTGGGATGAGCTTTGACTTTCCACATGCAGAGGCCATTTGTGGAGTTGAACGCCAGGTTTTGATCCATTTCTGGCGTTCAACTCTGGTTTTGGATCATTTTCTGGCGCTGGACGCCAGATTTGGGCAGAAAGCTGGCGTTGAACGCCAGTTTACGTCATCTATTCTTGGCCAAAGTATGGACTATTATATATTGCTGGAAAGCCCTGAATGTCTACTTTCCATCGCAATTAGAATCGCACCATTTCGAGTTCTGTAGCTCCAGAAAATCCACTTTGAGTGCAGGGAGGTCAGAATCCAACAGCATCAGCAGTCCTTCTTCAACCTCTGAATCTGATTTCTGCTCAAGTCCCTCAATTTCAGCCAGAAAATACATGAAATCACAGAAAAACACACAAACTCATAGTAAATTCCAGAAATGTAAATTTAACATAAAAACTAGTGAAAACATCCCTAAAAGTAACTAGATCCTACTAAAAACATACTAAAAACAATGCCAAAAAGCGTATAAATTATCTGCTCATCAGAAGTCGAAAGAAATTCCTTTGGAAGAGCTGGCTACGTTTGTAAGTAATCAAGAAAAGCTTCATGGTTTTGCCGAGGATGGTGATGGTTCTTCGGTATGGAATAAAAATTTTTCTTTCATGGTTGTTGCGGATGAGACGTTGCAGTCCTCATTCGATATGAATTTGGTAAACGAGGTTGGGGATGTTGCATTTGATCAATACCTATAGGTATAATTTGATTATTTGTGTGTATAAAATATTGTAAAAATTGGTTAGCTGATAAGATTTCGTTCATTCAGGTGCTTGGATTTTGTTTGGCGAGCATTGGCCAAAGTAGGGAGATGAAACATAAGGAGCTTTCAGAGAAAACTGATGAGTTGGCCACACTGAAAATTAATTTGGGTAAGAAAGATGATATTATAACCGAGGTTAAAAAGAAATTGTTGGAGAAAGAATAAGAACTGAAAACTATTAAGAGTATCTATGAAAAAGAAGCAGAGTTGCTGAAAAGAGGGATATCGATCTCTGTACTATGAATACTCAAATGATTGAGGTGACTATAAAATTGAAAAACCTGGAGAACAGTAGGCAAACAAAAATTTTAGATGCCTTTGCCGAAGGTTTTGGGCATGCGGTCACTCAAGCGAAGATGTTAACCTCCGAGATTGACTTCTCGACGATGGATCCGAGCAAAGTGGTTTGAGATGGAGTTTTGGTAAATGACGAGGATGTTGTCAAGGATGAGAATGACAACCTGGCAGATTGATGTTTTTGCAGTTTGTTCTAAAAACTTTTGAAAGGCTTTGTATGTTAAATTGTTGCCAATTTATCTTGGCATTTTGGAATTTTTAATAGGTAGTCTTTGAACTGACTTTATTTTGGTAATATTTAATGACTACTTCATGGTATGATCATCGTTGAATAGTCATGGATTTGGCTTTTGCCAAGTTTGTTTTGGCTTATTTGAAATAGTTAGTGTGTTGAGATTGATCTGATTTGGACTATTTGGATTTGGCTTGATATATATCTGAATAATTGATAGATTGGTATTTGATTTAAGCAATAGTTGCCGTTGGTATGTTGGTCCCTTATGTTTGTTAAGGATTTGATAGTAGAGCGAGAATATCTAGTCTTTTGTTTGATATCTGAGTTAGAGAATGGCTTGTTTTAAATTTCCATCGATGTATTGGTCCTCGCTGCTGAGACGGGTTTGATAGAAGTGGATTAGTTGGGCAAAAATATCATGATAGGTCACCTTTGTTTGGTAATTTGATGATTAAGTTTGATTGCGCATGTGTAAATGATGCGACTTTGAATTGAACATTTATCGCGAATGGATAAGTGTTTTTTCTTGTTTGATATTTGATTTGTTGACTGTTGAAAGTCATAGTTCGGAAGATAGTTGATATAGAAACGATGATAGTTAATACCAATCTGATAATGATTGATATATATATATATATGAATAGATCGGATAATGATTGATATAGATTGGAAAATAGAGATAATAGATATAGATCGACATTTTTCTGGCCATAATGATTTATTATACGACCTTTATTTTCAAAGGTTCATGTAAGTTTGCCTCGTTAAAACCTCTCCAAGAAAAATTCTTTTTGGAAAAAAATCTTGTGAGTAGGAAAAAGAGTACAAACATGTCCCTGTCTTTTAGCTATAATATTGCTTTAAGGAAGAAATATTCCAAGAGTTAGGTAACATGATACCATCTAACGATTCGAGCTTATAAGCTCCTTTTTCGAGGACATCAAGGATTTTGAGTGGGCCTTCCCATTTGGCGGCGAGTTTCTCATAGGATGAAGGTCATCTGGCTTGCTCAGTTTTTCTGAGTACTAAATCGCCAACTTGAAATGAGCGAGGATGGACCTTCTGATTGTACTGCCTTGCTATGTTTTGCTGCATTGCTCGGTGATGGACAGAGGCTATGTCTTGGGTTCCTTCAACTAAATCTAGTTCGATTCGCCAAGCTTCATCATGATCGGTGGCTCGTGTTCTTAGTGAGGATTGAAATATTTCCAAAGGAATCATCACTTTAGACCCGTAGACTAGAGAAAACGGGGTTTCTTTAGTATTAGAGTGTGTAGTGGTGTTACAATTCTATAGGATTTCTGGAATAAGCTCGACCCAAAGCCTTTTGCAGTATCCAGTTTTTTTCTCAAAGCATGTAGGACAACTTTGTTAGCAACTTCAGCCAATTCGTTAGTATGTGGATATTCAACAGAAGCCAGGTATTGTTTGATTTTTAAGTTTTGTAAAAAATATGTGAAATTATGGTCGACAAACTGACGACCATTATCAGTAATAATATGATGAGGCATACCAAATCTGCATATAATATGTTTCCAAACAAAAGAATTCATTTATTGTGAAGTAATTTTGGCCAGTAGTTGTGCCTCAATCCATTTGGAAAAGTAGTCAATTGCCACAACTAAAAATTTTACCTGTCCTAGTGCAATAGGAAAAGGATCGAGGATGTTGATCCCCCATTGATAGAATGGCCAGCTTATCTCGAAGTGATGCAATAGTTCGGCTGATACATGTATTATTGGAGCGTATTTTTAACAATTGTTGCAAGTTTTCACCTTTTAATGGTAGTCTCTCTATAAGCTCGGTCAAAAAACCCAGCTCGAAAAATTTTGGAGGATATATAAGCTCCAAGCTCCTATATGTGTGCTGCATATTCCTTCATGAATCTCAGCCAAGGAAAGATCGGCTTCTGACCTGCTTAGACACTTTAAGAGGGGACAAGTATAGCCTCCCCTGTACAGGTTATCATTTAACAATGTAAAGAATGAAGCTTGTCTCTTGAATTTTTTTAAATTAGTGATTTTAGAGGAAATATTTCCAGTTTTGAGATAATGGATGTAAGGCCATCGCCAATCATCTTTGTCAGCAATGTGGCAAATGTTAATGGAATGGATGCTTGGTGTAATCAAAGTGGATTGTAAAAGAGTAGCAGTGTGTGATTGTGTACTGGCGAGCTTTGACAAGATGTTGGCTCGGTAATTTTGTTCTTTGGGAATATGATGAATTTCAAATTTTGAAAAATGAGCTAGAAGCGTTTTGACAACATCTAAGTATTTTGTTAAAAGGGGATCTTTTACTTGAAAAGATTGATTTACTTATTGTACTACCAGTAAAGAGTCACAGTATACCTTTATTGCAGAAATATTTAATTCGATGGCTAACCTTAAGCTGGCAATGAGTGCTTCATATTCAGCCTGATTGTTGTTGGCTTTGAAAGAGAAGCGTAGAGAATACTCCAAAACTATTCCATTGGGGTCCTCTAGAAGAATTCCTGTCCTTGACACTTGAGGGTTGGAAGCGCCATCGACGTATAGTACCCATTTTTCTGGCATATCATCGGAGTTGGGAGTAGTAAACTCGGCAACAAAGTCAGGAAGGTATTGTAATTTGATTGAGCCTCGGGATTGGTATTTGATATCAAATTTGGATAATTCGATAGACCACTTTATTAATCGGCCAGCTAGTTCTGGTTTTGTGAGCACTTGTCGTAGCGGCTGGTCAGTTCGGACATTAATGGTATGACTTTGGAAATAAGGTCGAAGACTCCTAGTTGAGAAGACTAAGGCAAGGGCGAGCTTTTCTATCTTCGGATAGTGAAGCTCGGCATTTTGCAGCAATTTTTTGGTGAAGTAAACAAGTTGTTGGACCTTATCCCTTTCTATAATAAGAACAAAACTAATTGCCCAGTCAGTTATAGATAGATAAAGATAAAGCTCTTCTCCATGTTCAGGTTTTTGCAAAATGGGAGGTTTTAAAAGAATAGTTTTTAAGTTTGAAAAAGCAGTTTCACATTCGTCATCCCATTGGAAGTTGTTTTTCTTTTTCAGTGATTGAAAAAAGTAGAAAGATTTGCAAGCTGAACAAGGCAAAAATCTTGATAAAGTAGCGAGTCTTCCTGTTAATCGTTGGACTTCTTTGTCTGTTTGAGGACTTTGCATGTCTAAAACAACTTGGTATTTTTTTGGATTGGCTTTTATATCTTGGCTTGTCAGCAGAAAGCCGAGGAATTTACCTCCTTAGACGCTAAAGGCGTATTTCTCAGGGTTTAACCTCACGTTGTATGGTCGTCTTTGTGCGGAGATCTCCTCAAGGTCGTCCACGTGAGATTTGCCGACTTTGGTTTTGGCAACCATGTCATCAACGTAGGCTTTGATGTTCCGACCAATTTGCTTGGCGAACATGTTGTCCATAAGTCTCTGGTAAGCAGCTCTTGCGTTCTTAAGGCCAAAGGGCATAACTTTATAACAAAAATGACCGTATTCAGTTATGAAAGCAGTTTTATCTTAGTCTGATGGATGCATGAGGATCTCGTTATAACCAGAGTAGGCATCCATAAAACTTAAAGTGACATAGCTTGATGAATTGTCAACTAAAGCATCAATAGATGGTAAAGGATATGCATTTTTAGGACATGCTTTATTTAAATGAGTAAAGTTGACGCACATGCGCAATTTACCATTATGTTTCTTTACCATGACAATATTAGCTAACCATGTTGTAAACCGGAGTTCTTGAATGAAATTGGCATCAATGAGCATTTTGGTCTCCTCCAATGATGTCGTTTTCTTTTCGGAACCAAGGTTACGCTTTTTCTGCGCGATAGGTTGGACTGATGACTTAATTTCCAGTTTATGAGATATTACAGAAGGATCAATGCTTGGCATATCTGCAAGGATACAAGCGAATAGGTCAGCATTTTGTTGGAGAAATTGGATGATTTTCTCCCTTTCATCAGCCTACATAGTTGAACCTACAAAAGTAAACTTGTTTGAATCGTCAGTTAAATGGATTTTTTGCAACTACTCCATCGGGGTAGGACGATCTTGAAACTCAGTGTGTGGGTCTAACTCAGCTAAAGAGGGAAGCTCGAGCGAGTTATAGACGGCGTTTACTTGAGCACCTATAGCTCGATTAGGCATTTTGAGACTAGTGTTATAACAATGCCGAGCTTCACGGTGGTCACTGTGAATTGTTGCAACAAGGTTATCTTGCACATGAAACTTCACACAGAGATGAATTGTAGATACAATTGCGCTAAACTTATTTAGAAAAGGTCAGCCAAGTATTAAGTTATAAGGACTAAAACAATCAACCACAAGGTATTGAACATCTAAATTTTTGTTAGAGGATTCTCACCGAGTGTGGTTTGTAACCAAACTAAACCCAACACGGGTAGTCGTTCGCCTGAAAATCCAACCAGGTATCCAGTGGATGGCTGGAGTATGTTATCACTCAACTTCATCTTCTGAAATGTGGAGTAGAATAGAACATCAGTGCTACTTCTTAGATCCAGCAAGACTTTTCAAATTATTAGGTCTCCCAGCTGAATAGAAATAACAACTGGGTCATCTAAATTAAGTTTGGTTGAATTGAAATCGATTAGAATGTCATTTAAGGAAAGTGTGGCACAGCTTGATGATTATTGGTGGTGCTTTCTACAGCGAGCATAGCTCAGTAAGTACATTTGCGAGCAGAGCTTAATGCTCCTCCACCAGTGAAGCCCCCCAGATATGCAATTGATCACACCTCTGGGTTGATTGGGCTGGGCTGCAAGTGCTTTTTCCTTGTCCCGAGAAGATTGACCTGCAGAAGATAAGTCAAATTGATGTGTGTTCCATTTTTGGATGTGTCAACCAATGTATTTGTCCAGATGCCCTTGTCGAGCTAAGTGTTCAAGCAAGTCTTTGGCTATGAGACACTCATCAGTAGTGTGTCCGTGCTTCTGGTGAAAAGTACAGTACTTCGTTTTGTCCACATTCTTCGTGTCTTTGTAGGTTCCGACCTTTCGAGGAGGTTTATGATGAGCTTTCAATTTAGCATTTTCTTGATGATTTCCTCGCTTTTGGTGTTGAACTGGGTATAGGAGTCATAACGCAGTGCCAACCGAAAGGGTTTCTTATTGTCCCAAGTTTTATCGTCATCTTTATTTTTTTAATTCTTCTCGAATTTCTGAGCTTGGCGTAACTCTTCAATTTCCATTTGACCTTTAGCCTTTCCTCGAAACTCGGCCAAGGTTTTGGGTTTAGCCACTATGATGGTTTCTTGAAACTTTTCGGGGCGGAGTCCACTCTTTATAGCATGTATACTACTAGAAAAAGGGTTTTTTCGGACGAAAATTTCAAACGAAATTTATTCCATCTGAATGACTTTTTCATTTCGGACAAATTTGAGACAAATGTTGAACAACTTTTAGTGGGGACATTGGAATAATATATTCTGTCCTAAATTTGTCTAAATTTTGTCCCAAATTTTGGCGCCAAATTTTTTTTGTGGCGCCAAAATTTTCATACAAATTAGCAACACATTCTGGACAAAAACTATAATTCGTCCGTATTCCATCTGAATATGCGTAATAACTTCAGACGGATTTGGGACGCATTTTGAAAAATGTTAATTCTATCCCAAATTTGTCTATAATTAGTCTTGAATGCTTTTACTATAGCTAACCCTTCGAAGTAGCTAAAATTTTTTCCCACAAATTTGGGACAAAAATAACATCATTTCTAAATTCTGTTTGAAAGTGCATCAGTTTTCAAATGAATTTCAAATATTTGTTGAAAAGTTTTAACATTTAGTATAAAAATATTGTTTATATTTTAAATTAGTCTATTATTTTTTAATTTATTCTTTTAATTATTTACGTTATAATAATTTAAAATTTAATTTTGTAACAAATTTAAGATAAAGTGTATCTAAAAGAATCACATATATAAAAACTTAAAAATAAATATAATAAATAATAATAAAATGAGGAATAGCAAGGATATTTCGACGCTCAAGTCAGAATAAATTTATGAAATATATGTGTGTGAAATGAGGAATGTAACTAAAGGGTCTCTGACTCCTGTTTATATAATTTGAGGTAGTTATCTTATCTTATCTTATCTTATCTATATTATTTATTAATATAAAAAGAATTTTTAATTTCGAATATTAATTTTACTAAATATTTATCTTTTTAGATTATTATATAACAAATATTTAAGAATATGATTTAATTTAAATATTTTAAAATTAATATTAGACATAATTTTTTTAAAATATTTATCTTTTAGATATCATATTCTATAATTTATTGACTATATTTTTGTTATAATTTTATCTTTTTTTAATTTGATATTAAAAATTAAATATAATTTTAATTTAAAAAAATTAAAATATACATAATTATTTTAATACCACTTATTATTTACTTTGCGCCAAAAATCAAAATTTTATCAAAACCGCCTTTTAGTTTCAGGGGATTTCAATTTTTGAGTGCCTTCTCCTTACTAATATCACAGCTAGGTTACCTGGCCAAAAATCAAACCTTTTTTCAAAACCGTCTTTTGGTTTCACCGTTTCAGGTTAGTTCTTCATCTCCTTCTCCCTCCTTCTGTGCGTGCTCTGCCTCTGGTCTGTGATTGCCGATTGTGCTTCACGCTCCTTCTGCGTGCTCTGCCTCTGTCTGTGCATTACCACTCGTGCTTCGCCGCTGGTGCTTCACCGCTTGTGCTCTGCCTCCTGTCTCTGGTCTCAGATATCCACCACTCCAGCCTCCAATCTCGCACCTCAGACCACCTCCACCATCGTTAATCGCACTCCCAGCCTTCACTTGCGAACAACCGCTCTGCCACTTGCATGTGTTCACCTCTGCCGGTCTCAGAACCCGCGCCCCTGCCAGCCTCAGACACCGCCCCTTCGCTAGATTGTTCGTGCCTCCTCTTCTTTTTGTGCGTCCTTTGCAAGTTCAACATTTATTGTGAGTATGTGAGCACGCCATCCTCAACTTAGATATTACATACATGCTACTGTCTCAGGGCTTCTTCCCTTTTTACAAAAGGTTAGGGTTTCTATTTTTTGGGGGTTTCTGTTCTAATTCTTTGAAGTTTTACTCAGCCTTGTAAGGATTGTTGTTGATTTTCTTGCTTTGATATTAAATGAGCTAATATAGGATCCTTGGATTGTCATGTCAGAATTAACATGAAATGGGGTATATATTGTAGTTTTACCTATTGTTAAGCAATGTTATTGTAACATTGTGATGATATAGCCTCGTAGAAGTATTCCTATAGATCCTCCTAATTCAAAATTTTACTCACAATGGAGTAGGTTATAATTATACAATATTCAAGGATAATTCAATGTATATGGTAAGTATAAAGTAAGGAAGATTTTTAGGCATACCAATTAGCAGGTTTGATCATTTCTTTTGTATTGAATAAAATGTATAAGTGGAGTCCAAGTGCAACTAAGACTAGCTTCTGCGAAATTTTTAAGATTTATATTTGGATCTGATCTCATCTCTACATACTTATCAATCTTGACAGTGAGGTGATTTCAATGAGTGTCTTGTCATGATATCTACTTAAAGGAGAAAAATAATAGTACTCTGTTGGATGAAATAAAGAGATGATTTGAGTGTTGTTAATGAAAGATATAGGAAAGTCATCTTAAGTTCAGGAAAAATTTTGCTATATAGCTATAGGACCTAAGATCTTGTATGGAATTGAATGTATGAAAGGCCAACAGTGTAATAAGCTCAATGTTGTACAGGTTAGAATTTTGGAATGCATGAATGAATATACTATACGAGGAAGTGAATGTGATGAGAGGACCTATAGAAGCACCAAAAAGAACTAATAAGAAGAGTATAACTAAAAATCTAAAGTGGCTTCATGGGCTTCATTTGATACATATAGTTCACCTCTCTAGGTAGAAAGTACTTTTATATATATTATGATAAAATCCTTTGAATTTGATGTTGGTAGAATGTAACGTAAGGACATTTTGGTTTCTAGGCAATTATTATTTGATAGAGTTTTATAGAATTTTGTGCTAAAATTTTGTTCATAACTAACCAACTTAAAAGTTATATGTTTTGATGCTGTAGGTCTCATTTTGCACCTAATTATTCTTATTCTAAATCTTTGCTCTTTTCTTTACCTGCAATTTATATGCTTGTGTGCTAGTATGAAACAGCTCAAGGATGTTATCTATTAGAACTGAGTCCAATGCTTATATAGTTATGTCACCTATAATTGTCACC
This sequence comes from Arachis hypogaea, assembly GCF_003086295.3. Taxonomy (NCBI): domain Eukaryota; kingdom Viridiplantae; phylum Streptophyta; class Magnoliopsida; order Fabales; family Fabaceae; genus Arachis; species Arachis hypogaea. Next base: position 105,254,392 of record NC_092055.1, read on the forward strand.
TATAAAGCCACTTATTATGTCACCTATAATTGTCACTTATTTGTTCATGGCATATTTAGTTGCGATTAAAATGAATTGGTTTTGTAGGGTGAATTAAAAAAGCGAAAGACAGAACTTTTTCAAGTAGCTTTATCCTTGGATAATGAGGAAGATGTTGAGGCATCTAAGGAAGGCATAGATATACCAAATGATTATACTATTTGGAACGAAGTTTGTGACAAAGGAAAAAAAAAGCTGCTTTTGATTTAGGTTCTTTTGGTTTAGATCTCTCTTCAAAGATGGATTCCAGAAATTGTTCAAAGACATCCAAAGACAATCTAAATATTGAGCAAGAACTTCACATGTGGAAAGAAAAGGCAAAGGAGCAAGAAATGATCAATGAAGAGCAAAAGGTTAAGTTGAAAGATGCTGAGCACAAGTTAAAAGATCAAGGACGTCAACTAAAAGTTCAACAGAAATGAATTGGTTCTACTGAAAAGACAATTCATGCTTTGTATAAAAAGTTGAATCTCCCACTTCCTTCAACCTTGTCTGATCCTACGGAAGATGAGCTTGGGACAGGCTTTAGTGATGATGAGGATGATAACAAAAGTGATTGATGCCAGGAGTATATGTTTTTTCTGATTTAGATTAAGGAAGTTTTAGGTGAATTAGTTAGTACATTTTATTTTATTCATGATATTTGACCTTTTTAAAGGCTTTCTTTGTTTTAGTTTAAGTATTTTTTTTCTTATTTTAGTTTGATTACATTTATGGACAAAAGTATTTTAATAATAAATATTTTTTAATCCTTTTATGGTAATTAGCTTTTTCATGACTTTATTATGTGTTTATAATTTCGATGATGTAATATGAAAAAATGATTATGATGGTCTTAACATAGAAAGCAAATCGAATACAATTTATTTTCTAAAATATTTATATATTAAATAGCAAATTATTTTGTATGAAAATTATTTGAAATATTATATTAAATTTGTAGAAAATTTATGCGAAAATAATTTTTTGTTTTGTATGAAATTTGTTTCAAATACGTAAATTCTTTTAAATTAAATTTATCTAAAATTTAATTGAAAAGAAATATTTGATTTGTCTAAAATTTGTTCGAAAAAAATTTGTTATATTTGACTAAATTCGTTAGAAATTTGTCTGAAATAAAATATATTTTTTGTTTGAAATTTGTATGAAATACATTGTTTTTATGTTGGCTAATATGTCTGAAATTTATCTAAAATACATCATAATAGTTAGAAATCTAGCAGATAAATGCCTATTCAAAATCTGTCACAAAATCGTCTGAAAAAAATTTCGGACGAAATTTCAGACAAAATTTAAATTAGCAACAAGGCTTTTTGGGACAAAAAAAAATTGTCCCAATTTTGTTTGAAAGAAAAAATTTGTCTCTAATTTGTTCAAAATTTATTTCAATTTCGTCTCAAAATTCGTCCGAAAAAGTCCTATTTCTAGTAGTAAAATGTACCTTGGGATGGAGGTTTGGGATGCTCATTGCCACTTTGGTGATGCGGGTGATATAGTCCTTTAAACTTTCGTGTTGCCCTTACTTGATAGTGTTCAAATAGTCGGAGTCACGTAAATAGATGGAAGATGTAGCGAACTGATCTTCGAATTGCTTGGATAGCTCCTGGAAGCATGAAATGGAATCTACAGACAAAGATGAAAACCAATCAAGTGCAAGACCATCTAAAAAGTAGAAAAATAACGACATAAAATAGGATCAGAAGCACCGTTTACTATCATTATAGATCAAAATTTTTTAACGTGTTTTTCGGATCTCCCATGCCATCATAGGGAGTTAATGTGCACGGTAATATGAAGTTCCTAGGCAACTGTGAATGGACCAACAGCGTTGTCCAATTCATCATCGTCGTCATTTTGTTGGTTTTCTTCTGGTTGTTGAGTTTTCGAGATGTGAGTTGGATCAAAATTTTCTTCATCATCTTCTGGTTGCTCATTGTCATTATTTTCAATCCAAGCAATGGTTAGCTCGGCTATTTGATTTTCCATTCGTTAATTTTCTTCCATCATTTGTTGATTAGCCTGTTGTAACTTCGTTATTATCCGAAGAAGCTCTGATGGTGTGAGAGGAGGTTGGTCAGCCATGAATAGCTATGAGAGTTTTTGGACCTATAGAAAGAAGGATTTTTATTTTGAGGCCCAACAGTGGGCGCCAATTGTTTTTGTAGAGGTTGGCCGGTGTATAACCTGTCCGCTGGTGAATATTTGTGAGCTCTCCGTCAGGATGAGGTATACGTCGGCAATGAGAGAATAATGGGGGTGGATACCTGGAAAAGGCATTCCGATCCGACGCTCAAGTTAATAAGTGAGTAATAAGTTTTGCAGAATGCAATGAATAGAACAATCTTCTTACCATTTCCTTTATATCTGAAAATGAAAAGTAACCATTGTGTCTCCGAGTAATGATGTTTTAAGAGATGAGTAATAGCATACCTGACGTTTTGATACCCATTTAAATGTTAGTTATTGACAGCTGATTTATAAGGTTCATGGCCGAGTTATAACTTATAACCGATGTTTAATGGTCGTATCAATAATAATAATAATAAGTGAGTGAAAATAATTATGATGTCTTTTTTATGCCAAATATATATACATAAAATCAAAAGTATTATTTGCATACCAAAATTAGTTATTAAAATAAATTATTATGTATTTATATATAAATATATATGTAGTTTAAGTGTTTAACTCATTTTTTAATTTATATTTTGTATTTTAATATATATTATTATACTCTAATAATTAATTTTGGTAACTAATTTTAGTGTACATTTAATATGATTAACACAAAAAATATATAATTTACTGTTATTATTGGCCGAATGATGATAATATATACAACCGATACCCACAGCAAGATTTCTTTTAGGCGATAGTGACAAGCACACGCGAATAAATCTCAAGGGATTTGAAAAAAGGAGAAGCTGATGAATTTTCATTATTATTTTTTCCTTTTTCAATTATAATATATTTCTTACCGCATGTCACCACTAAAGTTCTCCAATAACCTAAAAAAAGGTCGAGTTAATTAAGTATGATTTTCGGATCAACTATGCTAGACAAAAAATCTTGGTTCCGAAAATTCAAGGACAGTGAGTGATAGTAATGGAATCATCATGGTAGGTTTAGAAGGCAACAAACTAAATGTTGAGATATGATTAGTTTCTTGACAACTTGTTCGTAATAATAATCATGCAATAAGGACGTAAAGTGAGGAAGTACTATTTTAGTTTTTTAATATTTAGAGTAAATTTTTATTTTATTTTTAATATTTAAAATATTTTATTTTTATTTCAAATATTTTATTTTGTTCTATTTTAATTTTTTGGTCAAATTTTTTTTTAAAAATATTATTTTTTATTGTTATTTTTTCTCTTATTATTATGCCATTTTCGTTCTCAAATTATTATAACAATTATCGTGACTACTATAATTATTTAGATAAAACATAATAAAAGAAAAGGTATTTTTAGAAGAAAAAATTTTAATTTTAACTAAAAAATTAAAATAAAATAAAATAAATTATTTAAGAGAAAAATATAATATTTCAAATACTAAAAACAAAATTAGAATTTAACAAAAACATTAACAACTAAAACAGTATTTTACTCTTTTCGTACGTTTCTAAGAGCTTAATTAATCATTAATTTGTCAAGCTTTAATTGACTGCTTTATGGCATGATTAAATTGGGATCTTTAATTTATTTCGAGGGAAAAAATTTTCTTGTTCCTTAATCATAAGGGTTTCACTGAATCTCTACCAACTTTAGACAAAGCATATAAAAGGATGCACTTCAATTCAAATCACAGTCCAATTAGTAGCAAACCATTAATTTATTCCTAATTCTTGGGTCCCATTGACCATTGTCCCTATGATGCGAGTGTTTCAATGGTTTAGAACCGAATTGGAGGTCTTTCTTTTTTTGTTTTAATCTTCATCTATTATTAACTACAATGAATTGGTCAATTGGAAGGGGGAAAAAAAAAAGACCCTCAATTTCTTTTTCTTTTTTTTTTTAAATTTCGTTGGCTTGCACTAATTTTTCTCTTGCTTTTTGCTAGTGACCTGTGATGCTGGCGTGAAAGCACAAGCACAAGATAGTTTCAAGTCGCTTCAATTCACCCTTTTTATATATATTATATACACTACTAATTGATGTATGTCTTGGTTCTAGGCATCAAAAGAAATATCCTAACTTTTTTTTCACCCTTATGGATGTAACATAAATTTGGGGCCTTTCATTGCGTCTATTCAACAATTGACACGCATCATGTGAAATCCCCCCCCCCCCCCCCCTCCTCTCTCTTCTCTAAGCATGTGAGTGCTTTCATGCCTAATATTATGCTATGCTTATTCACTCTTCAATTCGACCCTAATAATATACAAACACAATTTTCAATCCATGCCTAAAATGAACTACTCCAAGAAGATAATATATCATAATATTAGACAATTTTGTAAGAATAATAATAATAATAATAATAATAATAATAATAATAATAAGTTTTTTGTTGACATGACACTCATACATTGAATTTGAAAATTATCTGTTTAGGTGTTGTCACTAAAAATTTTTAATATTTTATTTTATAAATTATAAATTTTTATTTACTTAAGTTGTTATTTTTTAAATTTTTAAATATGCTTATTTGCTTAGATTGTTACTTTTTAAATACACTTTCTTATGTTGTTAGATATTTAATTTTAAATATTGTTAAACTAATTATTTACTTAGGTTGTTGAACTAATTATTTATAAATTGTAAATTATTTTCTTAGATTGTTACTTTTTAAATTTTTAAATTGTAGTTATATATCATATTTTTGTTTATAATTTTATCATCCTTTTAATTAGTTGTTAAGGTTCATATTTTAAATTCAAATAAAAGTCAATTAGGTTTTAAAAAATTCATTTTCTTAGATTGTTAGATATTTAATTTTTAATATTGTTGAACTAATTTAAAAAAATATTTATAAATTATAAATTATTTTCTTAGGTTGTTATTTTTTAAATTTTTAAATTATAGTTACATTTTATTTATAAAATCCATTTTATTTTTAATATTACTCTTTTATTTAAAAAAAACTAATAATAAGTTTACATAATAACAATACTAATTCTATTTAAAAAACTAAATAAAAAGATAAGAGAGTCTTTTTAATTTAAATTTACAGATAAATTAACTAAGTTCACGTAGTAATAATAATAATAATTCTATTTAAATAACTAAATAGAAAGATGCTTTTTTTATCTTTTGAACCCAGTTAGGATTTATAACTAAGTGTGAATTAATTTCCACATAATAACAATAATAATTGATAATTATTCAATTAGTTTTCGTGTAACAATAATAATTTTATTTACATTATATCATCTTGTTGTTAGTTGTTAAGGTTTATATTTTAAATTCAAATAAAAATAAATTAGGTTTCAAAAAATTCTAGTTATGAGTCAACTATAAAAGTACGAATAGATGGGTAGGGAGAGCGAGAGAGAGCGAGAGAGAGCAGACGATGGTAGGGTTTTCGGAGGCGTAAGGATAGCGGATGGCGAAGGGGGTGGCGACCAGGAAGGTAGCGGAGAGAGGGTGGAGATTCATGTCTTGAGGTTGGCAGATGAGTCTTGGAAAGGGAAGAACGTCATGGAGGTTGGGGGAGGGTCTGGCATGTCTCATGATCAGGCTTCTGCGAGAGTTAATGGGCAAGCTACACCACAGGGTTTGAGAGATGCAGAGAAGAGGTGAAGGGCAAAGAACCTCTTAAGGTGTCCTTCAGAGACAAGGTAGTGGGAGAAACCTCAGTTAGAGTTTCTCATGTGGCAGATGCTTTGGATGCGGATAGGATGGCTACGATCAAAGACGAAGAGATCCCTAGCGTGGAATTCACAGAGGAAGCTAGGGAGATTCTCTCTGCCCCCTATAAGGATGCCATCATCATTAAAGTTCTTGGCAAATCTTTCAGTTATACTGCTATCACACACAAGTTGAGAGGAGTTTGGAGAACCAAAGACGGTGAAGAGGTTTTGGACGTTGGTTTTGGTTATTTCCTCATCAAGTTTGACTTCTGGGAGGATAGAGAGAGAGTTCTTCTGGGCGGTCCATGGATGATAGCGGGAAATTATGTGACGGTAAAGCTGTGGTGTCTTTCTTTCTGTCCGTGTGAGGATTCCTTTGGATCCACTTTAGTTTGGATAAGAATCACCGGACTTAGTGTAAGGTCCCACATCAGTTGGGGAGGGGAACGAAGCATGCCTTATAAGGGTGTGGATACCTCTCCCTAGCATGACGTATTTTGACGAGTGAGTGAGGGGGGCTTCGGCTATCATCCCTATCGTCAAAGGCAAAACCATGAGACCTTATGTGCTAAAGCGGACAATATCGTGCTAGCGGGTGGTCTGGACTGTTACACTTAGCATCTGGTATTATAGTGAGAAGGTTATCTTAAACATAGCGAGAGCGGTGAGAATGCCGATTAAGGTTAATTTAGCCACCAAGTCAGCTGAGCGTGGGAAATATGCAAAAGCATGCATCCAAATCAATCTCGGCCAACCTGTAATACGCAAGATTCTGGTTGATGGCTTTGAATATGCCATAGAATATGAGAACCTGCATCTCATTTGTGAAAAATGCAATTGCTTTGGGCATGTGACCCGGGATTGTGGGAAGGCAAAGGGGGAGGAAGAGACTCTACTGGTGGAAAGGACCGTCGCGCCGTCACGAAAGGAACAGGATGGGGGAAAAGGCGAGCCATCAGCAACAACCAAGGTCAAACCGGCGGAGAAAATGACGCACCAGAATTTTGAATTTAAAAATGCAGGAGTCAATGCTGCGTTGAATGTGGAACATGCAGATCTTGTGCGGGGAATGTTGCATGAGATTTCGGAAGATATTAACGCACCTATTGATAGGGAGTGGACTATGTTTACAAAAAAAGAGAAAGTTAAGATAGGCTCAAAAAGAGGCTTTATTCTTAGAAGGCCCAATGTTGATAAGAAACCAACACGGGTTGGTAAGGGCTCATTATTAGCTGATAGAGAGGTCAAGAAGCCTGCTCCAACAGACAAGGCAACACGCACATAGAAACCTTCCTTTATTGGGTGTTCTTTGAGAGTGAACAAAGGGCGCGTGGCACCTGTTTTCTCCACATCGACCATTAATTCGAATCACAAGAGAAGGAAACTTCCCTCTCTTCAGAGTTCACCAACCGATCATGTCGGTGGAGACAAGTAAGATGAGACCAAGCAAGAAGGAAGTGCTGTTCTAGAGGGAATTGCCAAGATGGGAGACAGAGGACCCTCGATGTGAGAGGTGGGTGTTGCCGTTCCATCATCAAGCTTGGTTTTTATAGTTAGTGATTTTATGAACTTGATCAGTTAGAATGTGAGAGGAGCATCAAACAAGATGGCTCTAGTACACTGCAAAGAATTTGTAAGACGATTTAATCCTGCTTATGTTATTCTTGTAGAGACACATGTTGCGTTTAGTTCTATGAAATTTTTTTGGGAAAGCTTGGGTTTTCTTCTGATTGGAATAGTGGAAGCTAGTGGGCATAAAGGGGGTATATAGTTTTTGTCATCTAATGTTAAAGCTAAATGTAGAGTGATTGCTACCATGGAACATTATCTTACTATAGAAATTGATAGTGGAGGTAGGAGTTGGGTTTGTAGCGCGGTTTACGGTAGTCCTCAACCGGTGACCTGAGGGAATCTATGGAATCATCTCTTAGCTCTTGGAGTTTCTGTTCAGGTTTCTTGACTTGTCATCGGAGATTTTAATGAAATTCTGAGTTCTCAGTTGGTGAAAGCGGGTCTCTACAATGCTAATCGTAGCAACTACTTCTCTAATGTGCTGGATGCTTGTAATTTGTTTGATCTGGAAACAGTGGGAAGAAAGTTTACCGAGTTTAAGAGGGTCCAGGGTAATAGGGAAGTGGCTAAGAAATTGGACAAAGTGTGTAGTAACAGTAGTTGGAGGTTCATGTTTCCTTAAGCTTTCACAGAGGTGCTGAGTCGGTTGCATTCTGATCATTGCCCTTTGCTTATGAGATGTTTGGGAGCTCCAGCCAAAAAAAAATGGAAGGCCATTCAGATTTCAGGCTGCATGGGCCATTCACCCTTCTTATAAGGGTGTAATTCATCAAGCTTGGAATGGTACTAGCACCCACTTTCACGGCAAGCTTCGAAGAGTCCAACAAGCTTCTCAAGAATTCAATTCTCGTGTTTTTGGGAACATTTTTGTCAAGAAAAGAAACTTTGAAAGCAAGCTCAATGATTTGCAAAGAATATTCGAATCTAGTGATGAGACTGCTCTTAAAGAGGAAGAATGTAGGTACAGGGAGGAATATAACTTGGTCCTAGCCCAGGAGGAAATGCTTTGGTTTCAGAAGTCCCGGGAGCAATAGGTAAGATTTGGTGACAGAAATACGAAGTTTTTTCATATGCAGACTATTAGACAAAAAGCAAACAAAATTCATGGGCTCTTTGTGAGTGATGGGTCCTGGTCCTCTAATTTGGAACTTCTTCAGAAGGAGGCGTTGGCATTTTATAAAACTCTCTTTTGTTCCACTGAATCGGTGGAGGTGGACTGTTTGGGAGATTTTTCAAAGCCCTCCCTTAGCCGTGAGGCTTGTTAGAATCTCCTAAAGCCGGTCACGTTGTTGGAAGTTAAAGCAGCAGTGGATAGTATGAGTCCTCTCAAAGCCCCGGGGCCAGATGGATTTCAAGCGTACTTCTTCAAAGAATATTGGGATGTTGTTGGGCAAGATGTGTGGGATTTAGTTCGAAAGGTTTTTCAGGGGGAGGTGATTAATCCAGCTATGTTGGAAATGCTTATTGTGCTTATCCCAAAGGTTGACGTTCCAAGCAGAATGAAGAATTTTCGACCGATCAGTCTTTGCAACGTCATGTACAAGATTGTAACTAAGGTGCTGGTAAGCTGCATTAGACCTTACTTAGCAGACTTTATCAGTCCGAATCAGGGAGGGTTTATTCCTAGAAGAGGAACTCCTGATAATATCATTGTGGCAAAAGAAGTACTTCATTTCTTGAAGAAAACTAAGTCAAAGAAAGGTGCTATGGCTTTCAAGATAGATTTAGAGAAGGCTTATGACAGGGTCGACTGGAAGTTTTTTGAATTTACTTTAGATAGATTTGGCTTTCCTAGCTCTATTATAAATCTCATTATGAAGTATATTCAAGCATCCTCTCTTTCGATTCTGTGGAATGGGAACAGGTTAGAAGGTTTCCAACCTAGAATAGGGCTCCGGCAAGGGATCCCATGTCGCCATACATTTTCGTCCTTTGTATGGAGATGCTAGCATGCTTTATTTCAAACCAAGTTGAGTTAGGGGTGTGGGATGTAAGAACCAGATTTTTCATGAATAAAATTATTTAAATACCCAAATTAGATTTCAGAAAGTTAGAATGAGAATTTGGGGATTTAAATATGATTTTTGGACTCAGTAGGTCTTTCTGAGTCAGAAAATGTGTTTTTTGTGAAAAACCGCGAACCAGCAGTTAAACCGGTTGAATTGGTTCAAGTCTGCCTGGTACCACACGAGAAAAAGTGAAAACCGTTAAAAACCTTAGAAAAATATTAGAAGTTGAAAACCAAGCGTTAATTTTAAAGCTTTGGCCCAAAGTTGGGCCAAACGGGCTAAAAACACTAACGAGTTGGACCGGGACCAAGTTGGGCCCAAGTCCAACATATAAGGGTTCATTTAATGAATCCATGCAGCAACAACACTCATTAAACACAACACACACACCAGAAATTGAAAGAGGGAGAGGAAAAGAGATTGAGCACTATTCACTTCAATCTTTCCAAGCCCATATCTTGAGCTAAAGAGCTCCGATCGCCGCACCTTTTGCGGCTACGCGTTCCTTGTGAAGAGCTCTACAAAACCCATATAAGAAACTGGTAAGTAAAGCTCGAATTCCTCTCAGTTATTCTCCTCAAAGTTTTGAGTTTTAGGGTTTTGGCTAAGTGAGATTTTGTGATTTTTGGGTGTTTAGGTACACTCTAACCTTTGTTTGATGTTAGTTTTGGCTTCCAAAATTATTGAGCAAGGTAAGAGGTATTGAAACTCTTGAGAAATTTCAATTATAATGAGTCCTAGGTTGATTTATTATGATTTATGTATATATAGCTTGATTATGGTGAGTTTGAAACTTGTTAATGCTTGTTGGAGATTTTTGGTGGCTTAGTGTGTGATTAAAAGCTTATCTTCGGCTCAAGTTGGGGTTTTCGAGCATATTGGGGATTGGCCAAGGTATGGTTTTGGTTTTCTCTATGTAGTATATAATATTCATGGACACCTAGGCTAGTGACCCATAGGATAGGAATGAATTATAATGGTTGTTGAGGTGTTGAATGTTGATGTATGTTGAATAATATTGATATGTTGAGAATGAATGATTATATGTGGTTGTGATGTGTGAGGATAACTTGTATGGAGATGATGATGATATGGAGTTTTGAAATGAGGAATATGTGGATTTGATAATGATTGTTGGTATTTAAGGATTATGATGTTTGATGTTGGTTATGTGATTTATTGTTGTTGATATGGTTGATGATTGATGATGATTAGTGATCTTGTTGGTATATTGAAGGTGAATGTTGAGATTGTAGATAAATGATGTAAATGATGATGAGTTGATAAATCATGAATGTTGAATTTGTAAAGGTGGTGTGAGAGATTGGGATTGAAAGGATATGGGATTGATTTTGATGTTGGTAATGATTGAATTAAGATTGAAGAAAGTGTTGGTGGAGGATTGATTTTGGGTATCACATGATTGAGTTTTGGTGGTTGAAAGTGGTATAATATGATAAAAAGGGTAGGTTATGATAGAAAGTAGAACTTGAAGTGGTTTTGGTTTGGTTTGGTGGGAAATGCTGGTAATGTTAAGGTTTTGGGACTTTTGTAAAAAGTGGGTTTTTTGGTGAACTTCGTTTGATTATAACTTTTGCCTCAGTTTTCAAAATTGATTGGGATTTATTTGAAAGTAAAGCTTATTGAAAACCCTTTAATTTGATATGAAGTTTGTAAAATTTGGAATCTTGTAGAGGGAGTTATGATCATTCAAAGTTGGTGTTGAAAATATGAAATTCTGCAAAGTTGCAAAATTTCAGGATTTCTGATATGTGCGCACTCACAGCCTTGTACGGACGCACAACCCTGCCAAAATCTTGATCTGTACGGACGCACAGACTTGTGCGCACGCACAGGCAGGGAAATGCGTTCTGCTTGCAGCGTTAGCACGGCTTGTGCGCATACACATCAACGAAGAATTGCGACCTGTGCGGACGCACAGCCCTGTGCACACGCACAAGTCGGGAAGGGTTGTTTGTTGGGGGCGCTAGCACACCCTGTGCGAGTGAACAGACCATATATTTTTTAGTACTTGTACGTACGCACACCCCTGTGCGTACGCACACTTTTAAAATCTTCCGGGGCGTGCACGCGCACACCCCTGTGCGGTCGCACACGCCTTGATTCTCAAATTTTAACTTTGTTTTCAACTATCTCCCCTTTCCAACAAGGTTGTAAGCTTCTATAACACCATTTTAAGGCTTGTGGACTTAATTTTGAGTATGGGCATATGAGAGATAACCTAAGGGTTTTAGTTGATGATTATTATGAAGAATTAGAAGACGGGGGTTTAGGTTTCGGGTGCAATGAGGATGGTTTGATGGCTTGTGAAGGTAGATTGGTATGTAAATTGAGAAACTGATGGACTAATGAGTCCGGAGTGGAATTGCTTATGATGAGTTTGAGAAATATGAATGTTTAAGGATGTTAATGGAATGATGATCTTAATGAATGTTGAGAGTGTGCCAGGCACTATACCCTTGGAATGTTGAGGATTGATAATTTGAAGTGAATTGAGATGAGAAATGATGATGAATTGATATGGTTGATGGACTTGTGGATGTGGATAGTGAGCCAGGCACTATATCCTTAGAATGATAGTGTGCCATATCCTAGGAATGATTTGTGATGAGTTATATGTAATTGTTGTTTTCCTTTTCTACCGCAAGAGTAGACCAGGCACTATATCCTCGGAACAAGAGCGAGCCAGGCGCTATATCCTCGGAAGTGGCAAAAAAGGCAACATCCAAAAGGATGTGTCGGGTTGGCATTTATAGACCGACAAGTGATATCACGAGCCAGTAGGATAGACATTCATCATATGCATTTCCTATGTGCTTGTTTGCTTTGATTACTTGAGCCTGCCTAATTGTATAATATGCCTACTTGCTTCTTGAATTACTTGTTATATATTTGAATATTACTTGTATTTTCCTTGCTTGTATTATATGCATTTTTCTGGTGCTAAGGAGTGTAAGTAGGCGGTGGCGATGGGATCGCAGGGAGGATCGGTTGGTGAAGGCTGTGGGACAGCGGTGTTAGTTAGAATAGAAATTCCTTAAGATAGATTACCCAATTTATTTATGTTAAGGTTTATATAACTATGCTTATCTGTTTTAGTATGCTTTAAGATTAAATCTTGTGATGGATATGGAGCTTAGGATTGCCTTTGGCGTCCCGGGGTCTTATATCCTACATCATTGGGCACTGTTACCATATTGAGAACCTCCGGTTCTCATACCATATTTCTGTTGTGCTTTTCAGATGCAGGTCGTAACCCATCTCGGTGAGTTGCTCTGATGGTGACAGAAGCGGAGGATCATGACACCTTTTGGAGTCTTTTGGTTTATTTTGTTTATATCTCTCACTTTTGTATTTTGTTTTGCCTAGAGGCATGTATTGAGAGAAAAAAACATGTACAAGCTATTTTTACTGTCTGGTTCCGTATGTCTGTATATGGCTAGCCGGCTTAAACTCCACGAGCCGTGGCTAGATCTCTATGATATTATACTATTATATTTTGATATATCTCATCTGTTTCTTGTGCTCTAAGTTAGAAGCTTCGTTAGTACGTGTTGCGCTTTTGAAATCCTTTTTTGAGCTATATCCTTCATCGAGTTTCTAGATTATACTATTATATTTTAGAACTGTCGTAAACTGTCGTAATCTTTGATTAACCTTTGCTTTACGGCGCGAGGTAAAGTTTAGGCTAATTAGGGTGTTACATGGGACTCGGTTGCTGTCTCGCAGAGAGGTCCGAGAATTTTGCATCTAATGTTTGCTGATGATCTCCTCTTGTTCTGTAAAGCTAGCAAAACTCAAGTTCAACAAGTCATGCATTCTTTGAACTTGTTATGCAAGGCCTCGAGCCTGAAAGTGAACTTAGATAAGTCGAAAGCTGTCTGCTCCAAGAATGTGCCTAATAGACGAAGGAGGTGCTGGCTGGTGTGTCGTCAATCAGATTTGCTCATGACTTGGGTAGGTATTTGGGGGTTAATCTCAACCATCTGCGAGCCTCTAGAATAGCTTGCTTAGAGTCGGTGGAGAAAATCAGAAGTAGATTGTCTAACTGAAAAGGTCGTCTCCTGAATAGGGCTGGCAGTCTTTGTCTTATAAAATCCATGGCATCTTCCCTCCCTATCTACCAGATGCAAGTTGAGCTCTTTCCCAATAAGGATAGTTCCAAGATTGACTCAATTATGCGTAATTTCTTATGGAAAGGTAAGACGGATGAGTGGGGATTGAATTTGGTAAAGTGGAGTACAGTGGTAACTCCCAAAAGATATGGGGGTCTAGGTATTCGGGATACTCGAAGTGTTAATATGGCTCTTCTTGGTAAATTGGTCTGGCAGATATTTCAGGAAAGAAACAAGCTTTGGGTGCGCATTATGCTTGCGAAATATATACAAAGAAATATGTCTTTGGATCTAGTTTGCCCTATGCATGCTTCGGAAATCTGGCGCACCATCACAAAAGTTGCTAGGAGATTAAAAGAGGGTTATGTGAGGTATACAGGCCCTCTAACTCAGTCTTTTTGGTATCATCTATGGAGGCCTTCAGAAGCTCTTGCTCAGGAGGTTCCTTTTGTGCATATCTCGGATACAGTTCTCTCGCTTGGCGATGTATGGTTTAGGGGTGGCTAGCACTTGGAGGGGCTTTATACGGTTCTACTAGAGTCTTTAAAGCTAGATATTACTTTTCATAATCCATCTCTGCTGGAAGCGGTTGTTCCCAACTGGTATTGGGGACCGAATGATACTATGGTTTACTCCACAAGGAGTGGCTAAGAGTGGCTGCTGGAACAGAAGGTTCAATGGGATGCTAATGAGACTTGGTGACGAACGGATCTTTTGCTAGTAAAGAATTTCACAAAAGTAATCATGTTGTAAGTATAGTTTCTAAACCAACAAAGAATCTTTTCGTACAAAAATTTGGTTGTCACAAGTAACAAACCCCTAATAAAATTGATAATCAAAGTATTTAAACCTTGGGTTGTCTCTCAAGGAATTACAGGGAGGTGTATTTATTATTGGTTATGGAGGATTATCTTTTTGGGGTTTTTGAATAAGGAACAAGAAAAATAAATTGCAAGAAAGTAAATTAATATTAAGAAAACTCTTGGCAAGGTATAAGAATTAGACGTCCTATCCTCGTTATCTTTATCAATTGTGATGAGAATTATTCATTACTCCCACTTGGTTAACCTCTAACTATGAAGGTAAGTCAAATGGATAAATCAATATGAATCCTCAATTCCTAGTCAACTCCCAAGGAAAGACTAGAGTTAGTAGAATTCAAGTCAATTAGCAACTTTCAATTATCAATCAACAAAGGAGTTTGATAACTCAAGAGTTTCTAATTACTCAACCAAAGCTAAGAACATAAAAAGCTAAATTAAAATCATAAATATGAAATACCTCAAATTGCATTAAATAAAGAAATTAAATCTAACATGGAGTTCATAAATTCAATTGGAAAGATAAATAAACTAGAATGCTAGAATAAATAAAAGTAGAAGAGAAACTAAATTAAAGGAACATTGAACCTGGAATTGAGAAGAAATAAACCTAAAACTAAGAGAAATCCTAAAACCTAGAGAGAGGAGAGAGCCTCTCTCTCTCTCTAGAAAACTACATCTAAAACCTAAAATTGTGAATAATGAGAAGTGTTTTAATGTGTGTTGAGTCTCTGCTTGTCCCCTGGCTTTAGTATGTGTTTCTGGGCCAAAAACTGGGTCCAAACTCAGCCCAAAATCGCCCCCAGCATTTTTCTGCGATTTCTACACGTGGCGCATGTCACGCGTACGCGTCAGTCACGTGTACGCATCGCTTGTCTTCTGCGCTAGTCACGCGTACGCGTCAGGTACACGCACGCGTCGGTCGTGCAAACTCCAATTCACGCGTACGCATCAGGTACGCACACGCGTCGATCCTCGTTGGTTGTCTCCTTTATTTCTTGTGTTCCTTCCATTTTTGCAAGCTTCCTTTCTATCCTCTAAGCCATTCCTGCCACCATAAAGCCAGAAAACACTTAACGCACAGATCACGGCATCGAATGGTAATGAGAGAGGATCAATAATTAACAATTTTAAGGCCAAAGAAGCATGTTTTCAATCATAGAGTAAAATTGGGAAGGAATTGTAAAATCATGCAAATCATATGAATAAGTGAGTAAAGAATTGTTAAAAACCACTCAAATTAGCACAAGATAATCCATAAAATAGTGGTTTATCACTTGGCTATGGCTATGGCTATGGCTTATGAATATCCTGGAGAAGGTTAAGGGACTAATTTGGCTTTGTTTACATAATGCTATTCCCACTGTCAGTTTTCATCGCACCAAAAACTTGACAATCACGGATATATGTCCCAGGTGTAACGAGGCGCCAGAAAGTGCAGAACGTTGCCTCAGATTTTGTAATAAAGTTCAGTCTATTTGGAAACGTCTATAGGTGGGAACGAGCAGAAGGGATGCCTCTTTGGAGTTCTGGGCCTGGCTTCGGGTTAATCTTAGAGCAACGAAAGCTATCTTTGCTACAGGACTCTGGTGGATCTGGAGAGATAGGAACAATGATATTTTCAATCCAAATGATAGTTGAAGCATGGAAAAGGTCATCATGCTTGCTAGACACTCAGTGGCTGAATATGGTATTCTTAAGTGCACTAATCAGGTTTCCTCCCATCCTTCTTTGATTGATTCCTGGTGTCATCCTCCCTTAAATGTTGTGAAACTTAATTGCGATGCAAGCCTCTTTGAGCAACATCTTGTTGGTTTTGGGTGTATCCTTAGGAATGATTCTAGTAAGTGGCTGACAGACTGCTCGGCAAGCATTCCAACAGGTCTGATCACTTGGTGTGATCTTTATGCCATTTGGAGGGGTCTTTTCTTGGTCTGGGATTGTGGGAATAATGAGATTATTTGTGAAACAGATTGCTTGGAGGCTTCTCTTTAGTCACCAAGGATTTTGCAGGGATGCAAAGGGATTTTAATGATCTTCTTCTGAAGATTGCTGAGATGATGCAACAGAATTAGGTGGTTCATGTCCATTTGATCCAGAGAACAGCAAACACAGCTGCTAATCTTTTAGCAAGGACAGCGATACATCATAGTCTTCCTTATATAGAATACCTTGTCCCTTGTTTTGTTGTTCAAGAGATCATTAGGAAGGAGATGTCCTCTCCAACTTAATTGCTCTCTGTGTTTTCTTTCTCAGTCATCAAAAAAATATAAAAGTACGAATTAGAGATGTATAGCACAATAGTTCCCTTACTTAGTATAATTAATTACTCATTTTAAAATTTTTCTATCTTTTTCCAATGACAGTTGGTGTTCACAAAATTGCTGAAATCAATCCTACAGTTGAAAATTTGTGTGTATATATATGAGTAATAAGGTTATAGACACTACCGAGTTAAGAAAATTATCCATTGTGATACTCAATTAAGATGGTTTGACTCGATGAAAATGTAAATTTCCTACCACTTTTTTAATTAATATTAAATTTGTGTTATTGATATTTTAAATGTGTTTATTTATCCTATTTTAATTGCTTTTTATTTTTGTTTATCAATTCTAGGAACTAGGGAGGAAAAATACATGTCTCAATTAAAAAGGTTCTTGTGTCTCAATTCTTAAATTTTTTATAAGAGAAAAAATAGCTTATCAAAAAACGTATTTTGGTGTTAGGCGCAATGTGAGTAACTTCAAAACTACACATCATGAGTATATGATGAATTTAAACCAACATACCAATGTGCGTAGACTTCCGGAATCGTCAAGTATCCAACATATGGATTTATTTTGTGAGTTTTGACATTCTCAATGCTCTTGAGTTCGATTACACCTATTTGGTTGGTAAATTTATTGTTTTAGCCAATGATAAATTTATTTATTTTTTTTATTGATAATTTCGGTTGTATTTTTTTTAGTAAACTTATTAACAATAATTTTTATTTGAATTTATTTTAGATGTTTTTAGATATATTTCTAAAATTGAGAATGAAAAGATTTTTAAAAAAGATAATAAATCTACCAACTACCAAATATAATATTATTAAATTAAAAGTCAATGATAAATAATTAATTTTTTTGGATTCTTTAACTATTACCTTTTATTGTACATAACTTGCTCTATATTTGTATAACCATATAAATAAAAATAATTTGTTTTTTATGTAATTCTGTGTTAAAAATAAAAATAGGAATATAGAATTATTTGACATGCACACGTACACTACATAAAAGGCAGGCAATGAATTTGCAATATTGTTTTATTCGCACTTTGGATATATTTTTTTATTCGCACTCAAATTTACAATATTTTATGCTCTTTTAAGTTTTAACAATATTTTATTCTTTCTCTTTTTATTTGTTGATTGTGATTGATTTCTATAAAATTAGAATGATTAATTAATTTTTAAGTTGTAACTTTTTTTGAATTAAAATAGTTTTTATATATTTAAAAGATTTTAATTTATTAAAAAAATATTTTTGGTAAGTCAGTTTGTTTTTTGGTGAATAAATTTGCAACTGGTCTTTATAGAATTAATTAATTTGTTGATCATGATTGATATTTATAAAACTAAAATAATTAATTAATTATTTTTTTTTAAATTGTAACTATCTTTTGAATAAAAAATAATTTATAAATTATGTTTACAATTTGATTAGATTGTTAACTTTTAAATTTTAAAATATAAAATTTGTATGTAGTTTGGTATAATTTTAAAGGATCGTTGATGTTTTGAATTTTAAAATATAAAATATATTATACTTTGATACAATTTGTTGGTTGTTAATTTTTAAATTATAATTATTTTTTTTTAAATTATAACTTTAAGTTTTTTGTATCTAATTGTTATTAAAATATAGGGTTAAGTACTGTTTTAGTCCCTAAAGTTGAGCGTGAAAATCGAAATCGTCCCTCATCTAATTTTCGATTTAGAAACGTCCTTAACGTTTTTTTCATATTAAAATCGTCCTTTTTAATAAAATTTTTAATTTAATTCATAAACTACCCCTATTTTAATAAAAAAAATAAAATTTAAAAAAATATATAAAAAAACGCATTTTGGGGAGGGGGCAAAAGAAACGCGTTGGGGATGGGGGGAGGAAAGGAAACGCGTTGGGGGTGGGGGTGGGGGAAAGAAAATGCGGGAGGGAGGGGAGGAGTCCATCGCCATAGCCGCTGCCAGAACCACAACCAGAGGAAGACGTCGCCGCCTTCCCTTCATGCATGCTTCTGCTGCCACCGTGGAGTGCGTTGCCGGGAAGGGGACCCCGAGCTGCCGATCTACCCAGCCATGGAGTGTGTCGCCGCCGTTCATGCATGCTCCTGCCACCGCCGATCTACCCAGCCGTCGTCGCTCCGTCGCCCACGAGCTGCCGATGGTCCTGCTTCGCCTTCTGCATCTGCTTCTTTGTGCTTTGAATTTCTGATTTAGCTTTGTGCTTCTCTGTTGATTTGGCTTTGTGCTTGAATTTTCTGCTTCTGCTTCTTTTTCTTGTTGAATTTTCTGCTTCTGCTTTTCCATTGTTGAGTTTCTGTTTCTGCTTTTCCATTGTTGATTTGTTGCTTTCTGTTTCTACTTGTGTTAAATTTGTGTTGATTTGTTGATTTTCTGCTTCTCTGTTGATGTTGTTATTCTTGGAGGTGGAGGTGGAGCTGTTGGTGTTGGTGTTGGTGTTGGTGTTGGTGTTGGTGCCGGTGCCGGTGCCGGTGCCGGTGTCGGTGCCGGTGGTGGAAGTAAAGGTGCCAGTAGTGATGAAGGATATTTTTGTCCAGAAAATTTTAAAAGGACGATTTTAATACGAAAAAATTGTTAAGGGCGTTTCTAAATCGAAAATTAGATGAAGGACGGTTTCAATTTTCACGCTCAAGTTTAGGGACCAAAACAGTACTTAACCCTTAAAACATATATATATATATATAACATTAAATATTGTATTTACTATAAAAAAATAATAAAGTGTATATTTTTTAGTAATTATACACAAAAATTAAATATTTTTTTAAATTCTCGCAATAAGAATGGACTTGAATGTTTCCTAAAACAAGGCTATCTATTTAGGCAACTTTGTAAAAGTTGAATGTTTTGTTGTTAATAGATATATATCGAATGACAAAAGCATATATAGAGCGGCAGAGTGCAAAGGGGCGATAATCGGCCATAGCCTCTAAATTTTTTATAAAAAAATTAATAATACTTTAATAAAAAATAATTTAGTTAATTTAAATATTTTATTATGATTTAAAATATTTAGATTTAATTTTTATTTTTTATTTTTATTGTATAATAATTTTTTAATTTTAAATATTAAAAATATGTTAAATTTAGACTGAATTAGATAAATTTGTTAATTTTTACAACAACAAAAAAAATAAAAATAAAAAAATCATCTAACAATTAAATCAAAAAATTATCTATTCAAATAAATTAGGACAAGCAATATTTCTTCTATTTTTAAATTTAAATATAAAAAATTAAATATTTTTTATTTTTATTTATTTAATTTAATATTATTTTATATTTTACTGTTTATTTAATTTAATTTTTATATGATAAAAAATATTAGAATATTTAATAAGTATTGATATTATTGTACCATTATAAATTATTTTATATTTTTTATCTATAAAATTATTTATTTATTATTTTATTAGTAACAAACTTAAAAATAATTATATTTATAAATTTTATTTTAATATAAATATTATTATTAAATTTTTATATTAAATTTTCTGCACCTCCAAAATTTTGTTTCAAGCTCCGCCATTTATTATAGCAATTAGTTTCATCAATCGAACAAATGATGGAATCAGATGAATGCTTCAGACAATTAATTTGGGTTGGTTGAGTAGTCAGTTTATTCGTCTACTTAAACAAGTGTCAAATTTCGAATCCCATGTAGTTTATTGGTCTACTTAAGCAAGTGTCAAACTTCGAATCCCATCTTATACATGTAATAACCTATTGCCCAACGACAAATTAGTCCATAACCTATCGAATTGAGGAATACCGTGAACAAAAAAAATTGAATGCTTCATACTTCCAAAACCATTAACTAGACTATAGGCTATAGCATTATGAGCTCGTTTAAATGAGTTTTTAATTTTTTTTAAATATTTTTTAAAAAATAAAAATAATTTTATGTTTAGATATTTTATATATTTTTTTATCTATCAATTATTTTAGGTATAATGATATAAAAATATTTATTTATTTATTGATTATATAAAAATATTTTTTTAAATAAAAAGATCTTTATTGATTATATTTTTTTAAAAAATTATTTTTTATTTTCTTAATACTTTTATTTTTATTATTATAATTTTATCAAATATATTAAAAAATAAAAAAAATATTTTTTCTAATAAATTAATATTATCCAAATAAACTTTATATAAAAAAGGAACAAGATCTAAATAAATGCTCTCTTCTATGATGCTTAAAATTCATTGGTTGGATTAAAAATAAAAGGATAGATCCTACCTTCTTATTTCCATAATAATTTTAGATAAATAGACAAAAATTCTAGACACAAAAAAAATTGGACAATTTGCCACGATAAAAGATTTGAGTTTTAATATTATCGATACAATTTTTGTAGTTTGGATATAAAAATGTAATTTTTTAAAAATTTATGCAAATGGTAAGAGGGTCCTACAAATTCTGAATACATATAAACTGTCACGGTTTATGTTCAAAAGTTATTTGCATAGAAATCGTAACAGAAGTTCCACGATTTCTGTTAGAAAGTAAAATGAGTATAAACAATCTTTTTTGCACAAATTACAAAAGCCATCAAAATCTCTTCTTTCAGTCTCTTGGCTTAATCTTTTCTTTTTTTTTTCTTCTTTTTCTTTGGCTTGCTTACTCTTTTTTTATTTATTTTTTTTATTTTTTTTCTTTTTCTTCTTCCTCCTCTTCCTCTTCTTTATTTTTATCATTATTATATTTATACCTATTCAATCTCACCGTAGCCATTTTCTATTAATACAAATATAAGAAGATATTAATAAATGATATATATTATGTGTGTGATTATTAATTAGTAGGTAAGGTTAAAATGAAAAATAATAGACTTGATATATATACTACCTATAAATAATATGAAAGTATGATATTCATTCTACACTAACATCAAATTCATAAGTTAGTAGGTGATAATCTAACTATTTTGTATGAGTCTAATTCAATACCTAATAAAAAATTCATATATTATTTGACTGCCTTTCATAAATTCATTGAAATAACATATTTTTTTTACCTAGTAATTAAACATGAAAATTAAAAGTGAGTAACTATAAAATAGCATGAATATAATTTTTATAAATTATATATAATAAAAAAGCAACAAAAAATTTAACTAAGGTAAAAAAGAAAAAAAATGTTAAAATAATTACATATTCATCTATTAACTAATATATTCAATATATTTTTTTGAGGAATACTAGAGGGCCAGCAACTTTTGTGATTTGTAGTCATCAAATAGCTATCAATGATGGTTTTAATTGTGTGAGATTAATGTGAGATTTCATCCAATAGCTTACTTTTTTTTGTTGGTTACATGCTGACCATAATTTAACAAAGTTGCTGGCTCCCTAGACTTTTCCTAATTTTTTTTATATGAATGATTAATTTAATAATAATATTACTATATAAATAATATAATTGAAGAAACAAATAATATTTTTTTCAAATATAAAAATGTTTAGAATGCTAACTTACACTTATGTAATTTAACAATTCATCAATATAGTGTGTGAAAATAAATCCAATTTACTAGCAAATAAATTAAGCTTAATAAGTTTAAACTTACCAATGTAATAATAAATTTTTCAACTTAACTTACTTAATTATTCATGAGTCAATTTGACTTACTTCTAACTTTATGTTTTTTGTGACTTTTTCTAACTTTATTTATCAGTGTATAATCTACTTACAAAAAAAAAAAACTTTGTCTGGTATTTTTTCTATGTTCAGGCCTTGCATAAAAAAAAATTTCTATGCAAATAACTTTTGAACATAAACCGTGGAACCCACCTACGGTTTATATGTATTCAGAATCCGTGGGTAGGGCTGGCAATCTATACCTTATCCGCGGGTACTCAATCTGGACCAATCCGTTCGGTTAGGGTTGTCGCCTGCGGGTAGGGTAGGGTACAGGTTCAGGGTATACCCTACCCTACCTTATCCGCATCCCTAATATATTATATAATATATATGTAAAGTTATATATGTAATGAAGAAAGTGTGTGTTGAATTCACAATTTTTCTCTTATAAAAACTTGAAATAACTACTAAATTAGTTGATGATCATATTATTGGTAATTTTATGTTAGATTTCTTTAAGATTTTATTATTTTAAATTTTAATTTGAACTTAATTTTTTATTTTCTATTTTATTAATATGTATGAAATTTGGAATGGTTGAATTTTATATTTGTTTGAAATTTTTTTATTTTTCTGCGGGTAGGGTCGGGTTTAGAACTTTAGGGTGCGGGTAGGATTAGGGTTGAAAAATTCTCAACCCGCGGATAGGGTAGGGTAGAATTTTTAAAAAGTTTTCAACCTGCGGGTAGGGTTAGGGTAGAGTCTAAAACCTACCCTACTCTACACATTGCTAGCCCTATCCGTGAGACTACTCTCGCGGTTTGCATAAATTTTTAAAAAATTACATTTTAATATCTAAACTGCAAAAGTTATATTTCGATAATATTAAAACTTAAATATTTTATTTTAGTAAATTGCCCAAAAAAAATTTTCTAGATATAATTCCATAAATAGGATGACCCATCTAGAAGAAGGCCCCACAGAGATTTGGACAAAATTTACAAATATGTAAACTGAAAATCAGTTAGTTTTGGATTAGTCTCTCAAGACAATATATTTGGAGATCTAAGGTAGCGTTTGGTAGAGAGACAGAGACAGAAAGACTGAGACCGAGAGACAGAGACTAAGAAACAGGGATTGAAATAAATCTTAGTATTTTGTTTGGTGCAAAATGAGAGACATGAATTGAAACAAGAATGAAACTCTAATTTAATTTGCACAAAGGATAAAATTAGAATTAATTAATTGAAATGAAAGTATTTTAGGTATAAAATGTTATTAAAGTTTCAATCTCCATCTCTAAAAATTTCAGTCCCCTATGTCCCTACTTTTTGGAGGTACTGAAATACTGAAATTTTAGAGATAGAAACAGAAATTTTAGTACCAGTCTCTGAACTAACAAACACGATACTGAGTCTCAGTCTCTCAGTCTCTGTCTCAGTATCTCAAAACAAACGCTACCTAAGAGATGGATAAAAAAATAAACACTACTTATAAAATTTTAAATCAAATATTTTAATTTCATTAAATTTCTATTATCTAAAAATTTTTGAGAATTATTTCATTAAATAAATTATTTTTTTGTTGATCATTTTTAATCAAATTTTTAATATACATATTAGATAAATAAATTTCTAAATTTTTTTATATAAAACAATTAAATCCAAAAAACTACTTAATATACTAAAACTGGATTTTCTCCCAACTAATGAAAGTGAGGTGTCAATTTCTCATGAATTCATTTTTTCTCCAAAATAAAAGCACTATTTTCTCTTCTAAATTTATTTTAGAAAAATATCTTTATTATAATTATGTTATAATTATATTATAATTAGCATTTAATGAATAATGTATGATTATACTAATTTAGAAAAATATCTTTATTATAATTATATAAAAATTAATATTTAATACATTATCAACTAATGAAAGTGAGGTGTCAATTTTTCATGAATTTATTTTACTTCCAAAATAAAAGTACTATTTTCTCTTCTAAATTTATTTTAGAAAAATATCTTTATTATAATCATATAAAATTAATATTTAATACATTATTAAACTAATTATCAATTAAAAATATTTTTAATCATTTTAATTATATTGATACCATTCTAATTCTCACTCATTATGCAATAATTTTATTAGTGGAAAATTATTACATTAATGGTAACCCATTTATAATAATAATAATAATAATAATAATAATAATAATAATAATAATAATAATAATAATAATAATAATAATAGATATCAATAATTAAATACTAAAATAATTGTCAAACATTGTCTAGTTTCAATTAGTTAACAAATTTAATTTAGTTGCTATGTTTTATTTTCTACATAATTATGTTAATTGTTAATCATTATATATCAAATTAGCATTTAATATATAATTATGGTAATTGTCAATAATTTTTTTATAATTATACATCAAATAAGTATTTAATACATAATTATGTTAATTTTCAATAATTTTAATTTTTAATCATTGTAATATAATTTTAAATTAGTCATAATTTCCAGCAAGTTGATATTATATCTACCTTAAAAAATTAAAACAAAATTTTATGATTCTAATCATGATAAAAATGTATATGATATGATAATAGTTTATTCAATCATGGCAAATATATGATGTATAGCGTAAATAATAAAAAATGAACTTAATAACAATTTATTTATATAATTATTTTTGTTCTAATAAATGCTATATATAGTGTTTTTTTGTGATCCGTGAGCCTAGATCTGAGAGTCAACTCATTTTTTTTAATTTATTATTCTTCCTTGACTACTTCATATAATAAGAATGTATTTTTTGTTTTTCATCCAAGTTGATCCTTTTAAGGTACAATTTATAAATTTTTTAGTATTTTTTTATACTCATTCTATTATATTATTCCTTTGATAATTTAATGATTGTTCTTATGCCAATTTATTCTTTTCATCTAATATTCCAGTGTGATTGTCTTTTACCGCAATCATTTACAATGCATCACATTCATCAAATATCATCTCAAGTTGTATTCATTCATTGATTCGGGTTCTAATTACATGGATGTAAGCGTCCAACGAAGGGACAGTAAACTCTATTTTACCGAAGGATGGTTGGATCTACTCACATATTATGACCAACCTAATGGAATGTGGGTAAAGTTAGTTTTATTAGGAGGAGCTCGATTTTTGATTGAGGAATTATTTTCACGGAGTTTTGTAGGCCAAGTTCAAGTTCCATACCCTCTAAATCTTTGAAGTGGAGTATATAATGAGATTGAATTTCCTCAATTTAAATTTAGTTTTGGTAAATTCGTGTTAAACTCAAAGATGCAATTTCAATAATTGGTAATATATTCAAATTTTCTTATTTTAAGCTTTTCATAATTAAAATAATTTTATAACATTGTGATTTTTTTTCAGAAATTACCAGCCTTTTTTTGCATCAATGCAATGCCATTAAGGGGAATAAATGTCTGTTTAGTTTCTCGGTGTGACAATTCTATACCATATTGCATTGAATGGATAGCAGATGATGAAGCTTATTTAATAAAGGGATGGTCTAAATTTGCACGAATTCTAAACGTTCGAATTTATGATGTTGTTTCAGTTGGTTGTCGTTAGGAGAATGACTATAATCTATACGTGTCTAAGGATTAGAATAGATTAAATATTATTTAAATAATTTATTTTTAATATTGGTATTTGATTAAATTAGTTTTAGAGAAATTTAAATTGTTGCATCAATTTATATGTTACGACTATTCTTCTTGGATATGTTGTTTTTAAATTTTTTTGATATAAAATTTTTTTTTATTTCGATTTTAAGTTTATTTTCTTTCTTGGATATATGTATCACCTTGTTTTTTAATTTCAGATTAGTAATGTAATTATTAAGAGAACTATAATTCATCAATAAATTAGAGTGATTAAAAGTTTAATTATTTTGTGTGGACATAAAATTGATTAATCAAGATTAAGGCATGGTAAAAGAAAAAAATCACAATACGTAATTTTACTTTTCTTGCTAACATATGAAGATACGTGAAAAAAAAATTAAAACATCATTATTTAAAAAAATTATTAATCATGTGTATGAATAAAAATTGGGGAATATACATGGATATAAAAAATAAAAATTATTGCACGATTATATAATAAAAAATAATCATATATATATATATATATATATATATGTATGATTTAAATATTTTTATGGATAATTAATATATATGTATACATAAATAAAAAATATTTAAAATTATTTAATAAAATTAACATATACGTATACATAAATAAAAAAATTATTATAATTTATGAAGATTATACATACGATGATATTAATAATAAAGAATAAAAAAATTATTGAATAATTATAGGCTCAAAAAGAAATAATCATAATCAGAAAATAATTAATATATACGATTTAAATATATTTGTATACAATTAATATATATGTATAAATTAAATAAAAAAATATTTAGAATCATTTAACAAAATAAATATATTCTGAGAATATTTTTTTTAAATAAATAATTAATATATATATGTACATAAATAAGGAAATTACTATAATTTATGAAGATCTTTATGTGTACGATGATATTAATGGAATAACAACATAATTGAATAATTGTAGACTCAAAGAAAAATATTCATAATAAAAAATAAAAAAATAATTAACATATGTGACTTAATATATATGTATATTTAAATAAAAAAATTTAAAATTATTTAAACAAAATAAATAAATATATCCTACAAATAAAAAAAATCATTGACTAAATGATCAATATATATAGGTAGCATAAATAAAAAATTTAATAAAAAAATAATACGTTTTTTATTTTGGGAATAAAATGTAAATAATTATAATATAATGATTTGTTTAATTATTAATATTTAGAACTGTTATTTCAATCATAAATTTAGAAAAAGAAAGTAGATTAAAAAAATTCAAAAATAGTTACTATCATTTACTATTATGAATTTTAAATTATGAAATATTGTTTTTGAATAGTTTTATTCAAAAATAGAATAAAAAACATTTACTATTATTCAAAAATAGTTTTATTCAAAAATAGAATAAAAACTATTTTTGAATTAAAACTATTTTTGAATTATGAATTTTCTAAATGATAAACATAAAAAACATTTACTATAAATTTTCTAAAAGATAAACATAAAAAACATTTACTATTATTCAAAAATAGTTTTAATTCAAAAATAGTTTTTATCATTTAGAAAATTCATAATTCAAAAATAGTTTTAATTCAAAAATAGTTTTTATTCTATTTTTTATTTTTTATATGTAATGGCTATTAGTTACCATTATATCAATAGTATCACCTATGATAGATTATATGATGAGAAAATATGAAAAATAAATGCAAGAATTAGAAGGTTATGAAAAATCTTATCCAAATTTGATATAATTAAAATGGCTTACACAGAAATGATTCTAATGAATGATAAGGTTAGTTGATTATTTTTATAATTCTTTCAAGTGATGCTAGGTTTATAAATATTTTTTGTTCATATTTTAAGTTTATTTGATAAGTAAACCATTACACGAGTAAAAAATGGTGTGATTTAATAGTTTTATAAGTGTTAATAGTTTTTATATTTAATTTGTTTTCCAGTGTGATAAAATTCATTGTTCAATCAAGAATTTTTTGTCAAAGATGTTTGAGAATGAACTGATCGAGGGAAACATCTGTGTTTTCTCAAATTTTGCGAGTAAAGAATCAAGTGGAATATATCTTCCGACTATACAGCTGTGCATAATAACTTTTAAGAAGGAGTCACGTATAGTAAATACGGTCGATGATCATAAAATTCTTGATAATCATTTCAATTTCCTTACTCATGATGCTATATTGAAACAAATAAATGAACGATTCTATTTATTTGGTAGGTAGTAAGTAGATATTACCCACACAAAACTTTTTTTCTTTTAATTTTAATTTTTTTCAAAAAATTGTATAATAGCACGTTTTATTGATAGAAAAAATTTTAACAGTTTATTTATTAAAATGTTTGAAATTGTATTGTGACTTTTTCTAAAGGTATATTGTTATATTAATATACTGTTATTTTTATCGTTTAATATAAATTAAATTAATAAATTCTCTTTAATTTATACACATAGAAAGCTTTAATTTCTTATATTATTCATTCATTTGTCCTTAATTTGGTACATTTCATTCATCTTTTTTTCAAAGAGATGTTATTGGACTTTTGATAAAAAAAAAAGAACTTATATCATGATAAAAAACTGGGAGAAGTGGCCAGTATATTATGGTTGATCTTCATGATTTGCAATATGTAAACTTTTAATATTTCACAATGAGATTTTTTTTGTAACATTTATCTTTTTTATACAAAATCTTTTATCTTTTTCATTATATATTACTATTTATATCTCTTAATTTTCGCTTTCATTTAGAAATAAAAAAAATAAGGTGCACACTATGAGATTAATTTGCAATCCAATTACTCAATCATCTACGTGATCACCAAACAACCGAATACATAATTATTCTGCAATTTAAAAATTTTAACAAAGACATTGGTAAACATATTAGTTTAACATTTTATTTATTTAATTTATTTATATTATATTTGTAATTATATTATATCTATTTTTATAAATATATCTTTTTTAGAAAATACTCTTAGTATTAATACATGATATATTAAATAAATATTTTAAAAATAACTATAACCTACGATAAAAATAAAAAATAAACTAAATAGATATTACAAAAAAAATAATTCTAGATATTTTCCTGTGCTGTGCTATGCACTTAACTAAGCTATCTGGGTGCTTTTTCCTTTCGTGTCCTTTAATAATTATTTATAGAAGAGCTTTTAAGTCCACTACAACTATCAATTTAATAATTGCCACCTGTTACAACTAAACCCACGCAAATAACCCTAAACTAAATAAATGGTCAATTGTATGTTGCGCTATCAAGAGTAAAGATGGTCTGCGAGTGCTGTTATAAGATCACGAACACTTAGAAAATAACTGTACGATGAATGTAGTATATAGAGAAGTTTTTTGAGAGCTTATAATGAAAAGATAATTTCTAAATAAATCTCTTAGTCAAATTTATTAAAATTTATTACTATCAATTAAAAAATTAAAAAATTTTAAATGTTAATTGGTAATACATTCTTATTCCACATTTACATCTTGAGGATATTAAAATTATCATAATGTTATTTCAGATACATGTTTTGTCGGCACCAAAGGAGAGTGTTGAGTTGTTTTTTAGTGATTTTAAATTATTTATTGTTAATTAAAGAAATTTTCGCATTCGAATTTTTCACTAATTTATTGTTGTTCATTTTGAGCTGATTTTTATATGTTTTTACTTGACAGTAAAATAACATAAATATTTGTTGATTAGTATATATGTCTAGCTTATTAAAAAAATAAATTAATAAAAATAATTAATAACTACATTAAAATTGATACACTTAATACCAGATTAAAAAAATATTTTAAACGCATAATATGTTATTTTTTATTAATCAAATTATTATAATTTAAATTAATTTTAATAAAAGAATTTAAAATTATAATTTTAATCTTATCACGTGCATAATACGAGTTATTACACTTGTATATCACTATAAGCAGGGCAGACCCATACTCAATGAAGAGGAGGAATTTGCCGCCACAAAACTTTTAAAAAAAATTAATACTTATATATATATATATATATATATATATATAAAAGTAAGTATTTATATAAGTTTTATATATGTTTGTTTTAAAATAAAATATAAATAATTCTTTTGAGTTTTATGTTAAAAAAATATTTTGTTAAACTTAACACATAAAAATAATTATATTGTTAAATTTAATTTAATATAAAAAATAAATAAATAAACTCAAAAAATAGTGATAATTAACTTCATTATATTAGCTAATTAATTAATAATTAAATTAAACCTTGATTTTTTAATTAAATACAACTTAAATTATTAATAATTTTTTAAAAATTATTTAAGATAAAAAACATATTATCTATATATTAATATACTGTAATTATTTTAGTATTTTATTTATACCATAAAGACTATAATAAATAGATTTGATAATTAAATATGAGATAATAAAAAATAAAATATTGTTTAAGAATGTATATAGCAAAATAATATTTAGTCATGTTAAAAATAAAAACTATTATAATATTTTTTTATTATTTTGAATATTATGCCGTGTGCATGAAATTATATTTTTATTATTTTAAATATTATAATAAGTGATTTTGTATGTATTTCTAGTTCTTATTAATATGTATAGATAGTTCTAATTTAAAATTTTAAATATATCTAAACTAAATTGGATTGGTAAAGTGATTAACTTAGTCATCCACTTAAGTAAGTATTGAAGGTTCGAATTCCGTCTTGTATGTGTAGCAACTCATTGTCGGCCAATTGCAGACTCATAAATGGAATTCAAATTCACGACTGATTAGTTCTTAACTTGTTGGGTATTGTGGGAAGTCAAAAAAATATCTATACCTAAATTTCATTATATTTTTGCTCCCATTACTAAATTTTTCTGGGTCTTCGCTGACTATAAAACAAATAATTCCTCTTTAAAATAACGAAGAGATAAATTCATCCGATGAAAATAATTTTCAAGACCTTTTAGAGAATAAAAATTTATTAAGATCAAAGTGTTTAATTTAAAATTTTTTACGTATCAATTTGAATATTTATTTTAGATAAAAAAAAAATTACCGTTGTCTATCTCATCATAAATTTTAAAATAATTTATCTATTTACTTTAATAAGAAAAAGCGCACATGCACACACACGAAAATGCATATATTAAAAATTTTCAAGTAAATTTATGTATTCTTAATAAATATTTTTAAAAAATTCCTAAACAAAATATCTGTACCATTTGATTGTCTCCATTATTTCTGTCTAACAATACCCAAATGACCAAATGCTACATAATAGTTACAAAATGAGAGTATCTTTATGAGTAGTCCTTATCCTTTGTATATAAAAAGTATATGGAAAAATATGAGGAGAGGAAAGAAGGGTGAGATAGATGCGGTGCAAAAGAGATAGATAGAGATGTCACTTCAGCGTTTGTTGGAAGAAGAAGTAGAAGTAGCAGTAGAAGTAAGGTTTTATGATGCTTTTTGAGTAGTGAGAAGTGGGAACCCAACCCAAGCCAACCCTCTTCTTTGGTGAGATGGGATACAATACATACAATAATTAAGGATATCATATCTCATTCTCTATGCCTCACATTATTATTCATTTGTCTATCAATGGGACAGCGAGAGAACATCTTTTCCCTTTTCATTTATTATTCTTCAGGTATTTCTTATCATTTCCAGACATGTGGGCCTTTTCATTCTTTTCTAATCTCTCTTTTATTTCCTCCAATCTTGAAATTAACAAGCATGTATTTTGGATAATTATTTTCAAGACTAAAGTCTCAACACCTACCATAACATAAAAGTGATCGTGAGAAATTTAGAAGTGAGATACAATTATAAAAAATAAATTTGTTTCCGTTTGATAATAAGACCAAGATGAACTAAACTGTTTCCTTTCATATTGAGTGTTGACTTCATCATTCTTTGGAAGATGAACATAGCTGTTAACAGTACCTTCGACAACAAAACTTGGACATCTACTGTACCCTACAGAAACCATGCATTATTTCACGTAGAAAATGTGAAGCTCCTCACCAAACGGTTAAAATACTAAGTCAACAAATCTTTTTCGGTACTAAAAGTGAATTAGGTTGGCAAAATTGGGATAAGCGTTGGACGAGTTTTATCCACAATAGGAAAATGGGGTTGTTCAAATTTGAAAAATTTTGTTTGTAATAAACTAGAACGAAATATGAAAGTTTAATTTATTTTTAAATTTTTTTATTTAAAAAACTTGAAAAAAATATAATAATAAAAAATATAATTATAAAAAATTAATAAAAATGATAAAAGAAAAAATAAAAAATAAGTTATATTTTTTGTTAGTGTCTCTGCGTTTTTTTTTTATCAAAATAGATATAAAATAAACTAATTTAGTGTCTCTAAATACAATATCTTTGTTTATATTTCATCTGTCAAAAATAATTTATTATCTATGTATTCTTATCTCAATATCCCGTTATTTCACTTGATTTTTGGTACTTTTCGATAGGGTGTCGAATTGAGCTTGTATCAAGATCTCAATTCGGGGAGCAAATACGACTCCTCTAAAAAAAGAATGAGCTCGACTCGAAAATTACTTATAATGGTGTCGAAACGACCTACGTCGAAATTATTAGTGACAAATTTATAATGAACAACGTAAAATGAATAAATAAATGAGTAGAGAAAAGTTTTAAATAAATGAATATAAACTTGAATTGCAAAGAAAATAGAACAACAATGAAATATAAAGAAATGAGAAAAAACCGAATTAAATATAAAACAAAGAAAATAAATCAAATGACTTCTAACATTCACATGCACTTGCATTTTATACTCTTCTTTTTTTTCATTTAAGACTGAGAAGTTTTTGTGAATTTGGGTGATGATTTAATGTTGTTGATTGAAGTCCTCCAAAATCCTTCTGAGCTTTTTCTATTTATATATCACAAGGATAAACTTGTTCCTGAATAATCTTGACTACGACTGAGTTTCTCCTTTTTCATAGGCCATGGCCTTGCCTTGACCATGAAGTATCTTCATCGTGATACCCCACGTTCCATCTTGCCTTGTTTTTCAAGTTCTACGTTCTTGCATTCTGTCCTATTTACAATGTGATGCATTCTTGGTTCCGACTCTGTTCCTCAACCTTCCTCAAGTCACTAAGCCTTTGACCTTGATCACCTTTTTATCTTTGTCATAGTAGAAAGAAATTTCTCCTATGGTCATCTCGCCATGTTTTGACTTTCTATACACCATAGTCGAATGTCTTTTTACATCAAAATTTGTGCTAACAAATTGCCCTTTCACTACAACATTTTGGGTTTATGGCCATGATTTTTTTGGTCACGGTAAAAAACTGTGATTATAGATCCTCTATGGTCACGGTTTTTTAGGGTGACAAAAAAAAGTTATAGTCATGATTTTTTTGGAAAGGGTGACCATAGAGTACCTATGGTAATAGTTTTTTAAAAAAGGATGGTCTAAAAGGGTCTATGGTCACGGTTTTGAGAGGTGACCTAAAAGGGACTTGTCAGGATTTTTTACAGTGACCAAAAAGGGTCTATGGTCACGATTTTTTAAAAAAGGGTGGCCTAAAAGGGTCTATGGTCACGGTTTTGGGGGGTGACCTAAAGGGGTCTATGGTCACGGTTTTGGGGGTGGCCTAAAAAGGTCTATGGTCATGGTTTTGGGGGTGAAGGGTTTATGGTCACGATTTTTTACAGTGACCAAAAAGGGGCTATGGTCACAGTTTTTCAAAAAAGGGTGACCTAAAAGGGTCTTTGGTCATGGTTTTGTGGGTTGACCTAAAGGGTCTATGGTCACGGTTTTGGGGGTGACCTAAAGGTGTCTATGGTCACGGTTTTTTACAGTGACCAAAAAAGGTCTATGGTCACGATTTTTCGGAAGGGTGACCTAAAAGGGTCTATGGTCACGGTTTTGGGGGTGACCTAAAGGAGTCTATGGTCACGATTTTGGGGGGTGACTTAAAGGGGTCTATGGTCACGGTTTTAGGGGGTGACTTAAAGGGGTCTATAGTCACAGTTTTTTACAGTGACCAAAAAGAGGCTATGGTCACGGTTTTTAAAAAAAGAGTGACCTAAAAGGGTCTATGGTAATGGTTTTGGGGGTGACCTAAAAGGGTCTATGGTCACGATTTTGGGGGTGACCTAAAGGTGTCTATGGTCACGGTTTTTTACAGTGACCAAAAAGAGGCTATGGTCACGGTTTTTTTAAAAGAGTGACCTAAAATGGTCCATGGACATGGTTTTGGGGGTGACCTAAAGGAGTCTATGGTCACGGTTTTGGAGAGTGATCTAAAGGGGTCTATGGTCACGGTTTTGGAGGGTGACCTAAAGAAATTTATAGTCACAGTTTTGAGGGATGACCTAAAAGGGTCTATGGTAACAGTTTTAATCATTTGAATTTTAATTAATTAAGATTTTTATGTATTTTTTTATAATTTTAAATATTTTATCTTTTTAAAATTTAAAAATTTTAATAATTAAAAAATAATAATAATTTTATATAATTTACTTTAAATATTAAAATTTTAAATCTAATTTTATAAATAAAAAATTAAGTTGAATACTATTAATTTTAAATTAAAAAATAATTTAGAACTTAATAATATAAAAAATAATTTAATAACTTAATAATGGATGAAAAACTAACCCATCATCAGTGACCACTTATAATGCCAAATTTGTTTTAATTATAGTTTAAGTTTTAGCCATGGTGCAGCACAAGATAGTTGGAACAATATAAAAATTAATTTTGTACATTAAACGACGCCGGATTTAGAGGAAACTATGTCCGAATTTTTTATAAAAGTATAAGGATTTAATTAAAATAAATTTAAGGCATGATGATAACCTCAACAATTCTTTTGAGAAAAGAGTAATATAATAAAGAGATATTTGTTTGTATGTTTGTTACTTGAAGCAAACCAAGAGATATTTATTTGTTTATCTGTTGCATTGAGGTAACCCAAGAGATGTTTGTTTATTTATCTGTTGCTTGAGGCAACCCAAGAGATGTTTGTTTATTTATCTGTTGCCCTGAGGCAACCCAAGAGCAATTTTTCGTTCCCAAGAGTATATATTTCCTGTGTTCGCTTCGTCGGAACCAGTGAAGCAGCATCTGCTCCCTCGATTGGTGGTGGTGGTCGTCTTCTCAACCAGGTGAGCTCCAGTTTTCAACCCTATTTTTTCTCTAGTTCAATGTTGATTTCGGTGAATTTGGTGGTTGTTGAATGTGGTTGTTGCTATTTCATTTAGTTTTTGGAGTTGTTGTTGGCTTGTTGCTGTTATTTCTCTGCTTCGATGCTAATTTTGGTGAACCTGAGCAAATTTTAGAGTTGTTGCTGTTCTTTCTCTGGATCGATGTTAATTTCGGTAAATCAGAGCAAATTTTGGATGTGTAATATTAAATAATTGTCTAAACTTTCAAAAGTTTTTAATTTTTAGTATATATGTAATGTATATATGTTTTGATGATATGTTTTTTTCCCTAAGTTGAAGAAAAATAAATGTAAGTGTTTATATCTAATGTGACTTTGCTTTGCATGTTAATGAAGCAGGTGCTGAGCTTTCATATGGTAAAGTGGTTGAAAAAAAAGTTTCCGAGCATTGAGAAGGAATAATAGCAATACCAGAAACAATCTATCCTGCTAGAGCCTGAATTGTATTGCTCTCACGTCTGTAGAACAATTCTGTTAATAGTTTCTACTTAGTGTTAGTGTGTATATCACTGTATAAAACTGAGATTGAGACAAGTGTATTCACTCAACTATATTGATATGTTAGTTGGTTACTTTAATCACAACTTATCTTAATTGTTGATTATCATTTTTCATTTTTAGATTTATTTTGTAATTATCATCATTTTGGGATGTGATTATGCTTTAAAAAAAATTAAATCTCATAAAACAAAATAGGCTATGGTCATAATGACCATAGATAAAGCTATGGTCACGGTTTTAAGGTGGGATGACCATATATGCTATGGTCACGGTTTTAAAGAGGGGTGACCATAGAGGCTATGGTCATGGTAAAAACCATGACCATAGATAAGGCTATGGTCACAGTTTTAAGGAGGGGTGACCATAGAAGCTATGGTTACAGTAAAAACCGTGACCATAGATAAGGTTATGGTCACGATTTTAAGAAGGGGTGACCATAGAGGCTATGGTCACGGTTTAAGGAGGGGTGACCATAGAGCTATGACCACGGTGAAAACTGTGACCATAGATAAGGCTATGGTCACGGTTTTAAAGAGGGGTGACCATAGAGGCTATGGTCACGGTGAAAACCGTGACCATAGATAAGGCTATGGTCACGGTTTTCAGGAGGGGTGACCATAGAGGCTTTGGTCACGGTAAAAACCATGACCATAGATAAGGTGATGAGCGGATAATTTATACGCTTTTTGGCATTGTTTTTAGTATGTTTTTAGTAGGATCTAGTTACTTTTAGGGATGTTTTCCTTAGTTTTTATGTTAAATTCACATTTCTGGACTTTACTATGAGTTTGTGTGTTTTTCTATGATTTCAGGTATTTTCTGGCTGAAATTGAGGGACTTGAGCAGAAATCAGATTCAGAGGTTGAAAAAGGACTGCTGATGCTGTTGGATTCTGACCTCCCTACACTCAAAGTGGATTTTCTAGAGCTACAGAACTCGAAATGGCGCGCTTCCAATTGCGTTGGAAAGTAGACATCCAGGGCTTTCCAGCAATATATAATAGTCCATACTTTTGCCAAGAATTGACGACGTAAACTGGCGTTCAACGCCAGCCTTCTGCCCAAATCTGGCATCCAGCGCCAGAAAAGGATCCAAAACCAGAGTTGAACGCCCAAACTGGCACAGAAACTGGCGTTCAACTCCACAAATGGCCTCTGCACGTGGAACACTTAAGCTCAGCCCAAACACACACCAAGTGGGCCCCGGAAGTGGATTTATGCATCAATTACTTACTCATGTAAACCCTAGTGACTAGTTTATTATAAATAGGACCTTTTACTAGTCTTTTTGAGAATCTTTGGTCTCAGTTTTATTCCATTGTTCATCTTAGGAGACTATTGATCTCGTTTAGGGGGCTGGCCATCTTGGCCATGCCTGGACCTTCACTTATGTATTTTCATACGGTAGAGTTTCTACACTCCATAGATTAAGGTGTGGAGCTCTGCTGTTCCTCAAAGATTAATGCAAAGTACTACTGTTTTCTATTCAATTCTTCTTATTTCTCTTCTAAGATATCCATTCGCACCCAAGAACGTGATGAAGGTGATGATTATGTGTGACGCTCATCATCCTTCCCCCTTATGAACGCGTGCCTGACAAACACTTCTGTTCTACATGAATTAAGCTAGAATGAGTATCTCTTAGATCTCCTAACCAGAATCTTCGTGGCGTAAGCTAGAATGATGGCGGCATTCAAGAGAATCCGGAAAGTCTAAACCTTGTCTGTGGTATTCTGAGTAGGATTCAATGATTGAATGACTGTGACGAGCTTCAAACTCGCGATTGTTGGGCGTTAGTGACAGACGCAAAAGGAGGGTGAATCCTATTCTAGCATGATCCAGAACCGACAGATGAATAGCCGTGCCGTGACAGGGTGCGTGAGCATATTATTCACTGAGAGGAGGGGATGTAGCCACTGACAACGGTGATGCCCTTGCATACAGCCAGCCATGGAAAGGAGTGAGACAGATTGGATGAAGATAGCAGGAAAGCAGAGGTTCAGAGGAACAAAAAGCATCTCCATTCGCTTATCTGAAATTCCTACCAATGAATTACATAAGTATCTCTATCCCTATTTTATTATATCATATTCGAAAACACCATTATCACTTTATATCTGCCTGACTGAGATTTACAAGGTGACCATAGCTTGCTTCATACCAACAATCTCCGTGGGATTCGACCCTTACTCACGTAAGGTATTACTTGGACGACCCAGTGCACTTGCTGGTTAGTTGTATCGAAGTTGTGACAATTATGTATTGAGATCAGAGCACCAAGTTGCTCACGTTGCCGGGATTGTTTGAGCCTGGACA
The DNA here is from genome assembly GCF_003086295.3 of Arachis hypogaea. Taxonomy (NCBI): domain Eukaryota; kingdom Viridiplantae; phylum Streptophyta; class Magnoliopsida; order Fabales; family Fabaceae; genus Arachis; species Arachis hypogaea. The sequence goes on from NC_092055.1 coordinate 105,292,373, forward strand.
TCACAATTTCGTGCACCAAGTTTTTGGCGCCGTTGCCGGGGATTGTTTGAGTTTGGACAACTGACGGTTCATCTTGTTACTCAGATTAGGTAATTTTCTTTTCGTTTTGTTTTCTTTTCAAAAATTTTTCAAAAATATTTTTCAAAAAAAAAAAAATATTATTCAAAAATCTCTCATCTGTTTTCGAAAAAAATAAAAAGTGTTTTCAAAAAATTTTTTATTCAAAATTTTTAAAGAATGAATTCTAGTGTTTCATGAAGCATGTGAAGCCTGGCTGGCTGTAAAGCCATGTCTAAATTCCTTTGGACTGAGGCTTCCAACCATCAGTTGTTACACGACTGTAGGGTATGTCAGGCATGTCATGTCTAAATTACATGCTGAAGCTTGGCTGGCCATTGGCCATGTCTAGTGTTTTGGACCGGAGCTTTCATTGAAAGCTTGGCTGGCTAGTGAGCCATGTCTAATTCCTGGACTGAAGCTTTAGACTAAGAATGCAAGATTCCTGGAATTCATGTTAAAAAATTTGGAATCCTTATTTTTTCTTTTTCATATAATTTTCGAAAAAAATCCAAAAAAATTTAGAAAATCATAAAAAATCAAAAATATTTTTCTGTTTCTTGTTTGAGTCTTGAGTCATGTTATAAGTTTGGTGTCACTTGCATATGCATCTTGCATTTTTCGAAAATATCATGCATTCATAGTGTTCTTCATGATCTTCAAGTTGTTCTTGGTAAGTCTTCTTGTTTGATCTTGATGAATTTTTGTTTTGTGTCTTTTCATGTTTATCATATGCATTCTTGAATTCTTAGTGCGTAAGCATTAAAGAATTCTAAGTTTGGTGTCTTGCATGTTTTCTTTGCATTAAAAATTTTTCAAAAATATGTTCTTGATGTTCATCATGACATTGATAGTGTTCTTGGTGTTCATCTTGACATTCATAGCATTCTTGCATGCATTCATTGTTTTGATCTAAAAATTTCATGCATTGCATCCTTTTAGTGTTTTTCTCTTGCATCATAAAAATTTAAAAATAAAAAAAAATATCTTTCCCTTTTTCTCTCATTAAATTCGAAAATTTGGATTGACTTTTTTAAAAATTTTTAAAATCAAATTGTTTCTTATGAGTCAAATCAAATTTTCAATTTGAAAATCTTATCTTTTTCAAAATCTTTTTCAAAAATCAAATCTTTTTCAAATTCTTAGTTATTTTCGAAAATTCCAAAAATATTTTTCAAAAAAATCTTTTTCTTATTTTTATACCAAATTTTCGAAAATAACATAATCAATTAATGTTTTGATTCAAAAATTTGAAGTTTGTTACTTGCTTGTTAAGAAAGATTCAAACTTTGAGTTCTAGAATCATATCTTGTGATTTCTTATGAATCAAGTCATTAATTGAGATTTTAAAAATCAAATCTTTTTCAAAAATTAATTTCTATCATATCTTTTCAAAAATATCTTCTTATCTTACCTTTTTCAAAATATCTTTTCTAACTTCCTAACTTCTTATCTTTTCAAAATTTGTTTCAACTAACTAACTAACTTTTTGTTTGTTTCTTATCTTTTTCAAAACTACCTAACTAACTCTCTCTCTCTCTCTATTTTCGAAAATATCTTCCCCCTTTTTCAAAATTTCTTTTTAATTAACTAATTATTTTTAATTTTTATTTTTGATTTCAAAAAAATTTTCGAAAAAAATTACTAAACATTTTTCAAAAACTATTTTCAAAAATCACTAACTCTTTTTCAAAATAATTTTCGAAAAATTTCCCTCCCCCATCTTACTCTATTTATTCATTCATATCCTAACATCTCATCTCACATCTCTTCCATTCGTACAGTTGTGCTTCTTCCTTTACATTACATTCTTTGTCTCCCCCTCTTCTTCCACTTACATAAGGGAACCTCTATACTGTGGTAAAGAGAATCTCTATTATTATTATTATTTTTCTGTGCCCTCTTCTTTGTCATATGAGCAGGAGCAAGGATAAGAACATTCTACTGGAGGCAGATCCAGAACCTGAAAGGACTCTGAAGAGAAAATTAAGAGAAGCTAAAATACAACAATCCAGAGATAACCTTTCAGAAATTTTCGAACAGGCAGAGGAGATGTCAGCTGAAAATAATAATAATGTAAGGAAGATGCTTGGTGACTTTACTGCACCTAATTCCAATTTACATGGAAGAAGAATCTCCATTCCTGCCATTGGAGCAAACAACTTTGAGCTGAAACCTCAATTAGTTTCTCTGATGCAGCAGAACTGCAAGTTTCATGGACTTCCATCTGAAGATCCTTTTCAGTTCTTAACTGAATTCTTGCAGATATGTGATACTGTAAAGACTAATGGAGTAGATCCTGAAGTCTACAGGCTCATGCTTTTCCCTTTTGCTGTAAGAGACAGAGCTAGATTATGGTTGGATTCTCAACCCAAAGACAGCCTGAACTCTTGGGATAAGCTGGTCACGGCTTTCTTAGCCAAGTACTTTCCTCCTCAAAAGCTGAGGAAGCTTAGAGCTGATGTTCAAACCTTCAGACAGAAAGAAGGTGAATCTCTCTATGAAGCTTGGGAAAGATACAAACAGTTGACCAAAAAGTGTCCTTCTGACATGCTTTCAGAATGGACCATCCTGGATATATTCTATGATGGTTTATCTGAGCTATCAAAGATGTCACTGGACACTTCTGCAGGTGGATCCATTCACCTAAAGAAAACGCCTGCAGAAGCTCAAGAACTCATTGACATGGTTGCTAATAACCAGTTCATGTACACTTCTGAAAGGAATCCTGTGAGTAATGGGACGCCTATGAAGAAGGGAGTTCTTGAGGTTGATACTCTGAATGCCATATTGGCTCAGAATAAAATATTGACTCAGCAAGTCAATATGATCTCTCAGAGTCTGAATGGAATGCAAGCTGCATCCAACAGTACTCAAGAGGCATCTTCTGAAGAAGAAGCCTATGATCCTGAGAACCCTGCAATAGCAGAGGTAAATTACTTAGGTGAACCTTATGGAAACACCTATAACTCAACATGGAGAAATCATCCAAATTTCTCATGGAAGGATCAAAAGCCCCAACAAGGCTTTAATAATGGTGGAAGAAACAGGTTTAGCAATAGCAAGCCTTTTCCATCATCCACTCAGCAACAGACAGAGAACTCTGAACAAAATGCTTCTAATTTAGCAAATCTAGTCTCTGATCTATCTAAGGCCACTGTAAGTTTCATGAATGAAACAAGGTCCTCCATTAGAAATTTGGAAGCACAAGTGGGCCAGCTGAGTAAAAGGATCACTGAAATCCCTCCTAGTACTCTCCCAAGCAATACAGAAGAGAATCCAAAAGGAGAGTGCAAGGCCATTGACATAAGTGCCATGGCCGAACCTGTGAGGAGAGGAGAGGACGTGAATCCCAAGGAGGAAGACCTCCTGGGACGTCCAGTGATCAATAAGGAGCTTCCCTCTGAGGAACCAAAGGACTCTGAGGCTCATTTAGAGACCATAGAGATTCCATTGAACCTCCTTATGCCCTTCATGAGCTCTGATGAGTATTCCTCTTCTGAAGAGAATGAGGATGTTACTGAAGAGCAAATTGCCAAGTTTCTTGGTGCAATCATGAAGCTGAATGCCAAATTGTTTGGCATTGATGCTTGGGAAGTTGAACCTCCCTTGTTCATCAATGAACTAAGTGATCTGGATCAACTGACATTGCCTCAGAAGAGACAGGATCCTGGAAAGTTCATAATACCCTGTACCATAGGCACCATGATCTTTAAGGTTCTGTGTGACCTTGGTTCAGGAATAAACCTCATGCCCCTCTCTGTGATAGAGAAACTGGGAATCTATGGGGTGCAAGCTGCTAAAATCTCACTAGAGATAGCAGACAGCTCAAGAAGACAGGCTTATGGACAAGTAGAAGATGTATTAGTAAAGGTTGAGGGCCTTTACATCCCTGCTGATTTCATAGTCCTGGATACTGGAAAGGAAGAGGATGAATCCATCATCCTAGGAAGACCTTTCCTGGCCACAGCAAGAGCTGTGATTGATGTTGACAGAGGTGAAATAGTCCTTCAATGGAATGAGAACTCCCTTGTATTCAAAACTCAAGGATCTCCCTCTGCAACCATAGAGAGGAAGCTTGAAAAGCTTCTCTCAAAGCAGAGTCAACCAGAGCCCCCACAGTCAAACTCTAAGTTTGGTGTTGGGAGGCCACAACCAAACTCTAAGTTTGGTGTTGAACTCCCATATCCAAACTCTAAGTTTGGTGTTGGAGAGTCTCAACAAAGCTCTGCACATCTGTGAGGCTCCATGAGAGCCCACTGTCAAGCTATTGACATTAAAGAAGCGCTTGTTGGGAGGCAACCCAATGTTTATCTAATTCTTATTTTTATTGTTTTTCATGTTTTCTTAGGTTCATGATCATGTGGAGTCACAAAATAAATAGAAAAATTGAAAACGGAATCAAAAACAGCAGAAGAAAAATCACACCCTGGAGGAGCATCTGTCTGGCGTTCAGCGCCAGAACAGAGCATGGTTCTGGCGCTGAACGCCCAAAATGGGTAGCTTCTGGGCGCTGAACGCCAGAACAGGCATGGTTCTGGCGTTCAACGCCAGAAATGGCACACAGATGGGCGTTGAACGCCCAAAATGGCCACCAACCTGGCGCTGAACGCCCAGAGTTGGGTACAAAGGCATTTTTACATGCCTAATGGGTGCAGGGATGTAAATCCTTGAACACCTCAGGATCTGTGGACCCCACAGGATCATCTCAGGATCTGTGGACCCCACAGGATCCACTCAGGATCTGTGGACCCCACAGGATCCCCACCTACCTCCACTCACTTCTTCTCACCACTCTCTTTCACACAACCCCATAAACACTCTTCCCTAAAAGCCCTTCACCAATCACCTCAATCTCTCTTCCCCATTAAACCTTCACCACTCACATCCATCCACTCTTCCCCATAAACCTACCTCATAAACTCCACCTACCTTCAAAATTCAAAACCAAGGTGGAAGTTCATGAGATTATACCTCAAGAACTCTACAAAGTGGCTGACAAGTCCTCCACCATGGCAAGGTTAGCCTTTCCTCACCTCATTTGCCACCTATGCAATTCAGCTGGAATTGACATAGAGGGAGATATCCTCATTAAAGAGGACAAGCCCATCACTAAGAAAAAGATGGAGCAAGCAAGAGAGCCCAGTCATGGAGCTCAAGGGGCGCAAGAAGCTCATCACCATGAGATCCCGGAGATGCCTCAAATGCACTTTCCTCCACAAAACTATTGGGAGCAAATCAACACCTCCCTAGGAGAATTGAGTTCCAATATGGGACAACTAAGGGTGGAACATCAAGAGCACTCCATCATGCTTCATGAAATAAGAGAAGATCAAAAAGCAATGAGGGAGGAGCAACAAAGACAAGGAAGAGACATAGAAGAGCTCAAGGACATCATTGGTTCCTCAAGAAGAAAACGCCACCATCACTAAGGTGGATTCATTCCTTGTTCTTCTTTCTTCTGTTTTTCGTTTTCTATGTTATGTGCCTATCTATGTTTGTGTCTTCACTACATGATCATTAGTAGTTAGTAACTTTGTCTTAAAGATATGAATGTCCTATGAATCCATCACCTCTCTTAAATGAAAAATGTTTTAATTCAAAAGAACAAGAAGTACATGAGTTTCGAATTTATCTTTGAACTTAGTTTAATTATATTGATGTGGTGACAATGCTTCTTGTTTTCTGAATGTATGCTTGAACAGTGCATATGTCTTTCGAAGTTGTTGTTTAAGAATGTTAAATATGTTGGCTCTTGAAAGAATGATGACTAGGAGACATGTTATTTGATAATCTGAAAAATCATAAAAATGATTCTTGAAGCAAGAAAAAGCAGCAAAGAACAAAGCTTGCAGAAAAAAAAAAAAGAAAGGGGCGAAAAAATAGAAAGAAAAAAAAAATAGAAAGAAAAAGAAAAAGCAAGCAGAAAAAGCCAATAACCCTTAAAACCAAAAGGCAAGGGCAAATAAAAAGGATCCCAAGGCTTTGAGCATCAGTGGATAGGAGGGCCTAAAGGAATAAAATCCTGGTCTAAGCGGCTAAACCAAGCTGTCCCTAACCATGTGCTTGTGGCGTGTAGGTATCAAGTGAAAACTTGAGACTGAGCGGTTAAAGTCAAGGTCCAAAGCAAAAAAAAAAAAAAGAGTGTGCTTAAGAACCCTGGACACCTCTAATTGGGGACTTTAGCAAAGCTGAGTCACAATCTGAAAAGGTTCACCCAATTATGTGTCTGTGGCATTTATGTATCCGGTGGTAATACTGGAAAACAAAGTGCTTAGGGCCACGGCCAAGACTCATAAAGAAGCTGTGTTCAAGAATCATCATACTGAACTAGGAGAGTCAATAACACTATTCGAAATCTGAAGTTCCTATAGATGCCAATCATTCTGAACCTCAATGGATAAAGTGAGATGCCAAAACTATTCAAGAGGCAAAAAGCTATAAGTCCCGCTCATATGATTGGAGCTATGTTTCATTGATAGTTTGGAATTTATAGTATATTCTCTTCTTTTTATCCTATTTGATTTTCAGTTGCTTGGGGACAAGCAACAATTTAAGTTTGGTGTTGTGATGAGCGGATAATTTATACGCTTTTTGGCATTGTTTTTAGTATGTTTTTAGTAGGATCTAGTTACTTTTAGGGATGTTTTCCTTAGTTTTTATGTTAAATTCACATTTCTGGACTTTACTATGAGTTTGTGTGTTTTTCTGTGATTTCAGGTATTTTCTGGCTGAAATTGAGGGACTTGAGCAGAAATCAGATTCAGAGGTTGAAAAAGGACTGCTGATGCTGTTGGATTCTGACCTCCCTACACTCAAAGTGGATTTTCTGGAGCTACTGAACTCGAAATGGCGCGCTTCCAATTGCGTTGGAAAGTAGACATCCAGGGCTTTCCAGAAATATATAATAGTCCATACTTTTGCCAAGAATTGACGACGTAAACTGGCGTTCAACGCCAGCCTTCTGCCCAAATCTGGCGTCCAGCGCCAGAAAAGGATCCAAAACCAGAGTTGAACGCCCAAACTGGCACAGAAACTGGCGTTCAACTCCACAAATGGCCTCTGCACGTGGAACACTTAAGCTCAGCCCAAACACACACCAAGTGGGCCCCGGAAGTGGATTTATGCATCAATTACTTACTCATGTAAACCCTAGTGACTAGTTTATTATAAATAGGACCTTTTACTAGTCTTTTTGAGAATCTTTGGTCTCAGTTTTATTCCATTGTTCATCTTAGGAGACTATTGATCTCGTTTAGGGGGCTGGCCATCTTGGCCATGCCTGGACCTTCACTTATGTATTTTCATACGGTAGAGTTTCTACACTCCATAGATTAAGGTGTGGAGCTCTGCTGTTCCTCAAAGATTAATGCAAAGTACTACTGTTTTCTATTCAATTCTTCTTATTTCTCTTCTAAGATATCCATTCGCACCCAAGAACGTGATGAAGGTGATGATTATGTGTGACGCTCATCATCCTTCCCCCTTATGAACGCGTGCCTGACAAACACTTCTGTTCTACATGAATTAAGCTAGAATGAGTATCTCTTAGATCTCCTAACCAGAATCTTCGTGGCGTAAGCTAGAATGATGGCGGCATTCAAGAGAATCCGGAAAGTCTAAACCTTGTCTGTGGTATTCTGAGTAGGATTCAATGATTGAATGACTGTGACGAGCTTCAAACTCGCGATTGTTGGGCGTTAGTGACAGACGCAAAAGGAGGGTGAATCCTATTCCATCATGATCGAGAACCGACAGATGAATAGCCGTGCCGTGACAGGGTGCGTGAGCATATTATTCACTGAGAGGAGGGGATGTAGCCACTGACAACGGTGATGCCCTTGCATACAGCCAGCCATGGAAAGGAGTGAGACAGATTGGATGAAGATAGCAGGAAAGCAGAGGTTCAGAGGAACAAAAAGCATCTCCATTCGCTTATCTGAAATTCCTACCAATGAATTACATAAGTATCTCTATCCCTATTTTATTATATCATATTCGAAAACACCATTATCACTTTATATCTGCCTGACTGAGATTTACAAGGTGACCATAGCTTGCTTCATACCAACAATCTCCGTGGGATTCGACCCTTACTCACGTAAGGTATTACTTGGACGACCCAGTGCACTTGCTGGTTAGTTGTATCGAAGTTGTGACAATTATGTATTGAGATCAGAGCACCAAGTTGCTCACGTTGCCGGGGATTGTTTGAGCCTGGACATCACAATTTCGTGCACCATAAGGCTATGGTCACGGTGAAAAAACGTGGCCTAAAGTATCATAATTTGAAAATTGTAACCGTGACCATAGATAAAAAAACCGTGACCATAGACCTATAGCCACGAGAGAATAGGCCACGGTAAAAAACCGTGACCATAGGTCTAAAACCATGACCATAGATCTATGGTCACCCTTTTTACTAGCTATGGTCACGGTTTTTTACCGTGACCATAAGCCTTTTTTTGTAGTGTTTAAAACTTATCGTTTCAAAGTATGAAATGATAGGTTTTACCTAATCTCGTGCTCTTCACATGTATTTTAAATTTTCAAATTTCAAGAAATGGTTATAAGAAAATGAAAAAGTTCGCGTGTTTCTGGAAATGTGTAATGTTCTCAGTGGACTTTAATGTGCCTTTATTAATTCAAAACCCTTTTGTATTCTCCAAGTTTCATTATTGTTCTATTTTCAGAGAATCCTTTTCCAAAAAATCCTTCGTATTCTTCGCAAAACTCTTCTCACTTTCTTGCAAATCACTCCCACATTCCCTCTATGGACTCTCAACCTGGTCTTCATTCAAGCAGTATACCAGCTGTTACTGCTACATCATCATCATCCACCACCATTGCTGCAACCACTACTACTTCTACCCCGTCACTATTGCTGGAGCTGCCATTTCATCTTCTTTACCTGCCTCTGTCTCCGCCACTATAGATGCTCCTTCTTCTTCGGGTGTAGCTCTTGCTTCTCCTCCTCAGGGGGAAGACGACGACGTTCATGTTATGGCTCCTCCACTACTACTAGTGAATAATGTGTCATAGTTCTATAATTATGATGGGAACTTACGACTTAAGAGCTCCAATCCTGATGTAGAAATCACTGCTTTATGACACACTCATGTACTACTTCCATTTAAAGTTTCTAATCTCCTATATTTATTCCTAGGGCCAATTTCTACCTTAGAACAAGTTGACTCGATCTCTTCATTTTTTCCTTCCCTTCCTGAACATATTCTTTTGATTTTTTGTAACCATATCAAAGCTACTTATTTTGTCAGTTGAGTATCTAGGACAACACCCCGAAAAAAATCTAGCTCTCTTTTTTTGACTTGGATGTTGAGGTTATCTTTGACCTATAAGTCTGTGTGGAGATCTTTAGGTATTGTTTCGACTCTTTGACTAGCCACTCATGACCTATCCTATACTGCCCCCTTCTTGGGGCTAGCATGTACTTTTGGTGTCCAGCCACCAATAACTTCCATCTCGTATATGGAATAATGGGTTCGACCTTGATGGAGATCTCAGCTTTGACTGGGCTTTTTCCTAATGGAGAAGATGTTTACTGGACGACCACATGTCCTGATGATGTTTTCGACATCAACTTTGATTCGACTTCTGTGACGGGTTTTATTCAAAATAACATGAGTTTTGAAAATGACCCTATTAGTGATAGTGAACACGTAGCTTTCCTTCTCTTATGGCTCAATGCCTTTGTTTGCTGTCCAAAGTCGATCCAAATCCAGAAAAGCAATTACTTCCCATTAGCTATCATGCTTCATCACAAGAAATACATCAACTTTCCCTCACTTATCTTGGGTCAACTGTATGAGATTCTTTCTTTGGTAGTCAGTAAAATTCAATGGGAAAACCGTCGACAAACCTGTTTGGTCCACTTTGGATTGTTAACCTATGGTTGAAATTTGTTTTTGAACCTCAATTTACTGTCCCTTCTGAATTTCCAAAAACCCTTCTTGAAGGTATTCGATTGTCTTTTCTTTCTTGGTCGAAACCAAAAGGAATGTCATCAAACTTTCCCTTACCATTAAAAGCAATGTTCATTCTGCTTACCACCCAAATCCTTTGGCCTGTCAAAAAAGTAATGTGAGATACCTTCATTTCCTAACAAACCTCAAACTTGAAAATCAAAAGGCTCTTGATGAACTGTGGTTGAAAACTTTAACTCCCCATATCCTTCCTGTAGGGCTTCCTCATGAGTCAACCATGGCACTAAAAACGAAACTCATAATCTATTCCCCACAATATGTGTCGAGGCAATTTGGCCTTGAACAGGCCTTACCTTGACCTCTTTCACTTGAAGCTGGGGTCCAAATGATCCATTATGAAGTGTCAAATCTGAAGGAATTCGATCAAATCCTTGATTTGAACCATCAACGAGTGACTTCCCAGTACGAGATATATGACATCAAATTTTGTTTTCTTTCGACTCCTTTATTTCACAAATGGTGGTCGACTTATTACCAACCTCATTGCCCTTTGACTGAACAAGCACTTTCTAACCTAGTTCTTCCTTCTGCACAAACTGCTATTACGTCGAAGAAACCAAAGATGAACACATCAATTGGTGCCATCTATTACCCAGGCACCAGGGATAGAATCCATGGTCATACGAGGATTGCTAGATATCTTTCAGGTACCATGTTTTTCTTAATGCTTAACAACCTTTTAAGTCCTTACTCCTCTTATACCTTCCTTATATTCTAGCTGCTCGATCAACAGTCTTAGGGGGGTGTTGCCCCTGACCCAAAACCAGTTGAAGAGAACTGGGAGTCAGACGAGGAAGCTGCAACTAAGAAAACTAAATCCAAAAGGGGTCGAGAAAAACGACGGTCGAGTGAGGCCACCTTATCTTCAAAGAAAAAGGGAGCTTTCGACATCCTTATGGGAGATAAACCCAAGAAAGTACAAAAATATGATCCAGCTCCGCCTATCAAGGTATTTTTGCACACTTCACCTTCAATAGCCAACCTATACATTATGCATATTTTAATGATCCATTTGTTTTACTTTATAGTCGAAACCCATAACGCGTAGTTCTTAGTCCCAGACTGGACCACAAAGCTATTCTAAACCCGGTGTCGATGCATCAGGTGTCGAAGCTGAGGTCACACAACCTCCTCCAAAGGTAACCACCTCCCTTCCTTTCAAGCTTCAACTAATTCCCTGATGGTAATTGTAGCTATTTCTTCTTCTTCTTCTTCTTCTTCTTCTTCTTCTTTCTTTTGTTCATATTCTTATTCTTTCTTTTGCTTTACAAAATATTTTATTTCTTTGTAGGCATGCTATATGCCGCCTCTACCGACTGATGCACAGTCCCAGCAAGAATCTAGTCCTATTTTGACCTCAGCTGTAGTGACTTCGACCATCTTTCCTACCCAAAATCTAACTGATGTCGAACATGATGAGTCTCCTATTAATGTTCCAACTCTTGAAGATGAAGACTTGAACTTTGATGATTTTAATTTCAACCTTACCAACATACTTTCAGAAGCTTGACAAGTATATTCCTTTAAAGGAACAAGAGTTTTCTCTTCTTCTGGACAAGAACCTGAAATCTCCCCTTTAGCGCAAGAAACAGAAAAATCATTCCGACTCGCAAAGAATAAGTTATCTCTCCTGAGCCACAATTTCCACCAGGCCCCGACCATTTGATTATTGAAAGAGTCAATGCTGTTCTTGATTGTCTCAACTATCCCTTAGAAGAGATAAACAATAATGCTGACCTGAAAACTCGACTGTTGGCAGCCCTTAACTTCTTGAATCAGAAAATTCCAGCTAATGCTTAAAATCCTTGGAGACATTTAATGGAAGATATTTACAATCACATTTCCAAGGTCAAGTGATGAGCGGATAATTTATACACTTTTTGACATTGTTTTTAGTATGTTTTTAGTAGAATCTAGTTACTTTTAGGGATGTTTTCATTAGTTTTTATGTTAAATTCACATTTCTGGACTTTACTATGAGTTTGTGTGTTTTTCTGTGATTTCAGGTATTTTCTGGCTTAAATTGAGGGACTTGAGCAAAAATCAGATTCAGAGGTTAAAGAAGGACTGCTAATGCTGTTGGATTCTGACCTCCCTACACTCAAAATGGATTTTCTGGAGCTACAGAACTCAAAATGGTGCGCTTTCAATTGCGTTGGAAAGTAGACATCCAGGGCTTTCCAGAAATATATAATAGTCTATACTTTGCCCAAGTTTAGATGACGCAAACTGGCGTTCAACGCCAGCTCTCTGCCCAATTCTGGCGTCCAGCGCCAGAAACAAGTTGCAAAGTGGAGTTCAACGCCCAAACTGGCACAAAAGCTGGCGTTCAACTCCAAGAATGACCTCTCCACGTGTAACCTTCAAGCTCAGCCCAAGCACACACCAAGTGGGCCCCGGAAGTGGATTTATGCATCAATTACTTACTTCTGTAAACCCTAGTAGCTAGTTTATTATAAATAGAACTTGTTATCATTGTATCCAGAGTCTTGGTTACTCTGGTTCCCCTCTGGGGCCAAGACCAATGAACTCCATTATCACTTATGTATTTTCAACGGTAGAGTTTCTACACTCCATAGATTAAGGTGTGGAGCTCTGCTGTTCCTCAAAGATTAATGCAAAGTACTACTGTTTTCTATTCAATTCATCTTATTTTGCTTCTAAGATATTCATTCGCACTTCAACCTGAATGTGATGAACGTGACAATCATCATCATTCCCTATGAACGCGTGCCTGACAACTACTTCCGTTCTACATTAGATTGAATTAGTATCTCTTAGATCTCTTAATCAGAATCTTCGTGGTATAAGCTAGATTGATGGCGGCATTCATGAGGGTCCGGAAAGTCTAAACCCTGTCCGTGGTATTCCGAGTAGGACTCTGGGATTGAATGACTGTGACGAACTCCAAACTCGCGAGTGCTGGGCGTAGTGACAGACACAAAAGGATAGTAAATCCTATTTCAGTATGATCGAGAACCTCCAAGATGATTAGCCATGCAGTGACAGCGCATCGGACCATTTTCACAGAGAGGAATAGGATGCAACCAACGACAAGGGTGATGCCTCCAGACGATTAGCCGTGCTGTGACAGAGCATTTGGATCATTTTCCCGAGAGAGATCGAAAGTAGCCATTGGCACCGGTGACATCCTTACATAAAGCCAGCCATAGAAAGGAGTAAGATTGATTGGATGAAGACAGCAGGAAAGCAGAGGTTCAGAGGAACGAATGCATCTCCATACGCTTATCTGAAATTCTCACCAATGAGTTACATAAGTATTTATATCCTTATTTTATTAATTAATTTCGAAAACCTCATTACTATTTTATATCCGCCTGACTGAGATTTACAAGGTGACCATAGCTTGCTTCATACCAACAATCTCCGTGGGATTCGACCCTTACTCACGTAAGGTATTACTTGGACGACTCAGTGCACTTGCTGGTTAGTTGTGCGAAGTTGTGAACCATGGTATTGGCATCGCGTTTTTGGTGCCATTGCCAGGGAAAGAAAGAGCAATGAATTTTACATAATCAAAGTGTAATCACAATTTCTGCGCACCAAGTTTTTGGCGCCGTTGTCGGGGATTGTTCGAGTTTGGACAACTGACGGTTCATCTTGTTGCTCAAATTAGGTAATTTTCTTTTTTTTTTTCTTTCAAAAATTTTTCAAAAATATTTCAAAAAAATTTCTCTTTTGTTTTCGAAAAAAAAAAAGAAAAAAAATTTTAAAATACAAATGTTTTCAAAAATATATTTTTCTTCAGAATTTTTAAGAATGAATTCTAGTGTTTCATGAAGCATGTTGAAGCCTATCTGGCTGTAAAGTCATACCCAAACTGCTTTGGGATTGGCCTTCAACTAATCATCTCAGTGGAGCCATGCCCAATCCTTCTGGATAGGGTATGTCAGGCGTGTCATGTCTGAGTTACATACTAAAGCTTGGCTGGCTATTAAGCCATGCCTGACCCTTTGATTGGAGCTTTAGAGCATAAGATTCCTAGAATTCTTATTAAAAATTTTGGAATCCTTATTTTTTTTTCAAATAATTTTCGAAAAAAAAAAATACAAAAAAATTATAAAATCATAAAAATAAAAAATATTTTCATGTTTCTTGTTTAAGTCTTGAGTCATGTTATAAGTTTGGTGTCAATTGCATGTGCATCTTGCATTTTTCGAAAATTTTTATGCATTCATAATGTTCTTCATGATCTTCAAGTTGTTCTTGGTAAGTTTTCTTGTTTGATCTTTTCATTTGCATGTTTTGTGTCTTTTCTTGTTTTTCATATGCATTCTTGAATTCTTAGTGCCTAAACATTAGAGATTTCTAAGTTTGGTGTCTTGCATGTTTTCTTTGCATTAAAAATTTTTCAAAAATATGTTCTTGATGTTCATCATGATCTTCATAGTGTTCTTGGTGTTCATCTTGACATTCATAGCATTCTTGCATGCATCACATATTTTGATCTAAAATTCTCATGCATTGCATCATTTTCATGTTTCTCTCTCTCATCATTAAAAATTCAAAAATAAAAAAATATCTTTCCCTTTTTCTCTCACAAAATTTCGAAAATTAGATTTGACTTTTTCAAAAAATTTTTAAAATCAAGTTGTTTTCTATGAGTCAAAGCAAATTTTCAATTTAAAAATCTTATCTTTTTCAAAATCTTTTTCAAAAATCAAATCTTTTTCATTTTTCTTAGTTATTTTCGAAAATTTTAAAAAATATTTTTCAAAAATATTTTTCTTAATTTTACATCATAATTTTCGAAAATAACATCACCAATTAATGTTTTGATTCAAAAATTTCAAGTTTGTTACTTACTTGTTAAGAAAGATTCAAACTTTAAGTTCTAGAATCATATCTTGTGATTTCTTGTGAATCAAGTCATTAATTGTGATTTTAAAAATCAAATCTTTTTCAAAAACTAATTTCAAACATATCTTTTCAGAATATCTTCTTATCATATCTTTTTCAAAAATTTGATTTCAAAATATCTTCTCTAACTTCTTATCTCCTTATCCTTTCAAAATTGATTTTCAAAATTTGTTTCAACTAACTAACTAACTTTTTGTTTGTTTCTTATCTTTTTCAAAACCACCTAACTAACTCTCTCTCTCTATTTTTCGAAAATATCTCCCCCTTTTTCAAAAATTACTAACTCTTTTTCAAAAACTATTTTCGAAAATCCTCTCCCTCTCTCATCCTATTCTATTTATTTATTCATCGACTAACACTTCTCTTCATCTCACATCACTGCTCCTATCCTTACCCTTGTGTTTGGATTCTTCATTTTTCTTCACCCCTATTCCTTTTCTTCTTCTACTAATAATAAGGAACCTCTTTACTGTGACATAGAGGATTCCTCTTCTTTTCTTTTTCTCTTCTCTTTCTTATGAGCAGGGACAGAGAAAAAGGCATTCTTGTTGAAGCTGATCCAGAACCTGAAAGGACTCTGAAGAGAAAACTAAGAGAAGCTAAATTACAACAATCCAGAGACAACCTTATTGAAAATTTCGAACAAGTAAAGGAGATGGCAGCCGAACCCAACAACAATAATGCAAGGAGAATGCTTGGTGACTTTACTGCACCTAATTCCAATTTACATGGAAGAAGCATCTCCATTCCTGCCATTGGAGCAAACAACTTTGAGCTGAAACCTCAGCTAGTTTCTCTGATGCAACAGAACTGCAAGTTTCATGGACTTCCATCTGAAGATCCTTTTCAGTTCTTAACTGAATTCTTGCAGATCTGTGATACTGTTAAGACTAATGGAGTAGATCCTGAAGTCTACAGGCTCATGCTTTTCCCTTTTGCTGTAAGAGACAGAGCTAGAGTGTGGTTGGACTCTCAACCCAAAGATAGCCTGAACTCTTGGGATAAGCTGGTCACGGCTTTCTTAGCCAAGTTCTTTCCTCCTCAAAAGCTGAGCAAGCTTAGAGCTGATGTTCAAACCTTCAGACAAAAAGAAGGTGAATCCCTCTATGAAGCTTGGGAAAGATACAAGCAGTTGACCAAAAAGTGTCCTTCTGACATGCTTTCAGAATGGACCATCCTGGATATATTCTATGATGGTTTATTTGAGCTATCAAAGATGTCATTGGATACTTCTGCAGGTGGATCCATTCACCTAAAGAAAACGCCTGCAGAAGCTCAAGAACTCATTGACATGGTTGCTAATAACCAGTTCATGTACACTTCTGAGAGGAATCCTGTGAGTAATGGGACGCCTATGAAGAAGGGAGTTCTTGAAGTTGATACTCTGAATGCCATTTTGGCTCAGAACAAAATATTGACTCAGCAAGTTAATATGATTTCTCAGAGTCTGAATGGAATGCAAGCTGCATCCAGCAGTACTCAAGAGGCTTCTTATGCAGAAGAAGCTTATGATCCTGAAAACCCTGCAATAGCAAAGGTGAATTACTTAGGTGAACCTTATGGAAACACCTATAACCCATCATGGAGAAATCATCCAAATCTCTCATGGAAGGATCAAAGGCCTCAACAAGGCTTTAATAATGGTGGAAGAAGCAGGTTTAACAATAATAAACCTTTTCCATCATCCACTCAGCAACAGACAGAGAATTCTGAACAAAATACTTCTAATTTAGCAAACTTAGTCTCTGATCTATCCAAGGCCACTGTAAGTTTCATGAATGAAACAAGGTCTTCCATTAGAAATTTGGAAGCACAAGTGGGCCAGCTGAGTAAAAGGATCACTGAAATCTCTCCTAGTACTCTCCCAAGCAATACAGAAGAGAATTCAAAAGGAGAGTGCAAGGCCATTGACATAAGCACCATGGCCGAACCTGTAAGGGAAGGAGAGGACGTGAATCCTAAGGGGGAAGACCTCCTGGGACGTCCAGTGATCAATAAGGAGTTTCCCTCTGAGGAACCAAATGAATCTGAGACTCATCTAGAGACCATAGAGATTCTATTGAACCTCCTTATGCCATTCATGAGCTCTGATGAGTATTCCTCTTCTGAAGAGAATGAGGATGTCACTGAAGAGCAAACTGCCAAGTTTCTTGGTGCAATCATGAAGCTGAATGCCAAATTATTTGGTATTGAAACTTGGAAAGATGAACGTCCCTTATTCACCAATGAACTAAGTGATCTGGATCAACTGACATTGCCTCAGAAGAGACAGGATCCTGGAAAGTTCATAATACCTTGTACCATAGGCACCATGATCTTTAAGGCTCTGTGTGACCTTGGTTCAGGAATAAACCTCATGCCCCTCTCTGTAATAGAGAAACTGGGAATCTATGGGGTGCAAGCTGCTAGAATCTCATTAGAGATGGCAGATAATTCAAGAAAACAGGCTTATGGACAAGTAGAGGACGTGTTAGTAAAGGTTGAAGGCCTTTACATCCCTGCTGATTTCATAGTCCTGGATACTGGAAAGGAAGAGGATGAATCCATCATCCTAGGAAGACCTTTTCTAGCCACAGCAAGAGCTGTGATTGATGTGGACAGAGGAGAATTGATCCTTCAATTAAATAAGGACAACCTTGTGTTTACAACTCAAGGATCTCTCTCTGCATCCATGGAGAGGAAGCAGAAAAAGCTTCTCTCAAAGCAGAGTCAACCAAAGCCCCACAGTCAGACTCTAAGTTTGGTGTTGAACTCCCATATCTAAACTCTAAGTTTGGTGTTGGGGGAGTCTCAATAATGCTCTGAACATCTGTGAGGCTCCATGAGAGCCCACTGTCAAGCTATTGACATTAAAGAAGTGCTTGTTGGGAGGCAACCCAATTTCTATTTATCTAACTATATTTTTCTTAGTTATATGTCTTTATAGGTTCATGAGGAGTCACAAAATAAATATAAAAATTGAAAACGGAATCAAAAATAGCAGAAGAAAAATCACACCCTGGAGGAAGCATCTGCCTGGCATTCAACGCCAGAACAGAGCATGGTTCTGGCGCTGAACGCCCAAAATGGGCAGTATCTGGGCGCTGAACGCCCAAAATGGGCAGCAGCTGGGCGCTGAACGCCAGAATTGCACCCTGGAGAGGAGCTGGCGCTGAACGCCCAGAACAAGCATGGTTCTGGCGTTCAACGCCAGAAATGGGCAACAAATGGGCGTTGAACGCCCAAAATGGGCACCAACCTGGCGCTGAACTCCCAGAGTTGTGTGCAAGGGCATTTTACATGCCTAATTTGGTACAAGGTTGTAAATCCTTGAACACTTCAGGATCTGTGGACCCCACAGGATCACCTCAGGATCTGTGGACCCCACAGGATCCCCACCTACCTCCACTCACTTCTTCTCACCCCTCACCACTCTCTTTCACAAAATCCCCTAAACACTCTTCCCCAAAACCCTTCACCAATCACCTCAATCTCTCTTCCCCATCACCTCCTCACCACTCACATCCATCCACTCTTCCCCATAAACCTACCTCATAAACTCCACCTACCTTCAAAATTCAAAATCAATTTCCCACCCAAACCCACCCTAAATGGCCGTACCTTAACCCCCCTCCCTTCCCTATATAAAGCCTTCCATTCTTCCTCATTTTCACACAACACAACCCTCTCTTCTCTTCTTGGCCGAAACACACCTCCCCCCTCTTCTCCATCTTTTCTTCTTCTTCTTCTTCATCTATTCTTTCTTCTATTGCTCGAGGGCGAGCAAAATTCTAAGTTTGGTGTGGTAAAAGCATAAGCTTTTTGTTTTTCCATTACCATTGATGGCACCTAAGACCGGAGAATCCTCTAGAAAAGGAAAAGGGAAGACAAAAGCTTCCACCTCCGAGTCATGGGAGATGGAAAGGTTCATCTCCAAAGCCCATCAAGACCACTTCTATAATGTTGTGGCCAAGAAGAAGGTGATCCCCGAGGTCCCTTTCAAACTCAAAAGAAATGAGTATCCGGAGATCCGACATGAAATTCAAAGAAGAGGTTGGGAAGTTCTAACAAATCCCATCCAAGAAGTCGGCATCCTAATGGTTCAAGAGTTCTATGCCAATGCATGGATCACCAAGAACCATGATCAAAGTAAGAACCCGGATCCAAAGAACTATGTTACAATGGTTCGGGGGAAATACTTAGATTTTAGTCCGGAGAATGTGAGGTTGGCGTTCAACTTGCCAAACATGGAAGAGAACGCACGCCCCTACACAAGGAGAGTCAACTTTGATCAAAGGTTAGACCAAGTCCTTATGGACATATGTGTAGAAGGAGCTCAATGGAAAATTGACTCAAAAGGCAAACCGGTTCAACTGAGAAGACTGGACCTTAAGCCTGTAGCTAGAAGATGGTTGGAGTTCATTCAATGCTCAATCATTCCCACTAGTAACCGGTCTGAAGTTACTATAGACCGGGCCATCATGATCCATAGCATCATGATTGGAGAAGAGGTGGAAGTTCATGAGATTATACCTCAAGAACTCTACAAGGTGGCTGACAAGTCCTCCACTATGGCAAGGTTAGCCTTTCCTTACCTTATTTACCACCTATGCAATTCGGCTGGGGTCGACATAGAGGGAGATATCCTCATTAAAGAGGACAAGCCCATCACTAAGAAAAAGATGGAGCAAGCAAGAGAGCCCATTCATGGAGCTCAAGAGGCGTATGAAGCTCATCACCATGAGATCCCGGAGATGCCTCAAATGCATTTTCCTCCACAAAACTATTGGGAGCAAATCAACACCTCCCTAGGAGAATTGAGTTCCAATATGGGACAACTAAGGGTGGAACATCAAGAGCACTCCATCATCCTTCATGAAATAAGAGAAGATCAAAAAGCAATGAGGGAGGAGCAACAAAGACAAGGAAGAGACATAGAAGAGCTTAAGGACATCATTGGTTCCTCAAGAAGGAAACGCCACCATCACTAAGGTGGATTCATTCCTTGTCCTTATTTTTTCTGTTTTTCGTTTTCTATGCTATGTGCTTATCTATGTTTGTGTCTTCATTACATGATCATTAGTAGTTAGTAACTATGTCTTAAAGTTATGAATGTCCTATGAATCCATCACCTCTCTTAAATGAAAAATGTTTTAATTCAAAAGAACAAGAAGTACATGAGTTTCGAATTTATCCTTGAACTTAGCTTAATTATATTGATGTGGTGACAATGCTTCTTGTTTTCTGAATGTATACTTGAACAGTGCAAATGTCTTTTGAAGTTGTTGTTTAAGAATGTTAAATATGTTGGCTCTTGAAAGAATGATGACTAGGAGACATGTTATTTGATAATCTGAAAAATGATAAAAATGATTCTTGAAGCAAGAAAAAGCAGCAAAGAACAAAGCTTGCAGAAAAAAAAATAGGCAAAAAAAAAATAGAAAGAAAAAGAAAAAGCAAGCAGAAAAAGCCAAAAGCTCTTAAAACCAAGAGGCAAGAGCAAAAAGCCAATAACCCTTAAAACCAAAAGGCAAGAGCAAATAAAAAGGATCCCAAGGCTTTGAGCATCAGTGGATAGGAGGGCCTAAAGGAATAAAATCCTGGTCTAAGCGGCTAAACCAAGCTGTCCCTAACCATGTGCTTGTGGCGTGTAGGTGTCAAGTGAAAACTTGAGACTGAGCGGTTAAAGTCAAGGTCCAAAGCAAAAGAAGCGTGTGCTTAAGAACCCTGGACACCTCTAATTGGGGACTTTAGCAAAGTTGAGTCACAATCTGAAAAGGTTCACCCAATTATGTGTCTGTGGCATTTATGTATCCGGTGGTAATACTGGAAAACAAAGTGCTTAGGGCTACGGCCAAGACTCATAAAGAAGCTGTGTTCAAGAATCATCATACTGAACTAGGAGAGTCAATAACACTATCTGAACTCTCAGTTCCTATAGATGCCAATCATTCTGAACCTCCATGGATAAAGTGAGATGCCAAAACTATTCAAGAGGCAAAAAGCTATAAGTCCCGCTCATATGATTGAAGCTATGTTTCATTGATAGTTTGAAATTTATAGTATATTCTCTTCTTTTTATCCTATTTGATTTTCAGTTGCTTGGGGACAAGCAACAATTTAAGTTTGGTGTTGTGATGAGCGGATAATTTATACGCTTTTTGACATTGTTTTTAGTATGTTTTTAGTAGAATCTAGTTACTTTTAGGGATGTTTTCATTAGTTTTTATGCTAAATTCACATTTCTGGACTTTACTATGAGTTTGTGTGTTTTTCTGTGATTTCAGGTATTTTCTGGCTTAAATTGAGGGACTTGAGCGAAAATCAGATTCAGAGGTTAAAGAAGGACTGCTGATGCTGTTGGATTCTGACCTCCCTGCACTCAAAATGGATTTTCTGGAGCTACAGAACTCAAAATGGCGCGCTTTCAATTGCGTTGGAAAGTGACATCCAGGGCTTTCCAGAAATATATAATAGTCCATACTTTGCCCAAGTTTAGACGACGCAAACTGGCGTTCAACACCAGCTCTCTGCCCAATTCTGGCGTCCAGCGCCAGAAACAAGTTGCAAAGTGGAGTTCAACGCCCAAACTGGCACAAAAGCTGGCGTTCAACTCCAAGAATGACCTCTCCACGTGTAACCTTCAAGCTCAGCCCAAGAACACACCAAGTGGGCCCCGGAAGTGGATTTATGCATCAATTACTTACTTCTGTAAACCCCAGTAGCTAGTTTATTATAAATAGAACTTGTTATCATTGTATCCAGAGTCTTGGTTACTCTGGTTCTCCTCTGGGGCCGATTCCAATGAACTCCATTATCACTTATGTATTTTCAACGGTAGAGTTTCTACACTCCATAGATTAAGGTATGGAGCTCTGCTGTTCCTCAAAGATTAATGCAAAGTACTACTGTTTTCTATTCAGTTCATCTTATTTCGCTTCTAAGATATTCATTCGCACTTCAACCTGAATGTGATGAACGTGACAATCATCATCATTCCCTATGAATGCGTGCCTGACAACCACTTCCGTTCTACATTAGATTGAATTAGTATCTCTTAGATCTCTTAATCAGAATCTTTGTGGTATAAGCTAGATTGATGGCGGCATTCATGAGGGTCCGGAAAGTCTAAACCTTGTCCGTGGTATTCCGAGTAGGACTCTGGGATTGAATGACTGTGACGAACTCCAAACTCGCGAGTGCTGGGCGTAGTGACAGACGCAAAAGGATAGTAAATCCTATTCCAGTATGATCGAGAACCTCCAAGATGATTAGCCATGCAGTGACAGCGCATCGGACCATTTTCACAGAGAGGAATAGGATGCAACCAACGACAAGGGTGATGCCTCCAGACGATTAGCCGTGCTGTGACAGAGCATTTGGATCATTTTCCCGAGAGAGATCGAAAGTAGCCATTGGCACTGGTGACATCCTTACATAAAGCCAGCCATAGAAAGGAGTAAGATTGATTGGATGAAGACAGCAGGAAAGCCGAGGTTCAGAGGAACGAATGCATCTCCATACGCTTATCTGAAATTCTCACCAATGAGTTACATAAGTATTTCTATCCTTATTTTATTAATTAATTTCGAAAACCCCATTACTATTTTATATCCGCCTGACTGAGATTTACAAGGTGACCATAGCTTGCTTCATACCAACAATCTCCGTGGGATTCGACCCTTACTCACGTAAGGTATTACTTGGACGACCCAGTGCACTTGCTGGTTAGTTGTGCGAAGTTGTGAACCATGGTATTGGCATCGCGTTTTTGGTGCCATTGCCAGGGAAAGAAAGAGCAATGAATTTTACATAATCAAAGTGTAATCATAATTTCTGCGCACCATCAAGTCCGTCAAGAAATACTTCAATATAGCAATCGAGACTTTGGCTACCCATGATAAACAGTTAAAGAAATGTGAAATAGCCATGTCTCAAATTGAAGAAGTCTTATTAGAAGGTCGAGCCAAAGAGCAAATTATAGCCACAAAAGTCGAGATTCTTGAAAAGGAATTAGCTGATCTGAAGCAAGCAAAGCAAAGGTCGAGGATACAAATGCAGCTCTCAATCAGCACCTTCAGAAAATAAATCAGGTTCATGCCTCCAAAACTTTAGGTCTACTGCTCTTATGGAAAATGTCAATCAAACAATCAAGGCCGAAGAAAAAAACCGTCGAAGCCTCTGCTACCTTGGATAAAAAAGCAAGAAGATCTTAAACTTAGGTTTAGAACCTTATTTGTAATTTATTGTATTTTTTAGAGCTTTTCATTATGAACATTTCTTTTGTATGCACCTTTCATATTTTCAATTAATGACAATGATATAACTTTAGATATTTACCATTTACATGCCCTATTTGTTGTGTAGTTGTTATATCTTTTAATTCATAAGCATTTCCGTTAAATATCTTTTCAACTCTAAAAGGTTCTTCGCATAGGGGAAACCAGTTTCCTTTAACTTGCTCGGTCGGGAAAACAAATTTTAACACCAAATCGCTAACCATAAATGTTTTCTTTTTTACTTTATTGTTGTCTGACTTAGTGATACTATCTTTTTGCCTCACCATTCGATCAAAATCCATTAGTCGAGATTGGTCTAATTGATATAACTCATTAATCATGCTTGACCAATATTGTTCGATAGGTAAATCATTTTGCTTCACCACTCTAACTGTTTGCAAATTTATTTCAAGTGGCAATACTGCTTTATGACCATATACCAGCTCATGGGGATTCAACCATGTGGCTTCTCGAGGGGAACACCTATAAGTCTATACTTGACTCAAAGTATTATGCCAATTTTGAGACTACCTCTCTATATGTTCCTTAATCAAACTAATTAAAGTTTTATTAACAACATCAACTTGGCCATTTGCTTGTGCATAATATGGGGTTGAATGTATCAATTTAATTCCTTTCGACTCAGTATATCCTTTGACTTGTTGACCTGTGAACATATTTTCTTGGTCTGTAGTTATAGTTTGAGGGATAACAAATCTATGAATAATCAATTCCTCAAAAAAATCAATTATTTTGGCTTGTATAACCTCTTTCATGGGCACAGCTTCCACCCACTTAGTAAAGTAATCGACTAAAACGAATTTATGCCCCTTAGTCGAAGGGGGATGAACCATTTCTATTAAATCCAAGGCCCATCCTCTAAATGGCTAAGGTTTAATTATATCATGCAAATCTTTCGCAGGGACTCTTTGAATTGGTGCATTCTTTTAACATTGATCACAACGTCAAGCAAAATTAATACAATCCTTCATCATTGAAGGCCACTATAGTCCTTGTCAACATAAAGTGCAATACATTTTTTGACCCACTTGGTGAGCTCCGCAAATACCTTCATGTACCTCAGACATAGCTAAATATACATCTTGCATACTTAAGCATTGTGGCAAAGAACCATGGACACTTTTCTTAAAAAGATCTCCTCCAACTAATACAAAGTTTAATGCCAAATATCTAATTTTTCAATCTACTCTTTGATTAGGATTTCTGAGGATGTCAATGATCTTATATCTCCAATCATTTGGATCTAGAAGGTTTGCACAACAAACTCTTCTTTCCTCCAAAGGAGTTAAGTTAGTTTCAATTTCACTAAATTCTTTTATCAATTTAGGGGATATTTTATAGCAAGAAGCCATTTGAGATAAATCATTCGTGTCCTGATTTGACTTTCTGAATATGTGCTTAATAGAAACCGAATCGAATTCAACCAATAGTCAAACAGCTATCACAAAATACTTGGCCAAATTTTGACTAATAACTCAATAGTTTCTAGCCAATTGTTGAATCACTAATTGTGAATCCTCAGTATTTCGACTGTTCTAACTCTTTTCTCAATTAAGAATTCTAGGCTAATGATTAAAGCCTTATATGCTGCTTCATTATTTGATAGCCCTGACTCTAGTTGAAACATAAATTTAGTCAAAATATTATCAGGAGTGATTAAGATTATTCCCACTCCCACTCTATTTTGATATTTTGAGCTATCAAAAAATAACTTCCAAGGCTTGAGTTGAAAATACCCAACTTTGGTTGTTCATCAATCTCGACACAAGGATGATCTGCTGAGAAATTAGCAACCACTTGCCCTTTGATGGCCCTGACAGGGACATAAAATAAAGAATATTCGATTAATCCTAACATCCACTTACCAATTCTTCCCTTTAATATTGGATAAGAAAGAATATATTTGATAACATGATATTTTGACACAACATAAACATTCCTTCTAATTAAAAATAAAGGAACATACAAAGTTTTTTGACTGCACTATATCTAGTTTCTACATTAGTTAACATTCAACTCAAATAGTAAACTACTTTCTCGTTTCCATCTCTTGGGCCAATATGCTCCCTAGAGTTGTATCCGATGTGGCAATATATAATTTTAGTGGTCAATTTTGTTTGATCGGTGCCAAGATTGGTGCTGTAGTCAAATACTTCCTTATTTGGTCAAAAGCTTCTTGATGCTCCTTCTCCTATCTAAATTCTTCTCCCTGCTTCAATTTCAATAGAGGGGTAAATATTTTTGTTTTTCCAAAAATATTTGAAATGAAGCATAAAAAAAAATTTACTTTACCTAAGAAAGATTGAAGTTTTTTCTTATTTCTGGGAGGAGATGAGTCGAAAATAGCCTGACATTTCTTAGTGTCGATAACTACTCCTTTTTCTACACGATAAATGCCAAAAAATTTCTTGTAGACACGCTAAAAGCACACCTTAGTGGATTCATCTAGAGTAGATGATACCTCATTCGTTTAAAAGCTAACTCTAAGTTACATAAATGAGCTTGTCTCGACTCTGATTTAACTATTACATCATTAATGTAAATTTCCATAAACTTACCAATAAAATCATGAAAAAAATGAATTCATAGCTTTCTGGTAAGTAACTCTAATATTTTTCAATCCAAATGGCATGACTAAGCATTCATGAGTGCCAATGGCTCCAGGGCATCGAAATGCTGATTTCGACACATCTTCATGAGATATGAATATTTGATTGTATCTTGAGTATCCATCCATGAAGCTCAAAAGTTCGCTTCCTGCTACAGAA
The DNA here is from genome assembly GCF_003086295.3 of Arachis hypogaea. Classification (NCBI taxonomy): domain Eukaryota; kingdom Viridiplantae; phylum Streptophyta; class Magnoliopsida; order Fabales; family Fabaceae; genus Arachis; species Arachis hypogaea. The sequence continues at coordinate 105,318,362 of NC_092055.1, forward strand.
TCGATAAGCATTTCTGTAGTCGGCATGTGATTCTCATCCTTTGGTGTAGCTTTATTCAAACCCCTGAAATCAATATAAATTCTTGATTTTCCATTTTTCTTAAAAATAGGAACATGTTAGCAATCCATTCGACATACTTGGCTGTTTGAATAAACCTAGCTTTTAATAAACGTTTGACCTCCTCCTTTATCTTAACCATGATTTTAGGAACAAAACGTCTAGGAGCCTATTTGATGGGTGATGAGCGGATATTTTATACGCTTTTTGACATCATTTTCATATAGTTTTCATTATGTTTTGTTTAAGTTTTATTAAGTTTTTATAGGTTTTAGTGCAAAATTCACATTTTTGGATTCTACTTTGAGTTTGTATGTTTTATGAAGATTTCAAGTATTTTCTGGTTGAAATTGAGAAGCTTGAGCAAAAGTCTGATTCAGAGACAGAGAAAGGACTACAGATGCTGTCAGGATCTAACCTTCGTGCACTCGAAAGAGCTTTTCTCGAGCAATAGAAGTCCACATGGTGCGCTCTCAATGGCTATGGAAATCTATCATCTATAGCTTTCCAGAAATATATAATAGTCCATACTTTGCTTTGGAAATGAATGCCCAAAATTGGCTTTCAACTCTAGCCACCAGCCCTATTCCTGGCGTCCAGCGCCCACAGGGGAGCAGCTGGTATCCAACGCCCAGGATGGAGTCCCTAGCCAGTGTTCAATGCCCCTAAGGGGTACTAGCTCGTGGATTTACTCAAGCTCAGCCTAAACACTCACCAAGTGGGCCCCAGAAGTGGATTTTCGCACAACAAGACTAGTTTATCTTATTTTCTGTAATCCCTAGTTACTAGACTAGTATATATAGAACAAAGATCACCCTTGTTAGAGATCTTTTCCCATTCGAGCCATTCATTATTATTTTCTGTACAGTATGAGTCACTAACCTCCTAAGGTTAAGGTTAGGAGCTCTGCTGAGTTTCATGGATCAATAATATTACTATTCTAATTTAATATGTCTGATTCTGTTCTCTTATGCAACCTCGTTCTTCATCTTATGAATTGAGGGTGAATCGTAACAATCACCCTTGTTCAACATGGGTTCCGTGCAATTCCTGACCTGGATAGCATTGAACTAAAGCTAGAGATTGCATTGTGGATTCTAATAGAGCATCTGAGCAACTTTGGATATGAGACATGAAATTCTGTTGACTATGGGTCTGTGAGGTCTCTGTGGCGTTAAGGCTAGAGTCAGAGAAGCAGCACTTTCTAATCCGGAAGATCTGCTTTGTCTGTGGAACCTTGAGTAGGATCGCGAAGGGGAGTGGGTTGCTTAGAGTTTCATCTTCAGCTACAGTGAGAAACCTAGAGGTGGCTTGATGAGAGGATATGAGTCACTTCAACATGGTGGATTGCTGCAGTAGAGGAGGTTAACTTGATGAGAGGATATGAGTTAATCACTTACGACTACCATTGAAGGAATAAGAAAGTTATTGAAGAAAACAGTAAGAAAAGTTAATCCGAAAAGACAAAGCATCTCTGAAGCCTCAACCATTCTCATACCATTGAATTCTCGTCTATTTAGTAACGTTTTATTTATTTATCTATTTTATGTATTTTTTCGTGACAAACTATATTTTCTATCTGCCTAACTAAGATCTGCAAGGTGTCTACTGCTTGTTCAAACCAACAATCCTCGTGGGATCGACCCTCACTCACCTGAGATATTACTTGGATGACCCGGTATACTTGCAGGTCTATCTGTGCGAATTCCGCAGAGCCAGTTTCGTGCACCAAGTTTTTGGCGCCGATACCGGGGATTGTTCGGATTTGACAAACAAACCGGATTATCTTGTTGCTTAGATTAGGTACTTTTTACTATTTTGTTTGAGTCTTTTATTTTCTTTAAAAAAAATAAAAAAATTCAAAAATCTTTGCTTTTCTTTAAAATTTTTGAATTGTTCTTAGTGTTCTTTCTTGGTATTCAAGTTGTTCTTGTTTCTTTTCTTGTTTTAATGTTAAAATTTTTAAGTTTGGTGTCTTTTGGTGTTTGTTCTCTTAATTTTTGAAATTTTGTGTCTTTTGATCTAAAAATTTTAAGTTTGGTGTCTTTTGGTTGTTTTTCTCTTTCTTCATTAATTAAAAAAAATTTCAAAAAAATATATATTTCTATCTTTATTTCAACATTTTTTTCGAAAATTCCAAAAAGATTTCAAATTTTAATTTCAAAATCATTATCTTATCTTATCTTAATTTCAAATTTCAAATTTCAAATCTTATCTTTTTAAGCCTGTTCAAATCTTTTCTTTTAAATTTGATTCTTTCTTATCTTATCTTTCTTTTAAAATTTTAAATTTCAAAACTTTTTTAAATCTTTATCTTATCTTTTTATCTTTCTTTAAATTTCAAATAATTATCTTATCTTATCTTAATTTTGAATTTCAAAATAAAATCTTTTCAAAAATAAAATCTTTTTCAAATCTTTATCTTATCTTATTTCAATTTCAAAATTCAAAATCAAATCTTTTTCAAATATTTTCAAATCCTATCTTATTTTGTTGACTTGTCTTTTCAATTTTAAATTTCAAAATTTTAAAATCAAATCTTTTTTAAATCTTCTATCTTATCTTATTTTCAAATCTTTCTTAATTAGTTACTTGTTTTCTCTTTCTTCTTTTTCAAAACTTCCTAACTAATTCCTCTCTCTTCTATTTTCGAAACTTCTCATCTCTTTCTCTATTTTCTTTTTCGAAATTCATCATTTAATTTTCAAATATTTTTAGTTAATTAGCTTTTATTTTCAAATTTAATTAATAAATATTTTAATTCCAATTTCTCTTTTTACTTCTTACTTTTCGAATTCTTTACCCCCTTTATTCGAATTCTTTATCCATTCTTCTATCCTAATTCTTCTTTCTTCTTCACATCTCACAGGGAGTTCTCTATCCTTTGACATAGAGCTCCCATTCTTCTTCTTTCTTGTTTTATTTTTCTTATTTATGAGCAGGAACAGGGATAAAGAACTTCGCTTTGATCTTGATCCTGAACCTGAGAGGACATTAAGGAAGCATTTACAACAAGTTAAAGCACAACACTCCAGAGAAAACCTCACAGAGCTATTCAAACAAGAAGCTGAAAACACAGATATGGCAGCCGAACCAAATAATGGAGGAGATACAAGGAAGGTTCTTGGTGACTTCATTGCACCAACTTCTGACATCTTTGGCAGAAGTATCTCCATACCTGCCATTAAAGCTAATAACTTTGAGCTAAAGCCTTAGTTAGTCTCTCTAATGCAACATAATTGCAAGTTCCATGGACTTCCACTAGAAGATCCACATCAGTTTCTATCTGAATTCTTACAAATCTGTGACACTTTTAAGACCAATGGAGTAGATGCTGAGGTCTACAGACTTATACTTTTCTCCTTTGTTGTTAGAGACAAAGCTAGGATATGATTGAATTCTCAACCTAAGGAAAGCCTAGACTCTTGGGAAAAGTTGGTCAATGCATTCTTAGCCAAGTTCTTTCCACCTCAAAAGATGAGCAAGCTCAGGGTGAAAGTTCAAACTTTCAGACAAAAAGAGGGTGAATTCCTCTATGAAGCTTGGGAAAGATACAAGCAACTGATCAGGAGGTGTCTTCCTTTCATGCTCTCAGAATGGGCTATCCTCAGAATCTTCTATGATGGTCTATCTGAGATTTCTAAGATGTCTTTGGATCATTCTACTGGTGGATCACTCCACTTGAAGAAAACGCCTGCAGAGGCACAGGAACTCATTGAAATGGTTGCTAACAACTAATTTATATACACCTCTGAGAGAAACCCTGTGAACAATGGATAGCTCAGAAGAAAGGAGTCCTGGAAGTTGACACTCTTAATGCCATATTGGCTCAGAACAAGATCTTGACCCAACAGGTCAATATGATCTCTCAGCATTTGACTGGATCACAAGCTACAAGTGGCAGCACTCAAGAAGCCTCCTATGAAGGAGAAGCTTATGATCTAGATTAACCTATGAATTACATGGGAGAACCCTATGGAAACACCTACAATACATCATGGAGGAATCATCCTAACCTTTCATGGAAGGATCAACAGAAGCCTTAACAAGGCTTCAACTATAATCAAGGTGGAAGAAAGCAAAATAGGTTCAACAACAGACCACCATTCCCATCTTCTCAGGAACATATGGAGACTCTTAGGCAGAGCCTTTCTGACTTAGTCACTATAGTCTCCAACCTCTCTAAGACCACTCATAGTTTCATAATTGAAACAAGGTCCTCCATTAGAAATTTGGAGGTACAAGTTGGTCAACTGAGCAAGAGAATCCCTGAGAGTCCTCCTAACACTCTTCCTAGCAATACTGAAGTAAACCCAAGAGAAGAGTGCAAGGCCATCACTGTAGAAGTGAAGGCCGAATCTGAAGAGCCATCATTGGCGTTGAACGCCAGTAAGGAGGTTCTTACTAGGAGTTCAACGCCCAAGGTGGGATCATCAGTGGCATTGAATGCCAGTGAGGAAGCCCTTATTGGGCGTTCAATGCCCAAAAAAGCACCACTCCTGGCATTGAACGCCAGTAAGGAAGGCCTTACTGGGCATTTAACGCCCAAAGAAACACAAGTCCTGGCGTTGAACGCCACAATAAGGATAGTTGGCAACCCTCAGCCCATTGAGAACTTCCCTATTAAAGAACTGATGGAACCAAAGGTTCATGAGGAGCCCATTGAAGTTCCCTTGAATGCTTGGTTGAAAATTTTAGAATCTGAAGAGTACTCCTCTGATGAGGAAGAAGAAACTAGGGAGGAGCAAGTTGCTCGGTACCTAGGAATTCTAATAAAGTTAAATGCCAAGCTATTTGGCACAGAGCCATTGGAGGAAGAACCTCCAGTGCCTACCAAGGAACTCAATGCCTTGGTTCAGCAGAAGTTAACTTAGAAGAACTCAGATCCTGGACGCTTCTTAATCCTTTGCACCATAGGTACCATGACCTTTGATAAGGCTCTGTGTGACCTAGGGTCAAGCATAAACCTCATGCCTCTCTCTGTAATGGAGAGGTAGGGAATTTTTGAGGTACAAGCTGTAAAAATCTCATTAGAGATGGCAGACAAGTCCCTGAAAAAGGCCTATGGACTAGTAAAGGATGTCTTGGTAAAGGTTGAAGGTCTTTACATCCCTGCTGATTTCATAATCCTAGACATTGGAGAGGAGGAGGATGAATCCATCATCCTTGGAAGACCTTTGCTAGCTACAACCAAGGCTGTGATTGATGTAGACAGAGAAGAGCTAGTCCTGTAATTGGATGAAGACTGCCTTGTATTCAAGGTTCATAAGCCTCACTCTACCTCAGTAGAAGAAGGCACCACTAACAAGCATGAAGTGCTTTAACCACTCCTCTCAGTACAGAGCCTAACAGAGTCCCCAGACACCAATTCCATGTTTGGTGTTGGAAAACTGGTGCACGAAATTGTGATCATCAATGGCGCCAACAACTTGGTACGCACAATTGTAATCTCAACTCTTTATCACAACTCCGCACAACTTACCAGCAAGTGCACTGGGTCGTCCAAGTAATAAACCTTACGTGAGTAAGGGTTGATCCCACGGAGATTGTCGGCTTGAAGCAAGCTATGGTCATCTTGTAAATCTCAGTCAGGCAGATTCAAATGGTTATGGAGAATTGATAATTAAAACATGAATAAAATATAAAATAGGATAGAGATACTTATGTAATTCATTGGTGAGAATTTCAGATAAGCGTATGAAGATGCTTTGTTCCTCCTAAACTTCTACTTTCCTATTGCCTTCTTCCAATCATTCGTACTCCTTTCCATGGCAAGCTTATGTTGGGTTTCACCGTTGTCAATGGCTACCTCCCGTCCTCTCAATGAAAATGGTCCAAATGTGCTATCACCGCACGGCTAATCAGCTGTTGGTTCTCGATCATGTTGGAATAGGATCCATTGATCCTTTTGCGTCTGTCACTACGCCCAACACTCGCGAGTATGAAGCTCGTCACAGTCATCCCTTCCCAGATCCTACTCGGAATACCACAGACAAGGTTTAGACTTTCTGGATCTTAGGAATGCTGCCAATTGATTCTAGCTTATACCACGAAGACTCTGATCTCATGGAATGGAAGGCTTGGTTGTCAGGCGAGGCAACCATGCGTCATGAACTAAAAGGCTAAGAGATACGCACTCAAGCTATTGCAAGTAGAACGGAAGTGGTTGTCAGGAACGCGTTCATAGGTGAGAATGATGATGAGTGTCACGGATCATCACATTCGTCAGGTTGAAGAACGAGTGTATATCTTAGAGAAGAAATAGGCTTGAGTTGAATAGAAAAACAATAGTACTTTGCATTAATTCATGAGGAACAACAGAGCTCCACACCTTAATCTATGGTGTATAGAAACTCCACCGTTGAAAATACATAAGAACAAAAGGTCTAGGCATGGCTGAATGGCCAGCCTCCCAAAGAGGGTTCAATCATCAAAACATGATTCAAAGATGATCAAAAGATGAATTGAAAGATGAAAATACAATAGGAAAAGGTCCTATTTATAGAAAACTTGTAGCCTAGGGTTACAGAAATAGGTAATTAATGCAGAAATCTTCTTCCGGGCCAACTTGGTGTGTGCTTGGGCTGAGCATTGAAGCTTTCACATGTAGAGACTTTTCTTGGAGTTAAACGCCAGCTTTTGTGCCAGTTCTGGCGTTTTGACGCCAGGATTTCTATGCTGACTTAGAACACCGGTTTGGGCCATCTAATCTTGGGCAAAGTATTGACTATTATATATTGCTGGAAAGCCCAGGATTTCTACTTTCCAACGCAATTGAGATCGCGCCAATTGAGCTTTTGTAGCTCCAGAAAATCCTCTTCGAGTGCAGGGAGGTCAGAATCCAACAGCATCTGCAGTCCTTTTTCAGCCTCTGAATCAGATTTTTGCTCAGGTCCCTCAATTTCAGCCAGAAAATACCTGAAATCATAGAAAAATACACAAACTCATAGTAAAGTCCAGAAATATAATTTTTATTTAAAAACTAATAAAAACATAATAAAAACTAACTAAAATATACTAAAAACATACTAAAAACAATACCAAAAAGTGTATAAATTATCCGATCATCACAACACCAAACTTAAATTGTTGCTTGTCCCCAAGCAACTCAAAACAAAGTAGGATAAAAAGAAGAGAATATACAATGAATTCCAAAAACATCTATGAAGATCAGTCTTAATTAGATGAGTGGGGCTATTAGCTTTTTGCTTCCGAACAGTTTTGGCATCTCACTTTATCCCTTGAAGTTCAGAATGATTGGCATCTATAGGAACTCAGAATTCAGATAGTGTTATTAATTCTCCTAGTTAAGTATGTTGATTCTTGAACACAGTTACTTTATGAGTCTTGGCCGTCACCCTAAGCATTTTGTTTTCCAGTATTATTACCAGATACATAAATGCCACAGACACATAACTGGGTGAACCTTTTCAGATTGTGACTTAGCTTTGCTAGAGTCCCCAATTAGAGGTGTCTAGAGCTCTTAAGCACACTCTTTTTGCTTTGGACCACAACTTTAACCGCTTAGTCTCAAGCTTTCACTTGACACCTTCACGCCACAAGCACATGGTTAGGGACAGCTTGGTTCAACCGCTTAGGCCAGGATTTTATTCCTGTGGGCCTTCCTATCCACTGATGCTCAAAGCCTTGGATCCTTTTTATTTCACCCTTGCCTTTTGGTTTAAAGGGCTATTGGCTTTTTCTGCTTGCTTTTTCCTTTTCTTTCTCTTTTTTTTTTTCGCCTTCTCTTTTCTTTTTTTTTGCAAGCTTTTCACTGCTTTTTCTTGCTTCAAGAATCAATTTTATGATTTTTTAGATTATCAAATAACATTTCTCCCTTTTCATCATTCTTTCAAGAGCCAATAATTTTTAACATTCATGATCAACAAATTCAAAAATATGCACTGTTCAAGCATTCATTCAGAAAAACAAAAAGTATTGCCACCACATCAAAATAATTAATCTGTTTTAAAATTTGAAATTCATGTACTTCTTATTCTTTTAAAAACATTTTTCATTCAAGAAAGGTGATGGATTCATAGGACATTCATAGCTTTAAGGCATAGACACTAGGACACTAATGATCATGTAGTAAAGACACAAACATAGATATAACATAAAGCACAATTTTCAAAAAAAAAAAAAACAGAAAAATAAAGAACAAGGAAATTAAAGAACGGGTCCACCTTAGTGATGGCGGCTTGTTCTTCCTCTTGAAGATCTTATGGAGTGCTTGAGCTCCTCAATGTCTCTTCCTTGCCTTTGTTGCTCCTCCCTCATGACTCTTTGGTCTTCTCTAATTTCATGGAGGAGGACGGAATGCTCTTGGTGCTCCACCATTAGTTGTCCCATATTGGAACTCAATTCTCCTAGGGAGGTGTTAATTTGCTCCCAATAATTTTGTGGAGGAAAGTGCATCCCTTGAGGCATCTCAGGGATTTCATGATGAGGAATTTCCTCATGCTCTTGCCCATGAGTGGGATCTCTGGTTTGCTCCATCCTTTTCTTAGTGATGGGCTTGTCCTCATCAATGAGGATGTCTTCCTCTATGTCAATTCCAGCTGAATTGCAGAGGTGACAAATGAGATGAGGGAAGGCTAACCTTGCCAAAGTAGAGGACTTGTCCGCCACCTTGTAGAGTTCTAGGAATATAACCTCATGAACTTCTACTTCCTCTCCAATCATGATGCTATGGATCATGATGGCCTGGTCTATAGTAACTTCAGACCGGTTGCTAGTAGGAATGATTGAGCGTTGGATGAACTCCAACCATCCCCTAGCCACAAGCTTTAGGTCATGCCTTCTTAGTTGAACCGACTTCCCTCTTGAATCTCTCTTCCACTGAGCGCCCTCTTCATAATTGTCTATGAGGACTTGGTCCAACCTTTGATCAAAGTTGACCCTTCTAGTGTAGGGGCATGCATCTCCTTGCATCATGGGCAAGTTGAATGCCAACTTTACATTTTCTGGACTGAAATCTAAGCACTTCTCCTGTACCATTGTAAGCCAATTCTTAAGGTCTGGGTTCACACTTTGATCATGGTTCTTGGTGATCCATGCATTGGGATAGAACTCTTGAACCATTAAGATCCTGACTTGTTGAATGGGGTTGGTGAGAATTTCCCAACCTCTTCTTCGAATCTCATGTCGGATCTCCGGATATTCACCCTTTTTGAGCTTGAAAGGGACCTCAGAGATCACCTTTTTCTTGGCCACAACTTCATAGAAGTGGTCTTGATGCACCCTTGAGATGAATCTCTCCATCTCCCATGACTCGGAGGTGGAAGCTTTTGCCTTTCCTTTCCTCTTTCTAGAGGTTTTTCTGGCCTTTGGTGCCATAAATGGTTATGAAAAAACAAAAAGCAACGCTTTTACCACACCAAACTTAGAAGGTTTGCTCGCCCTCGAGCAAAAAAAGAAAGAAAAGAGTAGAAGAAGAAAATGGAGGAGATGGAGGGGATTTTGTGGTTCGGTCAAGGGGGAGAAGTAGTATGTATGATGTGTGAAAATGAAGGAGTGAAGATGGGTTCATATAGGAGTGGAGAGAGGGGTAGGGTTCGGCCATGTATGGGTGGGTTTGGGAGGGAAAGTGGTTTGAATTTGAATGGTAAGGTAGGTGGGGTTTTATGATGGATGGATGTGGATTGGTGAAGAGATTATGGAGAAGAGGGTAGGATTTGATAGGTGAGGGGTATTTAGGGAAGAGGTATTGAAGTGATTGGTGGAGGGTATTTGGGGAAGGTTGTTATGGAGTAGTGTGAAGAAGAGAGAGAGAGAGATGAAGTAGGTGGGGATCCTGTGGGGTCCACAGATCTTGATGTGTCAAGGATTTCTCATCCCTGTACCATGTGGCGTGTAAATGCCCCCTTGATTGCCAATCCTGGCGTTAAATGCCAGGTTGCTGCCCATTTCTGGCAATTAACGCCATCTTTTCTCCCCTTTCTGGCATTTAACACCAGCTCTGTGCCCATTTCTGGCGTTAAACGCCCAGAATGGTGCCAGACTAGGCGTTTAACGCCCATTCTGCTACCCTTATTGGCGTTTAAACGCCAGTAAGCTTCTCCTCCAGGGTGTGCTATTTTTAATACTGTTTTTCATTCTATTTTTGCTTTTTCAGTTATTTTTGTGACTTCACATGATCATCAACCTACAGAAAATATAAAATAACAATGGAAAATAAGTAGATATAATAAAATTGGGTTGCCTCCCAACAAGCGCTTCTTTAATGTCAGTAGCTTGACAGTGAGCTCTCATGGAGCCTTATAGATACTCAGAGCATGATGATGACCTCCTAACACCAAACTTAGAGTTTGAATGTGGGGGTTCTATTTGACTCTGCACTGAGAGAAGATTTTCATGCTTCCTTTCCATGGTTACAGAGGGATATCCTTGAGCTTTAAACACAAGGGAGTCCTCATTCACTTGAAGGACCAATTCTCCTCTATCAACATCAATCACAGCTTTTGCTGTGGCTAGGAAGGGTCTACCAAGGATGATGGATTCATCCATACACTTCCCAGTGTCTAGGATTAGGAAATCAACAGGGATGTAGTGGTCTTTAATCTTTACCAAGACATCCTCTACAAGTCCATAAGCCTGTTTCCTTGAATTGTCTGCCATCTCTAGTGAGATTCTTGCAGCTTGTACCTCAAGGATCCCTAGCTTCTCCATTACAGAGAGAGGCATGAGGTTTATACTTGACCCTAGGTCACACAGAGCCTTCTCAAAGGTCATGGTGCTTATGGTACAAGGTATTGAGAACTTTTCAGGATCCTGTCTCTTCTGAGGTAATCTCTGCCTAGTCAAGTCATCCAGTTCTTTGGTGAGCAAGGGAGGTTCATCCTCCCAAGTATCATTACCAAATAACTTGGCATTTAACTTCATGATTGCTCTAAGGTACTTCGCAACTTGCTCTTTAGTAACATCTTCATCCTCTTCAGAGGAAGAATACTCATCAGAGCTCATGAATGGCAGAAGTGAATTCAATGGAATCTCTATGGTCTCTGTATGAGCCTCAGATTCCCATGGTTCCTCATTAGGGAACTCCTTGGAGGCCAGTGGACATCCATTGAGGTTTCCTCAGTGGAAATCACTGCCTCTTCCTCCTCTTCAAGTTCGGCCGAGTGGGTAATGTTGATGGCCTTGCACTCTCTTTTTGGATTCTCTTCTGTATTGCTTGGGAGAGTACTAGGAGGGAGTTCATTAATTTTCTTACTCAGCTGACCCACTTGTGCCTCCAAATTTCTAATGGAGGATCTTGTTTCAGTCATGAAACTTTGAGTGATTTTAATTAGATCAGAGACTATAGTTGCTAAGTCAGAATAGCTTTGCTTAGAATTCTCTGTCTGTTGCTGAGAAGATGATGGAAAAGGCTTGCTATTGTTAAACCTATTTCTTCCACCATTACTATTGTTGAAGCCTTGTTGAGGCCTCTGTTCGTCCTTCCATGAGAGATTTGGGTAATTTCTCCATGAAGGATTATAGGTGTTTCCATAGGGTTCTCCCATGTAATTCACCTCTTCCATTGCTGGGTTCTCAGGATCATAAGCTTCTTCTTCAGATGAAGCTTCTTTGGTACTGCCTGTTGCTGCTTGCATTCCAGACAGACTCTGAGAAATCATATTGACTTGCTGAGTCAATATTTTGTTTTGAGCCAATATGGCATTCAGAGTGTCAATCTCAAGAACTCCTTTCTTCTGATTCGTCCCATTATTCACAGGATTCCTTTCAGAAGTGTACATGAATTGGTTATTTGCAACCATTTCAATGAGTTTCTGAGCTTCTGCAGGCATCTTCTTCAGATGAAGAGATCCTCCAGCAGAGCTGTCCAATGACATCTTGGACAGTTTAGACAGACCATCATAGAAGATACCTATGATGCTCCACTCTGAAAGCATGTCAGAAGGACACCTTCTTATCAATTGCTTGTATCTTTTCCAAGCTTCATAGAGTGATTCACCTTCCTTCTGTCTGAAGGTTTGGACTTCCACTCTAAGCTTACTCAATTTTTGAGGTGGAAAGAACTTTGCCAAGAAGGCATTGACTAGCTTTTCCCAAGAGTTCAGGCTTTCCTTAGGTTGTGAATCTAACCATATCCTAGCTCTGTCTCTTACAGTAAAAGGGAAGAGCATAAGTCTGTAGACCTCAGGGTCAACCCCATTGGTCTTGACAGTGTCACAGATTTGCAAGAATTCAGCTAAGAACTGATGAAGATCTTCTAATGGAAGTCCATGAAACTTGCAATTCTGTTGCATTAGAGAAACTAATTGAGGCTTAAGCTCAAAGTTGTTTGCTCCAATGGCAGGGATTGAGATGCTTCTCCCATAGAAGTCGGGAGCAGGTGCAGTAAAGTCACCAAGCACCTTCCTTGCATTGTTGGCATTGTTGTTGTTTTCGGCTGCCACGGCTTCTTCTTGTTTGAAAAGCTCTGTTCGGTCCTCTACAGAGAGTTGTACTTTAGCTTTTCTTAACTTTCTCTTCAAGGTCCTTTCAGGTTCAGGATCAGCCTCAACAAGAATGTCTTTGTCCTTACTCCTGCTCATATGAAAGAGAGAGGAGAAGAAAGTATGGAATCCTCTATGTTATAGTATAGAGATTCCTTGAGATGTCAGAGAAAAAGAAGAATAGAAGGAGGAGGTAGAGAGGAGAGAATTCGAACTTATAGAGAGAGGTAGTCCGAATTGCACATTGAGGAAGCGTGCTAGTCCCTTAAATAGAAAAATGTGAGAACGGGTTGGGGGGGAGGGGAGAATTTTTGAATACAAATTAAAAAGATTTTGAAATAATTAAAAGAAATTTTGAAAAATTGATTGATGATTTTCGAAAATTAGAATTGAGAAAGTAGTTAAGTGATTTTTGAAAAATATTTTGAAATTAGAAATAAAAAAGATATCATTGAAAATTATTTTGAAAAAGATGTGATTGAGAAGATATGATTGAGAAGATATGATTGAGAATCAAATTAAAAAAAGAAAGTTTTAAAATTAAAGTTGATTACTTGACTAACAAGAAATTAGAAGATATGATTCTAGAATTTAAAATTTGATCCTTTCTTAATAGGCAAGTAACAACTTGAAAATTTTGAATTAAATCATTAATTGTAGCAAGAATTTTCGAAAATGCTAAAAAAAATGGAAAGGAATTGATTTTGAAAAGATATGATTGAAAAAATATGATTTGAAAAAGATTTGATTTTGAAAAATTATGAAAATTTGCAAAAGATTTGAATTAAAAACAAAATCTTACCTCTTGTGCCATCCTGGCATTAAACGCCCAGAATGGTATCAATTCTGGCGTTTAACGCCCAAAATACTACCCTTTTGGGCGTTTAACGCCCAGCCAAGTACCCTGGCTGGCGTTTAAACGGCAGTTTTCCTTCCTCACTGGGCGTTTTGAACGCCCAACTTTTTCTGTGTAATTCTTTTGTTGCATGTTCTGAATCTTCAATTCTCTGTATTATTGACTTGAAAAGACATAATTTTGAAATTTTTTTTTGAGTTTTTTAATGATGAGAAACAACAAAATGAAACGAATCATGGAAAACTAAGATCAAATAAACAAAGCATGCAAGATACCAAACTTAGAAATTTTCATATTAGAAACACCAACAGATTGAGAATGCATATGAGAAACAACTAAACACACAAAACAAGAGAATTTAAAGATCAGAGCAAGGAAATCATCAAGAACATCTTGAAGATTAATGAAGAACATAATGCATGTAATTTTCGAAAATTAGAAGAATGCAATTGACACCAAACTTAAAATTAGACACTAGACTCAAACAAGAAACATAAAATATTTTTGATTTTAAGATTTTATAATTTTTTTTTGTGATTTTTTGAAAATTATATGGAAAAGAAAATAAAGAGATTCAAAATTTTTAATAAGAATTCCAGGAATCATGCAATGTTAGTCTAAAACTCCGGTCCAGGAATTACACATTGCTTACTAGCCAGCCAAGCTTTCAGTGAAAGCTTCGGTCCAAAACACTAGACATGGCCAATGGCCAGCCAAGCTTTAGCAGATCATTACGTTCAAGAGCAAGATTGATAGAAATCAACAAGCCCTTGTGATGATAAGTTGAAACCTCGGTCCAAAAGATTAGACATGGCTTCACAGCCAGCCAGACTTCAACAAATCATCATGAAACTCTAGAATTCATTCTTAAAAACTCTGAAGAACAAAATAGAAATACATATTTTTTGAAATTTTTCGAAAAAAAAAGTAAAAAGCTTAAACATAAAATAAAATTACCTAATATGAGCAACAAGATGAACTGTCAGTTGTCCAAACTCGAACAATTCCCGGCAACGGCGCCAAAAACTTGGTGCACGAAATTGTGATCATCAATGGCGCCAACAACTTGGTACGCACAATTGTAATCTCAACTCTTTATCACAACTCCGAACAACTAACCAGCAAGTGCACGGGGTCGTCCAAGTAATAAACCTTACGTGAGTAAGGGTCGATCCCACGGAGATTGTCGGCTTGAAGCAAGCTATGGTCATCTTGTAAATCTCAGTCAGGCAGATTCAAATGGTTATGGAGAATTGATAATTAAAAGATGAATAAAATATAAAATAGGATAGAGATACTTATGAAATTCATTGGTGAGAATTTCAGATAAGCGTATCAAGATGCTTTGTTCCTCCTAAACTTCTGCTTTCCTATTGCCTTCTTCCAATCATTCATACTCCTTTCCATGGCAAGCTTATGTTGGGTTTCACCGTTGTCAATGGCTACCTCTCGTCCTCTCAGTGAAAATGGTCCAAATGCGCTATCACCGCACGGCTAATCAGCTGTTGGTTCTCGATCATGTTGGAATAGGATCTATTGATCCTTTTGCGTCTGTCACTACACCCAACACTCGCGAGTTTGAAGCTCGTCACAATCATCCCTTCCCAGATCCTACTCGGAATACCACAAACATGGTTTAGACTTTCCGGATCTCAGGAATGCTGCCAATTGATTCTAGCCTATACCACGAAGACTCTGATCTCATGGAATGGAAGGCTCGGTTGTCAGGCGAGGCAACCATACGTCATGAACTAGAAGGCTAAGAGATACGCACTCAAGCTATTGCAAGTAGAACGGAAGTGGTTGTCAGGCACGCGTTCATAGGTGAGAATGATGATGAGTGTCACGGATCATCACATTCGTCAGGTTGAAGAACGAGTGTATATCTTAGAGAAGAAATAGGCTTGAGTTGAATAGAAAAACAATAGTACTTTGCATTAATTCATGAGGAACAACAGAGCTCCACACCTTAATCTATGGTGTATAGAAACTCCACCGTTGAAAATACATAAGAACAAAAGGTCTAGGCATGGCCGAATGGCCAGCCTCCCAAAGAGGGTTCAATCATCAAAACATGATTCAAAGATGATCAAAAGATGAATTGAAAGATGAAAATACAATAGGAAAAGTTCCTATTTATAGAAAACTCGTAGCCTAGGGTTACAGAAATAGGTAATTAATGCAGAAATCTTCTTCCGGGCCCACTTGGTGTGTGCTTGGGTTGAGCATTGAAGCTTTCACATGTAGAGACTTTTATTGGAGTTAAACGCCAGCTTTTGTGCCAGTTTGGGCGTTTAACTCCAGCTTTTATGCCAGTTCTGGCGTTTTGATGCCAGGATTTCTATGCTGACATAGAACGCCAGTTTGGGCCATCAAATCTCGGGCAAAGTATGGACTATTATATATTGTTGGAAAGCCCAGGATGTCTACTTTCCAACGCAATTAAGAGTGCACCAATTGGGTTTTTGTAGCTCCAGAAAATTCACTTTGAGTGCAGGGAGATCAGAATCCAACAGCATCTGCAGTCCTTTTTCAGCCTCTGAATCAGATTTTTGCTCAGGTCCATCAATTTCAGCCAGAAAATACCTAAAAACACACAAACTCATAGTAAAGTCTAAAAATATGATTTTTATTTAAAACTAATAAAAACATAATAAAAACTAACTAAAATATACTAAAAACGTACTAAAAACTGCCAAAAAGCGTATAAATTATGCGCTCATCAGAAACCATCATCAAGCTCTGAGAGAAAGGGTAGTAAGAAGAAAGTGCCTAAAGGCTGGAGGGTTAAGAAAATTCCCACTGAAGGCCTCTCACCTGGCATGAGAGTTGTCTTCACTGACAAGCCTGTCATTCTACATACTGTGAATAGGATCCTGTCTCTGGAACATGTGAAACTCATCCATGAGAGCACAGGCAAGAAGTTCACTGTAAAGGACGAAATTCTGAGCCCCTATCCATCTCCGTAAGGAGCTAACCGTCAAGCTAGTGATGTTAACGAAGCATTTGTTGGGAGGCAACCCAACCATAATTAAAGTTATTTTTGTCTTTCATTAAGTTTATTTAAGTTTAATTCAGTTTAATTTTCATATTTGTTTAAGTTTGTGATCATGTGCAGTAGTTAGAACAGAAACAGAAACAGTCAGAACTGAAAATAGAACACCCTGGAGAAGGTCATTTGCTGGCATTGAACGCCAGCCGGGGAGGCCAGAGTGGGCGTTCTACGCCCAAAAGGAGTAGCATTGCTGGCATTGAACGCCAGCCAGGGAGCATGAAGCTGGCGTTGAACACCAGGCAGGGGGCAGAAACCTGGTGTTGAACGCCAGGCAAGAGCACCCGAATGGGCGTTCAACGCCCAATGAGAGGCACATAGCTGGCGTTCAACGCCTACAAAAGGATAGGGAACTCGAATTCCCTAGCCCCTCAGGACCAGTGGGTCCCACAGAATCTCCACCTACTCCACCTTCTTCTCTCTCTTACTTTCACTCTTCCCTACATACTCTTTCCTATAAACCCTAACCCAATTACATCCATATCTCTTCCCAAAACCATCATAATTCCCACTCACTTCAAATTCAAAATTTTCCACCCAATTCCCACCCATTCATTCGAACCCAACATATTCCACTCCTATAAATACCCCTTCTTCCTACCTTCATAGACACACTATTCATACACCAAAGCCCCTCTTGGCCGAACCCTCCTCTCCTCCTTTCTCTACCAATTCTCTTCTTCTTCTACTCTTTTTTTCTTATTTTGCTCGAGGACGAGCAAAGCTTTTAAGTTTGGTTATGGAAAAGCCTTGCATTTTTCTTTTCACTCCCACTTATGGCACCCAAAGTCGGAGAATCATCTAGAAAAAGGAAAGGGAAAGCAGTTGCTTCCACCTCTGAATCTTAGAAGATGGAGAAATTCATCACCAAAGCTTATCAAGACCACTTCTATGAAGTAGTGGCAAAGAAAAGAGTGATTCCTGTAGTCCCCTTTAGGCTAAAAAAGAACGAATACCCGGAGATCCGAAGAGAAATCCGGAGGAGAGGTTGGGAAGTCCTAACCAATCCTATCCCAGAAGTTAGGATCTTGATGGTACAAGAGTTCTATGCCAATGCATGGGTCACGAAAAACCATGATACAAGCGTGAACCCAAGTTCCAAAAATTGGCATACCATGGTCCGAAGGTGTCTCTTGGATTTCATCCCGGAGAGTGTAAGGTTGGTACTCCATTTGCTAATGATGCAAGGAGACCCACATCCTTACACTAGGAGTGTCAACTTTAACCAAAGGCTGGACCAAGTCCTTTTAGACATTTGTGTGGAAGGAGTTTAGCGGAAGAGGGATGCTCAAGGCAAGCCTATCCAACTGAGAAGGCTTGACCTCAAGCCAATAGCTAGAGGATGGTTAGAATTCCTCCAACGCTCTATCATCCCTACTAACAATCGGTCAGAAGTGATCATTGACAGAGCCATCATCATTCATTGCATCATGATTGGGAGTGAGGTGGAGGTACATGAGGTAATACCTCAAGAGTTGTACAAGAAAGCTGAAAAGCCTTCCCCCTTAGCAAGGTTGGCATTCCCCCACCTTATCTGTCATCTATGCAATTCAGCTGGAATTATTATAAAAGGAGACATTTCTATTGAGGAGGACAAGCTCATCACTAAAAAAAGGATGGAGCAAATTAGAGAGCCAGCACATGGACCACAGCAAGAGCATGTGGAGCTGCCTCAACAAGAAATTCCTAAGATACCTCAAGGGATGCATTTTCCTCCCCAAGGCTATTGGTACCAATTGCACACTTCTCTAGGAGAATTAAGCTCCAGCATGAATCAACTATGGATGGGATATCAAGAGCACTCCACCATCCTTCATGACATAAGAGAAGATCAAAGAGCCATGAGGGAAGAACAAAGAGTTACGAGGGAAGAACAACAGAGGCAGGGGCGTGACATAGAAGAAATCAAGCACTGCATTGGATCCTCCTGAAGGAGTAGTAGCCGCCATCACTAAGGTGGATTCGTTCCCTTAATCCCCTATTGCTTATGTTATTTTTCTGTTTTCCATGTATTTTGTCTTATTGTCTGTTTCTAGTGCATGATCATCTTTATTTTATGTCTTAAAGCTATAAAATATTCCATGCATATCTCACCCTACTTAAAAGAAAAAATTTTATTTGATAAAAAAATTAAGATGCATGGATTTCGAGTTATATATTAAGAATAGTTCAATTATTTGATGTGGTGGCATTACTTTTGTTTTCTGAATGCATGTATGAACAGTGCATATTTGATGTTGGAGTTAAGAATGTTGGTTCTTGAAAGAATGCTGATGAAAGTGAAGTATTATTGGTGATCTAAAAAATCCAAAAATTGATTCTTAAAGCAAAAAAAAGCAGGAAAAAGCAATAAAAGAAAAAAATATGCGAAAAGAAAAAGCAATAGAAAAAGAAAAATAAAAAGAAGAAAAAGCCAATAGCTCTTTAAACCAAAAGGTAAGATCAAAAAGCCAATAGCTTTTTAAACCAAAAGGCCAGAGCAAAGATCCAAGGCGTTGAGCATCAATGGTTAGGAGGGTCTAAAAGAGATAAAAATCTTAGCCTAAATAGTTCAAATGAGCTGTTTCCCTAACTATATGCTTGTGGTGTGAAGGTGTCAAGTGAAAAGCTTGAGACTGAGCAGTTAAAGTCGTGATCTAAAGCAAAAAGTGTGTACTTAAGAACTCTGGACACCATTAGTTGGGAATTCTAGCAAAGCTGAATCACAATCCTAAGGGGTTCACCCAGTTAAGTGTCTGTGGCATTTATGTATCTGGTGGTAATATTGGAAGACAAAGTGCTTAAGGTCATGGCCAAGTGGTGCATGGCAGAAATTAGACCAATTAAGAAATCAATATAAAAACAGCATTGCGAGTATAGCTCTTAACCAGCTAAGATCCGCCGCATCAATTTAGAAAGGTTGTCACAAAATTTTAGAATAAAAATACTAGGAGTATGAGTCCCAGGTCGTCTCCCAACGAGTTGCTAGAAAGGGTGCTAATTTATTAATCAGGAGTTTTCCGAGAGTTTCGAGAATTGATTAACAGAAAATAAACAATTGTAATTTAGTGCAATAAAAATTAAAAGGAATTTATATTATTGAAAATAAAGAGCCTTGACTGGGGGAATGATTAATCGGAAGTTCTATCATTGTTGGAGTTTTCTCAAGTGTAGTATAAAGAGGTTGTTATTTTCGCTTAGTTAACCCTTACTAAATAAAGGAAAGTCAAGTGATTGAGCTAACTCTTATTCACAAATTCTAGTCCATTCCCTTGGGAAGGTCTAGCGTTAGTAAATACAGAATTAGCCAACAACTTCCAATTTAACTAATTACTTGAGCATTCCAACTCAAGTGTCTCCTCTTAATCACCCCCCATGTCAAGTAGGAAATCTACTCTATTGACATGGATACCATCTTCGTTATTGGGAGTTTGGAATAGAAAAGAGACATAATAATTTAAATAAAATAGAGATTAAAAATTAATTAAAAGTAAAAGTAATCCTTTGCATTAACAATCCATGAAAATAATCCAATTACCACTTTAAACAATAATTAAGAATATGAAATAATTAAAAGAGCAAGTAAGGAAACAAACTAGAATAGTATCTTCAACGGAGGTGATGACTCTTCAATATCCAAAAGCAAAAGCAATAAACTATGAAACTATGAATGTAAACAGAACCAAGAGGAAGAGTAGTTTCTCTCTAGATTCAGATCTAAAAACCTAAAAACTATCCTAATGAGAATGTGTGAATGTGTGTTGAGTCTCTGCATGTTCCGTGGCTTTAATCTGTGTTTCTGGGATGAAAACTGGGTCAAAACTTGGCCCGAAATCGCCCCCAGCGTTTTTTGTTATTTCTGCAGATCGCGCATGTCACGTGTACGCGTCGGTCACGCGTGCACGTCATTTGGCGAATTTCCTTGTCACGCGTATGCGTCATCCACGCGTACGCATCTTTTGTGTAGACTCCAATCCACGCGTTCGCGTCAAGCACGTGCACGCGTCAGGCACGCGCAGGCGTCGCTGCAATTTTCTTCATATCGCGCGCACGCGTGAGCCATGCGTGCGCGTCGATGCTCGCTGGTCATCTCCTGAGTTTCTTGTGTTCCTTCCATTTTTGCAAGCTTCCTCTCCATTTTCTAAGCCATTCCTGTCCTATAAAGCCTAAAACACTTAACACACGGATCACGGTATCGAATGGTATAAAGGAGAATTAAAGTATACAAATTAAAGATCTCTAGGAAGCAAGTTTTCAACCATAGGATAAAACTAGGAACAGATTGTAAAATCATGCAAATCATATTAATAAGTGGGTGAAGACTTGATAAAAACCACCCAATTAAACACAAGATAAACCATAAAATAGTGGTTTATCAACCTCCCCACACTTAAACATTAGCATGTCCTCATGCTTAGCTCAAGGAGATAAAATAAATGAGTAGGAAAAAGTAAGACTCATGCAATGCAATGCAACCTATGTATATGAATGCGACTATATGCTAAAATGGTTTTGCCCACTTGGTTAAAAATAAATAAGTTCTTTAAGACAAAAATAACTCAAATTCCACTAATTCAAATTATACAATAAAAACAAGTAAACTTGTAGAAAGACAGCTCATGAAAGCAGGGAACATAGAATTAAGCATTGAACCCTCACTGATGGTGTATATGCACTCTAATCACTCTAGTGTATATGGTAATCACTCTACTCTTCTCTAATCATGCTTTCTAAATCTTGTTCTTCACCTAACCAATCAACAAGTATTTAATGTACCAATGCAAACATCATGAGGTCTTTTCAAGGTTGTAATGGGGCCAAGGTAAAGGTGAGGGTATATATATGGCTAAGTGAGCTATAAATTGAATCCTTGATTATCCTAAGCTCTTACCTATACATACTCTACATTCTTCTTAAATCATGGCTAGCTACCCAAAATTTTTACTTTTACATTACATACTCATGCGTCAACTTTTCTCTTAACTTGTATCACATATGCATTGATTTTTCATTAAATTTAACATTGGGGTAATTTTGTCCCCTTATTCATTTATTTATTTACTTAATTACTTGAATTTTTTTTGAATTTTTTTAAATAAAATAAACATAACTTTTATCAATGCACATGGATTTATAATTTTCTTGTTTCACATAAGTAGGTACCCAAATTCCCAATATTTTATCATTGTAAAAACATAATACATTCCCTTGTTAACCCATGTTCCCACAGTTTTCCACACTTAATCGACATACAATCTCTATCTTAAGCTAACCAAAGATTCAATTTGGGGTATTACTTGTTTTTCTGCTTAAGGTTAGTGATGTGGTAAAATATAGAACAAATAGAATTTAAAAGGCTCAAAGTGGCTAACAAAGGTGAATGGAGGGGTAGGCTATTTGGGATAAGTGAGTTAATAATCAAACAATGGCCTCAATCAT
Source organism: Arachis hypogaea (assembly GCF_003086295.3). Taxonomy (NCBI): domain Eukaryota; kingdom Viridiplantae; phylum Streptophyta; class Magnoliopsida; order Fabales; family Fabaceae; genus Arachis; species Arachis hypogaea. The sequence continues at coordinate 105,340,188 of NC_092055.1, forward strand.
ATGCATGCATATAAACACATTAAATATTGGATATATAGGATGGAACAAAATATAGATTACAATCATGGAGAAGCAAACACACAAGAATAAAATTTTTATGGCTAAATAGTGTAACCATGTAATTAGGCTCAAGTCTCACAGGTTGTGTGTTCTTTGCTATAATTCATGTTCTAATTACAATCTTCAAACAAATTTAACACAAAGGTTTTTTAGTGAAATTTTTCAAAAATAGGGTCTTAAAAAAAATTTATTATTTTTCAACCAATTAGAACATGCATGCAAATAACCTATTACTATGCAATTTATCCTATTCTAAACAAAAGAAAAGGAAAAAGAAACAATTTATTGGTGATAGGAAAGAGAAATTACCTCCGGAAGTCAGGTACTGACCGACCTCCCCACACTTAAATCTTGGCACCGTCCTCGGCGCCATCAGTCAGGAACAAAGGGGGGCTAGTAGTAGCATCTCCATTATCGGGACCATCATGGCTCCCTGTGCTGGTGAATGAAGTAGAGTTCGGGGTATCTGGGTTTTCTTCAGGTGGTTGGTTACCAACAAGTAGCTCCTTGAGGTATGTGAATCGGCGCTTGTTACGGTGCTCTCTTCGCTTTCCTTGCCGGTCAAGCTGATCCAACCTCTCAAGTATCTGATGGAGCAGTTGGTTTGTTGAAGTTTCTTGGGAGGTGGAAGGGGAATGAATATCTTCGGCCGGTTCTGCAGTCCGGCTAGTAGTGGCTGCTGGAGGTTTGATATACTTCCCGTTAGGGATGATCTGATCATCCCGTGGAATCATGGCCTTGGTGTCCCCAGCTCTGTAGGAGACTCCGGCTGGTAAGACTAGATCTGAAACCAAGGCAGGAAAAGGTAGGTTGCCCGCAATCTGTATGTGTTCCAGAGCATTCCGGATGTGTCTTGGTAAATTAAGATGCTGGTCTGTAAGGATACACCAGAGTAGAACAACCATGTCTGCAGTGAAGGAGGATTTGTGAGTGCTCGGAAAAACGTAATGGGACAAGATCTGTGCCCATACTCGAGCCTCCAAGGTGAGTGATGAAGCCAATATGCTCTTAGGTCGAGATTGATGGCATCCATAGATCCATCTGCTGCCAGGTTGTGCTATAACTTGGAGAACTGCGTCCCAGTCAAATTGGTATGTCTGGCGCTTGAATGAGGCTTTTTGGAATGCGTCCAATCCTTCTGGAGCAGGGGGGAGATCTAAAGCTCACTGAATGGCCTCTTCAGTTATGGAAACTTGCTTTTGACGGACATAGACAGACTGCATGGTTGGCATGTGAAAATTGGAGTAGAATTCAACTACCCATGAAAGGTTAACCTGCCGTGGCTGTCTCCGTAGGAGTTCCTATTGTCTTTTCTCAATGTGGGGCTCAACAAATTCAACAATGTGGGTTGAGAGGATGAGAAGGTACTCATTGTTATAGTTTTGCTCAGCTAGGATGGGGAACATCTGCTCATAGTAGCGATTAGTGAACCGTGCAGTGTCCTTTGCTGGAAAGGCTTTCTCTTTTTCATCGACCTTGATGATCCTCTTGATTCTTTTTGTTGAGGGCTTTACTACTGTTGAAGATGGCTCCGCAGCTAGTGCTCTTTTTGTTCCTTTCCTTGCTGGTGGTTTGGGAGTAGCTTTCTCTTTACTCTTTTTGGTGGCCATCCTGAAAAAGGAAAAGGAAAGTAATAAGTAAAGCTAAGGGTTCGAGCAAGGAGGAGGACGGTACAAGTGATAATCAATACACGGTAAAGAAGGATATCGTTAGCACATGGTCGCGACTACATGTGATAAGTTCAGCAATGGAAATATAGCAAGTGCATGTTATGGCAAGTAGATGCAAGATGTTTTATTGGCATGCCGGCAAAGGCATGAGTAGCATAGATCAAGCATTAATTGTCCAATTAGATTATCAACTCTTTCAAACTAACAACCTGTTTGTATTGACAATTATATTCAATTAATAATATATGAAAAGGAGTTTTGTGAAAAACAGGCATTAGAGTAGTAGAATACTTTAAAAATAGTGCACAATGCCGTACGAACTTTTTCACAAACACTTAGCATGCATGGTAAATATGTTGTTGAAAGTATTAAATTGAACATGTAAGCAACCCTTAAGAAGTAATATTAATTGTCAAACAATTCCTTAATAATCCACAAGCAAAATATAGAAGAAAACAATCACGCAATTAAATTTCTAACACCAATTAAAAAATAAAAAGAAAAAAAAAGAAAAAGAAATCATAGATAAGGAAAGTAAAAAGAAAAAGAAGAAGAACACATTAATAGAAAAATAATAAAAAGTAGAGAGGGAAGAAGAAAAGAAAAGAACCTTGATGATGATGATAAAGGAAGAAGGGAGAAAGTAAAAAGTGAGAAAGAATAAAGAAGAAAGAAGGAAGAAGAAAGAAATAATAAGGGAGAAAAGAAAAATTAGGATTTGGGGAAGAAAATATAATATATCTGGCGCTGACATAATAAAACTATGCGTCGCATGTGACGCGGACGCGTGGTGCACGCGTTCGCGTGGTTTGTGAGATTTTCAGGTGACGCGTTCGCATGGGTGACGCGTACGCGTGGGTGACACGTACGCGTGATGGGGTTTGTGCTTCCAGCATCATTCCAGCCCCACTCCATCATAACTCTCTGCCATATACCTCTTTACGTCGATTTTGCAGAGTCACGCGTGCGCATCGTCGACGCGCACGCGTGGGAGGCTGATTTTTCAAATGACGCGGACGCGTCAGGGATGCGTTCGCGTGGGCATGTTTGTGCCTAAGGCATGCCTCCAGCCATGCTCCTGCGTGACTCTCTGCTTCTTTTTCTTCCTTGTTTTGAATGTACCTATGACGCGGACGCGTCAGCAACGCTTGCGCGTCGCGTGCGTTTTTTTTATGCAATATGAAAATGCAAATACAAACTATATGCAGAGATTATGAGAAGAGTCACTAAGAAAAATAAAGTAAAATAAAATAAAATAAAACTAAGACTGAAATGGAACGATCATACCATGGTGGGTTGTCTCCCACCTAGCACTTTGCTTTTACGTCCTTAAGTTGGACGGTCTTCAGGCTCATTCTGCTTCTGTTGGTGGGTCTTCCAAGAGGAAGACCTCTAGCTCTTTGTGATCCTTCATCTTTTCTCCATGATAAAGCTTTAGGCGATGTCCATTGACCTTTATGAATTTGGAGCTAGAAGGATGACGCAGGTGAACAACTTCGTATGGCTCTGCCTTCTCTACTTTGTAGGGACCTTCCCATCTTGATCTCAGTTTACCTGGCATGAGCCCCAGTATGGAGTTATAAAGAAGAACTAACTCCCCTAGTCTGAACTTTCTTCTTTTTTGTGCTTGTCATGGACAGCCTTCATCTTCTCTTTGTATTGCCTGGAGTTGTCATATGCTTCTTGGCGAAGATTCTCCAATTCTGCTAGTTGCAGCTTCCTTTTAGCACCAGCTTCTTCAAAATTCATGTTGCACTCCCTCACAACCAAGAAAGCCTTGTGTTCCACCTCTACTGGAAGATGGCAAGCCTTTCCGTATACTAAGCGGAAGGGGCTCATCCCAATGGGTGTCTTGTACGTTGTTCTATATGCCTAGAGTGTGTCTTGTAGCCTGGCACTACAGTCTTTCCTATGAGGCTTTACTATCTTCTCCAAAATACGTTTAATTTCTCTATTAGATACTTCTGCTTGCCCATTAGTCTGGAGAAGATAAGCTATTGCTACTTTGTGAACAATCCAATGCTTCTTCAGTAATCCTGTTAGTCTCCTTTTACAAAAGTGAATGCCTTGATTACTCCCGATTGCTCGTGGTGATCCAAAGTGACAAATAATATGGTTTCTAACAAAGAAAACAACAGTTTTAGCATCATCAGTACGGGTAGGAATGGCTTCTACCCATTTAGAAACATAATCTACAGCTAACAGTATATAAAGGTAACCATTAGAGTTTGAAAATGGACCCATGAATTCAATGCCCCAAACATAAAAAATTTCACAAAAAAGCATAATCTGTTGAGGCATCTCATCCTTCTTGGATATATTACCAAACATTTGGAATGGGGAACAAGATTTACAAAAAACAGCAGCATCTTTAAAAAGAGTAGGCCACCAGAATCCACAGTCTAAAATTTTTCTAGCTGTTCTTTGAGAGCCAAAATGTCCTCCACTCTCAGAAGAGTGGCAGGCCTCTAAAATGGACTGAAATTCTGATTGGGTCATACATCTTCTAATTACCTGGTCAGCACCACACCTCCACAAATATGGGTCAACCCATATATAATATTTAGACTCGCTTTTCAGCTTGTCTCTTTGATGCTTAGTAAAATCGGGAGGGAAAGTATGACTAACTAGATAATTAGCTACAGGTGCATACCAAGGAACTACTTCAGATACTGGATACAAGATATCAAATGGGAAAGTATCATTGATAGGAGTGGAGTCATCCTTAATGTGTTCAAGGCGACTCAAGTGGTCTGCCACTAAATTCTGGTTACCACTCCTTTCCTAAATTTCTAAATTAAATTCTTGCAGCAGCAGTATCCAACGTATCAACCTTGGTTTGGACTCCTTTTTAGCTAATAAATATTTTAGAGCTGCATGGTCTGAGTACACTACTACCTTAGTACCAAGTAAATAGGCTCAAAATTTATCCAGAGTAAAAACAATAGCTAGAAGCTCTTTTTCAGTAGTAGTATAATTAGACTGAGTAGCGTCTAAGGTCTTAGACGCATAAGCAATTACGAAAGGATCCTTACCTTCGTGCTGAGCCAGCACCACTCCTACTGCATGGTTGGAGGCATCACACATAATCTCAAATGGCTGGCTCCAGTCTGGTCCTCTTACAATTGGAGAAAGTTTATGCTCGACCAAGGATTTATCTAGACCAGGCATTTCCTCATATTGCTAGGCGAAACAAACTTGATATCCTTTCAAGACTTCTATTAGCTTTTTCTTGAATTCAGGATCTAGGCTTTGGATGATGTAAGTTACTCGACGTTTTCCACTAATCTCGACTTCCTCAAGGGGATCTTGTACTTCAACTTTTTTATTATGCAAATTTTCAGAAACTAAATCTGACCTTTCAAACCCGAAAGGGTCGAGGTCATATATACAATCTAGTGCACGTTCTCTGATGCACTCCTTCCTCTCAGCCATATAGGCTGAGAGTCGAGCCCAGTGACTCGATATATCCATTTAAATGGATATTGTGGCCAAGATTTCCTTAGCCTTAGGAACCAACTTCATACCATGGGTCCTGACATAGCATCTTTTGATAAGAGTGGGGTCAAACGTGCTCATTTCAATATCCAATGGTCGAATACTGGAATGATATTCTTTAAAGCTGACATTTATCTGTTCGACATAGCAGGGGCTATTGTCAGCTACAATTTCCTCAATCTTTCCAACCTCGTCCCAAAGCACCAACTTCTGATGCAGTATCGAGGTAATTGCCCCTACTCCATGGATCCAGTCTCTTCCCAACAACATATTGAAAGTTGCTTTGGTAGGCACCACTATTAACATGTAGGTCATTCGACACTCCCTACTTTGACCCTTAGTGGAATCATTTCTAGGACTGTTATTGATTTACCATTAAATCCAATAACAATCAAGTTTGTTTTGATAAGAGCTTTGGGTGTTTTTTTGGAATAAAGGTAAGATACTTTCTGGTAATAAATTAACTACCGCTCCTCCATTAACCAAAATACGATTGATTACCAATCCTTTAATTCTTGCTTTGATATGCAAGGGTCGAAGGTGACCCTTGGTGATCTCATTAGGCTTCTCAAATAGTTCTTCTTTAATCATATTGTTCTCCACAAATTGAAATTCGTCACTTGGGATGATGTTATCACAATCTCCTTCAAGACAATTCCAAGGCCCTTCAGGACTGCCTTGGAAGTCGAAAGGAAGAACTAAAATTGTGGCAATGTAGCCAAAACTGGTTTTCCTAAACATCACATCCAACTCATCCTCAAAATCAGAGTCAAAAGTTTCTGTCAGTGCTTCTTCTTCCTCTTTTCTTTTGGGGATCGATTGGATTGACAACATCTCCTTCGATTCATCCTTTATATGATCATTACTTGAAGATGGCTTGTTTTCCTTCTGTTCCTATTTCTGAGGTGACTTGCTTTCCTTGCTTAAATCTGGGTATGGCCCTTGTGTGTTGTAAGACCCCCATATTTTTCTTTTTTGAAAATTAAAATGTGTTATTTGAGATTTTGAAAATATTTTATGAATGATAAGAAAAATTATTTAGAACATAAACTCGAGCACTTATTTTAAAGGTTTTGTCCCAAGATAGGGCTAACGGACCAAAAATCACAAATGGGCCCATGTTGGGCCCAAGTCCATGGCTTATAAGCATCACACTTAACACAAATCAGTAGTTACTCTCCCATTTTTGAGAGAGAGAGAGGGGATGATATAAGAGAGGAAGAGAAGAGAGAGTGAGCCCTAACACTATTTACCTTCATCATTCAAATCCATATAACTTCCAATCTGTAGCTCCGATTGACGAGCCGTTTATGGCCACGCGTCGCTGTTGTCTTGCTCTTCAATTCTATCTAAGTATTGTGGTAAGAAACTTCAAAATCCTTGTCCTATTTTTGTTTCTCTTTCAATTCACATTTTTTGGGTTGAGGTATTAAGAAGATTTTAATTTTGATGTTTAGCGAAAGTTCAATTTTGAGTTCTAGTGGATTTTTCACCCAAGGCCACGTGATATAAGGTAAGGGAACCTTTTCCCTTTGTTTTCCCCAAATTTGAGTAAGGAACCTAGTGTGAACATTATGGAATTTGATATAATTAGTTTTGCTTGAGTGCTTGGACTATTTTGGTGCGGAATTGGACGCTTGGTTTGGCGTGTGGAGCTTTGGTTGAGGCTTGGGTTGGATTGTGAAGGAAGTTCAAGGGTTGGAAACCACCGTCAACAAGGTAGGAGTTTTTTCTTAAAACTTATTTTGTATTATGGAATTCTTATAAATTGATATTGATGCGAAAAATATATATTTGGGGATTATGTGAGTCTTATGGATTGACTGGTTTATTTTGGATGAATATGACTGTTTACTTGATTGAATTATTGATTGCTTGAGTTGGCATGCGGTTGTTGATGAAAATTGATTCGGAAAGCTAATTTCAATGTTTATACTGAAAGGTAATTTTATTTTGGAAATTCGATTTATATATTTATATTAAAAAATTGTTTTGTATTGAGAATATGATTTATATATTTATATTGAGAAATAGTTTTATGTTGGAAAATCTGGTTTTTATATATATTCATATTGACAAAGGGTTTTGTATTGAAATCTAATTTGTACGTTTATATTGAGGAATGGTTTGATTTTGGAACTATTGAGAAGGATTGAGAAATATGGCTTGGACAAAACCCTTGAGGGGTGGTATAGTCTGGGTTTTAGGGGAGGTGCTGCCAAAATTTTTATAATTTTGAACTTAATTAAGTGATTGATTTGACAATAAATGATTTTTAAGTCTTTTGAAAGAGGTTTAAACTTAAAATAGTTTTGAAGTTAATTCAAGGATTTTTTGTTAAGTGAAAATGAGTTTTTATAAAAGAAAAATAGTTTTGAGTGAAGTTGTTTTGGAGTTTCTAAATGGTTTGCAAAGCCGATTGTGAATTTTAGATTAAATGAGATATGGAAGTGATTCTTGGCGAGATGTGAACTGAATACGTTTTGTTTTTGAAAACAAATGGGCTAAGTATGATTTTGAATCGTGATAAAAATGAGTTTAAAGACTTATGGTTCAATTTTGATTGTGAATTTGAGTTTGATTGATTGTGAATATTACTGAGATTTGTTCCAGCCAAGAACAGTTGTTAATCCTGCTTTTTCAAGGTACTGGTAAGGATGGTTGGTTAATTCCGATTACTCATGCTTTAATGTGGTTTACTTAGATGGCAAAGATGGTAGTTAATCCCGCTTGCATAGGTGAGAACATTCCGGGCAAGGACGATTGGTAAATCCTGCTTGCTTTTATGAAACCTAAGAGTAAGGGTTGTGGTTTGTCCCACTTGCTCCAGGTTGAGATTTGAAATATTTGGGTAAGATATAAAGGTTGTGGTTTGTCCCACTTACTCTGGATTGAGATTCGAAACACCTAGGTAAGATGCAAGGGTTGTGGTTTGTCCCACTTGCTCCAGGTTGAGATTTGAAATATCTGGGTAAGATATAAAGGTTGTGGTTTGTTCCACTTACTCTGGGTTGAGATTCGAAACACCTGGGTAAGATGCAGGGGTTGTGGTTTGTCTCACTTGCTCCAGGTTGAGTTTTGAAACACCTGGGTAGGATACAGGGGTTCTGGTTTGTTCGACTTGCTCCGGGTTGAGATTTGAAACACCTGGATAAGATGCAAGGGTTGTGGTTTGTCCCACTTGCTTCAGATTGAGATTTGAAACACCTGGGTAGGATGCAAGGGTTGTGGTTTAGCTCCACTTGCTCTGAGTTAAGCGGGAAAGATGCAAGGGTTACGATTTAGTCCTACTTGCTCTCAAAACGTTTGACTTCTCTCTTTAAATACTAACCTAAAAGAAATTCAAATTCAAAACTTAAAATAGAATCAACTTAAAACAAAATCAAATCAAACTAATTAATGCTTTCCTCTGACCAAGCTTTGGATCTTTTCTCCTTGTAATCCTCAATCAATGCTATTAGTGGGCTTAAGTTGAATCTTTGAGTGAATCATTTAAGTCTTGAAGAATTGGGGGACTTGGTGAAGGAATTAAAGCCCCCGGAAGGTGACCCAATTAGTGCATGGGACGTGCCCTTCATGCGTGCAACGTGTGGCCTTCAATTTGGGTTGGATAGTTTCTGTTTAAGTCCTCACATGCCACACCAGATTTCCACGTCCCACAGCTATACAAATTTGTCTTCAAATGCTCCCTGTTTTAGTTCAGGCATCCCACGGCTAAATTCTCATGTGGGACATGAACTGGATGTTATGTGTACACATGGGAGATGCGTACGCATGATTTGGAAAATCTTGCAGCTTGTGCATATACATGGGTGATGCGTACACATGAATTAGCAAATCTTTGCAACTTGCGCATACACACAACCTAGCAATTTTCATGACTTGTGCGTACGCATGGGAGATGCATACGCATGACGTCGATTTTGGCGTTGGACGGCTATGCTCCCATGTTGGATGGTTGTGCCTAATTCCCACAACTTTGCATTCTTTTTTGACCTTTCAGTGCCATGCCCTTGTTCTCATGTCCCACTTGAGAGGATTTAATTCCCCTGGGAGGGCACAGTTGGTTTCGTGTGGCACGCTTGCTCTCTCATGTTGCACAACTAAGCTTTTCTCATGAATTGGTATCCAGAGAGCTCTCTGTTTGATCTAGAAAACTCTTTGGATTGCCTCCTCTCTTTGTGTTTCTTGCTCATAGTGATTCCTAGCCTTTTCTTTCTTGCTTCCTAGGCCTTAAAATTGTTAATTTTTAATTCTCCTTTATTACCATTCGATGCCGTGATGTGTTTGTTAAGTGTTTTCAGGTTTACAGGGCATGAATGGCTTAAAGGATAAAGATGAAGCATGTTAAAGTGGAAGTAACACAAGATACTAAAGAGTTGAGAAGCGAGGAGCGACGCGCACCCATGGTCGACGTGTGCGCGTCAACCAGAGAATAGTGCATCAAAGGAGGCTGAAGCTACAAGAGACACCATCCCTATCCCCTTTCCAGACCTTGCTAGGAAGTCCAGAAAGCAGATGGAGCTCGATCCAAAGATGGTGGAGATCTTCAAAAACGTTGAGGTAACCATTCCACTTTTTGATGCCATTAGCCAGGTACCTAAATATGCGAAGTTTCTAAAGGATTTATGCATGCATAAGGATAGAATACATGATCTAGAGACTATTCGCTAGGTAGCTCTATATCTACTTTAATGGGTGCCATACCAGAAAAATATGGGGATCCAGGGCCATGTATGGTTACGTGTACCATTGGGGGTGTAACATTTTCTGACTGCATGTGTGACTTAGGTGCATGTGTTAGCATTATGCCATTGTCTGTATATGATGCTTTGAGGCTCCCTCTCTTAAAAAGGTCGGCAGCTCATTTTGTTTTGGCAGATAAAAGCATAATCACAGCGGTTGGAATTGCTGAGGACGTGCTGGTGAGCATTAAGGGGCTCACGTTTCCTATTGACTTCTATATTTTAGAGATGTCCCCTAATGACTCAGGAAGACCATCATACATCCTGCTTGGAAGACCATTTCTGAAGACTTTAAAGTTCAAGTTGGATGCATTCTCAAGAACTTACTCCTTTGAGATAGATGGCAGAGCAGTGAGCTTCAACCTGGATGAAGCTATAAAGCACCCTCCGGAAGATCACTCCATCTTCCAGTGCGACATCATTGATGAGACTGTAGCTGCAGTTCACCAAGAAAGAGTAGAAGAGATGCACATGGAGTAAGATACAAGTGTGGGGAAACCCTCTGAACACAATGCGGACACTTTGCCATCATCACTAGCTCCAGATGATCAAGTGCCCATCCATGAGCAGAAAATGGAGTTAAAGCCCCTTCCACCCCACCTCAAGTATACTTACCTTGAGGACAATCAGAAGCTCCCAGTCATCATTGCAAGGGAACTCACTTCCCAATAGGAGGAGCAGTTGCTTAGTGTGCTGAGAAGACACAAGAAAGCAATCGGGTGGAGCTTGGCAGATATAGTAGGCATCAGCCCTCAAGTTTGTAAGCACAGGATATTTCTAGAAGAGGGAGCAAGGCCTGTCCATCAACCTCAAAGGCAGTTGAATCCTACCATCTTAGAAGTTGTCAAGAAGAAAGTGACCAGACTGCTTGCAGCTGATATCATCTACCCCATCTCAGATAGTGAATGGGTTAGCCCAGTACAAGTGGTGCCCAAGAAGTCTGGAGCCACAACAGTGAAGAATGAGCATGGAGAGCTCATGGCAACTAGAGTGCAGAATTCATGGAGAGTTTGTATTGATTACAGGCGCCTCAACCAGGCTACCCGCAAGGATCATTACCCCCAGCCATTCATTGATCAGATGCTTGATCGCCTGTCAGGTAAATCACATTACTGATTTTTAGATGGTTATACAGGCTATTTTCAAATTCATATAGCTCCTGAAGATTAGGAGAAGACTACTTTTACATGTCCCTTTGGAACATATGCATACAAAAGGATGCCTTTTGGCTTGTGTAATGCACCGACTACTTTCCAAAGGTGCATGATGAGCATTTTCTCTGATCTTGTTGAGAGCTGTATGGAAGTTTTCATGGATGATTTTAGCGTATATGGTGATTCATTTAACCTTTGCTTGGATAGTTTAGCTATAGTATTAGACATGTGTGTTAGTTCAAACCTTGTATTGAATTTTGAAAAGTGTCATTTTATGGTTAAACAGGGTATTGTTCTAGGACGTGTTATTTTTAATACTGGTATTTCTGTAGATCCAGCAAAGGTAGATGTGATTTCTAGTTTACCTTACCCCTCCTCCGTGAAAAAAGTTCGTTCGTTCCTTGTTCATGCAGGTTTCTACCAGAGATTTATCAAGGACTTCAGTAAGGTATCATTGCCTTTATCCAGACTACTACAGAAGGATGTTGAGTTCGAGCTAAGTGAGGACTGCATGATTGCGTTTGATAAGCTGAAGATCGCCTTGACTCAAGCTCCGATTATGAGAGGACCAGACTGGAGCCAGATTTTTGAGATTATGTGTGACGCCTCCAACTATGCAGTAGGAGCGGCGCTGGCTCAGCGTGAAGGTAAGGATCCTTTCGTAATTGCTTATGCTTCTAAGACCTTAGACGCTACTCAGTCTAATTACACTACCACTGAAAAATAGCTTCTGGTTATTATTTTTGCTCTGGATAAATTCCGAGCCTATTTACTTGGTACTAAGGTGGTAGTGTACTCAGACCATGCAGCTCTAAAGTATTTATTAACTAAAAAAGAGTCCAAACCAAGGCTAATACGTTGGATATTGCTGCAGCAAGAATTTGATTTAGAAATTAAGGACCGGATTGGTTCCCAAAATTTAGTGGCAGACCACTTGAGTCGCCTTGAGCACATCAAGGATGACTTCACTCCTATTAATGATACTTTTCCATTTGACATCTTGCACGCAATATCTGAAGTAGTCCCTTGGTATGCTCCTATAGCTAATTATCTAGTTAGTCACACTTTTTCTCCTAATTTTACTAAGCATCAAAGGGACAAGCTGAAAAGCGAGTCCAAATATTATATATAGGATGACCCATATTTATAGAGGTATGGTGCTAACCAGATAGTTAGAAGGTGTGTGCTTCAATTAAAATTCCAGTCCATTTTAGAGTCCTACCACTCTTCTGAGAGTGGAGGACATTTTGGCCCTCAAAGAACAGCTAGAAAAATTCTAGACTGTGGATTTTGGTGGCCCACTCTTTTTAAAGATGCTACTGCCTTCTGTAAATCTTGTTCCCCATGCCAAAGGTTTGATAATATATCCAAGAGGGATGAGATGCCCCAACAGCTTATGCTATTCTGTGAAAATTTTGATGTTTGGGGCATTGACTTCATGGGTCCATTCCCAAACTCTAGTGATTTCTTATATATACTGTTAGCTGTAGATTATGTTTCTAAATGGGTCGAGGCAATTCCTACCCGTACTGATGATGCTAACACTGTTGTCTCTTTTGTTAGAAACCATATTATTTGTCGCTTTGGGTCACCACGAGCAATCGTGAGTGATCAAGGCACTCACTTTTGTAACTGGAGATTAGCAGGTCTACTGAAGAAGCATGGAATTGTTCAAAAAGTAGCAACAGCCTACCATCCCCAGACCAATGGGCAAGCCGAGGTATCTAACAGAGAGATAAAGTGCATACTAGAGAAGATAGTCAAGCCTCATAGGAAGAACTGGAGCACCAGACTTATTGCGCTTTGGGCTCATCGGACAGCATACAAGACACCCATATGAATGAGCCCCTTCCGCTTAGTGTACAGAAAGGCTTGTCACATCCCAGTGGAGGTGGAACACAAGGCTTTCTGGGCTGTAAGGGAATGCAACATGGGATTTGAGAAGGCTGGTGCTGAAAGGAAGCTGCAACTGGCAGAACTGAAGACCCTTCGACTCGAGGCATATGACAACTCCAGACTATATAAGGAGAAGGTGAAGGCTGTGCATGACAAGCATATCAAAAGAAGACATTTCAGACCTGGGGAGCTAGTTCTCCTTTACAACTCAAGGCTGAGACTCATGCCAGGAAAGCTGAGATCCAGATGGAAAGGCCCCTACAGAGTAGAGAAGGCAGAGCCATACGGAGTCTTCCATCTGAGTCATCCTTCTAGTTCCAAATTCATCAAGGTCAATGGACATCACTTAAAGCTTTATCATGGTGAGAAGATGAAGGAAAATAAAGAGCTAGAGGTCTTCCTCTTGGAGGACCCACCAACAGAAGAAGATTGAGCTTATGGACCGTCCAACTTTAGGACGTAAAATCAAAGTGCTAGGTGGGAGACAACCCACCATGGTATGATCGTTTCTTCTAATTCTAAGTCTATTTATTTTAATTTTCACAGTAGTCATTCATAATTTCTGCATATTCATTTGCATGCTGCATTTTTCATTTTGCATAATAAAAAAAAGGCACACGACGCGCAAGCGTCGCTGACGCATACGCGTCATATGTGTGTGCGTGAAAAATAAAAATTGAACAAATAGTTGGGCAGGAGTGGTGTTGGTGGCGTGCCTTGCGCACAAGCAAGTCCACGCGTACGCGTCGCTTGCGTTTTCACCAGTCCACGCGTACACGTCCCACACACGTACGCGTGACCCTGCAAATTGGCGTAAATGGGTGTTTGGCCAGAGAGTTATGATGGTGTGGGGCTGGAACTGTGCTGGGAGCACAAGCCCCGCCACGCGTACGTGTCCCTGACGCGTGCGCATCGTTTTCCCACAATAACCATCCATGCGTGCGCGTCCTTGACGCACACGCGTCATATGCATTTTTTGCTCTCGTGCGTATCAAACGGAGAGTTGTGCGTGTGTGGGGTTGCCTTCGCGCCAATTGCACAACCCATATCACGCGTACGCATCCCTGACGCTAATGCGTCGCTTGGAAATTGCGCGACCCACGCGTACGCGTGATATGGGTTGTGCAAGAGGTTCTATCCTTGTTGGATTTTTCCAAGTGGAATAGCAAGAGGTTGTTGTTTTCACTTAGTTAACCCTTACTAAATAAAGGAAAGTCAAGTGATTGAGCTAACTCTTATTCGCAAGTCCTAATTCTCTCCTTATGGATGGATTATCATTAGTAAATAGAGAGTTAGCCAACGACTTCCAATTGAACTAATCGCTTGAGTATTCCAACTCAAGGGTCTCCTTTTAATCAACCCCCCAAGTCAAGTTGGGAGTCTACTCCATTGACATGAATGTAACTTTCACAGAAATATAAGAAGAAGACATGATAAATTAAATAAAATAATAATTGAAAATTAGTTAAAGATAAAAGTAGTTCTTTGCATTAATAAATCCCAAAATCATAACATACCTATCTGAACAGGATTAATAGGTAATCAAAAGAGTAAAGGAATAAGAAAACAAACTAGAATAATGAAACTTCAACGGAGATAGTGACCCTTCTCAATATCCAAAGCAAAAGCATAAACTATAAAAACTATGAGTGTGTAGAAAACCTAGAGGAAGAGTGATTTCTCTCTATGATTCAATTCTAAAACTAAAAACTATGCGAATGAGAATGTATGTTGAGTCTCTGCTTGTCCCCTGGCTCTAGTATGTGTTTATGGGCCGAAAACTGGGTCTAAACTCAGCCCAAAATCGCCCCCAGCATTTTTTGCGATTTCTGCAGATAGCGCATGTCACGCGTACACGTCAGTCACGCGTATGCGTCGCTGGTCATTTTCGCGTATCACGCGTACGCGTCGGTCACGCGCACGCGTCGCCATGCAAACTCCAATTCACGCGCACGCGTGAGCCATGCGTGCGCGTCACTTCTCGCTGGTTGTCTCCTTTATTTCTTGTGCTCCTTCCATATTTGCAAGTTTCCTCTCCATCCTCTAAGCCATTCCTGCCCTATAAAACCTGAAAACACTTAACACACAGATCACGACATCAAATGGTGTAAAGGGGAATTAAAAACATACAATTCAAAGGCTCATGGAGCAAGTTTTCAATTATAGAACAAAACTAGAAAGGAATTGTAAAACCATGCAATTTGTATGTATAAGTGTGCAAGGACTTGATAAAACCTACTCAATTGAGCACAAGATAAACCATAAAATAGTGGTTTATCAGTGCGTGATTAGGAGCGTCGTTCAGCGACGCGTACGTGTGACCAGTGTAGAAGTTTCGCAACGCGTACGCATGGCTGACGCGTACGCATGACAGGGCGGCACGTGCTGCACTTAACAGAACTCATTGGGGGCGATTTCTGGGCTGATTTGGACGCAGATCCAAGCCCGAAAATACAGACTAGAGGCAGGGATGGAACTGAGACTGAGGACTTCACTTTCATTTTTAGTTTTAGTTCTTGATTAGTTTTGAATTCTAGAGAGGAAAACTACTACTTCTCCTAGGGTTTTTGACATTTTTGATTTTGCTTTTGAATTGGATCTTGAGAGAGTGCTGCTACCTTCGTCCTTCATCATTTTATTCCTAGTTCCTACTTTAATTACCTTATTTACTCTTTTCTATTTGATCATTGAATTCATATTTGGATCTTGTCATTTTTTAATTTTATTAATGCATTGAATTATTTTTAAGTTTATTTTTATTGCTTGTTTGATCGTCGTTATTTATTATTAGTGCTAATTTTAATCTAATTAATTTCTCATAATTATCATGTCTTTTATTTACTTCTATTATGTGTTTATGAAAATGGCATTCATCTTAATGGAGTAGATCTTCCAACTTGGCTCGGGGGTTGATTAATTGGGATTCCTTGAGTTGTGATACTCAAGTATTGATCTGTAATTAGAAATTGCTGGCTAACTCATTTCTCACCAACTCTAGTCCTTCCTCATGAAGTGACTAGGACTTGTGAGCTAGAGTTAGTGATAATCACTTGACTTTCCTTCAATTGCTAGAGGATAACTAAGTGGAAGCAATGAACATTTACTATTATACTTGGTAAAGACAACAAGGATAGAAACTCTAGTTCTCTCCCCTGACCAAGGCCTTCTAATTTTAAATACATATCACCTCTTGTCATTTATTCATTGCTTTAATTCCTAGCCATTTATTTTTCCGTTCTAAATTTAAATAAAATATTCAGAAAAATCCTAGCCAATAATTTGCATCTTGTGTCAACTCTTTGGGAAACGACCCGGGATTCTACTCCCGGTTATTTATTATTAATTGTGACACAGTTTAAATTGATAGTGAGAATTTCATCAGTTAAGACTATACTTGCAACGCTGTTTTAGAAAATATTTTTCAGGAATTCTTAATCGGAATTTTTCCACCCATCAATTATTGGCGCCGTTGCCAGGGAGTTGCATATGTGTGCCAAGTTATTAGTTGGTGTAAATATATTTATATTTGCATAATTGAATCTTTTATTTGCGTGTTTTTTTTTTGTTTATAAGTAGTATTTATCATTTATTTTTCTCAGTATGTTTCTTTTATTGAATGACGCGTTCATTGCCGAATCCGAGCCTAGCCGCATTTGATCCTGAAATTGAAAAGACTAATTCACATATTAGGTGGGCTCGGCGTCGGTTAGCCTCCGAGGGTGGTGATGGGGTTTTGCCCAATTCACCAACCATACCCGAGGTTGAGTCTGAAGCGTCATTTGAGGAAGAAACTAACTCCTCTCCTACTAAGTCCATTGACGACTCTTCTCTTGATTTATGTGCAGATACTATGGCAGCTCTTAGAAAGATTACGCTCAAGGAAGCGGGAGCTCCGGATTTTACTCTTCAACCATTTCAAGTGCGTCATCCAAATTTTACTGCTGATTTTGAATTGAAGACCGCATTGATTAATCTGCTGCCTAAATTCCATAGTTTACCCGCTCAAGGGCCTATTAAGCACCTTAGAGACTTTCAAATAGCTTGTTCAAATACTAGACGGCATGGTACGGATGAGACTGCTGTTTGGTTATATGCCTTCCTATTTTCTCTTGAGGGAAAGGCAAAGAGTGGTTCTACACTCAACCTGAAGCTGTTGTTACAATTGGGATTTGCTTAGAAGTTAATTCTTGGACAAGTTATTTCCACCGGAGGTCACAGATAGATTGAGGAAGAAAATTTCCTGCGTCATTCAAGGTGAATCATAGACTCTTTATGAGTATTAGGAACGCTTCAGGAATCTCCTTGATTCGTGCCCCTATCACATGATTGACCACTTGGTGTTAATTAGCTACTTCTGCCAAGGCATGAAGCCTCGAGACAAGCCGCTCTTGGATGCTGCGAGTAATGGCTCTCTGACAAAGTACAAGGCAGCGACAGAAGCGTGGCAACTGATCACCGATTTAGCCGAGTCTACTCAAAATACAAGGCAAAGGAATAATCATCCCAAGGCTGTTGCGGAAGTTTCTTCCAGTAGTGAGACCGCTGCTCTCACTAAGACATTGGGAGAGATGACTAATATACTCATGCAACTCCAACTCAATTAACAACAACATCCACCCTCTGCACAACAATAATGTCAACAGTTAGTCCCTCAGAGAGTATGTGGAATTTGCACTTGCTGTTCTCACTATACTGATGAATGTCCACAACTCCAAGAGGATAACACCTTGGCGGCCACTAATGCTTATTACAACTATCTGAATCAAGAGTATTATCAATAAGGCGGTAACTACAATCAAGGTGGTAACTACAATCAAGGTTGGCAGGACTATTCCAACCAAGGATGGAGAGACAATCCCAACCAAGGATAGAAAGACAACTACAACCAAGGAGGTAGAGACAATGGTGGAAATCAAAGGTGGAATAATAACTACCAACAAAGCCGATGTCAACAAAACCCTCCGTACCAACAACAAAATCAAAGCCAAAGATACCAACCACCTCACCAAAAGCAAGCTCAGGAACCTCAACTCAACCAACCACAAGCCCCCCAAATTACATACCCTCCTTTTTCCTCTAATGATGAGATGCTTCGCTCTCTTATGCAAGGACAAAAAGAGCTACAAGCCACAGTTACCTCTAGCATCACCGGTCTTACCTCTACCATCCAAGCTCTTCTATCTCGTATGGACCCGCCCTTTACCTCCAACACTCAACCTTCAAGCTGTAGTGCACTTCCCTCTCAACCTTTACCTAACCCCAAGGGTAGAATCAATGCCATCACTTTGAGGTCCGGCACTACATTGTAAGAGAGGAGTCCTGAGGAGCCAAGCTCAAGAGAAGACATTCAAGATGAAGAAGTAGTTAAGGTAGAAGATGTTGAAGATGAGGATGAGGTACAAGAGGCAGTTGAAGAAGAAGTTGCTCAACCAAGGAATGGAGTATCTAAGGAAGACACTGTTTTGAAGATGCCATTTCCATTTCTTTTTCACACCTTGCTAGGAGGACTAAAAAACAAGCGTAGCTAGATCCCAAGATGGTGGATATCTTCAAAAAGGTTGAGGTAACTATTCCACTTTTTTATGCTATTCGCCAGGTTCCTATGTATGCTAAGTTTCTAAAGAATTTATGCATGAATGAGGAAAAGATCCATGATTTAGAAACTATTCCTTCGGGTAGCTCGATTTCTGCTCTAATGGGTGCTATACTGAAGAAATGTAATGATCTCGGTCTGTGTATGGTTACATGCACTATAGGTGGTGTACAATTTGTTGATTGCATGTGTGACTTAGGTGCCTGTGTCAGTATTATGCCATTATCTGTTTATGATGCTTTGAAGCTTCCACCGTTGAGAAGGTCGGCAACCCGATTTGTTTTGGCAGATAAGAGCATAATCTCTTTATTTGGCATTACGGAAGATGTCTTCGTGAGCATTAAGGGGTTGATTTTTCCTATTGATTTCTACATTCTAGACATGGCCCCTAATGACTCAGGAAGACCATCCTCTATTTTGCTTGGAAGGCCATTTTGAAGACCTCTCAATTTAAATTGGATGCCTTCTCGAGTACATATTCCTTTGAGATTGATAGAAGAGCAATGGGTTTCAACCTTGATGAAGCTTTGAAGCATCCACTGGAAGACCACTCTATCTTCTAGTGTGATATTATTTATGAAACAGTGGCTGAAGTCCACCAAGAGACAGTTGATGAGAAGAACATGGTTCAAGGTGCAAGTGTGGGGAAGCCCCCTGAGTAT
Organism: Arachis hypogaea; assembly: GCF_003086295.3. Lineage (NCBI taxonomy): Eukaryota > Viridiplantae > Streptophyta > Magnoliopsida > Fabales > Fabaceae > Arachis > Arachis hypogaea. The sequence continues at coordinate 105,359,466 of NC_092055.1, forward strand.
ACTGAAGACACCTTGCCACCTCCAGTGGTCCCAGATGATCAAAAGCCAAGCTATGAGCTGAACATGGAGTTGAAGCCCCTCCCACCTCACCTCAAGTATGCTTATCTTGAAGATAATCAGAAGCTCCCGATGATTATTGCAAATGAGCTTACTTCCCAACAAGAGGAGCGCCTTCTTAATGTCTTGAGAAAGAACGAGAAAGCTATTGGGTGGAGTTTGGCAGACATAGTAGGTATAAGCCCTCAAGTCTGTGAGCACCGTATTTTTCTAGAGGAGGGAGCCAAGGCTATCCGTCAATCTCAAAGGCGGTTGAACCCCACACTTCTGGAAGTTGTGAAGAAGGAAGTGACCCGACTACTTGAAGCTGACATTATCTATCCAATCTCGGATAGTGAGTGGGTTAGACCAGTACAAGTGGTTCCGAAGAAGTTCAAAGTCACAATAGTGAAGAATGAGAATGGGGAAATCATGACTACAAGGGTGCAGAATTCTTGGAGAGTGTGCATCGACTATAGGCGCTTGAACTTGGCCACTCGCAAGGATCACTATCCACTACCTTTCATCGATCAAATGCTTGATCGCCTGTTAGGTAAATTGCACTATTGTTTTTAGATGGTTATACTGGGTTTTTTCATATCCATATTGCTCCAGAAGATCAGGAGAAAACAACTTTTACATGCCCCTTTGGAACATATGCATATAAAAGAATGCCTTTTGGTTTATGTAATGCACCGGCTACGTTTCAAAGGTGCATGATGAGTATCTTCTCAGATCTTCTTGAGCATTGTATGGAAGTATTTATGGATGACTTTAGTGTCTATGGTGATTCCTTCGATCTTTGTTTGGATAATCTTTCTAGAGTATTAGAAAGATGTGTTAGTTCAAACCTTGTACTTAATTTCGAAAAATGTCATTTTATGGTAAAGCAAGGTATTGTTCTAGGCCATGTTGTTTCTAATACTGGTATATCTGTTAGTCCTGTAAAGTTGATGTTATTTCTGGTTTACCTTATCCTTCCTCTGTGAGGGAAGTCCATTCTTTTCTTGGTCATGCAGGTTTCTACCGGCATTTTCTCAAGGACTTTAGTAAGGTTGCACTACCCCTTTCCCGTTTGCTGCAGAAAGACGTAGAGTTTAACTTGAGGGAAGACTGCATGGAAGCATTTGATAAGATGAAGATTTCCTTGACCCAAGCTCCTATTGTGAGAGGGCCTGACTGGAGTAGGTCGTTCGAGATCATGTGCGATACATCTAACTATGCGGTAGGTGCGGCGCTAGCTTAGCGCGAAGTAAGGATCTGTATATTATTGCTTATGCATCTAAAACTTTAGATGGTGCTCAGTCTAATTATACTACCACTGAAAAGGAACTTCTAGCTATTGTTTTTGCTTTGGATAAATTCCGGGCTTATTTACTTGGAACTAAAGTGGGAGTATATTCAGACCATGCGGCTTTGAAATACTTGCTACCTAAAAAAGAGTCTAAACCAAGGTTAATCCGTTGGATATTGTTATTGCAAGAGTTTGATCTAGAGATCAAAGATAGGAGTGGCTCCCAAAATTTGGTGGCGGACCACTTGAGTCGCCTAAAACATATTAAAAGTGACTCCACTCCTATCAATGATGTATTTTCACTTGATAGCTTGCAAGCAATATCTGAGGTGGTTCCTTGGTATGCACCCATAGCTAATTATTTGGTTAATCGCACATTTCCTCCAAATTTTTCTAAGCAACAAAAGGACAAGCTCAAGAGTGAGTCCAAGTATTACATATGGGATGACCATATTTTTGGAGATGTGGTGCTGACCAGATAATTAGAAGGTGTGTTCCACAATCCAAAATCTAGTCTATTTTAGAGGCATGCCATTCTTCTGGAGCGGTGGACACTTTGGTCCTCAAAGAACTGCAAGAAAGATTTTAGACTGCGGATTTTAGTGGCCTACACTTTTTAAGGATGCTAATATTTCCTATGACTCTTGCCACCAATGCTAGAGGTTTGGAAACATATCCAAGAGGGATGAGATGCCCCAACAACTCATGTTATTTTGTGAAAATTTTTATGTTTGGGGTATTGACGTCATGGGTCCATTTTCAAACTCGAATGGTTTCTTATATATTCTATTAGCTGTTGATTATGTTTCTAAATGAGCAATCATGAGTGATCAAGTGTCTCATTTTTGTAATAGAAGAATGATAGGTTTACTGAAGAAATATGGCATCATTCACAATGTGGTGACGGCTTACCATCCCCAAACAAATGGCCAAGTCGAGGTGTCAAATAGAGAGATCAAGCGCATACTCGAGAAGATTGTTAAACCTCATAGAAGGGAATGGAGCTCTAGGCTTGGAGATGCATTGTGGGCTTATTAGACAGCTTACAAGACACCCATCGGCATGAGTCCGTTCCGCCTAGACTACGGAAAGGCTTGTCACCTTCCGGTAGAGGAAGCTTACTGGGCTGTGAAGGAATGCAACTCAGGATTGGGAGGAGCTGGTATTGAAAGGAAACTGCAGCTGGAGGAATTAGAGTGCCTTCGACTAGAAGCATATGAAAACTCAAGGCTCTACAAAGAAAAGGTGAAGGCGGTGCATGATAAGAACATCAAGAGAAGAGAGTTTAGAGCTGGGGGTCAAGTCCTTCTCTAGAACTCAAGGTTGAGGTTAATGCCGGGCAAAATGAGGTCAAGGTGGGATGGACCTACGTGGTGGAGAAGGTGGAACCGTATGGAGTTATCCATCTAAGTCACCCCTCAAGCCCTACCTTCTTCAAAGTCAATGGACACCGTTTGAAGCTGTATCATGGTGCAAAAGTGAAGAACAACAAGGAGTTGGAGATCTTTCTCTTGAAGGATCCAGCAAAGGAAGAGGACTGAGCCTATGGACCATCCAACCTAAGAACGTTAAAGAAAAGTGCTAGGTGGAAGGCAACCCACCATGGCATTATCTTCCTTTTTATAGTTATATTTTATTTATTTGCTTATATTTGTTTTATTACTTGTCTGTATTAAATTTCCCATAAGTACATTCCCCTTTTGTTCTGATTTTTATAAAAAAAGGCACCATCCCACGCGTAAGCGTCATCGACGTGCACGCGTCATAGGGATGTTGGCCCTCTCTAGTACATTTTCCCGAGAGTTGGGCTGGAACTGTGCTAGTGGGGTTCCTGGCGCACAACCCACCCCACGTGTCACTAGAAATTTTTGCACCTCATGCGTGTACGTGAGGGACGCGCACGCGTTGTATGGCATTTTGGCGCGCTCTCGTACAAAAATCCGAGAGTTGTGCCAGTATTGAACTTGAATCGTGCTTCTAGAATGACGAGTAGTCATGCGTACGTGTGACCAATGCGTACGCGTCATTGAGACTTCTGCTTACCCACACATACGCGTGGGCGACGCGCACGCGTCGCAACGCAAATCCAATTAAACCAGCGCACCGCCCAGACCTCCATTTCTTTCACTCTTCTTTTCTTTCTCTAATCCTACTACTTCTTCACACTTCTTCTTTCTTTCTTTCCACTTCTTCCTTCTTTCTCTTTCCCCCTCCACCACCACCGTCGGACCACCAACTCCGGGAGCCACAATTTCCTTTCTTTTTCGTTTTCTCTTCCTTCCCCTCTTATCTCATTCTTACTCCCATTTATCTCCCTCTTTTGATCTTCTTTTCAAGGTTTCTTTTCTTCCTTTCTTCTACTCTTTGATTCTTCTATTGTTTCTTGCACTTGAATATTTAGTTATTTTTTAATTGCATATTAGTTTTGTTATTTGTAATTTCTTTTTCATTCTTTTCTCTTGCATTTTTATTTTGGTGTTGGAATTTTATTTAGGTGATTATTTTGCTATTTCTTAGCTTGTTTGTGTTATGAGGTGTGCTTTGACAATTGGCATCCTATTTTGGGTCTCCTATACACTTGGATTGATTACCTTACTTCCTATTTTTAATTTGCACACCAAGTGTTTGTGAAAATGCTCTCATGGTATCTTGCTTTATTTTCTATCTTATTCTTGCACCTTAATGCTTCTTTTTCACAAACCTTGCAATCCATGTGTATTGAATTTTGTATTGATTAATTTTCATAATAAAAGGGCTCATTATTTTGTTACATGTGATTATTCTTGTTGATATTGATGCTTGAGCCATTCTTCTCATGCTTGTTACTTGCTTGCTTTTATCCCTCTTGCATCTAGTTGTTAGTGATATGCCTTCGCGATTTTAATTGATGTCTTACTTGCATGTTGTAGCTACCAGGTATTTAAGACATTTTCTTTTTCTTTGGCATTCATTATCACTTGCAGTTTCTTACTTCTGGTGTTTATTTTTCTCAGTTTAATATTCCTTCTTTTTCTTCCTTTTTAAGGATGGCCATCAAGAGAGGAAAAGAGAAGGCTTCTACCAAGACACCGGCAAAGAAGGGAACTAAAAGAGCACCGGCTAAGGCACAACCATCCTCAAGCGTCAAGCCACCTACTAAGCGGGTGAAGAGGACCATCCGAGTTGATAAAGTAGAGAAGGAATTTCCCGCACGGGACTCCACACGATTCACTAACCGCTATTGTGAGCGGATGTTCCCCATCTTAGCAAAGAGAAATAACCACAATGAGCACCTCCTTATTCTTCCAGCGCACTTCGTCGAATTTGTGGTGCCCCGCATTGAAAGGAGACAGTGGGGATTCTTAAAGAGGAAGCTGCGAGAAGCTAATCTCTCTTGGGTAGTTGAATTCTACGCCAACTATCACTCGCCTACCCTTCAGTCAGTCTTTGTGCGACAAAAGCAAGTCCCCATCTCAGAAGGTGCCATTCAGAAAGTACTTGATCTCTTACCTAGTCCGGAAGGGATGGATGCCTATCAAAAGGCACAGCTTGAGCACCAGACATTCCAGTTTGACTGGCACAGTGTCCATAGAGTCATCGCCCACCCTGACAGCGATTGGATCTATGTGTAACAACCCCAGTTTTCGAGTACGCGAGATCTTTTCTGAAAGTACATATTTCTCCAGAGGATCAGTAAGGAGAGAACCTCTGATATATCACCAAGTATCTCAATCCTCATTGTCATTATGTCATCTTTAAGTTAGAACCTTTTATGAGGCAAGCTTGATAATACAGTCACAAAGAACCTAGTTTTTGAATTGTATCGGTTAGGAGTTTTGATTCGATTTTTCGTAAATAGTCTCAGTTTGATAAAATGGACTCGATTTATGAGAGAATATAGATAATAGGATGATATTATCATTATATTAGTATTAGAAGCTTCTTGAATGATATTATAAGGTTACCTGGTCAGTTTTAGTGAAAAATAGAAAATCGGTTTAACCGGGTTTACAGTTTACTGGTGTAGCTTAGCACTAGCACTCTCTGATGACTTTAGCAATGCTAAGGCCTCATTATACATGTTTTATTCTCATAATAAATATGTTACTAGTGTTATTTATGCTAGTAGCTCAGAAAATAATTTTTAGAGATGTTTTTACAAGTGTTCTGATACATCTAGTTTTAGTAGTTATACACCTGAGATATTTTAATATTATTTTAATCCACCTCCAAGCCAACCAATCACAACTCACCCTACACCCCCAAAACCTCCAAGGCTGGCTCATTTCCACTTTGTGGCCGAAAATAGAAAAAGAGAGAAAAGTTCTTAGTTCCAAATCTTCAAAGCTTGATTTCTGCTAAACTAAAACTCAAATCAAAATTCCAATCCAACCAAAATGATCCTATCTTCTTTCTCTACATGATCATATGACTTATCAAGGCTGGAATCAAGGTGAGTTGGCTGCACCATCTCTCTTTTGATTCGGTTTCAAGGAAACATGCTTAAACATGTGTTTTCTTGATGTTCTTCCTTAGGAATCATGCTTAACTTGACTTGAGGGCCAAGAAACGTAAATTTCTAGCAAGTATAAGGTTAGAAATCACTTCCTAACATGCTGAGTGAGATTTGGTTAGTTGAGGGTTTTTGGATTTAAAGTTGTTCTTGATGTGATTTAGGAGGAAAAAGTGCTTACGGACCACCTGAAAGTCTAACTGAATTAGGAGCAGCAAAACCAGGTAGGGTGTCACGAAATTAATATTGATTATTTGTGTTTGAGTTGTGTGAATGTTGTATGATTTGGCTGTGCTAAAAATTGGTTGCATATATGATTGATTCTTGGTGAAAATTTGGTGAAATTTTGATGAAATTTGATGAAATTCAAGCTTTAAAGTTCATGTTCTTGGAGCAGCTGGAAAAATGAAACCCTAGGATTAAATTGAGGTTCAATTTGTGTTGAAATCATGTAGAAAATATGGGGTTTTAGTGGCTGCTAATTTATTATGAATTATAGTAAAAATCGGTTGCTGAAAAGACTAAAAAACGGGTAAAAACAGAGAAAGAATCTGAAGAATTTACGAAGAACACGAAGAACACTTTGAGTGTGATGAAGAACATTTAAGAACACCTTTTAGATCTTAGAAAGGGCAAGGAAGTAAATATTTTGGTGTTTGAGGGGTTATTTTGTAATTTCTGAAAGTTAGGGTGGTTAAAGTAGAAATATTAAAAGTTACGGGTGGTAAAAATTGAATTTATAAAGTAAATGGTTAAAGGAAGGTAATTTTCGAAAATATATTAATAAAATAATAAATAATAATAAAATATTAAATAATAATATTTAATTAAAAATAATATTTTAATAAAAATAATAAAATAATGCGAAAAAGGCAGTTTTCTGTAAAACCTTTAGAAAGACAACTTTAAGCGCAGAATCTCATAATTACCTTCATAAAATACTTAGGGAGTGGTAAGAACATATTAGTGAGGCAAAAATAAATAAAAGATAAAAAGTTGAAGAAAAGATAAAAATCGAAGAAAAAGTCTGTAAAGTTTTAATGATAGAAAAACAGACAGAGACTAGCGAACAAACTAGGACAACATAGTTAGTCCTTGAGTTGCGACTAGGGTTAGGTATTATATGAAAAGTTAAACTGTTTCAGTATAGACTTAATGAACCTATACTTGGGACAGGCTAACTATTCATACCGAAATTTACATAAGCTTCAAATACATATGTTAAACAGAGAAATCAGAGCAGGGTAAAGGGACTAAGGGCAGAAGGCTTATAGAAAAGTTATTTGTTGCTTGCGGCAACCCAAGAGATATTGTTTGCTTAATTGTTGCTTAATGCAACCTAAGAGATAATGTTCATTTATCTGTTGCTTAAAGCAACCCAAGAGCTTCTGTAGGGAAACTAGGATACCTATAGCAATTTTCCGTTCCCAAGAGTATAGTTTCTGCGAGTAGAAAGCAGAGGCTGTCTCAATAGAGCTACTAATAATTATATGCACATTTATTTGAATGGAAGATTATATTCGGTAAATCGTGAACTCGTGACCGGATAAATGTCGGGAATGCAGGTGCTAACCGACACATGAACTCATGGCCTGTACTAGGACTAGACATGCATCATTCTTGTCTGCGCATTATTCTCTGTTGCATTCCTACTTGTGTGTGATCTATTTCTTTATGTTTGTTTGCTTGAGTGCTATGTCTGTGCTTTATCTTCTTGTATTCTTCTGCTTGTGTTCTGTTCTTTGTTCTTCTATCTATTTTTAACTTCTATTTACTACTTTACTGTATTCTATTATCCATCTACTAATCGAATTTGAATAAATGAATGTAACTAATAACCCCGACCCTACTAAGAACTCCCCAGTTCTTACCTCTTCTCTCCCTTCCTCCCCTTCAGATGGAGACGGGCGTGATCTTCTATGAGTTCGAGGACCCTAACGTCTACGAGGATCCGGTACGTCACAGTTACTTCATTATGGGTTTGGAGCCTTGTATTAGACGATATGCGTTACCTAATCAAGCTTTTCAACATCCTCTGTCTAGCCCACATTTTGACCCTGATGCTCCTTACGACTTTCCTTTATCCTGGTTACATCCTGATGCACCTGGACATCCTTTTCCTGATGATCCCGGACACGCTATACCAGCTCAACCTTTGAATGAGGTGGAATCTGAGCTTATCATTCCTGATGTCCCCGAGTTAGCTGGTGACTACATACCTGTGATACCACCAGAGTGGGATTTTCCCCCTGAGCCGATCCCTGAATTTCCACAGCCTGATGAGCCGGCACTACCAGACGGTGGGATAGCTCCTATATACGCAAACGGACCTGTGCTCGCGAATGATTTTGTACATAGTGACAGCAGATGAAATTCATGTTTCAGATGATATTTGCTTAGTGAGGCAAAAACACAAACACCTTGGTTTCAAGAACAAAAACAAAGAAAATGCTTAATCTAGACTTCTCACCCACTTAATCATTGTTGATCTAAATCAATCCCCGGCAACGGTGCCAAAAACTTGATGTGCGGAAAACGATCCGACACAAAACTCACCGGCAAGTGCACCGGGTCGCATCAAGTAATAATAACTCACGTGAGTGAGGTCGATCCCACAGGGATTGAAGGATTGAGCAATTTTAGTTTAGTGGTTGATTTAGTCAAGCGAATCAAGTGTTGGTTGAGTGATTTGTGATTAACAAAAATTAAATTGCATGAAAAGTAAAGGGAGAGGGGTAGATTGCAGAAAATTAAAGAGAACGGAAAATAAAAGTGCTGAATCTTAAAGAACAAGGAATTAAATTGGCAGAAACTTAGAACGCAAGAAATGTAAATTGCAGAATCTTAAAGTGCAAGGAATGTAAATGGCTTGAATTATAAAGGGGAGTGGGAATTGGATTTGCAGAAGTTAGACCAGGAAAAGTAAATTTGCGATGAACAGAAAAGTAAAAAATGGATTCAATTAAACCGGATCTCAAATGACAATGAAGACAAGCTTGGTGTAGAAATGAAACAAGGAAATTGAAATTTAAAGATGTAGATCTCAGGACTCAAGAGACTAGATAACCAAGTCTAGATCTCAATGCCTTCCTAGATCCAAATTCAGAATTTAATTGCAAGAAAATGTAAGATGCAGCAGTAGAAGAAAGGAAATGGAATCGCAACTTCTCAATGATGCAGTAAATCAAACAGAAGAAAATCTCAAGGTGAGATTGAGACAGAATTTCCTCAATTCTCCAACCCAAGATTCAAAACAAGTGTAGATGAAATGTAAAACAAGAAAACAAAGAGGAAGAGAATTCAATTCTCCTTCCCCAAGACTCAGAATCTCCAAAAATAGCTCCAAACCCAAAAGCTCTCAATTGTAAGTATTAAAAATTCTAAAAAGAAAAGCTCTCCAAAAACTTCAAATCCTAAGCTATTTATACACTTTCTTCAAATGATCACTAAGCCTTGAATTGGGCCTTTAGCCTTGATGGAATTGGGTTGATAGTAGCCTCTGTTGATTGCTCTTGGTGTTGGGAGGAAATCCATTAGTGAACCAGGCCATGAACCATTCACATTTGAGCCAACGTTTGAGGCAAACGTTGACTCAAACGTTACTAGAGTGAGGCATTATGCAGCTAGGCCGTGTGCTGTCTTCCACGTTTGGCTCAACGTTTGAGGTCAAACGTGAGCTCAAACGTGGACCTCCCTTTTTGTATGCTTCTTGGGGGCTACTTTGTCCTCTTGTCGCATTGCCAATTTTGTGCCCAATAGAGACTATTATATATGGTTGGAAAGCTCTGAATGTTAGCTTTCTAACCCACTTGGAATCACCTCAATTGGACATCTACAACTCAAGTTATTCTTGTTTGAAGTATGCCCCTTCATGCTGTTTGGTGCCAACGTTTGACCTCACGTTTGAGGCAAACGTTGGCTCAAACGTTGCTGTGCCCAGGAGCTCCAACTCTCTTCTTTTTGGAGCCAACATTTGACCTCACGTTTGAGGCAAACGTTGGCTCAAACGTTGCTGCCTCCAGGGATGCCATTTCTCTTCTCTTTGGTGCCAACGTTTGACCTCACGTTTGAGGCAAACGTTGGCGCAAACGTTGCCTTCCCAAGAGCTTCATCTTCAGCCAACGTTTGACCTCAACGTTTGAGGCAAACGTTGGCGCAAACGTTGGCTTTTCCCCAGGGTGTTCTTCAACTGCTACTCACGTTTGAGTTGACGTTTGAGGCAAACGTTAGCTCAAACGTGAATTCCATTTTCTCAAACCCATTCTTGCAACCTTCTTCCATAATGTTGGCACACCTTTTGTTTCCTTTCTTCACCTACAAGTAATAAAATCAACCAATCAAAGTATCACAAAATTCACAAGGTTTATAAATCAATTAATTATCAACTAAAGTTAGCTTGAACCTCATGATTTTGTATCAATTAAAAGGTGGTTGATTGATTTAAGGAAACCATGCAATTCCAATTCAAATGGCTAATTTATAATGCAAGAAAGTGCATAAAACTAAATGAAAACAAAAGAAAAAGGCTAGTGAAACTAGGCTAAGATGACTTGTCATCACAACACCAAACTTAAAGCTTGCTTGTCCCCAAGCAAGAAATGAATTATGCTCAAGGTTCTTTCAATTAAGACGGATTGAAGAACAACTTGTAAAGTCCTGTGAGTGAAGTGATTAAGTAACAGTGGGGTGAACTCTAAATTATATGCTCATACAAGGGCTTCAGTGCTTACTAGTCCTCACATATTGGGAGTCTTAGGTCTTAGGATTTTCATCCAAATGGTATCATGGAGATCTCTTTATATGTAGTCACCTTGAAGCAGCTTATAGTTTCTTTGCTTTGGCCTTGACTCTAAGTGTCATGTCTCAAAGCGGCTCTTTAGATAAGCTTTCAATCAATACTCCTAAACCAGTTGGTTTTAGGGTATTAGGTGTTGAAGCACCCCTAAGGATTTACTTGCTCAAGCCTCTTTCTTTGACACAACTCAACCACAAGCATTTTACTAGGCTAACAACTCTTTGAGTCATTGTTTCTTCTTTCTTTTCTGCCTAGTAATTGATGCTCAGAGCCTTGGGCCATGTTCTTTTTGTCTTTGTATTTTCTTTTCTTTCTTTTGTTTTGTTTGCTGCTTCTTGGATCAATAGATTTTTGAGAATCTCCACAATACTTCTTTGAACTTCATGTCCTGCCTATGAGCTCCCATGCAAGTTTTCACAAGCATGCAACCTTAATACATATTCATACAACTAGAACCACCACTTCTCCTAATCTTTTGCTTGCCTCAAAATTGTTTAATTCCTCAATCCTTCTTTTCAAAGAACTTTCATGTGATGCAATTTTTGAACATTGAGTGCAAACAAGTTTTGAAGAGAAAAATGTTGTGAATGATCAAGCATCTTGCTTATTGAATTACAGAAAAACTATATTATGCAGGCAGGCAGGGGTATTATGTCTGATACAAAATAATCACTGAACAATAAAACCTTTTTGGAGTTCACTTGCTTTCCTTCTTCTCATCATCATTAGTGCTGGCCTTCCCGTTCATCTTTCATTTCTTTGGTTGATGATGCTTAATCTTCCCAAAAGTTTGTATAGTACTCTGCAGTGATATTGAAAGTTGCTTGTTCCCCAAGCACTTGAAAAATGGTTAGCATGCATGATTTATTTGTGGGATTTTGTACTTACTTTGGTGTGGAAACACCAAACTTAGTACCTTGCCAATGGTTCTTGTTCATCAAACTAACCAGATGTGAAACTCTTTCTTTTTTTTTTGTTTTTGCTAAAAGTAGTAAAACTGAAAACGAGGAAACAGCAAAATAGTTAACTAGTTTATCTAAATGCTTGAAGCTAGCATGATGCAGAAGGTGAGAATATGTTTTATGATGAAATTTTGGTGGAACACCAAACTTAGAATCCTTCATTCTCCCTTATATTGTTTTGGTGTGCAACACCAAACTTAGCTTCTTGCAATATAGATAAAACTAATTAACCTTTTTATTAAAATAGCTATGGAAAGAAAACTACCTCACGTTGGGTTGCCTCCCAACAAGCGCTCTTTTATTGTCATTAGCTTGACATCCTCTGTGCTTGCTCAGTTCAGATTTTGAGCTTCCTTCTCCTTGTCCCCATGTCCTCCTAAGTGAGGCTTTGCTTTGTGATGCTCATCCTGGATGAGTGATTCTTTTCCTTTAGCCCTCTTCTCACTCATTCCTGTGAGATTCTTAGCTAATTGTCCTATTTGCCTCTCAATTCTCCCGAGTGAGGCCTCCTGGTGTTTGCTTATCATCTCTTGATGTGTCATCATTCTCTCTACTAAGATCTCCAGATTGGTGATCCTTTGAGAGTCTTGTGAAATTTGTAGGTTGTGGGTTGTTGGGGGTTGGAAGGGTGGGTAATGTGGTAGTATGTAGTGATTGTTGTTGGTATGGTGGTGTTTTTGCAGGTTTGGAAAATTGGGGTTGTTGTAGTTGAAGTCCCTTTGTTCCTGATGTTGAGATTCCCTCATTCTTAGATAAGAATGTGGCTTCCATGGTGGAAATTGTGCATTCACTGTAGTAGAATGGAGAAGATCAATTTGTCTAGCTATTGACTCCAATTGTTGCTGAGTTTGCTGATGTAGCTGTTTGCTTTGATTCATGACTGCCTTCATTCCTTCAAGATTCATTATCTCCTTTTCTGATGTTGCATTCTGTGGGGTCTCAAATGAGTGTTGATTATTGGCTCTTTTGTCATTGAACTCTGCAGTTCCTTGAATGGTTGCTGTTGCGTTGAACAGGCCATCTGAGAAGTGATCCACCGCTCTTCTTGTTTCCGGGGTTAATCCTTCATAGAACGCTTGGAAATCCGCTTTGTTGCTTGCCTTCTTGTATTTTTCCCATGCTTTGAACAATGATTCTTCCCCTCCTTGTATGAATGGATGTACTCCCTCTTTCATCTTGATGTGTTGTTGGGACGAGGAGAATTTGGCTAGAAACTTGGCAACCAAATCATCCCAACTAGTTATACTTCCTTGGGGAAAGGTTTCAAGCCATTGTGTGGCCTTGTCCCTTAATGAGAACGGGAACAGCAGGAGCTTGTAAGTTTCAGGATTCACACTATTGGATTTGACAGTGTCATAAATCCTTAAGAAGGTAGATAGATGTTGATTTGGATCCTCCAATGGTCCTCCCCCAAACGAGCAGTTGTTTTGGACCAATGTGATGAGTTGTGGCTTCAGTTCAAAGTTATTTGCATTGACATTAGGGGTGAGAATGCTGCTTCCACAATGTCTAGCATTTGCAAAGGTGTAGGAGGCCAATACTCTCCTCTGTTGTGGGTGATTGTTAACTCCTCCTCCTGGATTAGATGTATCTCCTTCCATCTCGTGATATTCTTCCTCAGATTCTTCTTCTCCAACAATATTTTTCCCTCTTTCAGCTCTTCTTAACCTTCTAAGAGTTCTCTGGTCAGCTTCAGATAAAACAGGAATGGATCTCCCTGTACCTGACATACAAACAATCAAAAGAAACACCAACAATAACACTTCAATCTATTGCTAGAATGAAGTTTAGTTTAAGCAAAAATTCGAACAGTTAGTGGGTTAGTCCAAGATTAAAGAATCAAAAAAGAAAAAGTGCTTGATCTAGATCTCCACTTCACGTAATCATTGTCAATCTATTTCAATCCCCGGCAACGGCGCCAAAAACTTGATGGGAAAATTTGTGAAAAAACTAATTTCCAAAACACCCAAATCTCACCGGCAAGTATACCGGGTCGCATCAAGTAGTAAAACTCACGTGAGTGAGGTCGATCCCACGAGGATTGATGGATCAAGCAACTTTAGTGGGTGATTAGTTTAGTCAAGCTAACATTGAAGTGAATCGTGTGAGATTATAGCCAACAGAAATTAAATGACAATGAATTTAAAGTTGCAGAATGTAAATTGGCAAGTAACTTAAAGAGCAAGAAATGTAAATTGCAAGAATCTTAAATTGCAAGAAAAGTAAATTGCATTAAATGTAAAGGGGAGTGGGTGCAGGGAAATTAAAGAAAGCAATAGATCAAGCAACTGAAAATTTAAATTGCAGGAAATATAAAAGGAACTGGGTGCTGGGAGCAATGTAAACAGAGAAGTAGAAGATGCAGCAGATTCAAACAGATTTGGAAAATCACTTGAAAAATCAAAACAGAAAGCAGCTTAATCTAGACTTCTCACCCACTTAATCATTGTTGATCTAAATCAATCCCCGGCAACGGCGCCAAAAACTTGATGTTGTTTTTGTGGAAGAACAAATTTCCAAACACCTAAAACTAACCGGCAAGTATACCGGGTCGCATCAAGTAGTAAAACTCACGGGAGTGAGGTCGATCCCACAGGGATTGATGGATCAAGCAACTTTAGTGGGTGATTAGTTTAGTCAAGCTAACATTTGAGTGATAATTGATGCAGCAGAAAGTAAATGACAAGGAAAATTAAAGTGCAGAAAGTAAATTGGACAGTAACTTAAAGAACAAGAAAGTAAAATAGCTGAAACTTAAATTGCAAGAAATGTAAATTGCATTAAATGTAAAGGGGAGTGGGTGCAGGGAAATTAAAGAAAGCAATAGATCAAGCAACTGGAAATTTAAATTGCAGGAAATATAAAAGGAACTGGGTGCTGGGAGCAATGTAAACAGAGAAGTAGAAGATGCAGCAGATTCAAACAGATTTGGAAAATCACTTGAAAAATCAAAACAGAAAGCAACTTTGCTCATTTGCAAAATCTAAATGAGAGGTTGAAGATCTCAGGAGCTCAATGAGACTAGAAAACAAGTCTAGATCTCAATCCCTTCCTTGATCCAACAACAAACATATTGAAGAAGAAATAGCGATGAAGGCAGTAAAGAGAGCTTTGATTCAAATCACAATTCACTAAAATTATGCAGACAAGCAAACAGAGAGAATTCTCAAGGTGAGATTGGAACAGAATTTCTTCAATTCTCAACCCAAGATTCAAAACAAAAAGGAAAAACTAAAGGAGAGAGCTCTCTAATCCTAGTGCTCCCTAGTGGAGCCAGCCTCTATACTCTCTAATGGAGCTCTCCTACTAAAAATGAAAATGATGCCTTATATAGGCAAAATGAAAATGAAAATGAAATTGAAAACAAATTAAATTTCAAAAATGAAAAATCCTAATCTAACTGATCTTTGTGCCTATAAGTGATGTCAATTGGGCTTTGCTTGCTTTGGAGTGGAATTGGGTTGAAGATGGATTCGGATGGCCTTTGTCTTGAGGAGAAATCTGCGTGCAAATTGGATTGTTGAGCAATTCACGTTTGAGTCAACGTTTGAGGCAAACGTTGACTCAAACGTCTTCGTGAAACCCATTATGCAGATCGGCCCCTTGCTGTTATCCACGTTTGAGTTCACGTTTGAGGTCAAACGTGAGCTCAAACATCTTGTAATGGCATGATGCAGAATGGGAGTTTGCTGTCACTCACGTTTGAGTTCACGTTTGAGGTTAAATGTGAGCTCAAACGTTAAGTCCTCCTGGGTGTGTTTTTGAAGTTCAAGTCTTGGGACGCTTCTTTGTCCTCTTGTCAACGTTGCCAATTTCATGTCCACTATAGACTATTATATGGTTGGAAAGCTCTGAATATTAGCTTTCCAACGCAACTGGAATCACCTCAATTGGACATCTACAACTCAAGTTATGCTCCTTTGAAGAGGACAGGGTCGCTGGCTTTGGTGTGCAACGTTTGAGGCAACGTTTGCCTCAAACGTGGACGAAAACGTCAGGTTTTGGAGGCACAAATGCATTGTCCACCCCATACTATTATATATTGTTGGAAAGCCCTGAATGTCTACTTTCCAATGCCATTGGAAGCGAATCATTTGGAGCTCCACAGCTCGAGTTATACTCCGTCGAAAGTGTAGAGGTTAGTTGGCCTCACTGCAGGTTGCCATCATGTTCGTTTATGCACAAACGTTGAGCTCCTGGGTGGCTGTGCTGATGAAGCTTCCTTGATTTGGTCATGGGCCACGCTTTTAAAAGCGTGGCCTAAGGCTCCAAAGTGTGCTCCAACTTCAAAGTTTGCCCCAAAGCTCTTTTTTTCTCCTTTTTAGCTTATTTTGTGCTTCTTTGCTTCTTTTTCTTCTTATTTCCTACAAAGTTTATCAAATCAAAAGATCAAAGAAATATACCATTTAAGCACCAAAGAATGCAATATTTAAGCACTAATCATTAATTTCTTGTATGAAAAAGCATAGAAAAACATGACATAGTGACATGTCATCACACAAAAACTTGATGGGAAAATTTGTGGAAAAACGAATTCCAAACACACAAATCTAACCGGCAAGTATACCGGGTCGCATCAAGTAGTAAAACTCACGTGAGTGAGTTCGATCCCACGAGGATTGATGGATCAAGCAACTTTAGTGGGTGATTAGTTTAGTCAAGCTAACATTGAAGTGAATTGTGTGAAATTGTAGCCAACAGAAAGTAAATGACAATGAATTTGAAGTTGCAGAATGTAAATTGGCAAGTAACTTAAAGAGCAAGAAATGTAAATTGCAAGAATCTTAAATTGCAAGAAATGTAAATTACATGAAATTAAAGGGGAGTGGGTGCTGGAAATTAAAGAAAGCAATGGATCCAAGGCAAGAAAAGTAAATTCAGATTTGCAGCAAGCTCAAAGTTAAAGTGTAGAATGTAAATGTGCAGGAAATGTAAATTGGAAGCAATGCAGTAGAAAGTAAAAATTACAGAGAAGGAAATTGTAGCAGAAAAGTAAATCAGCAAGAAAACTCAAATCAATTGTGAAATCTAGAAAGACAAGTGAAGATCTCAGGGGCTCAATAAGACTAGAAAACAAGTCTAGATCTCAATCCCTTCCTTGATCCAAATTTAGAATTCAATTGCAAGAAAAGTAAAGATCAAGCAGTAGAAGAAGCAAAACCAAATTCAATTTCCAAAAGTTGCAGTAAAGTGAGACAGAGAGATCTCAAGGTGAGATTGAGACAGAATTTCCTCAATTCTTCAACCCAAGATTCAAAACAAAAAGGAAAAACTAAAAGAGAGAGAGCTTTCTAATCCTAATGCTCCCTCGTGGAGCCAGCCTCTCTGATGGAGCTCCCCTAATGAGATGGAATTGATGCCTTTATATAGGCTTTTTACAAATGAAAATGAAATTGAAATTAAAACCAAATTACAATTGAATGAAATTCCTAATCTAGCTTCTCTGTGTGCCTTTGAGTGATGGTAATGGGCTTAGCTTGCTTTGGAGTGGAATTGGGTTGAAGATGGATCCGGATGGCATTGGTCTTGAGAAGAAATCCGCTTGAAATTTGGACTTTGGAATATTCACGTTTGAGTTAACGTTTGAGGCAAACGTTGACTCAAACGTCTTCGTGAAGGCATTATGCAGAATGGCCATTTTGCTGTCACTCACGTCTGGGTTCACGTTTGAGGTCAAACGTGAGCTCAAACATGATCTCCTCCAAGGCATTCTTTGGCCAACGTTTGACCTCACGTTTGAGGCAAACGTTGGCGCAAACGTGGGCTCCCCTCCAGGGCATCCATCTAGCAACATTTGGTCCTTAAAGATGCCTTTCACTCATGCCTCAATTTCGTGCCAAATATGGATTGCCATATATCGTTGGAAAGCTCTAAATGTCAGCTTTCTAACCCAACTGGAATCATCTTAATCGGACATCTACAACTCAAGTTATGCTCCTTTGAAGGGGACAAGGTCGCTGGTGTTGCTGTCACTCACGTTTGACCCCACGTTTGAGGTCAAACGTGAACGCAAACGTTGGGAACATTGCTAGTTTTGGAGGCTCGAACGTGCTGTCCACCCCATACTATTATACATTGTTGGAAAGCCCTGAATGTCTACTTTCCAATGCCGTTGGAAGTGCATCAATTGGAGCTCCACAGCTCGAGTTATACTCCGTTGAAAGTGCAGAGGTCAGTTGGCCTCACTGCAGGTTGACACCATGTTCGTTTATGCATATTTCGGGGCAGTTTTCTCCCTCAATTTAAGTGTCCACCATGTAGTGCCATATATGCTTGGAAAGCTCTTGATTCCTACTTTCCATTGCTTTTTGAATCACCTCATTTGAAGCTCTGTAGCTCAAGTTATTCTTGTTGGAAGTATACCCCTTCAGGCTGTGGGGAGCAACATTTCCCAAGGTATTCCTTAGCCAACGTTTGACCTCACGTTTGAGGCAAACGTTGGCGCAAACGTTGAGTTCCTGGGTGGCTGTGCTGATGAAGCTTCCTTGATTTGGTCATGGGCCACGCTTTTAAAAGCGTGGCCTAAGGCTCCAAAGTGTGCTCCAACTTCAAAGTGTGCCCAAAATTCCTCTTTTCTTCTTTTTAGCTTATTTTGTGCTCTTTTTGCTTCTTTTTCTTCTTATTTCCTACAAAGTTTATCAAATCAAAAGATCAAAGAAATATACCATTTAAGCACCAAAGAATGCAATATTTAAGCACTAATCATAAATTTCTTGTATGAAAAAGCATAGAAAAACATGACATGGTGACATGTCATCACAATACCAAACTTAAACCTTGCTTGTCCCCAAGCAAGAAAAGAATCATGCATTTAAAGATTGACAATCCAAGGTAAGAAGAGTAGCAACTCAATTTTCATGGTGAGCTAGTTTTCTAAGCATGCTACAATCACAAAAGAGATGTAAATGATTGATGTTTCTATCTAGCTCAATTTATGAAATCTTTCTCTTATATTTCTTCCTTGAAACAAGCTTTTGATTTTTCTTATTAGCTTCTCCTTTTGGGTACTTTGCCCCATGAGTTAATAACAAAGCTACGACTTCTAAATGCTTTGTTTTCAAGTATTACCACTTGATACATAAGCACCACAAGCATTTGATTAGAGGACTTCATTAAGCACATTTTTCTTTTCTTTTCTTGACTCTCTAATCATTGATGCTCAGAGCCTTGAGCTTTGAGGGAGTGCTTTTGCACTTTGAGCCTAACCTTGACTTCTAAATGTTTTGTTTTCAAGCATTTGGCTTGATACATAAACACCACAAGTACTTAACAAATAAATTGCCATTGGTACTTAGAGCCTTCAGCTTTCTCATTCTTTCCCTTTTTCTTTTCTTACTTTAATTATATTTGCCTCTTCAAGGTTTTCATGATTTTAAAAGATTTTACAAAACGTGCTAGATGAAAACTTCAATTAAATAAAATCTAATGCAATTAAGCAACAATCAAACATACTAGCTTTCCAATACTTTTATGCACATGCTAAATTCTTCTTTAATTCCTTGTTTTTTTATGATCATGATACTTTATTGCTTTTGAATTCACAAAAACTCAAGTTGGTGGTCATAATGCCACAGCACCATGTTGCAATTTAGAAATCAAACTATGCCTTTTCATACACACATGCATACAGAGAAGATAAAGACAATCATGCAGTTTATAGTGCTTGAAACAAATGAGAGGAAAAAGAACTTTACAACCTTGTAGTTCATCTTCTCTATTGTTGTCATTTTCCTCTCATTCTCCTCCTTCCCTTGCCAAATTTAGAATGCTTGCTCATCCTCAAGCAACAATTAGAACAATGGCTATGGGGCTAAGATGGATCATGAGTGTCTTATACAATGAAATGTTAGTAGCACATGTGTTTTAAGCAAGAAAAATGATAGATAACAATCAAGGCACAAGAGAACAGAGACATTATGATTGCATAGACAAGAAGGTGTGCACAATACATTGCATAAAAGTATAAGTGGCACACCAAACTTAGTGTGACACTTTCTCTTGAAATTGATGCAAGTATCCAGTAAAGATTGGAAGCAAATTTTTGTTGCATAGCAACACCAAACTTAGAATGCAACCATATGTCAATTTATTGAAATTTAAACTAAACAAAGGAAGAAAACAAAGCAGAAAAAAATGTTACCTACGGTTGGGTTACCTCCCAACAAGTGCTCTTTTAGTGTCATTAGCTTGACATGTTGTTCTTCACTTTCTTCCTCTTCTTCCAGTTTGTTAAGAGGAATGACCTCAAAGGAGGGAAGGATTCAGCTAGTGTCCCTTGTCTTGGCCTTTCCTCAGCAAGCTTCCTTTTGCAAATGGCTTGATTGATCTTGCTTGCTGGATTAGGGACAGAATTGGTGTTCTTGCTAGTTGCCTTCACTTCTTTAGATTCAAGACTTGGTTGCTGTGTGATTATTGGAGTTTTGTATTCATCCAGAGCCTTTTGAACTGGTGGTTCCATGAACTCCTCCTTCATGTACTTCTCTGCCTCACTTGAGTTTAGAATGACTTCCTCACTTTCTTGCTCCTCCACTTCCTCTTTTACACTCAACATTTGTTTTAATAGCTCTTTCATGGAGGAGGTTTGTTGATCTTCCCAACATTTCTTCATCTCCTCTTCATATCTTTTAATCTCAGATTCAATTGCTGAGACGTTTTGGTCCAGGGGGGTTTGAGGAGGTTGTGAGTGTTCAGGTTCTTTTTTCACCTCAAGTGCAATTTCATTTTCAACTATTTCCACCACCTCTTTCTTTTTCACTAAAAATTCACTTGACTCAGTAGCCTCTTCCTCTTGTTTTTCCTTCTTCTTCATTGCACTCACCAGTTGGCCTAATTGCGCTTCCATGTTTTTGAGGGAGTTCTCTTGTTCTTTCTGGTATTTCTCTTTCTCCTCCGCAATTCTTTTGAGCATGGACTCAAGCTTTGAGAGTCTTTGGTTCATGGAAGTTTGTGTGGGTGGTGAGTTTTGGCAAGGATTTTGTGTGGAGACAAAGTCCAGTGATGAAGAATTTTCAGATGAAAAACTAGAAGGTGAGGTTGGAAAATTTTGTATAAGTGAATTGATAGTACGTTCGAGTGAAGATGGCTCTTGATAAGTGGAATATGGGCTCTCGAATGTTTTCTGGTTTTGCTCCCCCCAACCATCATTAGAATAGCAACTTGCATCATTTTGTGGTGGAGGAAGATATCTCATATGATTTTCTTGCTCATCTTGTGTCTCTGAAGCAAATCTCCATGAATTGGAGTGCTCAGAATGTGTATTCTCTTGGTGATATTCCCAGCCACCATTAGAGATTGGTGATGGTGGGTAATATCCCATAAAATTTGTTTGATCATAAGATGAGTTGAACTCCATTTGAATTTTGTAAAACACAACACCAAATAAAATTGAAATTCATGTTTCAGATGATATTTGCTTAGTGAGGCAAAAACACAAACACCTTGGTTTCAAGAACAAAAACTAAGAAAATACTTAATCTAGACTTCTGACCCACTTAATCATTGTTGATCTAAATCAATCCCCGGAAACGGCGCCAAAAACTTGATGTGTATTTTTGGAAAAACGAAACGAATTCCAAACACCTAAATCTAACCGGCATGTATACCGGGTCGCTTCAAGTAGTAAAACTCACGAGAGTGAGGTCGATCCCACAGGGATTGATGGATCAAGCAACTTTAGTGGGTGATTAGTTTAGTCAAGCTAACATTGAAGTGAAATTTGATGGAATGTAGCCAACAGAAAGTAAATGGCAGTGAATTAAAAGTTGCAGAAAGTAAATGAGCATAAACGTAAAGGGCAAGGAATGTAAATTGGCAAAATCTTAAATGACAAAAAGTGTAAATTGCAAGAATCTTAAATGACAAGAAATGTAAATTGCATGAAATATAAAGGGGAGTGGGTGCTGGAAATGTAAAATTCAACAGGAAAGTGTAAATAGCAATCAAACAGAGAAGTAAAAGATGCAGCAGATTCAAACAGATTTAGAAAATCACTTGAAAAGTCAAAAGAGAAAGCAGCTTCGCTCAATTGCAAAATCTAAATGAGAGGTTGAAGATCTCAGGAGCTCAATGAGACTAGAAAACAAGTCTAGATCTTAATCCCTTCCTTGATCCAAATTTAGAATTCAATTGCAAGAAAAGTAAAGATCAAGCAGTAGAAGAAGCAAAACCAAATTCAATTTCCAAAAGTTGCAGTAAAGTGAGACAGAGAGATCTCTAGGTGAGATTGAGACAGAATTTCCTCAATTCTTTAACCCAAGATTCAAAACAAAAAGGAAAAACTAAAAGAGAGAGCTCTCTAATCCTAATGCTCCCTCGTGGAGCCAGCCTCTCTGATGGAGCTCCCCTAATGAGATGAAATTGATGCCTTTATATAGGCTTTTTACAAATGAAAATGAAATTGAAATTAAAACCAAATTACAATTGAATGAAATTCCTAATCTAGCTTCTCTGTGTGCCTTTGAGTGATGGTAATGGGCTTAGCTTGCTTTGGAGTGGAATTGGGTTGAAGATGGATCCGGATGGCATTGGTCTTGAGAAGAAATCCGCTTGAAATTTGGACTTTGGAATATTCACGTTTGAGTTAACGTTTGAGGCAAACGTTGACTCAAACGTCTTCGTGAAGGCATTATGCAGAATGGCCATTTTGCTGTCACTCACGTCTGGGTTCACGTTTGAGGTCAAACGTGAGCTCAAACGTGATCTCCTCCAAGGCATTCTTTGGCCAACGTTTGACCTCACGTTTGAGGCAAACGTTGGCGCAAACGTGGGCTCCCCTCCAGGGCATCCATCTAGCAACATTTGGTCCTTAAAGATGCCTTTCACTCATGCCTCAATTTCGTGCCAAATATGGATTGCTATATATCGTTGGAAAGCTCTAAATGTCAGCTTTCTAACTCAACTGGAATCATCTTAATCAGACATCTACAACTCAAGTTATGTTCCTTTGAAGGGGACAAGGTCGCTGGTGTTGCTGTCACTCACGTTTGACCCCACGTTTGAGGTCAAACGTGAACGCAAACGTTAGGAACATTGCCAGTTTTGGAGGCTCGAACGTGCTGTCCACCCCATACTATTATACATTGTTGGAAAGCCCTGAATGTCTACTTTCCAATGCCGTTGGAAGCGCATCAATTGGAGCTCCACAGCTCGAGTTATACTCCGTTGAAGGTGCAGAGGTCAGTTGGCCTCACTGCAGGTTGACACCATGTTCGTTTATGCATATTTCGGGGCAGTTTTCTCCCTCAATTTAAGTGTCCACCAAGTAGTGCCATATATGCTTGGAAAGCTCTTGATTCCTACTTTCCATTGCTTTTTGAATCACCTCATTTGAAGCTCTGTAGCTCAAGTTATTCTTGTTGGAAGTATACCCCTTCAGGCTGTGGGGAGCAATATTTCCCAAGGTATTCCTTAGCCAACGTTTGACCTCACGTTTGAGGCAAACGTTGGCGCAAACGTTGAGTTCCTGGGTGGCTGTGCTGATGAAGCTTCCTTGATTTGGTCATGGGCCACGCTTTTAAAAGCGTGGCCTAAGGCTCCAAAGTGTGCTCCAACTTCAAAGTGTGCCCAAAATTCCTCTTTTCTTCTTTTTAGCTTATTTTGTGCTCTTTTTGCTTCTTTTTCTTCTTATTTCCTACAAAGTTTATCAAATCAAAAGATCAAAGAAATATACCATTTAAGCACCAAAGAATGCAATATTTAAGCACTAATCATAAATTTCTTGTATGAAAAAGCATAGAAAAACATGACATGGTGACATGTCATCACAACACCAAACTTAAACCTTGCTTGTCCCCAAGCAAGAAAAGAATCATGCATTTAAAGATTGACAATCCAAGGTAAGAAGAGTAGCAACTCAATTTTCATGGTGAGCTAGTTTTCTAAGCATGCTACAATCACAAAAGAGATGTAAATGATTGATGTTTCTATCTAGCTCAATTTATGAAATCTTTCTCTTATATTTCTTCCTTGAAACAAGCTTTTGATTTTTCTTATTAGCTTCTCCTTTTGGGTGCTTTGCCCCATGAGTTAATAACAAAGCTACAACTTCTAAATGCTTTGTTTTCAAGTATTACCACTTGATACATAAGCACCACAAGCATTTGATTAGAGGACTTCATTAAGCACATTTTTCTTTTCTTTTCTTGACTCTCTAATCATTGATGCTCAGAGCCTTGAGCTTTGAGGGAGTGCTTTTGCACTTTGAGACTAACCTTGACTTCTAAATGTTTTGTTTTCAAGCATTTGGCTTGATACATAAACACCACAAGTACTTAACAAATAAATTGCCATTGGTACTCAGAGCCTTCAGCTTTCTCATTCTTTCCCTTTTTCTTTTCTTGCTTTAATTATATTTGCCTCTTCAAGGTTTTCATGATTTTAAAAGATTTCACAAAACATGCTAGATGAAAACTTCAATTAAATAAAATCTAATGTAATTAAGCAACAATCAAACATACTAGCTATCCAATACTTTTATGCACATGCTAAATTCTTCTTTAATTCCTTGTTTTTTTATGATCATGATACTTTATTGCTTTTGAATTCACAAAAACTCAAGTTGGTGGTCATAATGCCACAACACCATGTTGCAATTTAGAAATCAAACTATGCCTTTTCATACACACATGCATACAGAGAAGATAAAGACAATCATGCAGTTTATAGTGCTTGAAACAAATGAGAGGAAAAGGAACTTTACAACCTTGTAGTTCATCTTCTCTATTGTTGTCATTTTCCTCTCATTCTCCTCCTTCCCTTGCCAAATTTAGAATGCTTGCTCATCCTCAAGCAACAATTAGAACAATGGCTATGGGGCTAAGATGGATCATGAGTGTCTTATACAATGAAATGTTAGTAGCACATGTGTTTTAAGCAAGAAAAATGATAGATAACAATCAAGGCACAAGAGAACAGAGACATTATGATTGCATAGATAAGAAGGTGTGCACAATACATTGCATAAAAGTATAAGTGGCACACCAAACTTAGTGTGACACTTTCTCTTGAAAATGATGCAAGTATCCAGTAAAGATTGGAAGCAAATTTTTGTTGCATAGCAACACCAAACTTAGAATGCAACCATATGTCAATTTATTGAAATTTAAACTAAACAAAGGAAGAAAACAAAGCAGAAAAAAATGTTACCTACGGTTGGGTTACCTCCCAACAAGTGCTCTTTTAGTGTCATTAGCTTGACATGTTGTTCTTCACTTTCTTCCTCTTCTTCCAGTTTGTTAAGAGGAATGACCTCAAAGGAGGGAAGGATTCAGCTAGTGTCCCTTGTCTTGGCCTTTCCTCAGCAAGCTTCCTTTTGCAAATGGCTTGATTGATCTTGCTTGCTGGATTAGGGACAGAATTGGTGTTCTTGCTAGTTGCCTTCACTTCTTTAGATTCAAGACTTGGTTGCTGTGTGATTATTGGAGTTTTGTATTCATCCAGAGCCTTTTGAACTGGTGGTTCCATGAACTCCTCCTTCATGTACTTCTCTGCCTCACTTGAGTTTGGAATGACTTCCTCACTTTCTTGCTCCTCCACTTCCTCTTTTACACTCAACATTTGTTTTAATAGCTCTTTCATGGAGGAGGTTTGTTGATCTTCCCAACATTTCTTCATCTCCTCTTCATATCTTTTAATCTCAGATTCAATTGTTGAGACTTTTTGGTCCAGGGGGGTTTGAGGAGGTTGTGAGTGTTCAGGTTCTTTTGTCACCTCAAGTGCAATTTCATTTTCAACTATTTCCACCACCTCTTTCTTTTTCACTAAAAATTCACTTGACTCAGTAGCCTCTTCCTCTTGTTTTTCCTTCTTCTTCATTGCACTCACCAGTTGGCCTAATTGCGCTTCCATGTTTTTGAGGGAGTTCTCTTGTTCTTTCTGGTATTTCTCTTTCTCCTCCGCAATTCTTTTGAGCATGGACTCAAGCTTTGAGAGTCTTTGGTTCATGGAAGTTTGTGCGGGTGGTGAGTTTTGGCAAGGATTTTGTGTGGAGACAAAGTCCAGTGATGAAGAATTTTCAGATGAAAAACTAAAAGGTGAGGTTGGAAAATTTTGTATAAGTGAATTGATAGTACGTTCGAGTGAAGATGGCTCTTGATAAGTGGAATATGGGCTCTCGAATGTTTTCTGGTTTTGCTCCCCCCAACCATCATTAGAATAGCAACTTGCATCATTTTGTGGTGGAGGAAGATATCCCATATGATTTTCTTGCTCATCTTGTGTCTCTGAAGCAAATCTCCATGAATTGGAGTGCTCAGAATGTGTATTCTCTTGGTGATATTCCCAGCCACCATTAGAGATTGGTGATGGTGGGTAATAACCCATAAAATTTGTTTGATCATAAGATGAGTTGAACTCCATTTGAATTTTGTAAAACACAACACCAAATAAAATTGAAATTCATGTTTCAGATGATATTTGCTTAGTGAGGCAAAAACACAAACACCTTGGTTTCAAGAACAAAAACAAAGAAAATACTTTATCTAGACTTCTCACCCACTTAATCATTGTTGATCTAAATCAATCCCCGGCAACGGCACCAAAAACTTGATGTGTATTTTTGGAAAAACGAAACGAATTCCAAACACCTAAAACTAACCGGCAAGTATACCGGGTCGCATCAAGTAATAAAACTCACGGGAGTGAGGTCGATCCCACAGGGATTGATGGATCAAGTAACTTTAGTAGGTGATTAGTTTAGTCAAGCTAACATTGAAGTGAAATTTGATGGAATGTAGCCAACAGAAAGTAAATGGCAGTGAATTAAAAGTTGCAGAAAGTAAATGAGCATAAACGTAAAGGGCGAGGAATGTAAATTGGCAAAATCTTAAATGACAAGAAATGTAAATTGCAAGAATCTTAAATGACAAGAAATGTAAATTGCATGAAATATAAAGGGGAGTGGGTGTTGAAAATGTAAAATTCAACAGGAAAGTGTAAATAGCAATCAAACAGAGAAGTAAAAGATGCAGCAGATTCAAACAAATTTAGAAAATCACTTGAAAAGTCAAAACAGAAAGCAGCTTCGCTCAATTGCAAAATCTAAATGAGAGGTTGAAGATCTCAGGAGCTCAATGAGACTAGAAAACAAGTCTAGATCTCAATCCCTTCCTTGATCCAAATTTAGAATTCAATTGCAAGAAAAGAAAAGATCAAGCAGTAGAAGAAGCAAAACCAAATTCAATTTCCAAAAGTTGCAGTAAAGTGAGACAGAGAGATCTCAAGGTGAGATTGAGACAGAATTTCCTCAATTCTTCAACCCAAGATTCAAAACAAAAAGGAAAAACTAAAAGAGAGAGCTCTCTAATCCTAACTTGATGGGAAAATTTGTGGAAAAACGAATTCCAAACACACAAATCTAACCGGCAAGTATACCGGGTCGCATCAAGTAGTAAAACTCACGTGAGTGAGGTCGATCCCACGAGGATTGATGGATCAAGCAACTTTAGTGGGTGATTAGTTTAGTCAAGCTAACATTGAAGTGAATTGTGTGAAATTGTAGCCAACAGAAAGTAAATGACAATGAATTTGAAGTTGCAGAATGTAAATTGGCAAGTAACTTAAAGAGCAAGAAATGTAAATTGCAAGAATCTTAAATTGCAAGAAATGTAAATTGCATGAAATTAAAGGGGAGTGGGTGCTGGAAATTAAAGAAAGCAATGGATCCAAGGCAAGAAAAGTAAATTCAGATTTGCAGCAAGCTCAAAGTTAAAGTGTAGAATGTAAATGTGCAGGAAATGTAAATTGGAAGCAATGCAGTAGAAAGTAAAAATTACAGAGAAGGAAATTGTAGCAGAAAAGTAAATCAGCAAGAAAACTCAAATCAATTATGAAATCTAGAAAGACAAGTGAAGATCTCAGGGGCTCAATAAGACTAGAAAACAAGTCTAGATCTCAATCCCTTCCTTGATCCAAATTTAGAATTCAATTGCAAGAAAAGTAAAGATCAAGCAGTAGAAGAAGCAAAACCAAATTCAATTTCCAAAAGTTGCAGTAAAGTGAGACAGAGAGATCTCAAGGTGAGATTGAGACAGAATTTCCTCAATTCTTCAACCCAAGATTCAAAACAGAAAGGAAAAACTAAAAGAGAGAGCTCTCTAATTCTAATGCTCCCTCGTGGAGCCAGCCTCTCTGATGGAGCTCCCTTTCTAAAATGAAAATGATGCCTTTTAATAGGCTTTTACAAACATGACAAATGAAAATGAAATTGAAAAGCAAATTACAAAGAAAATGAAATTCCTAATCAAATTGTTTCTTGTGCCTTTGAGTGATGTCAATTGGGCTTTTGCTTGCTTTGGAGTGGAATTGGGTTGAAGATGGATTCGGATGGCCTTGGTCTTGAGGAGAAATCTGCGTGCAAACTGGATTGTTGAGCAATTCACGTTTGAGGCAAACGTTGACTCAAACGTCTTCGTGAAAGCATTATGCAGAATGGCCATTTTGCTGTCACTCACGTCTGAGTTCATGTTTGAGGTCAAACGTGAGCTCAAACGTGATCTTCTCCAAGGCATTCTTTGGCCAACGTTTGACCTCACGTTTGAGGCAAACGTTGGCGCAAACGTGGGCTCCCCTCCAGGGCATCCATCTAGCAACATTTGGTCCTTAAAGATGCCTTTCACTCATGCCTCAATTTCATGCCAAATATGGATTGCTATATATCGTTGGAAAGCTCTAAATGTCAGCTTTCTAACCCAACTGGAATTATCTTAATTGGACATCTACAACTCAAGTTATGCTCCTTTGAAGGGGACAAGGTCGCTAGTGTTGCTGTCACTCACGTTTGACCACACGTTTGAGGTCAAACGTGAACGAAAACGTTGGGAACATTGCCAGTTTTGGAGGCTCGAACGTGCTGTCCACCCTATACTATTATACATTGTTGGAAAGCCCTGAATGTCTACTTTCCAATGCCGTTGGAAGCGCATCAATTGGAGCTCTACAGCTCGAGTTATGCTCCGTTGAAGGTGCAGAGGTCAGTTGGCCTCACTGCAGGTTGACACCATGTTCGTTTATGCATATTTCGGGGCAATTTTCTCCCTCAATTTAAGTGTCCACCATGCAGTGCCATATATGCTTGGAAAGCTCTTGATTCCTACTTTTCATTGCTTTTTGAATCACCTCATTTGATGCTCTGTAGCTCAAGTTATTCTTGTTGGAAGTATACCCCTTCAGGCTGTGGGGAGCAACATTTCCCAAGGTATTCCTTAGCCAACGTTTGACCTCACGTTTGAGGCAAACGTTGGCGGAAACGTTGAGTTCCTGGGTGGTTGTGCTGATGAAGCTTCCTTGATTTGGTCATGGGCCACGCTTTTAAAAGCGTGGCCTAAGGCTCCAAAGTGTGCTCCAACTTCAAAGTGTGCCCAAAATTCCTCTTTTCTTCTTTTTAGCTTATTTTGTGCTCTTTTTGCTTCTTTTTCTTCTTATTTCCTACAAAGTTTATCAAATCAAAAGATCAAAGAAATATACCATTTAAGCACCAAAGAATGCAATATTTAAGCACTAATCATAAATTTCTTGTATGAAAAAGCATAGAAAAACATGACATGGTGACATGTCATCACAAACAAAAACTTGATGGTGTTTTTGTGGAAGAACGAATTTCCAAACACCTAAAACTATCCGGCAAGTATATCGGGTCGCATCAAGTAGTAAAACTCACGGGAGTGAGGTCGATCCCACAGGGATTGATGGATCAAGCAACTTTAGTGGGTGATTAGTTTAGTCAAGCTAACATTTGAGTGATAATTGATGCAGCAGAAAGTAAATGACAAGGAAAATTAAAGTGCAGAAAGTAAATTGGACAGTAACTTAAAGAACAAAAAAGTAAAATAGCTGAAACTTAAATTGCAAGAAATGTAAATTGCATTAAATGTAAAGGGGAGTGGGTGCAGGAAAATTAAAGAAAGCAATAGATCAAGCAACTGGAAATTTAAATTGCAGGAAATATAAAAGGAACTGGGTGCTGGGAGCAATGTAAACAGAGAAGTAGAAGATGCAGCAGATTCAAACAGATTTGGAAAATTACTTGAAAAATCAAAACAGAAAGCAACTTTGCTCAATTGCAAAATCTAAATGAGAGGTTGAAGATCTCAGGAGCTCAATGAGACTAGAAAACAAGTCTAGATCTCAATCCCTTCCTTGATCCAACAATAAACAGAATGAAGAAGAAATAGCGATGAAGGCAGTAAAGAGAGCTTTGATTCAAATCACAATTCACTGAAATTATGCAGACAAGCAAACAGAGAGAATTCTCAAGGTGAGATTGAAACAGAATTTCTTCAATTCTCAACCCAAGATTCAAAACAAAAAGGAAAAACTAAAGGAGAGAGCTCTCTAATCCTAGTGCTCCCTAGTGGAGCCAGCCTCTATACTCTCTAATGGAGCTCGCCTACTAAAAATGAAAATGATGCCTTATATAGGCTAAATGAAAATGAAAATGAAATTGAAAACAAATTAAATTTCAAAAATGAAAAATCCTAATCTAACTGATCTTTGTGCCTATAAGTGATGTCAATTGGACTTTGCTTGCTTTGCCTCAAACGTTGACTCAAACGTGAATTGCTCAACAATCCAATTTGCACGCAGATTTCTCCTCAAGACCAAGGCCATCCGAATCCATCTTCAACCCAATTCCACTCCAAAGCAAGCAAAGCCCAATTGACATCACTTATAGGCACAAAGATCAGTTAGATTAGGATTTTTCATTTTTGAAATTTAATTTGTTTTCAATTTCATTTTCATTTTTATTTTGCCTATATAAGGCTCATTTTCATTTTTAGTAGGCGAGCTCCATTAGAGAGTATAGAGGCTGGCTCCACTAGGGAGCACTAGGATTAGAGAGCTCTCTCCTTTAGTTTTTCCTTTTTGTTTTGAATCTTGGGTTGTGAATTGAAGAAATTCTGTTTCAATCTCACCTTGAGAATTCTCTCTGTTTGCTTGTCTGCATAATTTCAGTGAATTGTGATTTATATCAAAGCTCTCTTTACTGCCTTCATCGCTATTTCTTCTTCAATCTGTTTGCTGTTGGATCAAGGAAGGGATTGAGATCTAGACTTGTTTTCTAGTCTCATTGAGCTCCTGAGATCTTCAACCTCTCATTTAGATTTTGCAATTGAGCCAAGCTGTTTTCTGTTTTGATTTTTCAAGTGATTTTCCAAATCTGTTTGAATCTGCTGCATCTTCTACTTCTTTGTTTACATTGCTCCCAGCACCCAGTTCCTTTTATATTTCCTGCAATTTAAATTTTTAGTTGCTTGATCTATTGCTTTCTTTAATTTCCCTGCACCCACTCCCCTTTACATTTAATGCAATTTACTTTTCTTGCAATTTAAGATTCTTGCAATTTACATTTCTTGCTCTTTAAGTTACTTGCCAATTTACATTCTGCAACTTTAAATTCATTGTCATTTACTTTCTGTTGGCTACAATTTCACACGATTCACTTCAATGTTAGCTTGACTAAACTAATCACCCACTAAAGTTGCTTGATCCATCAATCCCTGTGGGATCGACCTCACTCACGTTAGTTTTATTACTTGATGCGACCCGGTATACTTGCCGGTTAGAATTGGGTGTTTTGGAAATTCGTTTTTCCACAAATTTTCCCATCAAGTTTTTGGCGCCGTTGCCGGGGATTGATTTAGATCAACAATGATTAAGTGGGTGAGAAGTCTAGATTAAGCATTTTCTTTGTTTTTGTTCTTGAAACCAAGGTGTTTGTGTTTTTGCCTCACTAAGCAAATATCATCTGAAACATGAATTTCAATTTTATTTGGTGTTGTGTTTTACAAAATTCAAATGGAGTTCAACTCATCTTATGATCAAAAAAATTTTATGGGATATTACCCACCATCACCAATCTCTAATGGTGGCTGGGAATATCACCAAGAGAATACACATTCTGAGCACTCCAATTCATGGAGATTTGCTTCAGAGACACAAGATGAGCAAGAAAATCATATGGGATATCTTCCTCCACCACAAAATGATGCAAGTTGCTATTCTAATGATGGCTGGGGGGAGCAAAACCAGAAAACAGTTGAGAGCCCATATTCCACTTATCAAGAGCCATCTTCACTCGAACGTACTATCAATTCACTTATACAAAATTTTCCAACCTCACCTTCTAGTTCTTCATCTGAAAATTCTTCATCACTGGACTTTGTCTCCACACAAAATCCTTGCCAAAACTCACCACCCACACAAACTTCCATGAACCAAAGACTCTCAAATCTTGAGTCCATGCTCAAAATACTTGCGGAGGAGAAAGAGAAATACCAGAAAGAACAAGAGGACTCCATCAAAAATATGGAAGTACAGTTAAGCAAATTGTTGAGTGCAATGAAGAAGAAGGAAAAACAAGAGGAAGAGGCTACTGAGTCAAGTGAATTCGTAGTGAAAAAGAAAGAGGTGATGGAAATAGCTGAAAATGAAACTGCACTTGAGGTGACAAAAGAACCTGAACACTCACAACCTCCTCAAACCCCCTGGACCAAAAAATCTCAACAATTGAATCTGAGATTAAAAGATATGAAGAGGAGATGAAGAAATGTTGGGAAGAACAACAAACCTCCTCCATAAAAGAGCTATTAAAGCAAATGTTGAGTGCAAGGGAGGAAGTGGAAGAGCAAGAAAGTGAGGAAGTCATTCTAGAAAAGTTACACTCAAGTGAGGCAGAGAAGCACATGAAGGAAGAGTTCATGGAACCACCAATTCAAAAGGCTCTAGATGAATACAAGACTCCAATAATCACACAGCAACCAAGTTTTGAATTCAAAGGAGTGAAGGCAACTAGCAAGAGCACCAATCCTGTCCCTTATCCAGCAAGCAAGATCAATCAAGCCAATTGCAAAAGAAAGCTTGCTGAGGAAAGGCCAAGACAAGGGATAGTAGCTGAATCTTCTCCTCCCTTGAGGTCATTCCTCTTAACAAACTGGAAGAAGAGGAAGAAAGTGAAAGACAACATGTCAAGCTAATGACACTAAAAGAGCACTTGTTGGGAGGTAACCCAACTGTAGGTAACATTTTTTTTTCTCTGCCTTATTTTCTTTCTTTGCTTTGTTTAAATTCAATAAATTGGCATATGGTTACATTCTAAGTTTGGTGTTGCCCTGTAACAAATTGTTTTCAATTCCTTTGGATGATTGCATCAATTCTACATGAAAGTGTCACACTAAGATTCTAAGTTTGATGTACCACTTATTTTTTCTATGCAACTCATCCAGCAACATCACTTGTCTGCATAATCATATTGCCTTTGCATTATTATTTTTCTTTTGTTTTGACATTTCGTTTGCATTCTCTTTGTTTTAGTCACTTCTTTATTTTTTTATGTTTCCTTTTATTAACTGTTCTTGTTAATACACCACCAAGAGATTCTTATTCATGGCAAATCTTGGCTTGATGATTGTATTCAACAAATAACAGTTTCTCTTGTTTAGTTTTAATTCAAATAAATTGACATATGGTTGCATTCTAAGTTTGGTGTTGCTATGCAACAAAATTTGCTTCCAATCTTTACAGATACTTGCATTAATTCCAAGTGAAAGTGTCACACTAAGTTTGGTGTGCCACTTATCTTTTATGCAATGTATTGTGCACACCTTCTTATCTATGCAATCATAATGTCTCTGTTCTCTTATGCCTTGATTGTTATCTTTCATTTTTCTTGCTTAAAACACATGTGCTACTAACATTTCATTGTATAAGACACTCATGATCCATCTTAGCCCCATAGCCATTGTTCTAATTGTTGCTTGAGGATGAGCAAGTATTCTAAATTTGGCAAGGGAAGGAGGAGAATGGGAGGAAAATGACAACAATAGAGAAGATGAACTACAAGGTTGTAAAGTTCCTTTTCCTCTCATTTGTTTCACGCACTATAAAATGCATGATTGTCTTCATCTTTTCTGTTTACATGTGTGTATGAATAAAGCATAGCCTGCATCTTGATTTGTAACGTGTTGCTATGTCATTATGACTATCAACTTGAGTTTTGTGAATTCAAAAGCAGTAAAGTATCATGATCATAAACAAACAAGGAATTAAAGAAGAATTTAGCATGTGCATAAAAGTATTGAAAAGCTAGTATGTTTGATTGTTGCTTAATTACATTGGATTTTATTTAATTGAAGTTTTCATCTAGTACATTTTGTGAAATCTTTTGAAAATCATGAAAACCTTGAAAGAAAAAGCAAAAAAGGGCAAGAAAAGAAAAAGGGAAAGAATGAGAAAGCTGAAGGCTCTGAGTACCAATGGCAATTTATTTGTTAAGTACTTGTGGTGTTTATGTATCAAGCCAAATGCTTGAAAACAAAACACTTAGAAGTCAAGGTTAGGCTCAAAGTGCAAAAGCACTCCCTCAAAGCTCAAGGCTCTGAGCATCAATGATTAGAGAGTCAAGAAAAGAAAAGAAAAATGAGCTTAATGAAGTCCTCTAATCAAATGCTTGTGGTGCTTATGTATCAAGTGGTAATACTTGAAAACAAAGCATTTAGAAGTCGTAGCTTTGTTATCAACTCATGGGGCAAAGCACCCAAAAGGAGAAGCTAATAAGAAAATTAAAAGTTTGCTTCAAGGAAGAAATATAAGAAAAAGATTTCATAAATTGAGCTAGATGGAAGCATCAATTATTTACATTTCCTTTGTGATTATAGCTTTCTTAGAAAACTAGCTTACCATGAATAATTGAGTTGCTATCCTTCTCTCCTTGGGTTGTCAATCTTTATTGCATGATTCTTTTCTTGCTTGGGGACAAGCAAGGTTTAAGTTTGGTGTTGTGATGACATGTCATCATGTCATGTTTTTCTATGCTTTTTCATACAAGAAATTTATGATTAGTGCTTAAATATTGCATTCTTTGGTGCTTAAATGGTATATTTCTTTGATCTTTTGATCTGATAAACTTTGTAGGAAATAAGAAGAAAAAGAAGCCAAAAGAGCACAAAATAAGCTAAAAAGAAGAAAAGAGGAATTTTGGGCACACTTTGAAGTTGGAGCACACTTTGGAGCCTTAGGCCACGCTTTTAAAAGCGTGGCCCATGACCAAATCAAGGAAGCTTCATCAGCACAGCCACCCAGGAGCTCAACGTTTGCGCCAACGTTTGCCTCAAACGTGAGGTCAAACGTTGGCTAAGGAATACCTTGGGAAATGTTGCTTCCCACAGCCTGAAGGGGTATACTTCCAACAAGAATAACTTGAGCTACAGAGCTTCAAATGAGGTGATTCAAAAAGCAATGGAAAGTAGGAATCAAGAGCTTTCCAAGCATATATGGCACTGCATGGTGGACACTAAAATTGAGGGAGAAAACTGCCCCGAAATGTGCATAAACGAACATGGTGGCAACCTGCAGTGAGGCCAACTGACCTCTACATCTTCGACGGAGTATAACTCGAGCTGTGGAGCTCCAAATGATGCGCTTCCAATTGCATTGGAAAGTAGACATTCAGGGCTTTCCAACAATGTATAATAGTATGGGGTGGATAGCACGTTTGAGCTTCCGAATCTGGCAATGTTTCCAACGTTTGCGTTCACGTTTGACCTCAAACGTGGGGTCAAACGTGAGTGACAGCAACACCAGCGACCTTGTCCCCTTCAAAGGAGCATAACTTGTGTTGTAGATGTCCGATTAAGATGATTCCAGTTGGGTTAGAAAGCTGACATTTAGAGCTTTCCAACGATATATGGCAATCCATATTTGGCACGAAATTGAGGCATGAGTGAAAGGCATCTTTAAGGACCAAATGTTGCTAGATGGATGCCCTGGAGGGGAGCCCACGTTTGCGCCAATGTTTGCCTCAAACGTGAGGTCAAACGTTGGCCAAAGAATGCCTTGGAGGAGATCACGTTTGAGCTCACGTTTGACCTCAAACGTGAACCCAGACGTGAGTGACAGCAAAATGGCCATTCTGCATAATGCCTTCACGAAGACGTTTGAGTCAACGTTTGCCTCAAACGTTAACTCAAACGTGAATATTCCAAAGTCCAAATTTCAAGCGGATTTCTTCTCAAGACCAATGCCATCCGGATCCATTTTCAACCCAATTCCACTCCAAAGCAAGCTAAGCCCATTACCATCACTCAAAGGCACACAGAGAAGCTAGATTAGGAATTTCATTCAATTGTAATTTATTTTTAATTTCAATTTCATTTTCATTTGTAAAAAGCCTATATAATGGCATCAATTCCATCTCATTAGGAAGCTCCATCAGAGAGGCGGGCTCCACTAGGGAGCACTAGGATTAGAGAGCTTTCTTCTTTAGTTTTTCCTTTTTGTTTTGAATCTTGGGTTGAGAATTGAAGAAATTCTGTTTCAATCTCACCTTGAGAATTCTCTCTGTTTTCTTTTTCTGCAAACTTTCAAGTGAATTGTGATTTATATCAAAGCTCTCTTTACTGCCTTCATCGTTATTTCTTCTTCAATCTGTTTGCTGTTGGATCAAGGAAGGGATTGAGATCTAGACTTGTTCTCTAGTCTCATTGAGCTCCTGAGATCTTCAACCTCTCATTTAGATTTTGCAATTGAGCCAAGCTATTTTCTGTTTTGATTTTTCAAGTGATTTTCCAAATCTGTTTGAATCTGCTGCATCTTCTACTTCTTTGTTTACATTGCTCTCAGCACCCAGTTCCTTTTATATTTCATGCAATTTAAATTTCCAGTTGCTTGATCTATTGCTTTCTTTAATTTCCCTGCACCCACTCCCCTTTACATTTAATGCAATTTACTTTTCTTGCAATTTAAGATTCTTGCAATTTACATTTCTTGCTCTTTAAGTTACTTGCCAATTTACATTCTGCAACTTTAAACTCATTGTCATTTAATTTCTGTTGGCTACAATCTCACACGATTCACTTCAATGTTAGCTTGACTAAACTAATCACCCACTAAAGTTGCTTGATCCATCAATCCTCGTGGGATCGACCTCACTCACGTGAGTTTTACTACTTGATGCGACCCGGTATACTTGCCGGTGAGATTTGGGTGTTTTGGAAATTAGTTTTTCCACAAATTTTCCCATCAAGTTTTTGGCGCCGCTGCCGGGGATTGATTTAGATCAACAATGATTAAGTGGGTGAGAAGTCTAGATTAAGCATTTTCTTTGTTTTTGTTCTTGAAACCAAGGTGTTTGTGTTTTTGCCTCACTAAGCAAATATCATCTGAAACATGAATTTCAATTTTATTTGGTGTTGTGTTTTACAAAATTCAAATGGAGTTCAACTCATCTTATGATCAAACAAATTTTATGGGATATTACCCACCATCACCAATCTCTAATGATGGCTGGGAATATCACCAAGAGAATACACATTCTGAGCACTCCAATTCATGGAGATTTGCTTCAGAGACACAAGATGAGCAAGAAAATCATATGGGATATCTTCCTCCACCACAAAATGATGCAAGTTGCTATTCTAATGATGGCTGGGGGGAGCAAAACCAGAAAACATTTGAGAGCCCATATTCCACTTATCAAGAGCCATCTTCACTCGAACGTACTATCAATTCACTTATACAAAATTTTCCAACCTCACCTTCCAGTTTTTCATCTGAAAATTCTTCATCACTGGACTTTGTCTCCACACAAAATCCTTGCCAAAACTCACCATCCACACAAATTTCTATGAACCAAGGCCCCTCAAAGCTTGAAACCATGTTTGAAAGACATGAAAGGGAAGTACAAAGATCATGGAAAGAACAAGAGAACTCCTTCAAAAACATAGAAGTGTTGATCAATCAAACGCTAAATGAAAAGGAGGAGGTGGAAGAGCAAAATGAAGATCCACTTCAAAAATCCAGAGAATTGTTGAAAAGACAAGAACAATTCATGAAGGAACAACAACAATCCTGGAGAGAACAAGAAATCCGTCTTCAGAAGATGGATGAGCAATTGGAGAACATAGGGAAATGCTCAGAACCACTAAGCAAGGAAAATAAAGACCGATTGATGGATGTGAAGGATAAAGTGGAAGAGCAAGATGAGGAGGCTACTGCATCAAGTGAACTTTCAATGAAGAATGAGGTGGTGGAAAATGAAACTACACTTGAGGTGACAAAGGAACATGAACATTCACAACCCTCACAAACTTCCCTTGAATCTGTGATCGAAAAATATGAAGAGGAGATGAAGAAATCTTGGGAAGAACAACAAACCTCCTCCATAAAAGAGCTATTAAAGCAAATGTTGAGTGCAAGGGAGGAAGTGGAAGAGCAAGAAAGTGAGGAAGCCATTCTAGAAAATTTACACTCAAGTGAGGCAGAGAAGTACATGAAGGAAGAGTTCATGGAACCACCAATTCAAAAGACTCTTGATGAATACAAAACTCCAATAATCACACAGCAATCATGTCTTGAAATCAAAGAAGTGAAGGCAACTAGCAAGAGCACCAATCCTGTCCCTGATCCAGCAAGCAAGATCAATCAAGTCATTTGCAAAAGGAAGCTTGCTGAGGAAAGGTCAAGACAAGGGACAGTAGCTGAAACTTCTCCCCTCTTGGAGTCATTCCTCTTAACAAACTGGAAGAAGAGGAAGAAAGTGAAGAATAGGTAAACAGTAGGTAACGTTCCTTCTCCTTGCCTTGTTTAAATTTCAATAAACTGGCATATGATCACATTCTAAGTTTGGTGTTGCCCTGCAACAAATTGTTTTCAATTCCTTTGGATGATTGCATCAATTCTACATGAAAGTGTCACACTAAGATTCTAAGTTTGATGTGCCACTTATTTTTTCTATGCAACTCATCCAGCAACATCACTTGTCTGCATAATCATATTGCCTTTGCATTATTATTTTTCTTTTGTTTTGACATTTCGTTTGCATTCTCTTTGTTTTAGTCACTTCTTTATTTTTTTATGTTTCCTTTTATTAACTGTTCTTGTTAATACCCATCAAGAGATTCTTATTCATGGCAAATCTTGGCTTGGTGATTGTATTCAACAAATAACAGTTTCTCTTGTTTAGTT
The DNA here is from genome assembly GCF_003086295.3 of Arachis hypogaea. NCBI lineage: Eukaryota > Viridiplantae > Streptophyta > Magnoliopsida > Fabales > Fabaceae > Arachis > Arachis hypogaea. Next base: position 105,398,000 of record NC_092055.1, read on the forward strand.
TTAATTCAAATAAATTGACATATGGTTGCATTCTAAGTTTGGTGTTGCTATGCAACAAAATTTGCTTCCAATCTTTACAGATACTTGCATCAATTCCAAGTGAAAGTGTCACACTAAGTTTGGTGTGCCACTTATCTTTTATGCAATGTATTGTGCACACCTTCTTATCTATGCAATCATAATGTCTCTGTTCTCTTATGCCTTGATTGTTATCTTTCATTTTTCTTGCTTAAAACACATGTGCTACAAACATTTCATTGTATAAGACACTCATGATCCATCTTAGCCCCATAGCCATTGTTCTAATTGTTGCTTGAGGATGAGCAAGCATTCTAAATTTGGCAAGGGAAGGAGGAGAATGGGAGGAAAATGACAACAATAGAGAAGATGAACTACAAGGTTGTAAAGTTCCTTTTCCTCTCATTTGTTTCAAGCACTATAAACTGCATGATTGTCTTTATCTTCTCTGTATGCATGTGAGTATGAAAAGGCATAGTTTGAATTCTAAATTGCAACATGGTGCTGTGGCATTATGACCACCAACTTGAGTTTTGTGAATTCAAAAGCAATAAAGTATCATGATCATAAACAAACAAGGAATTAAAGAAGATTTTAGCATATGCATACAAGTATTGGAAAGCTAGTATGTTTGATTGTTGCTTAATTGCATTGGATTTTATTTAATTGAAGTTTTCATCTAGGACATTTTGTGAAATCTTTTGAAAATCATGAAAACCTTGAAGAGGCAAATACAATTAAAGCAAGAAAAGAAAAAGGGAAAGAATGAGAAAGCTGAAGGCTCTGAGTACCAATGGCAATTTATTTGTTAAGTACTTGTGGTGTTTATGTATCAAGCCAAATGCTTGAAAACAAAACACTTAGAAGTCAAGGTTAGGCTCAAAGTGCAAAAGCACTCCCTCAAAGCTCAAGGCTCTGAGCATCAATGATTAGAGAGTCAAGAAAAGAAAAGAAAAATGAGCTTAATGAAGTCCTCTAATCAAATGCTTGTGGTGCTTATGTATCAAGTGGTAATACTTGAAAACAAAGCATTTAGAAGTCGTAGCTTTGTTATCAACTCATGGGGCAAAGCACCCAAAAGGAGAAGCTAATAAGAAAATTAAAAGTTTGCTTCAAGGAAGAAATATAAGAAAAAGATTTCATAAATTGAGCTAGATGGAAGCATCAATTATTTACATTTCCTTTGTGATTATAGCTTTCTTAGAAAACTAGCTTACCATGAATAATTGAGTTGCTATCCTTCTCTCCTTGGGTTGTCAATCTTTATTGCATGATTCTTTTCTTGCTTGGGGACAAGCAAGGTTTAAGTTTGGTGTTGTGATGACATGTCATCATGTCATGTTTTTCTATGCTTTTTCATACAAGAAATTTATGATTAGTGCTTAAATATTGCATTCTTTGGTGCTTAAATGGTATATTTCTTTGATCTTTTGATCTGATAAACTTTGTAGGAAATAAGAAGAAAAAGAAGCGAAAAGAGCACAAAATAAGCTAAAAAGAAGAAAATAGGAATTTTGGGAACACTTTGAAGTTGGAGCACACTTTGGAGCCTTAGGCCACACTTTTAAAAGCGTGGCCCATGACCAAATCAAGGAAGCTTCATCAGCACAGCCACCCAGGAGCTCAACGTTTGCGCCAACGTTTGCCTCAAACGTGAGGTCAAACGTTGGCTAAGGAATACCTTGGGAAATGTTGCTCCCAACAGCCTGAAGGGGTATACTTCCAACAAGAATAACTTGAGCTACAGAGCTTCAAATGAGGTGATTCAAAAAACAATGGAAAGTAGGAATCAAGAGCTTTCCAAGCATATATGGCACTGCATGGTGGACACTAAAATTGAGGGAGAAAACTGCCCCGAAATGTGCATAAATGAACATGGTGGCAACCTGCAGTGAGGCCAACTGACCTCTACACCTTCGACGGAGTATAACTCGAGCTGTGGAGCTCCAAATGATGCGCTTCCACAGCTCGAGTTATACTCCGTCGAAGGTGTAGAGGTCAGTTGGCCTCACTGCAGGTTGCCACCATGTTCGTTTATGCACATTTCGGGGCAGTTTTCTCCCTCAATTTTAGTGTCCACCATGCAGTGCCATATATGCTTGGAAAGCTCTTGATTCCTACTTTCCATTGTTTTTTGAATCACCTCATTTGAAGCTCTGTAGCTCAAGTTATTCTTGTTGGAAGTATACCCATTCAGGCTGTTGGGAGCAACATTTCCCAAGGTATTCCTTAGCCAACGTTTGACCTCACGTTTGAGGCAAACGCTGGCGCAAACGTTGAGCTCCTGGGTGGCTGTGCTGATGAAGCTTCCTTGATTTGGTCATGGGCCACGCTTTTAAAAGCGTGGCCTAAGACTCCAAAGTGTGCTCCAACTTCAAAGTGTGCCCAAAATTCCTCTTTTCTTCTTTTTAGCTTATTTTGTGCTCTTTTGGCTTCTTTTTCTTCTTATTTCCTACAAAGTTTATCAGATCAAAAGATCAAAGAAATATACCATTTAAGCACCAAAGAATGCAATATTTAAGCACTAATCATAAATTTCTTGTATGAAAAAGCATAGAAAAATATGACATGATGACATGTCATCAGCAGTGTTTCTGGTGGATCTGAGGGTATAGTTGTAGCTGCGGATGATGATGAGGAGGAGGATCTTGAGATAGAGATAGAGCAGGATGAGGAGATGGACGAGCCTCATGGCGATTCTCCGAACGGCCACGTGTAGAGATAGTTTGACAGTAGAAGGGGCATTCTTTTGATGACGCTCTAGTCTGACATTATCTGATAGTTAGTCTCTCACTTGTGCTAGTACACCCGAGAGCTAGGAGCTATGTAGTGGTTAGGCTAGCCTGGGCGCCAGTTTAGCGGCTTTTTATATGGGCCAGGCCCTGGGAGTGTCGTGTAAATATTAGCTACGTAGGATGACGAGGATGTAAACTGACTTGATCTTGTGTAAACGCTACATGTTTTGTTATAATGTACATGATGTATATTATCAGCTGTGTTTCTATGTTTCTTTATGCTTCCTTTCTATTTCTCTCAATGTATGCCTGTTTATTTTACCTTGTTATCCGCAACGATATAATAAAAAAAAAGTTACTCGTAAAGCTGGCATCGCTCTAACAAGGAACAGGCTCATATATTAAATAATAGTTAATAATTAGGAGGGATAAGTTAGTAACACTTAGCTTCTTGTATGACCATGGCATACTGGGAGTTGGGTCGTTACAATTTGGTATCAGAGCAGTTTGTTCCCAATAGAACTTGGGGAGTGGACTGACTATGCTTTATTGCATACTCTGTTATCTGTCTCATGCTTATAGGATATCTATGTGATATGTGTTGCATGATTGTCTCTGTGTTTTCATTCTGGGAATGTTCACACTTGACTTGAAGTGTTAAGACTGGTCACCTTAATAATGATTGTTTGGTGTGAACAGGACCACGATGGGTTCACAGAGATGAGGCGTACAGGAAGGAATTCCTAATGTTAACTACGAGAGGGAACAGGAAACGTTTATGACTACCATGAACGCTGTGGCTGAGGCAGTGCGTGAGGCTGCAGTAGCAGCGGCTAGGGCTGTTAACCGTCTTGGAGTGAGAAACGGGAATGAGAATGAGCATGGGAAAGATAGTGGAATTGATGAGAATAACTTGGGGCATCTCAGAAGACCTATGACCCTTGCGACTTTTCTGAAGGTTAAACTGCCTAAGTTTAAAGGTACACTCATTGCGACTAATGCTGACAACTGGTTTCGAGCTATCAAACGATCACTGCGAGCGCAGCATGTTTCAGAAGGCCAACACGTGGAGTTCGCTACTTATATGCTGGAAGGAGAAGCTGAGCATTGGTGGCAGGGGATATAGCGACTGTTGCAACAAGATGAAGGCGATATTCCTTGGAATACTTTTAAGGATGAATTTTATAAGAAGCATTTTCCGAGGGCAGCTCGTGACGCTAAGGAGATGGAACTGATGCAGTTGAAACAGGGTAACACAACTGTTGCAGAATATGCCCGTAAGTTTGATGACTTGTGCTGTTTCTCCAAGATCTGCCATGGGAATCCTACTGACTTTGAAGAATGGAAGTGTTTGAAGTTCGAAGGGGGCCTTCATGAGGATCGAATGAGTTCAGTAGTTCCATTGGAGATACAAAATTTTGCTGAGCTGGTTAATAAGTGTAAGTTAGTGGAAGAATGTGCTAAGAAGGTAAGTGCCTCAAAAGCAAGTTGTCAAGGATTTCCACCAAGGAACTATAATAGTTACAGTTGGCAACCATGAAGAACCAACTTCAAGACACCTGGTGTGCCACAACGAAGGAATCCACAAGCTGGTAACGTTCCTGCTCGCCCTATGGATGGAAATGGAGGTAGACCAAGGCAGGATAATGGTAAACGACCCCAACAGGTACAGGTGAATACTACATGTAGGCAGTGTGGGAAAGATCATGGTAATAGACCCTGCTTGTTTGGAACATCCAAGTGTTATATTTGTAACGAACAAGGACATATGGCTAAGAATTTCCCAAAGAGGTTTACTCAGAACCCAACGCGAACCCAGCAACAAGGTCGAGTGTTTGCCATGACTGTTGATGATGCTATGCAATCAGACGCCCTGATCCAAGGTCAGTGTTATGTCAAGAATCGATTTCTAACTGTACTGTATGACTCGGGTGCATTGCATTCCTTTATCTCTTTAACTGTTGCTCGTGGGTTGGGACTAGATTTCTCTGAGTTAAATTTTGATCTAATTGTCCATACACCTGCATCCCAAAATGCTTTGACTAGTTTAGTATGCCTGCAAGTACCATTCACTATTAGGAATAGAACTTTTATACATGATCTAATCTGTTTGCCTCTATGTGGTTTAGAAGTTATTCTAGGATTAGATTGGTTATCTAAGTATCATGTTTTCCTTGATTGTTTTGAAAGAACTGCTGTTATTCTGTTTGATAGTTTAGATATTAAACCATTTCTGTCTCATACTTTATATCTGAATTCTGTAAGAGTTACATTAGACGGGAATGATTGTGAGGGGTACGTTCTGTTAGCGGCTAGCTCGAGTGACAGTGAACTAAGCTTAGAACGAATCCGAGTGGTGAAGGAATTTCCTGACGTTTTCCCAGACGACATACCTGAGATTCCTCCTCAGCGAGAGGTAGAATTCAGCATTGAACTAGTACCTTGTACCGGACCGATTTCCATAGCACTGTACCGGATGTCACCACTGGAACTTACAGAGTTGAAGAAGCAGTTGGATGAGCTACTTGGAAAGAAATTTATTCGTCCCAGTACATCACCTTGGGGAGCTCCGGTATTACTAGTAAAGAAGAAGGATGGTAGAATGAGACTTTGCGTAGATTACCGACAGCTAAATAAAGTCACTATCAAGAACAAGTACCCACTTCCACGGATAGATGATTTGATGGATCAGTTAAAAGGTGCAACTGTATTCTCGAAGATTGATTTGCGATCGGGCTATCACCAGATTCGAGTGAAAGAGTCAGATACACAGAAGACTGCATTTAGAACTCGATATGGTCACTATGAGTATACGGTTATGTCATTTGGAATAACTAATGCTCCTGCGATTTTCATGGATTACATGAATCGTATTTTCCGTCCGTACCTTGATCACTTCGTAGTAGTTTTCATAGACGATATTCTCATCTATTCGAAGACATAAAGAGAGCATGAAGAGCATCTAAGGACTGTATTGCAGATACTGAGGACTCAGAAGTTATATGCTAAACTATCAAAGTGTGAATTCTGGACAGAGAAGGTGGCATTTTTGGGACACGTTATATCGCAGGGAGGAATTACAGTGGATCCTTTAAAAATTGAAGCAGCAGTGGCGTGGGAACCACCTACGACCGTTACAGAAGTTCGGAGTTTTCTCGGACTTGCTGGCTATTATTGGAGGTTCATCAAAGGATTTTCACAGATAGCCTTACCTTTGAATTACCTTACACGAAAGGAAGTTCCATTTATCTGGACAGCTGAGTGTGATAGAAGCTTCAGGATGCTTAAGGAAAAGCTAACAACTGCACCTGTACTAGTACTACCCGATCCGCAGAAACCTTTTGAAGTATACTGTGACGCCTCTCATAAAGGACTTGGATGTGTGCTGATGCAAGACAAAAATGTGGTGGCTTATGCTTCCCGGCAGCTGAGACCTTATGAACGAAATTATCCGACGCATGACTTGGAATTGGCTGCAGTAGTGTTTGCTCTGAAGATCTGGAGGCACTATTGGTATGGCGCTCAATTAGAAGTTTTCTCTGACCACAAAATTTTAAAGTATATCTTTGACCAGAAGGATCTTAATATGCGACAGCGAAGGTGGATGGAGTTCCTGAAGGACTATAATTTTAAGTTAAGTTATCACCCAGGAAAAGCGAACGTGGTGGCAGATGCCTTGAGCAGGAAGAATTTGAGTATCTCTTGGATGATGATAAAGGAAGAGAAGCTACTTGCGAAATTTGAGGACCATAAGTTGGCTATGACTGAGACGTCAAATGGAGTCCGTTTGGCGCAGTTGCACATAACACCATATTTTAAGATTAAGATTTAGCAAGTACAAGCACAGGACTCAGAAATGATGATGATGCTGAGACGGATGAAAGTAGAGGAACCAGAAGCAGTAAGACTAGATCGTAGCAGTCTCTGGAGATACAAGAACAGAATTTGTGTGCCTAGCTCTGGAGATTTGCGACGAAGGATTCTTGCAGAAGCTCATCAAAGTAGATTCTCTATGCATCCTGGAGTAACAAAGATGTATCAAAATTTGAAACAAACGTTCTAGTGGCCGGGCTTGAAAAAAAAGGTAGCTGATTGTGTCTCAAAATGTTTAACCTGTTAGAAGGTGAAGGTGGAACATCAAAAGTCATCAGGAACCCTGCAATCCTTAGAAATACCACAATGAAAATGGGAGCAGATCACTATGGATTTTGTCACGGGATTGCCAAGGACCTCAACAGGACACGATGCCATTTGGGTAATTGTGGACAGGTTGACAAAGTCAGCGCACTTCCTTCCGATTCGAGTTGATTATACTTTAGAAAGGCTGGCACGGATATATATTCAAGAAATCATACGATTGCACGGGATACCTTTGTCAATTGTTTCAGATCGAGATCCGAGGTTTACATCCAGATTCTGGGAAGCTTTCCAGAAAGCGTTGGGAACAGAATTGTACATGAGTACAGCATACCATCCTCAAACAGACGGACAAATAGAACAGACAATCCAGACATTAGAAGACATGCTAAGATCTTGTGCGATGAGTAACCAAGGCAGTTGGGATAAATATTTGCCGTTGGTCGAGTTTGTCTACAACAACAGTTACCAACAAAGTATCGAGATGGCACCTTATGAAGCTCTCTACGGAAGAAGGTGTCAGACACCATTGTGTTGGAATGATGATGGAGAAGCTAGTGTCTTAGGTCCAGACTTAGTGTAAGAAACTACTGAGAAGATAAATGGGATTTGCCAGAAGATTCAGACAGCACAGAGCCGTCGAAAGAGCTATGCCGATAATAGACGTAGACCCTTAGAGTTTAGTGAGGGAGACCATGTTTTAATTAAAGTAACCCCGACTACTGGAATAGGTTGAGCCCTTAAGACTAAAAAGCTTAACCCTCGATACATAGGACCTTTCCAAATACTTAAAAGAGTCAGTCTAGTAGCTTATCAAGTAGCCCTTCCTCCATATCTGTCAAACCTTCATGATGTTTTTCATGTCTCGCAACTTAAGAAATATATTCCCGATGAGAGTCACAGTTTACAACTAGAGACAGTACTGTTACGAAACGATTTGACATATCAAGCATCACCAGTTCAGATCGTAGAAAAAAGTGACAAGCAGCTAAGAGGCAAAACTGTTCGCTTAGTCAAAGTAGCTTGGGGACAAAGAGGAGAGGAAGAGCACACTTGGGAACTGGAAGATAAGATAAAATCTAATTACCCGCATCTATTCTCAGGTAACTGAAATTTTGAGGGCAAAATTTTCTTTTAGGAGGGTAGAATGTAACAACCCCGGTTTTCGAGTACGCGAGATATTTTCTGAAAGTACAGATTTCTCCGAAGGATCAGTAAGGGAAGAACCTCTGATATATCATCAAGTATCTCAATCCTCATTGTCATTATGTCATCTTTAAGTTAGAACCTTTTATGAGGCAAGCTCGATAACACAGTCACGAAGAACCTAGTTTTTGAACCGTATCGGTTAGGAGTTTTGATTCGGTTTTTCGTAAATAGTCTCAGTTTGATAAACCGGACTTGATTTATGAGAGAAGAGAGATAATAGGATGATATTATCATTATATTAGTAGTAGAAGCTTCTTGAATGATATTATAAGGTTACCTGGTCAGTTTTAGTTAAAAACAGAAAATCGGTTTAACCGAGTTTACAATTTACTGGTGCAACTTAGCACCAGCACTCTTTGATGACTTTAGCAATGCTAAGGCCTCATTATACAACTTTTATTCTCATAATAAATACATTACTAGTGTCATTTATACTATTAGCTCAGAAAATAATTTTTAGAGATGTTTTTACAAGTGTTCCGATACATCTAGTTTTAGTAGTTATACACCTAAGATATTTTAATATTATTTTAATCCACCTCCAAGCCAACCAATCACAACTCACCCTACACCCCCAAAACCTCCAAGGCTGGCTCATTTCCACTTTGTGGCCGAAAATAGGAAGAGAGAAAAAGAGAGAAAAGTTCTTAGTTCCAAATCTTCAAAAATTGATTTCTGCTGAACTAAAACTCAAATCAAAATTTCAATCCGACCAAAATGATCCTCTCTTCTTTCTCTATATGATCATATGACTTATCAAGGCTGGAATCAAGGTGAGTTGGCTGCACCATCTCTCTTTTGATTCGGTTTCAAGGAAACATGCTTAAACATGTGTTTTCTTGATGTTCTTCCTTAGGAATCATGCTTAACTTGACTTGAGGGCCAAGAAACGTGAATTTCTAGCAAGTATAAGGTTAAAAATCACTTCCTAACATGATGAGTGAGATTTGGTTAGTTGAGGGTTTTTGGATTTAAAGTTGTTCTTGATGTGATTTAGGAGGAAAAAGTGCTTAAGGACCACCTGAAAGTCTAACTGAATTAGGAGCAGCAAAACCAGGTAGGGTGTCACGAAATTAATCTTGATTATTTGAGTTTGAGTTGTGTGAATGTTGTATGATTTGGCTGTACTAAAAATAGGTTGCATATATGATTGATTCTTGGTGAAAATTTGGTGAAATTTTGATGAAATTTGATGAAATTCAAGCTTTAAAGTTCATGTTCTTGGAGCAGCTGGAAAAACGAAACCCTAGGCTTAAATTGAGGTTCAATTTTTGTTGAAATCATGTAGAAAAGATGGGGTTTTAGTGGCTGCTAATTTATTATGAATTATAGTAAAAATCGGTTGCTGAAAAGACTGAAAAACGGGTAAAAATAGAGAAAGAATCTGAAGAATTTTCGAAGAACATGAAGAACACTTTGAGTGTGATGAAGAACATTGAAGAACACCTTTTAGATCTTAGAAAGGGAAAGGAAGTAAATATTTTGGTGTTTAAGGGGTTATTTTGTAATTTCTGAAAGTTAGTGTAGTTAAAGTAGAAATATTAAAAGTTACGGGTGGTAAAAAGTGAATTTATAAAGTAAATGGTTTAAGGAAGGTAATTTTCGAAAATATATTAATAAAATAATAAATAATAATAAAATATTAAATAATAATATTTAATTAAAAATAATATTTTAATAAAAATAATAAAATAATACGAAAAAGGCAGTTTTCTGTAAAAGCTTTTGAAAGACAACTTTAAGCGCAGAATCTCATAATTACCTTCATAAAATACTTAGGGAGTGGTAAGAACATATTAGTGAGGCAAAAATAAATAAAAGATAAAAAGTTGAAGAAAAGATAAAAATCGAAGAAAAAGTCTGTAAAGTTTTAATGACAGAAAAACAGACAGAGACTAGCGAACAAACTAGGGCAACATAGTTAGTCCTTGAGTTGCGATTAGGGTTAGGTATTATATGAAAAGTTAAACTGTTTCAGTATAGACTTAATGAACCTATACTTGGGACAGGCTAACTATTCATATCGAAATTTACATAAGCTTTAAATACATATGTTAAACAGAGAAATCAGAGCAGCGTAAAGGGACTAAGGGCAGAAGGCTTATAGAAAAGTTATTTGTTGCTTGCGGCAACTCAAGAGATATTGTTTGCTTAATTGTTACTTAATGCAACCTAAGAGATAATGTTTATTTATCTGTTGCTTAAAGAAACCCAAGAGCTTCTGTAGGGAAACTAGGATACCTACAGCAATTTTCCGTTCCCAAGAGTATATTTCCTGTGAGTAGAAAGCAGAGGCTGTCTCAATAGAGCTGCTAATAATTATATGCGCATTTATTTGAACGGAAGATCGTATCCGGTAAATCGTGAACTCGTGACCGGATAAATGTCGAGAATGCAGGTGCTAACCGACACATGAGCTCATGGCCTGTACTAGGACTAGACATGCATCATTCTTGTCTGCGCATTATTCTCTGTTGCATTCCTACTTGTGTGTGATCTATTTCTTTATGTTTGTTTGCTTGAGTGCTATGTATGTGCTTTATCTTCTTGTATTCTTCTGCTTGTGTTCTGTTCTTTGTTCTTCTATCTATTTTTAACTTCTATTTACTACTTTACTGTATTCTATTATCCATCTACTAATCGAAATCGAATAAATGAATGTAACTAACAACCCCGACCCTACTAAGAACTCCCCAGTTCTTACCCCTTTTCTCCCTTCCTCCACCTCAGATGGAGACGGGCGTGATCTTCTATGAGTTCGAGGACCCTTACGTCTACGAGGATCCGGTACATCACAGTTACTTCATTATGGGTTTGGAGCCTCGTATTAGACGATATGCGTTACCTAATCAAGCTTTTCAACATCCTTTGTCTAGCCCGTATTTTGACCCCGATGCTCCTTACGACTTTCCCTTATCCTGGTTACATCCTGACGCACCTGGACATCCTTTTCCTGACGATCCCGGACACGCTATACCAGCTCAACCTTTGAATGAGGTGGAATCTGAGCTTATCATTCCTGATGTCCCCGAGTTAGCTGGTGACTACGTACCTGTGATACCACCAGAGTGGGATTTTCCCCCTAAGCCGATCCCTGAATTTCCACAGCCTGATGAGCCGGCACTACCAGACGGTGGGATAGCTCCTATATACGCAAACGGACCTGTGCTCGCGAATGATTTTGTACATAGTGACAGCAATGTTTCTGGTGGATCTGAGGGTATAGTTGTAGCTGCGAATGATGAGGAGGAGGAGGATCCTGAGATACAGATAGAGCAGGATGAGGAGATGGGTGAGCCTCATGGCGATTCTCCGAACGGCCACGTGTAGAGATAGTTTGACAGTAGAAGGGGCATTCTTTTGATGACGCTCTAGTCTGACATTATCTGATAGTTAGTCTCTCACTTGTGCTAGTGCACCCGAGAGCTAGGAGCTATGTAGTGGTTAGGCTAGCCTGGGCGCCAGTTTAGCGGCTTTTTATATGGGCCAGGCCCTGGGAGTGTCGTGTAAATATTAGCTACGTAGGATGACGAGGATGTAAACTGACTTGATCTTGTGTAAACGCTACATGTTTTGTTATAGTGTACATGATGTATATTATCAGCTGTGTTTCTATGTTTCTTTATGCTTCCTTTCTATTTCTCTCAATGTATGCCTGTTTATTTTACCTTGTTATCCGCAACGATATAATAATAAAAAAAGTTACTAGTAAAGATGGCATCGCTCTAACAAGGAACAGGCTCATATATTAAATAATAGTTAATAATTAGGAGGTATATGTTAGTAACACTTAGCTTTTTGTATGACCATGGCATACTGGGAGTTGGGTCGTTACACTATGGGCAATATCGGACTCAACCCAAGAGCATCTTCGTCCAAGTACTCACTTTGGAGGCTCGAGTGTGGGCACAGATCATGTCCCACTACATATTTCTGAGCACTCATGAGTCCACTTTCACTGCTGGCATGGCCGTTCTCTTCTGGTGCATTTTTACAGAGAAACCTCTCTCTTTGCCACAACTCATCCGACAGGCTATGGGGCGGGTGCAAATCGTGGGCAACCTACCTTTTCCCGCATTGGTTATAGACTTGGTATCTGTAGTGAGAGTCTCCTATCGAGCTGGGAATACGAGGACCATGATTCCCAGGGATGATGAATTTGTCCCGAATGGGAAATATATCAGACCTCCAGCGCCATATGTGAGCCGGAATGAAGACCCGTCCTCCGACGCCCCTTCATCTTCCGCCCCACCATCATCCACACCACATGCACCACCCACCAATCAGCTGCTACTTGAGATCCTTGAGAAGTTAGACCGGCAAAGCCGGTGGATTGAGCAAATTGAGTGCCGCAACAAGCGCCGATACAACTACTTGAAAGAGCTCGTTAGTTATACTCACCTACCTCCGGAAGCGCCCGATATCCCGGAATCTACTTCAAATAACATCATGGAGATCCATGAGGAACCGCACAGTGGGAGTGATGATTCCAACCCCACTTTGCTCATCACTGATGGCACGGAGGACCGTGCCAAGCATTAAGTGTGGGGAGGTCGGTAACTGACTTCCAAAGGTAACAATTCTCTCTCCCAACACCATTATTTTAATTTTCTTTTGATCGTTAGGATAACTTGCATGAGTAGTTAGTTGCTTGCATTTAGGTACTGCTTGGTTAAAGTAATAAATTCTTTTTCAAGACACTGCTTTAAAGTATTTCACTAATTTGAATTAAAACTGTTTTAACTTGCTTGAAGAATTTTATTTTGGAACATGGTTTTAGAGCTCGAACACACAAAACCAGTGAGATTTTGAACCTATTTGATTGGTTGCATCGTATCAACCAATATTTTATTTTGGTGTGTGTTGTTCTCTCTAAAATTGTGATCTATGTCTTGCTTGATTCTATATTTTCATTATTTGATGTATGCATGCACTTACGTGATTGAGGCCTTGTTTCGCTATAGCTCACATACCCATATGGCTTTACCCTTTTATTTTCCTTTGCAACCCAATATTGAGCCTATTTTAGCCTATTTTACCCCATTTATTTTTTATATTAGCACATCACTAACTCTAAGAAGAAAACAATAAATGTCCCTAATTTGAATCCTTGGTTAGCTTAGACTAGTGAGATGTACATGGATTAAGTGTGGAAAAATTGGGTTTGGAAAATACTTGGTTAGGAAATTGGGTATTTTATATTCTTATATGAAAATGTGAAAATAGTTTGGGCACTTGTTCATGCACCCAACACATTAATCACATGCATTAACTCACTAAAAAAAGAAGAAGAAAAAAAAAGAGAAAAAAATATGAATAATAAGAAAAAGAAAAGAAAAAAAAGAAGCAATAAAAAGGGGGACAAAATTGCCCCAAGGCTAAAAACTGAACTAATACATATGATTTGTACTCAAAAGATATCAAGTGCATGGATTTGTGGAAAAATAGTTAATGGGTGGCTAGGCTTTGCTTTATGATAACATGGAATGTCTTAAGTTAGGTGGAAAGTTTAGGTTAATCAAGGATTTGGATTTTAGTCCACCTAACCAAATAAATTCCTACCTTGACCCTAACCCCATTACAACCCTTGAAAAGACCTATTGATATGTATATTTGTGCATTAAATTTTATTGATTGGTAGAAAAAGAGCAAGTCTTAGAAAGCAAGCTTAGTAGAGAACCAAGAGAATCGACCCTTAAACACTAGAGTGATTAGACTGTATACACTTCCAGGAAGGGTTCGATGCTCGATTCTTTGTTCCCGGCTTTCATGAGCTTTCTTCTTGCAAGTTTACTTGTCCTTTATTGTGTGATTTGAATTAGTGGAATCCAGTTATGTTTGTCTTGGAGAATTTGTTTACTTTTAACCAAGTAGGTAGAAGCATTTACATGTAGTTGCATTTTTATAGATAAATTGCATTGCATAAGTCTCACCATTTTTCCTTCCCTCTTTTGTTTTCATTGAGCTTAGCATGATGACATGCTAATGTTTAAGTGTAGGAAGATTTGATATACCACTATTTTATGATATATTTTGGACTGAATTGAGTGGGTTTTGTCAATTATTCTCACACTTATTCATGTAAATTGCATGTTTTTAAGTTTCCTTCCTAATTTTGTGCTATAATTGAAACCTTGCTTCCTAGGCCTTAAAATTATTAATTTTTAATTCTTCTTTATTATCATTCTATGCCGTGATGTGTTTGTTATGTGTTTTCAGGTTTACAGGGCATGAATGGCTTAAAGGATGAAGATGAAGCATATTAAAGTGGAAGGAACACAATAAACTAAAGAGTTCAGAAGCAAGGAGTGACGCGCACGCATGACCGACGAGTACGCATGACTGACGTGTACGTGTGACCAGTGTAGAAGTTTCACGACGTGTACGCATGGCCGACGCATACGCGTGACAGAGCAGCACGTGCTGCACTTAACAGAACTCACTGGGGGCGATTTTTGGGCTGATTTGGACCCAGATCCAAGCCCGAAAACACAAACTAGAGGCAGGGATGGAGCTGAGACTGAGGACTTCGCTTTCTGTTTTAGTTTTTGATTAGTTTTGAATTCTAGAGAGGAAAACTACTACTTCTCCTAGGGTTTTTGACATTTTTAGTTTTGCTTTTGAATTGGATCTTGAGAGAGTGCTGCTACCTTCGTCCTTCATCATTTTATTCCTAGTTCCTACTTTAATTCCCTTATTTACTCTTTTCTATTTGATCATTGAATTCATATTTGGATCTTGTCATTTTTTAATTTTATTAATGCATTGAATTATTTTTATGTTTATTTTTATTGCTTGTTTGATCCTCGTTATTTATTATTAGTGCTAATTTTAATCTAATTAATTTCTCATAATTATCATGTCTTTTATTTACTTCTATTATGTGTTTATGAAAATGGTATTCATCTTAATGGAGTAGATCTTCTAACTTGGCTCGGGGGTTAATTAATTGGGATCCCTTGAGTTGTGATACTCAAGTATTGTTCTGTAATTAGGAATTGCTGGCTAACTCATTTCTCACCAACTCTAGTCCTTCCCCATGAAGTGAATAGGACTTGTGAGCTAGAGTTAGTGATAACCACTTGACTTTTCTTCAATTGCTAGAGGATAACTAAGTGGAAGCAATGAACATTTACTATTATACTTGGGGAAGACAACAAGGATAGAAACTCCAGTTTTCTCCCCTGACCAAGGCCTTTTAATTTTAAATACATATCACCTCTTGTCATTTATTCATTGATTTAATTCTTAGCCATTTATTTTTCCATTCTAAATTTCAAGAAAATATTCAGAAAAATCCTAGCCAATAATTTGCATCTTGTGTTAAATCTTTGGGAAATGACCCGGGATTCTACTCCCGGTGATTTATTATTAATTGTGACACAATTTAAATTGATAGTGGGAATTTCGTCGGTTAAGACTATACTTGCAATGCTGTTTTAGAAAATATTTTTCAGAAATTCTTAACCAGAATTTTTCCACCCATCACACCACGGTGCCAGAATCCTCTCACAAATCCCAGCCAGATGCCCTTGCACCACCTCCCATCGTACGGATGATGATTCGGCCTAATAGGACGATGACATCAGTACTATTTTAAGTCTTTTATATGCAAACTATTTTAGTTAGTCAGTTTAATTTAGTTACACTCAATTTTCTAGTTTTTGTGGATTTAGGTTGTTAAGATAGGTTTGACTTAGAATAGCAGGATTGAACAGCTGAAAGTGTTTGCCAATTCTTGATTGTTGATGGATGTTACTGCTTACGTCATATAATGTGATATAGATGAAACAATTAATGTTAATTGACTGAACTGCTTAATAATGATTGATCGATGTTGCTGCTTGATTCTTGATTCTTGTTTGTTGATTATTGATAGATGTTGCTATTTAAGTGAATTATTGATGGATAGAGTTTTTGGCGCATTCTAGTCATCCGCCTCTGCCACCAGTTGGCCCATCAATCCCGAGGATGGCGTCAATTTGAGGGAGCTAGTGCTGCTCCTCACCCGAAGCCTTCACCAACAGGCTCAGTAGCTGCAGGAGTCTGAAGTGTGAGTTGGAGTGGCTTCAGCAAACCGAGTGACAGATGGCGATGTACCAAGATTAGATGCTCTCCAGTGGCAATGGCATTGCTTGAGGCAGTGGTGGCACTGCTGAGCAGCCATAGACATCACCGCCTAGGCCGCTGCCTTAGCAGGATCAGTGAGTCAACGATGACGACTATGAGGATCTTTAGTTATTGGCATTTTTGTTTTAGACTGTTTGGTTATGTTGTATCCTCTGTTATTTAACTAATCATTTCATTTATATGCTTGATATTTAATTTAACATATTTTGTTTCTATTATTCAGTATTTGACTACTTGCAAAAAATAAATTTGAATAAAAAAATTAGAATTTGACTGATAATTGCGTCAAAAAAATTTAACCAAAAAAAGGAAAACAAAATATTGAACTTACCGTCGTATCTACCAGAAAAAAGGTCTGACAATAAATTTGCGAGAACAAAATAGTTTGGCGCCAAAGTTATAAACGGAAAAAATCCACTGGTAACTGTCATCATATATTCGTATCTTAAAAATCAAATTTTGATGTTAAATCCGTCGCAAGTTACCGGTGGACAGCAAAATCCGACGATAAATAATTACCGGCAAGGCTTATAAATCCGATGGTAAATAATTACCAGCGAGGTTTATACTGTCGGATTATTTTTGTTTTTTCGATAGTAAATTTAATGATATTCACTGTTTTTCTTGTAGTGTGCATTTTCATTAGTCAATTCTCTTTTTCTGTTATTAATATTTCTATTTTCAATTCTCTATTTCCATTCCCTTATACTTCATTATTCTTCTTCTTTCTTCTTTCCGTATCTTAGTTATCCTTTCATCACTTCTCTTACCTCCTCTAGGTCTTTTATGAAGAGCACCTTTAGGTTATAGGCTTTAAATTGCCTTTCTAAATCTTTTATTATAATTATCGTTATATCCCTAAATGTTTATTGTAATTACCATTATATCTTTGTCTTTTATCATATTTACATTTATGTCCCTAAACTTTTACTTATTACAAATTAACATCTGAACTTTTACTTATTTATATTTTAGTCTCTAATCTTTTAAGTAATTATACTTTTGCCATCCTACATTCACTTAATCATACTTTCATCTCTACATTTTACCTAATTATATTTTTACCCCTATATTTTTACATAATTACCATTTTAGCCTTAATCATGTACCAAATTACCATTGTGTCCTTTTTTTCAAATTACCATCTTACCCTTCTTCATAGTAATCGAAAGTTCACTTGTGTTCTTCATGAAATCTTCTTTGATTTTTAACATATTCTTAAGCTTTTCTTTAATCTCTTTTAAGCACTCTTAAATCCATATTTTAACCTTCAAATTCACATCAAAACATCATTAACCAAACTTAGAAACAAGTCCTTTAGAAGTACCAAACAAATTCAACCATGGTACTTCTAAAGAACTTCCAATTTCTAAGCTTAAAATCAACATACAAACCTCCCCAAACAACCAGTTAAACATCCAATTTCATTCACCAAACATTAGTTCATCAAATACACATCAAACAAATATTTTAACACAATTAATTCAATCAAACCCTTACCACTTTCCTAAGCTCAAACCGGTTCCTCTTAGAAGCCCATAATCTCACTTTCTTGCCTAGTTTTCAATTAAAGTTAACTTTTAGTTTAGAAAAACCATGAAGGCCGAACCTTTATCAACAAATGAAGAAGGATTTTCTCACCTTTCTCAAGCTAAAATTGATAGTTTCTTGCTCTATAAGACTCCTAGATATGATTTTCTAAGCAAGAATCAAGAATATCAATTTACCTTGTTGAAATTGATATGAGGATGAAGAGGAGATCAAGGAGAACACTTTAATTAGTTTAAATTTTTTATGCAGGTTTTGGTGGAGAAGGTGGCCGAACTTGAAGCTTAGGAAAAATGGAGGTGGAAGCTTGGTTTTCTCTCTTTTTCTCTCATGGAATTTCATGGATGAAGGTGAAGAAATGAAGTAGGAGTGGCTAAATATTGGGAGGTGGTGGCATTAAGTAGGTGAGTCATAAGGTGGGTTATTGATAAAATATCATTTGAAAAATAATTACTAAAGCTAAATGTATTAAATCATATGTATTTAGTTTGCTAGAGTAAACATATAAGCTACTAGTATATATGATACTAGTAACATAATTATCTCAGCTATAAAAGATCTATTAGGATGTCTTAGAATCGTTATGCTCACGAAGAGTGCCGACATTAATCTGCATCGGTAGATTTTGGGCCCAGTTATATTATTATTATTATTATTATTATTATTATTATTATTATTATTATTATTATTATTATTATTATTATTATTATTATAAAAGATTATTATAATCAATATTATTATCTTAAAATATTATTATAATAAATATTATTATTTATTTTTCTATATATTCGAAATTTGCTCGTTAAATGGAGTCTAACCATGTCACTCGAATTTCACAAATTCCTAGTGTATGATGCCTGAAAAACCAGTTATTGAAAATATGGATTGTTACATGCCACGCCAGCGTCACCTGCATCACCTCTGTTGCCTGAAGCCTGAAGTCGCCGACACTGAAGAAGTCTCCACTGGTTGGTATCGGTTGCCACCAACTCTTCTGAAATGGTAGCTGTGATACCCACTGCATCTTTTTCGATTAATGCCCTTGGTGAAGCCACTCTGCTATTAGGTTTTATAGAAGGTTATCCTTCTAATTTTGCCGATGGAGATAAAGTAACTTACAGGTGTTTGTTGCATTCGTGCTGGATCTCGTTCTGCTTAGAAACCAGAGTCGCCCTTCGGCCGAAACGCAACGTTTTGCGCCCTCTCTTTCATGTTGCTTTTCACCTCATTGTTCCTGTGATACGCTACAGATTGTGCATTTTGTTGTCTTGCTCTTTGATAAACCACTATTTTATGGTTTATCTTGTTCTCAATTGAGTGATTTTTATCAACCCTTTACCCACTTATTCATACTATTCGCATGTTTACATTTTCCTTCCTGATTTTGTGCTATGATTGAAAACATGCTTCTTTGATCTTATATTTGCTTATTATTAATCCTCTCTTATTACCATTAGATGCCTTGATATGTGTGTTAAGTGTTTTCAGAGATTACAGGGCAGGAATGGCTCAGAGGATGGAAAGGAAGCATGCAAAAGTGGAAGGAATACAAGAAGTTGGAGAAACCGCTAAGCTGTCCAGCCTGACCTCTTCACACTCAAACGGCTATAACTTTAGCTACAGAGGTCCAAACGACGCGGTTCCAGTTGCGTTGGAAAGCTAACGTCCGGGGCTTCAATTTGATATATAATATGCCATAGTTGCCCTGACGCTAAGCAACGCGAACGCGTGATACACGCGGACGCGTCGCATCTGCGAACTTCAATCCGCGCGGCCGCGTGGACGACGCCTCCGTGTCACTTGTCCGCGACCTGAACGTACCAAAATACGCAGGGGGCGATTTTTGGGCTGTTTTTGACCCAGTTTTCGGCCCGGAAAACACAGATTAGAGGCTATAAAGTGAGGGAATGCATCCATTCAGGGGGAGCTCGCCAATTTTTACTTCCCATGATTTAGATTTAGTCTTGAGAGAGGTTCTCTCCTCTCTCTCTTAGGATTTAGGACTTCTCTTAGTTTGTAAGAGTGACTCTCGATCCAGGTTTAATGTTTCTTTTTTTTAGCTTCCCTTTCACTTTTAATTATTCCAGCACTTGAGTTGATTATTTACTTTTATAATTGAATTTATGAATTATTCCATGTTACAGATTATTATTTGAATTAATGATATTTGAGGTATTTTCAGTTTATGATTGCTCTTTTTAATTTATGTTATCATTGTTTCCGATCTGAAGATATTTTATTCCAGCAATTTACTTTTTCCCCTTTTGGTCCTGGTTAAGAAATCAGTAACTCAACAGTTATCAACCTCAGCATAATTGATAATCGTTATCTTGCTAATTAAACTGAACTTCAATAATCTCAACTTTTTCTTAGGAAATAAATAGGATTCGAAGGTCAAACTAATCAGTCTCTTGACTTTCCTTTGCTTTAGTAAGGGTTAACTAAGTGGAATTTAGATTCAACTTTCATTATTGTTGAGAGAGATAACTAAGTTGGACTTCTAATTTCTCTTACCTTGCCAAAAGTTGCTTTACAATATTTATTTATTTTAATTACCATTTACTTTACTCGTCATTCAAATCACTTGCTTCTCACCTTCTAAACCCCGATTACAACCTTTATAGCCAATAATAAGAACATACTTCCTTGCAGTTCCTTGAGAAGACGACCCGAGGTTTGAATACTCGGTTAACAATTTTTAAGGGGTTTGTTACTTGTGACAACCAAACGTTTGTACGAAGGGATTTTTGTTGGTTTAGAGACTATATCTACAATGCAACTGTTCTTATGAAATTCTTTACTGGAAAAAATCCTTAACGTCAAAATGGCGCCGTTGCCGGGGAACTGCTAACATGTGCCTTATTATTGGTTATTGTAAATATTTTTCTTTTACTTGTTTATTTATTTCTGTTTTTCCTTTTTATTTTTCATTTGCTACCATGAATTCTCACCCCTCTCGCTTTGAGTTTGGTTCTAACTTTGTTGAAGGAAATAGAAGTTACAGCAGGAATATACATCAAGGTCAGACCAATCAAGGATTGATGGAGCCAAGAGAATTTAATCAACCCTTTAGGCAGCAACACCCTCCGAGATATCCTGGACAAAGACCATTCTACCATGCATACCCAGCTGAAAGATATGGGGGACAACCTTGTAACTACCAAAAAGCCCCACCCCGTGCATATAAACCATCCTTTCAACATAACCTCGAACCACCACACTCACAAGCTTCTCTTCACGATTCGCCACCATATGATCCTTCCTTACCCCAGTACCAATCCAATCACTCCCAATCACCACCACTTTCCTATGTATCATGTCCAAGTCCCCCAACCCGAGAAGCAGAGGTTCGCCTAAAGGAAACAGTAAATAAACTTCAAACAACCATTCGACAACTGGAGCAAGTAGTAATTCAATGGGTTTCTAGGCGCTCAAATACACAAGGATCAGCCACAGCCCCATGTGAACAGTCTAACAAAGAGCGTAGCATGAAGGAGATACCAGAAACTCCAGTGGACAAGACAGAGCATGAATTCGTACTAGAACAAGTAGAAGAAGCTGCCATTGTTCAAGAAGAAGAGTTGGTTGAAGATGTAGGAGATGCTGAACCTCTATGGGAATCCATAACTGAGGAGAACTCCGTCAAGGACGCTACAGTTGATGCTAAGGAGGATATTGTACAATCTCCAAGGCAAGTTATTTATGAAGAATCAGACGGAATAACCCAGGACACAAATTCCCTTGATGATGATAGTCACAAGTCTGGCTTTCTTAGTAATGAACTTGCATCCGCAAGTGAATTTTCTGAGATCGAAGAATCTTCCCCAAGTGAATACGAAGACGATGTGGAGGTAGATTTTTCTCAACCTCCAATCTATGACTCAAGTGATGAGGAAGACATAGAAGACTTTGACCAGGACACAGATATAATTGTAGAACCTTGCAAGGAAGTGGAGGAATTCACAGAAGAGCACAAGGGAGTAGAACTTATAGAACCACCGGAAACACCTACCCCAAGGCTATTACCATCTAATACAAGCTTCAAGTGGGTACAATCCTTAACCTATAACTTTACTTATTCACTTGAATATGGTTTGCTTGAAACAGATGGCCAGCTTAGAGCTCTTTGCGGCTTTAAGAGTAAGAGGGAAATGGCTCGTACTCAAAGTTGGTGCACAAGGTTCAATAAGGTTCCACACTTCACCTCGAAGTACATGGATTGGTATCATGCTCAACTACATGGATCACAAAGAACGTTTGGTCACCATGGTGAGATTCTACTCTTTAAACCGCCCGGATGGAGACATGTAGATCAAGACAGAGGCGGATTTAAAAGCAAGGCTTGGGATCCTGGAGTTTATTCTGACATTTGTCACCCCGGGAGCCTAACAATTTGTTTGAAGCTGTTCAGAAGCTTTACATGCCTAGTTTGGGATCCCGGAGGCTATTGGCATTCCAAGCACTGGTGGAGATTTTTGGACGAATTTAAACATAAGCCGCCATAATAGGAAGCTCCTCCAATGTCCAACTTAAGGACTTTAACTAAAAGTGCTAGGTGGCAGACAACCCACCATGGTATGGTCGCTTCTTTTTCAGTTTATTTCTTCTTAATTATTTTTGTTTTTATTTCCTTTTCATGTTACTTTATTGAACCTGGAATCATGCATAGCACTCATATTAATCATTCCATTCTGCATTTCTCATGCATATAAAAAAAAAAAACAACACACGCGACGCAGCAGCGTCGCTGACGCGTCCGCGTCACCAGTATGTTTTGGAAGAAAAGAATTGAACAGAGAGTTACGCAGGAGCAGGGCTGGAGGCGTGCCAATGGCACAATTCGCCCCACGCGACCGCGTGCCCCACGCGGCCGCGTGCCCCACGCGGCCGCGTGACCAGGATTTCGATGTAATAATGGTGCACAGCCGAAAGTTGTGCTAGAGTGGTGCTGGACTGGCGCTGGACGCGCAGTCCATCTCATGCGACCGCGTGACCCATGCTACCGCGTCATATTCCTTTAAAGCCCACTCACGCGATCGCATGCCCCATGTGATCGCGTCACTTAAAATTTGGCACTAATATGATTTTGAACAGAGAGTTGTGCGGGCGCGAGGCTGCCCTCGTGCCAGTAGCATAAATTGTGTCACGCGACCGCATGACCGATGCGACCGCGTCAATCAGTTTAAGCGCAAGCCGTGCGACCGCGTGCCCCATGCGACCGTGTCGCTTGCGCCGCACAGCTTATCCTAATTCGCCAAATATCTTATCTTTTCTCCCCCAATCCTAATTTTTCCTCCTTCCTTTCTTACTTACTTCTTCTTCCCTTCTTTCCCTTCTCATTCTTCTTATCTTTTATTTTATTTTACTTAATTTATTTGAATATTTCATTCATTACATTTTAATTTTGTGCATATTTTTCTTTTCTTTTCTAAAATTATTATTTTACCATTGGTGTTCAAACGTTCTTATTCAACTGTTATATCTTTTCTGGTTTTATCTTGGTGCTTATGACTTGTTTTATTCTGGTTAGGTAATATTATTTAAATCAATGCCAATCTTTTATACCTGTATTACTTTTTGCATTGACATGAATTTATATTATCTCTCTTTCCCCACTCTCTTCTCCATTGTTGCAATTTTGCACCACTGGTATGCCATGGCTTCTATTGTTTTCTCACTTACATGTTAAAGCTTCCATGTAAATGAGACCCTTATCATTTGGCATTAACCCACCCATACTTCTTTTATTTTCTTATCTCTATTTCTGGGTTACTCTTCTTCCTTTTCTCTTTCAGGATGGCCACCCAGAAGGGAAGCGAAAGACGTTTTACATGGGGAGACAGACAAGTCCATCTGCACAATCCTTAGAGAAAAGCAACAGTTAAAACAACCCGTCCACCTGCAAATCTCAGCATGCACCGAGGACGGTGCAATCTTTAAGTGTGGGGAGGTCGATACCGATCTCCATGGGTTAGTTATTCTCTTCTCAACACCAATGTCTTATTTTCTTCATTAGTTCATTGTTGCATTACATAATAGATTGCATGTGTAGTTGATTGTTTGCATTTAAATACTACTTGGTTGAAAAATAATAAATTTTTTCTAAAGACCCTATTTTTGAAAAATCTCACTAATTCAAATTGAAAATTTTTATGTTAAAACTTGTTTGAGGTTGTAATTGGAACATGGTTTTTGAGCCAAAGAACACACAACCTGTGAGATTTTGAGCTTATTTATATGGTTACATTATTTAACCATAAATTTTTATTCTTGTGTGTTTACTTCTCTATGATTGCAATCTTAGCTTTGTTCCATTCTATATGTCCATTATTTAGTATATTTACATGCTTGCATAGGATTAAGGCCATTGTTTGATTTTAGCTCACTTATCCCAAATAAGCCTACCCTTTAAATCACCATTGTCAGCCACTTTGAGCCTTTTAATCCCCATTTGTTCTATATTTTATCACATCACTAGCCTTAAGCGGAAAACAAATTAATTATCCCAATTGAATCTTTGGTTAGCTTAAGATAGAGATTGTGTATCAAATAAGTGTGGGGAAATTGTGGGAACATGGGTTGATAAGGGAATGTAACATGTTTTTAATTTATTTGAATATTAGGAATTTGGGAACCTACTCATGAAAAACCAAAATAGAAAAATAATAGAAAATCCATGTGCATTGATAAGTTATGTTTATTTCTCTAAAAAAAAAAGAAAAAAAAAAGAGAAAAAGAGAAAAAGAGAAAAAGAAAAAAAATATATATATATATAATATAAATAAATAAATAAGGGGAAAAAATTACCCCAATGTTAAGTTAATAAAAGATCAATGCACATGTGATAAAAATTAAAGAAAATTTGGTACATGAGTATGGAAATTATACAAAAATGGGAATTATGGGTAGCTAGGCATAAATTTAAAAGTATATAGAGTATATGTATATTAGGTGAGAGCTTAGGTTAATTGAAGATTCATATTATAGCTCACTTGGCCATACTATATCCTTACCTTTACCTCAGCTCCATTACAACCTTGAAAAGACCTCATGATGTTTGCATTGGTATGCTAAATATTTGTTGATTGGTTAGATGAAGAACAAAGTTTAGAAAGCATGATTAGAGAAGAGTAGAGTGAATTACCCTATACACTTGAGAGATTAGAGTGCATACACACTTCCTGTAAGGGTTCAGCGCTTAATTCTATGTTCCCTGCTTTCATGAGCTATCTTCTTACAAGTTTACTCGTCTTTACTTTATATGATTTGAATTAGTGAAATCTGATTTATGTTTGTATTGGAGAACTTATTTATTTTTAACCAAGTAAGTAGAAACATTTTTTGCATGTAGTCGCATTCATATAGATAGGTTGCATTTCATACATCCTACCATTCCTCTTCATCTTTATAGCTTCTCTTGAGCTTAGCATGAGGACATGCTAATGTTTAAGTGTGGGGAGGTTGATAAACCACTATTTTATGGTTTATCTTGTGCTCAATTGAGTGGTTTTTATCAACCCTTTACCCACTTATTCATACTATTCGCATGTTTTACATTTTCCTTCCTAATTTTGTGCTATGATTGAAAACATGCTTCTTTGATCTTATATTTGCTTATTATTAATCCTCTCTTCAATTTGATATATAATATGCCATAGTTGCCCTGACGCTAAGCGACGCGAACGCGTGATCCACGCGGACGCGTCGCATCTGCGAACTTCAATCCGCGCGGCCACGTGGACGACGCCTCCGCGTCACTTGTCCGCGACCTGAACGTACCAGAATACGCAGGGGGCGATTTCTGGGCTGTTTTTGACCCAGTTTTCGGCCCAAAAAACACAGATTAGAGGCTATAAAGTGAGGGAATGCATCCATTCAGGGGGAACTCGCCAATTTTTACTTCCCATGATTTAGATTTAGTCTTGAGAGAGGTTCTCTCCTCTCTCTCTTAGGATTTAGGACTTCTCTTAGTTTGTAAGAGTGACTCTTGATCCAGGTTTAATATTTCTTTGTTTTAGCTTCCCTTTCACTTTTAATTATTCCAGCACTTGAGTTGATTATTTACTTTTATAATTGAATTTATGAATTATTCCATGTTACAGATTATTATTTGAATTAATGATATTTGAGGTATTTTCAGTTTATGATTGCTCTTTTTAATTTATGTTATCATTGTTTCCGATCTGAAGATATTTTATTCCAGCAATTTACTTTTTCCCCTTTTGGTCCTGGTTAAGAAATCAGTAACTCAACAGTTATCAACCTCAGCATAATTGATAATCGTTATCTTGCTAATTAAACTGAACTTCAATAATCCCAACTTTTTCTTAGGAAATAAATAGGATTCGAAGGTCAAACTAATCAGTCCCTTGACTTTCCTTTGCTTTAGTAAGGGTTAACTAAGTGGAATGTAGATTTAACTTTCATTATTGTTGAGAGAGATAACTAAGTTGGACTTCTAATTTCTCTTACCTTGCCAAAAGTTGCTTTACAGTATTTATTTATTTTAATTACCATTTACTTTACTTGTCATTCAAATCACTTGCTTCTCACCTTCTAAACCCCGATTACAACCTTTATAGCCAATAATAAGAACATACTTCCTTGCAGTTCCTTGAGAAGACGACCCGAGGTTTGAATACTCGGTTAACAATTTTTAAGGGGTTTGTTACTTGTGACAACCAAACGTTTGTACGAAGGGATTTTTGTTGGTTTAGAGACTATATCTACAACGCAACTGTTCTTATGAAATTCTTTACTGGCAAAAATTCTTAACATCACTCTTCCTTCCCTGCGTATAACACAATCAAGTCTCAGTGGAGGATTTCAGCATCAATCATGCCTCAGCTCATTGGATAATGCCGGTTTCACTGCCTGATGCACCAATTCATTGCCATCCCTGGGAGTCCAGGTAAAGTTGCACTCCTTGATGCTCTCTAGCAGGCCCTGAATATCCCTAAGTATTGGATCAATGTCCACTATTATACTCTTTGATTTCAAAGCTTGGACAAAAGGTAAGCAATTCGATTCTATGATGACTTTTCCTACTTGTAATTTTTTTTTAAATTAACACATTTCTAATTCCAATGGCCTTTGCAAGAAATCTTGAATTTTTTATGAATTTTGAAAATACCCATGTGAGAAGCTTTGTAAACTATCTCATACCACTACAACGGTCGTGCCTTCCAAAGACTCCACCCTATATGCAACATCTGTGTTTGCTTTAAGTCATTGCCTTAATGGTGGTCTCCATGTAATTCTTCTCCTATTTCCGTGCGCTCAGGCTATTGGTTGTTGCTTGTTATCTTTAATGTTAACTTCCCTAAAATATGTTTATGAGATATTTACCTTAATAATAATAGTCATAGGATTTATGCTTATATTTTGATAGATCTGTTGACATCTTCCTTTCCATATTTCCTAACTCAAAAAACCCAATTTAGCCATCAAAATCTTTCTTTCCCCTTTGTTCTCTCCATTATTTTTTCTAAAAACATCTTGTAGCCATTTGCCAAAAGAGGTAACATTCTTTGTTGTCAGAAGGCACTAACTTTGAGCTCCAAACCAAACTAGTCCAGTCCAAGGACATAGGAGTAATGCATGTTTAGTGGTCTCTACTTTGATTTTGCAGATTTTATAGATAGGACTTTGTATGATCTTCATTTTATAAAGGTTATAGTTGACAGGGATAATACTATGAATAGCCTTCCAAAGAAACATATTCACTTTCGGTGGTATATGCATATCCTACATATCTCTCCATAACTCTTTAAGGTCTTCACTGGATGAGGGTGATTCTGATTCCTGACCCAATTTTTCTACCATAGCCGCATAGTATCCTATCTCACTGTGTATTCTCCATCATTCTTATATGGCCACAAAAGTTTGTCTTCCATTCCAAGCTAACTTAACGGTGTTTGAATAATTTTCCCTCTAATACACATAGGAAAGCATTGTCTGAGCCTCTCTTCATACCATGATTCCTTTTCAATTAGTAAATCCTTACTGTGGTTATTAATGGGTTCCTGTTGACATCCAATTTTTTAAGACCACTAATCCAGCAATCCTTCCCTACCTTAATCTCTGATCCATCTCTAATGTTCCATCTTCCTTGCCTCCCTAAAAAGTCTCTTCCAATGATTAAACTTTTTCAAGCCCAGGATGCACCCTTGCTGTCCTTAGCTTCTAAACAATCAGAATTCAAAAAGTACAAGGCCTTAAGTATCATAACCCATATCACATCTAGGTATTTGAGAATTGTCCATGCTTGTTTGGCCAAATGAGCTACATTCTAGTACTGTAGGCCTCTAAATCCCAATCCCCCCTACACTCTTACTTGTGGTGATCATTTTCTAACTTTTACAATGTATTCCCCCCTTTTTCCTTGAGATGGCCCACCATACCCTCACAATTCTAAAACAAATCCTTTGGCGAAAATTTCTTGGCAACAAAACAACATTCATAGCATATGTCGGGATTGCTTAAATTACTGATTTTATGAGGATTTCTTTCCTCGCTTGATTCAAAAGCTTCTCCTTCCATCCTTCCATTTTATTCATCAATTTGTCCTTAATCCATGCTAAGGTCTTATTTTTTAACCTGCCCAACTGTGCCGAAAGCCTAAGATATTTTCCAGGAATATCCCAAACTAGCATACCCAATATATCTTCTATGTTCACCCCAACTTGAATTGGCACCTCGTTTTTAAAAATAAATATAATTTGATAAATTTACTCCTCATTTGTATTTGCAAAAATTATGTAATCATCTGCAAAAAGTAAATATGTAATATTTGGGCCAAGAAAACTAACCTGAAACCTGTAATGTTTCTCTCTTTGTAAGCCACCTCCATAAGAATGGTAAAGACCTCAGTCGCCATGATGAACAGTGACAGTGGATCGCCTTGCCTTAGACCTCTTTGGGATTTTATCCTTTTTGATAGACTACCATTGACTTTAAACTTATAGCTAGTGCCCTTGACACATGCCATCACCATTCCCACCCATTTCCTATCAAACACAAAAGCTTCTAGTACTCTGATGAGGCAAAACTGATGTGCTCGTATATTGGCAAGTGCACCAAATTGCTCCAAGTAATACCACAGTGAGTGGATAGTATTCTTGTAAGGATTAATGGATTGAGTTAAGTAACGTCTTATCGAATCTCTAATTAGATCAATCAAACATTGGCATGAAGATTGTGAATCTTGAAACGAAAGAAAAGAATAGTGAAGAAAGCGTTGATTGTGAATGAGAAAAGGCTTAGAAACACTATAAAAAAAATGCTGAGTATCGTCGAATTTTTTGTCGTAAAAATGAACAAAATCAGATGGTAAATAAGTTACCATCGAAAGGAATGAGACGGTATAAACCTCGTCGGTAAATGTGTACCATCAGAATTTTTTCGTTCGACGGCAATTACCGTCGAATTCTGCAACGAATTACCTGCTCGAAAAACCATTTGATTACCGGCAAATTTTTTCGACGGTAATTTTGCCACCACAATATGTTGTTTCCCGCACTATTATCGTCAGATTATTTCCTCAATAAATCCGATGGTAATGTCAATTTTTTTAAAAAAAATTGTGAATAGAAACTTATTATTTAAAACGAGACACTAATCACTTAAGATCCAGGTAGTCCTCATCGCCATCATCGTTGACGTTTCTGTGGCCTTGATGAGGTGCGTAGAAGGTAGTGATTGTAACACCCTAATTACCCTAAGCCTTATCTCACATCGGAAAGTAAATGTTAATCAAAGGTTACGAGAATTCTAAATTTTATACATATTTATATAGAAGGAAATTAATATATTCTAGAAGTCTGATGAAGGAATAAGCTCAAAAAGAGAGTTTGAAAAGCGCAAACGTACTCACGAAGCTACCCTAACGAGGCACAAGATATATATATACAGATATCAACACACACACACACACATATATATATATATATATATATCAAAAGATAGTAGTTATAATGATATAGCTGCCACTTGGGTAGTTTTAGCCGGCTAGTTATATACAGACACACAGAGTTTAGAAGGTAAAATAGCTGATACAAGTTTTTCTATTAAAGTAAGCCTCTAGGAAAAATAAATACAAAAGTGAGAGATTTAAATAAGATAAATCAAATTACTTCAAAATGGAATAGAGATCCTCCGCTCTGTCACCACCAAATAACTCACCGAGGTGGGTTGCGACCTGCATCTGAAAAACAACAACAGAATATGGTATGAGAACCGGAGGTTCTCAATACGGTAACAGTGCCCAGTGATGTGAGATATAAGACTCCGGGACACTAGAGGCAATCCTAGAACTTCATATCCATCACAAGATTCATCTTAAAGCATAACTAAAACATTGAAGCATAACTTAAAACCACAACAAAATAAAGGGGTAATCTAACTTAGGGGATTTTCTAATCTAACATTTCTCTGCTGTCCCACACCCTTCACCAACCTATCCTCCATGCGATCCCATCGCCACCTCCTTCCGAACCTCCTCAATCCTATTAGAAAACACAGATAAAATCAATGCAAGTAAAACACAAGTATAGGCATATATGGCAAGTAATTCAAATAGGCAATTAAGTGTAACGACCCAATTTTTAGTATGTCTAGATCATACCGGAAACTGAGTGCTACCAATTTGTCTTCCTAATTATTATCTATTATTTATCATATGAGCCTGATTCGTTGTTAAAAGCGTAGTTAATTTGCGAGGTATATTTTTTTTAAAACATTTGGATTAATAGACGGAATCATTCATAATCAACTCACAACTGATAACAGATAAAAAAGTTATAAGCAACCACACATAAATACATCACAAGTAGCTAGCAACATTCAGTGATCCAGCCTTTATTAGAGTATAGACTTTTAGTTAGAACACCCCTAGATATAGCTAGATAATAACTATATACATATACATACATACAACATCCCAGGTCCTGACTATTAGTTACGTTCATTAATTCTATGTTGTTTAGCAGACTAATAACATAATATAGAGAAGCAGTAAATAGAAAATATAGATAAATAGAGAAGATAGAGAAAACAGATAGCAGAACACAAACAGAAGAATACAGGAAAATAACACGAACACAAATACAGAGAATAGAATACAAACAAGGAACGCATACATTCATGAAACAATCATAATAGAGAAAATGCACAACCAAGTATGATTCATGTCTAGCCCTAGTGCAGGTAATGAGCTCATTTGTCGGTTTCTACCTGCTCCCGACGTAACCCGAAGCAGCTGAAACGGGTATGACTTTCCTGTTGGCTATACCCCTGTGTACAAGAAATAACCCCTCTGCCACCACAGGGTCCACTGCATGCAGGAAATAACACATCTGCCATTGCAGGGATGTATGTCGACACACCTTCTGTATACAAGAAATAACCCCTCTACCACTACAGAAATGGAACAGGTGGTCGCGGTACTTCTGTAGCAGAAAATAACCCCTCTTCCTTACAGAAATAAAGTGTGGATCTATACCGTAGAAAAGCATTCTCAGTGGTCGCACCACCATCTATCTGACTGCCTCAATGCAGCAGATGAACAAACAAATAACTCTGGAGTTGCCTTAATGTAACAAATAAACAAATAAGCATCTCTTGGGTTGCTTCAAGCAACAAATGACCCTTCAACAGGTCCTCTGCTTTTTATCATACTACTCTTTTCTCCTTGTTTCTTTACTCTGCTCTGATTACTCTCTTCTCTGTATCTCTTTACTTTTATCTGATTACTCTGCTTAACGTATGTATTTAAAGCTTATGTAAATTTCGGTATGAATAGTTAGCCTATCCCAAGTATAGGTTCATTAAGTCTATACTGAAACAGTTTAACTTTTTATATAATACCTAACCTTAGCCGCAACTCAAGGACTAACTATGTTGCCCTAGTTCGTTCACTAATCTCTGTCTGTTTTTCTGTGATTAAAATTTTACAGACTTTTTCTTTGGTTTTTATCTTTCTTTTTAGCTTTTTATCTTTTCTTTATCTTTGCCTCACTAATATATTCTTACTGATGAGCGGATAATTTTTACGCTTTTTGGCATTGTTTTTAGTATGTTTTTAGTATATTTTAATTAGTTTTTATTATATTTTTATTAGTTTATAAATAAAAATCACTCTTCTAGACTATACTATGAGTTTGTGTGTTTTTTTGTGATTTCAGGTATTTTCTGGCTGAAATTGAGGGACCTAAGCAAAAATCTGATTCAAAGGCTGAAAAAGGACTGCATATTCTGTTGGATTCTGACCTCCCTGCACTCAAAGTGGATTTTCTGGAGCTACAGAAACCCAATTGGTGCGCTCTTAATTGCGTTGGAAAGTAGACATCCTGGGCTTTCCAGCAATATATAATAGTTTATACTTTGCCTGAGATTTGATGGTCCAAACAGGCGTACTAAGTCAGCTCAAGAATTCTGGCGTTTAACTCCAAAACTGGCACAAAAGCTGGAGTTAAACACCCAAACTGGCACAAAAGCTGGCGTTTAACTCCAAGAAAAGTCTCTACACATGGAAGCTTCAATGCTCAGCCCAAGCACACACCAAGTGGGCCCGGAAGAAGATTTCTACATTAATTACTGATTTCTGTAAACCCTAGGCTACTAGTTCTCTATAAATAGGATCTTTTGCTATTGTATTTTCATACTTTAGATCTTTGATAAGCCTTATGCTATCTTAGACACATTTGAAGGCTGGCCATTCGGCCATGCCTAGACCTTGCTCTTATGTATTTTCAACGGTGGAGTTTCTACACACCATAGATTAAGGTGTGGAGCTCTGCTGTTCTTCATGAATTAATACAAAGTACTATTGTTTTTCTATTCAACTCAAGTCTATTTCTTCTCCAAGATATTCATTCGCACCCAAGAACATGATGAATGTGATGATTATGTGACGCTCATCACCATTCTCACTTATGAACGCGTGATTGACAACCACTTCCGTTCTACATGAACAAGCTTGAATGTGTATCTCTTGGGTTTCTAATCTAAGATTGGAACCTTCGTGGTATAGGCTAGAATTATTGGCGGCCATTCCTAAGATCCGGAAAGTCTAAACCTTGTCTGTGGTATTCCGAGTAGGATCTGGGAAGGGATGACTATGACGAGCTTCAAACTCGCGATTGTGGGGCGTGTGACAGACGCAAAAGGATCAATGGATCCTATTCTGACATGATCGAGAACCGACAGCTGATTAGCCGATGTTGTGACAGAGCATCAGGACCATTTTCACTGAGAGGACGGGATGTAGCCATTGACAACGGTGATGCCCAAAATAAAGCTTGCCATGGAAAGGAGTATGAATGATTGGAAGAAGGCAATAGGAAAGCAGAGGTTCAAGGGGAACAAAGCATCTTCATACGCTTATCTGAAATCCACCAATGAATTACATAAGTATCTCTATCTTTATTTTATATTTATTTTCATCACCTTAAACTCCATAACCATTTGAATCCGCCTGACTGAGATTTACAAGATGACCATAGCTTGCTTCAAGCCGACAATCTCCGTGGGATCGACCCTTACTCACGTAAAGTTTATTACTTGGACGACCCAGTGCACTTGCTGGTTAGTTGTGCGGAATTGTGACAAAGTGTGATTCACGTTTGAGAGCTCCAAGTCCTTTGGTGCCATTGTTGATGATCACAACTTTGCGCACCACTTACCTCTCCCTAAGTGTTTTACGAAGGTAATTATGAGATTCTGTACTTAAAGTTGTCCTTCTAAAGCTTTAACAGAAAACTGCCTTTTTCACATTATTTTATTATTTTTATTAAAATATTATTTTTAATTAAATATTATTATTTAATATTTTATTATTATTTATTATTTTATTAATATATTTTCGAAAATTACCTTCTTTTAACCTTTTACTTTATAAATTCACTTTTTAACACTCGTAACTTTTAATATTTCTACTTTAACCACCCTAACTTTCAGAAATTACAAAATAACCCCTCAAACACCAAAATATTTACTTCCTTGCCCTTTCTAAGATCTAAAAGGTGTTCTTCAATTTTCTTCACCACACTCAAAGTGTTCTTCGTGTTCTTCGTATATTCTTCAGATTCTTTCTCTGTTTTTACCCGTTTTTCAGTCTTTTCAGCAACCGATTTTTACCAAAATTCAAAATAAATTCCCAGCCACTAAAACCCCATCTTTTCCACATGATTTTAACACAAATTGAACCTCAATTTAAGCTCTAGGGTTTCGTTTTCTAGTAGCCCCAAGAACACACATTCATAGCTTGAATTTCATCAAATTTCATCAAATTTTCACCAAAATTTCAACAAGAATTACTCATACAAACAATCAATTTCAAGCACAGCCAAACCATATCATAATCACACAAATCAAACACAATCAATCAAGATTAAATTCGTCAAATCCTACCTTGATTTGCTGATCCAAATCCGGTTACTCTTTGAAGTGTTCTTAAAGCACTTTTTCCTCCTAAAACACATCAAGAACAACTTTAAAACTCTAAACCATCAACTAAACAAACTTCAGCATCATATTAGGAAGGTTATCCTCACCTTAAACGTGCAGGAAATCAAAGATCTTTCGGCCCACAAGTCAAGCTAAGCAAGAGATCTAAGGAAGAATATCAAGAAAACACTTGTTTAAGCATGTTTCCTTAAAAACCGAATTAAAGAGGGAGGGAGACAGCCATCTCACCTTATTTCTAGCCTTGATAAGTCACATGGTTATGTAGAGGAAGAAGAGAGGATCATTTTGGTGAAATCGGAG
This sequence comes from Arachis hypogaea, assembly GCF_003086295.3. NCBI lineage: Eukaryota > Viridiplantae > Streptophyta > Magnoliopsida > Fabales > Fabaceae > Arachis > Arachis hypogaea. Next base: position 105,432,544 of record NC_092055.1, read on the forward strand.
TTTTGATTTAAGTTTTAGTTCAGAAGAAACCAAGCTTTGAAGATAAAGTGTTCATGAAAGTTTCTCTCTTTTCTCTCTTGTTATTTTCGGCCAAAATGATGAAATGAGACAGCCTTGGAGGTCTTGGGGGTGTAAGGTGAGTTTTGATTGGTTGGCTTGGAGGTGGGTTAAAATAATATTAAAATATCTCAGGTGTATAACTACTAAAACTAGATGTATCGAAACACTCGTAAAAACATCTCTAAAAATTATTTTCTGAGCTACTAGCATAAATGACACTAGTAACATATTTATTATGAGAATAGAATATGTATGATGATGCCGTAGCATTGCTAAAGTCATCAGGGAGTGCTGGTGCTAAGCTGCACCAGTAAACTGTGAACTCGGTTAAATCGATTTTCAGTTTTTAACTAAAACAGACCAGGTAACCTTATAATATCATTCAAGCATTTTATAATACTAATATAATGATAATATTATACTATTATCTCTCTCCTCTCATGAATCGAGTCCGGTTCGTCAAACAGAGACTATTTACGAAAATCAGAATCAAAACTGCCAACCGATATGGTTCAAAAACTAGGTTCTTTGCGATTGCATTATCGAGCTTGCCTCAGAAGAGGTTCTAGCTTAAGGATGACATAATGACAATGAGGATTGAGATGCTTGATGATATATCAGAGGTGTTCCCTTTACTGATCTTTCGGAGAAATTCGTACTTTCAGAAAAGATCTCACGTACTCGAAAATTAGGGTTGTTGCATTCTACCCTCCTAAAAGATAATTTTGCCCTCAAAATTTTAGTTACCTAGGAATAGATGCGGGTAATCAGCTTTCATCTTATCTTTTAGTTCCCAAGTGTGCTCTTCTTCTCCTCTTGGTTCCCATGCTACTTTGACTAAGCAAACAGTCTTGCCTCTTAGCTGCTTATCACTTCTTTCTACGATCTGAACTGGTGATGCTTGATATGTCAAATCATTTCATAACTGTACTGTTTTTGGTTGTAAAACGTGACTCTCATCGGGAACATATTTCTTAAGTTGAGAGACATGAAAAACATCATGAAGGTTTGATAAATAAGGAGGAAGGGCTATTTGATAAGCTACTAGACCGACTCTTTTAAGTGTTTGGAAAGGTTCTATGTGTTGCGGGTTAAGCCTTTTAGTCTAAAGGGCTCTACCTATTCCAGTAATCGAAGTTACTTTTAGAAAGACATGGTTTCCATCACTAAACTCTAAGGGTCTACGTTTATTATCGGCATAGCTTTTTTGACGACTTTGTGCTGTCTGGATCTTCCGACGAATCTCCTTTATCTTCTCAGTAGTTTCTTACACTAAGTCTGGACCTAAGACACTAGCTTCTCCATCGTCATTCCAACACAATGGTGTCTGACATCTTCTTCCATAGAGAGCTTCATATGAGGCCATCCCGATACTTTATTGGAAACTGTTGTTGTAGACGAATTCAACCAACAGCAAATACTTATCCCAGCTGCTTTGGTTTTCTATCATACATGATCGTAACATGTCTTCTATCGTCTGGATTATCTGCTTTGATTGTCCGTCTATCTGAGGCTGGTATGTTATACTCGTGTGCCATTCTGTTTCCAATGCTTTCTTTAAAGCTCCCCAAAATCTAGTAGTAAACCTCGAAACTTGATCTGAGACAATTTACGAAGGTATCCCATGTAGTCGTACAATTTCTTGAATATATATATTCGTTCCAGCCTTTCTAAAGTATAGTCAACTCGAATCGAAAAGAAGCATGCCGATTTTGGCAACCTGTCCACAATTGCCCAAATGGCATTACGTCCTGTTGAGGTTCTTGGTAATCTCGTGATAAAATCAATAGTGATCTGCTCCTATTTCCATTGTGGTATTTCTAAGGGTTGCAGGGTTCTTGACGGCTTCTGATGTTCCACCTTCACCTTCTGGCAGATTAAACATTTTAAGACATAATCAGCTACCTCTTTCTTTAAGCCTGGCCACCAGAATATTTGCTTCAAATCTTGATACATCTTTGTCACTCCAGGATGCATAGAAAATCTACTTTGGTGAGCTTCAGTAAGAAACTTTTATCGTAATTCTCCAGAGTTAGGCACACAAATTCTGTTCTTGTACCTCCATAGGCCACTACGATCCTGTCTCACAGCTTCTTCAGCTCTGCAAGCAATGGTGACATCCGGTACGGTGCTATGGAAATCGGTCCGGTTCCAGGTACTAGATCAATGCTGAATTCTATCTTTCGCTGAAGAGGAAACTCAGGTATGTCGTCCAAGAAAACATCAGGAAATTCCTTCACCATTCGGATTCGTTCTAAGCTTAATTCACTATCATTCGAGCTAGCCGCTAACAGAACGTACCCCTTACAATTACTCCCGCCTAAGGTAACTCTTACAGAATTCAGATATAAGGTGTGGAACAGAAATGGTTTAGTATATAGATTATCAGATGGAATAACAGCAGTTCTTTTAAAATAATCAAGGAAAACATGTTACTTAGATAACCAATCTAATCCTAAAATAACTTCTAAACCACATAGAGGCAAACAGATTAGATCATGTATAAAAGTCCTATTCCTAATAGAATGTGGTACTTACAGGTACATTAAATTGGTCAAAGCATTTTGGGATGCAGGTGTATGAACAATCAAGTGAAAATTCAATTTAAAGAAATATAATCCTAACTCGTGAGTAATAGTTAGAGAAATAAAGAATGCGATGCACCCGAATCATACAGCACAGTTAGAAATCGATTCTTGACATAACATGACCTTGAATGAGGGTGTTCGATTGCACAACATCATCAATAGTGATAGTAAACACTCGTCCTTGTTGTTGGGTTCTGACTGAATTTCGAGTAGATCTCTTCGGACAATCCTTGGCAATATGTCCAAGTTCTCCACAAGCATAGCAGTTAGGTGATCCAAACTGGCAAGACCTGTTACCATGCTCCTTTCCGCATTGCTTACATGCAGGTTTATGTAAGTCTGATGGGCTCGTTTACTATTGCCTTGCCTTACTTTACCTCCATTCTTACCCGTACGTCAAGCAGTAATGTTACCAACTTGTAGGTTCTTATGCTGTCATATGCCACGTGCTTTAAAATGCACCCTTCTCCCAGCTGCCTGATGATTGCTAAGACGTCTTGGTGGAAATCCTTGGTGACTTACCTTGGCCACAATCACTTTCTTAATACATTCTTCTACTAACTTGCTCTTGTTGACTAATTCGGCAAAATTACGTATCTCCAGCGGAACTATTGAACTCATCAGATCATCACGAAGGCCTCCTTCAAACTTCAAGCACTTCCATTCTTCAAAGTCAGCAGGATTCCCTTGACAGATCTTAGAGAAACGACACAAGTCATCAAAATTACGAGCATACTCAGCCACAGTCATATCCCCTGCCTCCAGTACTCAGCTTCTCCCTCGAGCATATAAGTAGCAAACTCCACGTGTTGTCCTTCCGGAACTTGCTGTGCTCTCAGTGATCGTTCAATACCTCGAAACCAGTTATCAGCATCAGTCGCAAGGAGTGTACCCTTGAACTTAGGCGGATTAAACCTTCAGAAAGGTCGCAAGGGTCATAGGTCTTTCAGGATGCCCTAAGTTATTCTCATCATTCTCATTTCTCACTCCAAGACGTTCAACAGCCCTAGTCGCTGTTACCGCAGCTTCACGCACTACTTCAGCTGCGGTGTTCATGGTAGCCATAAACGTTTCCTGTTCCCTCTCATAGTTAACATTAGGAATTCCTTCCCTTACGCCTCGTCTCCGTGAACCCATTGTAGTCCTGTTCACACTAAACAATCATTGTTAAGGTGATCAGTCTTAACACTTCAAGTCAAGTGTGAACATTCCCAAAATAAAAACACAGAAACAATCATGCAACATATATCACTGGGATATCCTATACGCAATGAGACACACAACAGAGTATGCAATGAAGCATAGTCAGTCTACTCCCCAGGCTCTACTGGGAACGAATTGCTCTGATACCAAATTATAACGACCCAATTTTCAGTATGTCTATATCATACCGAAAACTGAGTGCTACCAATTTGTCTTCCTAATTATTATCTATTATTTATCATATGAGCCTGATTTGTTGTTAAAAGCGTAGTTAATTTGTGAGGTATATTTTTTTTTAAAACGGTTGGATTAATAGACAGAATCATTCATAATCAACTCACAACTGATAACAGATAAAACAGTCATAAGCAACTACACATAAATACATCACAAGTAGCTAGGAACATTCAGTGATCCAGCCTTTATTAGAGTATAGACTTTTAGTTAGAATACCCCTAGATATAGCTAGATAATAACTATATACATATACATACATACAACATCCCAGGTCCTGACCTGTTCAAGAGGTCCCTAAGCTGGTACCTAGGCTAGCCTAGACTCTATACTCACCTAGTCCCTCTAAACTTCTAAAGCGAGGGAAAATACGTTCTAAGCCTTCAAAACTCAAGTCAGGTGGAACGTCATCAAAAGGTAGAACATAATCTGCTACTCCTCTGCACGATCAGACATTGCCATAGGACGTCTCTCTGGTACCTCATCAAGTAGCCACACGGCAGGAGTCTCGTACACAGGATTTAGGTTAAAGTTCACGTACAAATGGGGTGTAGACATTGGCTGGTCTCACAGTATATACATATAAACAGAGAACGATATGCACCCTAGACTCAGAAGACTATCTAGAGCGGAATCCTCTTTGCAGAACCATCATCAACGAACTACGGTAAGGTACTCTCACTTCCATCTGAAGGGGGAAAGGAGAGAGAAGGGATAAGAACCGGGGAGTTCTTCTTAGGGCCGGGGTTATTAGTTATGTTCATTAATTCTATGTTGTTTAGCAGACTAATAACAGAATACAGAGAAGTAGTAAATAGAAAATACAGATAAATAGAGAAGATAGAGAAAACAGATAGCAGAACACAAACAGAAGAATACAAGAAAATAACACGAACACAAACACAGAGAATAGAATACAAATAGGGAACGCATACATTCATGCAACAATCATAATAGAGAAAATGCACAACCAAGTATGATTCATGTCTAGCCCTAGTGCAGGTAATGAGCTCATTTGTCGGTTTCTACCTGCTCCCGACGTAACCCGAAGCAGCTGAAACGGGTATGGCTTTCCTGTTGGCTATACCCCTGTGTACAAGAAATAACCCCTCTGCCACCACAGGGTCCACTGCATGCAGGAAATAATACATCTGCCATTGCAGGGATGTATGCCGACACACCTTCTATATACAAGAAATAACCCCTCTACCACTACAGAAATGGAACAGGTGGTCGCGGTACTTCTGTAGCAAGAAATAACCCCTCTTCCTTACAGAAATAAAGTGTGGATCTGTACCGTAGAAAAGCATTCTCAGTGATCGCACCACCATCTATTTGACTGCCTCAATGCAGCAGATGAACAAACAAATAACTCTCGAGTTGCCTTAATGCAACAAATAAACAAACAAGCATCTCTTGGGTTGCTTCAAGCAACAAATGACCCTTCAACAGGTCCTCTGCTTTTTATCATACTACTCTTTTCTCCTTGTTTCTTTACTCTGCTCTGATTACTCTCTTCTCTGTATCTCTTTACTTTTATTTGATTACTCTGCTTAACGTATGTATTTAAAGCTTATGTAAATTTCAATATGAATAGTTAGCCTATCCCAAGTATAGGTTCATTAAGTCTATACTGAAACAGTTTAACTTTTCATATAATACCTAACCTTAGTCGCAACTCAAGGACTAACTATGTTGCCCTAGTTCGTTCACTAATCTCTGTCTGTTTTTCTGTCATTAAAATTTTACAGACTTTTTCTTTGGTTTTTATCTTTTCTTTAACTTTTTATATTTTATTTATCTTTGCCTCACTAATATGTTCTTACCTCTCCCTAAGTATTTTATGAAGGTAATTATGAGATTCTGCACTTAAAGTTGTCTTTCTAAAGCTTTTACAGAAAACTGCCTTTTTCGCATTATTTTATTTTTTTTATTAAAATATTATTTTTAATTAAATATTATTATTTAATATTTTACTATTATTTATTATTTTATTAATATATTTTCAAAAATTACCTTCCTTTAACCTTTTACTTTATAAATTCACTTTTTACCACCCGTAACTTTTAATATTTTTACTTTAACCACCCTAACTTTCAGAAATTACAAAATAACCCCTCAAACACCAAAATATTTACTTCCTTGCCCTTTCTAAGATCTAAAATGTTTTCTTCAATGTTCTTCACCATACTCAAAGTGTTCTTCGTGTTCTTCGTATATTCTTCAGATTCTTTCTCTGTTTTTACCCGTTTTTCAGTCTTTTCAGCAACCGATTTTTACCAAAATTCAAAATAAATTCCCAGCCACTAAAACCCCATATTTTTCACATGATTTTAACACAAATTGAACCTCAATTTAAGCTCTAGGGTTTTGTTTTCCAGCAGCCCCAAGAACACACATTCATAGCTTGAATTTCATCAAATGTCATCAAATTTTCACCAAAATTTCAACAAGAATTACTCATACAAACAATCAATTTCAAGCACAGGCAAAGCATATCATAATCAAACAACTCAAACACAATCAATAAAAATTAAATTTGTCAAACCCTACCTTGTTTTGCTGCTCCAAATCCGGTTACTCTTTGAAGTGTTCTTAAAGCACTTCTTCCTCCTAAAACACATCAAGAACAACTTTAAAACTCTAAACCATCAACTAAACGAACTTCAGCAGCATATTAGGAAGGTTATCCTCACCTTAAACATGCAGGAAATCAAAGATCTTTGGCCCACAAGTCAAGCTAAGCAAGAGATCTAAGGAAGAACATCAAGAAAACACTTGTTTAAGCATGTTTCCTTGAAAACTGAATTAAAGAGGGAGGGAGATAGCTATCTCACCTTATTTTCAGCCTTGATAAGTCACATGGTTATGTAGAGGGAGAAGAGAGGATCATTTTAATGAAATCAGAGTTTTGATTTGAGTTTTAGTTCAGAAGAAATCAAGCTTTGAAGATTAAGTGTTCATGAAAGTTTCTCTCTTTTCTCTCTTGTTATTTTCGGCCAAAATGATGAAATGAGACAGCCTTGGAAGTCTTGGGGGTGTAAGGTGAGTTGTGATTGGTTGGCTTGGAGGTGGGTTAAAATAATATTAAAATATCTCAGGTGTATAACTACTAAAACTAGATGTATCGGAACACTCGTAAAAACATCTCTAAAAATTATTTTCTGAGCTACTAGCATAAATGACACTAGTAACATATTTATTATGATAATAGAACATGTATGATAAGGCCTTAGCATTGCTAAAGTCATCAAAGAGTGCTGGTGCTATGCTGCACCAGTAAACTGTGAACCCGGTTAAACCGATTTTCTGTTTTTAACTAAAACAGACCAGGTAACCTTATAATATCATTCAAGAATTTTCTAATACTAATATAATGATAATATTGTACTATTATCTCTCTCCTCTCATGAATCGAGTCCGGTTCGTCAAACAGAGACTATTTACGAAAATCAGAATCAAAACTGCCAACCGATACGGTTCAAAAACTAGGTTCTTCGCGATTGCATTATCGAGCTTGCCTCAGAAGAGGTTCTAGCTTAAGAATGACATAATAACAATGAGGATTGAGATGCTTGATGATATATCAGAGGTGTTCTCTTTACTGATCTTTCAGAGAAATTCGTACTTTCAGAAAAGATCTCACGTACTAGAAAATCAGGGTTGTTACAATTAGGTATGTTATACAATTAGGCAAGCTCAGGTAATCAAAGCAAACAAGCACATAAGAGATGCATATGATGAATGCCTGTCCTATTGGCTCGTGATATCACTTGTCGGTCCGTAAATGCCAACCCGACATATCCTTCTGGATGTAGCCTTTTCTGCTACGCCAGAATATAGTGCCATGCACACTCATGCAACAGCGAATCTACTATGCCAGAGATATAGTGTCCTGCACACTCATGCAGTAGAGAGTCTACTATGCCAGGGATATAGGCCCCGCACACTTCATGCAGCAGAGAAGGAACTAACCACAACTACTCATGCAGTAGAGAAATCTGCTACGACAAAGATATAGGCTCCACATACTCTCAACAACAACTAGTCATGCAGCAGAGAAATCTGCCACACCAGGGATATAGGCCCCACACATTCTTAACAAATCTCAGTTTAGAAACAATATTTTAGTGATTTTCAAAATCATTTCGTTCAATACTCAGTAGTCTACAACCTTCACCATTCATTCAGAACTCAATAATTCACCACTTTCACAATCCATTATTAATGATCACCAATACCATACTCCATCTCCTCGCTCAACCAAAACCGTCCTCAGTACACCACAAACCTAAGCCTCCGTTCTCTAATTTTTCAAGATAATACCCAAATAATTCCACCCAAGACCTTCTCTATGTTTTAACATCCAAAAATAAGCCAAAAAATCTTAAATAAGTGTCACAGAAGCTTACAAGCTTGTTGGGAAGGCAAAACAATTAAAAATAATATTTTAGTTGAAAGACAGGGCATGTGCGTATGCACAGGGGTGTGCATGCGCACGCCCAGGAGGATTTTCAAAATGTGTGCGTACGCATAGAGGTGTGCGTACGCACAAGTGTAAAATTTTCCAATTCTGTTCGCTCACACAAAGCGTGCGAACGCCCTCAACAGAATGCACGTTCCAATGTGTACGTACGCACAGGGCTGTGCGTGCGCACCGCTTGCAAAACCTTGTTGGTTGTGTGTGCGCACGGGTCGTGCTAGCGCTCTCAAAAGCAAGCCTTCCCCTGTGTGTGCATGTGCACAAGGCTGTGCGTCCGTACACTTTCAAAAACACACAGGTTGTGCGTGCGCATAAGGCTGTGCATGCGCACACAAACCAGAAACCACAAATTCTATAGCATTCACATAATTCAGATTTTGACACCAAACTTTGAATGATCATAACTTCCTTTGCAAAAATCCATTTCCTATAAACTTTATATCCATTTAAATATTTTTCAATGAACTTTAATTAAAAGCAAATTTCAACAAATTTTGAAAACTAAGGCTCAAATTATGATCCGTCAAAGTTCACCAAAAATCCTTTTTTACCAAAATTTCACAAAGTTCTCAATTTTATAATTCTACTACCAAAACCAAACCAAAACCACATTAACTCCATCCAACATTAGATTTTACCATTTATGCCACAATCCACTACTCATATCATTAAATTCTCAAATCCAACTATCCTTGATTTCACACTAAAACCCCTTCTCATCCAACAAACTTAACAATAATCATTTTACCACTTTCAATCATCAACATCAACCTCATTCATTCTCAATATCAATAATCAACATTGTTTAACAACATCAACAATATTTCTCATCCAAATTCATAACACATCAAACATTAACAACATTATTCAACAACATCAATTCCTCACACATCATCAACCAACCAAATTCAATAACCATATCAATCCAAACCTATCATATGGGTCACTAGTCTAAGTGTCCAGAAATATTATATATTACATAGAGAAAACCGAAACCATACCTCGGCCGATTATCCTCCACGCACTAAACCACCAAAAAGCCAAGATAACTCCAAAAGCACCAAAGCTCAATCTAACCACACATGTATCACCAAAATCAAAACCTAGAAACCATAACATACAACACTATAAGTGTATAAGAGGAACCTTACCTTGTCAACAGGGGATTGGGGCAAAGCTCAATGATTACACGCTACTAGAGATCACCTAAACAACCAAAATCATAAAATCTACTCAAAAACTATAACAAAAAATGCACAAAAACTAGGGTAGGAATTTGGAGCTTGAGACACAATTTCTTAGCAAATTTGCTTAGATAGAAACAAAGATCTCAATAAGGGCTTCGCATGGCTACAAACGGCATGTCAATCGGAGCTCCGGTTCAAAAGTTATGGAGCTTTAAAGAGGGAGATGAATAGTGACAATGGCTTCCTTCTCCTCTCTTCTTCCTATCCGTGCTCTCTCTCTTTCTTGGTGCTGAAATGAACTTCTTAGGCTCATTTATTGCTTTATATAAGTTGGACTTGGACCCAACTTGAGTCCGGTCTAACTGTGTAGCATTTTTGGTTCATTTGGCCCAACTTTGGGCCAAACCTTTAGGATAAATGCCCAGTTTGCTATTTCAAAAACTTTCCTAAGGTTTCCTACTGTTTCACTCTCTCTCACGCAGTACTGGACAGACTTAAGCCAGTACTGCCGACTGATCTATCGGTACACGCTTTTACGCAAAAACTTTCAAAAGAGAACATTTTTTCACTTAGAAAAATCCACTGAATCCGAATCTCAGATTTATATTTTAAGAAAGACATTTTTATATTTTCGAACCTATTCCGGGCAATTAAATTATTCTGTCCTAGTTAAGCGATTTTTCGTGAAAACTCCGGTTCTTACAGTGATGTCTATGTGCCACCAGCAGAACTGTTGCCACCAACAGGTCTGCTGTTGCCACTAGGCCCACTGCCCCCACCAGTAGGGATGATGCCAGTGACGTGCATCTAAGCCTGGTACACCTTCATCTGGGCCTCCAACTGCTAAAGCTACTCCAACTGCTCCATCTGCTTTAGCTGCTACCTCCACTACAGCTTGAGGTCATCCATGTATGTCACGTGTATGAGGATCTTCTGTTACCTTTCCCAATAATTGGTAAGATCTTAAGCCTGCTGGCGAAGGCTACGGGTGAGCTCCTGTACCTGCAGCCTCAAATCTATACCTTCTTGGAGCTTGACGGCTCAACTAGTGGCAGAGGCAGACGATGGCCTCAACATGAAGGTGTGGAGGCTACTGGAAAAGAACGACCCCATCCCATATACGTAGTTATTGTATGTTGCTAAGGCAATCTCGCACCAAACTGTATTGGGATGGACGACTGAAGCAGTAGATCCATCGCCGGCGTCCTCCCCACTTTACTGAGATTGCTGAGTCGCAGTCTCTAGTCTTTATGTGTAGGACTCCTATGTAACACATGTTATTGTGATTAGTACGATAGTTATATAGTTATTTTCTAATTTTATATCAGAAGATCAGATGTATGTTTACTCACATAATGATCCTGAGACCGCTGATTAGCAAATCTTGCTTTGTTCTCCTTCAACGTGTGGGGGTACTTAAACGTCTCTGCAATGTTGCCTCGCCATCCAATAACTTCAACTACACATGCATTGAAATAATGTGATTAGGATGCCTAGTAATGATATGTAAAATGTAAGAACCAGGGTTTTTTACGAAACGCTATTTTAATAAAATAATAATTTTAAGTACCCGAGATGGATTCAAAATTTAGAAGTTTTAATTTGAAAATATAAATGTGAAAATTGGTTTCAGTGAATTTTTCTGAGTCAAAAAATGTATTTTCTGCGAAATATCGAGAATCGGCAGCCGAACCAGTTTAAGCATGTTCGGTACTGTATTTTGAGAAAAATAATATTTTGCAAAATTGATTTAAAAGGGTAAAAATAATTTAGAATTTGAAAACCGGGCACTAATCTTAAAGGTTTTGGCCCAAAGAGGTGAGGGTGGGGTTTCACTGTTCACCTCCACCTTCCGGGAGCCATAACTTGAGCTACGGATCTCCGATTGGCGAGCTGTTTATGGCGATACGAAGCTCTTGTCGAGCTCTACATTTCTATTTAAGCAAACCTGGTAAGAACTTGAAGCTCAAGTCCCAGTTTTGTGCCCTAGATTTCTGCATTTTTGAGGTTATGGTTTTGAGTAGATTTTGTGGTTTTGCTTGTTTAGGTGATCTCTAGTAGCGGGTAATTGATGGATTTTACCCTTAATCTTGTTGGATAAGGTAAGGAACCTCTTTATCCTTGTGGTTTCGTATAGTATGAGCTTTAGTTGTTGATGTATGGTTATATTGTATGTATGAAGCTTGTTTTTGGAGTTGGTGGTGGCTTTTGGTTTGGCTTTGATGGTTTGGAGCTTGGTGGAAGCTTGATTGGAATCAAGTTTGGTGTTTGAGCATATTGGGAATTGGCCAAGGTATGGTTTCGGTTTTCTTTATGTAATATGTAATGTTTATGGACACTTAGGCTAGTTGACCCTAAGATAGGATTGAATGTCATTGGTGTATGAATATTTAAATGTGAATTGATGTTAATTATTGGTTTTATTGGATTAGTGTGGTTGATGATGATTATTGGGAATTGTTGGTGTTAATGAGTATTGATGATTGATATTGTGGATGAGGGTTGTTGATATGGTTGTTGAGTTGTTAAATGATGAGGTATGATGATTTATGATGAATGGATGAACTTTGGTTATGTTGATGAAAGTGTTGCATGGTAATTGATGATTTGGAATTGGTGATAAATGGCTATATTGATGTTGGTAGTTGGATATGGGAGGTTGATATTGAAATTGATGATAGAATAATAAATGGTGAATGTATTGGTGGGAAAGTTGTTTGTAATGTTATATGTTTGAGAATTGAGATTGTGAATGATGAATGGTGATCCAAAAGGGTAGATTGTGTTGTAATTGGAAGTTTGATATTGTTTTGGTTGGATATGGTTTGTGAAAGTTGGTAAATTGAGATATGTAATTTGGGTTGGATTTAGAGTTGTTGAATGGCTTAGAGGTTTTTGAGATTGAGAAAATGGTTGAAGTAGTATTTGGTATGGATTTTGGGTTGTTATGGTATGGTTGATATGTGATTGATTTGGTTTTGGATTGAGATTGGTTAAAAATTTGAGGTTATGAGGTTTTTGGGTAAAAATGGATTTTTGATGAACTTTGACGGATCATAACTTGAGCCTCGATTTTCAAAATTTGTTGAAATTTAATTTAAATTAAGGCTCAATTGAAACTCTTCAAATCGATATAAAGTTTGTAAAATTTGGATTTTTGTAGAGGAAGTTATGATCGTTCAAAGTTTGGTGTCAAAATCTGAAATTCTGCAGAGTTGCAGAATTTTGTGATTTCTAGTATGTGCGTACGCATAGCCTTGTGCACATGCACACACCAAGGAGAAATTGCAACCTGTGCGTATTCACAGACTGGTGCGCACGCACATGTTAGGAAGGTCAGTCTGTTGGGGGAGCTAGCACAGCTTGTGCGAGTGAACAGACTTGTGAATTTTTATACCTGTGCGTACGAACACTTTAAAAATCTTCCTGGGCATGCGCACACACACCACTGTGCGTACGCACACGCCATGTTTCTCAAACTTAAACTTTGTTTTCAACTGTTTCACCTTCCCAACAAGCTCGTAAGCTTCTGTGACACCATTTTGAGATTCTTGGGCTTATTTTCGGGCATTGAAACATGGGAGAGGTCTTAGGAGAATTTATTTGGTATTTTCTGGAAAAAAATTAGAAACGGAGGCCTAGGTTTCTGGTGTATTGAGGACGAGTTTGGTTGAGAGAGAAGGAAGAATAGTGGACTTGGTGATTACTGACAGTGAAATTGAGAAAGTAGTGGACTAACGAGTTCGGAATAGAATTAAGAACTGATGATGGTTATTGTGAGCTTGGTGGATATAGAAGGAAAGTGTGCAGGGCCTATATCCCTGGCGTAGCAGACTTCTCTTCTGCATGAGTAGAGGTTGTTGAAAGTAATTTGAGATGAGAAATGATAATGTCTGGTGATGATTTGAGGTTGATGGACTTGTTGGATTATATGAGAGTGTGCGGGGCCTATATCCCTGGCATAGCAGATTTTTCTGCTGCATGAATATATATTGTTGAGAGTGTGCGGGGCCTATATCCCCGGTATAGCAGATTTCTCTGCTGCATGACTAGTGTTGTTGAGAGTGTGTAGGGCCTATATCCCTGGCGTGGCAGATTATTCTGCTGCATGATTTGTTGTGGTTATTTCCTTCTCTGCTACAGGAAGTGTGCGGGGCCTATATTCCCGGCGTAGTAGACTCCCTACTACATGAGTGGGCAGGGCACTATATCTCTGGCGTAGCAGAAGAGCTGCTGCATGAGTGTGCAGGGCACTATATCTCTGGCGTGGTAGAAAAGGCTACATCCGGGAGGATGTGTCTGGTTGGCATTTACGGACCAACAAGTGGTATCACGAGCCAATAGGACAGGCATTCATCATATGCACCTTCTATATGCTTGTTTGCTTTGATTGCTTGAGTGTGCCTAATTGTATAACATGCCTACTTGCTTCCTGAATTACTTGTATATATATATATATATGAATACTACTTGTGGTTTCCTTCCTTGCATTATCTGTGTTTGTCTGGTGCTGAGGAGGTTAGGTAGGCAGTGGCGATGGGATCGCACGGAGGGTAGGTTGGCGACGGCTGTGGGATACAGTAGTGTGATTAGTATTAGTTAGACTTCCCCTAAGTTTAGATAACCCGATTTATGGTTTAAGTTCTTTATTTATTTAGTTATGTTAAGTTTGAATATCGGTTTGGTGTGAAGTTTTAGGATTGCCTTCGGCGTCCCAGGGCCTTACATCTTACATATTGGGCACTGTTACCATACTGAAAACCTCCGGTTCTCATTCCATACTTTGTTGTTATTTTTCAGATGCAGGTCGTAATTCACCTTAGTGAAATTGCGGATATGGTGACAGAGCGAAGTATGGTTTCTTCCTTATTTATTTATGTTTTAATCTTGTTGTAGATACTCTCACATCTCTTTGTATATTTATCTTTATGGCCTTAGAGGCTTATTTGAGAGAATAGTTGTATAAGTTGTTTTTAACTCCAAAACCCTGTATGTCTGTATATAACTAGTCGGCTTAAACTCCGCACGCTGCGGCTAGTTTCCTATGATTATTATAGTCTTATATCTATATATGTTCTACTCTTTTGCATCTGTACCTTGTATCTTATGCATTAGCTTCGTGGGAATGTTTTGCGCTTTTGTAATTCTGTCTTTGAGCTTAATCCTTCATCGGACTTCTAGCATATATTATTTTCTTTTATATATAAATATGTATAAGCCTTAGAACTGTCGTAACCCTTGATTAGCCTTTGCTTTATGGCTAGAGGTAAGGCTTAGGGTAATTAGGGTGTTACATAAAAGAATATAACTAAGTTAATAACAAACTTAAAGACACTACATACCAGCCTGGCCTTAGTCTTCATGAAGGTCGTTGAGCCACTGGTATACTTGGACAACCTGGCCGATACCCTATTAGCTCTATTAGTGAGACGCTAATGCCTAAACCCCTCATCGGTCTCCCAGTGAACTAATAGAGCTTTCTTTATTTCTAGTCGGAGCTAGGTCGTTAGGTGGTCCCGCCCCTCACGAACATCCTCTAGCATCTGCTGCAGTCGCCGACCCATTCGATGGTCGTAGATCTTGCTAATGAGGGCATCGTGAGAGGCTTACCATATAAACTACAATTGCACAAAGAAATTTTAAAATTAATTAATCAAAATAGAAGATATAAACTCGCTAAAAAGGTTTGAAACTAAAATAAATTAATTACTGCCCATTTCTAAAACCATCGCTCTCTAGTCTCAGAGAAAATCTTCTTGTAGCTGGGCCAGGGATAAGCTTGATGACGTTGGTCATCTCCTGAGTAAATGCATTGTTGTTCGGTGCAAATCTATCAATAATCTACAAACAAACCAATATGGCAATATGTTCATACCCTGGGTCGAGCTGTCCGACCCGGGATGTTTAGCGACATGGCGACTGACCTCTTCAGGTCCGACTATCTGATCTCTTCTTAAAGAGATCGGCCAAATCAACAGGAAAGCCCAATAAAGGGCCCAAATAGAGGAACACGACCCAAATCCAAAGGCAATCCAAGCCTATAGAGATAAAGGCGGTTCCCTTGAAGATAAGCTGACTTCACCCAAAATAAGATAAGATAAGATAAGATAACTAACTTATCTTATCAGAAAGGTCAGCCCACACTACTATAAATACACTGGAGCACCCAAGTATAACTCATACTCTGATTCTACAATAAACCTATTTAATACCCTTGCTAACTTAAGCATCGGAGTCCCTTGCAGGTACCACCACCCTCCGGTGATAAAGGATCAGCAGCATAGCCAGTCGAACAAGTCGGACACGGCCACTCTGGCTGCCATCCACCAGCCGGACACGTCAGCTCCGATCAGCACAGAAGATCTCGTCCAAGATCGACCTATATTTTTAGGTAACCCTCAGAACACAATATAAATTAAAACTTCAGAAGCAAATAACTATAATATATAGAGATTTTATAGAAATTTTGGTAGAGTTTCATCTATAACTGGAATGCGCCACAAATTCTTTCCATCAACAACTAACATAAACGGCACCAAATGTCAACAATCAATGAACAACAGACACTTTTAGCAATTCAATAATCAGGAAACATGAAACACTTTGAGTCATTCAAACCTATAGCCCTAAATTCTCCAAACTAGAATCAATAATCAGATACTTTCAGCAATTCAATAATCAGGAAATAAGCACACTTTTAGCCCTTCAAAGCTACAACCTTAAAATGACTAAACTAGAATGAATAATCAGACACTTTTAGCAATTCAATAATCAGGAAACATGACACACTTTCAGCCATTCAAACCTACAACCCTAAATCCACTAAACTAGAATCAATAATCAGACACTTTCAGTAATTCAATAATTAAAAAATATAGAAGATTTAAAGTGATACTTACCCCGTGCTGCCATAAGGCCAAACCATCAACCGTACGATCGGAGGTGGTGGAGGGGCATCATCTGCCTCACTTTCATGAGAGGACTCCAGGACCGCGGCTTCTGTCGCTAGAGGCGGCGTTGTCGTGGCAGCGGGTTGTTGAGCGATTGGAGGCGGCGTTGTTACTGTAGACGAAGGGACGTAGTTGGGCTTATGGACCATGATGAACGGCTGGTCCGCTAAACCCACAACCTCTGACATCACCAGAGTGGTCAAAGTAGAGGGAGAGGATCCAGAGTTCTCAGGGGTACCAGAAGAAATCCTCCCACTTCCACAACCATGACCACATCCCCAACCAGTAGCCTGATTCGTGGAACCTCCATCCGTCTTCATGTCTGCAAATAGCATACCAATTAACTATGTTAAACTTAGTTCAGAAATCCAACAAAGAGAACTAAATCAACAATAATCAACATAAATCAATAATAATCAACACGACGATCATAAATAATCAAAAGTTCAAAACAACAAATCAACCTTATAAATTATAATAACTAGTTCAAAACAAATCAACAATAGTCAAAACATGTTTTAATTAGAATCAGAATAAATCAGAACTAAATAAGAAACAAAATCAGAACATGTTCTAATTAAAATTTAAACTAAACAAGTTTAGTAACCTAAGTTCAGAATTTTAGAAAACCTCAAGTCCAAAACAAGTTCAGTGCCCTAAGTTCAGAACTAAATAAGGAATAGAAGAACCAATTAATTTCAACATTTGAAATTAATTCCTAATATAATCCAAAACCAATTAAACATACAAAGTTGACCTAATCGAGTTAAAAAGAACTAACTTAATTAACCTTGTACTCTTAAATAAATGCCTCAATCATTCAAAAATTCCAAAGTTTTGGTCAATTAAAAATTAATCAAATTCCATTATCAATGCATAATAACAGTCATAACATGCAAACGAGCATTGATTTTCAAGAATTAGACCAAATATTGCATTAAAAGCTCTGAGGCATATTGACGAACACTTGGCATGAACAAACATTAAACATGCAAAATCAAGATCAAAAAGCAATTGATAGCCTTAATTTCAAATCAACAATCAACACCAGCAATAAATAATTCAAAATTGGCAACAACCAAGCATAATCTAAATAATCCAAATATTTTTCAGCAATTCAGAACCTAATAACCTAATCTAACCTATCATAACCACTTAAAATCTACTAAAATAAAATTAATTCTAACTAACTAACCAGAAATCAGTATAATGAAACTAAAATTAACAGAAAGAGAAATTAAAAATAGAGTAGTAACCTGGGTTGCCAAAATAGAATGGAATAAAGGAAATGAAAGGAGTTGCAGCGGCACTATGATATTGCTGGTGCGAGAAGCAGCAAACAAACGGTCACCGGGAACGAGCTAGGAACAAAGGCTCTATGACAGGGGCCGAGTTAGAGTGGATTAGAGAGAGAATGGATGAAAGATAAGGGAGAAGCGGCGGCTTAAGGTGGTCGGCGGTGATAGGGAAGGCGAGAATCTTAAAGAGAGAAAGGGCAGAGGGGTAGAGAGAGAACGAGGCAAGAGGGTTAGAGAGAGAGAGAGAGTGAAATTTGAATGAGGAAGGAAGAGAGTTCACGCTTTGAATTTACCGCCCAATTACCATCGAAAAAATCTTATAGTAAACCATTGCGGGTCACCAAAATACAGTGTTTCACTAAGTGGGTTTACCGTCTGATTTTTCTAACGATAAATTGGTACGGAATTTATAACCCACAAACAAACCGGCAAGTGCACCGGGTCATACCAAGTAATACCTCAGGTGAGTGAGAGTCGATCCCACGATGATTGATGGATCAAGCAATAATAGTTGAGTGATTGGCTTAGTCAGACAAATAGAAAATAGTGTTTTGGTATTCAAACGCATTAACAGTAAATTTAGAAAATTAGAAAGTAAGCAGTAAATTGAGGTGAAATATATATGGAGAAAACAATTAAGGCTTCAGAGATATCTATTTTCCGGATTGACTTTTCTTACTAACTATTTTAATCATGCAAGATTTAATTCATGGCAAACTATATGTGACTAAACCCTAATTCCTTAGACCTGTTTAGTCTCCTCTAAAATTCATCAACCGCCAATTCCTTGGTAACTTAATTCCAATTAGATGGTGAAGTTCAATTCTAGTTTATATGCCATAGAAATCCTAATTATCCAAATATAAGAGGATTATATGTCACGTATCCCGTTAAGTCCAGATAATTAGAAATTTAGGAGAAATTATTTTCAAGTTGTTGTTCAAGTAAAGAGCTTTTCCAAGTTATACAAGAACTCAATTAGAACAAGGGTCATACTTCCGTTCCACCCAAATTCATAAAATAAACAACGAAAACAATTCTTGAATTATAAATCAGTACATAAATTAAAATAGAAAAATAATAATATCAATCTATACAATAGATAGAGCTCCTAACCTTAACAATGGAGGTTTAGTTGCTCATGGTTCAGAGAGAAAATAAGAATTCTGAAAAACTGTAAATTGTGGAATGAGGTAGAAGAGAAAAAGAGAGATTCCTTTTATATCTAATCCTAATTAATGTAAAATATATTTTCTAAAACTAAATAATATCTTTTTCTATTTGTAATTAAAATAAAAGATTTAATCAAAATTAAATCAAAAACAATCGTGCAGCATCAAGTAGATGAAAGGGGGACCACTGCTCTCTTTTTAACTGGAGCCTATAATCATGTGCTTTTGGAGAATTTATGGTTCTGGCGCCTAACTTGAGAAATTCCAAGTTAGGCACCACCTTGACCGTACAGCTGGAAGAGAAGTGTATAGTATTATATATCGTTGGAAAGCTCTAGCAGTTAACTTTCTAATGCCGCTAGAATCACGTCAATCGGACCTCTGTAGCTCAGGGTTGACAGCATCATTCACCTTCTTCTCTTTTTTTGCGGAAACTCCATCAAATCCAGCCGAATGCTACCTAAAATAAACAGAATTGCACACGACTCAAAGTAGCATCCATAGTGGCTAAAAGATAATTAATTCTCGATTAAACTCAACAAATTAAATGTAAAATCACTAGGAAAAGATAGGAAAGATGCTCACGCATCACAACACCAAACTTGAATTGTTGCTTGTCCTCAAGCAACCAAAATTAACATAAGCTTAGGATGTGAATTTGCATGTGAGTGAGAGTTCAATTAAGCTCATGTCTCTTCTTGAAGTGGGGTTTACAACTGCAATCTGGAATAGTTTTGGCATCTTTCTCTCTCCTTTGAATCAGAAGAATGTCACTGTCATTCGGAATTAGAATCCGGATAATATTATGAATTCTCTACTCTTTTATACTTCAGTTTAATCCTTGAACACAACAAAATTTGCTTTTCTTTGGTGCTTTGCACCTTGAGCCTAGCCATGACTTTAAATATTTTGTCTCAAGCTTTACTTGACACAGAAACACCACAAGCACTTGACTGGGAAACTCTCTTGAAGTTTTGATCTTTCTTTCAGCTACTCCCAGACAGTGGTACTCAAAGCCTTTGGCATACTCTGCTGAATGCAATTGATCTCGACTCTAAATGTTCTGTCTCAAGGATTACTTGACACTAGAACACCACAAACATATGACTAGGGAAACAACTCTATAAGTTTTTTTTATCATGTTTGACCTCCCTAGTCATTGATGCTCAGAGCCTTGGACCTTGTTTTTATTTTTCTTTTGCTATTTCTTTTACTTTAAGGATTAAGCTTTTGTTTAATTCAGAAAATTCATAATAGTTTTCTAAATTCCTATTTCACATACATCAACATCCTTTAATTCAAATTCAAATATGCACTATTCATGTCATGCATTCAGAATTACAAATAATACCACCACATTTAAATAAATAAGACTATTCTTTAATATAAACTCAATCTGCATCACATCACTTTCTATTTTTCTTTTTTTTTCTTTTGATTTCAAGCTCAGTGAGCAATACATGAGACACTCTTTTTCAGCAAAAAAAATCAAATAACAAAATAAACGGTAAATTAAACTAGAACCTAGGAATTGAAATAATAACTGATCATGCAATAACAAAATAAGCAGAAAACAGGAACCTAACATAGTAAGAACGGGAAGGAATATAGAATGAAAGGAACTCAACCACCTCAGTTATCCTAATGGCCGTTTCATTCTTCAGGCTGTGCTCTTTCGTGAAGATGCTTCGCCTCCCTTTGGTGTCATTAAAATAAACAGAAAATCCACAAGCGAAGCGACAACACCAAACTTAAAAGTTTGCTTATCCTCAAGCAAAGAAGAACTGAAAACAGAGAGGGACATAAAAAGACATACGGAGGAGTAAAAATAAATATTATGATAAAAGAAAAATAAAATGATAAAAGGACAAAAGAGGTTAAAATAATTAAAATAGATATATTATTTTTTTGTTTTTTTATTTTATTATTTTTATTATTATTATGTTTTATATATATATATATATATATATATATAGGGGAGGGGGTTCAGGAGTGTATGGGTTGGATATGGTGTAGGAATAGGTGATTGAAGTGTGGATTGCATGCTCCACGCTGAACTTGGTGGATACCACGTTCAGCGTCAACGCTCTTTTTTCTTTTCTTTTTTTTTTTTTTAGTTTCGTCCGGTTCCTGTTCAAAAAAAAATTCTGCATGATCAAGTATATGTAAAACAAAGGAAAAACAGTATAACTCAATAAAAATCAAATAAATAATAAAATTAACGCAACGGAAAATTAACTAAGGATACAAAATTATCGGGTTGCCTCTCGACAAGCGCTTCTTTACCGTCACTAGCTTGACGGTCAGCTCCTCTAAGGAGGAGGATTATAGGGGCTTAGCTCTTTACCCCTCACTGTGAATTTCTTTCCTGTGTCCCCATAACGTAGCTCAATATGCTCCAGAGAGAGGATTCTGTTTACCGTATAAGTCCACACTGGATTGCTAGTTAACACCACCTTCATTCCTGGGGAGAAACCTTTAGTGGGGATCTTTTTGTTCCTCCATCCCCTGGGTACTTTCTTCTTTTTGGGGACCTCCTCCTTGGTGGATGATGCATTCCCGACACCAAACTCAGGTTTGATGTCAGGAGGGATTTTATTGATTGTTACTAAAGAAGGTTTGAGCTGCAAATTCTGCTGTGCATCATCAGGGGGTTCTTGAAGGTTTGGAGTAAGAAGTTCAGTTTGCATGCACCTCTCTTCTTCACCTGCTGAATATATATCTTTGAAGACATAAAAGACCAGTTGCTGATTATGCACTCTAAGCATTAATTCACCCACCTCCACATCGATTAGAGCTCTCCTAGTGGCTAGAAATGGTCTTCCTAGAATTATAGAGGCGTTCTCATCCTCCCCCGTGTCAAGAATCACAAAATCTACTGGGAGGAAGAACTTACCCACTTTGACCAAGATATTCTCCACTAATTCGTATGCAGGCTTCATAGATTTGTCTGTCATCTGTAATGCTATCCTTGTGGGTTGTGCCTCTTAGATTTGCAGCTTCTTCATCACAGACAAGGGCATTATATTGATGCTTGCTCCCAGATCACATAATACTTTCTTAAAGGTTGTGCTCCCAATGGTGCATGAAATTTGAAAGCTCCCTGGATTCGGCATCTTCCTTGGCAAGTTATTCTGAATGATGGCACTACATTCCTTAGTCAGGACCACTGTCTCATCTCCTTTTAAAGGCTTCTTCTTTGACAACAGCTCCTTCATGAACTTGACATAAAGAGGCATTTGCTCCAAAACCTCAGCAAAAGGAATATTGATTTGTAACTTTCTGAAGACTTCCAAGAACTTTGAAAGCTGCTTGTCCTTAGTCTCCTTTTGAAGTCTCTGAGGATATGGCATTTTAGGCTTGTACTCAGGAGCCTTTGGCAGTGTAGGATAAGTGTCAAGAGAGTTTGGGAATGGGTTATCCACACGCTTTGGAGGGACTTCCTTCTTCTCCTCTAGAGCTTCCTTTTCAAATGGCTCCTCATTAACTTGTGCTTCCGTACTTGCCACTTGTCCACTTATCAAGGTGATAGCCTTGTATTCCTCTATTGGATTTGGAATTGTGTTACCAGGAAGGCTATTAGTGGTCCTCTGATCAATTTTATTAACTTTTGTGGCTAATTGACCCACTTGAATCTCCAAGTTCTTGATTGATACTCTGGTTTCCTGTCTAAAACTTGCCAATATTGCTTCCAAATCATTGTTCTATTGGGGCTAAGAAGTTGCTTGCTGAGATGACTAAAACTGGTGGTTATTAAAATTATTCTGTTGAAAACCACGCTAGAAATTATCATTAAAATTTTATGGCCTCTGAGGTTGCTCTCTCCACCCAAAATTTGGGTGATTTCTCCACCCCTGATTGTAGGTCTTAGAGTATGGATCATTGTTGGAATTTCTAGGACTACTCCCCATGTAATTGACCTCTTCAGAAGAGGATTGAGCATAATCATAATTATTATTTTGCACAAAATTACCTGTCATGTCATAAGGGACCTCTTGAGGTGCATTCTGAGTATTGATAGCTGAAACTCGCATTCCACTCAACTGTTGAGTAAGTAAATTCATTTGCTGAGACATAAGCTTGTTCTGAGCAAGAAGAGCATTAACAACTTCCAATTCCAACATGCCTCTCTTCTGAGAGGTCTCAGAGTGCAAAGGATTCCTGTTGGAGGAATATAAGTATTGGTTATTAGCAACCAACTCAATAAGCTCAATAGTCTCCTCTGGTGTCTTCTTCATGTGCAAAGAACCACCTGCAGAATTATCTAAGCGCATCTTGGACATTTCACATAAACCCTCATAAAAGATATCCAGCTGAGTCCATCTAGAGAACATGTCCGGAGGGCATTGCCTAGTCAGTAGCTTGAATCTCTCCCAAGCTTCATAAAATGTCTCACCATCTTTCTGTCTGAAAGTCTGAACCTCCACCCTTAGCTTAGTCAACTTTTGAGGTGGAAAAAATTTAGTCAGAAATCCAGTGACAACCTTATTCCAAGTATCCAGACTCTCCTTGGGTTGAGAATCTAACCACAACTTTGCTCTATCCCTCACAGCAAATGGGAAGAGCATGAGTTTGTGCACCTTAGGATTCACTCCATTGGTTTTCACAGTGTCACAAATCTACAGAAAATCAGAAATAAATTAATTCGGGTCTTCCTGAGGAAGTCCATGATACTGGCAATTTTGTTGCACAAGAGTGACAAGCTGAGGCTTCAGTTCAAAATTGTTTGCAGCTATGGGAGGCATCACAATGCTTTTTCCATAAAGATCTGCATTAGGAGCAGTGTAAGAGCCAAGCACTCTTCTAGGTTCCTCATTCCCAATTGGATTTGCCACATTGGCATTAACAGCATTATTATGATCCATGGTTGACTCTGCAGCCTTATAAAGTCTTGTTTGTTGTAAACGCCGCCTAAAAGTCCTTTCAGGTTCAGAATCAAAGTCTAACAGAGGTTCCTTGTCCCTGTTTCTGCTCATAAATAGACAGAAGACAAGAAAAGATGGGATTCTCTACATCAGAGTGCAGAGAATTCCCAGTGAGGTAACCTGTATAAAAGAAATAAAATAAAACAACTAAATAATTAAAGTAAAAAAATTTTGAAAATTATAAAAAAAATAAACAAGAAATTTAAAATAAAAATAACTAGGGGACACCAAACTTAATTTCAGAAATTAAAAAAAAATATATGATAAAATTTTTGTTTTTTGTTTTTTTTTTTTTTTGAAAATTAAAGACGAAAATAAAACAAAACTAAGAGAATATAGAAAAAATAATGGAAGGAAACAAAAAAAATAAAAGAAAAAAATAAAAAATAAAATAAATTAAAAATTAAAAAAACGGATCAAAGAAAAAAAAATAAAAAGTGAAAAGGAAGTAAAAAAAACAAAAAAGAAGAAACAGGAGCAGGGTGAACGAAGAGCAAGGGAAAAAAATAAAGGAAAAAAATGAAAAATAAAAATTAATAATACTAAAATAAAACTAATTCAAAGAAAAATTATCTAATCTAAGAAATCAAACAACTAATAGTTGTCAATCAAAGTCAATCCCCGGCAACGGAGCCAAAAACTTGGTGCAGAATTTATAACCTACAAACTAACCGGCAAGTGCACCGGGTCGTACCAAGTAATACCTCAGGTGAGTGAGGGTCGATCCCACGAGTATTGATGGATCAAGCAACAATGGTTGAGTGATTGGCTTAGTCAGACAAATAGAAAAGAGTGTTTTGGTATTCAAACGCATTAACAGTAAATTCAGAAAATCAGAAAGCAAGCAGTAAATTAAGGTGAAATATATATGGAGAAAACAGTTAAGGCTTCAGAGATATCTATTTTCCGGATTGACTTTTCTTACTAACTATTTTAATCATGCAAGATTTAATTCATGGCAAACTATATGTGACTAAACCCTAATTCCTTAGACCTTTTTAGTCTCCTCTAAAATTCATCAACTGCCAATTCCTTTGTCACTTAATTCCAATTAGAGGGTGAAGTTCCATTCTAGTTTATATGCCACAGAAATCCTAATTACCCAAATATAAGAGGATTATATGTCATGTATCCCGTTAAGTCCAAATAATTAGAAATTTAGGAGAAATTATTTTCAAGCTGTTGTTCAAGTAAAGAGCTTTTCCAAGTTATACAAGAACTCAATTAGAACAAGGGTCATACTTCCGTTCCACCCAAATACATAAAATAAAGAATGAAAACAATTCTTGAATTATAAATCAGTACATAAATTAAAATAGAAAAATAATAGTATCAATCCATACAATAGATAGAGCTCCTAACCTTAACAATGGAGGTTTAGTTGCTCATGGTTCAGAGAGAAAATAAGAATTCTGAAAAACTGTAAATTGTGGAATGAGGTAGAAGAGAAAAAGAGAGATTCCTTTTATATCTAATCCTAATTAATGTAAAATATATTTTCTAAAACTAAATAATATATTTTCCTATTTGTAATTAAAATAAAAGATTTAATCAAAATTAAATAAAAAACAATCGTGCAGCATCAAGCAGATGAAAGGGGGACCACTGCTCCCTTTTTAACTAGAGCCTGTAATCATGTGCTTTTGGAGAATTTGTGGTTCTGGCGCCTAACTTGAGAAATTCCAAGTTAGGCACCACCTTGACCATACAGCTGGAAGAGAAGTGTATACTATTATATATCGTTAGAAAGCTTTGGAAGTTAGCTTTCGAATGCCACTAAAATCACGACAATCAGACCTCTGTAGCTCGAGTTATTCAGGTTTGAGTGCAGAGAGGTCAGGGTTGACAGCATCATTTGCCTTCTTCTCTTTTTCTGCAGAAACTCCATCAAATCCAGCCGAATGCTACCTAAAATAAACTGAATTGCACACGACTCAAAGTAGCATCCATAGTGGCTAAAATATAATTAATTCTTGATTAAACTCAACAAATTGAATACAAATTCACTAGGAAAAAGATAGGAAAGATGCTCACACATCATAAATCTGTCCCTAAAGGACGCGCCAATTTATATTTTGTTTCCCTCTATATATTACTGGCGAATTTACCGTCTAAAACTAAATCTTCTGGTAATTACTTAACCTTATGAATTTGACGCTGTTATCGCCAGTAAATCAGATAGTAACTTCGTCGCTACTCTGCGACGCTAAATCCGATGGTACTCAGCATTTTTGTTGTAGTAAAACTTTGGAGAAGTATTCAAGGAATGGGATGTTGAAGGCTTTAGAGGTGTTTAATTCTTTGAAGAAGTAATACTTGTGTTTTTCTACTTTGACTCATGCAAAAATCTTTTCACAGCAAATCATTTATAATTGAACTACAATTCCTTGGCAATCTAATTTCTCTTAACTTAATTAATCGCCAGTTCCTTGGTCAACTAAATAAGAGAAGAGGTTAAGCATGGTTTCGATTTAAAGCTATGTAACTTTTCTATATACTATTCCTAGTCAAGTTAAAAATCATGAGAAAGAGTTTCAAGCTAATTCTGATATTAAATTTTCCAAAGCAATAACAGAATCCAAGACAGAATTAGAATATTTTCCAATATTTCTAACCATTAAAGATGAAGAATGAGACTCAATCTTGAAAAAGTAGAAAATCATAAATCAAAATGAAGAAAAAACTTGAAGAGAAAATAGAGATCCTAACCTTTAACAAGAGGAGGTTTAATTACTGATGGTAGAAAAGAAAATAACCTAAAACTAAAGAGTTCCTTGATCCGTAGACTCCCAGATCCAAAGATATCTCTCTCCGAACCTTGTTCACTTATTTATATTCTAGTTTCCTAACTAATTAAAATTCTAAAACTAATCTTATGTTCCGAATAGTAAGATAACAACTTATTCAAATTTAAATCCAATTTCATCTAAATCCTAACAACTAACTCTTATCTTTCTAAAAGAAGTTGTCGCTAAATAATTTTTTAAATCTTGAATCTTTAGTTGATTTTAGAGCTTCTTAGGAGTTGAAATTGGAATTGGCGTTGGGCTTTGAAGAATTATGGGCCAGTGGGAGTTGAAGTTGCCCTTGGAGCCGGGCTCCAGATTTGAGTGCTGGCGTCCATTACCTTGACGACTAGGTGGCGCTAGGCGCCAGTGACGTTAGGATTTTTGCTGGTAAAGAATTTTATAAAAATAGTCGCGTTGTAGATATAGTTTCTAAACCGACAGAAATTCCTTCATACAAAAGTTTTGTTTGTCACTTAAACAAACCCAATAAAATTGATAACCGAGTATTTAAACATCGGGTCGTCTTCTCAAGGAATTGCAGGGAAGTATGTTCTTATTATTGGTTATGAGTATTGTAAATTGGGGGTTTAAAATTAAGGAACCAGTATGTTAAATGATAAGAAAAATAAAATAATAATAATAAAATAAACTCTTGGCAAGGTATTAGAACTGGAAATCCTGTCCTTGTTATCCTTATCAGATGTGATGAGAATTGGGTTTTAATCCCACTTAGTTAAGTCAAGTGGACTAATTAGCTTGATCCTCAAGTCCTAGTCAATCCCTGTGGGAAGACTAGCTTTAGAGCGATCTAGATCAATTAGTAATCTGCCAATTTCAACCATTGCTGAGTTTGACAACTCAAGTGTTACCAATTACTTAACCAAAGCCAAAAGGAAAGAGAATCTACATGAATAAAAATATCTTCAGATTGAAACTAACAGTAACATAAACAAAAGAGAGCAATCATAAACTGAAATACCTCAAATAACATTAATTAAGAGAATTATCTGTAACATAGAAAAGTTCATAAATTAAATTTAGAAGATAATAAAAAGGAAAATTGAACCTGATAAAAAGGGACAATCATAAAAGTAAGAAAAATCCTAAATCCTAATCCTAAGAGAGAGAGGAGAGAACCTCTCTCTAAAAACTACATCTAAATCATGAAAAGTGAATAATTAGAGACTCCTTTTTTTTGAATGGATGTATTCCCCTACTTCATAACCTCTGATCTGTGCCTTCTGGACTTGGATTTGGGCCAAAAAGGGCTTCAGAAATCGCTGGGAGCGTTTTCTGTAATTTCTGGTGCGTGGCCTCTGTCACGCGTCTGCGTGGGTCACGCGGTCGCGTCATTTGGAGTTTTCCTTGTCACGCGTTCGCTTCGGTCAAGCACCCGCGTCATCTGCGTTTTGCTCGTGACGCGCGATCGTGTCATTCACGCGTTCGCATCGCTGCCAGCTTCTTCAAAAACTCCATTTTGTGCTTTCCTTTTATTTTTGTATGTTTCCTTTCCATCCTTTAAGTCATTCCTGCCTTAGAAGATCTGAAACTACTCAACACACAAATCACGGCATCGAATGGTAATAAAAGGGTAATTAAAATAATTATTTTTAAAGCATAGGAAACATGTTTTTGACATACATCACATAATAAGGAAGGGAAAGTAAAACCATGCAATTAACATGAATAAGTGAGTGAAGGATTGAATAAATCACTTAAATTGAGCACAAAATATATCATAAAATATGGGTTTATCAACCTCCCCACACTTAAACAATAGCATGTCCTCATGCTAAATCCAAGATAAAGAGTAAGGTAAGGTTGAATTGGTGGAATCTCATGTAATGCAATCTATTCTAAATGTAACTACCTAAATGAATTATGCAATTCTAATTGTTATTCACTTGTATATAAAACTTACATGTAGTTAAATTAATTCACATTCTCAAGGAATCATATATGCATAGCCAAACCTTAGATAATGATAAATAACCTTTACAATTGAGATGGGAAAGAGAAATATTTTATAAACTTGCAAGACAATTAACAATTTAAGCAGAGATATATGTTGATGAGCTATTGAACCCTCACTGGATTTTGTGTTTACTCTCTAGTCACTCAGTGTTTATTGGGTTAATCACTCTATTCTTCTTTTTATCCTTACTTTCTATAACATTGTTCTTCATCTAAGCAATCAACCATTATAGAATATAGGCATACAAAAATCATGAGGTCTTTTCTGAGGTTGTAATGGGGCCAAGGTAAAGGTAATGGTATATGTATAAGGCTAAGTAAGCTAATAAGTGAATCCTTGATTAGTCTAAGATCTCACCTAACATACATATTTTGTAATTCAAAAGGTTTCTTTACCTATTTACCCAATTTTTCCCACTTTTTATGTTACATGCTCATGCCTTAATTTTAATTTTTGTCCCATGTGCATTGCTCTCTTTTTTTTTTCGCATTTGGGGAATTCTTTTGTATCCTCTTATTTGGGTACTGAAAAAAATATATAAATTTTTTTTAATGCACATGGTAATTTAATTGCTTTGATTTTACATGAGCATGCTTCCCAAAATTTTATTTTGAAATATTTTTATTCTTTTTAACTTTCTACCTTTGTTTCTATCATCCATGTTCCCATAAGGTTCCCCACACTTAAACAATTACACAATTTCTATCTTAAGCTAACCAAGGATTCAACTTGGGATTTTTATTTTGTTTTTCTGCTTAAGGCTAGTAATGTGGTTTATAGAACAGGAGGGGTTTTAAAGGCTCAATGTAACACCCTACCATACAGAGCCTTATGCTTAAGTCATAAATCAGAGATGGCAAGGTATTACGACCTCTAAAACAAAAATTTAGTACATATAGTAGTATGAATGATTGATTATAACTAGGAGCCTTTATGGAAAAAAAGGGGTAAACAAAAACCGTAACTCAAAAGCGCAACACTCCGATCGATAACGCAACGAGCAAAGGATAAGCGAACACGAGATCATATATATAAAGGAGTGTCAAAAACAGGAATATCAAGACTCAAAATCCGGTTGCGAAGATAACCGGCCTGAGCATAGCAATATATACATATAATAAAATAAGGAAAACCCCAAAGGAAACCCAAAGGGACACAAATACAGAAATCTAATCTCCAAAAATCCCCTCTAGAAGGAGTCATCACAGTTTGTATTATTTAATGGAGATAAAAGTATCTAAACAAGATATATAAACCAAAACAGAGCCCCGAGAACAAAGATCTTCGCTAATCCGGAAGTCTCCAGCATGCCTCAGCGAGAAACCTCACGCCCTGCATCTGAAAACCACAAAATCCGCATGGGTGAGAACCAGAGGTCCCCAGCACGGTAACAGCTTCCACATATATAATACATAATAATAGAGGAAAGCCGAAGGCAATCCTAGAACTTCCTCCAGATAATATCAAAGCTTATAAACAAGCTAAACCGTAAGTGGCAACTGACTAAAGATTCTTCAGTCTAACTAATACTTCCCTTTCCAATTCCTTCATACCTCCCAACCGCCAGCAAGAGTATAATATAGCAAACACAGTTATATCAGACAAGAGATTCACAAATAGGAACAGATAAGGTATTTAGACAATTAGCAAGTAATATGCAGTCAAACAGGCAATCTCAAACAATTCATGTAGTATGCTTATGATGCATGCCTGTCCCTAGTGGCTGATGATATCATCTGTCGGTTATAGAGCCAACCCGACAAGTCCTGGTAGCTAACCATTGGACTGTCCCTCTGTCGTGCATCCCCAACTCGAGTTATACTCATCATAAACTTGATCATAATCATGATCCATATCCATCACCCTCACTGGTGAATATTTATCCATCACCATCACTGGTGAATATTTATGGGGGCGAGCTCATCCGGGACTTTCACAGTGCCCGGCCACACTTACGACATAGGGTCAACAGAGCTTCGAGTCTCAACCTGGAGCACATGGTGGCTAGCCATTGCTACTACCCAGGGAAACCCTCATCTCCAATGGTGGAAGTACAAACATTCACAATTCAATCAACAGCATATATGCATTTATACTTGGCCATAAACATGGCTCCGCCGTAACACGGCAATAATCTAGCCATCCGGCTCACGGTTAAATCCATAACCAGCCAATTCATTAACAATTATGGCCCTTCGGCCCATGGCATAACAAGCACTTCCACCGCCATTCTCCGCATCTCACATAATCATCTTTGATCATCAATGATCATTCATTTTTCCCCTTGCTTCACTCACAAGTTACCACATCCACTAGCCCTTTTTCTCATGCTAGGCATATCATAATGATTTAAGACATAAGTGGTGAGATCGGAGGCTTAGAAGTATGAAATTTGGCTTTTAAAACTCAAAAATCAACTTTGGGATGAAAACAGGGCCACGCGTACGCGCACTCCACGCGCACGCGTGGATGGCCTTAAAACTCATCGACGCGCAAGCGTCATACGCGCGAACGCGTGGGTTGAAAAATAGCCAAACGGCGCGCACGCGTCAGCCACGCATACGCGCGAATACATTGTGCCCCAGGCACAAAACTGGCACAACTCTTTGGAAAATGGCTGGGCATTGGGTGCAACACATTCGGCGCGCCCGCGCACAACACGCGAACGCGTGGATGGCGCTTCCTGGAAGAACGGCGCGTACGCGCCAAGTGCGCCTACGCGCGAGGGGTCATTCTGCTAAAAATTTTCTATGTTAAAAGCTGCAGAATTCACAGATTCAACCCCCAATCTTCCGACGGTCATAACTCTCTCATTTTAAATCATTTTTCACCCGTTCTTCGAATGGCATGGACATCCCGGATCCAATTTTACTTCTAAACAGATTTGGCACAAATCAAAGATCCGTAGTCCAAGTTATGTCCCGTCAAAGTATGCCCAAAAACCATATTTTCATTCAAAACCACAAAGTGCCATTTTCAAAACAAGCCACTTTCAACTCTTTTCAAAATCAATCAAAACATGCCAATTTCAACCCTTCTCTTTGAAATCATTCAAAATGTACCAAAATCAACCACAAGCCATCCTGAACTCACATATTGACATTTTACCAAAATTCCCAAAACTACATCCAACCATTTTAACACTTCTCAATCAATGGCTAAAGGACAAACACAATCTCATGTCATACATCCTTCTCATCCCAATTTCCAATAATATCAATTTTCAAATCAACCATCATTATACATGATCAACATCATACTCACCATCAACATGGTACCACCCATCAATTCAACCTCAATCATCCATCAAGCATATATCACAACATGCATTTCTCATATATCACACAATCAAGGCATCAATATTCATAATCACATATATGAACACATCATATATCTCAACCATTCAACAACACCAACAATTCAATGCCTATCTTAGGGCCTCTAGCCTAAGTATTTCCTACCACATTACATATTAGATACGGGAAACCGAAACCATACCTTAGCCGATTTCCCAAGCTCAACCGGAGCACTTCCAAACCACTTGTCCACAAGCTCTCAAGGTATCAACACCTCCAAGAACAGATTTTATCACACAAAACCCTCTTCCAAGCTTTCCAAAATCACCAATCAAGCTCCAATATTCACATATACACAACCTAAGCCACAATCACCATAACCATACACAACATCTCAATACCCAAATGGTGCACGAATTGTGAATCACACTTTTCACAACGCGTACCACTAACCAGCAAGTGCACTGGGTCGTCCAAGTAATACCTCACGTGAGTAAGGGTCGAATCCCACGGAGATTGTTGGTTTGAAGCAATCTATGGTTATCTTGTAAATCTTAGTCAGGAAGTCAATTATGTTTATCAGTTGAATTGCGAATAAACAATAGAGCATGGATTAAAGGTTACTTGTTATGCAGTAATGGAGAATATGTTGGAGTTTTGGAGATGCTTTGTCTTCTGAATCTCTGCTTTCCTCTGTCTTCTTGTTCACACACGCACGTCCTCCTATGGCAAGCTGTGTGTTGGAGGATCACCGTTGTCAATGGCTACCTTCCATCCTTCCAGTGAAAACTACGCTCACGCGCTCTGTCACAGCACGGCTAATCACCGGTTGGTTCTCGATCCGGTTGGAATAGGATTTACTATCCTTTTGCGTCTGTCACTAACGCCCAGCCTTCAGGAGTTTGAAGCTCGTCACAGTCATTCAATCCTTGAATCCTACTCGGAATACCACAGACAAGGTTTAGACTTTCCGGATTCTCATGAATGCCGCCATCAGTTCTAGCTTATACCACGGAGATTCTGATTAAGGAATCTAAGAGATACTCATTCAATCGGATATAGAACGGAGGTGGTTGTCAGGCACACGTTCGTGGTTTGAGGAAGGTGATGAATGTCACAGATCATCACCTCCATCACAGTTAAGCGCGAATGAACATCTTAGATAGGAACAAGCGTGTTTGAATGGAAAACAGAAATACTTGCATTAATTCATCGAGACACAGCAGAGCTCCTCACCCCCAACAATGAGGTTTAGAGACTCATGCCGTCAGAGAATACAAAGTTTAGATCTGAAATGTTATGAGATACAAAATAAGTCTCTAAAAGTTGTTTAAATACTAAACTAGTAGCCTAGGGTTACAAAATATGAGTGGATTATGATGGATGATGCAGAGATCCACTTCTGGGGCCCACTTGGTGTGTGCTGGGGCTGAGATTTAAGTGAGTCACGTGCAGAGGCCATTTGTGGAGTTGAACGCCAGTTTTTGTGCCAGTTTGGGCGTTCAACTCCAGCTTTTGATCCTTTTCTGGCGCTGGACGCCAGAATTGGGCAGAGAACTGGCGTTGAACGCCAGTTTACGTCGTCTTTCCTTGTGCAAAGTATGGACTATTATATATTGCTGGAAAGCCCTGGATGTCTACTTTCCAACGCAATTGGAAGCATGCCATTTAGAGTTCTGTAGCTCCAGAAAATCCACTTTGAGTGCAGGGAGGTCAGAATCCAACAGCATCAGCAGTCCTTTTTCAGCCTGAATCAGATTTTTGCTCAGCTCCTTCAATTTCAGCCAGAAAAATACCTGAAATTACAGAAAAACACACAACTCATAGTAAAGTCCAGAAATATGAATTTTTCCTAAAAACTAATGGAAATAAACTAAAAACTAACTAGAACATACTCAAAACTATATGAAATTAACCCCAAAAAGCGTATAAAATATCCGCTCATCACAACACCAAACTTAAACTGTTGCTTGTCCTCAAGCAACGAGACAAATAAAATAGAAGACTAATAGGTTGAGAAGCAATAATATCTCAGAGTTTTTGAGTGAAGCTCAGATTCTAATTAGATGAGCGGGACTAGTAGCTTTTTGCTTCTGAACAGTTTTGGCATCTCACTTTATCCATTGAAGCTCAGAGTGATTGGCATCTATAGGAACTTAGAATTCAGATAGTGTTATTGATCCCCCTATTTCAGTGTGATGATTCTTGAACACAGCTATTTTATGAGTCTTGGCCGTGGCCCTAAGCACTTTGTTTTCCAGTATTACCACCGGATACATAAATGCCACAGACACATAATTGGGTGAACCTTTTAGATTGTGACTCAGCTTTGCTAAAGTCCCCAATTAGAGGTGTCCAGAGTTCTTAAGCACACTCTTCTTTTTGCCTTGGACCCTGACTTTAACCGCTCAGTCTCAAGTTTTCACTTGACACCTTCACGCCACAAGCACATGGGTAGGGACAGCTTGGTTTAGCCGCTTAGACCAGTATTTTATTCCTTTAGGCCCTCCTATCCACTGATGCTCAAAGCCTTGGGATCCTTTTTATTTGCCCTTGCCTTTTGGTTTTAAGGGTTATTGGCTTTTTGCTCTTGCCTCTTGGTTTTAAGAGCTTTTGGCTTTTTCTGCTTGTTTTTCTTTTTCTTTCTATTTTTTTTCGCCTATTTTAATATACATATATATTTTTTTTTTCTGCAAGCTTT
Source organism: Arachis hypogaea (assembly GCF_003086295.3). Lineage (NCBI taxonomy): Eukaryota > Viridiplantae > Streptophyta > Magnoliopsida > Fabales > Fabaceae > Arachis > Arachis hypogaea. The sequence continues at coordinate 105,467,405 of NC_092055.1, forward strand.
GTTCTTTGCTGCTTTTTCTTGCTTCAAGAATCATTTTTATGATTTTTCAGATTATCAATAACATGTCTCATGTTCATCATTCTTTCAAGAGCCAACATATTTAACAGTCTTAAACAACAAATTCAAAAGACATATGCACTGTTCAAGCATTCATTCAGAAGACAGAAAGCGTTGCCACCACATGTTACTAATTAGAATTTTTCTTATTAAAAACTCGAAATTTTATTGCCTCTTATTCAAAAGATCTACTATTTTATTCATGTTTGCTGATGATGAGAAAAATAGACTATAACTTAATTGGGGATAAAATCAAATTAGACACTAATTACTACTAATGATCATGTAATGAAGACACAAACATAGATAAGCACTTAACATAGAGAAAACGAAAAACAGAGAAAGTAAGAACAAGGAACGAGTCCACCTTAGTGATGATGGCATTTCCTTCCTGAGGCACCAATGATGTTCTTGAGCTCTTTTATGTCTCTTCCTTGCCTTTGTGGCTTGATTCCTAGTGATTTTTGGTATTTCTATCCTCAGTTGCTTCCAATAATTATGTGGAGGGAAGTGCATCCCCTGAAGTATCTCTTGATTTGCAGCCACATGTTCTACCACTGAGCTATAGATCCTTCACATAATTGTTTTACCACATCAAACTTAGAATGTTGCTCGCCCTCGAGCAAAAGAAGAGGGAATAGATGAAAAAGAAGATGTGGAAAGAAAAAAACTAGGATTATGAGGAGGGAAGGTGGGGATCCTGTGGGGTCCACAGATCTTGAAATGATCCTGTGAGGTCCACAGATCTTGAGGTGTCAAGGCATTTACATCCCTGCACCAATTTGGGCATGCAAAATGCCCTTGCACACAACTCTGGGCGTTCAGCGCCAGGTTGGTGCCCATTTTGGGCGTTCAACGCCCATTTACTAGCCATTTCTGGCGTTGAACGCCAGAACCATGCTTGGTCTGGGCGTTCAGCGCCAGGATGTTGCCCATTTTGGGCGTTCAGCGCCAGAACCATGCTCTGTTCTGGCGTTGAACGCCAGACAGGTGCTTCCTCCAGGGTGTGATTTTTCTTCTGCTGTTTTTGATTCCGTTTTCAATTTTTAATATTTGTTTTGTGACTCCACATGATCATGAACCTAACAAAACATGAAAAACCATGAAAGTAAATAAAAATTGGGTTGCCTCCCAACAAGCGCTTCTTTAATGTCCTTAGTTGGACCTTGCTGAGCTTTTAATCTAGCTTCAGCCTTGAGCATTCTTGCTCAATGTTGCCTTCTAGATAATGCTTGATTCTCTGTCCATTGACAATGAACTTCTTATCAGAATCAATATCTTGAAGCTCCACATAACCATATGGTGATACACTTGTAATCACGTATGGTCCCCTCCACCGGGATTTCAGTTTCCCGGGGAATAGCCTGAGTCTAGAGTTAAACAACAGAACCTTCTGTCCTGGTTCAAAGATTCTAGATGACAGCTTTCTGTCATGCCACTTTTTTTATTTTTCTTTATATAGCTTGGCATTTTCGAAAGCTGTGAATCTGAACTCCTCTATCTCATTTAGCTGGAGCAATCTTTTTTCTCCTGCTAATTTGGCATCAAAGCTTAGGAATCTGGTTGCCCAGTAGGCCTTATGTTCCAGTTCCACGGGCAGGTGACATGCCTTACCATACACCAGTTGGTATGGATAGGTCCCTATAGGGGTCTTGAATGCTGTTCTGTAAGCCCACAGAGCATCATCCAAGCTCCTTGCCCAATCCTTTCTACGGGTATTTACTGTCCGTTCCAGGATTCTCTTTAATTCTCTATTAGAGACTTCAGCCTGCCCATTGGTTTGTGGATGATATGGAGTGGCCACCTTGTGGCGAATTCCATACCGAACCATGGCAGAGTAAAGCTGTTTATTGCAGAAGTGAGTGCCCCCATCACTGATTAGTACTCTAGGGACACCAAACCTGCTAAAAATATGTTTCTGGAGGAACTTCAGCACTGTTTTAGTATCATTGGTGGGTGTGGCAATAGCCTCAACCCATTTTGATACATAGTCAACTGCCACCAGAATATAAGTGTTTGAGTATGATGGTGGGAAAGGTCCCATGAAGTCAATTCCCCATACGTCAAACAACTCAATTTCCAAGATTCCTTGTTGAGGCATGGCGTAACCATGAGGCAGATTACCAGCTCTTTGGCAACTGTCACAATTACGTACAAACTCTCGGGAATCTTTATAGAGTGTGGGCCAATAGAAGCCACATTGGAGGACCTTGGTGGCTGTTCGCTCACCTCCAAAATGGCCTCCATATTGAGATCCGTGGCAATGCCACAGGATCCTCTGTGCTTCTTCTCTAGGCACACACCTACGGATAATTCCGTCTGCACATCTCTTAAAGAGATAAGGTTCATCCCACAAGTAGTACTTTGCATCAGTAATTAATTTCTTCTTTTGTATCCTGTTGTACTCCTTGGGTATGAACCTTGCAGCTTTATAGTTTGCAATATCGGCAAACCATGGTGCTTCCTGAATGGCGAATAAATGCTCATCAGGAAACGTCTCAGAGATCTCTAGAGAAGGGGGGGCGTCCCTTCCACTGGCTCTATCCGGGACAGATGATCAGCCACTTGGTTCTCTGTCCCTTTTCTGTCTCTTATTTCTATATCAAACTCTTGCAGAAGTAATACCCATCTGATGAGCCTGGGTTTTGAATCCTGCTTTGTGAGTAGATATTTAAGAGCAGCATGGTCAGTATACACAATCACTTTTGATCCTACTAAGTATGATCTGAATTTGTCAATGGCGTAAACCACTGCAAGTAATTCTTTTTCTGTGGTTGTGTAATTTTTCTGGGCATCGTTTAGAACGCGACTGGCATAATAAATGACATGCAGAAGCTTGTCATGCCTCTGTCCCAATACTGTACCAATGGCATGATCACTGGCATCACACATTAGCTTAAATGGTAATGTCCAGTCTGGTGCAGAAATGACTGGTGCTGTGACCAGCTTAGCTTTCAGCGTTTCAAACGCCTGCAGGCACTTTGTGTCAAACACAAATGGCGTGTCAGCAGCTAGCAGATTGCTTAGAGGTTTTGCGATTTTTGAAAAATCCTTTATAAACCTCCTATAGAATCCTGCATGCCCCAGAAAGCTTCTGATTGCCTTAACATTGGCAGGTGGTGGTAATTTTTCAATTACCTCTATTTTTGCTTGATCCACCTCTATTCCCTTGTTTGAGATTTTATGCCCAAGAACAATTCCTTCAGTCACCATGAAGTGACACTTTTTCCAGTTTAAAACTAGGTTGGTTTCTTGGCATCTTTTCAGAACAAGTTTCAGGTGATCAAGACAGGAGCTGAATGAGTCTCCATATACTGAGAAGTCATCCATGAAGACTTCCAGAAATTTTTCCACCATATCAGAGAAAATAGAGAGCATGCATCTCTGGAAGGTTGCAGGCGCATTACATAGCCCAAAGGGCATCCTTCTATAAGCAAACACTCCGGATGGACATGTGAATGCTGTTTTCTCTTGATCCTGGGGATCCACTGCAATCTGGTTATAGCCTGAATAGCCATCCAAAAAGCAGTAATAATCATGACCTGCTAGTCTTTCTAGCATCTGGTCTATGAATGGTAAAGGAAAATGATCCTTTCTGGTGCCTGTATTGAGCCTTCTGTAGTCAATACACATGCGCCACCCTGTAACTGTTCTTGTAGGAACCAGTTCATTTTTTCATTATGAATCACTGTCATGCCTCCCTTTTTTGGGACGACTTGAACAGGGCTCACCCAGGGGCTATCAGAAATGGGATAAATAATCCCAGCCTCTAGTAATTTGGTGACCTCTTTCTGCACCACTTCCTTCATGGCTGGATTTAGCCGCCTCTGTGGTTGAACCACTGGTTTGGCATTATCCTCCAATAGGATTTTGTGCATGCATCTAGCTGGGCTTATGCCCTTAAGGTCACCTATGGACCACCCAAGAGCTGTCTTGTGTGTCCTTAGCACTTGAATAAGTGCTTCCTCTTCCTGTGAATTTAAAGCAGAGCTTATGATCACTGGAAAAGTGTCACCTTCTCCCAGAAATGCATATTTCAAGGATGGTGGTAGTGGCTTGAGCTCGGGTTTAGGGGGTTTTTCCTCTTTCAGAAGAAAGTTCAGAGGCTCTTTCATATCCCCTGAATCCTCCAAATCAGGCTGAACATCTTTAAAGATGTCTTCCAACTCTGATTCGAGACTCTCAGCCATGTTGATCTCTTCTACCAAAGAGTCAATGAGATCAACTTTCATGCAGTCTGTTGATGTGTCTGGATGCTGCATGGCTTTGACAGCGTTCAACTTGAACTCATCATCGTTGACTCTCAGGGTTATTTCCCCCTGTTGGACGTCAATGAGGGATCGTCCAGTTGCTAGGAAGGGTCTTCCTAGAATGAGAGTAGCACTCTTGTGCTCCTCCATCTCCAGCACAACAAAGTCAGTGGGAAAGGCGAATGGCCCAACTCTGACAATCATGTCCTCAATCACGCCTGATGGGTATTTAGTGGAACCATCAGCAAGTTGGAGACATATCCGGGTTGGTTTAACTTCTTCAGTTAAGCCAAGCTTCCTGATAGTGGATGCAGGTATTAGGTTGATGCTTGCCCCAAGATCGCATAAAGCTGTCTTGGTGCAATTACCTTCTAATATGCATGGTATCAGAAAACTCCCAGGGTCTTTAAGCTTTTCAGGAAAGCTCTCTAGAATGACTGCACTGCATTCTTCAGTGAGGAGAACTCTTTCTGTTTCTCTCCAATCCTTTTTATGACTCAAGATCTCTTTCATGAACTTGGCATAAGAAGGTATTTGCTCAAGTGCCTCTGCAAATGGAATCTTTATTTCAAGAGTCCTGAGGTAATCTGCAAAGCGAGCAAATTGCTTATCCTGCTCCTCTTTCCGGAGTTTTTGAGGATAAGGTATCTTGGCTTTATATTCTTCAACCTTAGTGGTTAAAGAAGCCTTTTTAGAGGGGTTGTTATCAGCACTTGTGTGTGTCTGATCCCTCACTGGCAATTGAGTGCCAGAGTCAGAAGCTGGAGTGAAACTGGACGCCAGCTCCTTGTCTGCTTCTGGCGTCTGAACGCCAGAACTGTGCCCATTTTGGGCGTTCAACGCTGGATTCTGCCCTATTTGGGCGTTCAACGCCAGATTCTTGCCCATTTCTGGCGTTGAACGCCAATCCTGCTTTGTTTCTGGCGTTGAACGCTAGTTCTGGGCATGGTCTGGGCGTTCAGCGCCAGCCTTCCACCAATTTTCTGTCATTTTAGCGCCAGACTTATTTTTCCCTGGGCTCTTACTGTCCTCAGGTGAATCTTTGGTGGGTTGCTCATTTCTTGACTTTTTGATGCCTTGAGGTGGGGTATTTAATGTTTTCCCACTTCTTAATTGAACTGCTTGGCATTCTTCTGTTATTTGCCTTGACAGCTGCTGCTTTGTTTGCTTAAACTGTTCTTCCATATGTATATTAGCCATCCTTGTCTCTTGTAATCTATCTTTGAATTCGGCTAACTGCCTTGTTAGGAAGTCCAATTGCTGATTGAATTCAGCAGCTTGTTCTACAGGACTGAGTTCAGCAGTTGCTGTTTTAACCTCTTCATTCATGGAAGGGTTGCTGCTTAGATACAGATGCTGATTCCTGGCAACTGTATCAATGAGCTCTTGAGCCTCTTCAATTGTCTTTCTCATGTGGATAGATCCACCAGCTGAGTAATCTAGAGACATCTGAGCTCCTTCTGCAAGCCCATAGTAGAAGATGTCTAACTGGACCCACTCTGAAAATATTTCAGAGGGGCATTTTCGTAGCATCTCTCTGTATCTCTCCCAGGCATCATAAAGGGATTCATTATCTCCTTGTTTAAAGCCTTGGATGTCCAGCCTTAGCTGTGTCATCCTTTTTGGAGGGAAATATTGATTCAGGAATTTTTCTGTCAGCTGTTTCCATGTCCTTATGCTGGCTTTAGGTTGGTTATTTAACCATCTCTTAACTTGATCTTTTACAGCAAATGGAAACAGTAACAGTCTGTAGACATCCTGATCTATTTCTTTATCATGTACTGTGTCAGCAATCTGTAGAAACTGTGCCAGAAACTCTGTAGGTTTTTCCTGTGGAAGACCGGAATACTGACAATTTTGCTGCACCATGATAATGAGATGAGGATTCAACTCAAAACTACTGACTCCAATGGAGGGTATGTAGATACTACTCCCATATGAAGCAGTAGAGGGGTTAGAGTATGACCCCAGAGTCCTCCTGGACTGTTCATTTCCGCTTAGGTCCATAATGGAGAAAGGGATATGATGTAAAATAGAGAAAATATTATTTATGTTTTTGTTTTTGTTTTTTTATTTATTTATTTATTTATTTATTTATTTATTTATTTATTTCGAAAATAAATCAAAATAAAATAAATAAAAATTGAGTGAAGATTTTCGAAAAACTGAGGAGAGAGAAAGTGGTTAGGAAATTTTGAAAAGGATATGATGATTTTTTTTTTTTGAAAAAGGTTTTAAATTTTAAAAAAATCTGAATTTTTGAAATAGATTTCGAAAATTTGTTTTTAAAACAGAGAGAAAAGATATTTTTGAATTTAAAGAGGAGAGAGAAAAATAATAAGATAGCACAAGATTTAAAATTTTTAGATCTAATGCTCCTTGTTTTTGAAAATTTTGGAGGGAAAACACCAAGGAACACCAAACTGAAAAATTTTAAGATCAAGACACAAGGAAAACTCAAGAACACTTTGAAGACTCACAAGAACACAAGAACATGAAGAAAGAACACCAAACTTAAAATTTTTAGAAAACCAAACCAAAATTTTCGAAAACCAAAGGGAAATCAACAAGAAAACACCAAACTTAAAGTTTGGCACACAATTTAATAGAGAAATTATTATTTATGAAAAAGGTTTTGAAAAGAATATAAAAGATTCTAACCCAATTACCAAGAACACAGATTAACGCTCTAGCCAAATGAGTTATGAATGTAACACTTGTTTTGAAGAAGTAAAATTTTTTTTTTTTTGAAAAAATTAACAAGAAAACACCAAACTTAAAGTTTGGCACAGGATTTAATAGAAAAAATTATTTTTGAAAAAGATTTTAAAAAATATGATAGCCAATTACCATGAACATAAACACCACGTTCTAACTAATTGAGCTATAAATTTAAAGTGTTTTAACAAGGGATAAATAATAAAAGACTCTAAACCAAACAAAAGAAAAAAAATTTTTCCTAATCTAAGCAACAAAATAAACCGTTAGTTGTCCAAACACGAACAATCCCCGGCAACAGCGCCAAAAACTTGGTGCACGAATTGTGAATCACACTTTTCACAACGCGTACCACTAACCAGCAAGTGCACTGGGTCGTCCAAGTAATACCTCACGTAAGTAAGGGTTGAATCCCACGGAGATTGTTGGTTTGAAGCAATCTATGGTTATCTTGTAAATCTTAGTCAGGAAGTCAATTATGTTTATCAGTTGAATTGCGAATAAACAATAGAGCATGGATTAAAGGTTACTTGTTATGCAGTAATGGAGAATATGTTGGAGTTTTGGAGATGCTTTGTCTTCTGAATCTCTGCTTTCCTCTGTCTTCTTGTTCACGCACGCACGTCCTCCTATGGCAAGCTGTGTGTTGGAGGATCACCGTTGTCAATGGCTACCTTCCATCCTTCCAGTGAAAACTACGCTCACGCGCTCTGTCACAGCACGGCTAATCACCGGTTGGTTCTCGATCCGGTTGGAATAGGATTTACTATCCTTTTGCGTCTGTCACTAACGCCTAGCCTTCAGGAGTTTGAAGCTCGTCACAGTCATTCAATCCTTGAATCCTACTCGGAATACCACAGACAAGGTTTAGACTTTCCGGATTCTCATGAATGCCGCCATCAGTTCTAGCTTATACCACGGAGATTCTGATTAAGGAATCTAAGAGATACTCATTCAATCGGATATAGAACGGAGGTGGTTGTCAGGCACACGTTCGTGGTTTGAGGAAGGTGATGAATGTCACAGATCATCACCTCCATCACAGTTAAGCGCGAATGAACATCTTAGATAGGAACAAGCGTGTTTGAATGGAAAACAAAAATACTTGCATTAATTCATCGAGACACAGCAGAGCTCCTCACCCCCAACAATGAGGTTTAGAGACTCATGCCGTCAGAGAATACAAAGTTTAGATCTGAAATGTTATGAGATACAAAATAAGTCTCTAAAAGTTGTTTAAATACTAAACTAGTAGCCTAGGGTTACAAAATATGAGTGGATTATGATGGATGATGCAGAGATCCACTTCTGGGGCCCACTTGGTGTGTGCTGGGACTGAGATTTAAGTGAGTCACGTGCAGAGGCCATTTGTAGAGTTGAACGCCAGTTTTTGTGCCAGTTTGGGCGTTCAACTCCAGCTTTTGATCCTTTTCTGGCGCTGGACGCCAGAATTGGGCAGAGAACTGGCGTTGAACGCCAGTTTACGTCGTCTTTCCTTGTGCAAAGTATGGACTATTATATATTGCTGGAAAGCCCTGGATGTCTACTTTCCAACGCAATTGGAAGCATTCCATTTCGAGTTCTGTAGCTCCAGAAAATCCACTTTGAATGCAGGGAGGTCAGAATCCAACAGCATCACCAGTCCTTTTTTAGCCTGAATCAGATTTTTGCTCAGCTCCTTCAATTTCAGCCAGAAAAATACCTGAAATTACAGAAAAACACACAACTCATAGTAAAGTCCAGAAATATGAATTTTTCCTAAAAACTAATGGAAATAAACTAAAAACTAACTAGAACATACTCAAAACTATATGAAATTAACCCCAAAAAGCGTATAAAATATCCGCTCATCACCAAACATCATAGAACAACAAATCACACTAGGGTTGAGAATCTTACCACACCCAAGGTACAAGGAGACAAGATTAACCTTCTCCTCCAAGAGAGTTGGGTCCTATAACATCAAAGAACCCAAAATCTCAACATTTTTGCTCATGAAACTCGAAATCAAGGGCTGGAATTTCGAACAGTAAAACGTGGCTTACCTCAAGATTGATTGTATGAGTTTTGTAGAGCTCTCCGCGGTGAATGCGTGGCCACAAACGGAGCGGCAATTGGAGCTCTAGATCAAAAGTTATGGTGGTTTGAAGATCAAGTGAGAGATAGAACTTGAGAGAGTGTTCTTCCTCCCCTCTCTTCAATTTTCAGCGTGTATGAGTGTTGTGTGAGGAGAGAGAGTGCTGAAAACTAGGTTTCTAGTTTAGTTTAGTTGGGCCAAGGGCCCACTTTGGGTCCGGTTGGTCCGGTTTGGCCCGTTCGGTCCAATTTTGGTCCGATTTCTATAAAATTGGTACCGAAATCCTCGTCTCAATCTCCTCTATCATATTAAGCCATAAAAATAACATTTTTGGCTTTCTAGAATAAATTTTCATTTATGGGTTAATTAGCCGTTAATTAACCGGGTCTTACATTCTACCCACCTAATTGGGAATTTTGCCCACAAAATTCAAATTCAAATTCAATTACCTGAGAATAAGTGCGGATAATCCGTTCGCATCTCCGACTCAAGTTCCCAAGTGTGTTCCTCAACACCGCCTCGACTCCATGCCACTTTGACTAATGAAACCTCTTTTCCACGCAACCGTCTGATACTAGTATCATCAATTCTGACTGGAGCCACTGGAAGCGTCAAATCTTCCCTTAACTGAACCGATTCGGGTTCTAGCACATGGCTAGCATCAGGAGTGTACTTCCGAAGCTGCGACACGTGAAATACGTCGTGCAGGTTCGAAAGATGAGGTGGTAGAGCCATCCGATACGCCACCGGCCCAATCCTCTCCAGGATCTGAAATGGACCAATGTATCGAGGATTCAACTTCTTTGCTTTAATCGCTCTACCTACTCCTGTGGTCGGAGTAACCTTAAGGAAAACATGATCTCCTGCCTCAAATTCCAAGGGCTTCCGCCTCTGATCGGCGTAACTCTTCTGACGACTCTGCGCCGTAAGCATCCTATCTCGGATTTTCTTGACTTGTTCAGTGGTCTCAGCTATCATTTCCGGCCCCGACAAGCCTTTCTCTCCAGCTTCATACCAACATAGCGGAGATTGACATTTCCTCCTATACAATGCCTCATACGGAGCCATTCCGATGCTCACATGGTAACTATTATTGTATGCAAACTCCACTAATGGCATATACCGATCCCAACTCACCGGTTGGTCCAAAACACAAGCTCTCAACATATCCTCTAGTGTTTGGATCGTCCTCTCGGATTGACCATCTGTTTGAGGATGGTAAGCTGTACTCAAGCTTAATCAGGTTCCAAAAGCTTTCTGAAATGCACCCCAGAATCTCGAAGTGAAACAAGGATCTCTATCAGAGATTATAGTAGCAGGTATACCATGAAGTCTCACAATTTCCTTTATGTATAACCGTGCTAGCTCCTCAAGGGTGTAAGTCATCCGAATGGGCAAAAAGTGAGCTGACTTCGTCAATCGGTCCACAATCACCCAGATAGCATCAAAACCAGTTCTAGTCCTTGGCAATCCCGACACAAAGTCCATTGCAATACTTTCCCATTTCCATTGCGGAACCTCTAAAGGTTGCAACATCCCAGAAGGTCTTTGATGTTCGATCTTTACCTTTTGACAAGTTAAGCACTTTGAAACATATTCCGCCACATCATTCTTCATACCCGGCCACCAAAACACCGCCTTTAAATCATGGTACATCTTAGTACTTCCCGGGTGAATGGAGAATCCGCTTTTGTGTGCCTCCTGTAAGATATCTTGCCTCAAGATACCAACATCCGGCACAATGATCCTAGCCTTGAATCTCCATAACCCATCTTTTTCTTCCGACACTCTCCACTGTTTTCCTTGTTCGATAGCCGGTAACACCTTCCATAACGCTTCATCATTCTCATGAGCCTTTAGGAGTTCGGACTTAAAGTTACTCGAGATTTCTAATCGGCTCAAACACAAGGTTCCGGATACTTCTCGAACACCAATTTTTAGAATCTCGAATCCCTTGAGCAACATCTCCTCTTGAAGCATCATCCAAGCCGCATATAACGACTTCCGACTTAACGCATCCGCCACTACATTTGCCTTTCCCGGATGGTAATTCAACTCAAAGTCGTAGTCTTTCAATAATTCCATCCACCTCCTTTGCCTCATATTAAGTTCTTTCTGATCAAAAAGATATTTCAAGCTCTTGTGATCGGAGAAGACTTGGAACTTAACCCCATAGAGATAATGCCTCCACACCTTCAAGGCAAACACGACCGCAGCGAGTTCCAGATCGTGCATAGGGTAACTAATTTCATGAGGTCTTAACTGTCGTGAGGCATACGCCACTACATTATGATGCTGCATCAGCACGCACCCTAGGCCCTTTAACGATGCATCACAGTACACCTCAAAAGGCTCGTTCGGCTCAGGTAACACTAACACAGGTGCAGTGGTCAACTTTTTCTTCAATGTCTGAAAGCTCTCCTCGCACTCAGGAGTCCAAACAAAAGGAGTGTCTTTGCGAGTTAACTTTGTCAACGGCAAAGCTAATTGCGAAAAGCCTTTGATGAACCTTCGGTAATAGCCAGCTAAACCCAGAAAACTCCTTATCTCAGTTACTGTGGTTGGTTGCTTCCAATCCATCACAGCTTCTACCTTAGTTGGATCTACGGCTATTCCCTTCTTACTCACCACGTGACCCAAAAACTTTACCTCATCCTTCCAAAACTCACACTTAGACAGTTTCGCATAGAGTTTCTTCTCCTTTAGAATCTGCAACACGGTCCTCAAGTGTTCTGCATGCTCTTCTCCAGTCTTGGAGTAAATCAGTATGTCGTCAATGAAGACAACAACGAATTTATCCAGAAACGGATGGAATACTCTATTCATGTAATCCATGAATACTGCAGGAGTGTTCGTCAACCCAAAGGACATTACAGTATACTCGTAATGACCATAACGAGTCCTGAAAGCGGTCTTAGGGATATCCTCACCCCTCACTCTTATCTGGTGATAACCGGATCGCAAATCGATCTTAGAGAAAACCCCAGCTCCTTGTAACTGGTCCATGAGATCATCAATTCTCGGCAATGGGTATTTATTCTTTATGGTGACCTTGTTCAGCTGCCTGTAATCCACACAGAGCCGCATACTTCCATCTTTCTTCTTTACCAATAACACTGGAGCACCCCACGGGGATACACTTGGTCGAATAAAGTTCTTACCCAACAATTCCTCTAACTGAGACTTTAGCTCGGCCATCTCTAACGGTGACATCCTATAAGGAGCACTTGAGATTGGTCCCGCCCCAGGCACCAATTCAATAGCAAACTCGACCTCTCGGTTAGGTGGAAATTCCTCAATATCATCGGGAAACACTTCTGGAAACTCACACACTACCAAAATCTGATCCAACCTTTGATCATCACCCGAAACACCAGCGGTTAACAACAGGATACCCTGACATTCGATTCCGGAACAGTTCACCATCATCGAATTCAAGTAATAATTATTCACCATGACCGGCCCGTCTATATCTTCCGGCATAAAGTACACCGACTTTGTAGAACAATCAAGCAGGACATGGTTCTCAGATAACCAGTCCAATCCCAAGATAAGATCAAGACCGATCATCGGTAAGCAGATTAAATTATGGACAAAATCATGCTGCTTGAACCTAAACGAAACTTTCGGGCATCCTAGCCTAGTTACCATGGCTTCATGGGTAGCATTATACACTTTTAAGTCATAACCTAAGGTTACGATCTTTAATCCTAATTCATGGGCTTTCTCAAATGTAATAAATGAATGCGATGCTCCCGAATCAAATAAAGCATTTAAAGTTTGACCAGCCATTTCACAGTTACCTCGAATGAGTGTCTCAGATCCTTCTGCACCCACAGCTGAGGTGGTGAACACCCGACCAGTCTGTTGTGCTTTCCCAGCACCTTGCTTTTGCTTCTCCGGACAACTTGCGGCTTTATGCCCCGCCTTTCCACAATTGTAGCACAAACCCCATCCGGCCTTGCATGGTACTCCCGGATGGTGACTTCCACACCTAGTACAAGCTTGATCATTCTGAGGCTGCTTCCCAAACCTTTTCCCTTGGGAGTTGTTGTTGGGCCTCCTAAAAGAACCTCCCCTCTTGAAGGGCGGACCTCTAGGTGCAAAGCTCTTCCCTCGGTTTTGTGGAAATGATCCCTTGTGATTTCCTTTTTCAGTGGCTGCCCTCTTCACACACTCTTCAGCAACCCTACACTTGTTCACCAATTCGGAGAAAGTCCTAATCTCCATTGGTCCCACTGAACTGAAAATATCGCTCCGGAGTCCTCCTTCGTACTTAACACACTTCCATTCCTCATATTCCACCGGAGTCCCTTGACACATACGAGAGAATCTGAACAGCTCCTCAAACTTGTCAGTATACTCAGATACGGACATAGTACCCTGCTTCAGCTGCAACAATTCAAGCTCCTTGGCTGTCCTGGCAGAAGTCGGAAAGTACTTCTTATAAAACTCCTCTTGGAAGACGTCCCAGGTGATATAATCATCACCCTGCTGCAGGAGGCGTCAGATACCCTGCCACCAATGCGATGCTTCACCAGTGAGCAAATAGGTAGCGAACTCCACACGCTGCCCTTCAGGTACCACCTGCGCTTGCAGTGCTCGTTCCGTAGCCTGAAACCATGTATCGGCCTCAGTCGGGCTAGTAGTTCCCTTGAACTTCGGGGGATTAACCTTCAAAAAGTTCGCCAGTGTCATCGGGCCCTGAACTCCACCTCCGTCATTACCATGGTTGTTCATCTGTTGACCAAGAGCCTCAGCAGTGGCTTGCATAGCAGCAGCCATGTTCTCCAACACAGTCATAAAGTTTACCGGGTCATTATGGTTAGTCTCCGGCACACGAGCATTCGTATGTCCTCTCCCACGGCCTCTACCGCGTCCACGAGGCGCCATCTGGTTCCTATACACGCCAAACAATCGATATTAAGTTGATCAGTCTCAATATCGGAAGTTTAGTGCTTCAAAGTCCCAAATGCATGCTCATGAACGTTTATGCTAACTATATCAAGTAGATATACTAACAGCACATAACACACATACAGAGAATGCACAGAAGCATAGTCAGTCCATTCCTCAGGCTCTACAGGAACGAACTGCTCTGATACCATAATGTAACACCCTACCATACAGAGCCTTATGCTTAAGTCATAAATCAGAGATGGCAAGGTATTACGACCTCTAAAACAAAAATTTAGTACATATAGTAGTATGAATGATTGATTATAACTAGGAGCCTTTGTGGAAAAAAAGGGGTAAACAAAAACCGTAACTCAAAAGCTCAACACTCCGATCGATAACGCAACGAGCAAAGGATAAGCGAACACGAGATCATATATATAAAGGAGTGTCAAAAACAGGAATATCAAGACTCAAAATCCGGTTGCGAAGATAACCGGCCTGAGCATAGCAATATATACATATAATAAAATAAGGAAAACCCCAAAGGAAACCCAAAGGGACACAAATACAGAAATCTAATCTCCAAAAATCCCCTCTAGAAGGAGTCATCACAGTTTGTATTATTTAATGGAGATAAAAGTATCTAAACAAGATATATAAACCAAAACAGAGCCCCGAGAACAAAGATCTTCGCTAATCCGGAAGTCTCCAGCATGCCTCAGCGAGAAACCTCACGCCCTGCATCTGAAAACCACAAAATCCGCATGGGTGAGAACCAGAGGTCCCCAGCACGGTAACAACTTCCACATATATAATACATAATAATAGAGGAAAGCCGAAGGCAATCCTAGAACTTCCTCCAGATAATATCAAAGCTTATAAACAAGCTAAACCGTAAGTGGCAACTGACTAAAGATTCTTCAGTCTAACTAATACTTCCCTTTCCAATTCCTTCATACCTCCCAACCGCCAGCAAGAGTATAATATAGCAAACACAGTTATATCAGACAAGAGATTCACAAATAGGAACAGATAAGGTATTTAGACAATTAGCAAGTAATATGCAGTCAAACAGGCAATCTCAAACAATTCATGTAGTATGCTTATGATGCATGCCTGTCCCTAGTGGCTGATGATATCATCTGTCGGTTATAGAGCCAACCCGACAAGTCCTGGTAGCTAACCATTGGACTGTCCCTCTGTCATGCATCCCCAACTCGAGTTATACTCATCATAAACTTGATCATAATCATGATCCATATCCATCACCCTCACTGGTGAATATTTATCCATCACCATCACTGGTGAATATTTATGGGGGCGAGCTCATCCGGGACTTTCACAGTGCCCGGCCACACTTACGACATAGGGTCAACAGAGCTTCGAGTCTCAACCTGGAGCACATGGTGGCTAGCCATTGCTACTACCCAGGGAAACCCTCATCTCCAATGGTGGAAGTACAAACATTCACAATTCAATCAACAGCATATATGCATTTATACTTGGCCATAAACATGGCTCCGCCGTAACACGGCAATAATCTAGCCATCCGGCTCACGGTTAAATCCATAACCAGCCAATTCATTAACAATTATGGCCCTTCGGCCCATGGCATAACAAGCACTTCCACCGCCATTCTCCGCATCTCACATAATCATCTTTGATCATCAATGATCATTCATTTTTCCCCTTGCTTCACTCACAAGTTACCACATCCACTAGCCCTTTTTCTCATGCTAGGCATATCATAATGATTTAAGACATAAGTTGTGAGATCGGAGGCTTAAAAGTATGAAATTTGGCTTTTAAAACTCAAAAATCAACTTTGGGATGAAAACAGGGCCACGCGTACGCGCACTCCACGCGCACGCGTGGATGGCCTTAAAACTCATCGACGCGCAAGCGTCATACGCGCGAATGCGTGGGTTGAAAAATAGCCAAACGGCGCGCACGCGTCAGCCACGCATACGCGCGAATACATTGTGCCCCAGGCACAAAACTGGCACAACTCTGGCACAACTCTCTGGAAAATTGCTGGGCATTGGGTGCAGCACTTTCGGCGCGCCCGCACACAACACGCGCACGCGTGGATGGCGCTTCCTGGAAGAACGGCGCCTACGCGCCAAGTGCGCCTACGCGCGAGGGGTCATTCTGCTAAAAATTTTCTAAGTTAAAAGCTGCAGAATTCACAGATTCAACCCCCAATCTTCCGACGGTCATAACTCTCTCATTTTAAATCATTTTTCACCCGTTCTTCGAACGGCATGGACATCCCGGATCCAATTTCATTTCTAAACAGATTTGGCACAAATCAAAGATCCGTAGTCCAAGTTATGTCCCGTCAAAGTATGCCCAAAAACCATATTTTCATTCAAAACCACAAAGTGCCATTTTCAAAACAAGCCACTTTCAACTCTTTTCAGAATCAATCAAAACATGCCAATTTCAACCCTTCTCTTTGAAATCATTTAAAATGTACCAAAATCAACCACAAGCCATCCTCAACTCATATATTGACATTTTACCAAAATTCCCAAAACTACATCCAACCATTTTAACACTTCTCAATCAATGGCTAAAGGACAAACATAATCTCATGTCATACATCCTTCTCATCCCAATTTCCAATAATATCAATTTTCAAATCAACCATCATTATACATGATCAACATCATACTCACCATCAACATGGTACCACCCATCAATTCAACCTCAATCATCCATCAAGCATATATCACAACATGCATTTCTCATATATCACACAATCAAGGCATCAATATTCATAATCACATATATGAACACATCATATATCTCAACCATTCAACAACACCAACAATTCAATGCCTATCTTAGGGCCTCTAGCCTAAGTATTTCCTACCACATTACATATTAGATACGGGAAACCGAAACCATACCTTAGCCGATTTCCCAAGCTCAACCGGAGCACTTCCAAACCACTTGTCCACAAGCTCTCAAGGTATCAACACCTCCAAGAACAGATTTTATCACACAAAACCCTCTTCCAAGCTTTCCAAAATCACCAATCAAGCTCCAATATTCACATATACACAACCTAAGCCACAATCACCATAACCATACACAACATCTCAATACCCAAACATCATAGAACAACAAATCACACTAGGGTTGAGAATCTTACCACACCCAAGGTACAAGGAGACAAGATTAACCTTTTCCTCCAAGAGAGTTGGGTCCTATAACATCAATGAACCCAAAATCTCAACATTTTTGCTCATGAAACTCGAAATCAAGGGCTGGAATTTCGAACAGTAAAACGTGGCTTACCTCAAGATTGATTGTATGAGTTTTGTAGAGCTCTCCGCGGTAAATGCGTGGCCGCAAACGGAGCGGCAATCGGAGCTCTAGATCAAAAGTTATGGTGGTTTGAAGATCAAGTGAGAGATAGAACTTGAGAGAGTGTTCTTCCTCCCCTCTCTTCAATTTTCAGCGTGTATGAGTGTTGTGTGAGGAGAGAGAGTGCTGAAAACTAGGGTTTTAGTTTAGTTTAGTTAGGCCAAGGGCCCACTTTGGGTCCGGTTGGTCTGATTTGGCCCGTTCGGTCCAATCTTGGTCCGATTTCTATAAAATTGGTACCGAAATCTTCGTCTCAATCTCCTCTATCATATTAAGCCATAAAAATAACATTTTTGGCTTTCTAGAATAAATTTTCATTTATGGGTTAATTAGCCGTTAATTAACCGGGTCTTACACTCAAGGGGGCTAACAAGGGTGATGTAAAAGGTAGGCTAATTTGGGATAAGTGAGCTAGAATCAAACAATGGCCTCAATCACTTTCTTGGTATGTATCTATATTCTATAATCGAACATATAGATTAAAACAAAGTAAAGAACACCAGAATAAAAAAAGAAGGACGAAACACACAGGAATAAAATATTATGGTTTGAATGTAACCATACAATTAAGCTCAAAACTCACAGGCTGTGTGTTTTCTAGCTCAAAAATCATATATCAGTTATGTATGTCATGCAAGTAAAATTTAAGAGTTCCTATTATTCTTAATGTAAATCTTAGGGTGGCTTTAAAGTTTTAGTGTTTCTCGTTGATGAAATGTTGTTAACTAACTAACATGTAATGCTATATATACAAGGTGTGTGGATTGTTTCTGTTCTGTTCAAGTCTCTAGTTTACTTCCTTTTTGTATTTTCAATTCGAACTAAGCTATCTTATGCTAAAAAGGGTAAACTATACTAATTAATCCACATTTTCTATAACTAATAAGTTAGAATTGCAACTAAACTAAATGGCTAAAATATGAACTAAAGTGCAAAATGCAAAAATAGAGTAAAAATACATGAAAAGAGTAATGTATAAGTACTGAGAAATAAAATAAAGATCAAAATACAGAAAAATAACAAAATAAAATAAAAAGAGTATGTAGTGGTTCACCAAGAAAAATAAGCCAGAGATGGCGACCTCCCCACACTTAAAATAAAGCATTGTCCTCGATGCTCACTCAAGTAAGGTGTGAAGTAGTGTCATCACTGGAAGGATGGGTGGCTGGAGTCTCTGTAGTGGTGGTCTGAGGATCTGTCTGCTGCAGAGGAGGTACTGACTGAATAGGAACCTCTGGGTCTACAGCCTGAATCTGATGCGGGGCCTCCTGCTGTGATGCAGCCTGCTCTGGGCCTGCCTGCTCAGCCTCTCTCTGTGGATGGGTCTCTGCCTCATGATCATCCGCCTCCTCCTCAGATGGCTCTGATGGTGTGTCAGGCTCAGAGGGGATGTCGCCGCCAGAACGGATCATCAGCTTCAGGTGCTCATAGCGTCGCTTGCTGTGACGCTCAGATTTATCGTATCGGCGCTGGTTGCGGCGCTCCATCTGGTCTAGCTGCTGAAACAGGCAGTGTACGAGGTGATAAACGGGCTCTGAGGCAGGTGGAGGTGCAGTGGTGGTAGCTGGGGTAGCTGTAGATGAAGAAGGGCCAGCTGAAGGTGTGGCTGTCTCATCAGGGGCAGTGAGGAATGGAGGTCTGTAGCCCAAAGCTAGAAAGTTCCTGCTGTGAGGGATAATCTTCTTGCATTCTGCAGCAGGTGGCTTCTCATCGGCATCCTCCCAAGGCATGTCAGCTCGACGACCGAGCTGAGTAATCAGATATGGAAAGGGGAGAGTGCCTCTGACGTGGACCCTGGCCATGTAGTACCGGATGAATTGTGGCAGGTACAGGTCCTTACCCTCCATCACACACCAGAGAAGGGTGATCATAGCGGCAGGTAGCTCCGTCACATGAGTACTCAGCATAATAAAGTTGCTCAGGATCTGGTGCCAGTGCCGAGCCTCATCATTTAAGTATATCCGCTTGATTCCCTTAGGCATGGTGGTGTTCTGACCCATGACCCAGGGAACAGTCGGGTCAAGGGCTATCCTTGACTTGACCGCATCCCAATCAAACTTCATGAAGCGCATGTCCTCCTCAGCCTTTTGGAAACCATCAAGCTGATCGGATTTAGGCTAAAGCTGCAGAATATCCTCAATGGCCTCTTCAGTGACCAGTATCTGCTTCCCTCTTAGGTTCACAGTATCTAGGGAAGTTTTGAAGTAATTGCAGTAAAATTCTCTTACCCAAGAAGCATTGACCTCTGTTAGGTTTCTCTCCAGGAAGAACCAGCCTCTATGTTTGATCTGATCAGAGGTGTATTGCTGGAGTTCTTCTGGAATTTTCAGAGTCCGCTCCAGGTACAGGTTCCTGGAGGTTGCAAACACCGGATACTTCAGCTCGCAGTATCTATTTGCAAACTTAATGGGATCAGTGGCAGGGAGTAGCTGGTCAGCCTTCTCCTGCGGGGTAAAGTGTTTCTCCCGCCAGGAGTCATCATGCATGATGTCCAGGATGGACATAGAGGATTCTCCTCTTTTCCGTTTGCCAGTAGTTGCCTTTCCTTTTCCTTTTCTTTGGGTGTCAGACATCCTGAAAAATAGAAATTTAGGATATAATAAAAATAGGGAAACAAGTAGGCAAATAACAATATAAGCACATAGTGGCAAAGGAGCAGTAGAATAATGAAATGAGTTGAGTAAATGTGCATTATGGATTGTATAGGAGTTAGAAATCTGAGAAAAAATTTCACAATCCAAAATGTGATATAAATAGAATTAATGTTAATTAGGAAAAATTATCATCATGCCTTGGTTAGAAGGTTAAAGAGAATAATGAAAAACCAAGAAGAGATGTTGTGAAAGTTAGGTTGGTTATGAATGAAAAAGAGGTTAGGAAGTTGAAATCAGTGAGTTAGTAAAAAGAAGGTTAGAGTAAGTGGGCTGATGAACATTTTCTAAGTAACAAGAATTTACAATTAGAAGCTACAGTCAACTCACATTCAAACAAGGAAGTTGATGATGATTCATATAGATATGTAAATAGCAAAAAGTGGAATTGAATCATCCAAAAGGCAATTTATTAACCAAGAAATCGAAAAGAATAAGAATGCTTTCCCGTGCATACATGAATTGGTTTGGTAAAAGTTGAGTAAAGCAGAATTCAAATTGCCAAAACCAAAACATGAATGAAAATCAGAATAGGTTATAGAAATTTGGACAGCATTCCGGCTAAAAGTGGATGGTCCCAAAAAATAAACAGCAAGCAGAATAGTTCATATGAATTAAAAGAAACTGCAAAAAGATATAAATAATTTGAACATGAAAGAGCAGTCGCAATAGCAGCATGAACAGTAAGAACAGCATATGAACAATACTTAGATCACAGCAACAGAAGAATTGCGAAAATTATAAAACAAGTAGCACGAACAGTGCAATTATCAGGCCTAAATCCACTAACCACATCCTAGGCTACCTAACCACCTAGAATCCATTACAACATGCATATCTAGCTAGCCTAATTTTGAACATAAATGGGAAAAAAAATTCAAATAACTGCGAAAGGAAAGAAGAGTGGCGTTCGGCGGAACCTGGTAGGCGTATGAATGAAAGTGGGGCAGAGAGATGGCTGGGGGGTGGTTGCGGTGGTGGTTGACACGGTGGTTGAGGCGGTTGGCGCGGCAGTGAATGGCTATTTGGCGGCAGGGGGTTTCGGGTAGGGTAATGGGGGTAGGGGTTAAGGAGGAAGGATGGGAGGGGGTGAGGGTGGTGATGGGGGGTTGCGCGGCGGTGATGGTGGCGCGGTGAGGGTGGTGGTTGCGGAGGGGGGCAGTGGTGGTGGAAGGAAGAAGAGAAGAGAAGAGGAAGAAGGAGGGGGAAGGAAGTAGGGGGTGGTGGTGTTGCGGTCGTGGCTGGGTGGCTACGGTGGTGCGGCCGGTGGAGGTGGTTGGGGTGGCGAGGGGCACAGAGGGGGGTTGTTGCAGAGAAGAGGAAGAAGAAAGGGGTGGGGGCGCAACAGGGTAGGGTTTCGCGTGACTGGGGGGTTAATGAATTTGAATCCACGCGATCCCGTGGGGCACGCAGTCGCGTGGCTGGGGTGGAATGGGGGTTGACGCGATCGCGTGGGTGGCGCGATCGCATGGAATGTAAAAAATGGTGAATGACGCGGTCGCGTGAGGCATGCGACCGCGTCGCTGGAAATTGGGCGAAACGCACAATTCCAACGTCGTTTCAGCGCAACTCTCTGTCTCCTTTGGGGTGTTGTGCAATCCATGCGACGCGATCGCGTCGCTCACGCTTTCGCGTGGGATGGGTGTTGTGTAAGTGATGCGATCGCGTCAAGGACGCAACCGCATGGGTCGTTTTGTGCTAAACGCACAACGGCCGCACGATTCCAGCCCAACTTTCTGGGCATTGGATCTTTACGCCGATCTCCAGGTCACGCGGCCGCGTTAATGACGCGGACACGTGGGGAGTGTTTTACGCAACTGACGCGATTACATGAGCGATGCGGTCGCGTCGCACGTCTTCCCTCTTTTTTTTTATGCAGTTATGCAATTATGCATTATGCATTGCTAATGAATAATATTCAGGTTCAATTGAAAAAGAATAAAAATAAATAACACGAAATAAAACTGAAAAAGAAACGACCATACCATGGTGGGTTGTCTCCCACCTAGCACTTTTAGTTAAAGTCCTTAAGTTGGACATATGGCGAGCTTCCTATTATGGCGGCTTATGCTTAAACTCGTCCAGAAATCTCCACCAATGTTTGGAATGCCAACAGCCTCCAGGGTCCCAAACTAGGCATGTAAAGCTTCTGAGCAGCTTCAAACAGATTCTCAGGCTCCCGGGGTGACAAATGTCAGAATAGATTCCAAGATCCCAAAGTTTGCTTTTAAATCCGCCTCTGTCTTGATCTATATTTTTCCATCCGGGCGGTTTAAAAATTAGATTCTCACCAAGATGACCAAACATTTTCCGAGATTCATTCGATTGATCATGATGCCAATCCGTGCACTTCGAGTTGAAGCGTGAAACCTTATTGAACCTTGTGCACCAGCTCTGAGTACGAGCCATTTCCCTCTTACTCTTAAAGCCGCAGAGAGCTCTAAGCTGGCCATCTGTTTCAAGCAAACCATATTCAAGTGGAAAAGTAAAGATAAAGGTTAAGGATTGTACCCACTTGAAGCTTGTATTAGGTGGTAATGGCCTTGGGATAGGTGTTTCCAGTGGTTCTGTAAGCTCTACTCCCTTGTGATCTTCTGTGAATTCCTCCACTTCTTTGCAAACTTCTTCGCATGCATCTGTGTCCTGATCAAAGTCTTCAATGTCTTCCTCATCACTTAAGTCATAAGCTGGAGGTTGAGAGAAATCTACCTCCGTATCTTCTTCATATTCACTTGGATAAGGTTCTTCAATCTCAGAGAATTCACTTGCGGTTGCAAGTTCATTACTAGGAGAACTTGACTTGTGACTATCATCATCAAGGAAACTTGCTTCTTGGATTATTCCGTCTAGTTCTTCATAAAAGACTTGCCTTGGAGATTGCGCACTATCCTCCGTAGCATCAATTGTAATGTCCTTGACAGAATTCTCCACAACTTTGGATTCCCATGGAAGTTCAGCGTCTCCTAAGTCTTCAACTAACTCTTCTTCTTCTATAATGACAGCTTCCTCTACTTGTTCCAGTACGAAGTCATGCTCTGTCTTGTCCACTGGAGTTTTTAGTATCTTCTTCATGCTACGCTCTTCATTAGATTGTCCACATGGGGCTGTGGGAGGTCCTTGAATGTTCGAATGTCTAGAAGATAACTGACTTATTGCTTGCTCCAGTTGATGAAGGGTTGTTTGAAGTTGATCTACTGTTTCTTTAAGGCGAACCTGTGATTCTGGAGGTGATAGATTTGGACGTGGTACATAGGGAAGTGGTGGTGTTTGGGAGTAATTGGATTGGAATCGGGATAAACAAGGATCATATGGTGGTGAATGGTGAAAAGGAGCTTGTGAGTGTGGTGGTTCAAAGTTATGTTGAGAGGATGGTCTATAAGCACAAGGTGGGGCTGATAAACCCATATTTCATGAGTTCTTTTGTGCTTAATTAAAGTGATTTATTCAACTCTTCACCTACTTATTCACATTAATTGCATGGTTTTACTTTCCCTTCCCTATTATGTCATATAATGAAAAACATGTTTTCTAAGCTATAAAAATTAATTATTTTAATTACCTTTATTTCCATTCGATGCCGTGATTAGTGTGTTGAGTAGTTTCAGATTTTCTAAGGCAGAATGGCTTAAAGGATGAAAAAGGAAACATACTAAAATGGAAGGAGAAAGCAAAACGGAGCTTTAAAGAAACTGGTATCCACGCGATCGCATGGATGACGTGATTGCGTGCCAAGCACGAATCAGCAGCGACGCGGCCGCATGACTGACGCGACCGCGTGGCAAAGAAAAGCTCCAATTGACGCGACCGCGTGACCCACGCGGACGCGTGACAGAGGCCACGCACCAGAAATTGCAGAAAATGCTCATAACGAGTTCTGAGGCCCTTTTTGGCCCAAACCCAAGTCCAGAAGGCATAGACCAGAGGTTATGAAGTGAGCGAATGCATCCATTCAGGCGAGCTCGCATATTTTCACCTTTCAATGAATTAGATTTAGTTGAGAGGGAGATCTCCTCCCTCTCGCTTTTAGGATTTAGGATTTCTTCTTGTTTTAAGAGTAACTCTGGATCCAGGTTTAATTTTATTTTAATATTACTTCTCTTTATTTATTCCAACATTTGAATTGATTATTATTATTTATGAATTATTCCATGTTACAGATTTCTAATTGAATTAATGATAATTGAGGTATTTTCAGTTTATGATTGTTCTCTTTGACTTAAGTTACCATTGATTCCCATCTAAGGATATTTTTACTATTATTCCATCAACTTTACTTTTTCCCCTTTTGGTTCTGGTTAAGAATTTAGTAACTCAACAGTTATTAAACTCAATACAATTGATAATCGTGATCTTGCTAATTGAGCTGAACTTAAATAATCCCAACCTTTTCTGAGGAAATAATTAGGATTCAAAGGTCAACTTAATTAGTCCCTTGACTTTCCCTTACCCTGGTAAAGGTCGACCAAGTGGAGTTTAGATTCAACTTTCATTATTGTTGAGAGAGATAACTGGTGCACGAAATTGTGATGTCCAGGCTCGAACAATCCCTGGCAACGTGAGCAACTTGGTACGCGTAATCGTGATTACACTTTAATGATGTAAAATTCATGGCTCTTTCTTTCCCTGGCAATGGCGCCAAGAACATGGTGCCAATACCATGGTTCACAACTTCGATACAACTAACCAGCAAGTGCACTGGGTCGTCCAAGTAATACCTTACGTGAGTAAGGGTCGAATCCCACGGAGATTGTTGGTATGAAGCAAGCTATGGTCACCTTGTAAATCTCAGTCAGGCAGATATAAAGTGATAATGGTGTTTTCGAATAATAAATAGTAGAATAGGGATAGAGATACTTATGTAAATCATTGGTAGGAATTTCAGATAAGCGAATGGAGATGCTTTTCGTTCCTCTGAACCTCTGCTTTCCTGCTATCTTCATCCAATCAGTCTTACTCCTTTCCATGGCTGGCTTTATGTGATACATCACCACTGTCAATGGCTACTTTCAGTCATCTCACGGGAAAATGATCCAATGCCCTGTCACGGCACGGCTAATCGTCTGGAGGCATCACCCTTGTCAATGGCTTCATCTTATCCTCTCAGTGAATAATATGCTCACGCACCCTGTCACGGCACGGCTATTCATCTGTCGGTTCTCGATCATGCTGGAATAGGATTTACTATCCTTTTGCGTCTGTCACTAACGCCCTGCAATCGCGATTTAGGAGCTCGTCACAGTCATTCAATCATTGAATCCTACTCGGAATACCACAGACAAGGTTTAGACTTTCCGGATTCTCTTGAATGCCGCCATCATTCTAGCTTACGCCACGAAGATTCTGGTTAGGAGATCTAAGAGATACTCATTCTAGCTTAATTCATGTAGAACAGAAGTGTTTGTCAGGCACGCGTTCATAGGGGAGAATGGTGATGAGCGTCACACATAATCATCACCTTCATCACGTTCTTGGGTGCGAATGGATATCTTAGAAGCGAAATAAGAAGAATTGAATAGAAAACAGTAGTACTTTGCATTAATCTTTGAGGAACAGCAGAGCTCCACACCTTAATCTATGGAGTGTAGAAACTCTACCGTTAAAAAAACATAAGTGAAGGTCCAGGCATGGCCGGGATGGCCAGCCCCCTAAACGAGATCACAGGATCAAAATACAATCCAGGATGCCTAATACAATAGTAAAAGGTCCTTTTTATAATAAACTAGCTACTATGGTTTACATAAGTAAGTAATTGATGCATAAATCCACTTCCGGGGCCCACTTGGTGTGTGCTTGGGCTGGGCTTTAAGTGTTGCACGTGCAAAGGTCCTCCTTGGAGTTGAACGCCAGTTTTAGTGCCAGTTTGGGCGTTCAACTCTGGTTTTGGCTCCTTTTCTGGCGCTGGACGCCAGATTTGGGTAGAAAGCTGGCGTTGAACGCCAGTTTACGTCATCTATTATTGGCCAAAGTATGAACTATTATATATTGCTGGAAATCCCTGGATGTCTACTTTCCAACGCAATTGGAAGCGCGCTATTTCGAGTTCTGTAGCTCCAGAAAATCCACTTTGAGTGCAGGGAGGTCAGAATCCAACAGCATCAGCAGTCCTTCTTCAACCTCTGAATCTGATTTCTGCTCAAGTCCCTCAATTTCAGCCAGAAAATACCTGAAATCACAGAAAAACACACAAACTCATAGTAAAGTCCAGAAATGTGAATTTAACATAAAAACTAATGAAAACATCCCTAAAAGTAACTAGATCCTACTAAAAACATACTAAAAACAATGCCAAAAAGCGTATAAATTATCCGCTCATCACAACACCAAACTTAAATTGTTGCTTGTCCCCAAGCAACTGAAAATCAAATAGGATAAAAAGAAGAGAATATACTATAAATTCCAAACTATCAATGAAACATAGCTCCAATCAAATGAGCGGGACTTATAGCTTTTTGCCTCTTGAATAGTTTTGGCATCTCACTTTATCCGTTGAGGTTCAGAATGATTGGCATCTTATAGGAACTTCAGATTTCGAATAGTGTTATTGACTCTCCTAGTTCAGTATGATGATTCTTGAACACAGCTTCTTTATGAGTCTTGGCCGTGGCCCTAAGCACTTTGTTTTCCAGTATTACCACCGGATACATAAATGCCACAGACACATAATTGGGTGGACCTTTTCAGATTGTGACTCAGATTTGCTAAAGTCCCCAATTAGAGGTGTCCAGGGTTCTTAAGCACACTCTTTGTTTTTGCTTTGGACCTTGACTTTAACCGCTCAGTCTCAAGTTTTCACTTGACACCTACACGCCACAAGCACATGGTTAGGGACAGTTTGGTTTAGCCGCTTAGACCAGGATTTTATTCCTTTAGGCCCTCCTATCCACTGATGCTCAAAGCCTTGGGATCCTTTTTATTTGCCCTTGCCTTTTGGTTTTAAGGGTTATTGGCTTTTTCTACTTGCTTTTTCTTTTTCTTTCTATTTTTTTTTCTATTTTTTTTTCTGCAAGCTTTGTTCTTTGCTGCTTTTTCTTGCTTCAAGAATCATTTTTATGATTTTTCAGATTATCGAATAACATGTCTCCTAGTCATCATTCTTTCAAGAACCAACATATTTAACATTCTTAAACAACAACTTCAAAAGGCATATGCACTGTTCAAGCATACATTCAGAAAACAAGAAGCATTGTCACCACATCAATATAATTAAACTAAGTTCAAGGATAAATTCGAAACTCATGTACTTCTTGTTCTTTTGAATTAAAACATTTTTCATTTAAGAGAGGTGATGGATTCATAGGACATTTATAACTTTAAGACAAAGTTACTAACTACTAATGATCATGTAATGAAGACACAAACATAGATACGCACATAACATAGAAAACGAAAAGCAGAGAAAGCAAGAACAAGGAATGAATCCACCTTAGTGATGGTGGCGTTTCCTTCTTGAGGAACCAATGATGTCCTTGAGCTCTTCTATGTCTCTTCCTTGTCTTTGTTGCTCCTCCCTCATTGCTTTTTGATCTTCTCTTATTTCATGAAGCATGATGGAGTGCTCTTGATGTTCCACCCTTAGTTGTCCCATATTGGAACTCAATTCTCCTAGGGAGGTGTTGATTTGCTCCCAATAGTTTTGTGGAGGAAAGTGCATTTGAGGCATCTCCGGGATCTCATGGAAATGAGCTTCTTGCGCCTCTTGAGCTCCATGACTGGGCTCTCTTGCTTGCTCCATCTTTTTCTTAGTGATGGGCTTGTCCTCTTTAATGAGGATATCTCCCTCTATGTCAATCCCAGCTGAATTGCATAGGTGGAAAATGAGGTGAGGAAAGGCTAACCTTGCCATGGTGGAGGACTTGTCAGCCACCTTGTAGAGTTCTTGAGGTATAATCTCATGAACTTCCACCTCTTCTCCAATCATGATACTATGGATCATGATGGCCCGGTCTATAGTAACTTCAGACCGGTTGCTAGTGGGAATGATTGAGCATTGAATAAACTCCAACCATCCTCTAGCTACAGGCTTGAGGTCCAATCTTCTTAGTTGAACCGGCTTGCCTTTGGAGTCAACCTTCCATTGAGCTCCTTCTACACATATGTCCATAAGGACTTGGTCCAACCTTTGATCAAAGTTGACTCTCCTTGTGTAGGGGCGTGCGTTCTCTTCCATGTATGGCAAGTTGAATGCCAACCTCACATTCTCCGGACTAAAATCTAAGTATTTCCCCCGAACCATTGTAACATAGTTCTTTGGATCCGGGTTCTTACTTTGATCATGGTTCTTGGTGATCCATGCATTGGCATAGAACTCTTGAACCATTAGGATGCCGACTTGTTGGATGGGATTTGTTAGAACTTCCCAACCTCTTCTTTGAATTTCATGTCGGATCTCCGGATACTCATTTCTTTTGAGTTTAAAAGGGACCTCAGGGATCACCTTCTTCTTGGCCACAACATCATAGAAGTGGTCTTGATGGGCTTTGGAGATGAACCTTTCCATCTCCCATGACTCGGATGTGGAAGCTTTTGTCTTCCCTTTCCCTCTTCTAGAGGATTCTCCGGTCTTAGATGCCATCAATGGTAATGGAAAAACAAAAAAGCTTATGCTTTTACCACACCAAACTTAGAATATTGCTCACCCTCGAGCAATAAACAAAAGAATAGAAGAAGAAGAAGAAGAAAATGGAGAGGGAGAGGGAGATGTGGTTTCGGCCAAGGAGAGTGTAGAGGGGTGTGTTGTGTGAATTTGATGAAGAATGGAGGTCTTTATATAGGGAAGGGAGGGGGGTTAAGGTTCGGCCATATGGGTGGGTTTGGGTGGGAAATTGGTTTTGAATTTTGAAGGTAGGTGGAGTTTATGAGGTAGGTTTATGGGGAAGAGTGTTTATGGGGTTGTGTGAAAGAGAGTGGTGAGAAGAAGTGAGTGGAGGTAGGTGGGGATCCTGTGGGGTCCACAGATCCTGAGGTGTTCAAGGATTTACATCCCTGCACCCATTAGGCATGTAAAAATGCCTTTGTACCCAACTCTG
The DNA here is from genome assembly GCF_003086295.3 of Arachis hypogaea. Lineage (NCBI taxonomy): Eukaryota > Viridiplantae > Streptophyta > Magnoliopsida > Fabales > Fabaceae > Arachis > Arachis hypogaea. Next base: position 105,496,458 of record NC_092055.1, read on the forward strand.
GGCGTTCAGCGCCAGGTTGGTGGCCATTTTGGGCGTTCAACGCCCATTTGTGTGCCATTTCTGGCGTTGAACGCCAGAAGCATGCCTGTTCTGGCGTTCAGCGCCCAGAAGCTGCCCATTTTGGGCGTTCAGCGCCAGAACCATGCTCTGTTCTTGCGCTGAACGCCAGACAGATGCTCCTCCAGGGTGTGATTTTTCTTCTGCTGTTTTTGATTCCGTTTTCAATTTTTTTATTTATTTTGTGACTCCACATGATCATGAACCTAAGAAAACATGAAAAACAATAAAAATAAGAATTAGATAGACATTGGGTTGCCTCCCAACAAGCGCTTCTTTAATGTCAATAGCTTGACAGTGGGCTCTCATGGAGCCTCACAGATGTGCAGAGCTTTGTTGAGACCTCCCAACACCAAATTTAGAGTTTGACTGCGGGGGCTCTGGTTGACTCTGCCTTGAGAGAAGCCTTTTCTGCTTCCTCTCCATGGTTGCAGAGGGAGATCCTTGAGTTTTAAACACAAGGGAGTCCTCATTCCATTGAAGGACTAGTTCGCCTCTATCAACATCAATCACAGCTCTTGCTGTGGCCAGGAAAGGTCTTCCTAGGATGATGGATTCATCATCTTCCTTTCCAGTATCCAGGACTATGAAATTAGCAGGGATGTAAAGGCCCTCAACCTTTACTAATACATCTTCTACTTGTCCATAAGCCTGTTTTCTTGAGCTGTCTGCCATCTCTAGTGAGATTTTAGCAGCTTGCACCCCATAGATTCCCAGTTTCTCTATTACAAAGAGGGGCATGAGGTTTATTCCTAAACCAAGGTCACACAGAGCCTTAAAGATCATGGTGCCTATGGTACAGGGTATCATGAACTTTCCAGGATCCTGTCTCTTCTGAGGTAATATCAGTTGATCCAGATCACTTAGTTCATTGATGAACAAGGGAGGTTCAACTTCCCAAGTATCAATGCCAAATAATTTGGCATTCAGCTTCATGATTGCACCAAGAAACTTGGCAATTTGCTCTTCAGTAACATCCTCATTCTCTTCAGAAGAGGAATACTCATCAGAGCTCATGAAGGGCATAAGGAGGTTCAATGGAATCTCTATGGTCTCTAGATGAGCCTCAGAGTCCTTTGGTTCCTCAGAGGGAAGCTCCTTATTGATCACTGAACGCCCCAGGAGGTCTTCCTCCTTGGGATTCACGTCCTCTCCTTCCCTTACAGGTTCGGCCATGGTGCTTATGTCAATGGCCTTGCACTCTCCTTTTGGGTTCTCTTCTGTATTGCTTGGGAGAGTACTAGGAGGGATTTCAGTGATCCTTTTACTCAGCTGGCCCACTTGTGCTTCCAGATTTCTAATGGAAGATCTTGTTTCATTTATGAAACTTACAGTGGCCTTGGATAGATCAGAGACTAGAATTTGCTAAATTAGAAGCATTTTGTTCAGAGTTCTCTGTCTGTGGCTGAGTGGATGATGGAAAAGGTTTATTATTGCTAAACCTGTTTCTTCCACCATTATTAAAGCCTTGTTGGGGCTTTTGATCCTTCCATGAGAAGTTTGGATGATTTCTCCATGTTGAGTTATGGGTGTTTCCATAAGGTTCACCTAAGTAATTTACCTCTGCTATTGCAGGGTTCTCAGGATCATAAGCTTCTTCTTCATAAGAAGCCTCTTGAGTACTGTTGGATGCAGCTTGCATTCCATGCAGACTCTGAGATATCATATTGACTTGCTGAGTCAATATTTTATTCTGAGCCAATATGGCATTCAGAGTATCAACTTCAAGAACTCCCTTCTTCATAGGCGTCCCATTATTCACAGGATTCCTTTCAGAAGTGTACATGAACTGGTTATTAGCAACCATGTCAATGAGTTCTTGAGCTTCTGCAGGCGTTTTCTTTAGGTGAATGGATCCACCTGCAGAAGTGTCCAGTGACATCTTTGATAGCTCAGATAAACCATCATAGAATATATCCAGGATGGTCCATTCTGAAAGCATGTCAGAAGGACACTTTTTGGTCAACTGTTTGTATCTTTCTCAAGCTTCATAGAGGGATTCACCTTCTTTCTGTCTGAAGGTTTAAACATCAGCTCTAAGCTTGCTCAGCTTTTGAGGAGGAAAGTACTTGGCTAAGAAAGCCGTGACCAGCTTATCCCAAGAGTTCAGGCTGTCTTTGGGTTGAGAATCCAACCATAATCTAGCTCTGTCTCTTACAGCAAAAGGGAAAAGCATGAGCCTATAGACTTCAGGATCTACTCCATTAGTCTTAACAGTATCACATATCTGCAAGAATTCAGTTAAGAACTGAAAAGGATCTTCAGATGGAAGTCCATGAAACTTGCAGTTCTGCTGCATCAGTGAAACTAATTGAGGTTTCAGCTCAAAATTGTTTGCTCCAATGGCAGGAATGGAGATGCTTCTTCCATGTAAATTGGAATTAGGTGCAGTAAAGTCACCAAGAATCTTCCTTACATTATTATTATTTTCGGCTGCCATCTCCTTTTCCTGTTCGAAAATTTCTGAAAGGTTATCTCTGGATTGTTGTATTTTAGCTTCTCTTAATTTTCTCTTCAGAGTCCTTTCAGGTTCTGGATCTGCTTCCACAAGAATGTTCTTATCCTTGCTCCTGCTCATATGACAAAGAAGAAGGCACAGAAAAATAATAATAATAATAGAGATCCTTTATACCACAGTATAGGGATCCCTGTGTGAGTAGAAGAAGAGGGGGAGACAAAGAATATAATATAATGGAAGAAACACAACTGTGAGGAGGCTAGATATGTAAGATGAGATGTTAGGATATGAATGAATAAATAGAATAAGATGGGGGAGGGATAATTTTCGAAAATTATTTTGAAAAAGAGTTAGTGATTTTCGAAAATGGTTTTTGAAAATTGTTAGTATTTTTTCGAAATTTTTTTAAATTAAAATTAAAAATAAAAATAAGAATAATTAGTTAATTAAAAAGAAATTTTTGAAAAAGAGGGAAGATATTTTCGAAAATTAGAGAAAGAGAGTTAGTTAGGTAGTTTTGAAAAAGTTAAGAAACAAACAAAAAGTTAGTTAGTTAGTTGAAACAAATTTTGAAAAGATAAGAAGTTAGGAAGTTAGAAAAGATATTTTGAAAAGATATTTTTGAAAAAGATAAGATAAGAAGATATTTTTGAAAAGATATGATTGAAATTAGTTTTGAAAAAGATTTGATTTTTTTAAATCTCAATTAATGACTTGATTCATAAGAAATCACAAGATATGATTCTAGAACTTAAAGTTTGAATCTTTCTTAACAAGCAAGTAACAAACTTCAAATTTTTGAATAAAAACACTAATTGATTATGTTATTTTCGAAAATTTGATATAAAAATAAGAAAAAGATTTTTGAAAAATATTTTTGGAATTTTCGAAAATAACTAAGAATTTTGAAAAAGATTTGATTTTTGAAAAAGATTTTGAAAAAGATAAGATTTTCAAATTGAAAATTTGATTTGACTCATAAGAAACAACTTGATTTTAAAAATTTTTGAAAAAGTCAACTCAAATTTTCGAATTTGATGAGAGAAAAAGGGAAAGATATTTTTTTGATTTTTGAAATTTTTATGAAAAACATGAAAATTATGCAATGCATGAAATTTTTAGATCAAAACATGTGATGCATGCAAGAATGCTATGAATGTCAAGATGAACACCAAGAACACTATGAATGTCAAGATGAACATCATAGACACAATTTTGAAAAATTTTTAATGCAAAGAAAACATGCAAGACACCAAACTTAGAATTCTTTAATGCTTAGACACTAAGAATTCAAGAATGCATATGAAAAACAAGAAAAGACACAAAACAAAAAATCATCAAGATCAAACAAGAAGACTTACCAAGAACAACTTGAAGATCATGAAGAACACCATGAATGCATGAGAATTTTCGAAAAATGCAAGATGCACATGCAATTGACACCAAACTTATAACATGACTCAAGACTCAAACAAGAAACAGAAAATATTTTTGATTTTTATGATTCTCTAATTTTTTTTGGATTTTTTTTTCGAAAATTTATTGAAAAGGGAAAATAAGGATTCCAAAATTTTTAATATGAATTCCAGGAATCTTGCATTCTTAGTCTAAAGCTTCAGTCCAGGAATTAGACATGGCCCACTAGCCAGCCAAGCTTTCAATGAAAGCTCCAGTCCAAAACGCTAGACATGGCCAATGGCCAGCCAAGCTTTAGCATGTAATTCAGACATGACATGCCTGACATACCCTACAGTCGTATAAGAGCTGATGGTTGGAAGCCTCAGTCCAAAAGAATTTAGACATGGCTTGACAGCCAGCCAGGCTTCACATGCTTCATGAAACACGAGAATTCATTCTTTAAAAATTTTGAATAAATTTTTGAAAACATTTTTATGTATTTATTTTTTTTTTCGAAAACAGATGAGAAAATTTTGAAAAATTTTTGAAAATTTTTTTTTTGAAAATAAAATAAAAAGAAAAGTACCTAATCTGAGCAACAAGATCAATCGTTAGTTGTCCAAACTCGAACAATCCCCGGCAACGGCGCCAAAAACTTGGTGCACGAAATTGTGATGTCCAGGCTCGAACAATCCCTGGCAACGTGAGCAACTTGGTACGCGTAATCGTGATTACACTTTAATGATGTAAAATTCATGGCTCTTTCTTTCCCTGGCAATGGTGCCAATACCATGGTTCACAACTTCGATACAACTAACCAGCAAGTGCACTGGGTCGTCCAAGTAATACCTTACGTGAGTAAGGGTCGAATCCCACGGAGATTGTTGGTATGAAGCAAGCTATGGTCACCTTGTAAATCTCAGTCAGGTAGATATAAAGTGAAAATGGTGTTTTCGAATAATAAATAGTAGAATAGGGATAGAGATACTTATGTAAATCATTGGTAGGAATTTCAGATAAGCGAATGGAGATGCTTTTCGTTCCTCTGAACCTCTGCTTTCCTGCTATCTTCATCCAATCAGTCTTACTCCTTTCCATGACTGGCTTTATGTGATACATCACCACTGTCAATGGCTACTTTCGGTCATCTCACGGGAAAATGATCCAATGCCCTGTCACGGCACGGCTAATCGTCTGGAGGCATCACCCTTGTCAATGGCTTCATCTTATCCTCTCAGTGAATAATATGCTCACGCACCCTGTCACGGCACGGCTATTCATCTGTCGGTTCTCGATCATGCTGGAATAGGATTTACTATCCTTTTGCGTCTGTCACTAACGCCCTGCAATCGCGAGTTAGGAGCTCGTCACAGTCATTCAATCATTGAATCCTACTCAGAATACCACAGACAAGGTTTAGACTTTCCGGATTCTCTTGAATGCCGCCATCATTCTAGCTTAATTCATGTAGAACAGAAGTGTTTGTCAGGCACGCGTTCATAGGGGAGAATGGTGATGAGCGTCACACATAATCATCACCTTCATCACGTTCTTGGGTGCGAATGGATATCTTAGAAGCGAAATAAGAAGAATTGAATAGAAAACAATAGTACTTTGCATTAATCTTTGAGGAACAGCAGAGCTCCACACCTTAATCTATGGAGTGTAGAAACTCTACCGTTAAAAATACATAAGTGAAGGTCCAGGCATGGCCGGGATGGCCAGCCCCCTAAACGAGATCACAGGATCAAAATACAATCCAAGATGCCTAATACAATAGTAAAAGGTCCTATTTATAATAAACTAGCTACTAGGGTTTACATAAGTAAATAATTGATGCATAAATCCACTTCCGGGGCTCACTTGGTGTGTGCTTGGGCTGGGCTTTAAGTGTTGCACGTGCAGAGGTCCTCCTTGGAGTTGAACGCCAGTTTTAGTGCCAGTTTGGGCGTTCAACTCTGGTTTTGGCTCCTTTTCTGGCGCTGGACGCCAGATTTGGGTAGAAAGCTGGCGTTGAACGCCAGTTTACGTCGTCTATTATTGGCCAAAGTATGAACTATTATATATTGCTGGAAAGCCCTGGATGTCTACTTTCCAACGCAATTGGAAGCGCGCTATTTCGAGTTCTGTAGCTCCAGAAAATCCACTTTGAGTGCAGGGAGGTCAGAATCCAACAGCATCAGCAGTCCTTCTTCAACCTCTGAATCTGATTTCTGCTCAAGTCCCTCAATTTCAGCCAGAAAATACCTGAAATCACAGAAAAATACACAAACTCATAGTAAAGTCCAGAAATGTGAATTTAACATAAAAACTAATGAAAACATCCCTAAAAGTAACTAGATCCTACTAAAAACATACTAAAAACAATGCCAAAAAGCGTATAAATTATCCGCTCATCAATAACTAAGTTGGACCTCTAATTTCTCTACCTTGCTAAAAGTCGCTTTACAGTTATTATTTATTCTTAATTGCCATTTAATTCACTCGTCATTCAGATTACTTGCTTCTCACCTTCTAAACCCCGATTATAACCTTTATAGCCAATAATAAGAACATACTTCCTCGCAGTTCCTTGAGAAGACGACCCGAGGTTTGAATACTCGGTTAACAATTTTTAAAGGGGTTTGTTACTTGTGACGACCAAAACGTTTGTACGAAGGGATTTTTGCCGGTTTAGAAACTATATCTACAACGCAACCGTTTCTATGAATTTCTTTACTGGTAGAAATCCCGACGTCAAAATGGCGCCGTTGCCGGGGAACTGCTAACGTGTGCCTTATTATTGGTTATTGTAAATATTTTCCTTTTCCCTGTTTATTTATTTTCGTTTTTCCTCTTTATCTTTATTTGCTACTATGAACTCTCACCCCTCTCGCTTTGAGTTTGGTTCTAATATTGTTAAAGGAAATAGAAGTTACAGCAGGAATGTGCATCAAGGTCAGACCAATCAAGGATGGATGGAACCAAGAGGATCTAATCAACCCTTTAGGCAGCAACACCCTCCGAGATATCCTGGGCAGAGACCATTCTACTATGCATACCCAGCTGAAAGACATGGTGGACAACCTTGTAACTACCAACAAGCCCCACCCCGTGCATATGAACCATCCTTTCAACATAACCTCGAACCACCACACTCACAAGCTTCTCTTCACCATTCGCCATCATATGATCCTTCCTTACCCCAATACCAATCCAATCGTTCCCGATCGTCACCACTTTCCTTTGTATCGTGTCCAAGTCTGGAAAACCGCGAAGCAAAGGATCGCCTAAAAGAAACAATGATTAAATTTCAAACAACCGTTCAACAGCTGGAGCAAGCACTAATTCAATGGGCTACTAGGCGCTTAAATATACAAGGATCAACCACAGCTCCATGTGGACAGCCCGATGAAGAGCGTAGCATGAAAGAAATACTAGAGACTCCAGCGGGCAAGACAGAGAATGAATTCATACTAGAACAAGTGGAATAAGCTGTCATTGTTCAAGAAGAAGAGTTGGTTGAATTGGTTGAAGATCTAGGCGATGCTGAACTTCCTTGGGAATCCAGAATTGAGGAAAACTCCGTCCAAGATGCCACAGTTGACGCTAAGGAGGATACCGTACAATCTCCAAGGCAAGTCGTTTATGAAGAGTCAGACGGAATAATCCAAGAAGCAAATTTCCTTGATGATGATAGTCACAAGTCTAGTTCTCCTAGTGATGAGCTTGCGTCCGCAAGTGAATTCTCTGAGATCGAAGAATATTCCCCAAGTGAATATGAAGATGATGTGGAGGTAGATTTCTCTCAACCTCCAATCTATGACTCGAGTGATGAGGAAGACATAGAAGACTTTGACCAGGATACAGATACAATTGAAGATCTTTGCAAGGAAGCGGAAGAATTCACAGAAGAACACAAGGAAACGGAACTTGCAGAACCACCAAAAACACCTATCCCAAGGCCATTACCACCCAATACAAGCTTCAAGTGGGTAAAATACTTAACTTATAATTTTACCTATTCACTTGAATATGGTTTGCTTGAAACAGATGGCCAGCTTAGAGCTCTCTGCGGCTTTAAAAGTAAGAGGGAAATGGCTCGTATTCAGAGCTGGTGCACCAGGTTCAATAAGGTTCCACGCTTCACCTCGAAGTACACGGATTGGTATCGTGCTCAATTGCATGGATCACAGAGAACGTTTGGTCGCCACAGTGAGACTCTACTCTTTAACCCGCCCGAATGGAAACTTACAAATCAAAACGGAGGCAGATCTAAAAACACAGCTTGGGATCATGGATTATGTTCTGACATTCGTCATCCCGGGAGGCTGAATATCTGTTTAAAGCTACGCAGAAGCTTTACATGCCTAGTTTGGGACCCCGGAGGCTATTGGCATTCCAAGCACTGGTGGAGATTTTTGGACGAATTTAAACACAAGCCACCATAACAGGATACTCTTCCAATGTCCAACTTAAGGACTTTAACTAAAAGTGCTAGGTGGGAGACAACCCACCATGGTATGATCGCTTCTTTTTTTTTCATATTATTTCTTGTTAATTGCTTTCATTTTTCCTTTTTCATTTTTATTTATTAAACCTGGAATCATGCATAAGCATCCATGATAGTCATTGCATTCTGCACTTTTCATGCATAAAAAAAAAAGTGGTTGCACGACGCGACCGCATGCCCCATGCGATCGCGTCATATCGCGAAAAACACCACCCATGCGACCGCGTGACCCACGCGGCCGCGTGATATATATATCGGCGTAAGGATCCAACGAACAGAAAGTTGGGCTGAAATCGTGCGGCCCTTGTGCGTTTCGCACAAATTGGCTCACGCGATCGCATGCCCCATGCGATCGCGTCACTACCCAATACCAACCACACGCGACCGCGTGAGCGACGCGATTGCGTCGCATGGATTGCACATCGCCCCAAAAGGAGACAGAGAGTTGCGCTGAAACGGCACTGGAGTCGTGCGTTTAGCACAAATTCCAGCGACGCGATCGTGCGACCCATGCGATCGCGTCACCCTTCTTTCCCCCCTCTCATGCGATCGCACACTCCACGCAATCGCGCCACTCCCATTCTCGTCCCAACCACGCGACCGCGTGCCCCACGCGGCCACGTGGATTCGATAATATAACCCCCCCAACCTGCGAACCCTATCAGTCGTGTAGCCCTCCCCTTTCACCCCCAACCCTCTTCTCCTTCTCTCTTCTTCTTCTTCCCAGCCACCGCCGGCCAGCCGCCACACCACCACCCCAACGCCACTGCCACCCCGTATGCCGCCGCCCTAACCCCTCCCCTCCCTTCTTCTCCCTTCCTCCTCTCCCCTCCCCTCTCCACCACTGTCTCCGTGACCACCGCCCCCACCGCTGGCAACCCAGCCTCCCACCCCTCCGCCACCCACCCGTAAGCCCCCTCTCCCTTCCTCTATCACCAACCCAAATCCTCGCTGCCACTGCCCCCTCCGCCGCCACCACCGCGTCGCCGTGCACCACCACCGCGTCGGACGCCGCCGCAGCCACCTTCCTTCCTGTTCCACCCCTTCCGCTTCCCAGGTTCCGCAACACGCAACCATTTTTTTATCCGTTCGTAAATTTTCTGTATTTTTTATTTCGTTTATGTTCATAATTAGGATAGTTAGACTTGCATGTTGTAGTGGATTTCTAGGTTGTTAGGTAGCTTAGGCTGTGGTTAGTGGATCTAGGTCTGTTTAGTTGCACTGTTCTTACTTCTGTTTTACCCTATGTGCAAATATGTTGCTGCTATAATCATGTTTCATATGCTGCTTTCTTGTATGTTGCTGCTGTTTACATTGAGTTTTTATGTTTATTTTATATCTATGTACATGCAGCTTGATTTTTTAATTCATATGAACTGATTAAATTGCTGTTTATTTTCCGGGACAATCCAATTTTAGCCGGAATGCTGCCCAATTTTTTTAAAATTTATTTTCATTCATGTTTTGGTTTCGCATTTCTGAAATCTGTTTCCCTCTGCTTTACCCAAACCACTACATGAATGCTATGGCAGACCTTCTCATCCTTTTTGATTTCCTGGTTCATAAACTGCTTGTTCAAATTATGAGTACTTCTATTCTTACCTGTGAATCCTTGTTATAATGAATTTTTCTATGCCACTTACCTTCCTAACTCACTGATTTTAATTTACTAATTTCTTTTTCCAATCCTAACCATACTAACCCTTTTGATCTCTTTTCTGATTATTTTCACTTTCCTCTAACTTTCTAACCATGGCATATTGCTTATTTTCTTTCCATTTAACATTCATTCAATCATATTTCACTTACTCATTTTCCTTATTTTATTTCTCCTTTGCCGCTTGGATTTCCTCTATTTAATTGCCTATTTGCTTTCCGATTTTATCCAATTCCTGGTTTTCTGTTTTTCAGGATGTCTGCTTCACAGAGGAAAGGTAAAGGCAAGCGCAAGAGATGAGATTCCTCCCAGTCCATCATTTCTCTAATGCACGATACATCGTGGCGGGAGAAGAATTTCACACAGCAGGAGAAAGCTAACCAACTGCTTCCTGCAAATGATCCTATAAAATTTGCAAACCGGTACTGTGAACTAAAGTACCCGGCTTTTGCAAACTCCAAAAATTTATACCTGGAACGTACCTTGAAGATTCCAGAGGCCCTCCAGCAATACACTACTGAGCAAATCAAGTAAAGGGGCTGGTACTTTCTGGAGAGACAACTGACAGAGGTGAATGCATCTTGGGTCCGGGAATTCTATTGCAACTACTACCTTACTACCCTAGATGCAGTGAACCTGAGAGGAAAGCTAATTCTGGTCACTGAGGAGGCCATAGAGACCATTCTCCAGCTCCCCGCCAAGTCCGTCCCACCTCCACAGCAGCCAAACCCTCAGCCCACCACCGCCACGGAGACCCCAGCTACCATCCCTACCATTGATGACACTCCTTCACACCAGGCTTGATTGAGCATCGAGGATGATGTTTCATTTTAAGTGTAGGGAGGTCGCCATCTCTGGCGTTTATTTTGGTGAACTACTACATACTTTTTCTTTTATTTTGGATATTTTTTTGTATTTTTCTATTTTTCTTTTATTGTTATTTTCTGAGTACTTATACATTGCTACTTGTGTATTTTACTCTATTTTCTGCATTTTGCATCTTTAGTTCATACTTCAGCCATTTAGTTTATTTTAGTTATTTAGTTTAGTTGGCAATTCTGATTTATTAGTGGATTAATTAGTATAGTTTACCCTTTTTAGCATAAGATAGTATAGTTTAAATAGAAAAATATAGAAAGGAAGTAAACTAGAAACTTTAACAGAATCAAAATAACCCACACCTTGTATATATAGCATTACATGTTAGTTGACAACATTTCATCAAGGAGGAACATTAAAACTTTAAAAGCTACCCTAAATAATTTTTTCAAGAGAATAATGGGAATTTTTAACTAAACCTGTATACAATATATGAATGATATATGATGCTTGAGTTAGAGAACACATAGGCTGTGAGTCTTGAGCTTAAATTATATGGTTGCATTCAAACCATAATTTCATTTTTGTGTGTCACATTTCTTTTTATTCTGATGTTCTTTACTTTGCTTTAATCTATATGTCCAATTATAGAATATAGAATAGATACATACCAAGAGAATGATTGAGGCCATCATTTGATTTTAGCTCACTCACCCCAAATTAGCCTACCTTTTACATTACCCTTGTTAGCCCCCTTGAGCCTTTCAAAACCCCTTTATTCTATTTAGCCAAATTACTAGCCTTAAGCAGAAAAACAAAATAAAATCCCAAGTGAATCCTTGGTTAGCTTAAGATAGAAAATTATAAATAGAGTTAAATGCGGAAAACCTTTTGGGAACATGGATAATAGAAACAAAAAGGTAGAAAAGTAAAAAGGAATAAAATAAAATTTGGGAAGCATGCTCATGAGAAAATCTAAATGATTCAATTATCATGTGCATTAAAAAAAAATATTTAATTTTCAGCATCCAAATAAAAGGGGATACAAAAAAATTTTTTTTTCCCCAATGAAAACAATGCACATGGAATAAAAATAAAAAGTAAAACATGAGCATGTAACAATAAGTGGGAAATATGGGAAAATAGGTAAAGAGATTTTATTTTACTAAATATGTATGTTAGGTGAGATCTTAGTCTAATTAAGGATTCGCTTATTAGCTCACTTGACCATATACATAAATCCTTACCTTTACCTTGGCCCCATTACAACCTTAATTAAGACCTCATGACTTTTTGGTATGACTATATTCTATAATTGTTGATTGGTTAGATGAAAAACAAAGCTGTAGAAATTAAGAATAAAAAGAAAAATAGAGTGAATAAACCCAATAAACACTGAGTGACTAGAGAATAAACACAAAATCCAGTGAGAGTTCAATAACTCATCAACATATATCGGTGCTTAAAATTTACTAATTGTTTTGCAAGTTTGTACAATGTTTTCTTTCCCATCTCATTTGCTAAAGTACTTTATTATTTAAGGGTTGGCTATATATATATACACAACTCCTTGAGAATGTGAATTAACTTAGCTACATGTAAGCTTTATATATGAGTGGATGAATTAGAATTGCATGACTCATTAGGTAGATGCATTTAGCATAGGTTGCATTTCATAACATTCCATCACTTTAACCTTAATTATTTACCTTGGATTTAGCATGAGGACATGCTAGTGTTTAAGTGTGGGGAGGTTGATAAACCCATATTTCATGAGTTCTTTTGTGCTTAATTAAAGTGATTTATTCAACTCTTCACCTACTTATTCACATTAATTGCATGGTTTTACTTTCCCTTCCCTATTATGTCATATAATGAAAAACATGTTTTCTAAGCTTTAAAAATTAATTATTTTAATGACCTTTATTTCCATTCGATGCCGTGATTAGTGTGTTGCGTAGTTTCAGATTTTCTAAGGCAGAATGGCTTAAAGGATGAAAAAGGAAACATACTAAAATGGAAGGAGAAAGCAAAACGGAGCTTTAAAGAAACTGGTATCCACGCGATCGCATGGATGACGTGATCATGTGCCAAGCACGAATCAGCAGCGACGCGGCCGCATGACTGACGCGACCGCGCGCCTTAAGCAGAATGCACATGACGCGGTCGCATGACTGACGCGATTGCGTGGCAAGGAAAAGCTCCAATTGACGCAACCGCGTGACCCACGCAGACGCGTGACAGAGGCCACGCACCAGAAATTGCAGAAAACGCTCATAACGAGTTTTGAGGCCCTTTTTGGCCCAAACCCAAGTCCAGAAGGCATAGACCAGAGGTTATGAAGTGAGGGAATGCATCCATTCAGGGGAGCTCGCATATTTTCACTTTTCAATGAATTAGATTTAGTTGAGAGGGAGATCTCCTCCCTCTCGCTTTTAGGATTTAGGATTTCTTCTTGTTTTAAGAGTAACTCTGGATCCAGGTTTAATTTTATTTTAATATTACTTCTCTTTATTTATTCCAACATTTGAATTGATTATTATTATTTATGAATTATTCCATGTTATAGATTTCTAATTGAATTAATGATAATTGAGGTATTTTCAGTTTATGATTGTTCTCTTTGACTTAAGTTACCATTGCTTCCCATCTAAGGATATTTTTACTATTATTCCAGCAACTTTACTTTTTTCCCTTTTGGTTCTGGTTAAGAATTTAGTAACTCAACAGTTATTAAACTCAATACAATTGATAATCGTGATCTTGCTAATTGAGCTGAACTTAAATAATCCCAACCTTTTTTGAGGAAATAATTAGGATTCAAAGGTCAACTTAATTAGTCCCTTGACTTTCTCTTACCCTGGTAATGGTCGACCAAGTGGAGTTTAGATTCAACTTTCATTATTGTTGAGAGAGATAACTAAGTTGGACCTCTAATTTCTCTACCTTGCTAAAAGTCGCTTTACAGTTATTATTTATTCTTAATTGCCATTTAATTCACTCGTCATTCAGATTACTTGCTTCTCACCTTCTAAACCCCGATTATAACCTTTATAGCCAATAATAAGAACATACTTCCTCGCAGTTCCTTGAGAAGACGACCCGAGGTTTGAATACTCGGTTAACAATTTTTAAAGGGGTTTGTTACTTGTGACAACCAAAACGTTTGTACGAAGGGATTTTTGCCGGTTTAGAAACTATATCTACAACGCAACTGTTTCTATGAATTTCTTTACTGGTAGAAATCACGACGTCAGGGGCTTGTTGATAACTACAAGGTTGTCCACCACATCTATTATCTTGGTATGCATTGTAAAATAGTCATTGCCCATGATATCTTGGAGGGTGTTGTTGCCTAAAGGGTTGATCAAATCCTCTTGGCTCCATCCAGCTTTGATCTCTCTGATCTTGATGCATATTCCTGTTATAGCTTTCATTCCTTTCAACAATATTAGAACCAAACTCAAAGCAAGAGGGGTGAGAATTCATAGTAGCTAATAAAAATAAAAGAAGAAAATAATAATAAATAAACAAGTAAAAGAGAAATATTTACAATAACCAATAATAAGGCACACGATTGCAACTCCCCGGTAACGGCGCCATTTTTTACATTAGGATTTTTGCTGGTAAAGAATTTTATAAAAATAGTCGCGTTGTAGATATAGTTTCTAAACCGACAGAAATCCCTTCGTACAAAAGTTTTGTTTGTCACTTAAGCAAACCCAATAAAATTGATAATCCAGTATTTAAACCTCGGGTCGTCTTCTCAAGGAATTGCAGGGAAGTATGTTCTTATTATTGGTTATGAGTCTTGTAAATTGGGGGTTTGAAAGTAAGGAACTAGTATGTTAAATGATAAGAAAAATAAAATAATAATAATAAAATAAACTCTTGGTAAGGTATTAGAACTGAAAATCCTGTCCTTGTTATCCTTATCAGATGTGATGAGAATTGGGTTTTAATCCCACTTAGTTAAGTCAAGTGGACTAATTAGCTTGATCCTCAAGTCCTAGTCAATCCCCGTGGGAAGACTAGCTTTAGAGCGATCTAGATCAATTAGTAATCTGCCAATTTCAACCATTGCTGAGTTTGACAACTCAAGTGTTACCAATTACTTAACCAAAGCCAAAAGGGAAGAGAATCTACTTGAATGAAAATATCTTCAGATTGAAAGTAACAGTAACATAAACAAAAGAGAGCAATCATAAACTGAAATACCTCAAATAACATTAATTAAGAGAATTATCTGTAACATAGAAAAGTTCATAAATTAAGTTGAGAAGATAATAAAAAGAAAAATTGAACCTGATAAAAAGGGTCAATCATAAAAGCAAGAAAAATTCTAAATCCTAATCCTAAGAGAGAGAGGAGAGAACCTCTCTCTAAAAACTACATCTAAATCATGAAAAGTGAATAATTGGAGACTCTTTTTTTTAAATGGATGCATTCCCCCACTTCATAACGTCTGATCTGTGCCTTCTGAACTTGGATTTGGGCCAAAAAGGGCTTGAGAAATTGCTGGGAGCGTTTTCTGTAATTTTTTGTGCGTGGCCTCTGTCACGCGTCCGCGTGGGTCACGCGGTCGCGCCATTTGGAGTTTTCCTTGTCACGCGTTCACTTCGGTCAAGTGCCCGCGTCATCTGCGTTTTGCTCGTGGCGCGCGATCGCGTCATTCGCGCGTTCGCGTTGCTGCCTTTTCGCGCTAGGCATGCGGCCGCGTCGTCCATGCGTTCGCGTCGCTTCCAGCTTCTTCAAAAACTCCATTTTGTGCTTTCCTTCCATTTTTGTATGTTTTCTTTCCATCCTTTAAGTCATTCCTGCCTTAGAAGATCTGAAACTACTCAACACACAAATCACGGCATCGAATGGTAATAAAAGGGTAATTAAAATAATTATTTTTAAAGGATAGGAAACATGTTTTTGACATACATCACATAATAAGGAAGGGAAAGTAAAACCATGCAATTAACATGAATAAGTGAGTGAAGGATTGAATAAATCACTTAAATTGAGCACAAAATATATCATAAAATATGGGTTTATCATCTAGCCCACTTTTGCTCTTCCCAGGCACGAAGGCATCAGGCTTGGTGATAGTGGAGTTGGGCAGCCAATTGGGTTTTGGGCTTAGGGCAAGGGCACTGGACGCCAGTTCCTTGGAGTTGGTCTTGGAGGTTGGGCGCCCAGCTTAGAGCATTGGCACTGGGCGCCAGTGCTGGGCTTGAAAATTTGGGCGCCCATCTTGGACTTTTAAATACTGGCGCCATCTTCTCTTGAAGTACACTTGTGTTTTCTTATAAATTTCATCCTGATTTGCTTAAACACTTTCTGAAAATACAATCATTCTAAAACAATTCCAAACATATGATTAGTCAACAAATGTTCACTAATAGTATAAGAACTTGAATTTAAATATAAGAAAACTAATTAAAAAGAAACCTAGAAATGACAAAAGATGCCTAGGCATCACAACAGCAAACTTAAAACTTTTTGCTTGTCCTCAAACAAAAAAAAAAGTAAACAGAGTTTATCTTAATGAAAATAATTGGAGAGTTTATAAATTCAAGTTCAAATAAAAGTAGGGTTTGCAATGATCTCTCTAATTATAAATGGACTTCTCTTATCTTAATGAGCCTTGCATACTTAGGAGTTAAGAACCTTCAAGAACTTAATTCCGGATTATATTTTGAGAATCTTTTTAGAAATGTATGATCCTTGAAGTAGTTTACATGACAATTCAACTGGAAAAAGATGTTTGAAGTCCTTGACTCTAAGATCTTTGTCTCAAGGCAGCTCTTAGTGTGCTTTTAATTGATAATCCTGAGCTAGTTGATCCAAGTTACCGGGCGATAAAGCACATTTCAAATCGAATTACCCAAGCCTCTCCTTTACACAATCACACCACAAGCACATAACTAGGAATTTGTTCATCCAGATATAGATGCCCAAAGCCTCATAGCTTTAGAATTTTTTTTATCTTTCCATACTTTTTTTTATAACTGCTTCAAGGAATTTAACGTCGAAATCTCATAATATGCCTCCAAAACATTGTTTCTAGAGATTCTATCTCCCTTTTTCCCAAGATCCATTCAAATACTTTAGGTCCATGGAATATAATCACACTTCTAATAACCACCACAATTTATTTGAACTTCTTTGTTATTTATTCAAACTCTTTTTATTAAAAGCCACTCTCTTTACATTAGTAGAGTGCCCAAGAACAAGTACTAGTTTTAAGCATTAAAGAAAAACAAAGAAAATAGAAGACGAAGAAACACGATCCATAAAAAGAAAAAAAAAGAAAAACAAAGTAAAAGAAAGAAAAGAAATTGACAAACAAAAGAAAGAGAAAAATAAAAGAAAATCTAACCACCAGAAACAAAATAAAGTTACCAAGTTTATTCATAATTATTTTCACCTTCCTCATCCTTTGTCTTGACTGTTCCTTCCAGGATTCTAGGATACCACCTCCTCTGTTTTGCTCATGCCTCGTCCCATGGCCTTCGAGCTTCCTCTTCTCTTCTATTTTGTTACCTCACTTGATGCAGATGCCCGAAAGGGGGAACTTGTTGTGGGTTTGAGGAACGGACATGATGGGAGAAAAATCGTCGGTAAAAAATTTCACAAAAATAAGTGCGTTGCAAGTATAGAGCTAAACCAACAATTAAACCTCAATCAAATTTAATTTGTTTGTCACTAAAGCAAACCCAATAAAAATAAACCGAAGTATTTAAACCTCGGGTCGTCTCTCAAGGAATTGCAGGAAAGTGTAATTATTATTGGTTATGGGAAAATATCTTTTTAGGGTTTTAAAATGTGGAAGAAGGAATGTAAATAGCAAGGAAATAAAATAATAATTAAGAAAAGTCTTAGCAAGAATTGATAATTGGAATTCCTATCCTCATTATCAATGTCAATTGTGATGGTAAATGTAAATTACACTCACTTAGTTAACCTCTAATAAATGAAGGAAAGTCAAGTGAGAAAATCAACTTGAATTCACAAGTCCTAATCAAAGATTAGAATTAGTGAAGCTTAAGCCAACTAGAAACTTTCAAACACCAATCAACAAAAGACCTTTGATAATTTAAGAGTCTCCAAATAATCAATCCAAGTTAAGAATGTAAAAAACTAAATTAAAATCCTACCAAGCATTTTATCAAACACTTGGTGGGCACAAGATGAAAGCATAGAAAACAATAGAGAATGTAAAATCTAAAACCAACAATTGCAAGCATCAATGATAACAAATAAAGGAAGAAGCAATAAACATGAAATACCTCAAATTGCATTAAAAGGGAAATCAAATCTAACATGAGAATTCATAAACTAAATTGGAAACATAAAGTAATCAATAAGGGGAATAAATAAACTAAAATGCTAGAACAATCAAAAGTAGAAAAGAAACTAAATTGAAATAAGATAGAATTCAGAAATTGAAAATGAATAAAACTAAGAATCCTAAAACCTAGAGAGAGCTCTATAGAAAACTACATCTAAAACCTAAAATTATGTGAATGAATGTTGTCTCCATGATTCCCCCACTCTGCAGCCTCTAATCTGTGTTTGCGGGCTTAGAACTGGGCCAAAAAAGCCCAAAAATTGCCCCCAGCATTTTCTGATACGTGCAGCACGTCGCTCTGTCACGCGTACGTGTCGTTGAACTTTTGCAAGGTCACACATACGCGTGATCCATGCGTGCGCGTCACCTAACTGCATGGCAACTATGAGAAATTGCATATCATTTTGAAGCCCCGGATGTTAGCTTTCCAACGCAACTGAAACCGCCTCATTCGGACCTCTGTAGCTCAAGTTATGATTGATTTAGTATGAAGAGGTCAGGCTTGACAGCTTAGCAATTCCTTCAATTTCTTGTATTCCTTCCACTTTTGCATGCTTCCTTTCCATCCTCTAAGCCATTCCTGCCCTATAAACCCTGAAAACACTTAACAAACATATCACGGAATTGAATGGTAATAAGAGAGGATTAAACATAGCAAATTTAAGGCCAAAGAAGCATGTTTTCAATCATAGCACAGAATTAGGAAGGAAAATGTAAAACATTCGAATTCTATGAATAAGTGTGAGAATAATGGATAAAATCCACTCAATTAAGCACAAGATAAACTCTAAAAATAGGGTTTATCAATCTCCCCATACTTAAACATTAGCATGTCCTCATGCTAAGCTCAAGAGAACCAAAGGAGTGAAGAGGAATGGTAGAAAGTATGAAATGCAACCTATCTATATGAATGCAACTAAATGCAAAATGCTCTTTCCTACTTGGTTTAAAAGTAAATAAATTCTCCAAGAATAAATATAAGTTGGATTCCACTAATTCAAATCTCAAAATAAAGTACAAGTAAACTTACAGAAGAAAATAGCTCATGAAAGCCGGGAACAAAGAATTGAGCATCGAACCCTCACCGGAAGTGTATACACTCTAATTACTCAAATGTTTAAGGTTCGATTCTCTCAATTCTCTACTAACCTTGCTTTCTAAGGCTTGCTCTTCTTCTACCAAATAACAAATAATTTGATGCACAAATACACATATCAAGAGGTCTTTCAAGGGTTGTAATGGGGTTAGGGTCAAGGTAAGATTGTATTTGGCCAAGTGGACTAAAATCTGAATCCTTAATTAACTTAAACTTTCCATCTAATTTAAGCCAATCTATGTAATTAGAATATAAAATCTAACTATCCATTAACTATGTTTTGCCACATATTCATGCATCCCAATTTGAGTACAATTCATATGGCACTGCTAACACCTTTTACTTTGGGGCATTTTGTCCCCTTTTTTATTATTTGCTCTTTTTTTCTTTTTCTTTTTTTTTTTATTTTTCTTTTCTTTTTTTTTGTTTTTCTCAATGCATATGTTAAATTATTGAATGCAATAATATGTACTCAACTATTATTTTACACATTTTCACAAGAATATACAACACCCAATTCTCAAACCAAATATTTGCAAACCCAACTTCCCCACACTTAAATCATGAACACTCTCACTAGTCTAAGTTAACCAAGGATTCAAATTAAGGACATTATTATTTTCCGCTTAGAGTTATTGATGAGTTAAAGTAAAGAATAAATGGGGTTAAAAGGCTCAACATTGGTTTACAAAGGATAATGAAAAGGTTAAGGACATATGGGTATGTAAGCTCAGTGAAACAAGGCCTCAATCATGTAAGTGCATGCATACATCAAACAATGGAAATATAGAATTAAGCAAGACAAAGATCACAATTTTAGAGAGAACAACACACACCAAAATTAAAATATTGGTTGATAAAATGCAACCAATCGAATAGGCTCAAAATCTCACTGGTTTTTGTGTTCTAGCTCTAAACCATGTTCCAAAATAAATTTCTTTAAGCAAGTTTAACAAAAATTTTAATTCAAATTAGTGAAATGCTATAAAAAGTTTCTTTAAAAATAATTTGTCACTTCAACCAAGTAGTGGTAAAATATGCACAAAATCAAGCAAACATGCAATCAAACATGCAAATGCAACAATGAACTAACAAAGAAAATAAAACATTGGTGTTGAGAAGAAAATAACTAACCTACTGAAGTCGGTATTGACCTCCCCACACTTAAAGATTGCATCGTCGTCGATGCATGCTAAGATGTGCAAGTGGACGGGTGACTATAACTGATCCATTTTCTCCAAGAAATGTGCGTAGGAACTTGTTTGTCGCCCCATGTGAAATTTTTTTCCGCTTCTTTGTCGGTGGCCAGCCTGAAAGAAGAGAAAAAGGAGAAAAGTAACCCAAAAACAAAGATAAGAAAACAAATAAAATATGGGTGGGTTAGTGCCGAATAATAAAGGTCTCAACTACATGGTAGCTACGACATGTGAGTGAGAAAAATAGTAGAAGCAAATGGCATATCAATAGTGCAAAAATTTCAACAATGGGGGAGAGTGTGGGTAATGAAAGACAGTATAAGTGCATATCAATGCAAAAGAAATACAAGTATCATAAAAGATTAGCATTGACCTAAAAATAAGGGCACCCAACAATGGAAAACAAGTCACTAAGCATCAGAATAATGGAAGAGATATTCAACAGTTGAGTAAGAAAATTCAACACCAAAGAAAAAGTATCAAATTTAGAAAAGAAAATAAAAACATGTACAAAATTAAAACGCAATGAGTGAAAGTATGCAAATGCAATAAGGAAAATAAAATGAAAGAGAATAGGGATGAGAAGAAAATGAGAAAGGATGAAGAAAGAAGGAGAAAGGATAGAAGAAAGGAGAACGAGATGAAAAACAGGACGCGACGCGTGTGCATACATCACGCGTGCGCCTGAAAACTGAAACGGCCATGCGACGCATATGCGTTGCCCACGCGTACGCGTGGGTGGCCAAAAATTGAACACTGACGTGTGAGCGTCAGTCACGCGCGACTCCAGCACCATGGCCGCACAACTCTCTGTTCAATTCACTCTTTACGCTGATTTTCATGCCCACGCGTACGCGTCCCTGACGCTTACGTGTGGATGGCGAAAAAGCAGGGGACGCGTACGCGTGGGTCACGCGTACGCATGGGGTGGCATGTGCGCCTGGCACCCCCTCCCGCGCGTCTCCATCGCAACCCTCTGTTCATTTTATTAATATTGCGAACCTGCATGTGACGTGTGCACGTCATCGATGCTTACGCGTCGATCGCAGTTTTTTTTATTATGAACAACTAAACCATGAATTAACGAAATAAACATATCTAAAAAAAAGAAAAATCTAACTTATTACTAATATAAATAAAAGTGAAATTAGAAATAATTTACCATGGTGGGGTGTCTCCCACCTAGCACTTTTAGTTAAAGTCCTTAAGTTGGACATTTGGTGAGTTCCTTGTCATTGTGGCTTGTGCTTAAACTCATCTTGAAACTCCCACCAATGCTTGGACTTCCAATAAGCTCTAACATCTCCAAGTGAATTCACCAAGCCTTGATGAAGTTCTTCACAAGCTTCGAGCTCCCAAAGTTGATCTTCTTTTATGCCGGGATCCCAAATCTTGTTTCCACACCCGTTTTCAAGTTGATCATCATGATTCCATCCAGGTGGTTTAGCCTTGGAATTCTCATTTAAGCACCAAAACATCCTCCTAGACCCAATCAATTGAGAATTATACCAACCCTTGTAATTAGGCCTTGAGCTTCCAACCATAACGAACCTAGGATGGTGTTGCCAACCGCTAACCATCTCCCATTTACTCTTAAAATTGCAAATAGCTCTAAGTTGTCCATCCGTTTCAAGCAGACCATATTCAAGTGGGAAGGTAAAGTTTAAGGATAAGAATTTTACCCACTTGAATGTTGTGTTGGATGGTAATGGCTTGGGGGAAGGTATCTCCAGTGGCGGCCTTGCCAATGTATGCTTCAATCTCTTGGGCTCCTCGTTGATGATCTCTACCTCTTGACAAGTGATGAGCGGATAATTTATACGCTTTTTGGCATTGTTTTTTAGTATGTTTTTAGTAGAATCTAGTTACTTTTAGGGATGTTTTCATTAGTTTTTATGTTAAATTCACATTTCTGGAATTTACTATGAGTTTGTGTATTTTTCTGTGATTTCAGGTATTTTCTGGCTGAAATTGAGGGACTTGAGCAAAAATCAGATTCAGAGGTAGAAGAAGGACTGCTGATGCTGTTGGATTCTGACCTCCCTGCACTCAAAGTGGATTTTCAGGAGCTACAAAACTCAAAATGGCGCGCTTCCAATTGCGTTGGAAAGTAGACATCCAGGTTCCAGAAATGTATAATAGTCCATACTTTGAACGAGTTTAGATGACGCAAACTGGCGTTCAACGCCAGCTCTCTGCCCAATTCTGGCGTCCAGCGCCAGAAACAAGCTGCAAAGTGGAGTTCAACGCCCAAACTGGCACAAAAGCTGGCGTTCAACTCCAAGAAGGACCTCTACACGTGCAACACTCAAGCTCAGCCCAAGCACACACCAAGTGGGCCCCGGAAGTGGATTTATGCATCAATTACTTACTTCTGTAAACCCTAGTAGCTAGTTTATTATAAATAGGACTTTTTACTACTGTATTAGACATCTTTTGATCATTTTTAGATCTCTAGACCTCCATGGGAGGCTGGCCACTCGGCCATGCTTACCCTCTATATTCACTTATGTATTTTCAACGGTAAAGTTTCTACACTCCATAGATTAAGGTGTGGAGCTCTGCTGTTCCTCAAAGATTAATGCAAAGTACTACTGTTTTCTATTCAATTCAACTTATTTCCGCTTCTAAGATATTCATTTGCACTTCAACCTGAATGTGATGAATGTGACAACCATCATCATTCCCCATGAACGCGTGCCTGACAACCACTTCCATTCTACCTTCGATTGAATGATTATCTCTTAGATCTCTTAATCAGAATCTTCGTGGTGTAAGCTAGATTGATGGCGGCATTATGAGAATCCGGAAAGTCTAAACCTTGTCTGTGGTATTCCGAGTAGGATTCAGGGATTGAATGACTGTGACGAGCTTCAAACTCGCGAGTGCTGGGCATAGTGACAGACGCAAAAGGAGGGTGAATCCTATTCCAGTATGATCAAGAACCTCAGATGATTAGCCGTGCTGTGACAGAGCATTTGGACCATTTTCACAAGAGGAGGGCATGTAACCATTGACAACGGTGATGCCCTTACATAAAGCCAGCCATAGAAAGGAGTAAGACTGATTGGATGAAGACAGCGGGAAAGCAGAGATTCAGAGGAACGAAAGCATCTCTATACGCTTATCTGAAATTCTTACCAATGAATTACATAAGTGTTTCTATCCTTGTTTTATGTTTACTTATTATTTAATTTCGAAAACTCCATAACTATTTTATATCCGCCTGACTGAGATTTACAAGGTGACGATAGCTTGCTTCAAGCCGACAATCTCCGTGGGATCGACCCTTACTCACGTAAGGTTTATTACTTGGACGACCCAGTGCACTTGCTGGTTAGTTGTATCGAAGTTGTGACAAATTATGAATTGAGATTAGAGCACCAAGTTTTTGGAGCCATTACCAGAGATCACAATTTCGTGCACCAAGTTTTTGGCGTCGTTGCCGGGGATTGTTCGAGTTTGGACAACTGACGGTTCATCATGTTGCTCAGATTAGGTAATTTTATTTTGTTTTATTTTCAAAAATTTTTTTTTAAAAAAAAATCTTTCAAAAAATCTCTCCTTTGTTTTCGAAAAAAAAATTTTAAAATAAAAATATTTTCAAAAATATATTTTTCTTCAGAATTTTTAAGAATGAATTCTAGAGTTTCATGAAGCATGTTGAAGCATGCTGGCTGTAAAACCATGTCTAAACTCTTTTGAACAGAGGTTTTGGCCTAAAATTGAATGAATTACACTCATATTCATGCTAAAGCTTGGCTGGCTATTAAGCCATGCCTGACCCTTTGATTGGAGCTTTAGACTAAAGAGCATAAGATTCCTGGAATTCATATTAAAAATTTTGGAATCCTTATTTTTCTTTTTCAAAATGATTTTCGAAAAAAAAAATTAAAAGAAAATACAAAAAATCATAAAATCATAAAATTCAAAAATATTTCATGTTTTTTGTTTGAGTCTTGAGTCAAGTTCTAAGTTTGGTGTCTTGCATGTTTTCTTTGCATATAAAAATTTTCAAAAATATGTTCTTGATGTTCATCTTGACATTCAAAGTGTTCTTGGTGTTCATCTTGACATTCATAGCATTCTTGCATGCATTCATTGTTTTGATCCAAAATTTTCATGCATTGAGTCTTTTTCATGTTTTTCTCTCTCATCATTAAAAATTCAAAAATTAAAAAAAAAATATATATATATATATATATATATATATATATATATATATATATATATATATATATATATATATATATATCTTCCCCTTTTCTCTCTCAAAATTTCGAAAATTAGATTTGACTTTTTCAAAAATTTTTAAAATCTAGTTGTTTTTATGAGTCAAATCAAATTTTCAATTTAAAAATCTTATCTTTTTCAAAATCTTTTTCAAAAATCACATCTTTTTTATTTTTTATTTATTTTCAAAAATTTTAAAAATATTTTTCAAAAATCTTTTTCTTATCTTTATCTCCTAATTTTTGAAAATAACATCATCAATTAATGTTTTGATTCAAAAATTTCAAGTTTGTTACTTGCTTGTTAAGAAAGATTCAAACTTTGAGTTCTAGAATCATATCTTGTGATTTCTTTTGAATCAAGTCATTAATTGTGATTTTAAAAATCAAATCTTTTTCAAAACTAATTTCAATCATATCTTTTCAAAAATATCTTCTTATCTTATTTTTTTAAAAAAATTTGATTTCAAAATATCTTTTCTAACTTCCTATCTTCTTATCTTTTCAAAATTGATTTTCAAATCTGTTTCAACTAACTAACTAACTTTTTGTTTGTTTCTTATCTTTTTCAAAACTACCTAACTAACTCCCTCTCTCTCTAATTTTCAAAAATATCTTCCCCTTTTTCAAAATTTCTTTTTAATTAACTAATTATTTTAATTTTTGATTTTAATTTTCGAAAACTACTAACCTTTTTCAAAAACTATTTTCGAAAATCACTAACTCTTTTTCAAAAATAATTTTCGAAAATTCTCCTTCTCTCTCATCTCCTTCTATTCATTTATTCATCTCCTCCTCACATCACTCACCAAAAATTCGAACCCCTCTTCCATCTGTGTTCGAATTTTTTCTTCTTCTTTTCTTCTACTCATACAGGGACCTCTATACTGCGGTAAAAAGGACCCCTATTATTATTATTTTTCCTGTGTCCTCTTCTTTGTCATATGAGCAGGAGCAAGGACAAGAATATTCTTGTTGAAGCAGAGCCATAACCTAAAAGGCTCTGAAGAGGAAACTAAGAGAAGCTAAATTACAACAATCCAGAGATAACCTTTCAGAAATTTTTGAACAGGAGGAGGAGATGGCAGCCGAAAATAATAATAATGCAAGGAGGATGCTTGGTGACTTTACTGCACCTAATTCCAATTTACATGGAAGAAGCATCTCCATTCCTGCCATTGGAGCAAACAATTTTGAGCTGAAACCTCAGCTAGTTTCTCTGATGCAGCAGAACTGCAAGTTTCATGGACTTCCATCTGAAGATCCTTTTCAGTTCTTAACTGAATTTTTGTAGATCTGTGATACTGTTAAGACTAATGGAGTAGATCCTGAAGTCTACAGGCTCATGCTTTTCCCTTTTGCTGTAAGAGACAGAGCTAGAGTGTGGTTGGACTCTCAACCCAGAGATAGCCTGAACTCTTGGGATAAGCTGGTCACGGCTTTCTTAGCCAAATTCTTTCCTCCTCAAAAGCTGAGCAAGCTTAGAGTGGATGTTTAAACCTTCAGACAGAAAGAAGGTGTATCCCTCTATGAAGCTTGGAAAAGATACAAACAGCTGACCAAAAAGTGTCTTTCTGACATGCTTTCAGAATGGACCATCTTGGATATATTCTATGATGGTTTATCTGAGCTATCAAAGATGTCATTGGATACTTCTGCAGGTGGATCCATTCACCTAAAGAAAACGCCTGCAGAAGCTCAAGAACTCATTGACATGGTTGCTAATAACCAGTTCATGTACACTTCTGGGAGGAATCCTGTGAATAATGGGACGCCTATGAAGAAGGGAGTCCTTGAAATTGATACTCTGAATGCCATATTGGCTCAGAACAAAATATTGACTCAGCAAGTCAATATGATTTCTCAAAGTCTGAATGGAATGCAAGCTACATCCAACAGTACTCAAGAGGCATCTTTTGAAGAATAAGCTTATGATCCTGAGAACCCTGCAATAGCAGAGGTGAATTACTTAGGTGAACCTTATGGAAACACCTATAATCCATCATGGAGAAATCATCCAAATTTCTCATGGAAGGATCAACAAAAGCCTCAACAAGGCTTTAATAATGGTGGAAGAAACAGGTTTAGCAATAGTAAACCTTTTCCATCATCCACTCAGCAACAGACAGAGAAATCTGAACAAAATACCTCTAATTTAGCAAACTTAGTCTCTGATTTGTCCAAGGCCACTGTAAGTTTCATGAATGAAACAAGGTCTTCCATTAGAAATTTGGAAGCACAAGTGGGCCAGCTGAGTAAAAGGATCACTGAAATCCCTCCTAGTACTCTCCCAAGTAATACAGAAGAAAATCCAAAAGGAGAGTGCAAGGCCATTGAATTGATCACCATGGCCGAACCTGTAAGGGAAGGAGAGGACGTGAATCCCAGTGAGGAAGACCTCCTGGGATGTCCAGTGATCAATAAGGAGTTTTCCCTTGAGGAATCAAAGGAATCTGAGACTCATCTAGAGACCATAGAGATCCCATTGAACCTCCTTATGCCATTCATGAGCTCTGATGAGTATTCCTCTTCTGAAGAGAATGAGGATATTACAGAAGAGCAAGCTGCCAAGTTTCTTGGTGCAATCATGAAGCTGAATGCCAAATTATTTGGCATTGAAACTTGGGAAGATGAACCTCCCTTGTTCACCAATGAACTAAGTGATCTGGATCAACTGACATTGCCTCAGAAGAAACAGGATCCTGGAAAGTTCTTAATACCTTGTACCATAGGCACCATGATCTTTAAGGCTCTGTGTGACCTTGGTTCAGGAATAAACCTCATGCCCCTCTCTGTAATAGAGAAACTGGGAATTTATGGGGTGCAAGCCACTAAAATCTCATTAGAGATGGCAGACAATTCAAGAAAACAGGCTTATGGACAAGTAGAGGACGTGTTAGTAAAGGTTGAAGGCCTTTACATCCCTACTGATTTCATAGTCCTAGATACTGGGAAGGATGAGGATGAATCCATCATCCTAGGAAGACCTTTTCTAGCCACAGCAAGAGCTGTGATTGATGTGGACAGAGGAGAATTAATCCTTCAAATAAATGAGGACAACCTTGTGTTTACAACTCAAGGATCTCTCTCTGCATCCATAGAGAGGAAGCATAAAAAGCTTCTCTCAAAGCAGAGTCAAACAAAGCCCCCACAGTCAAACTCTAAGTTTGGTGTTGGGAGGCCACAACCAAACTCTAAGTTTGGTGTCAAACCCCCATATCCAAACTCTAAATTTGGTGTTGGGAGGTCTCAACAAAGCTCTGCACATCTGTGAGGCTCCATGAGAGCCCACTGTCAAGCTATTGACATTAAAGAAGCGCTTGTTGAGAGGCAACCCAATGTTTATTTATCTAATTTTCATTGTTTTTCATGTTTTATTAGGTTCATGATCATGTGGAGTCACAAAATAAATATAAAAATTGAAAACAGAATCAAAAACAGCAGAAGAAAAATCACACCCTGGAGGAAGACCTTACTGGCGTTTAAACGCCAGTAAGAAGCATGTTTTGGGTGTTCAACGCCAGAACAGATCATGGTTCTGGTGCTGAACGCCAGAAATGGGCAGCATCTGGGCGTTTGAACGCCAGAAATGCACCCTGGAGAAGAGCTGGCGCTGAACGCCCAGAACAAGCATGGTTCTGGCGTTCAACGCCAGAAATGGGCAACAAATGGGCGTTCAATGCCCAGAACAAGCACCAATCTGGCGCTGAACGCCCAGAGTTGTGTGCAAGGGCATTTTGCATGCCTAATTTGGTGCAAGGTTGTAAATCCTTGAACACCTCAGGATCTGTGGACCCCACAGGATCACCTCAGGATCTGTAGACCCACAGGATCTCCACTTACCTGCACTCACTTCTTCTCACCCCTCTTTCACACAATCCTATAAACACTCTTCCCCAAAACTCTTCACCAATCACCTCAATCTCTCTTCCCTATCACCACTTCACCACTCACATCCAAACACTCTTCTCCATAAACCTACCTCATAAACTCCACCTACCTTCAAAATTCAACATCTCTTCCCCACCCAATCCCACCCATATGGCCGAATACACACATCCCTCCATCTCCTCCATATCTTCTTCTTCTTCTTCTTCTATTCTTTCTTCTCTTGCTCGAGGGTGAGCAAATTTCTAAGTTTGGTGTGGAAAAAGCATAAGCTTTTTGTTTTTCTATTACCATTGATGGCACCTAAGACCAGAGAATCCTCTAGAAAAGGGAAAGGGAAGACAAAAGCTTCCACCTCCGAGTCATGGGAGATGGAAAGATTCATCTCCAAAGCCCATCAAGACCACTTCTATGATGTTGTGGCCAAGAAGAAGGTGATCCCCGAGGTCCCTTTCAAACTCAAGAGAAATGAGTATCCGGAGATCCGACATGAAATTCAAAGAAGAGGTTGGGAAGTTCTAACCAACCCCATCCAACAAGTCGGCATCCTAATAGTTCAAGAGTTCTATGCCAATGCATGGATCACTAGGAACCATGATCAAAGTAAGAACCCGAATCCAAAGAGTTATGTTACAATGGTTCGGGGGAAATACTTAGATTTTAGTCCGGAGAATGTGAGGTTGGCGTTTAACTTGCCTATGATGCAAGGAGATGAGCGCCCCTACACTAGAAGGGTCAACTTTAATCAAAGGTTGGACCAAGTCCTCATGGACATATGTGTGGAAGGAGCTCAATGGAAGATTGACTCCAAAGGCAAGCCGGTTCAACTAAGAAGACTGGACCTCAAGCCTGTGGCTAGAGGATGGTTGGAGTTCATCCAACGCTCCATCAGCCCCACTAGCAACCGATCTGAAGTTACTGTGGATCGGGCCATCATGATCCATAGAATCATGATTGGAGAGGAAGTAGAAGTTCATGAAGTCATCTCCCTTGAACTCTACAAAATAGCCGAAAAGCCCTCCCCTGGGGCAAGGCTAGCTTTTCCTCATCTTATTTGCCATCTATGTTACTCAGCTGGAGCTTTTATAGAAGGAGACATTCACATTGAGGAAGAGAAGCCCATCACTAAGAAAAAGATGGAGCAAGCAAGAGAGCCCATTCATGGAGCTCAAGAGGCGCAGGAAGCTCATCACCATGAGATCCCGGAGATGCCTCAAATGCATTTTCCTCCACAAAACTATTGGGAGCAAATCAACACCTCCCTAGGAGAATTAAGTTCCAACATGGGACAACTAAGGGTGGAACATCAAGAGCACTCCATCATCCTTCATGAAATAAGAGAAGATCAAAAAGCAATGAGGGAGGAGCAACAAAGACAAGGAAGAGACATAGAAGAGCTCAAGGACATCATTGGTTCCTCAAGAAGGAAACGTCACCATCACTAAGGTGGACTCATTCCTTGCTCTTACATTCTCTATTTTTCGTTTTCTCTATGTTAAGTGCTTATCTATGTTTATGTCTTATTACATGATCATTAGTAGTTAGTAACTATGTCTTAAAGTTATGAATGTCCTATGAA
This sequence comes from Arachis hypogaea, assembly GCF_003086295.3. Taxonomy (NCBI): domain Eukaryota; kingdom Viridiplantae; phylum Streptophyta; class Magnoliopsida; order Fabales; family Fabaceae; genus Arachis; species Arachis hypogaea. The sequence continues at coordinate 105,526,672 of NC_092055.1, forward strand.
TCCATCACCTCTCTTAAATGAAAAATGTTTTAATTCAAAAGAACAAGAAGTACATGAGTTTCGAATTTATCCTTGAACTTAGTTTAATTATATTGATGTGGTGACAATGCTTCTTGTTTTCTGAATGAATGCTTGAACAGTGCATATGTCTTTTGAAGTTGTTGTTTAAGAATGTTAAATATGTTGGCTCTTGAAAGAATGATGATAAGGAGACATATTATTTGATAATCTGAAAAATCATAAAAATAATTCTTGAAGCAAGAAAAAGCAGCAAAGAACAAAGCTTGCAGAAAAAAAAATATGCGAAAAAAATAGAAAAAAAAAAGAAAAAGCAAGCAGAAAAAGCCAAAAGCTCTTAAAACCAAGAGGTAAGAGCAAAAAGCCAATAACCCTTAAAACCAAAAGGCAAGGGTAAATAAAAAGGATCCCAAGGCTTTGAGCATCAGTGGATAGGAGGGCCTAAAGGAATAAAATCCTGGCCTAAGCGGCTAAACCAAGCTGTCCCTAACCATTTGCTTGTGGCGTATAGGTGTCAAGTAAAAACTTGAAACTGAGCGGTTAAAGTCAAGGTCCAAAGCAAAAAAAGAGTGTGCTTAAGAACCCTGGACACCTCTAATTGGAGACTTTAGCAAAGCTGAGTCACAATCTGAAAAGGTTCACCCAATTATGTGTCTGTGGCATTTATGTATCCGGTGGTAATACTGGAAAACAAAGTGCTTAGGGCCACGACCAAGACTCATAAAATAGCTGTGTTCAAGAATCATCATACTGAACTAGGAGAATCAATAACACTATCTGAACTCTGAGTTCCTATAGATGCCAATCATTCTGAACTTCAATGGATCAAGTGAGATGCCAAAACTATTCAAGAGGCAAAAAGCTATAAGTCCTGCTCATCTGATTGGAGCTATGTTTCATTGATAGTTTGGAATTTATAGTATATTCTCTTCTTTTTATCCTATTTGATTTTCAGTTGCTTGGGGACAAGCAACAATTTAAGTTTGGTGTTGTGATGAGCAGATAATTTATACGCTTTTTGGCATTATTTTTAGTATGTTTTTAGTAGAATCTAGTTACTTTTAGGGATGTTTTCATTAGTTTTTATGTTAGATTCACATTTCCGGACTTTACTATGAGTTTGTGTATTTTTCTGTGATTTCAGGTATTTTCTGGCTGAAATTGAGGGACTTGAGCAAAAATCAGATTCAGAGGTAGAAGAAGGACTGCTGATGCTGTTGGATTCTGACCTCCCTGCACTCAAAATGGATTTTCTGGAGCTACAGAACTCAAACTGGCGCGCTTCCAATTGCGTTGGAAAGTAGACATCTAGGGCTTTCCAGCAATGTATAATAGTCCATACTTTGAACGAGTTTAGATGACGCAAACTGGCGTTCAACGCCAGCTCTCTGCCCAATTCTGGTGTCCAGCGCCAGAAACAAGCTGCAAAGTGGAGTTCAACGTCCAAACTGGCACAAAAGCTGGCGTTCAACTCCAAGAAGGACCTCTACACGTGCAACACTCAAGTTCAGCCCAAGCACACACCAAGTGGGCCCTGAAAGTGGATTTATGCATCAATTACTTACTTCTGTAAATTCTAGTAGCTAGTTTATTATAAATAGGACTTTTTACTATTGTATTAGACATCTTTTGATCATTTTTAGATCTCTAGACCTCCATGGGAGGCTGGCCACTCGGCCATGCTTACCCTCTATATTCACTTATGTATTTTCAACGGTAGAGTTTCTACACTCCATAGATTAAGGTGTGGAGCTCTGCTGTTCCTCAAAGATTAATGCAAAGTACTACTGTTTTCTATTCAATTCAACTTATTCCGCTTCTAAGATATTCATTTGCACTTCAACCTGAATGTGATGAACATGACAACCATCATCATTCCCCATGAACGCGTGCCTGACAACCACTTCCGTTCTACCTTCGATTGAATGATTATCTCTTAGATCTCTTAATCAGAATCTTCGTGGTGTAAGCTAGATTGATGGCGGCATTCATGAGAATCCGGAAAGTCTAAACCTTGTCTGTGGTATTCCGAGTAGGATTCAGGGATTGAATGACTGTGACGAGCTTCAAACTCGCGAGTGCTGGGCGTAGTGACAGACGCAAAAGGAGGGTGAATCCTATTCCAATATGATCGAGAACCTCAGATGATTAGCTGTGCTGTGACAGAGCATTTGGACCATTTTCACAAGAGGAGGGGATGTAACCATTGACAACGGTGATGCCCTTACATAAAGCCAGCCATAGAAAGGAGTAAGACTGATTGGATGAAGACAGCGGGAAAGCAGAGATTCAGAGGAACGAAAGCATCTCTATACGCTTATCTGAAATTCTTACCAATGAATTACATAAGTGTTTCTATCCTTGTTTTATGTTTACTTATTATTTAATTTCGAAAACTCCATAACTATTTTATATCCACCTGACTGAGATTTACAAGGTGACCATAGCTTGCTTCAAGCCGACAATCTCCGTGGGATCGACCCTTACTCACGTAAGGTTTATTACTTGGACGACCCAGTGCACTTGCTGGTTAGTTGTATCGAAGTTGTGACAAATTATGAATTGAGATTAGAGCACCAAGTTTTTGGAGCCATTACTAGAGATCACAATTTTGTGCACCAACAAGCTTCTGCAACATTGACCTCTTCTTTAAGTCCAATGGGGGAGGATTCAATTGTTGATAAAAACTCATCAATTATTGAATCCATCTCATGATTAACCTCCTCCAAGTCTTCAACCATGACATGCCTTGGAGGTTGTATACCCTCCTCAACATCAAATTCAAATGTTTTGGAAGGAGGCTCTATGACTTGAGATTTCCATGGAGGTTCCGCATCTCTTTAAGTCCTCAACCACTTCCTCTTCTTCGATAATTTTGGTTTTCTCCACTTGCTCTAGTACAAAATCTAATTCCTCCTTGATAACTTCCACCTCTTGACAACTTTTTTCAATTCCCCCTAAATCTTCAACTACTCCTTCATCTTCAAGGGTCTCTTCTACCTCCACTTTTTGGGCCTCCTCTTGCTTCTCTTGAAGTATGGATGCATGAACCCGATTAACGTTAGGATTTTTGCTAGAAAAAAATTTTATAAAAATAGTCGCGTTGTAGATATAGTTTTTAAACCAACAGAAATCCCGTCGTGCAAACGTTTTGGTTGTCACAAGTAACAAACCCCTAAATAAATTGATAACCGAAGTATTTAAACCTCGAGTCGTCTTCTCAAGGAACTGCAAGGAAGTATGTTCTTATTATTGCTTATGAGTTTTGTAAATTGGGGGTTTTAAAAGTAAGGAACAAGTAAATTAAATGACAAGTAAAATAAATAAATAACTATAAAATAAACTCTTGGCAAGGTATGACAATTTGGAAGTCCTATCCTAGTTATCCTTATCAATGGTGATGAGAATTGAGTTTAATCCCACTTAGTTAACCTTTACTAAACAAAGGAAAGTCAAGTGGACTAATCAGTTTGATCCTCAGGTCCTAGTCAATTCCTAAGGAAAGACTAGAGTTATTGGAATTCGATTTGATCAGCAAAAATAACAATTATCAATCACGATGAATTTGATAACTCAAGAGTCTCCAATTGATCAATTGAAGCCAAAAGGGGAAAATCTAAATTGTAAATAAAGGAAAGCAATCACAATTCTGAAATACCTCAAGTTGCACTAATAAAGATATCAAATGTAACACGGAAGAGTTCATAAATTAAATTAAGAAAATAATAAAAAGGAACATTGAACCTGATAAAGAGTCGGAACGCTAGCTTGAATTAATAAGAAATCCTAATCCTAAAACCTAAGAGAGAAGAGAGAACCTTTCTCTCTAAAAACTACATCTAAACCATAAAAAAAGTGAATAATTGAAGACCTCCTCATGAATGGATGCATTCCCCTACTTTATAACCTCTAATATCTGCTTTCTGGACTTGGATCTGGGCCAAAAAGGCTTCAGAAATCGCTGGGAGCGTTTTCTGTAATTTTTGGTGCGTGGCGTTGATGCCAGGGCATTTTGGCCAGTTTCACTGACCTTTTCTTTACTATTTTTAGGGTAGTTTCATGCATTTTCTTAGAAAATAAGCTAGTCTGGGTAGATATTCACTTACATCTTGATTCAAGCATACATTGTGCACTTTACATGATTTCATGAGGATTTTGCATGAATTTAATGACAAATTGGATGTTGCATTTCCCATGACTTGGATTAGAACTTTGATTCACTTTATTGCTTGATTTCAGGACAAAAGAAGCAAGGAAGAACCACGTTAGCAGCCACGTTAATCTAACTAACGTGACCTCTAACATGGAATGGGAGCTAACCTGCAAAGTTAATGAGAAAAGTAATCGCCAATAACGCCCTCGAAGCCATCATAGCCCACGTTAAGAGTCACGTTAACTAAGTTAACGTGAACTCTAACGTGGAAGAAAGAAAATGGAGCCAACGTTAGTGACACTTACCTTTGTCACTAACGTTGGACCAAGCTCATAAGTGGCCACGTTAAGAGCCACGTTAACTTAGTTAATGTGGACTCTAACATTGGGAAGCAAAGAAGAAGCCAACGTTAGTGACACTAACCTTTGTCACTAACGTTGGCCAAGCCTCAATGAGCCACGTTAACTCCCACGTTAACCTAATTAACGTGGAAGCTAACGTGGAGATAGCATGTGATCGCCAACGTTAGTGACACCTACCTTTGTCACTAACGTTGGAATGAACCCACACAAGCCACTATGAGCCACGTTAACTCCCATGTTAACTTAGTTAACGTGGAAGCTAATGTGGATAAGGGAATGATGAGCCAACATTAGTGACACTCACCTTTGTCACTAACGTTGGAGATGGCTAGCATTGCTACGTTAGAAGCCACGTTAACCTAGTTAACGTGGACTCTAACGTGGGAAATAGGGGCATATTGGAACGTTAGTGACAAAGGTAAGTGTCACTAACGTTCTCGAAGGATTGGCAAGCCTACGTTGAGAGCCACGTTAACTAAGTTAACGTGGACTCTAACGTAGGGAAGGGGGAGGCTTATCAACGTTATTTTGAAAGGTAAGTCCCAATAACGTGTGCGAAGGACCAAGAGGCAACGTTAGTGGCAACGTTTATGCCACTAACGTTGAGGTTAACGTGGCTCATACTTGGGTGAGCAACGTTAGTGAAAAAGGTGATTGTCACTAACGTTCTCGAACCCACACCTCCACTTAACGTTAACACCACTAACGTCCTGAGCTAAAAGTCCCTGCCTACTTCACACTTTCTCTCTGCAAGCAAAGCTAAGCCCAATGAAGAAGATAACTGCTTCAAACTCAGGATCCAAAGGCCCATACCCAAGACTTGAAGAGCCAACTAGAAGATCAGAAGAGTAGTATATATAGGAGTAGCTTTGAATTAGTTTAGAGAGCTGGAAACTTTAGGGAGCCTTTGGCCTAGAATTACTCTCTGTATTCTACTTTCTCTGCACTTCTAGTTTACTTTCAGCATGTATTCTCCATCTTTGTTTTCATTTTCCAGAGCTATGAACAACTAAACCCCTTTCGTTGGGTTAGGGAGCTCTGTTGTAATTTGATGGATCAATTTTAGTTTTCATTCTCCTTCTTCTATCTTTTCTCTTGATTTTACTAGAAAGCTTTCGATCTTCATCCAATTGGGTAGTTATCTTGGAAAAGAAGCTATTCATACTTGGATCTCTTCTGAACCTTGAAAGAGGAATGAAGGGATCATGCTAGAAATGCTTTCTCATGCTGGACCAAATTGGGTGTGGATGGATATGTGACTATAATCCTTCCAACACTTGATTTGGGAAATGCATGTGGTATAATCAATGACCATACTTCATCTCTTCTCATGAGCAATTGACCAAGGAATTGGCTATTGATCAAGATTTGAGAGATCGAATTACAAGGAATTGTAATTCGATCACTTAAGATTGACAAGGAGATCAAAAAATGCATTGATTGAGGAAGAGATGAAAATGAACTTGATCCGGAGAATGCAACATCTCCTAAGCCCAATGAACTCCCCATTTCTGATCTTACCCATTCTCTTTTTCTGCCATTTACTTTTATGAGCAATTACCCCATTCCCATTTAAGATTCTGCAATTTACTTTCTGCCATCTACATTCAGCTCTTTATTTCCAGCATTTACTATTTTTGCCATTTACTTTCCCACCATTTAATTTTCTGTAATTCTCAACTCAAATTCTGGTTCGCTCAACTAGAACATTCCTTTAATTAAAGTTGCTTGATCAATCAATCTCTGTGGGATTCAACCTCACTCTATTGTGAGTTTTTACTTGACGACGAATTCGGTACACTTGCCGAAGGAAATTTATTGCGAGACAAGTTTTCCGTGTATCAAGTTTATGGCACCGTTGCCGGGGATTGATTTTGAATCAACAATGATTAAATTGGAGGATAACTAGATTGAGCATTTTTAGTTTGTTTGATTTAATTTTTCTGTTTGAGTAATTTACTTTCAGTTTTAGTTAATTTCTTTCCCTCCCCCTACTTTTTCGTTTTTTTTAGTTATTCAGTTCATTGACCCACTAACTGTTTGATATATTGCATCACTCACACTAACCGTAATTCTAACAGAAACACTTCCTGTATCTATTTTTCTTGCTTGTGCTTTGTTGGTTGTATGACAGGGAGAAGAAGCGGGGCTTCAACTTTCTTTGATTCAGAACCTGAGACGACCTTCCTTAGATTAAGGAGGAAAGCAAGAGAAAAACGAGTAGTGGGTGCCGAGGAAGAGGAGGAATACTTTGAATTAAACATGGAAGAAAACATGGAAAACCATCATGAAGAAGAGGCTCACAACCATGGCAGAGAAGGTTGAGCAAATCATGCTGGGGAGGAGAGAAGAGTTTTAGGCTCTTACATCAATCCAAACCCAGGAAACTGTGGAAGTATCATTCAAAAGCCGACCATCCATGCCAATAATTTTGAACTAAAACCACAGCTCATCACCCTTGTTCAGAACAACTGTTCGTTCGGAGGAGGAGTCCAAGAAGACCCCAATCAACATCTAACCACCTTCATGAGGATATGTGACACGGTGAAGTCTAATGGTGTTCATCCTGACGCCTATAGACTGCTTTTATTTCCATTCTCACTCAAGGATAAGGCAGCCAAGTGGCTGGAGTCTTTTCCGAAGGAGAGTTTGACAACTTGGAAAGATGTAGTGAACAAATTTTTAGCCAGATTCTATCCTCCCCAAAGAATTAACAGGCTGAGAGCTGAGGTCCAAACCTTCAGGCAACAAGATGGTGAAACTCTATATGAAGCATGGGAGAGGTTTAAGGACCTGACAAGGAGGTGTCTACCAGATATGTTCAATGAATGGGTGCAGCTACACATTTTCTATGAAGGCGTTTCTTATGAATCAAAGAAGGCAGTAGACCATTCATCTGGAGGATCTTTGAACAAGAAGAAGACCATTGAAGAGGCCATAGATGTCATTGAGACTGTAGCAGAAAATGACTATTTCTATGCTTCTGAAAGAGGGAACACTAGAGGAGTGATGGAGCTAAACAATGTAGATGCTCTGCTGGCCCAAAATAAGCTCATTACTAAGCAGCTGGCTGACCTCACCAAGAAGATGGAGAGGAACCAAGTAGCAGCAATCACCACTTCGTCAGCAACCCAAGAAGAAGTGAATGAAGAAGCAGAGGGTAGTCAGGAGCAAGCCAACTACATTGGGAATTCACCTAGGCAAAACCATGATCCATACTCCAAGACCTACAACCCTGGTTGGAGGAATCACCCAAACTTTGGGTGGGAGAATCAACAAGATCAAGGCTAAGATCGGAGACATCACAACCCCAACAACAATGCAGCTCACCAACAATTCACACAGAGAACATATCAACACCACCATGACAACACCTCTCCACATCCATATCAAAACCAAAATAACACTCCTCATCCTTCTACCTCTAATCTCAATCCACCATCATTTGATGACAGACTCTCAAGGATTGAGAATCTACTTGAAGGCATAGGCAAATAGATTCAAGACAACAAGGCGTTCAAGGAGGAAGTGCGAGCAAATTTTAAGAACCAGGGAGACACCATCAAGAGGTTGGAATCTCAAGTAGGGTATCTCTCTGAGCAGATTCCCAAACTTACAGATGGATTCCCAAGTGACACAGAGAAAAATCTGAGAGGAGAAATAAAGAAAGTAAGATGGGAAGATTGCAAGATGGTCACTATAAGTGATAAGGAGACTGAGGACAAGACAAACAAGCCGTCAGAACAACCTGGAGATACCTCAGCAGAGGAGAAGGAAAATGATCACCAAGAACCAAAAATCTCACAACAGAAGCTGCTGAGACTCTATGCACCCTTTCCTCAACTACTCAATGGTGCTGTGGAGAAGAGAATATACTCAAGATTTCTTGACTTGTTTGTATCTCTGCATGTAAACATACCATTCATCAAGACCATCCAGCAAATGCCTGCATACATCAAGTATATGAAGGAACTGCTTCCCAGGAAAAGCTCACTCAAGGGAGACCAAACTATAGTGATGAATAAGGAGTGCAGCGCCCTCATTCAACCAGAGTTGCCTACAAAAAGAAAGGACCCAGGGAGTTTTCACATACCCTGTGCCATAGGAGAAACAATGTTTGATAGAGCACTCTGCGATTTGGGAGCAAGCATCAACTTAATGCCCTTGTCCCTTGTGAAGAGGCTGCAGATCAATGAGATAATGCCCACAGATGTAGTCATCAGGCTGGCTGACAAAACTAAAAAACAAGCAATAGGAGTGGTGGAAAATGTGTTGGTAAAGGTTGGGAAATACTTCCTCCCAGCAGACTTTGTCATATTGGACATGGAAGAGAGTTACACTCACCCAATCATATTGGGAAGACCAGTCCTAGCTACAGCCAGAGCACTCATAGATGTGGAGCGAGAGGAGCTAATCTTGAGGATCCATGATGAACAGCTCGCCTTCACTGTTTTCAAACACTCACAGGAAACAGATCAAGAGAACAAGGAACCAAGGAAGGATCACAGTGAGACACTGAAGGAAGAGGCAAGTACTGAAGAACAACAAGCTCAGCCGAAGACTCCCTTGGTTGATGGACAAGGAAACAAGCAGCTGTCACAGCTCAAGAAAAAGCTGGAGGAACCTAAACCACCAGAGGCATGTGAAGACAACCTCAAAATTCCTTTAGAAGAAGAGGCCTGTTCATACCCTGGGTCGAACTGTTCGACCCGGGATGATTGGTGGCAAAACGACTGACCTCTTCAGGTCCAACTATCCGACCTCTTCTTAAAGAGATCGGCCAAATCGACAGGAGAGCCCAGGAAAAGGCCCAAATGTAGGAACACGACCCAAATCCAAAGGCAGTTCAAGCCTACAGAGATAAAGGCGGTTCCCTTAAAGATAAGCTGACTTCACTCAAGATAAAGATAAGATAAGATAAGATAACTAACTTATCTTATCAGAAAGGTCAGCCCACACTACTATAAATACACTGGAGCACCCAGGTATAACTCATACTCTGATTCTACAATAAACCTGTTTAATACCCATGCTAACTTAAGCATCGGAGTCTCTTGCAGGTACCCCCCACCCTCCGGTGGCCAAGGATCAGCAGTGCAGTAAGTCCAACAAGTCGGACACAACAGCTCCGGCTGCCACCAGCCAGCCGGACACGTCATCTCCGACCAGTACAGAAGATCTCATCCGAGATCAACCTCCAGTTTCAGGTAACCCTCGGAACATTGGCGCCGTTGCCGGGGAACCTGAAAGTCATCCCAAAACCATGGCGGATGGCCATGACAACGACCACGACTCGGATCTGGAGAACAGAACACCGCACAAGAACGCGGACACTACGCTAAAGGATACTCCGGAATCCAACCGGGACAAAAACTCACCAAATCCGGGAGCCATGGAAGCACTTCAAGATCGCTTAAAGCAACTAGAGAAAGAAACCCAGCAACAACGGGAGATCGGAAAGGATCTACAAAGAGAGGTACGGTGACGTCGAGAACTAGAAGAAAAACTACAGCAATTAGAGGCCGACCTCAAATCAAAAGCTCCTCAGACCACTCCTGAGGAAAATTCACGCAAAGAACAGGATCCATTCACCAGGGAAATCATGAAGACCAAAATCCCAAAAGATTTCAAGCTCCTGGATATGGTTTTGTATGATGGCACTACAGATCCCAACCATAATCTCAGTAATTTCAGAAGCAGAATGTACCTCACCGATGCCTCAGATGCCGTTCGCTGCAAAGTTTTTCCAACAACTCTCACGAAAACGGCGATCAGATGGTTCGACAACTTACCTCCGAAGTCCATCTCAAACTTCGACGATCTGGCCAAAAAGTTCCTGGCCAGATTCTCCATCCAGAAAGATAAGGCCAAGCACGCACCCAGCTTACTAGGGATCAAACAAGGAGATCGGGAGAGCCTCCGCAACTACATGGAAAGATTCAACAAAACATGCATGGACATACAAAGTTTACCAACAGAGGCTGCCATCATGGGGCTTATCAATGGCTTACGAGAGGGACCTTTCAGCCAATCTATATCAAAAAAGTATCCTACCTCCTTAGACGAAGTCCAGGAGCGAGCAGAAAAATACATCAACATGGAAGAGAACGCTCGGCTAGGAGAAATCTCAAAATCTGGGGCCTCCTACCGAGACAAAGACAAGGACTCCAAAAGAAAAGAAGATCGACAGGGTGAGAAAATCAAAAAATACCACAACTACACTCCTCTCAAAGCATCCCTGGTCGACGTGTACAAAGAAGTCTGCCATACAGAAAAAATCCCCCCAGTGCGGCCACTCAAAGGCAAAAGGGGAGGAGGAAACCGGAAGGAATATTGTGAATATCATCGAATTCGAGGGCATTTTACTAACGAGTGCTTCGACTTGAAAAATATCATCGAAAAATTGGTAAGAGAAGGAAAATTAGATCGATTTCTGGCTACCCGAGATGATGACCAAAGAAAAAGACGAAGAGACGAAGATGATGGACGAGCTGAACGATCACCACGGACACCAGAAAGACACGTCCACATAATACACGGCGGATTCGCAGGAGGTGGGATCTCCAAATCATCTTGAAAGAGATATCTCAAAGAAATATATCATGTTGAGGGAAAGGAGGAAGCACCCGACATCCCGGCGATAACATTTACTAAAAAAGACGCATCCGGCATCATCTCGGGACACGACGATCCCATGGTCATCACTATTATACTGGCAAACGCCAATCTACACCGCACACTAATAGACCAAGGGAGTTCTGCCGACATCTTATTCAAAACAGCCTTCGACAAGCTCGGTTTAGACGAAAAGGAACTTAGAGCATACCCGAACAATCTGTTTGGACTAGGAGACACTCCGATACAACCGCTGGGATACGTATCGCTACACACTACTTTTGGAAAAGAGAACCAATCTAGGACCCTCAAAATAGACTACATTGTGGTCAACGTAAGTTCAGCCTACAATGCTCTCATAGGTCGGACAACACTCAATCAACTCGGCACAATAGTCTCAACTCCGCATCTATGCATGAAATTCCCAACTGCAGAGGGGATAGCCACGATAAAAGCAGATCAAAAGATGGCACGTCGCTGTTATAACGAGAGCTTAAACCTCAAAGGCAGAGGAGAAGAGTTTCATACAATTGAGCTTGGTGGAGCTCAGCATCGAGAAGAACTCCGTCCGCACCCAGAAGGTGAGGTAGAGAAGGTTCAGATTGGAGACACGTCGGACAAAATGACTAATATCGGCACGGTCCTAAGAGGAGACTCAAAAGAATTACTGATACAATTCTTGCGAGATAATGTCGACCTCTTCGCATGGAAAGCCGCAGACATGCCAGGCATAGACCCCGAGCTAATGTGCCACAAGTTGGCGGTCTATCCAGGATCTCGGCCGGTGCAGCAGAAGCGAAGAAAACTCGAACCAGAACGATCCAAAGCTGTGGAAGAACAAGTACAAACGTTACTGGAGGCAGGATTCATAAGAGAAGTCAAGTACCCACTATGGCTAGCCAACGTCGTCTTGGTGAAAAAATCAAATGGGAAGTGGCGCATGTGTACCGATTACACCGATCTCAACAAAGCCTGCCCAAAAGATCCATACCCACTCCCAAGTATTGACGCTCTGGTAGATGCTTCTTCTGGATATAGATACCTCTCATTTATGGATGCCTATTTGGGATACAACCAAATCCCCATGTATCCACCAGATCAAGAAAAGACCTCGTTCTTAACACCAAAGGCGAACCACTGCTACATCGTGATGCCTTTCGGTCTCAAGAACGCGGGAGCTACTTATCAAAGGCTAATGAATAAAGTCTTCTCAGATCACATCGGAAAAATCATGGAAGTCTATGTGGACGACATGTTGATAAAAACACAAAGCGAAGATACATTATTGTCCGACCTGGCTCAAGTGTTTGACACTATAAGGAAGCATAACATGCGACTCAACCCCGCAAAATGCACCTTTGCAGTTGAAGCAGGCAAATTCTTGGGTTTCATGCTCACACAAAGGGGAATTGAAGCGAATCCAGACAAATGTCAAGCTATACTCAACATGAAGAGCCTAACCTGCGTCAAAGAAGTACAACAACTCAACGGGAGATTGGCCGCCCTATCCCGATTCTTAGCGGGAGCTGCGATAAGATCTCTCCCCTTCTATGCTACTTTAAGAAAGGGAAAACAGTTCGAATGGACGACAGAATGTGAACAAGCTTTCCGAGACTTCAAGGAGTTCTTAGGACGGCCACCTATCCTATCTCGACCACGAGAAGGAGAACCACTCATATTATATCTCGCAGTAAGAAGCCGGGCGATAGCCTCAGCACTAGTCAGAGAAGACGAGAATGGGCAACAACCCGTCTACTTCATTAGCAAAGCACTACAGGGATCCGAGCTGAACTACCAGAAAATAGAAAAATTTGCCTATACTCTCATCCTAACATCTCGACGACTCCGTCCGTACTTCCAGGCTCACACCATTAAGGTTAGAACTAATCAGCCCATAAAAGGAATATTGCAGAAAACAGATTTAGCAGGCAGAATTTTACAATGGGTAGTCGAGTTGTCAGAATTCGACCTCCAATATGAAGCTCGGACGGCCATCAAATCACAGTATCTGGCCGACTTCATCGCAGAATTCACAGATACCCTGAAAACTCCCACAGAATGGAATCTCTACGTGGACGGTTCCTCAAATAAAACTGGAAGCAGCGCAGGTGTGATAATAGAAAGCAACCAAGGAACCCAAGTTGAGCTCTCCCTCATGTTCGGGTTCCCGGCCTCCAATAACCAAGCAGAATATGAAGCATTATTAGCTGGTTTGAAGCTGGCTAAAGAGGCCGGAGCTAAAAAACTCAACATTTACAGCGATTCACAAGTGGTCACATCGCAAATAACAGGGAGCTACCAAGCCAAAGACCCCACCATGAAAAAATATTTGGATAAAACCAAGGAACTACTCGGAATGTCGGGGAATATAAGATCTGCCACATACCCCGCGAACAAAATGCCCGAGCTGATGCACTCTCAAAACTAGCCAGCACCAAACCAGGGGGCAACAATAGAAGCCTCATTCAGGAAATGTTGCAAAACCCGTCAATCTCGGAAGAGGAAAAAGTCCTGGCCATAACAAGTCAGGACCAAGGATGGATGACCCCCATAATCAACTACCTCAAAGAAGGAACACTCCCCGCAGAAGAAAAGGAGGCAAAGAAGTTAAAAAGGGAGGCACAGTACTACACCATCATAAACAACATCCTGTACAAAAGAGGAATCTCAATACCTTTACTAAAATGCGTGCCGACCTCCAACACAAGGAAAGTGCTAGAAGAAATACACGGCGGCATTTGTGGCAATCATCTCAGAGCACGAGCTCTCGCCAAAAAAGTACTCCGGGCGGGATTTTATTGGCCAACTCTACAGAAAGAAGCCACAGAATTTGTAAAGACATGTCCACCATGTCAAAAACATGCCAACCTTCACATCGCCCCGCCAGAAGAGCTCATCAGCGTGACTTCGCCTTGGCCGTTTACAAAATGGGGACTCGATCTTCTCGGCCCCTTCCCACAGGGATCAGGACAAGTTAAATTTCTCATAGTGGGAGTAGATTACTTTACAAAGTGGATCGAGGCAGAGCCCCTAGCCAATGCTACCATTCAAAGAAGCCGGAAATTCTTATATCGAAACATTGTCACAAGATTCGGGGTTCCATATTCAATAACCATAGACAATGGCACCCAATTCACAGATGCAGGCTTCAGAAAACTAGTAACCGACTTGAATATAAAGCACCAGTACACCTCCATCGAACATCCACAAGCCAATGGGCAGGCCGAAGCTGCTAACAAAGTCATATTGGCCGGATTAAAACTGAGATTACAAGATGCAAAGGGAGCCTGGGCAGAAGAGCTCCCACACGTCCTGTGGGCATATCGAACAACGCCACATTCCACCATGAAGGAATCCCCCTTTCGATTAGCATACGGAACAGAGGCGATGATTCCAATAGAGATTGAGGAAGGGTTGCCCAGAATAGTTCACTACAATGAGGAAGCAAACTTCCAACTTGAGAGAGAAGACCTCGACTTGTTACCCGAAATCCAAGAAAGAGCTCGGATCAGGGAAGAAGCTCTAAAACGCAGAATGGCTTCCAGATATAATCAAAAGGTAGTGCCGAGAAGTTTCATAGAAAATGATCTCATCCTAATCCAAAATGATATCGGAACAACTCGACCAGGAGAGGGAAAGCTGGCAGCAAATTGGAAAGGACCCTACCGAGTTGTAGAAATACTTGGAAAGGGCTACTACAGACTGTCTGAACTCGATGGACGAGAGCTTCCCAGGTCATGGCACGCCTGCAACCTCAGAAGGTACTACAGTTAGAAAAGATAAAAGATCTCATCATTGGATGCACTCTTTTTCCTGAAAAGGTTTTTTAACGAGGCACCAAGTTGAGACTCAGACAATCCCATATGTATATTTGCACTTTTCCTTTAAATAAAATATATTTTAGATACTCTACAAAGATTTCAAGACGCATTAATCTGAAGTATTCATCGTCCGATTATAAAGCAACAGATCGGCAGAAAGTGAAAAATAATTTCACTGCACGATCACGATAAAGACAAACCGTCCGATAAAGGTGAAAACGCGATTCACCCAAAGGACGATCTAGAGATGACAACCACTTTCTATAAATCGGCAAAGATGAACACAGAATAATGTAAGAAGTTATCGAAAGTGATCTAAAAAAGAACCTGACGAGGTCTTACGGATTGCTAAAATAATAACTTAAAGACTGGCCGACGTTGACAAGTCGGACCAAGTCAACCCAAGTAAACCCTGGAAAGAGGTCTGGCCAACCCTATTAAAGAGGATTACTTTAACTTAGAAGGGCTCGACATTACAAAGTCAGCCCAAAATGGAAAGTTATAAAAGTAATCCCTGAAAGAGATCTGACAAAGATCCAAGAAAGAGGATTACAAAAATAACTTAAAGGAGACCGATATAATGAAGTCGGACTCCTACTACTAAAAAAGTTATAAAAGTAATCCCTGAAAGAGATCTGACAAAGATCCAAGAAAGAGGATTACAAAAATAACTTAAAGGAGACCGATATAATGAAGTCGGACTCCTACTACTAAAAAAGTTATAAAAGTAATCCCTGAGAGAGATCTGACAAAGATCCAAGAAAGAGGATTACAAAAATAATTTAAAGGAGACCGATATAATGAAGTCGGACTCCTACTACTAAAAAAGTTATAAAAGTAATCCCTGAAAGAGATCTGACAAAGATCCAAGAAAGAGGATTACAAAAATAACTTAAAGGAGACCGATATAATGAAGTCGGACTCCTACTACTAAAAAAGTTATAAAAGTAATCCCTGAAAGAGATCTGACAAAGATCCAAGAAAGAGGATTACAAAAATAACTTAAAGGAGACCGATATAATGAAGTCGGACTCCTACTACTAAAAAAGTTATAAAAGTAATCCCTGAGAGAGATCTGACAAAGATCCAAGAAAGAGGATTACAAAAATAATTTAAAGGAGACCGATATAATGAAGTCGGACTCCTACTACTAAAAAAGTTATAAAAGTAATCCCTGAAAGAGATCTGACAAAGATCCAAGAAAGAGGATTACAAAAATAACTTAAAGGAGACCGATATAATGAAGTCGGACTCCTACTACTAAAAGTAATCCCTGAAAAAAACCTAATAAAGGTCCAAGAAAGAGGATTACAAAAATAACTTAAAGGAGACCGATATAATGAAGTCGGACTCCTACTACTAAAAAAGTTATAAAAGTAATCCCTGAAAGAGATCTGACAAAGATCCAAGAAAGAGGATTACAAAAATAACTTAAAGGAGACCGATATAATGAAGTCGGACTCCTACTACTGAAAGTAATCCCTGAAAGAAACCTAACAAAGGTCCAAGAAAGAGGATTACGAAAATAACCTGGAAAAGGTCGACCTAAGAAAGTTGATCTCCTACAAACGGGAAGATTGTAAAAAGTAATCCCTGAAAGAGACCTGACAAAGGTCCAAAGAGTTTAGCAGGGGACCAATGCAAAGAAATCGGTTACAGAGCGCTGAAGAACACACACAAAGCGAGAAAACCAAACAAGTCAGACTCCTACAACTACGGAGATTCAAGCTACAAAACAAAAACCCAAGGAGGTCGGGCTGCAAGATGTCAGCATTGGCAGGAGGAAGCCTAGCCAAAAAACCTGTTCTTTACAGAGTCATAAGGCCTCGAAAGGCCACCAACACTTACTATCCAAAAGACGGCAAGCTAATTGTTTGTTTTTCAAAAATAAAAAGTTTCTAGAAAAAGCAACTAAGAAATGTCAGCAAAAAGTTTCCAAACGCCCACAAGCCGTGCCAACTACTTCAAAGAAAAAGATCAACAAGCATCAGAAGCCTTCTCGGCAGCATCAGGAGCCTTCTTGACAGCATCAGAACAAGGAGAAGGGGGACGAGTCTGAATCGGCACCGCATCTACAGTACCATCCTCCCGGTTCAGGGTCTAGCAATCTAACTCGGGCCCAACTGGAGGAGCGGAAGAAGTCGGCACCTTGGTAGAAAACATAGGGGGAGGAACCACCTCATCGTCATCACCCTCATCATCAGGGATAATCTTGCCATCCCTGACAACATTATCCAAGCTAAAGAGGGTAAGATCGGCCTCGGGAGCAATGATTTGAACTTGTTCTCTCAAGTTCTCATAAGCAGCAGTCACGCTGCCAACGAGATGACCTTGGAGCTCAGCATAGTCTTCCCGGGCATTGTCAAGCTCCTCTCTCAGGCGCCTCCCCTCCCTATAGGATGTAACATAGCTATCCTTATGCATCAAGGCCGCATCTTCAGCCAACCTCAAAGAAGCAGCCAGCGCTTCAGAACTCGCCTTCTCGTTCTCCAAGTCTTTTTCCAGTTTAGCCACCTTCACCTCAAGCTCCTCCTTCAGTCCCTTCATCCGGTCGAATTCTTGTTTCGCCTCTTCCATAAATGCCTTGGTAGCATGGAGAAAGAGATTCTGAGCAGTCCGATATATGGCAGCCGACATGTACGCCATCTTAACATGATTTCGAGCCATAAAATCCAAGTGATGAAGGATGGACACATCGTCCATGGAAAGAGCACCGTAGGGGCCGATCTGTTGATCCACGAATTCAATGGCATTAAAATCAGGAGCATCGAGGTCAAAAGGTTCAGCAGTCTTTTGTTTTTTATTGGGAGGAGCAACAGAAGGGGCAACAGAGGTGACGTGAGGATCTGCCAAAGGAACTCGGGGAGTAGGGATCACCTTCTTCACCCCGGCAAAACTCTGCACCGATGGCTTCCCGCGCACTTGGGAAGATCCCTCCCTAGCCGCTTGGGCAGCGGCATTTCTGGCAGCAGTCACCCTCTGCGCCCTCTTATAAGCTTTCATGGATTCATTATTCTTCATTGCCTCTACAAATAAAACAGAAAACTCAGGTACAAGTCGGACAAGTCCGAAAAGACAGTTACGAAGCAACATAAACAAAATCATAAAAGAAACACAAGATACCCAGTTCAGATTGAAGAAGAGAAGGATTGGTTAGGAATTTCTTTGTGTCGAGATGGGGAGGTTGACCCCAGCGTTCTTCCAAGATAGTCACAAAGGCCCGCTCAACCTCATCCAACATCTCCCACGAATACCGGGAGACCCTCACGTCTTTTTGCCATTCCAAGGGAAAGGCAGGTTCGTCATTTTCATCCAGAAAAAAGGGCCGAGCTCCTTCAACAGCTCGGACCTTGAAAAAGTAGTTCTTAAAGTCACGAAACGACTCGTCAAACATGGAAAAAACTTTCTTTCCTTGGGTAGAACGAAAGGAGACCCAAGCTGACTTCTTTTTTACCACACCGGGCTTAGTCAAAACAAACAAATAGAAAAAGAGAGATTGGGAAGCAGGAATACCAAAACCGTCGCACAGCAACTGGAAAATTTTTATAAAACCCCAGGAGTTGGGGTGAAGTTGAGAAGGGGCAACATTACAAGACCATAACAAGTCGGTTTCAAATGGAGTAAAAGGAAGAGTAATACCCAGTTGACCAAAGAAAAAATCGTAAGCATAAAAGAAGGGGCGATTGTCAATAACTCGAGTCGAAAAACAGACTCTCTCTTCAGAAGAGGGAGGGACAAGTTCATAATTCTTCTCATCACCAGAATTACTACAGACACTGTGAAACTGCCTAAGCTGAGTACAAAATTCAGAATCAACCAGCGAGACACACATAAGAACCATGGAGTCCACCCAATCAGCCATACCCGCAGGAACCTGGGAAGGCATTTCTGTTACGTTATTTCGGGAAGACATGAGGTCAACTAAATCCTACAAAAAGAAAGGAAGAATGGATTACACAAAAACATCTCGGACAGAGGGCAAAACATCTCGACGGGCGGATAAACAAAAAAGGAAAACCCCAAGAATCAAGACAAAGGACTTGGGGCATCCCTTGGAGGCAGTAAACAAGCAAGGTTTTCAAGTTATTTCTACGACTTACATCCCAGCACTCGTCAAAACAAAATCCAGAAAGAAAACAAAGGAAGCAAAAACGCAAAGGACCACACTTCTACAGTTTACCAGCAAAAAACACTACTTCTACAGTATACCAGAAATGTCAAAAAAGACCAAGCAACAAAGGCGCAAACTTTCTTTTGAAATCAAGCAAAAAATCATCAGCCAAGACACAAACAGAAACGGCGGCAACATGCAAAAGAAAAAGATTCGCACCAAAAAACAAAGAAATTCCAGAGCATGCAACAAGTCAAGCATGATAAAAAATGGAAAGATCCAAACTTTCTCCAAAAAGAATATCAAAAGGAAAACCCCATCGCAAAGACAAAAACAAACGAGAAAAATACGAAATGAGACTAACCTGAAAACGGAAGAAGCTGCGAGAAAGAGTGGAAGCGCAGAGACAAAGGCTTCCCAGAAAAAACGCCAAGCGACGAAAGCAGAAGCGCAAGTGAAAGACAGAATGCGAGAGAGTGAAAGAAGAAATGTGAAGAAGTTACGAAAAGGGCGAAGGAGAGAAACCGTTTTCCTGAATGCAAAATTCAAAAAATAGAGAAGTTAGGGGAAACGGGGCAATTAAATGCCAATTAAATGCGGATATTAAAACCGCTTGCATTCCCAAAACAGCGTCGATATAAAAGCGCGCGCTTTTAGAGGAAAAACGTTCTACATTCAAAAGCTTCTACAAAGGAATCAACAAAATGCTTGAGTTCGGCTTCATTAGAGAAGGACTGAAGTCAAGAACTCGACCTCAAAAAGAAGACCGAGCTCAAAGCAGGGGCACTGTTCATACCCTGGGTCGAACTGTCCGACCCGGGATGATTGGTGGCAAAACGACTGATCTCTTCAGGTCCAACTATCCGACCTCTTCTTAAAGAGATCGGCCAAATCGACAGGAGAGCCCAAGAAAAGGCCCAAATGTAGGAACGTGACCCAAATCCAAAGGCAGTTCAAGCCTACAGAGATAAAGGCGGTTCCCTTAAAGATAAGCTGACTTCACTCAAGATAAAGATAAGATAAGATAAGATAACTAACTTATCTTATCAGAAAGGTCATCCCACACTACTATAAATACACTGGAGCACCCAGGTATAACTCATACTCTGATTCTACAATAAACCTGTTTAATACCCATGCTAACTTAAGCATCGGAGTCTCTTGCAGGTACCCCCACCCTCCGGTGGCCAAGGATCAGCAGTGCAGTAAGTCCAACAAGTCGAATACAACAGCTCCGGCCGCCACCAGCCAGCCGGACACGTCATCTCCGACCAGTACAGAAGATCTCATCCGAGATCGACCTCCAGTTTCAGGTAACCCTCGGAACAAGGCCACAAAGAGCAAGGCAACATCAAAAGAAATAAAGAAGAAGGTACCAAGGAGATGGAGGAACAAAAAGATCCCTACAGAGGACTTCTCTCCAGGGGATAAAGTGATCTCAGCTTACTTCCCAGATATCCCCCCTGATCTCCCCACTGTACCATCTCAGCTACCTAAGGTCTTCACTATCAACAGATTTCTTTCCTTGGAACATGTAGAGATCATTGATACAACCAATAGATATAGGTCCACTGCAAGAGGGGAGGACTTGAAGCATTACCAACCACCCTGACATAGGAAAAAACGTCAAGCTAGTGACGCTAAAGAAGCGCTTCATGGGAGGCAACCCATGTTTTATATGCTTTTAGAAAATAGTTAATAAGTCAATTTTTATGAATTCCAACCCAAACTTGACTAACACTTGGTAAAATCCTTGTCATGCAGTATATAGTGAAGAACAAGTTTGGTGTTCAAAGCCTACCAAGAAAGCATGAATACAACTCAGAGCATGCTAGTCTTGGAGCTTTGAACAACAACGTTTTCATCAATGTGCTTCAAACTAAGTTTGGTGTCACCTAAGGTGCCACGAATATGCATATAAGGATACACAGTTAGTTAGTTAGTTGGTGTTCATGAATAAACAATCTAATCCTTTTCCTTTATTATTCTAGCCGCAAAGTTTAAACTTGTTTCATGATATTAGTTTTTTCTTATTTTATATTTTTAGGGAAAAGGAAAGGAGCACTGAAGGGGATTGATTGGATAATCAAATGAGGAAGGTTCGGCCACTTCATGAAGAGGGACTACACACTTGTTCTAAAAAGGGAACGCATTGGAAAATGTTGCCATGCAACATAGAAAAGAATGGGACCCTTGAAGACCGAGCAATCTCCATCATAAAGTGATGATCCTTGTCCCTTCTCCATGCACAACCCTAACCGTCCATCAAGCAACCTGATGAGCGGATAATTTATACGCTTTTTGACATTGTTTTTAGTATGTTTTTAGTAGGATCTAGTTACTTTTAGGGATGTTTTCATTAGTTTTTATGTTAAATTCACATTTCTGGACTTTACTATGAGTTTGTGTGTTTTTCTGTGATTTCAGGTATTTTCTGGCTGAAATTGAGGGACTTGAGCAGAAATCAGATTCAGAGGTTGAAAAAGGACTGCTGATGCTGTTGGATTCTGACCTCCCTGCACTCAAAGTGGATTTTCTGGAGCTACAGAACTCGAAATGGCGCGCTTCTAATTGCGTTGGAAAGTAGACATCCAGGGCTTTCCAGCAATATATAATAGTCCATACTTTGGCCAAGAATAGACGACGTAAACTGGCGTTCAACGCCAGCTTTCTACCCAAATCTGGCGTCCAGCGCCAGAAAAGGATCCAAAACCAGAGTTGAACGCCCAAACTGGCACAGAAACTGGCGTTCAACTCCACAAATAGCCTCTGCACGTGCTACACTTTGGCTCAGCCCAAACACACACCAAGTGGGCCCCGGAAGTGGATTTATACATCAAATACTTACTCATGTAAACCCTAGTAGCTAGTTTATTATAAATAGGACCTCTTACTATTGTATTAGGCATCCTGGATTGTATTTTGATCCTGTGATCACGTTTTAGGGGGCTGGCCATCTCGGCCATGCCTGGACCTTCACTTATGTATTTTCATACGGTAGAGTTTCTACACTCCATAGATTAAGGTGTGGAGCTCTGCTGTTCCTCAAAGATTAATGCAAAGTACTACTGTTTTCTATTCAATTCTTCTTATTTCGCTTCTAAGATATCCATTCGCACCCAAGAACGTGATGAAGGTGATGATTATGTGTGACGCTCATCATCCTTCTCCCTTATGAACGCGTGCCTGACAAACACTTCCGTTCTACATGAATTAAGCTAGAATGAATATCTCTTAGATCTCCTAACCAGAATCTTCGTGGCGTAAGCTAGAATGATGGCGGCATTTAAGAGAATCCGGAAGGTCTAAACCTTGTCTGTGGTATTCCGAGTAGGATTCAATGATTGAATGACTGTGACGAGCTCCTAACTCGCGATTGCAGGGCGTTAGTGACAGACGCAAAAGGATAGTAAATCCTATTCCAGCATGATCGAGAACCGACAGATGAATAGCCGTGCCGTGACAGGGTGCGTGAGCATATTATTCACTGAGAGGATAAGATGAAGCCATTGACAAGGGTGATGCCTCCAGACGATTAGCCGTGCCGTGACAGGGCATTGGATCATTTTCCCGAGAGATGACCGAAAGTAGCCATTGACAGTGGTGATGTATCACATAAAGCCAGCCATGGAAAGGAGTAAGACTGATTGGATGAAGATAGCAGGAAACAGAGGTTCAGAGGAACGAAAAGCATCTCCATTCGCTTATCTGAAATTCCTACCAATGAATTACATAAGTATCTCTATCCCTATTTTATTATATAATATTCGAAAACACCATTATCACTTTATATCTGCCTGACTGAGATTTACAAGGTGACCATAGCTTGCTTCATACCAACAATCTCCGTGGGATTCGACCCTTACTCACGTAAGGTATTACTTGGACGACCCAGTGCACTTGCTGGTTAGTTGTATCGAAGTTGTGACAATTATGAATTAAGATCAAAGCACCAAGCTTTGGAGCCATTACCAGGGATTGTTCGAGCCTGGACATCACAATTTCGTGCACCAAGTTTTTGGCGCCGTTGCCGGGGATTGTTTGAGTTTGGACAACTAACGGCTCATCTTGTTGCTCAGATTGGGTAACTTTCTTTTCGTTTTCTTTTTAAAAATTTTTCAAAAATATTTCAAAACTTTTCTCATCTGTTTTCGAAAAAAATTAAAAATGTTTTCAAAAATTTATTCAAAATTTTTAAGAATGAATTCTAGTGTTTCATGAAGCATGAGAAGCCTGGCTGGCTGTAAAGCCATGTCTAAATTCTTTTGGACTGAGGCTTGCAATTTGTTATCAAAGAGCAATATACTCTCGTGTTAAAGACTAAAGCTTGGCTGGCCATTGGCCATGTCTAGTGTTTTCGACTGGAGCTTTCATTGAAAGCTTGGCTGGCTAGTGAGCCATGTCTAATTCCTGGACTGAAGCTTTAGACTAACATGGCAAGATTCCTGGAATTCATATTAAAAATTTTGGAATCCTTATTTTTTCTTTTTCATATTATTTTCGAAAAAATCCAAAAAAATTTAGAAAATCATAAAAATCAAAAATATTTTTCTGTTTCTTGTTTGAGTCTTGAGTCATATCATAAGTTTGGTGTCACTTGCATATGCATCTTGCATTTTTCGAAAATTCATGCATTCATAGTGTTCTTCATGATCTTCAAGTTGTTCTTGGTAAGTCTTCTTGTTTGATCTTGATGATTTTTTGTTTTGTGTCTTTTCATGTTTATCATATGCATTCTTGAATTCTTAGTGTCTAAGCATTAAAGAATTCTAAGTTTGGTGTCTTACATGTTTTCTTTGCATAAAAAATTTTTCAAAAATATGTTCTTGATGTTCATCTTGACATTCAAGGTGTTCTTGGTGTTCATCTTGACATTCATATCATTCATGCATACATTCATGGTTTTGATTCAAAAATTTTCATGCATTGCATCTTTTTAGTGTTTTTCTCTTGCATCATAAAAATTCAAAAAATCAAAAAAAATATCTTTCCTTTTTTCTCTCATCAAATTCGAAAATTTGGATTGACTCTTTCAAAACTTTTTAAAAATCAAATTATTTCTCATGAGTCAAATCAAATTTTCAATTTGAAAATCTTATCTTTTTCAAAATCTTTTTCAAAAATCAAATCTTTTTCAAAATTCTTAGTTATTTTCGAAAATTCCATAAATATTTTTCAAAAATCTTTTTCTTATTTTTATAACAAATTTTCGAAAATAACATAATCAATTAATGTTTTGATTCAAAAAATTGAAGTTTGTTACTTACTTGTTAAGAAAGATTCAAACTTTAAGTTCTAGAATCATATCTTGTGATTTCTTATGAATCAAGTCATTAATTGAGATTTTAAAAATCAAATCTTTTTCAAAACTAATTTCTATCATATCTTTTCAAAAATATCTTCTTATCTTATCTTTTTCAAAAAAATATCTTTTCAAAATATCTTTCCTAACCTCCTAACTACTTATCTTTTCAAAATTGGTTTTCAAAATTTGTTTCAACTAACTAACTAACTTTTTGTTTGTTTCTTAACTTTTTCAAAACCACCTAACTAATTCTCCCTTTCTAATTTTCGAAAATATCACCCCCTTTTTCAAAAATTTCTTTTTAATTAACTAATTATTTTTATTTTTATTTTTGATTTCAAAAAAAAAAAATTTTTCGAAAAAAAAAATACTAAATATTTTTCAAAAACTATTTTCAAAAATCACTAACTCCTTTTCAAAAATAATTTTCGAAAAATCCCTCCTTCTCTCTCATCTTATTCTATTTATTTATTCATCTACTAACATCTCTTCCTCACATCATCACCAAATTCGAACCCCCTCCTCTATCTGTGTTCGAATTTCTTCTTCTTCTTTTCTACTAACAATAAGGAACCTCTTTACTGTGACATAGAGGATTCCTCTTCTTTTCTTTTTCTCTCCTCTTTCTTATGAGCAGGGACAGAGAAAAAGGCATTCTTGTTGAAGCTGATCCAGAACCTGAAAGGACTCTGAAGAGAAAATTAAGAGAAGCTAAATTACAACAATCCAGAGACAACTTGATTGAAAATTTCGAACAAGTAAAGGAGATGGCAGCCAAACCCAACAACAATGCAAGGAGAATGCTTGGTGACTTTACTGCACCTAATTCCAATTTACATGGAAGAAGCATCTCCATTCCTGCCATTGGAGCAAACAACTTTGAGCTGAAACCTCAATTAATTTCTCTAATGCAGCAGAACTGCAAGTTTCATGGACTTCCATCTGAAGATCCTTTTTAGTTCTTAACTGAATTCTTGCAGATATGTGATACTGTTAAGACTAATGGAGTAGATCCTGAAGTCTACAGGCTCATGCTTTTCCCCTTTGCTGTAAGAGACAAAGCTAGATTATGGTTGGATTCTCAACCTAAAGACAGCCTGAACTCTTGGGATAAGCTGGTCACGGCTTTCTTAGCCAAGTACTTTCCTCCTCAAAAACTGAGCAAGCTTAGAGCTGATGTTCAAACCTTCAGGCAGAAAGAAGGTGAATCCCTCTATGAAGCTTGGGAAAGATACAAATAGTTGACCAAAAAAGTGTCCTTCTGACATGCTTTCAGAATGGACCATCCTGGATATATTCTATGATGGTTTATCTGAGCTATCAAAGATGTCACTGGACACCTCTGCAGGTGGATCCATTCACCTAAAGAAAACGCCTGCAGAAGCTCAAGAACTCATTGACATGGTTGCTAATAACCAGTTCATGTACACTTCTGAAAGGAATCCTGTGAGTAATGGGATGCCTATGAAGAAGGGAGTTCTTGAAGTTGATACTCTAAATGCCATATTGGCTCAGAACAAAATATTGACTCAGCAAGTCAATATGATTTCTCAGAGTCTGCATGGAATGCAAGCTGCATCCAACAGTACTCAAGAGGCATCTTCTGAAGAAGAAGCCTATGATCCTGAGAACCCTGCAATAGCAGAGGTAAATTACTTAGGTGAACCTTATGGAAACACCTATAACTCAACATGGAGAAATCATCCAAATTTCTCATGGAAGGATCAAAAGCCCCAACAAGGCTTTAATAATGGTGGAAGAAACAGGTTTAATAATAATAAACCTTTTCCATCATCAACTCAGCAACAGACAGAGAACTCTGAACAAAATGCTTCTAATTTAGCAAATCTAGTCTCTGATCTATCTAAAGCCACTGTAAGTTTCATGAATGAAACAAGGTCTTCCATTAGAAAGCTGGAAGCACAAGTGGGCCAGCTGAGTAAAAGGATCACTGAAATCCCTCCTAGTACTCTCCCAAGCAATACAGAAGAGAACCCAAAAGGAGAGTGCAAGGCCATTGACATAAGCGCCATGGCCAAACCTATAAGGAGAGGAGAGGACGTGAATCCCAAGGAGGAAGACCTCCTGGGACGTCCAGTGATCAATAAGGAGCTTCCCTCTGAGGAACCAAAGGACTCTGAGGCTCATCTAGAGACCATAGAGATTTCATTGAACCTCCTTATGCCCTTCATGAGCTCTGATGAGTATTCCTCTTCTGAAGAGAATGAGGATGTCACTGAAGAGCAAACTGCCAAGTTTCTTGGTGCAATCATGAAACTGAATGCCAAATTGTTTGGCATTGATGCTTGGGAAGTTGAACCTCCCTTGTTCATCAATGAACTAAGTGATCTGGATCAACTGACATTGCCTCAGAAGAGACAGGATCCTGGAAAGTTCATAATCCCTTGTACCATAGGCACCATGATCTTTAAGGCTCTGTGTGACCTTGGTTCAGGAATAAACCTCATGCCCCTCTCTATAATAGAGAAACTGGGAATCTATGGGGTGCAAGCTGCTAAAATCTCACTAGAGATGGCAGACAGCTCTAGAAAACAGGCTTATGGACAAGTAGAAGATGTATTAGTAAAGGTTGAGGGCCTTTACATCCCTGCTGATTTCATAGTCCTGGATACTGGAAAGGAAGAGGATGAATCCATCATCCTAGGAAGACCTTTCCTGGCCACAGCAAGAGCTGTGATTGATGTTGACAGAGGTGAAATAGTCCTTCAATGGAATGAGAACTCCCTTGTATTCAAAACTCAAGGATCTCCTTCTGCAACCATGGAGAGGAAGCTTGAAAAGCTTCTCTCAAAGCAGAGTCAACCAGAGCCTCCACAGTCAAACTCTAAGTTTGGTGTTGGGAGGCCACAACCAAACTCTAAGTTTGGTGTTGAACTCCCATATCCAAACTCTAAGTTTGGTGTTGGAGAGTCTCAACAAAGCTCTGCACATCTGTGAGGCTCCATGAGAGCCCACTGTCAAGCTATTGACATTAAAGAAGCACTTGTTGGGAGGCAACCCAATGTTTATCTAATTCTTATTTTTATTGTTTTTCATGTTTTCTTAGGTTCATGATCATGTGGAGTCACAAAATAAACAAAAAAATCAAAAACGGAATCAAAAACAGCAGAAGAAAAATCACACCCTGGAGGAGCATCTGTCTGGCGTTCAAACGCCAGAACAGAGCATAGTTTTGGCGCTGAACGCCCAGAATGGGAGCATCTTGGCGCTGAACGCCCAGAACAAGCATGGTTCTGGCGTTCAACGCCAGAAATGGCAGCAAAGGGGCGTTGAACGCCCAAAATGGGCACCAACCTGGCGCTGAACGCCCAGAGTTGTGTGCAAGGGCATTTTGCATGCCTAAATTGGTGCAGGAATGTAAATGCCTTGACACCTCAAGATCTGTGGACCCCACAGGATCCCCATCTGCCTTCACTCACTCTCTTCTCTCTTCTCAATCATCCTCTATTCCCAATAAACACTCATCCCTTCTGTCTTCCATTTACCACTCACATCCATACACCCACTACCTTCAAAATTCAACATCTCTCTCCCACCCAATCCCACCCATATGGCCGAATACACATTCCAATCCATCTCCTCCATATCTTCTTCTTATTCTTCTATTCTTTCTTCTTTTGCTCGAGGGCGAGCAACATTCTAAGTTTGGTGTGGTAAAAGCATAGCTTTTTTTGTTTTTTTCCATAACCATTGATGGCACCTAAGGCCAGAGAAACCTCTAGAAAGAGGAAAGGGAAGACAAAAGCTTCCATCAAGGGTCTATAGCTCAGTGGTAGAACATTTGACTGCAAATCAAGAGATCCCTGAGATACCTCAGGGGATACATTTTCTTCCACACAATTATTGGAAGCAACTAAGGGTGGAACATCAAGAGCACTCCATCATCCTTCATGAAATCAGAGAAGATCTAAAAGCAATGAAGGAGGAGCAGCAAAGACAAGGAAGAGACATAGAAGAGCTCAAAGACATCACTAAGGTGGATTCATTCCTTGTTCTTATTTCTTCTATTTTTCGTTTTCTATGTTATGTACTTATCTATGTTTGTGTCTTCATTACATGATCATTAGTAGTTAGTAACTTTGTCTTAAAGTTATAAATATCCTATGAATCCATTACCTCTCTTAAATGAAAAATGTTTTAATTCAAAAGAACAAGAAGTACATGAGTTTCGAATTTATCCTTGAACTTAGTTTAATTATATTGATGTGGTGACAATGCTTCTTGTTTTCTGAATGTATGCTTGAACAGTGCATATGTCTTTTGAAGTTGTTGTTTAAGAATGTTAAATATGTTGGCTCTTGAAAGAATGATGACTAGGAGACATGTTATTTGATAATCTGAAAAATCATAAAAATGATTCTTGAAGCAAGAAAAAGCAGCAAAGAACAAAGCTTGCAGAAAAAAAAAAGAAAAAAAAAATAGGCGAAAAAAAAAATATAGAAAGAAAAAGAAAAAGCAAGCAGAAAAAGCCAATAACCCTTAAAACCAAAAGGCAAGGGCAAATAAAAAGGATCCCAAGGCTTTGAGCATCAGTGGATAGGAGGGCCTAAAGGAATAAAATCCTGGTCTAAGCGGCTAAACCAAGCTGTCCCTAACCATGTGCTTGTGGCGTGTAGGTGTCAAGTGAAAACTTGAGACTGAGCGGTTAAAGTCAAGGTCCAAAGCAAAAAAAAAAACAAAGAGTGTGCTTAAGAACCCTGGACACCTCTAATTGGGAACTCTAGCAAAGCTGAGTCACAATCTGAAAAGGTTCACCCAATTATGTGTCTGTGGCATTTATGTATCCGGTGGTAATACTGGAAAACAAAGTGCTTAGGGCCACGGCCAAGACTCATAAAGAAGCTGTGTTCAAGAATCATCATACTGAACTAGGAGAGTCAATAACACTATTCGAAATCTGAAGTTCCTATAGATGCCAATCATTCTGAACCTCAATGGATAAAGTGAGATGCCAAAACTATTCAAGAGGCAAAAAGCTATAAGTCCCGCTCATATGATTGAAGCTATGTTTCATTGATAGTTTGGAATTTATAGTATACTCTCTTCTTTTTATCCTATTTGATTTTCAGTTGCTTGGGGACAAGCAACAATTTAAGTTTGGTGTTGTGATGAGCGGATAATTTATACGCTTTTTGACATTGTTTTTAGTATGTTTTTAGTAGGATCTAGTTACTTTTAGGGATGTTTTCATTAGTTTTTATGTTAAATTCACATTTCTGGACTTTACTATGAGTTTGTGTGTTTTTCTGTGATTTCAGGTATTTTCTGGCTGAAATTGAGGGACTTGAGCAGAAATCAGATTCAGAGGTTGAAAAAGGACTGCTGATGCTGTTGGATTCTGACCTCCCTGCACTCAAAGTAGATTTTCTGGAGCTACAGAACTCGAAATGGCGCGCTTCCAATTGCGTTGGAAAGTAGACATCCAGGGCTTTCCAGAAATATATAATGGTCCATACTTTGGCAAAGAATAGACGACGTAAACTGGCGTTCAACGCCAGCTTTCTACCCAAATCTGG
This sequence comes from Arachis hypogaea, assembly GCF_003086295.3. Classification (NCBI taxonomy): domain Eukaryota; kingdom Viridiplantae; phylum Streptophyta; class Magnoliopsida; order Fabales; family Fabaceae; genus Arachis; species Arachis hypogaea. The sequence goes on from NC_092055.1 coordinate 105,556,594, forward strand.
CGTCCAGCGCCAGAAAAGGATCCAAAACCAGAGTTGAACGCCCAAACTGGCACAGAAACTGGCGTTCAACTCCACAAATAGCCTCTGCACGTGCTACACTTAGGCTCAGCCCAAACACACACCAAGTGGGCCCCGGAAGTGGATTTATACATCAAATACTTACTCATGTAAACCCTAGTAGCTAGTTTATTATAAATAGGACCTCTTACTATTGTATTAGGCATCCTGGATTGTACTTTGATCCTGTGATCACGTTTTAGGGGGCTGGCCATCTCGGCCATGCCTGGACCTTCACTTATGTATTTTCATACGGTAGAGTTTCTACACTCCATAGATTAAGGTGTGGAGCTCTACTGTTCCTCAAAGATTAATGCAAAGTACTACTATTTTCTATTCAATTCTTCTTATTTCGCTTCTAAGATATCCATTCGCACCCAAGAACGGGATGAAGGTGATGATTATGTGTGACGCTCATCATCCTTCTCCCTTATGAACGCGTGCCTGACAAACACTTCCGTTCTACATGAATTAAGCTAGAATGAATATCTCTTAGATCTCCTAACCAGAATCTTCGTGGCGTAAGCTAGAATGATGGCGGCATTCAAGAGAATCCGGAAGGTCTAAACCTTGTCTGTGGTATTCCGAGTAGGATTCAATGATTGAATGACTGTGACGAGCTCCTAACTCGCGATTGCAGGGCGTTAGTGACAGACGCAAAAGGATAGTAAATCCTATTCCAGCATGATCGAGAACCGACAGATGAATAGCCGTGCCGTGACAGGGTGCGTGAGCATATTATTCACTGAGAGGATAAGATGAAGCCATTGACAAGGGTGATGCCTCAAGACGATTAGCCGTGCCGTGACAGGGCATTGGATCATTTTCCCGAGAGATGACCGAAAGTAGCCATTGACAGTGGTGATGTATCACATAAAGCCAGCCATGGAAAGGAGTAAGACTGATTGGATGAAGATAGCAGGAAAGCAGAGGTTCAGAGGAACGAAAAGCATCTCCATTCGCTTATCTGAAATTCCTACCAATGAATTACATAAGTATCTCTATCCCTATTTTATTATATAATATTCGAAAACACCATTATCACTTTATATCTGCCTGACTGAGATTTACAAGGTGACCATAGCTTGCTTCATACCAACAATCTCCGTGGGATTCGACCCTTACTCACGTAAGGTATTACTTGGACGACCCAGTGCACTTGCTGGTTAGTTGTATCGAAGTTGTGACAATTATGAATTAAGATCAAAGCACCAAGCTTTGGAGCCATTACCAGGGATTGTTCGAGCCTGGACATCACAATTTCGTGCACCACAACCACTCCATCAATCCACAACTTACATTCACTCACAATCTCCCTATATAAGTGAGTCCTAGTGCGTACTTACCCCTCACACTCAATTTCCCACTCTCCACACTTCACACTTTCGGCATCCAAAATTCCTTCATTACACCTCGTCCTAACCAACCAAATTCCTCATCTATCTATACCTTCTAATCTCCTCACACAGCAACTCAAATTCATGGCATCATCAAGCTCCAAGAGGCAAAAGAGGAAGGAACCAATGGAGAGCATTCCTTTCGATGAGAAGAGATTCAAAACTGCGTTTCATGAACAAGAATTTGAGCGGAAAAAGCTCAAAAAGATACTGCCCGAGTTAACCTTCCAAATCAATGAAGACGAGTGCCCACAGATTCAGGAGAAAATTGAACAAAGAGGGTGGCAAAGGCTCACGAATCCAGAGGGGAAGATCAATGCAAACCTCGTCAAAGAGTTCTATGCAAATGTGGTTAGAGAAGACAAAACCAAGGCCCCAACCTTTAAAAGCTATGTAAGAGGAAAGGATGTGGACTTCAGCCCAAATGCTATAACAAGAACTCTTCACCTGAAATCACCACATTTTGATGAGCTCAGTTATCATGCAAGGATAAATAAGAGCCCTGACAATGATGAGCTCACAGAAATCGTGACTGATATCTGTGTTATAGCAGCTGACTAGGAGAGGTATGCAGATGGGAGACCCAGATTCATCAAGAGGGGAGACCTTAGCCCGGAGGCCAAGGGATGGTTTGAACTCGTAAGGAGGTCTATCCTCCCAGCTGCAAATAATTCAGAGGTCAATATCAATCGAGCGACTATGGTACATTGCCTAATACAGGGTGGAGAAATCAATGTGCATGAACTCATAGCTGAGGGGATTCAAGAGTCAGCTGAGAAGGTTGATCCGGGTGCCAGGTTTTGGTACCCCAGCACTATTCTCAGATTGTGTACAAGAGCCAAGGTAGTCTTCAAGGATAACAATCCAAACTGGGTGAATCCTGGGAGGCTAGTTACACTCCAGCGTCTAATCTATACTACTCCCGCCCAACAACAAAGAAGACCCCAAATAGGAAAGCAAAAAGCGAAAGAAGGAGCTCATCAAGAGGAATCTCATCAGGAAGAATATCAACAAGAAGAACATCATGACCCAGCCAACTTGAATATGAATCACCTTTTAAGAGCCATTAAAGATTTGGGGATGAGACATATGGAAGGACAAGAGCAAATACTAAACCTTCAGTCCAACTGGATGAGCCAACAAGAAGAGTGGCAGAAACAACAAATGGAGCAGCAACAGGAACACTACTCCCAGCTCACTCAAGCCATCCACCAAGTTACTGAGAGGCAAGAACGTCAAGATAAGCACTTGCAAGAACTCAATCAGCGGCAAATAGCTCAGATGAAAGCATTTAATGAGTTCACTGTACTTAATGAAGGACGGCAACTACATAGGGAGGAGTTCAACGTAAACACCCAAGCCAAGTTAAACTACATGTCTAGTCATATGCATCATCTACACTATGCTATCCCTACATATGATGAGGTTCAAAAAGATTTTGTAGAACAAGAAGAAAGGAAAGTGAAACAGCAGAAGGAAACACTAAAGAAGAAGATGGAAGATGGTGGTTTCTGGAAGAAGTTGATTGGAATGAGCCAAGGGAGTGGGAGTACCAGCACTCAAGAGGGACACAAAGAGGACAAGCAAGGAGAGGAGCATGGTCATCCACATGAGTAAAAGGTGGTGGAGTTCCTTCGTTGGTCCATCCTTTTTCTATACTTTAAATAAGGAAGATCTTGTATGAAATAGAACATGCTTCCATGTTAGTTTGAACCTTTTTAAATTCTGTCTTTTAAGTTTTTTGTTGAATAGGTCTATGCTTGCTAGTCTTTATGTCACTGCATCCTTTCCTTACTTACTTGTATGCTTGTCCTTTTGAATCAAATGAAAAGAGAATGAGTGTTTATTAAAAGACCAGAGTGGAGTTCATACTATGGAGTAAGTCCTGAGCTTGTGGTGTGGTCATAAGTTAGCTAAGTTGGTTCAACCACAAGGTGGGAAGACAACTATCTGTCTGGAATCGTATGCTTAAGACACACCCCATGAGACTAACTAAATAACAAGATCCTAATAAGAAAAAGGGGGAAAAGAAAAATGAAAGTGGAAAAATAAAAGAAAAAGAGTAAGCAATAAGGCTAGGCACCAATGGTTTTAATCTTGAGGCATATGTTTGTGGTGCTCCTGTGTGAGGGATTTACTTGGATGAATAAGCTCTTAGGGGTGCCTTATCACTTGGTAACTTGGGTTAACTAACTCAGGATTATCAGCTGAAAGTCCACTATCAAGAGTAACCCTCACTATAGAGCATTTAGTAATCCAAAGAGGTGCTGGACACCAAGGTCTCAAGAAAAAAAATAAATAAACCATATGCCTATGGTGTGTATGTATGGGGGAGAGACTTGAGGGAGTAAGTCCTTAGGGGTGCTTCAACACCTAGCACCTTGAACCAACTAGTTCGGGAGTGTTGGCTGAAAGCTTATTTTAAAGAGTTGCCCCCTTATAGAGCACTTAGCCTAAGAACATAAATAAGCCCTGAAATAACAACAAAAGGATCAATGAATAAAAATCTCATGGGATGCAATCACAGTGAGGATTCTATGACATGATAAAGGTCTGAAAGCCAGTGAAGGAATGAACCTAAGTTGTTATGCATGAAACCACCATAAAACCAGAAACATGACTTCCACAAGAATGACTCATTTCTCTTGGCATTCCGTTCATCATTCTCTTGTTCCAGTACTTGCTTAGGGACAAGCAAGCTTTAAGTTTGGTGTTGTGATGCCAAGGCATTTTGGCCAGTTTCACTGACCTTTTCTTTACTGTTTTTAGGGTAGTTTCATGCATTTTCTTAGAAAATAAGCTAGTCTGGGTAGATATTCACTTACATCTTGATTCAAGCATATATTGTTCACTTTACATGATTTCATGAGGATTTTGCATGAAATTTAATGACAAATTGGATGTTGCATTTTCCATGACTTGGATTAGAACTTTGATGCACTTTATTGCTTGATTTCAGGATAAAAGAAGCAAGGAAGAACCACGTTAGCAGACACGGTAATCTAACTAACGTGACCTCTAACATGGAATGGGAGTTAACTTGCAAAGTTAATGAGAAAAGTAATCGCCAATAACGCCCTTGAAGCCATCATAGCCCACGTTAAGAGTCACGTTAAATAAGTTAACGTGAACTCTAACGTGGAAGAAAGAAAATGGAGCCAACGTTAGTGACACTTACCTTTGTCACTAACGTTGGACCAAGCTCATAAGTGGCCACGTTAAGAGCCACGTTAACTTAGTTAACGTGGACTCTAACGTTGGGAAGCAAAGAAGAAGCCAACGTTTGTCACTAACATTGGCCAAGCCTCAATGAGCCACGTTAACTCCCACGTTAACCTAATTAACGTGGAAGCTAACGTGGAGATAGCATGTGATCGCCAACGTTAGTGACACCTACCTTTGTCATTAACGTTGGAATGAACCCACACAAGCCACTATGAGCCACGTTAACTCCCACGTTAACTTAGTTAACGTGGAAGCTAACGTGGATAAGGGAATGATGAGCCAACGTTAGTGACACTCACCTTTGTCACTAACGTTGGAGATGGCTAGCATTGCTACGTTAGAAGCCACGCTAACCTAGTTAGCGTGGACTCTAACGTGGGAAATAGGGGCATATTGGAACGTTAATGACAAAGGTAAGTGTCACTAACATTCTCGAAGGATTGGCAAGTCTACGTTGAGAGCCACATTAACTAAGTTAACGTGGACTCTAACGTAGGGAAGGAGGAGGCTTATCAACGTTATTGGGAAAGGTAAGTCCCAATAACGTGTGCGAAGGACCAAGAGGCAACGTTAGTGGCAACGTTTGTGCCACTAACGTTGAGGTTAACGTGGCTCATACTTGGGTGAGCAACGTTAGTGAAAAAGGTGATTGTCACTAACATTCTCGAACCCACACCTCCACTTAACGTTAACACCACTATCGTCCTGAGCTAAAAGTCCCTGCCTACTTCACACTTTCTCTCTGCAAGCAAAGCTAAGCCCAATGAAGAAGATAACTGCTTCAAACTCAGGATCCAAAGGCCCATACCCAAGACTTGAAGAGCCAACTAGAAGATCAAAAGAGTAGTATATATAGGAGTAGCTTTGAATTAGTTTAGAGAGCTGGAAACTTTAGGGAGCCTTTGGCCTAGAATTACTCTCTGTATTCTACTTTCTCTGCACTTCTAGTTTACTTTCAGCACGTATTCTCCATCTTTGTTTTCATTTTCCAGAGCTATGAACAACTAAACCCCTTTCATTGGGTTAGGGAGCTCTGTTGTAATTTGATGGATCAATTTTAGTTTTCATTCTCCTTCTTCTATCTTTTCTTTTGATTTTACTAGAAAGCTTTCGATCTTCATCCAATTGGGTAGTTATCTTGGAAAAGAAGCTATTCATACTTGGATCTCTTCTGAACCTTGAAAGAGGAATGAATGGATCATGCTAGAAATGATTTCTCATGCTGGACCAAATTGGGTGTGGATGGATATGTGACTATAATCCTTCCAACACTTGATTTGGGAAATGCATGTGGTATAATCAATGACCATACTTCATCTCTTCTCATGAGCAATTGACCAAGGAATTGGCTATTGATCAAGATTTGAGAGATTGAATTACAAGGAATTGTAATTCGATCACTTAAGATTGCCAAGGAGATCAATGAATGCATTGATTGAGGAAGAGATGAAAATGAACTTGATCCGGAGAATGCAACATCTCCTGAGCCCAATGAACTCCCCATTTCTGATCTTACCCATTCTCTTTAATTTCTGCCATTTACTTTTATGAGCAATTACCCCATTCTCATTTAAGATTCTGCAATTTACTTTCCGCCATCTACATTCAGCTCTTTATTTCCAGCATTTACTGTTTTTGCCATTTACTTTCCCACCATTTAATTTTCTACAATTCTCAACTCAAATTCTGGTTCGCTCAACTAGAACATTCCTTTAATTAAAGTTGCTTGATCAATCAATCTCTGTGGGATTCGAACTCACTCTATTGTGAGTTTTTACTTGACGACGAATTTGGTACACTTGCCGAGGGAAATTTGTTGTGAGACAAGTTTTCCGCGTATCAGGCGTCTATCACGCGTCCGCGTGGGTCACGCGGTCGTGTCATCCGGAGTTTTCCTTGTCATGCGTTCGCTTCGGTCAGGCATCCGCATCATCTGTGTTCTTTTTAAGGCGCGCGTCCACGTCAGTCACGCATTCGCGTCGCTGCCTTTTCGCGCTGGGCATGCGGCTGCGTCGTCCATGCGTTCATGTCGCTGCCAGTTTCTTCAAAAACTCTATTTTGTGCTTTCCTTCCATTTTTGTATGTTTCATTTCCATCCTTTAACTCATTCCTACCTTAAAGGATCTGAAACTTCTCAACACACAAGTCACGGCATCGAATGGTAATAAAAGGGTAATTAAAATAAGTAATTTCAAAGCATAGGAAACATGTATTTTACATATATCACATAATAAGGAAGGGAAAGTAAAACCATGAAATTTACATGAATAAGTGGGTGAAGGATTGAATAAATCTATTGAATTGAGCACAATATATGTCATAAAATATGGGTTTATCAACCTCCCCACACTTAAACAATAGCATGTCCTCATGCTAAGTTCAAGATAAAGAGTAAGGTAAGGTTAAAGTGGTGGAATTTCATGCAATGCAATCTATCCTAAATGCAACTACCTAAATGGATCATGCAATTCTAATTGTCATTTACTTGTATATAAAACTTACATGTAGTTAAATTAATTCACATTCTCAAGGAATCATATATGCATAGCCAACCTTAGATAATGTGAAAGCGCTTTTACAATTGAGATGGGTAAAATATTTTACAAACTTACAAGACAATTAACAATTTAAGCAGAGATATATGGTGATGAGCTATTGAACCCTCACTGGATTATGTGTTTACTCTCTGGTCACTCAGTGTTTATTGGGTTAATCACTCTATTCTTTTTTTTATCCTTACTTTCTATAACTTTGTTCTTTATCTAACCAATCAACAATTATAGAATATAGGCATACAAAAATCATGAGGTCTTTTCCAAGGTTGTAATGGGGCCAAGGTAAAGGTAAGGGTATATGTATAAGGCTAAGTGAGCTAATAAGTGAATCCTTGATTAGTCTAAGATCTCACCTAATATACACATTTTGCAGTTCAAAGTTTCTTAACCTTTTTGCCCAACTTTTCTCACTTTGTGTTGCAAGCTCATGCATTAACTTTAATTTTATCCCATGTGCATTTATTTTGCAATTGGGGAATTTTTTTGTATCCCCTAAAAAAATAAAAACTTTTTTTTGTGCAGGTATGCAGTTATGCAGTATGCAATGCTAAATGCAAATGTTATGAATAGCATCCAGGTTCAATAAAAATAAAACAATATAAAAATAAATAAAACGAAATAAAATGGAAACAGGAACGATCATACCATGGTGGGTTGCCTCCCACCTAGCACTTTTAGTTAAAGTTCTTAAGTTGGACATTGGATGAGCTTCCTGTTATGGTGGCTTATGCTTAAATTCATCCAGAAATCTCTACCAATGTTTGGAATGCCAACAGCCTCCGGGGTCCCAAACTAGGCAAGTGAAGCTTTTGAGCAGCTTCAAACAGGTTCTCAGGCTCCCGGGGTGACGAATGTCAGAATAGATTCCAGGATCCCAAACCTTGCTTTTAAATCCGCCTTCGTTTTGATCTATATTTTTCCGTCCGGGCGGTTCAGAAATTAGATTCTCACCAAGATGACCAAACGTTTTCTGAGATCCATTCGATTGAACATGAGACCAATCCGTGCACTTCGAGTTGAAGCGTGGAACTTTATTGAACCTTGTGCACCAGCTCTGAGTACGAGTTATTTCCCTCTTACTCTTAAAGCCGTAGAGAGCTCTAAGCTGGCCATCTGTTTCAAGCAAACCATATTCAAGTGGAAAAATAAAGTTAAAGGTTAAGGATTGTACCCACTTGAAGCTTGTATTGGGTGGTAGTTGCCTTGGGATAGGTGTTTCCAGTGGTTCTGTAAGTTCTACTCCCTTGTAATCTTCTGTGAATTCCTCTATTTCCTTGAAAAATTCTTCAAATGCATCTGTGTCTTGATCAAAGTCTTCGATGTCTTCCTCATCACTTAAGTCATAAGCTGGAGATTGAGAGAAATCTACCTCCGCATCATCTTCGTATTCACTTGGGAAAGATTCTTCGATCTCAGAGAATTCACTTGCGGATGCAAGTTCATTACTAGGAGAACCTGACTTGAGGCTACTATCATCAAGGAAACTTGCTTCTTGGGTCATTCCGTCTAGTTCTTCATAAAATACCTGCCTTGGGGGTTGTGCACTATCCTCCTTAGCATCAATTGTAACGTCTTTGACGGAATTCTTCACAACTCTGGATTCCCATGGAAGTTTAACATCTCCTAAATCTTCAATCAGTACTTCTTCTTCTTGGATAATCTGAGCTTTCTCCAATTGTTCCAGAACAAAGTTGTGCTTATTACTGCCCTCTGGGGTTTCTAGTGTCTCCTTCATGCTACGTTCATCAGTAGATTTTCCACATAAAGCTATTGGAGTTCCTTGAGGGTTTGAACGTCTGGAAGATAATTGATGTATTGCTTGCTCCAGCTGACGAAGGGTTGTATGAAGTTGATCTACTGTTTCCTTGAGATGAGACTATGATTCTCGAGGTTATGGATTTGGGCATGGTACATAGGGAAGTGGTGGTGTTTGGGAGTAATCGGATTGGAACTGGGGTAAATAAGGATCATATGGTGGTGGATGGTGAAAAGGAACTTGTGAGTGTGGTGGTTTAAAGTTACGTTGAGAGGATGGTCTATAGGCAAAGGGTGGGGCTTGTTGGTAGTTACAAGGTTGTTCACCATATCTATTAGCTTGGTATGCATTGTAAAGTGGTCCTCGTCTGTGATACTGTGGAGGGTGTTGTTGCCTAAAGGGTTGATCAAATCCTCTTGGCTCCATCCATCTTTGAGTTCTCTGACCTTGATGCATATTCCTATTATAACTTCCGTTCCCTTCAACGATATTAGAACCAAACTCAAAGCGAGAGGGGTGAGAATTCATAGTAGCTAAAAAAATTAAAAAGGGACAAAAAAATAATTAAACAAATAAAAGAAAAATATTTACAATAACCAATAATAAGGAACACGATTGCAATTTCCCGGCAACGGCGCCATTTTGACGTTAGGATTTTTTCTAGTAAAGAATTTTATAAAAATAGTCGCATTGTAGATATAGTTTCTAAACCAACAGAAATCCCTTCGTGCAAATGTTTTGGTTGTCACAAGTAACAAACCCCTAAATAAATTGATAACCGAAGTATTTAAACCTTGGGTCATCTTCTCAAGGAACTGCAAGGAAGTATGTTCTTATTATTGGTTATGAGTTTTGTAAATTGGGGGTTTTAAAAGTAAGAAACAAGTAAATTAAATGACAAGTAAAATAAATAAATAACTATAAAATAAACTCTTGGCAAGGTATGACAATTTGGAAGTCCTATCCTAGTTATCCTTATCAATGGTGATGAGAATTGAGTTTAATCCCACTTAGTTAACCTTTACTAAACAAAGGAAAGTCAACTGAACTAATCAGTTTGATCCTCAGGTCCTAGTCAATTCCTAAGGAAAGACTAGAGTTATTGGAATTCGATTTGATCAGAAAAAATAACAATTATCAATCACGATGAGTTTGATAACTCAAGAGTCTCCAATTGAACAATTGAAGCCAAAAGGGGAAAATCTAAATTGTAAATAAAGGAAAGCAATCACAATTCTGAAATACCTCAAGTTGCACTAATAAAGATATCAAATGTAACATGGAAGAGTTCATAAATTAAATTAAGAAAATAATAAAAAGGAACATTGAACCTGATAAAGAGTCGGAACGCTAGCTTGAATTAATAAGAAATCCTAATCCTAAAACCTAAGAGAGAGGAGAGAACCTCTCTCTCTAAAAACTACATCTAAACCATAAAAAAAGTGAATAATTGAAGACCTCCTCATGAATGGATGCATTCTCCCACTTTATAACCTCTAATCTGTGCTTTCTGGACTTGGATCTGGGCCAAAAAAGCTTCAAAAATCGCTGGGAGCATTTTCTATAATTTCTGGTGCGTGGCGTCTGTCACGCGTCTATGCGTCACACGGTCGCGTCATCTGGAGTTTTTCTTGTCACGCGTTTGCTTCGGTCATGTGTCTGCATCATCTGTGTTCTTCTTAAGGCGTGTGTCCGCGTCAGTCACGCGTTCGCGTCACTGCCTTTTCGCGCTGGGCATGCGGCCGTATTGTCCATGCGTTTGCGTCGCTGCCAGTTTCTTCAAAAACTCCATTTTGTGCTTTCCTTCTATTTTTGTTTCTTTTCCATCCTTTAACTCATTCCTGCCTTAAAGGATCTGAAACTTCTCAACACACAAGTCACGGCATCGAATGGTAATAAAAGGGTAATTAAAATAAGTAATTTCAAAGCATAGGAAACATGTATTTTACATATATCACATAATAAGGAAGGGAAAGTAAAACCATGCAATTTACATGAATAAGTGGGTGAAGGATTGAATAAATCTCTTGAATTGAGCATAATATATGTCGTAAAATATAGGTTTATCACCGATCCATTACGTCCCTAAGACGATCCTTTCTCTCTTGTTCCATGTCAATAGCGTAATTGGGATCATGTTGCTCTTGGATTAATGGGTATGGGTGAAAAGTAAGTGCACCAGAGCTTGAGGGTTGAGTATTGGGAGTAAAGGATGGATCCACATGGGATATAAGAGCTTGGAGAGTAGAGGAGAGACTGATGAGAGTAGAGGTAAGTGTGGTTTGAAGCTCTCTTTGTCCTTCGCGAATAGCACTAAAGGTATCATCTGTGGGAGCTTGGGGTGGATAGGAGGGTTCATTTGTTGGGAGAAAAGGCTCATAATACGGAGGTGGTTCTTCTTGATAAGGGTATGGAGATGGTGTATATTGAGGTGGTGGTTCTGGTTATGGTTCATATGGTTCGTATGGTGGTTGGTGCGGTGGATAAGGGTTAGGGTCATATGGAGGTGAATGGTGGAAAGGGGTTTGTGAGTATAGTGGTTCAAAGCTATGTTAAGGAGGGGGTTCATAGGCATATGGTGGGGCTTGTTGGTAACTACAAGGGGGTCCACCATATCCATTGTCTTGGTATTGATGCCAGGGCATCTTGGCCAATTTCACTGACCTTTTCTTTACTATTTTAGGGTAGTTTCATGCATTTTCTTAGTAAACAAGCATGTTTTGGGTAAATATTCACTTACATCTTGATTCAAGCAAACATTGTGAACTTTACATGATTTCATAAGAATTATGCATGAATTGAATGATAAAATGGATGTGCATGATCTCATGATTAAGAACCAAGCTTTGATGCACTTTATTTGCTTGATTTCAAGACAAAGGAAGCAAGGAAGAGCCACGTTAGTAGCCACGTTAGTCTAACTAATGTGACCACTAACGTGGAATGGGAGCTAGCTTGCAACGTTAATGGAAAAAGTGATCACCAATAACGCCTTCGAAAGCCATCATAGCCCACGTTAGTGGCCACGTTAATTACATTAATGTGGAAGCTAACGTAGAGGAAAAGGGAAGCTCCAACGTTAGTGGTAAAAGTGAATACCACTAACGTTCCAAAAAGGGCACACTTGGCCACGTTAAGAGTCACGTTAATTACATTAACGTGAACTCTAACGTGGGAAGAACAAGGAATCACCAATATTAGTGACACTCACCTTTGTCACTAACGTTGGACTAAGCCAGTATTGCCCACGTTAGTTGCCACGTTAATTATATTAACGTGGAAGCTAACGTGAAGGAAGGAATGATAGGCCAACGTTAGTGACACTCACCTTTGTCACTAACGTTGGAGATGGCAATCACCACCACGTTAGTGGTCACGTTAATGCAATTAACGTGAGACACTAACGTGGGAAGAAGGGGCGTTTGAAGCGTTAGTGACAAAGGTAAGTGTCACTAACGCTCTCGAAGCTTGGGCATGCGCATGTTAAGGGCCACGTTAGTTACACTAACGTGGATCACTAACGAAGGGAAAAGAAGCAAGAAGCAACGTTATTGGAAAAGGTGAATGCCAATAACGTTTGCGAAGGACCAAAAGCCAACATTAGTGGTCACTTTAGTGCCTGATGAGCGGATAATTTATACGCTTTTTGGCATTGTTTTTAGTATGTTTTTAGTATATTTTAATTAGTTTTTATTATATTTTTATGAATTTTTATTTAAAAATCACTTTTCTGGACTTTACTATGAGTTTGTGTGTTTTTCTGTGATTTCAGATATTTTCTGGCTGAAATTGAGGGACCTGAGCAAAAATCTGATTCAGAGGCTGAAAAAGGACTGCAGATGCTGTTGGATTCTGACCTTTCTGCACTCAAAGTAGATTTTCTGGAGCTACAGAAACCCAATTGGCGCTCTCTCAATTGCGTTGGAAAGTAGACATCCTGGGCTTTCCAGCAATATATAATAGTCTATACTTTTCCCGAGATTTGATGGCCCAAACAGGCGTTCCAAGTCAGCTCAAGAATTCTGGCGTTTAACTCCAAAACTGGCACAAAAGTTGGAGTTAAACGCCCAAACTGGCACAAAAGCTGGTGTTTAACTCCAAGAAAAGTCTCTACATATGGAAGCTTCAATGCTCAGTCCAAGCACACACCAAGTGGATCCGGAAGAAGATTTCTGCATTAATTACTTATTTCTGTAACCCTAGGCTACTAGTTTTCTATAAATAGGACCTTTTGCTATTGTATTTTGATACTTTTCATACTTGGATAGACCTTTTCACATTTGGGGGCTGGCCTCACGGCCATTCCTAGACCTTGTTCTTATGTATTTTCAACGGTGGAGTTTCTACACACCATAGATTAAGGTGTGGAGCTCTACTGTTCTTCATGAATTAATACAAAGTACTATTGTTTTTCTATTCAACTCAAGTCTATTTCTTCTCCAAGATATTCATTCGTTCTTCAACTTGATGAATGTGATGATCCATGATACTCACCATCATTCTCACCTATGAACATGTGCCTGACAACCACCTCTGTTCTACTAGCAATGGCTTGAATGCGTATCTCTTGGGTTTCTAATCTAAGATTGGAACCTTCGTGGTATAGGCTAGAATTATTGGCAGCCATTCCTGAGATCCGGAAAGTCTAAACCTTGTCTGTGGTGTTTCGAGTAGGATCTGGGAAGCGATGACTGTGACGAGCTTCAAACTCGCGATTGTGGGGCGTGTGACAGACGCAAAAGGATCAATGGATCCTATTCCGACATGATCGAGAACCGACAGATGATTAGTCGTGCGGTGATAGCGCATTTGGAACGTTTTCACTGAGAGGATGGGAAGTAGCCATTGACAACGGTGATGCCCAACATAAAGCTTGCCATGGAAAGGAGTATGAATGATTGGAAGAAGGCAATAGGAAAACAGAGGTTTAGGAGGAACAAAGCATCTTCATACGCTTATCTGAAATTCCAACCAAAGAATTACATAAGTATCTTTATCTTTATTTTATGTTTTATTTATCTTTTAATTATCAATTCTCAATCACCATCTGAATTCGCCTGACTGAGATTTACAAGGTGACCATAGCTTGCTTCAAGCCGACAGTCTCTGTGGGATCGACCCTTACTCACCTAAGGTTTATTACTTGGACGACCCAGTGCACTTGCTGGTTAGTTGTGCGGAATTGTGACAAAGTGTGATTCACGTTTAAGAGCTCCAAGTCCTTTGGCGCCATTGTTGATGATCATAATTTTGCATACCAAGTTTTTGGCACCGTTGCCGGGGATTGTTCGAGTTTGCACAACTGACGGTTCATCTTGTTGCTTAGATTAGGTACTTTTCAGAATTTTAAGAATGAATTCTAGAGTTTCAAGGTGATGTTCTTAGCATCACAAAATCTGATTGATTCTCATCAATTTAGCTACTGAATGTAATGTCCTGCTAAAGCTTGGCCAAACATGTCTAATCTTTTTAGACTGAAGCTTTAGACTAATATTGCATGATTCCTGGAATTCTCATTAAAAGTTTTGATTCTCTTTATTTTCTTTTTCCATATAAGTTTTGAAAATCACAAAAAAATCTATAAAATCATAAAAATAAAAAATATTTTATGTTTCTTGTTTGAGTCTAGTATCAATTTTAAGTTTGGTGTCAATTGCATGACTCTCTTCTTCTTGCATTTTTTCGAATTTATACATATTGTTCTTCATTGATCTTCAAGTTGTTCTTGATGATTTCATTGCTCTGATCTTTAAATTCTCTTGTTTTGTGTGTTTTGTTGTTTCTCATATGCATTCTCAATTTGTTAGTGTCTCCTATATGAAAATTTTTAAGTTTGGTGTCCTGCATGCATTGTTTATTTGATCTTAGTTGCATTTTTTATTGTTTCTCATCATCAAAAATTCAAAAATATTTTCAAAACTATGTCTTTTCAAGCTAATAATACAGAGAATTGAAAATTCAGAACATTCAGCAGAGGAATCAAACAGAAAAAGCTGGGCGTTCAAAACGCTCAGTGAAGAAGGAAAACTGGCGTTTAAACGCCAGCCAGGGTACCTGGCTGGGCGTTTAACGCCCAAAAAGGTAGGATTTTGGGCGTTAAACGCTAGGATGCACTAGAGGGAAGATTTTGTTTTTAATTTAGAATTTTTTCAAATCTTCATAATTTTTCAAAATCAAATCTTTTTCAAATCATATCTTTTCAATCATATCTCTTCAAAATCAATTTCTTTCCATTTTTTTTACTATTTTCGAAAATCCTTGCTAAAATTAATGATTTACTTCAAATTTTCTAGTTGTTACTTGCCTATTAAAAAAAGGGATCAAAAGTTTTAATTCTAGAATCATATCTTCTAATTTCTTGTTAGTCAAATAATCAACTTTAATTTTAAAACTTTTTAGTTTTAGTTTGATTTTCAATCATATCTTCTCAATCATATCTTTTCAATCACATCTTTTTCAAAATTAACTCTCAATCACATCTTTTTGATTTCTAATTTCAAAATTTTTTTCAAAAATCACTTAATTTCTTTCCTAATCTTAATTTTCGAAAATCTCAATCAATTTTTTTTCAAATTTCTTTTAATTATTTCAAAATCTTTTAATTAATTTTTGAAAATTCTTCCCCTCTTCTCACATCCTTCTATTTAAAGGACTAACACTCCTCCTCAAGGTACAATTCGAACTCCCTCCTTCTTTATATGTTCGAATTCTCTTCCATCTACCTCCTCCTTCTATTCTTCTTTTCCTTTGACACCTCAAGGAATCTCTATACTGTGACATAGAGGATTCCCTACTTTCTTGTTCTCTTCTCTTTCATATGAGTAGGAACAAAGATAAAGGCATACTTGTTCAAGCTGATCCTGAACCTAAAAGGACCTTGAAGAGAAAGCTAAGAGAAGCTAAAGAACATCTCTCTTTAGAGGGCCTAACAGAGCTTTTCAAGGAAGAAGAAACCATGGCAGCCGAAAACAACAATGCCAACAATGCAAGGAAGGTGCTTGGTGACTTTACTGCACCTACTCCCGACTTCTATGAGAGAAGCGTCTCAATCCCTGCCATTAGAGTAAACAACTTTGAGCTTAAGCCTCAATTAGTTTCTCTAATGCAACAAAATTGCAAGTTTCATGGACTTCCATTGGAAGATCCTCATCAGTTCTTAGCTGAATTCTTGCAAATCTGTGACACTGTCAAGACCAATGGGGTTGACCCTGAAGTCTACAGACTTATGCTTTTTCCTTTTGCTGTAAGAGACAGAGCTAGGACAAGGTTGGATTCACAACCTAAAGAAAGCCTGAACTCTTAGGAAAAGCTAGTTAATGCCTTCTTGGCAAAGTTCTTTCCACCTCAAAAAATGAGCAAGCTTAGAGTGGAAGTCCAAACCTTCAGACAGAAGGAAGGTGAGTCCCTCTATGAAGCTTGGGAAAGATACAAGCAACTGATCAGAAGATGTCCTTCTGACATGCTTTCTGAATGGAGCATCATAGGAATTTTCTATGATGGTCTGTCTGAACTATCCAAGATGTCATTGGATAGCTCTGCTGGAGGATCTCTTCATCTGAAGAAGACGCCTGCAAAAGCTCAGGAACTCATTGAAATGGTTGCAAATAACCAATTCATGTACACTTCTGAAAGGAATCCAATCCTTTCTTAGCCAGAAAAGGGGATCCTTCATTCTTTCGCACCGTATCTCCTCGGGTTCATGGAAGAGTCTGGATGCGAGAGAGAAAGACGGGTATTGTACTAATGGTCTTGACCCAGCCCCATGGAATCGGGAGACAAGTATGAACCCTTAACCTCTATTCTATTACATCAACCAGCAACCCAAGCAAGACTGAGGATCCGAGTTCAGCTGCTTTCTCAAGAGATTCAGGTTCGATAGCCACTTCCACTTCACATAAAGTTTAGGAGTTAGGAGCTTGATAACATCTTCTTTTTACGTGATTCGGCGATATGGATTTGCCCCAGTCTCCATTTTTCTTACTACATATAAATGGGAATCAAGAAAAGAATTGATTCCTCTTTTTAAAGACAGTAGAACAAAGAACTTATTATACATGACTGGCAGGTGACAAGGAATGGGGGGAGGGGGAAAGTCAGGTCATTTTCAGATTCCCGCCCTAAGCTAAAGGGAATTGATCAAGGGAGAACATGATCTCAGGTTTTCTTTCTACCCCGAGCTTCTATCTATTCTATCTATAATGTCTTCAACAAGCTAGCCAGTTCCAAGGGAAAAAAGACAGCATGTTTAGCCCGATATCTCTCATGTACCTTGGTTCCAGATCAATGAATGCGGAATAAATATTGGCGGTTTCCGATTCGTTACAGCTTGCTCACCATGCCATCAGGATCCGAGGATTGCTTTGTTTAAAAGAAACTTTTAATTCAAAGCGCTTAGTTGGGTTCAGCTCTATAGGTCGAAGCAGGTTGATTGGTTCAGGGCTACGCGCCTATCTGCTCTCTCAAGTCTAATGCGCCCCTTATTCCCTTTTCTGTTAGGCCTGCCTTGCCTTGATTCAAATGACGTGGGTCGTCCAGTTCGTCATATCGCATCAGTGGAATCCTATTCTCCGCTTTCTTTTCTGAATACAGGACGAACAAGTAGTCCAAGTAGACCCATTAGGGGGAACGAGATGAAACCTTTCCATTTTATCTTCGATTGACTTTGAGCTAACGGGAGAAGTCCACTAAAGAACTTAACTCAAGAAGCCTAGTGAGGAGGGGGTTAATCAGAGCTACTATGCCTTGGTGGAATTAAAACCGGAGATCTTTTTAAGTTAAGAAGGAACTCAGTCGTGGACTGATTCCGACCCTTTACCAGAAGAAAACGGAGGAGCGGTATGGTTTCTATTAGAAAGGCTATTTCTTGAGTATCCAGAATAGTCTGTAGCGAAAAGCCTTCCTCATAGGCAAGGCAGGAGCTAGAAGCAACTCGCCAGACTCGAACTGGCACGGCTCGCATCAAGCCTATTCTTCCCTCAATAGAGTTTCTTTTGTTACGCAGTTCGAAAGCCTAAGCCTTTTGACATCTTTCGCCCCGCCTGTCTTAACATCATTGTTCTGCTGTATCAATCTTTTGATTACGAGCGCAGGCGAAGTCGAACAGAACCAAGCAAGCCCTGACACTGGTGCAGCAGGCAATGCGTCGTCCTCTTGTCCATCTCTGTCAAGCAGAAGCTAAGCAGCCGGTCCCACCCATCTCATAGTTTTGATCGAAACGCTGGCTAACCATCCAACTCAATGCAATCTATTCCCTCTGGTTCTCAAATGTCATCCACCGGCGGAAGCATCTGAACCTAGTATTCCATCTCCTCCATCGGAGCGTTTTTAATAAGGTGCCCCCTCCCGCTGCATTGGAGCGAGTTTACGAGCTGATAAGGGGCTCTTCCTTCTGCCCTCATCCCTTTTCATTTCCTTTTATCTTTCCTGTGCTTTGTGTACTGCTAAAATGCTAGGATTTGAATTCGCCCTTTCCTGAAAGAGAGTTTTCTTTATCCTAGACCAAATGGCAAAAAGTCTTTTACTTTGAGCAAATAAGAGGTCCCATGTACTGCCTTTGACTTCCCTCTTTGATTCAGCTATATTCCTATGTACTTCCTTTTGTATAGACTTGTACTGGTAGAATAAGTCTTCTCAAGGTAGCGACTGATTCTCGTCTCGGTCTTCTGGAAATGGAAAGTGTAAGAGATCATCTTTACGGGGTTGGAGTCACCGAAGTGAACGATAGGCTAGTCGGGCCTCATACTTATGGAGAGTCATGGCCGCAGGGTACCTTGTGGCCTCCCCCACAGTACGATATGTGTATGACAAGTTTAACGACTTGTTAAGTGCGTGGGATCTGGACTGGTCTACTAGCCGAGTCCATCCCTACTTGCCATCACCATTCGACTATGGGATTCCACCAGTTACTGGCCGTCTCGGTCAGACTATTGAGGGAGGAGGCAAAAGGAGAATATTCGCCATGGGTAACTATGTCAATCTCAATCAGAGGCTGCTGAAGCCGGTCCATGACTGGCTAATGCAAGTGCTTAGGAGGATTCCCATGGATGGAACCTTCGCTTTTACTAAGCTAAGGTGGAATCAGCACAAACCTCTTGATCGACTAGTTGGCAATCAAACCTGTTACTCTTTCGATTTGAAATCTGCCACCGATAGGTGGCCAGTATTATTTCTCTTCGAAGTGTTTAAGGTTTGTTTTGGTCAGCCGTTCGCTTCGAGTGTTGTTAATTCAGCACTAGCCTTTCATTTCTGTGAGGTCCCATTCGTAAAGAAGAAGGACTCTCAAGTCTATTTTAGGGTCGGACAGCCGCTAGGATATTACTCCTATTGGCCTTTGTTTGCACTTACTTACCATATTTGAATTTGGTGGTGTGCAGAGCAGATATACCCAGGTCAGCTTTTTGACATAAGTTGACGCGAATTTTTATGTTGATTGGTAATAGACCCCCGTAGAAAGCTACCGCATTGCAACCAGGGAGTTTAAGATAGCTATGCATGGGTTTTTATAGCTATAGCTGACGATAAAAGGCTGTCTTTTAAAACTAAAACGTCATTCAAAAATGATTTTTATTACATATGCAGGAATAGCTGTCAAAATCTTAAATAAATACGAAGATATAGACAGGAGCAGGAAGGTTTTGTATTGTCTGGTCCCGAGCCCGCCTTACAAAAAGTGCCAGCTGCTGAACCTGTCAAGTGGAAGCGTAGAAGAGTATTGGCGAGCTCAGAGGCTAACCCGACAAGTAACTTCCGATATTTTTATGCGGAAAACGGGAAATGGCTCGGAGAATCGTCGGCCGGTAGAGGAATCGGAGCTTTATAACATTTCAGTCTACGATGAA